>NW_027362762.1:5342000-6677500 GCF_046119375.1 Phyllobates terribilis
GCTCGGAAAATAATTTTTGGCTTGTAGCAGTGTGTGGGACTCATTCTATAAGTCCATCTATACTAAGCTCCACCAGCTTGCAAATTACTAATAATTTTTAGCTGCATCTTGTCTGGAAAATAATTTTGGGCATAGTAGCAGTGTGTGGTACTCATTCTATTAGTCCATCTATACTAAGCTCCACCAGCTTGCAAATTACAAATAATTTTTAGCTGCATCTTGTCTGGAAAATAATTTTGGGCATAGTAGCAGTGTGTGGTACTCATTCTATTACGCAATCTATACTAAGCTCCACCAGCTTGCAAATTACTAATAATTTTTAGCTGCATCTTGCCTGGAAAATAATTTTGGGCATAGCAGCAGTGTGTGGTACTCATTCTATTAGGCCATCTATACTAAGCTCCACCAGCTTGCAAATTACTAATAATTTTTAGCTGCATCTTGCCTGGAAAATAATTTTGGGCTTAGTAGCAGTGTGTGGTACTCATTCTATTAGGCCACCTATACTAAGCTCCACCAACTTGCAAATTACAAATAATTTTTATCTGCATCTAGCTCGGAAAATAATTTTGGGCTTGTAGCAGTGTGTGGGACTTATTCTATTAATCCATCTATACTAAGCTCCACCAGCTTGCAAATTACAAATAATTTTTATCTGCATCCAGCTCCGAAAATAATTTTGGGCTTGTAGCAGTGTGTGGGACTCATTCTATTAGTCCATCTACACTAAGCTCCACCACCTGTGTATGTAATAAAATTGTTTTACTGCATCTAACCCAGCTAATCCTTTTGGGCTAATACCACAGTTTGGCCACTCAGCTCTGTTCGGTTCCCATCCATCATTTTTTGTGCAAACAACTCCAGAGTTGTGAATTAGTTAACCACCAAAATGAGTGGAAAAAGGCCTGCTGCTGGTGGAAAGGGGAATAGGCGTGTTGGGAAGGGGAAAAAAGGTTGCGTCCGTGGGGTAGGTGTTAAAGCAACAGTAACATCTGCAGAAATAAGACCATCTTCCAGCCAAACTAAGATGTCTACTTATTTTAGCGGACAATGTGATACGATCCCTTTCTTACGGCCACGCCAATCGCTACAAATTCCAGATGAGGCACAAAAACAGCCGGTTCTTCAACGGATATCAAGTGCTCCTTCAAGTGGGCTCTCCTCCACCTCAACTTCAATATCACAAATACTCCAGTCCTCAGAGGTGTCACCCCAATCGCACTTGCTTCCTCACAGCTCCCAAGTCTCCAGCTGCCCGTCTGAGTATGGGGTAGAACAGATGGTTGAGTCTGCAGAGCTGTTTACTCATACTATAGCCTGGGAATCAGAGGTCGGCTCCAGCGCTTCTGTGAATCCAGACGAGGAAATGATCTGCACTGATGCCCAGAATCTCTATGAGACGGATCCAGGACCAGACGCAGAAGGTTCTGACCATAATGTAGACCCTCGTTCCCAAACTGTAACTCCTGTTGGTGGACACAATGAGGCACACGATGATGAGACTCAAATACCTGATTGGAGCGACAACTTGAGTTTTTTGTCAGTGCAGGAAGAGGTTGGCTCTGAGGACGACGGGTGTGAGAGCACACAGGGTGATGATGACGAGGTTGCAGATCCCACTTACTGTCAACCCACAGTCAGCCAGTCGATGGGGTCAGCAGAGGAGGTGGAGGAGGATGCTAGTGACGACGAGGTCAGGTTGTGCCTTCCTGGACAGAGACGTAGTACTGGAAGCACGTCAACAACTGCATCCTCAAACACAACTCCGCCTCTGACGACAAGTCGTGGTGGCTCTTCAGGTCGCATGGGTGCTAAGCCTTGCATCGCCTGGGCATTTTTTCAGATCGATAAGGATGATCCAACTCGTGTTATCTGTAACATTTGTCACCAAAAGCTAAGTAGAGGCCAAAAAATCCATAGTTTGAGTACTTCATGCATGAATCGTCACATGGATATGAAGCATAAGTTGCAGTGGGAAGCTCACTGTGCTACAATGCGGCCTAGCGGGCCGGGCCAACCACCGTCTGCCCCATCTTGTGCATCCGCGGCCTCTTCATCCTCTGTGACTGGGGGGACAGCAGTCACACCTGTTTTGAGACGCAGACCTGCCACCTCTTTACCCGCAACAGCCAGTGTGATTGGCAGGTCATCATTTCATTTGGAAGTGGAAACACCAGCTGGTATTGAGCGCTCTCCGACATCGAGAGCACCACCTTTGGATCAAGGCAGCCTAACTTTTCCGCCTGCATTTTCCTCACAGACCGTCAGTTTGCCGGGGACTCCCTACTCAACCCCGTCTAAGCACAACAGCCAGCCCTCGGTCCCTCAGATGTGGACAAGTAAAAGACCATTTCCTCCTAGCCATGAGAAAGCTAAGAGGTTGAATTTCAACATCTGCAAGCTCTTGGCTACAGAAATGCTGCCTTTCCGCCTGGTGGACACAGAGGATTTTCGAGACCTTACGTCCGTCGCAGTGCCCCAGTACCAGATGCCCAGTCGGCACTACTTCTCAAAGAAAGGTGTGCCTACGCTCCACAAGCATGTCACACACAACATCACCGCTTCTTTGAGAAACTCTGTGTGTGACGGTGCATTTCACCACAGACACTTGGATGAGTAGGCATGGACAGGGGCGTTACATGTCGTTGACTGGGCACTGGGTAACTATGGTGACAGCAGGACAAGGGGCTGCTGTCCAAGTCTTGCTGTCCCCACGAGTTGTGCGTCAATCCTCTTTATCTCGAAGTTCCTCGACTGCTTCTGCCTCCTCAACCTCCTCTCGGTCCTCCACCTGCACCCAAAGCCTGTCTGGTCATGCCACACGCTTTCTAACTGCGCAGAAGGGATCCAGCACACCTCCTTACAATGCTGGCAGCAGGGCTCAACGTCATCATGCGGTTTTTACATTGAAATGTCTGGGAAATGTGAGTCACACAGCTGAGGAGTTGTGGTCAGCTCTGGAGAACCAGTTTCATGAAAGGTTGTCTCCACAGGACCTGAAACCAGGGAAGGCCGTGTGCGACAATGCTGCAAACCTCGGTGCGGCCCTTCGCCGGGGCAATGTCACACACGTGCCTTGTATGGCTCACGTGTTGAACCTGGTTGTCCAGCAATTTTTAGCCCACTATCCTGGACTAGATGGCCCTCTGCAGAGGGCACGGTCGCTGTGTGCTCACTTCCGCCGTTCACATCCCGCAGCTCAGCGACTTACATCTCTACAGAAGTCATTGGGCCTGCCACTTCACCGGCTAAAATGCGATGTGCCTACCCGGTGGAATTCAACTCTGCACATGCTGCAGCGACTGTGGCAGCACCTACAAGCCCTGGTGCAATAAGTTCTGACGTATAGCCTGGGCCAATGGGATCCAGAGGTGGGGCAAATCACGCTGGAGGAGTGGTCTCAGATCAGGGACCTATGCACCCTTCTGCACAGTTTTGAAATGGCGACGAAGATGTTTAGTGCTGACGATGCCATTATCAGCATGACTATTCCGGTGATTTACATGCTGGAGCACATGTTAAACAGAATTCGGAGTCAGGTGGTGCGACAAGAGGAGGTGGAGGAAGTAGAGGAGGAGGAGTTGTATGCGGAAGGGCTAACATCTGCAAGGTCCAGACGGTCGGCAGCACCAAGGCGGCAGGCATGTGAGGGTGGGGGAGATGGATTTACCAGGGCGCATGGTAGCAGCCAAACTAGTGAGGAAGGTGCAGGAGCCCAGGAAGAAGTGAAGGACGAACTGATGGAAGACTCATCAGATGAGGGAGACCTTGATCACATTTCTGTTGTGTGAGGTTGGGGGGAGAGGGCAGAGGAAGGAAGCATGATTGTTACCTCGCCACCAACACAACAGGGACTTGGTGCTCCTGGATGCGCAACACACATGAGTGCCTTCTTGCTGCACTACCTGCAACATGACCCTCGAATTGTGAGAATTAGAAATAATCCTGACTACTGGGTTGCCACACTGTTAGATCCCCGGTACAAAAGTAAATTTGCAGAAATTATTCCTGCCATAGAAAGGGATGCACGCATGCAGGAGTATCAGCAGAGACTGTTGCAGAATCTTACATGTGCTTTTCCACAAAACACCAGTGGTGCATGTAGTGAATCTCACAGTTCCAACTTGCCAACCGTGGGACCGTCAAGTGTTCAGCACTCAAACCGTAACAGAACCACAGAATCTGCTGGTAACCGCAA
The DNA here is from genome assembly GCF_046119375.1 of Phyllobates terribilis. Lineage (NCBI taxonomy): Eukaryota > Metazoa > Chordata > Amphibia > Anura > Dendrobatidae > Phyllobates > Phyllobates terribilis. The sequence continues at coordinate 5,346,199 of NW_027362762.1, forward strand.
TTTTGCGGAATCATTTCACAGCTTTTTTAGCCCATCCTTTGCAAGGCCACAGGAGACAAGAAGTCTGACACATAGTCAACGCCTAGAGACGATGGTACAGGAGTATCTCCAAGTAAACATTGAAGCCATGACTGTGTCACTGGACCCTTGCTCTTTTTGGGCTTCCAATCTGGATAAATGGCCGGAGCTAGCCACTTACGCCTTGGAGATCTTGTCATGCCCCGCAGCCAGCGTTCTGTCTGAACGTGTGTTCAGCGCTGCTGGTGGTGTGCTGACAGATAAGCGCACGCGGCTCTCCACTGAGAATGTAGACAGACTCACGTTCATAAAGATGAACAAGTCATGGGTCCGCAAGGACTTTTCTACCCCTGTGTCATCCTGGGGAGAGTAAAAGCTTGAGGATTTCGTAAAATCACCTCACCAACCATTTTAAGCTTTCAAATTACTAATAATTTTTAGCTGCATCTTGTCTGGAAAATAATTTTGGGCCTGTAGCAGTGTGCAGTACTCATTCTATTATGGCATCTATACTAAGCTCCACCAGCTTGCAAATTACTTATAATTTTTAGCTGCATCTTGTCTGGAAAATAATTTTGGGCATAGTAGCAGTGTGTGGTACTCATTCTAACCAACCGTTTTAAGCAACTCTGGGGCAATTGATGCCACTTAAGTGGTGTCTGTGCCACAAATTTTTGGAAAAAATGGAGACTCTTTTTGGAGTCCCCTTGCTTTGTTTTACGTGACGTTGCCGTCGTCAATTAGAGGTGGGTTGGTCAATTAGAGGTGGGTTGGGTCTCCCCCCCCCCCTTTTAACCGTAAGAAAATACATACACTATGGCTTGGGATAACACAGATGGTTGAGTCTGAAGAGCTGTTTACTCATAGGTCTGCTCCAAAGCTTCAGTGTCTGCTAGTCAGCGTAGTAACCCAGCTGTGAAGCAAGCTGCACCGCCTGTGTATCTAATAATGATTTTTAAATGCATCTAGCCTAGGCAGACTGAGGGGACCCCTAACCAAACGCAGACGCTCAGCCACCTAACGCCCCCCTTTCATTGACAATACAATCATTTAACTCTTACAACTGGATGGGTGAGGATCGGTCACAGCTTTATTAACTGTTTATACTCATTCCATTTGAAATGCATTTTATTTCTAAAATAATTCAGCTTGTTGCAGCATGCCCTGTGTCTCCAGTCTCCACAACGGCAAGTTGGCCAAGAAGTGTAACTCTCCAACATGTCCTTTCTATTTCCAGGCCACGGAGGATCCTGTGTACTCGTATGCAGGACTCCGACCCCCATCCATCACTCTTAACGTTTGTTCCACTCCGTCCTGGAGTCCTGACATTAATATGTCCAGTACAATATCCATTAGGTGAACACCGTCGGGCCGTATGAGGACTGCTTTATCTCCTTCCAGTTGTCGGTGTCGTATCACTACACAACCTCTGTCTCTTATAAATTTTGCCATCCGAATATTTATTACCCGCCTTGTCCGTTCGATGGCCGTGATGTCTCGCGCACCTTGCCATACCGTTCTCGGCACAATCTCTGACCATACTATAGTTAGTTTTGTGAAAAATTCTCTGAAGTGCTCAGTGTCTAGTTTCATTATTGCCATTAGTTATGCGCTCTTGTGATAAGCTATGTCGTTTCCCCCGGCCTGTATAACTAAGATGACCGGACCTCTTGCCTCTCTCCCTACCTTGATTACCTCCATTAGTACCTGTGGCCATTGCAGGCCTCTAATACCTCTCCAGTTCAAATATGTGTTATGAAACTCCAATTTCCTCCCGCCTGAGCGGACTTTCACTCTTCTTTCTGCACAATATATATACGAGTTCTTAATCATTGCATAGCAAAAAAACAGCAAGGAAGTGGTATTTATATGTCATGTCCTGCTATGCACCTGTTCAAGGCTGAGTTAATCAGAAATTTAAACACACATACCATGTTAAAATCGTATAGCATAGAAACAATGCATATAAATGTAAATAATCCAAAAGAAAAAGAAAAGAAGAAAAAAGGAACATATATATAATAATAATCTATAAATGATCATTCATAATGATACATCAAATCATGTCTGATGTTTAAACCCGCTGGTACACGTGTATTTAAAGTATAAATCCACCAACTTTCTCTATTAAGGAGCTTTCTCCTATAATCATCCACCAAATCTCCACCAATTGCCACGGCCCACGGAGGGGCCACCACAGTCAGTGAATCCTTCCTTATTTAGTATAGAGTCTACCAATACTTTGGGCGCATTAGCCCAGCTGCGAAGCAAGCTGCACCGCCTGTGTATCTAATGAGAATTTTTAACTGCATCTAGCCTAGGCAGACTGTGGGGACCCCCAACCAAACCCAGACGCTCTGCATCTAACCAAGCCAATCATTTGATAGTATTGCTAGTAGCAGAGTCGCATGGGCTCTAAACCTTGCATAGCCTGTGCATTTTTTGAGATCGCTAAGGATGACCCAACTCATGTTATCTGTAACATTTGTCACCAAAAGCTAAGTAGAGGCCAAAAAACAATAGTTTGAGTACTTTATGCTTGAACCGTCCCATGGATATGAAGCATAAGTTGCAGTGCGAAGCTCACTGTGCTACAATGCGGCCTAGCGGGGCCGGTCCAACCACCATCTGCCCCACCTGTGTCATCCTGGGGAGACTAAAAGCTTTAGGATTTTGGAAAATCACCTCACCAACCATTTTATGCAACTCTGCGTCTGTGCCACAATTTTTGGAAAAAATGGAGACTCTTTTTGGAGTCCCCTAGCTGTGTTTTACATGACGTTGGCATCGTCAATTCCAGGTGGGTCGGGTCTCTACCCCCCCCTTTTAACCGTAAGAAAGTACATACACTATGGCTTGGGGTAACACAGATGGTTTAGTCTGAAGAGCTGTTTACTCATACTATAGCCTGGGAATCAGAGGTCGCTGCAAAGCTTCAGTGTCTGCTAGTCAGAGGAGTAGCCACCGCCTGTAGATCTAATTACAAATTTTTAACTACATCTAGCCCAGGAAATACTTTGGACCTAGTAGCAGTGTCTGCTAGTCAACGGATTATCCCACCTGTTAAGCAAGCTACACCACCTGTAGTTTGGACACTTCATTTTTTCAAAGGAAATGCTTCAGGCCCCCGGGACACTCAGTGAAGAGCATCAGGGAGGCACCCCAAGGCACAGGGGCTGTGACTGGCGGTAGGATGCCTTGCAGTGGACCGCCAAGCTCGATCCTTATAAAAGCTTTTTAACTGCAGCAGCTTTAGTGGACGCTACTGGAGCTGGAATTCCCACGGCTGCTGGCATCAGACTTGCCCTCCAATAGATCCTTGTAAAAGGATTTAAAGTGTACTCATTCAAATTACAGAGACAATTTAAATTAAAAAGCTTAGACCTGCCTCCACCGCAGGGGAGCTCGCTCGACCCACCAGCTGACAGGCACCAGTATTGGGAGAGGTGGGCTGGCCGTCAGGGTCCACCGCAGCTCTGGCACAAACCCGGCGACACGGAGGTCGCACGGGCAGGAACGGACTGGCCGTGTCAGCTTCGCTATATTTTTTTGGTTTTAGAAGGGCATGACATGCCTATATCTGTGTCTCCCCCTCCTTTTACTCCTCCACCTCTTTTCTTTTCGCATGACTAAATGTACTTGTCACTTTTCCATGTGTTAGTTGTGTCTTCTGAGCAGTTTGTCAGCTTTTGGACACCTTTGAAGGTGTTTTCTATGTGTTTCTATGTGTTTTTGTTTGCCTGCCATTGGTTTTAACGGTGTTCAAAAGTGTTCGGCGAACATACGGTTGTTCGACGAACAGAACCAAACTCGAACACTACGGGGGTGGCTCAACTCTAATATTGACTTCAGGAATATCAAGAATGTAAAGTGTTATACAGGTATCCTGTGTGCTGATCCACATAAACACTTAGTGAGTTAACAAAACATTGCAAACATTAGATATGAGGTGTTTTACCTGAGGACATGCTGGCTTTTTATGGAGCGGGCTGGGGTCCAAGCGAGCGCTTCGACGCGCGTTTCTCCTTCCGACTTCGTCAAGAGGCATGACAGAGATTTAAAAAGGACACTATGTATATGTGACTCACCCAGGGGAATGGAGATGACTCGGTACCCGGGCCTTTAGCCTTGTAGGGATATCGCGGTGGTCGGCTCCTGGGCCAGTACCCTGGGGTCTCTCCTTAAAAAGGGTGGATATTTTGTTAAGTTAATAAAAGAGTTTGTGACGCCATCTGTGGCTTCTGGTGAGGATCACCAGCGCTGCGCAGTCCACTGAGGCCGATGATAAGGCAGCTTGATGGTATAGCTCCTCACAGGTGGAGCTAGGCCTCAGGGCAGTGTAGGGAAATGGATATGCAGGACAGACGAGACCAAGTCGGGTCAGAGCAAGAACGGGGACAGACACGATAGTCACTTCAGTACCTTTTACTGATGGAAATTCGGGCACGTCCCGGAGCACTGTAGGGTGAAGGGTGCATGTCAGGATCCTCCCCAATGAGCGGGTTTTGGGCCTCCTGCTTCTTGCCTCTGCATAGTAAGTTTCTGACCTGCCTGGAGCTAGGCCTAACTTTGTCTCTGTCCTGCGCTGGCTGACCTTGTGGTAGGGCCTTTCCTTGGAGTACGCACTCCTGACTTACGGGGCCTATGTGTCTCCTGGCTCTGTTACGTATCAGCACTTCAGCGATCCTGGGACTTGTAGTTCTCCAGGGATTCCGGTTTATCTTACTGGGTCATGGAGATCCCGGTAAGCTTCGGACCCGGTGTCCGGTAACCGCTTCGGGGTGAGCTAGTTAAGCTCCTCTGCCCCCTATGTACTAACTCTCCATTCGCCTTCGACCTACTCGGGCCCTCACTAGGCTACTCACACTAACGGCAGCTTGCCGCGCTTCACCGATCTTATGGCGCCGGCACACCTAAGCTCACCTCTCTGAGCTACAACTGAGTCTGGACTGTGCTCCACTGCAGGCTGACCTCTTTCAGGCTTCTCTACTGCAGGAACTCTCTCAACGGGTCCTGCTCTCTGTCGACTCCAGTCTATACCAACTGCTGCCTGGCTCCACCTTCCCTATTTATCTATCCCTAACGGGCTCCCTCTGGTGGTCTGAGGTGGAAGGTGAAGATGTGTGAATGGTTATGGGGGCCTCTTGTGGAGGAATCCATCAATACACCTTTCTAGGATTTGTGATACCAAGCACAGCTGGGCGTCACATTCCCCTCTAGTTAATCTCAGCACTCCCGGGCTGAAGTACATTTTGTAAAACAATAGGAAACATAAGCAAAACAAGAACAATATTCCCTTTACGGGAGGCACCAATCTTAAACGTTACATAACAATAACAAAGCAGAGTGTCCTCAGATTTCAAGTCTCCTATGGTGAGGTTCCAAAACTGGATGTCCATCTCACAAGATAGAGTACTTTGTGGTTTTGAGGGACCTGTCCTAAACCCTCTACGTAGGCCCTGGGGTGGCTGCAGGGCATGAAGATCCCGAGTAGGACCTCCAAAAGAGCCACTCCAGACAGCTTTTTCCTTCTGAGGTCACCTAAAAAGGGGCACTCCAAGGAGCACAATTATATACAAAAAAAGTTTTTGGGCTGCACACAGTCCTCAGCCACGCAGTTCTTAGGTGAATAAGAAAGTAATTAATGAGGTAAAGCACAAATTGATAAACATGCATGAAAATACACAATTAATTCAATACATTTCAATTTATTACACAATACCCCAGGGGTAACTATCTACATTTTCAGAAATTTTTACCAACTAATGCGTGTACCTAGCAGGGGGTTTACCTCTCGTGCTACTTGCTGATCTGCGTAGTGCGGTGGTTGGTGGGGTATCAGTGTCTGCATTCTCAGTTACTCTACCAGTTCTACGTGTGACCATGTTGTAAAACTGCCTTAACCTCTCTCTTGGACTGGCAAGTCTACCATTGGCTGGGCCCTCTTGCTCCGCTCCTACCGGGGATCCTTCATCCGGGGATGCTTCTTGAGCTGGCTCTTCTGCAGCACTTACAGGTTCAACTTGCTGTGGAGGGTGTAGCATCGGCGTCTCTGCCTCCTGCTAGGCAGAGACGCCGTCCCTCTCACCTTCCTGTTCAGAGCACGGCGTCCTCCTGCGCTCCTTCCCTCGCTGCTGCCGGCGCGCGCTCCTTCCCAGGCACTGTGCTTAGGGCGCGCGCACGCGCGTTCCCCCTCTCTTAAAGGGGCCACGCGCGTTGTCCTAAGGGGTCCCCGGCCCATTGCTGAAGGACTTCCCATATATAAGGCACCTCCTCCAAAATGGAGGTGCCCGAGCAAAGTTGTTTGCACTGTGTCTCACCTGTGCTTCAGCCCTCAGGTTCCGCAGCTAGCCTGACTCCTCGTCCTGCCTGCCAGCCTGTTACATGCCTTGTCTGTTTGACCACTCACCTGGGAGCGTCCACCAGTTACCTGACTGTTACCTGCCTCGTCTGTCAGATCGCTCACCTGGGAGCGTCCACCAGTTACCTGCCTGTTACCTGCCGCGTCTGTCTGACCGCTCACCTGGGAGCGTCCACCAGTAACCTGACTGTTACCTGCCTCATCTGTCAGACCGCTCATCTGGGAGCGTCCACCAGTTACCTGCTTGTTACCTGCCTCGTCTGTCTGCCCGCTCACCTGGGAGCGCCCACCAGTTACCTGCCAGTTACCCGCCTCGTCTGTCTGCCTGCTCACCTGGGAGCACCTGCCTGTTTCCTGCCAGCCTGCCTGGAGACCTTGCCGTCACTTGTTGTGACCGTCTTCCTGGTAAAACCTATAGACTGCTACCTGCCCTGCTTTCTCGAACTGTGTCCACCTGCCAGCTACCAGAGACTTCCGCCTGCTTGCCGTGTCCATCCGCCATACCGGTCAGTCCCAGCCATCTGACCCGTGGGAGCCACCTGCTCTCTTACAAGGTCGTCCCCAGAGTAGCACCTGGTCCCTCAGCCCGGATCCTCCCTGGTCACGGTGTAGTTTGCTGCCGTACGACCAGGGTCGGTTCGGGTGGATACTTAGTCACGCCCCTCTGGGTCTCTCCTTGCACCTCGGCACAGAGGTTCCACCACCCGGCCCCGTAACAGTTTGCTCGGGCCATGGAACCCGGTGGCACCCAAGCCCCCTTGCTCTCTGACCTATATCAGGAAGTCTCCCGTCAGAGATCCCAGCAGGAGTCCATCCTGAACCACCTGCGGAATGTCAACTCCCGCCTGGACACACTGACTGCTCCACCAGCAACCACCGCCAGTTGCACGACTCGCACCCCAGCAGCGCCGCTGCCCATCAATACCATGGCATCCTGCTCCGGACCCCGGCTTTCTGCACCTCCTCGTTTCGGAGGCGACCCCGCTCAAGCTCGGGGCTTCATAAACCAGTGCACCCTGCACTTTGAACTCTTGGCACATCACTTTACCACCGACCGGGCCAAAGTGGCTTTCATCATGTCCCATCTCACTGGAGAGGCACTGGCTTGGCTAAATCCCCTGTGGGAGAGAGGGGATCCCCTAGTATCCAACTTGTCAGCTTTCCTCTCTGCTTTCCGGAAAGTCTTCGATGAACCGGGACGAAAGACCTCGTCAGCCTCCTCTCTGCTACATCTCCGCCAAGGGAGACTCACCGTAGGCCAATGTGCCATACGGTTCCGTACCCTCGCTTCTGAACTTGCCTGGGATAACGAGGCCCTGCTGTCCGTCTTCTGGGAGGGTCTTTCCGGTCGGATTAAAGATGAACTTGCCGGTCGGGACATCCCTACCACCCTGGACGACCTAGTGTCACTTGCTACCCGGATTGACATCCGGTTCCAGGAACGTACCAAGAAAACCACCCGCGAGAGAAACTTTCCCCGCCTTGCTCCTAACTTCCAGAGACCTGTCTCTTCTTCAGTCACTCCCCGGGCGCACTCACCCAAGCCCATGCAGGTCGACCAGACCAAGTTGGTCAAATCCCGCCAGGAGTCACGCCGGGCCGAGGGGAGCTGTTTCTATTGTGGCAGCAAGGAGCACCTGAACCGCTCCTGCCCGGAGAGGCCGGGAAACGCCGGTGTCTAGGATCGCTCGGAGAGGTCGTCCTAGACAAAAGTAAGTCCTCTCCCTCCCTGACTTTGTCTGTCTCTCTCTCCTGGGGAGAGGATCGGCACTTTGAAAACGCTCACCTGGACTCTGGAGCAGCTGGGAACCTCATCTCCCAGTCCTTAGTAGAGAGGTACCGTATTCCCACCAAGCCTCTTCCTGAACCTTTGTCAGTTGCCTCCGTGGATGGTAAACTCCTTCCAGTACCCATCCTGCTCGTCACTGAACCCTTAACTCTGCAGGTGGGAATGCTGCACTCTGAGAAGATCTCCTTCCATGTGCATGTGCAATTGGTGGAACTGACTGGTATATGATTGTACAGATCCACTAGGTCTGGTAGTAGGTCTGGCCACTGGTTTCTCTCCTCAAGTGGTATGATCTTTAGCAGGTCGATGATGATGTTGTTCATCTTTTCGCAGAGACAGTTTGTTTGTGGGTGGTAAGGCGTAGTTCTTATCTTTTTACAACCATACAAATGGCAGAACTCCTTGAACAACTCAGCCTCAAAGGCCGGGCCTTGGTCCATTAGCACTTGCTCAGGATATCCGTGGGGTCTGCAGAAGTATGCTTGGAATGTCTTTGCTGCTGTCTCTGCCGTCAGGTCTTTGACGGGGGCGACCACCAGGAAACGTGAGTAGTGATCCACCATGGTCAGAGCATAAGAGTATCCTCACCTGCTGGGGGACAACTTGACATGGTCCAGGGCCACGATCTCCAGGGGCCGAGTCGTCTTGATGGGTTGCAGGGGTGCTTTCTGGCTGCTGAAGTCTTTTCTTCTTAGGCCACAGGGTCCACAGTCCCGGCACCACCTCTCAATGGAGCTGCGCATTCCTACCCAGTAGAATCGACACTTCAGCAGGGTCTCTAGCTTTTTCGAGCCAAAGTGCCCCGCCTGATCGTGGTAAGCTTCTAATACCATCTGGATGTCTGTCTTCGGGACCACTATCTGCCATACCATCTCATGGGTTCTTGGATTAACTTACCTCCGGCACAGCATCTCACGGTAGATAAACAACCGGCTCCTCTCGTTCCACAGCTGCTTTGCTTGCAGAGACGCATCTTTCTCCAGGGAAGCACCTTCTTGGGTTATCAGCTGTTTGATGCGGCTGACAACCGGGTCGCTGTCCTGGGTCTCTTTCCAGCTGTGGTGAGGCAGGGGGTTTAACGTCTTTTCCCCGCTGCTTCCTGGAGGCTCGTTGCTCGTGGATCATCCCATTCCAGTGAAAGGCAGTTAGCTTTATCTCTTCCAGGTCATCCACTTCTTCTTCTGTGTCTGACTGGTGAGGCATTCTAGACAGGGCATCGGCGTTGGCGTTCTTGCGGCCCGCCCGGTATTTAATTGTAAATTGGTAGTTTGACAGCCGAGCCATCCATCGTTGTTCCAGTGCCCCCAACTTAGCTGTTTCAAGATGGGTCAAGGGGTTGTTATCAGTAAAGGCAGTGAACTTACTGGAGGCCAGATAGTGCTTGAACCTTTCAGTGATGGCCCAGACCAAGGCCAGGAACTCTAACTTGAAGCTACTATAGTTCTCTGGGTTCATCTCGATCGGGCGGAGCTTCCTGCTTGCGTATGCGATCACTTTCTCTTGGCCATTCTGCTTCTGACTTAGGACAGCGCCCAGCCCTTCGTTGCTGGCTTCTGTATACAGCAGGAACGGTTGGCTGTAGTCAGGGTAGGCTAGGATCTCATCACCTGTCAGGATCTCCTTCATCTCCTGAAACGACTCGGCTTGCTCCTTAACCCAGTAGAATGGGAGGTTTTTGCCTTTGGGGGACTGCCCTACCAGGAGGTCTTGCAGAGGAGCTGCTTTCTTAGTATAGTCCTTTACGAACCTCCGGTAGTATCCTACTAGTCCCAGGAACTGAGGCACCTCCTTGAGGTTCTTCGGCTCCGGCCACTTCTGGATGGCGGTGACTTTCTCCGGGTCTGGTGCTACCCCTTCTGGACTGACAATGTGCCCCCGGTACTGTACCTTTTTCTTGAGCAGGTGGCACTTTGAGGGTTTCAACTTCATCCTGTACCGGGACAGTGACTCAAATACCTCTGCCAGGTGTTTCAAGTGGTCCTCGTACGTTCTGTAATACACTATTACGTCGTCCAGGTAAAGTAGCACAGTCTCGAAGTTGCGGTGTCCCAGGCAGCACTCCATCAATCTCTGGAACGTTCCGGGGGCATTGCAGAGTCCAAACGACATACTGTTGAACTCGCAGAGTCCCATCGGGGTGGTGAAGGCCGTTTTCTCCCGATCCTCCTCAGCCACAGCTACTTGCCAGTACCCACTAGTGAGGTCAAGGGTAGAAAAGTAATTTGCAGACTTTAAGGCAGCTAGGGACTCCTCTATGCGTGGTAAAGGGTATGCATCCTTATGTGTAATGTGATTTACTTGACGGTAATCTACACACATTCTCATGCTCCCGTCCTTTTTCCTAACTAGCACTAAGGGAGCTGCCCAGGGACTACAACTATCCCTTATTACTCCCGCCTTCCTCATGTCATGCAGCATTTCTTTTGCCTTCTGGTAGTGAGCTGAAGGTATAGGCCTATAACGTTCTTTGATTGGGGAATGGTCACCAGTGGGGATATGATGTTGAACCCCCTTAATCCTCCCAAAGTCTAGTGGATGTTTACTCAACACCTGCGAGTATTCTTGTACCACCTGGTGTACACCCTGTTTTTGATGGGCAAGAGTGGTGTCTGTCCCAACATGGAGCTGTTGACACCAATCGTCCACCTGGGTGGCAGGGTCATTATCCTCCACTTCGTCTGGTGAAGTTAAGGACTCCGCCTCGTGAATGTAGTTGTTATTGACAGCATGTAATTTGGCAACAGTGGCATAACGTGGCAGTCTGACCTCATCTTCCCCTAAGTTGAGAAGACGGACGGGCACCCTCCCATTGCGTACATCTACCACTCCCCTGGCAGTTAAGAGCGTGGGTCTATGCTCGGAGCAAAGGGGTTCTACTACCGCCTGGTAGCTCTGTCCTCTAAGACCTATAGCAGCTCTACACGAGATGAGCATTTCACTCATTGGGGGGATGACAATGGGTATGGGGTCTGTTACCCGCACGTTACCAATTTCACCGTCTGTTAACCTCACTTGCTGTTGATACATCAGGACTCGGATTTCCTTCTGCAGCGCCCTCCTCTGTCCTGGTTTGGCAATGTCAGCTATCTGTTGGAGTAAGAACACAACCTCTCCCAAACAGTTACCGACAATGTTAGTGCCTAATACCATATACGGATTGGTGTCATCAGGATTATTCTCTACTACAATTAGTCCCTGGTCCTTCAGCTCCACTCTCCCCACCTTTACAGTCACATTCTTAACCCCAAGTAGGTTAAGGGGGAGTCCATTTGAGGCATATACAGTCAAATTTGGAGCTGTCGGACGTAGGTCGTCCATGGACCAGAACCTCTTGTAGAGGACATCAGGCATGATGGTTACCTGAGATCCTGTGATCCTGTGTACATGCGTCGGGATCCCGTCCAGTACAATGGACAGGAAAGGTCTTCCTCCGACTAACCTGTTGTACCAGTCTGATGGGCCTGGTGAGTTTATTCCTGGGTGTCGGCCCTCGGACCCAGGGTTTTCTCGTTTAAAGGACACTTCTGAGAGAGGTGTCCGGTTTTACGGCAGCGGTAGCAGGTGGGTCCCTCTGTGGACGGCGCTGGTCACTGGTCCTCGAAGAGGGTGGTGTTGGCCTCCTCCTCCTTCGCATGCAGGGGACATCCTCAGGGCTATCGGCTAGCAGGATTTTCCCTCCTTCCTTGGGCTCCATCCGCAGCTGCAGAGCACTCAGCACAGTGGTCAGGGTTTTGCTCAACTGCCGCACCTCAGAGCGCAGACTGTCCAGCTCTTTAGGGGACGTTGCTGGAACCTTTGCTTCAGCAGCCACTGGGGAAAAGGTGGGCGCTGCAGGCTCTGGGGTAGCCCCACCCTGGTAACGTTGGATGGTATTTGTTTCCAGGGGCTGCAGTCCTTTTATAGCCATGTCCTTAAGATTGTCAAAGGTGGCATCTGGATGATCCAGGGACCACCAACGCACAGTCCTGCTCTCCTCTGGAGACTTTAGTCCCCGAACAAACTGTTCCTTCAGCATCTTGTTCTCATTCTCAATGCTGGTTGGACTAACCTGGTTCAGAGCCCGCAGGGCCCCTTGAAGACGCCAGGTGTAGTCCCGGACATTGTCCTCCGGTTGTTGGGAACAGCTGTAGAACCTCATCCGGAGGTCCGCCTCAGTAAGGTCCTCAAATACAGTCTGTAGTTTTTGAAAGATTGCGGACACTGACTCCTGGTCTGCGGCTGACCATGTTTCCCCTTCCCGTTCTGCAGCACCAGTCAGTTGTCCTAATACAACGGCAGCTCTTTGTTTGCCGGTCATAGAGTACATGTCCAAGATACCACATATCTTCCGTTTAAATCCAGACAGGGTATCTGGTTTGCCGTTGTACTGGGGGAGCCACTTTGCTCCAGGAATGTACGGTAAAGTCATAGGAATGACGGGTGTTACAGGCGCTGCTGGTGGAGCGGCGGCTTCGGCCTGCTCATCATCGGGCACGGGTGGAACCTCAGGGACATTGACCGTCAGGTCGGCGTTCTGCTGTTCATCAGACATCTTGGCGCCCCCCTAGTTAACCGTGGCCTACCTTCTGGTTTTTCTTCCGGTAGGCCGCAGCTCCGCAGGTGATGGTCGTGTTCAGGACCTTGCGTCGCTTGCGTCCTTCGTCAAAGCGTTCAGCGACGTTCCTTACAGGACCTGGCGCTTCCCGATTTGGCGTCGAGGCGTGGGGCGTGTCCAGGGCTTCGCGCTCTTTTGCAGGTACACCCCTAATTTTCCCGCGGTTACGCCCTTCTTCTCGCTCGGCGGCCCAACAATGGCGGCAATCTTCACCACAACTTTACGTACACAGTTCAGAATAAAGGCGCACAGTACCCGGTGGCAAAGGGCATAACACTGCGGCGTTGCAGCAGGCACAATATCCTGTTCGTGACGCCAAGAAGAGATGACTCGCCCTGGGGAATGGGGATGACTCGGTACCCGGGCCTTTAGCCTTGTAGGGATGTCGCGGTGGTCGGCTCCCGGGCCCGTACCCTGAGGTCTCTCCTTAAAAAGGGTGGATATTTTGTTAAGTTAATAAAAGAGTTTGTGACGCCACCTGTGGCTTCTGGTGAGGATCACCAGCACTGCGCAGTCCACTGAGGCCGATGATAAGGCAGCTTGATGGTATAGCTCCCCACAGGTGGAGCTAGGCCTCAGGGCAGTGTAGGGAAATGGATATGCAGGACAGACGAGACCAAGCCAGGTCAGAGCAAGAACAGGGACAGACACGATAGTCACTTCAGTACCTTTTACTGATGGAAATTCAGGCACGTCTCGGAGCACTGTAGGGTGAAGGGTGCATGTCAGGATCCTCCCCAATGAGTGGGTTTTGGGCCTCCTGCTTCTTGCCTCTGCATAGTAAGTTTCTGACCTGCCTGGAGCTAGGCCTAACTTTGTCTCTGTCCTGCGCTGGCTGACCTTGTGGTAGGGCCTTTCCTTGGAGTACGCACTCCTGACTTACGGGGCCTATGTGTCTCCTGGCTCTGTTACGTATCAGCACTTTAGCGATCCTGGGACTTGTAGTTCTCCAGGGATTACGGTTTATCTTACTGGGTCATGGAGATCCCGGTAAGCTTCGGACCCGGTGTCCGGTAACCGCTTCGGGGTGAGCTAGTTAAGCTCCTCTGCCCCCTATGTACTAACTCTCCATTCGCCTTTGGCCTACTCAGGCCCTCACTAGGCTACTCACACTAACGCCAGCTTGCCGCGCTTCACCGATCTTATGGCGCCGGCACACCTAAGCTCACCTCTCTGAGCTACAACTGAGTCTGGACAGTGCTCCACTGCAGGCTGACTTCTTTCAGGCTTCTCTACTGCAGGAACTCTCTCAACAAGTTCTGCTCTCTGTCGACTCCAGTCTAGACCAACTGCTGCCTGGCTCCACCTTCCCTATTTATCTATCCCTAACGGGCTCCCTCTGGTGGTCTGATGAGGAAGGTGGAGATGTGTGAATGGTTATGGGGGCCTCTTGTGGAGGAATCCATCAATACATCCTTCTAGGATTTGTGATACCAAGCACAGCTGGGCGTCACATATGGATGGGTCCGGGTGGCTGGCGAATCGGCGCACCGCTCATCATGTTGTTCCTCCCCTCGGGGCTCGGCCGGCCGATGCGCGCTAGGAAAAGACGGGAAGGAGGATCACGTCATCGCTCCCGTATTCCCTGCAACGCGTCCGGCCAGCAGCGCCACAGGGGACGAACAGCACATGTGTGAGGTGCGTCTGCGCCGCTAAGAGTAAGATTGCAGATCAGTTCAAACATTACAGGGATTTAAGGGTTTAATTTAGTAAATAATTTTAGTAAATTTATGATGATTAAAGGAGTAGAAATGAAAGTGAATATCCTCTGATCGTAAAGTGCACAGCCGACATAGGCTGTCCGGCGAAATCATTACCAGCAGACGTATCGTGCCTGCTGTGTCTGATGCCAGCGGCATCCCTTTATTTCAGAACTTATTATAATCATAGGGGATGGCAGATAATAAGTCCCCCCCAGAAAATAGTAAATCACAGAATATAAATATAGGGAGGATATACATATAGCCTCTTATATTCGAATTTAGCCCTATGAATATTTATAATAACACATTATAACAAGAGTATCAATATGGAGAAAATACCTATATAGCCCTCCACATTCAAAGGATATTTGCCAAATCATATAGCAGCAGTCCATATTATTGCAGAAAAATTAATATATATCAGAAGATATATATGTATATAAGAAGAGCACAAATATAGCTTTCAGTTCTCAAGAAGCATTGTCCCAAAGAGGTTCACAAAGGAGTTCATATCTGCAAAATCGCATAATGATAATCCAAGTGTCGACATTATACTTGAATGGTAAATATCTTGACAGTCTTCCTTGGTAATATTTGCAAGATCACATAACGGTGGTCCACAAGTCGGCATACTGCTTCAATAATGAATATCTCAGCTATATATATGCAATCATTCCGTGATCCCATGAGGAAAAGTGTTATGTTCTGCTACCAAAGCTAAGGAAAGAGAGGAGATCTGTCCCTACTATAGGACTCAGCTGAATCCCTACGATGTAACAGGGAACCTGATCCTGCGATCAGACCTGCTAAAGTCTTAATCTAGTCTGTACGGAGACCTATAGATGTGGGGAGGGAATCCCTACAAGTACTAAGGACTGGGAGGAATATGGGACACCTCCTAACAGAAATAGTAGCAGACAGACGAACAAACAAAATAGATAGAACATAGAGGTCCGTAGACCAAGCAAACTAACAGAGTTAGATACAGAGCACAGGCTAGCTAGAAAGCAGATATACAATGAAGTCCAGCAAAGCCAGAAGGGCGGAGCAGGATTAAATAGGCCAACAAGGTCATGTGACCAGCAAAGGAAAAAAAACCTAACAGCAAGGTTCTAACAGTACCCCCCCTTCTAAGAGGATCCTCCGGATCCCCTAGGACCAGGCTTATCAGGAAATCTCCTGTGAAACGCTCTGATAAGTCTGGACGCGGAAACATCATCTGACCTCACCCAAGAGTTATCCTCGGGTCCGAAACCTTTCCAGGCCACAAGATACTGCAAACTACCTCTATACCGTCTAGAGTCAAGGATGCGAGAAATTTCATATTCCCCGTCCTCCACCACCAGAGGAACAGAGGCAGAGGCGTCACCATCCGACACAACAGCTTTTTTTAACAGAGAGACATGAAAGACCGGATTAATTCTCCAGGAGGTAGGAACCTCCAACCTAACAGCAGATTGGTTGACAACCTGAAGCACCTTAAAGGGCCCTACAAACTTGGGACCCAATTTCTTAGAAGGAATCCTCAACCGCAGATTCCTAGAGGACAACCAAACCATGTCACCAACAGCGAACAAAACCTCCTGTCGTTTCCTATCAAAGTAGTCTTTAGATTTTCTGTTGGCCTCCTGAAGATTACCACGCACATCCGTCCAAACTCTTTCCAAATCACCGGAAAAATTCTCCTCCTCAGGCACGGCAGATCCCAACTTGGAGAACGACCCAAACGACGGATGTCTCCCAGAACAACAAAAAAAAAGGCGAACAACCAGCAGAAGAAGATGTATGATTGTTCAGAGCAAATTCGGCAAGTGGCAGAAACTCAGACCACCCCTCTTGATTGTCTGCCACAAAACAACGCAAGAACTGCTCAACATCCTGGTTTTTCCTTTCTGTCTGGCCATTAGATTCAGGATGATATCCGGACGAAAACGACAAATGAATTCCCAACCTGTCACAAAAGGCACGCCAAAAACGAGCCACGAACTGAGGACCCCTATCAGAAACAATGTCAGTAGGAACGCCATGAAGTCTGACAATTTCCTTGACAAAGGCCTTAGCGAGAGTTTTAGCGCAGGGCAGCTTGACGAAGGGAATCAAGTGACACATCTTGCTAAAACGGTCCACGACCACCCAGATGACAGTAAAACCCTCAGAGGGGGGAAGGTCAGTTATAAAGTCCATAGCCAAATGTGTCAAAGGAGCACTGGGGACCTCCAAAGGACAAAGCAACCCCGCAGCAGGAGTATGTGAGGACTTAGATCTAGCACATATAGTACATTGGCGCACCCACTTAATGACTTCCTTCTGCCATCCAGGCCACCAAAAACTGCGACCCACCAGTCTCTTGGTCTCAGAGATTCCGGGATGACCTGCCAACCGAGATTCGTGACACTCAACAAACAAATCTCTCCTAAAGGTCCCAGGCACAAACAACCTCCCATGAGGAGTGTTAGATGGGGCATTCTCCTGAGCTTTAAGAATCTCATCTTCCAAAACGGAGTCTAAAGCAGCTATCACAACACCTTCTTGTAAAATGTTTTCCTCTTTCTCAGCACCGACTATGGGAGAAAAACTGCGAGACAAGGCATCCGCCTTAACATTCTTAGTACCAGGGATGTAAGTAACGGAGAAATTAAACCGCGAGAAAAACAGTGCCCACCTAGCCTGACGGGCATTCAGGCGCTTGGCAGCATCAAGATATATCAGATTTTTATGATCCGTAAGAACCTGAACGGGAAATTCCGCACCTTCCAAGAAGTGGCGCCAGTGTTCAAATGCGAGTTTAATAGCCAATAATTCCCGATTACCAATATCGTAATTCAATTCAGTCTCCGAAAATTTTTAAAAAAAAAAGGCACAGGGATGTAATCCATCCCCGTTATCCTGAGACAATACTGCGCCAACCCCCACAGAGGAAGCATCAACCTCAACCAAAAACGGCCTAGTAACATCAGGCTGCATAAGGATGGGAGCAGAGGTGAACCTCTCCTTGAGATACACAAAAGCTTCAATGGCCTCAGAAGACCACTGAACCGCATCAGCACCTTTCCTGGTGAGATCAGTCAGAGGTTTGACAATACTAGAAAAATTTTTTATGAATTTTCTGTAGTAATTGGCGAAACCCAAAAACCTCTGTATCGATTTCAAACCAATAGGCCTAGGCCATTCCTGCACAGCCTGAACCTTAACTGGATCCATCTCAAAACCTTTGCTGGAGATAATGTAGCCCAAAAAACTAATTCTCTGTACAGCGAACTCACATTTCTCCAGCTTAGCAAAAAGCGAATTGTCCATTAATAACTGTAATACCTCACGCACGCTCCGCCAATGAGACTCCAGATCTGGCGAATAAATCAAAATGTCATCCAAATACACAACCACATTTTTACCGATCAAAGGTCTAAGGATGTCATTAATCAGATTCTGAAAAAATGCAGGAGCATTAGTAAGACCAAAAGGCATAACCAGATTCTCAAAATGACCCACAGGAGTGTTAAAAGCAGTCTTCCATTCATCACCCTCCTTCATGCGCAACAGATTGTATGCCCCCTTAAGGTCAATTTTAGAGAACCACTTGGCCCCCAATAACTGGTTAAACAGATCAGGAATCAATGGCAGTGGGTAAGGATTGCGTACCGTAATTTTGTTAATCTCACGAAAATCCAGACAAGGACGTAAACCGCCGTCCTTTTTTTTTACAAAAAAAAAAATCCAACCGCCACAGGAGACTTAGAGGGCCTAATGTGACCGGCGGCCAAACTTGTCTGTATGTATTCCTCCAAAGCCTTCCTCTCAGGAATAGTAAGGTTAAATAAACGACTCTTAGGAAGAGTCGCTCCAGGGACAAATTCAATAGAACAATCATAGTCTCTATGGGGAGGCAAAACCTGCGATTCCTTCTCAGAAAAAACTCTCCAAAAATCCTGAATAGGAACAGGCAATTCTCCCCTATCCAAAGCTGCAATACGCCCGTTACAACACTTGTCATAACATTTATGGCTCCAGGATTTAATTTCACTGGTAGACCAATCCAGTACAGGATTGTGAAATTTTAACCAGGGCAAACCCAATATTACTGGAGAAGGCAAGTTATTCAACACTACCAAATCCAATTTCTCATGGTGAACACCATTAATAGTGAGAGGAAATTCACTGACCTTGAGAGTAATATTCTTCAAAGGGGAGCCATCCACAGAAACCACAGCAATGGGGGATGATAAAGGTTCAGGTTTTAAATTGAGTTTTTCCACGAATCCCCCATCAATTACATTCAGTGTAGACCCGCAATCAACAAACACCCGAAATTCCATTAATTTTTCCTGAGCAATCGTGGAAGCAGCTAAAAATATACCCTTGGAATTTAAACAGGCAATACGGGCGTGACTGACCATTTTTTTTTCTTTCTTCATACGAAGCTCACAGCCTTTAATCAAATGACCAGATTTTCCGCAATAGAAACACAAGCCTTCCGAAAAACGACGGTCTTTTTCTTGAGAGCGAGGTGCCACCGATCCAATCTCCATCGGTTCACCACTGTTAGTACACACATTATCATAACCAGAAACTGACATAGCAGAGGATTTGCTCTCATTAACCCTAGCACGCAGTCTTCTATCCACCCGTATAGCTAATTGCATAGCCTGTTGCAAATCCTCAGGTGTAGGATAAGCAATTAGCAGGTCTTTAACCCTTTCACTGAGCCCAGCAAGAAATAGACTTTTCAGAGCAGAATCGTTCCACCCTGTTTGAGTCGACCAACGACGGAAATGAGTACAATATTTTTCAACATTACCTGATCCTTGTTTTAAACGTCTCAACTCAGTCTCAGCTGATGCGACACGGTCAGGATCATCATATAATAGTCCCAAAGCAGAAAAAAAACTATCCACTGATCTGAAGCATGAATCACTAGGTTGCAAAGAAAAGGCCCACTCCTGAGGCTCTTTGCGCAAAAGTGACATTATGAACCCTACGCGCTGGGATTCATCCCCAGAGGACTTAGGTCTCAAACGAAAATACAATAAGCAAGCATTTTTAAATGAAAAAAATTCTCGGTGTTCACCAAAAAATAAATCCGGCAAACATACCTTAGGCTCCAAGAAATATGCTCCAGGACAGTTACTCACGTGCTGACGGAGCTCGGCCACTTCCAGAGAGAGTCCCTGCAGGTGTTTAGCCAAATCCTGAACCGACACCATGATGGAACAAAAAAAACCTGCTAAAGTCTTAATCTAGTCTGTACGGAGACCTATAGATGTGGGGAGGGAATCCCTACAAGTACTAAGGACTGGGAGGAATATGGGACACCTCCTAACAGAAATAGTAGCAGACAGACGAACAAACAAAATAGATAGAACATAGAGGTCCGTAGACCAAGCAAACTAACAGAGTTAGATACAGAGCACAGGCTAGCTAGAAAGTAGATATACAATGAAGTCCAGCAAAGCCAGAAGGGCGGAGCAGGATTAAATAGGCCAACAAGGTCATGTGACCAGCAAAGGAAAAAAAAACCTAACAGCAAGGTTCTAACAAAAAGTAGACGGCAGCGCCAAATCATCACAGACCAACACCAGACAGAATGAAACACGTAAGTACATCCAAACTATAACATATAAGAGAGTACAGGTGTAAATAATCAGGACAACAATATAAAACACAAATATAATGTCCAAGATTTAAAGAAAAATAGTCAAAGAAAAGGCTTGAAACTGATGGTCTCATTTAGACCATTAGGGGATAGCGTATCCAAAGTAACCATCCATTGAGTTTCTTTCTGGAGCAGTTTTTGTTTCAGATTCCCCCCCTCTAATACCCATATACACGTGATCAATACCGCAGACGGTCAAGCCCTTTGGGTTGCAATTATGATATTCAAAGAAATGTCTTGGGATGGTCTTGAGCAGATATGGATCAGGGCAGTTAGCTGCATTTTTTATATCCCGGACATGTTCTTGTGTCCTTGTTTTTAACGCTCTAGTTGTCATGCCTATGTAGATACGTCCACAGGGACATTTTGCATGGTATACTACCGCTGTGGTATTGCACGTGATATGGTGGACAGTTTTGAAGGTTTTATTATGATTTGCATTGGTAAACGTTTTTGTTCTTGAAATATACTTGCAGGCTGAACAATCTCCGCAAGGGAAACAGCCCCAAGGAGGACCTGAGCTACCAAAATGGTATTGATTCTTGTGGGGGACATAATGACTATTACACAGTATGTCTCCTAATGTGCATGATTTGCGCCAAGTCACAGATGGGTATTTAGGTAATTGATATTGTGAGTCTTTATCCTATCGTAAAATTGGCCAATGTTTAGACAAGATTTTTTGAATCCCATCCCAGTTGGCGTTGAAGGTAGTGATAAATCTTGGGGGTTGATCAGAAGGGGAAGATTTTTGGGGTTTTTGATTCCCTGTTAAAAGAGTTTGTCTATTGGTACCCTTGGCTTGATTGAAGCCTTTGCGAATATCTCGATAATTGTACCCCCTACTCAAAAACCTACGAGATAAATCATCAGCCTGGGTATTGAAGCTCGTGTCGTCAGAGCAGATGCGACGAGCTCTTAGGTATTGGCCTATAGGGATTGATTTTTTTCAATTTTGGGGGGTGAGATGATTGAAAATGCAAAAGCGAAGTGGTAGATGTTTTTTTCCGAAAGATATCCGTACTGATAGTCCCATTGGGGGACCTGGTAATAAGTAAGTCTAGGAAATCGATCTGGCATTGACTGTACTTCCATGTAAGCTTGATAGTCAAATCATTGATGTTTAATAGGCTCAAAAAGGAGTGTAGTTGCAACATGGAGCCCTGCCAGATGAAAATTATGTCATCGATATATCTCGACCAAGAGACCACGTGGTCATGACCAGGTGTATCAAGGACCGTATCCCTCTCCCACAACCCCAGGAAAAGGTTGGCATATGAAGGGGCGCAAGATGCCCCCATTGCCGTGCCCTGGAACTGTAGGAAGGGGCGGTCCTTGAACACAAAAAAGTTGTGTGTTAAAGTAAATTGTAATAGTGACAAAATGAACGAAATCAAATCTGGTTCAAAATTAGTCATGTTCAAAAAAAAACCACGCAGCACAGATCCCGTGGTCGTGGCATATCGACGTGTATAAGGACTCCACGTCGCAAGTAACAAGCCACATGTCCTCCTCCAAAATGACCCCATCCAATCTCCTCAGGACATCAGAGGTATCCTTCACATAGGAAGGAAGAGTTTCAACGCATTTCTTCAAGTAAAAGTCAATAAACTGACAGGCTAGTTCACAAAGACCCCCCATGCCAGAGACAATAAGTCTCCCCGGTGGGCAGAGGGGGTCTTTGTGAACTTTTGGGAAGCAAATAAAACGTAGGTATGATTGTTGGATGTTCAGGCAATAAGGCTTCCCGAATTTTTTGTGGAATAGTAGAAGTCGTTAGACCTTCATTAATTAACTCCGTAAGTTCTTGTTTAAATTTTAGTAATGGAATTGAGTCCAGTCTTTTATACCAGTCTTTCCTGTTCAATTGCTTGAATGCCTCTGCCTCATACATGTCTACAGGCCAGACAACTAAGTTAACCCCCTTGTCTGCCCTATTCAGGACGACATCTTTCATGTTTTTCAGCTAATCTGTTTTTCAGCTAATCTGTGTGATCGGGAAAGATTATCTTTAATAGATTTATTATTCAGCTTAGCAAAATCTTCTTTCACCATATTCACAAAAATTTCCACCGGCGGACAAGAGGACGGAGGTGGAAATGTCTGTGATCGTGGGCACAGATTTGGAGGGAAGAAAGGATCCTTCTGTAAAGTATTCTCGGCTTCCAGTGACTCCAGGTCCCGAAGTGCCCTGAGCTCAGTGGCTGTCGAGAATGATGATAGGTCAGGGCTAAAATGTTTTTTAAACAGAAGCTTTCGAGCAAATAGTTACAAATCTTTAATTAAGGTAAAATAGTCAGAGCCCATCACCGGTGAAAAGGAGAGACCTTTTGCGAATACCTCAATCTGTGACTTGGAGAGGTGTTTATTAGATAAATTAATTACCTTTAAGGTTTCTTCATTTTCTTGTCCCTGAAATAATAAGGGTGGTTCTAGTCTGTTTCCCATCATCGCCCTGTCTTCCACACAGTCCAGTTTCACTAGACAAGAGTCTGGACCAAAAAATTTTCACCTTGATCCTCTTTCCTCCCACCTGGTGAGTCCCAGGGGACAATAGATCCCACACTCCGAGGAACTCTTTACATTTCCTCTTGGCCTGCACGATTCAACAAGGACATTAGGAGATTGTGTATAGTGATGCCAAAATATTTGCACAGCCACGGTCAGAAGAAGACGACGGTGGAGAACGCCAATTCGTGTGTCTAGAGGTAGATGATAATGAGACACAGTTGTCACCAAGGGACCTTCTTAGGTCTATAAGTCAGGAGAACCAGAGTGTGGAAGTGGAAGACGAGGTGGTGGACGATGAAGTCACTGACCCAACCTGGAAAGGTATCATGCAGAGTGAGCACAGCAGCGCAGAGGGGGAGGGATCTGCAACACCGCAACAAGCAGGCAGAGGCAGTGGGGTGGCCAGAGGGGGAATGTGGGCAACTGTTCCCCAGAGCACCCACATGTGGCAAGTTCCTAAGTCAATGGTTGATGTTCCCCAGTCTAGTGCATTTTTAAAGGAAATTCAAAAGACAAAAGAACGGTCATTTGCAACCTTTCCAATACCAAGATAAGCAGCGGACAGACCACTACCTATGTGGGCCGAATTCCTGGCTACACAATCAGTGTCTGCAGTTGGCACCACTGCCTCTTCTCCTGTGCTAAGTGCTTGCCAATCCTGTATACAGGATGCCAGCGCAGATGCCTTCCACCCTTCACTTAGTATTGCACATTCGCAAGCAGCATCAGCACCATTTGCAAGCACCGTCAGCAACCACATCCAATTTCTGGGACCAGCGCAGTGTTCAGCTGTTCCTACCCCAGGCCTTGGAATGCAAAAGAAAATACCCATTCACCCCCACCCACAGGCCCACACACTAAGGCTTTGTGCACACACGGTGCATTTTTGAGGCATTTTTTCCATGCGGAAATGGGCCAAAAATGCTAGGGAATCCTTGTGCCAGCTAATGAAATGACAATTCTGAAGAGCTGTGCACATGATCAGGATTTTTCCTGTAAGGATCGTCATTGCGTTTAAATCTGCAGCATGTCAATTCTTTGTGCCCCGTTTTTCACCCATTGTCTTCAATTGAGTCAGCAAAAACGCAGGTATAAAAATATTTGCGGATTTTCTGCGGATTTTTGCTGCATATTTGACTGACTCAATTGAAGTCAATGGGTCAAAAATGCAACAAAATGCACAAAGAATTGACCACGGGTGACAGGTTTTGCCTGATGAGAGACTATTCCTTCCATTAGCCTACAGCTGCTGTCTCTGACAATAACGAGAGCAGGCGCCGCTGATGGGAGCTGTCATCACCTGGCATCTGTGCTTGCAGTGAAAAAAAAAGTTAAAATAAATGAATGTTAAATAAAAGCACATTATACTAACCTATTCGCCGTAATGTCCCACAGCGATCCGATCACCCGGCAGCACTCTATACACTGACAGGAGAGTGATTGCTCCCGGCAGTGTATAGCTCTGAGCTGCCAGGACAGAGGTCACATGAGTTAATCAGATTTTAACTGATTGAATTTCATTACATGCTTTGGATCCGCATGTACTGACAAAACAAGTGTGACATTAGAACACAGCATTTTGGATGCAGCGAAAAATATGCTGCGTCCAAATCGCTGCTGGTTGCTGATCGTGGGGACATAGCGACTAGCTAAACAGCTGTGAGCTGTTATTAATAGCCAGGGAACATGTTGGCCTAATGGCCCCTTCCTAGGCCAAAAATAGCAGCTGAGAAATGACACTTCATATTTAAATAGGATTAGGGCTAATGAGATTAGGGGTTATGGGATTAGGTGTCGCTGACACCAAACCCTTGGTTTAGTGATGAAGGGTTGTCAACCAGACACCCTCATTACTAAACCTGTAAGTAAAGAGTTAAATAAACACACACACACACAGAATAAAACACTTTATTTGAAATACAACAGACACATTCTTTAATCTTTTAAATTAACCAATATACTCACCTTAGGTCCAACAGTAATCCAAGAGTTAAAGCGATGTCCCACATTTCTTTTTTCAAATATCTTTAGCTTCAAAAAGCATTCATTGCTGTACAAAAACACATCAAAAAACGCATGCAAAAATTCACCAAAAACTAAACAAATCTTGACAAAAATGTGTGTTTTTTCTGTAGCGTTTTTGCTGCTAAAAGATGCAGAAACCTTGCAAAAATTTCATCAACCAAATACTCAATGTGCGCACATAGCCTAAACGGGCACATTGCCAGACTGTTTGCCCTGGAAATGTTGCCGGTAAGGGTTGTGGACACTGATGCTTTCCACAACCTCATGGCGGCAGATGGCTGCAGATGTCCCCTAGTACTTGGTCCCCAGCCGCCACTTTTTCTCCCGGTGTGCCAGTCCCACCTTACACCAGCACGTGTCCCATGACATCACCCGTGCCCTAACCAACGCAGTTTCCCTGACGACACACTTGGTGAACCTTGTGGAAACAGGGAACGAGTCGGGCCCTGGGACGGCACACATGCTATCGATGCCGATTGCAGGTGCTAGTTACATCACGGTTTCATCTACCTGCTACAACAGTTCCTGCATCCCCTTCTCCTCCTCATCCTCCATCTCCGAATTTTTATCTCGGAGCACGTGTTCCATATCAGTCGAAAGCTGGAAGCATTGCAACGATGCCTTGCTGAAGCAGCAACAGGCTCTGCTTAAACTAATTTGGTTAGGTGGTAAACAAACAGAACTCCACTGCAGAGTTGTGGAAACATATAACAGGCCAGACAGATCCGTATCTTTCACCGCTAAATCTACAACCAGGCATGGTCATGTGTGACAATGGCCGTAATCTGGTGGCGGCTCTGAAGTTTGGCAACCTCTCACACATAACATACGTGGCCCACGTGCTCAATTTAGTGGTTCAGCACTTTTTGAAAACCTATCCAGATTTGCCTGAGCTACTTGTGAAGGTACAATGCATGTGCACCCATTTCCACAATTCAGCTACAGCTGCTGCCGGTCTGGCAGTGCTGCAACAACACTTGCAAGCGCCAGCTCATAGACTGGTATGCGACTTGACCGCACGTTGTAACTCCACATTGCACATGTTGGCAAGGCTTTGTAAGCAGCAGAGGGCAGTAGTTGAATACCAGCAACAACATGCCCATCGGTACTGCAGTCAGCCTTCGCATATAACAACCGAGAAGTGGGCATGTATGACTGACATCTGTGAAGTTGTACAAAACTTTAAGCAATCAACCAAGATGGTTAGCAGCGATGATGCCATAATCAGCGTAATCATCCTGCTTTTGTATCTACTCAAATGCTCGCTGTTCACAATTAAAGAGAAAGCTTTGCATTTGTACTAGGTGGAGATTAAGGAAGAAAGTACACATTGAATGATGAATTGAATGGTCTGTCCATGATGTTATTGTCTCTGAGCAGACTGTGGACCAGTCTGGGGCACCCCTGAATGGACATCTCCCAGTTCATGAGCAAGGCATGTTCGGGCTAGCCAGCAAGCATCCTTAACAAAGTTAATAAGGCTCCAGGCCTCCTGAATAGCCCATATGATATGTTCCATGGGGAATAGTCCATAAAGCACCAAAGTTTTCTTTAGGTAGCTCCTGAGCACAGAGACTCTGAGGTCACTTTCCAGGGCATCCAACAGGGCTTTTGTAAATGAGCATTGCCAGAAGAAATGTAAATGTGTTTCCTCAGAGAAAGGGCATTTCAGTCAGTATCTAGTGTTACACAGTCCATGGACAGCCATGAAAGTTCTCAGGGACAGACCCCCCCTGAATAGCCATTCATGACAGGTCTTTGTGCCCATTGGTTAACCTGCTAGAAGCCATGTTTTTCAGCACAGTCTCGGCTGTGGCTGCAGGGAGTCCTGGAATAAACTCCCTTTAGTCCTTGGCTTGGCTATTCTTATGGATGGTCTTTGGTTTCTTTCCACAAGTCAGGCTTGAGTCACTCTAGTTGGTGTTCCCTGACAACCCTGAGCACCTCCTGATAGTACCAGGAGATGTCACAGTTGTAAGGATAGGTACTGTCTCACCTGTCTTGTCAGTTCAGTGTGGATGAGCTGAAGAGGAGGGGAGGAGAAGGAGAGAGAGGAGATGGAGAGTTGTCCTCCTGGTGGAAAAAGGGAAGGCTTGTCGGTTGGGAGTCTGGCACACATGACTGACTTTCTGCCCCGCTGCCTTTCCCGTGACCCTCGCATTACACAAATTTTGGAAAACTATGATTATTGGTTGTTCAACCTTTTAAATCCGTGCTCCAAGGAGAACTTTCCATCTCTCCTTCTGCAGTGGAGAGGGCTAGTTAAATGTAATATCAGTCACACAATCAGTACAAAAATTCCCATCTGACAACGTTGGTGGCAGAGGTCATAGATCCTTCGGCAACCAAGGAGGAGAGATGAAGGAGACACACACCAGGTCAAACAGAGGCTGTAGAATAGGTCTGGGACAGTTTCATTTGAACCTCCCAGCGCCCAGGCCCTGGTGCCCGGGGGAGTCTGACAAGGAGATAAAAGTTTTTGAAGATGGAGAAGGAGTACCTGACTCACCGTACCAGCATCCTCCGTGATTCATCTGCGCTTTACAAGTCTTGGGGATCCAAGCTGGACATGTAGCATGAACTGTCCCTCTACACCTTGGAGGTGCTGGCCTGCCCTGCCACGAGCGTTTTTTTCAGAGAGAATTTTTAGTGCCACCATGGGCATAATAACTGATAGGCACCTCCACCTGTCAACTAAAAATGCTGACAGGCTGACTTTTATCAAAATGAACAAGGGTTTAATTGGCCCAGACTTCTCAACACCACCAGATGACAGCAGCAGAACATAAGGCCAAATCAAATGTTGCTTTTTTTCTGGTGTATTCCCATGCACCCATTTCCACCCAAAAATGATATATCGTTCATGGTTTCTTTTTTTTATTGTCCTCCTCCTCCTCTAATCCCAAAATATCCCTCCTCCAGGACCTGTCCTACACTAAATTCAGCCAACAGTGGTATTAATAACGAATAGAATAGATGTAACCCAGAAAGGACTGTTTATTTTATGTTGCAGCAGCAAGGACTGTAAGGCAATAACCCCTGAATAGATGCCTCTAATACTCTAACCCTACTCCACCAGCTATCCCTACACGAATTGCAGATAAGAGCGGTATTATTAGAGAATAGAATCTATTAAAATTGTCCCTGATAGGAGTTTTGCTTGTATGCAGCAGCACCAAGGACTGTAGCGCAATCAACCCTTCCTAAACGTCTCTAATACGGTATCCCTACTCCGCTAGCTAATCGTACCCTAATTGCAGCTAAGAGCGGTATTATTATAAAAAATAATATATTTGAATTAACCCTGAAAAGGACTGTTGGTTTAATGTTTCACCAACGGGTACTGGAACGCTATAAAACACACTGTCTCTTCTGCAGCAGCGACTCTCCCTATACTTTCTCTGGGTAC
The DNA here is from genome assembly GCF_046119375.1 of Phyllobates terribilis. Classification (NCBI taxonomy): domain Eukaryota; kingdom Metazoa; phylum Chordata; class Amphibia; order Anura; family Dendrobatidae; genus Phyllobates; species Phyllobates terribilis. The sequence continues at coordinate 5,374,259 of NW_027362762.1, forward strand.
AATGGAACATGGCATCACCGGGTCTTATATAGATCCGATGACGCCATGCTGCTCGCCAATCACAGTAATGTCAGTAGCCAACATGGCTATGGCATTACTTAGATTGGCAGGCAAACCCCACATGTTTAGAGGCTGAAAAATAGCCAAGAAACACGCAATGGCGGGGAATCGAGCATGGCGCCCGAGTACCCGGTTAGTCGTTTGAGTGCCGAGCGTCTCGAGCATCAAATACCGAGAAGTTCCAAGCACGCTTGCCCATCGCTACATATTGCTCCAATTTAAGCCCTTGAATAAATGTTAATGAATAAATAAAAAATTAAATCCCCTCTCCGCATAGACCCACACAGAGGCAGCCGGGGGTACCACTTTTAGCCACCACATTCTCTGCCCTTATAAACTATAACCATCTTAATGTCCATTTTTATAAACTATAACTGCCATGCTATCCTCCCTTAAGAACTTTGACCGAAACACTGTTTGACATATTGGTTTAAGTTGGTATACATGCAGCACATAAATAAATGCATGTTTCACAATGGCTATAAATCAGAAAAACCTACAAGAAGCAAAATGAACATAAACCCTGCTGTAAATAAAATAGGTCCTTAGTAACACTGTTTTTGATCCAAAATATTATAAAAGCTTTCCCACCGCAACAAGGTGAACCCGTTCAGGATAGTCTGAACAGGTTCACCTTTTCGTGGTGGGATAGCTTTTATAATATTTTTATTCAAAAAAAGTGTTACTAAGAACCCTATTCTATTTAAATGCTTTTGCTTTATATTTATTTACAGCAAGGTTTATGTTAATTTTTGTTTCTTGTAGGTTTAACTGTTTGATATATGCAACATTCCCTCTTACTCCAGATTCTCTCATCTCTTGGCATCACGGACTTGGCTCTATCTTGGATCTCCTCATACTTAACAGACAGGACATTCAGCGTCTCCCACTCACGCACCACCTCCTCATCTCGCCCCCTATCTGTCGGTGTCCCCCAAGGTTCAGTTCTAGGACCTCTGCTCTTCTCTATCTACACCTTCGGCCTGGGACAGCTCATAGAGTCTCACGGCTTTCAGTATCACCTCTATGCTGACGACACACAGATCTATCTCTCTGGACCCGATATCTCCTCCCTACTAACCAGAATCCCACAATGTCTGTCCGCCATCTCATCCTTCTTCTCCGACAGATTTCTAAAACTCAAGATGGATAAAACAGAGTTCATCATCTTTCCACCCTCTCATTCACATCCCCCATCCGACCTATCCATCAACGTCAATGGCTGTTCACTCTCCCCAGTCCCACAAGCTCGCTGCCTTGGGGTAACCCTGGACTCTGATCTCTCCTTCAAGCCACATATCCAAGCCCTTTCCACCTCCTGCCGACTCCAACTCAAAAACATCTCCCGGATCCGTGCATTCCTCAGCAAAGACTCAGCAAAAACACTAGTGCATGCCCTCATCATATCCCACCTCGACTACTGCAACCTCCTGCTCTGTGGCCTCCCTTCCAACACTCTTGCACCTCTCCAATCTATCCTAAACTCTGCTGCTCGACTAATCCACCTGTCCCCCCGCTATTCCCCGGCCTCTCCTCTCTGTCAATCCCTTCACTGGCTCCCCATTGCCCAGAGAATTCAGTTCAAAACCCTAACCATGGCATACAAAGCCATCCACAACCTGTCTCCTCCATACATCTGTGACCTAGTCTCCCGATACTTACCTGCACGCAACCTCTGATCCTCACAAGATCTCCTTCTCTACTCCCCTCTTATCTCCTCCTCCCACAATCGTATACAAGATTTCTCCCGTGCTTCCCCCCTACTCTGGAACTCTCTACCCCAACATATCAGACTCTCGCCGACCGTGGAAACCTTCAAAAGGAACCTGAAGACCCACCTCTTCCGACAAGCCTACAACCTGCAGTAAACACCACTGCACGACCAGCTCTACCCTCACCTAATGTATCCTCACCCATCCCTTGTAGACTGTGAGCCCTCGCGGGCAGGGTCCTCGCTCCTCCTGTACCAGTCGTTGACTCGTTTTGTTAAGATTATGTAAATGCTTTTGTTATGTATATCCCTATCACATGTAAAGCGCCATGGAATAAATGGCGCTATAAGAATAAATAATAATAATAATAATAATAATAATAACATTGATAGGCTGCATGACCCAATATGTAAATTCATTGATTATTAATTAAAACCTTTGATTGAAACTCTGCTCTCTTTTGTTAAGAGCATGACTGATGTTCTTATTAGGGTCGATAGGATCTTTATAGAGGATGACATGTTGCTGGTAACAACTAATATAGAATCTCTCTATACTTGCACCAGAGATGATGATGGGCTTGAGGCGGTCCTTTTTTTCTGGGAACCAGCAACTGAGATGGGCACATTTGTTGGTTCGTTATTGAGCTGCTCCAGATTGTTTTGACATACTGTATAATTTCTTTGAGTTCAAAGATATTTTTCATCTACAGATGTGCGGCACTGATATGGACACGGTCTGCATGTCTTATTAGCAAAGTTTTTCCTTGGCTACTGGGAGTGCTTTTGGTGACAAGGACGCACACGGTGCAGACCATGTGCAGCAGTGGCTAGGAAATATTGATGACTTTCTGATAATACGACAGGGATACAAGAACAACAGGAGCAGTTCATGAACAATTGACAACTGACGTTGACAATCTATTTAATATTAAGCAGACATTCAATTATGATGAAAAAAGGGTTGAATTTCTAGATATTCTCGTAAAGTTGGATGAAAGTCCATTCTTTACAAATGGATGTATTATATAGGAAAACAATTTTGGTTAATTCCTTATTGCATACTACATCTTCTCACAGTTTTTCCCCAATTAAGGCTAGCCTGATTGTTCAGTACCTCAAAATAAAGCAAATCTGCTCATCCAAGGCCAAATATGAGATTCCTGTCACGCAAGTGTGGCACCCCAGGGGTCTGGTTTCCACAGTAACGGCAATGTTATGTCTGAGAGCAGGTGGGAGGTCTCTTGGTCAGGGATCCTGTGCATGCCACACCTCCTGCCCAGTCCTGGGAGGGGAAGAACTTCCCCTATATAAACCTAGGGCTGAGGCAGGGTTAGTGAGTAGAGAAGAAGTAGAGACAGAGAAGAGAAGCAGATATAGGAAAGAACATCAGGAGCTCTGTGGGAGCAGTGCTACAAGGAGTCAGGGGCTGGCAGCTGCAGAGCTCGCCCTGACTGAGAAGTTATCACCGGACCCGGAGTCCGAGGCTGTGGGGACTAACTCCTATCCAGCAGCAGAAACCGACCGGCAGGGGATTGCAGGTCTTCTGGCCCAGAAACCCGAAGGCACGGTCACACGCGTGGGACCAGCACCGCCGTCGTGGAGCGGAAGCTACTAGAAGGCCCCGAGTCACCGGCCATACGGGTGAGCACCACACGGTACACTCAGGGACGTGGGCTACTTATACCCGCTTCTAGCAAGGTAGCCAGAAGAGTATCGTTAGTTTGGGAGGCCTACAACTCCGCCTGGCCAGGGGAGATCCCATCTGCTCAAGGACTGACCAGGCCCTAATCGCTAGCCAGTACTCCGGGAGGGTCTATCGTTGTCACCAGTAAAGACCCTGAACTACACCGTACCGTCTCTGAGTGGTTCCTGCTACCCCCATCATCCACGTCGGCTGCCCTGAGGCCATACCCCTCCCGTTGGGAGTTATACTATCACGCTGCACAATCCTACCACCGGCCTCAGCGGTATGCCCTGCAGCAGCAGCTCCTTAGCTGTACTCAACGGGTGGCGTAGTCGTCCAACATCTACCGCTAATACAGCGCCACTTAGTCTGACTCCCTGGGCACGGACCGGATCACCGCCACGGGACTACAACCCTCAAGAGATCCGGCTCCGGGTAAGCTCCCGCATGCGCCACGCAGCGCGACAGGCCCAGGGGCGCGTCAATTTTTGGCGTAGTCGGCAGGATTTCGTGCCCGCAACCACCGGGTACTGCGTGCCTGAAAAAGACTGTTCAAACTTACCTGTGGTGAAGATTCCCGCCATCCGGCGCCATCTTCCGCTTCCTTCCCGCCATCGGTGGAGTTTTCCCGCCATCCGGCGCCATCTTCGGCCTTCTTCCCGCCATACGTGGAGTTTTCCCGCCATTGGACGCCATCTTGAGAACGCCGCGCGGGAAGAAGAGGGGCGTGGACTCCGAAAGCGCGCGAGAACTGAAGCCCCGCCTCACGTCCGGACGTTGCGTAAGGTCCTGGAAGGAGCCCAGCAGACGCCGACGTCACAGGAGCGCGACGGAAGGTCCTCAACCCTGACGATCCACTGCGGAGCCGCGGCCTACGGAAGAGGATCATCGCAAGGTAGGCCACGGTCCACTAGGGGGGAGAAGGATGTCGGATACGGAGGAGAGCTTCACCGCTTCAACCCCCGCCAGCGCCAACGCTGTTGCGGTCATGCCTTTCTCCATGCCCTATATCCCGGGGGCAGCCTGGCTACCCCAGTACTCAGGGGAGTCACATACTCTGCATGACTTTAGAGAAAAGCTGGATAGCCTCTTCCAGGTGTACCCCCTCACAGAGGAGCAAAAAGTGAGCATCCTGGTGGCCCAATTAACCGGGACAGCCCAAAGGGAGGTAAAGTCCTGGCCACCTGGGAGGAGGACTGTCGCAGAAATACTAACCCAGCTAACCGAGGAGGAGCTGCAGTACTACCAATACGAGGAAAGCCAAGAGGACCCGGACGGGTCTGAGGACTACCCTCAGGAGGGAGCACAAAGAGGACATAACTACTGAAGGGAAGTAGCGTGAATAAAGAGCTTGTAAATAGTTACCCGTAAGGGTACAAGGACTGCTGCTAATTAAAATATGGTCCCCGTTGGGATTAGTGAATTGTTCCCCATGTGCCCCTATCTTAAACCAGGCTGAGGACTGTGAGCAGCCATTCCTTATCCCCACTGACCGAGGACTGAGAGCGGTCGTTCTTTCCCTCTACCTGGCCGAGGACTGAGAGCGGCCATATCCTGTAAATAATTATGTGTTTCTAGTTATTTATAGGAGTCCTTGGTGGATTTACCGGGAATCCTTGTACATGGTTGGAGCGTAACCTAGGAATGGACTAAAGACTGTTAAGGACTCGGGGCAGGACAGACCCCTACCTGGTTACGTCTCCCTGTTTTGGTGAAATGGACACCTTGCTTTTCTTCAAAGACTGCACCCGGTTGCGGACACGCCGTAACCATCTTTATGTGTTTTTCTTATTGTATTATTATTGTTTATACCTTGTTATGTTTTTCTAAAAATATGTTTAGTCCCGGAGTACTAAATTTCACTAGGGGGGAATGTGGCACCCCAGGGGTCTGGTTTCCACAGTAACGGCAATGTTATGTCTGAGAGCAGGTGGGAGGTCTCTTGGTCAGGGATCCTGTGCATGCCACACCTCCTGCCCAGTCCTGGGAGGGGAAGAACTTCCCCTATATAAACCTAGGGCTGAGGCAGGGTTAGTGAGTAGAGAAGAAGTAGAGACAGAGAAGAGAAGCAGATATAGGAAAGAACATCAGGAGCTCTGTGGGAGCAGTGCTACAAGGAGTCAGGGGCTGGCAGCTGCAGAGCTCGCCCTGACTGAGAAGTTATCACCGGACCCGGAGTCCGAGGCTGTGGGGACTAACTCCTATCCAGCAGCAGAAACCGACCGGCAAGGGATTGCAGGTCCTCTGGCCCAGAAACCCGAAGGCACGGTCACACGCGTGGGACCAGCACCGCCGTCGTGGAGCGGAAGCTACTAGAAGGCCCCGAGTCACCGGCCATACGGGTGAGCACCACACGGTACACTCAGGGACGTGGGCTACTTATACCCGCTTCTAGCAAGGTAGCCAGAAGAGTATCGTTAGTTTGGGAGGCCTACAACTCCGCCTGGCCAGGGGAGATCCCATCTGCTCAAGGACTGACCAGGCCCCAATCGCTAGCCAGTACTCCGGGAGGGTCTATCGTTGTCACCAGTAAAGACCCTGAACTACACCGTACCGTCTCTGAGTGGTTCCTGCTACCCCCATCATCCACGTCGGCTGCCCTGAGGCCATACCCCTCCCGTTGGGAGTTATACTATCACGCTGCACAATCCTACCACCGGCCTCAGCGGTCTGCCCTGCAGCAGCAGCTCCTTAGCTGTACTCAACGGGTGGCGTAGTCGTCCAACATCTACCGCTAATACAGCGCCACTTAGTCTGACTCCCTGGGCATGGACCGGATCACCGCCACGAGACTACAACCCTCAAGAGATCCGGCTCCGGGTAAGCTCCCGCATGCGCAACGCAGCGCGACACAGGCCCAGGGGCGCGTCACAAGGTGTGGGAAAGACTAAGTGCAACGTGAAGGGAAGAGGGGGAGGAAGACCAAACACTAGGGAAAGGGAGAGTGGAGACCCCTAGGTAGATCTAATAACACCCTGCCTACTGTATTGTCCCTATATTCGTTCCACACCAATTGCCAAGCAGAACCCTAAACCCTGTATATCCCTAGAGCTTGGCCCTAGATAGGGAGGGGTGGGGTGAATACCGGTCAGGCTCCACTACAAACTAAAGACAACAAGGTATCTAAACAAAGGGGATTAACTTAGCTTGAGCAGACACCAGAGGAGTAATGCCAACTGTCCTCCAAGGGCACCAGAGAAGACGCCAGCCAACAGCTAGTGCTCAAAGCATGCATAAAAGAACATCAAAGTATCACCAGAAATTGCCTGGATCAAACTGAGAGTTTTTAACTCCCATGCAAGGGTGTGTCAATCAGCAGCAGGAGGGAGATTGAAACTGGGTCTTAAAGGAAGAAGGATTAAGAAGGTGTCTGCAATGCCAAGTGCAGTGACCTTCTACAGCCAGATCCAGAGTGACTGTCTATTACAACTGACACACCCGTAACAGTACTCCCCTAGTACAAGTGGCTTCCAGACACTCGGGACCAGGTTTCTCTGGATAAGAGGTGTGGAATGCACGAACCTGGGGGTATTCACCTCTGATGCTGAAACCCACATCCTTTCCTCTGGACCATAACCCTTCCAGTGCACCAAGTACTGTAGGGAACAAATATCTACAATCCTCGAAATCTGAAACTCCAAATTACCATCAATCATGATTGGGGGCGGCAGCAGGGGAGAGGACTCAAGAGGTTCTACATATTTCTTGAGCAGAGACCTGTGAAAGACATTATGGATCTTAAGGGCCTGAGGAAGCTCAAGACGAAACGCTGCTGGGTTAATGACGGCGGTTATTTAAAGGGGATCAATAAATCTAGGTCTCAGGTTCCAGGTAGGAACCTTCAACTTGATATTCCTGGTAGACAACCACACAAAGTCATTCACACTCAGGTCTGGACTTGGCAAGTGTTTCCTGTCAGCCATACGTTTGTACCTGTCTCCCATGATATTCAAATTACTCAGAGCCCCCCGCAATAGTGTTGAGCCACCCCCGTAGTGTTCGAGTTCGGTTCGGTTCATCGAACACCCGTGTGTTCGCCGAACTGTTCGTCGAACTGTTCGTCGAACACCTTCGAACACCGTTAAAACCAATGGCAGGCAAACAAAAACACATAGAAACACATAGAAAACACCTTCAAAGGTGTCCAAAAGCTGACAAACTGCTCAGAAGACACAACTAACACATGGAAAAGTGACAAGTACATATAGTCATGCGAAAAGAAAAGAGGTGGAGGAGTAAAAGGAGGGGGAGACACAGATATAGGCATGTCATGCCCTTCTAAAATCCAAAAAGTGAGAAGCCGAGACGGCCAGTCCGCTCCTGCCCGTGCCACCTCCGTGTCGCCGGGTTTGTGCCAGAGCCGCGGTGAACCCTGACGGCCAGCCCCCCTCTCCCAATACTGGTGCCTGTCCGCTGGTGGGTCGAGAGAGCCCCCCTGTGGTGGAGGCAGCTCTAAGCTTTTTAATTTAAATTGTCCCTCTAATTTGAATGAATACACTTTAAATCCATTTACAAGGATCTATTGGAGGGCAAGTCTCATGCCAGCAGCTGCGTAATTCCAGCTCCAGTAGCGTCCACTAAAGCTGCTGCAGTTAAAAAGCTTTTATAAGGATCGAGCTCGGCTGTCCACCGCAAGGCATCCTAGTGCCAGTCCCAGCCCCTATGCCTTGGGGTGCCTCCTGATGCTCTTCACTAAGTATCCCGTGGTCCCGAAGCATTTCCTTTGAAAAAATTAAGTGTCCAAACTACAGGTGGTGTAGCTTGCTTAACAGCCGGGATAATCCGCTGACTAGCAGACACTGCTACTAGGCACAAAGTATTTCCTGGGCTAGATGCAGTTAAAAATTTGTAAGTAGATACTCTCGTTGGATGCTGAGAAAGCATTCCATAGAGTCTCCTGGCACGCCATATATGATTCTCTTAAAAAGCTTGGGGTAGGGGTCTAGGGGACCCTTTTATAGCCAAAATCACGGCCCTGTATCACAATACGTCACCTAGGCTGAAGATAAATGGAACTGTAGCACCGAGGGCTCGGTTGCTACAGACGTATTGCACCTCACCCAGAGGTGTGATATCTCACTCTCAGATAAGGATGGAGTGTGGATCAGGACCCGACACCTGCATGCATTACACCACATTGCCGTGGGGCAGGGCGACCAATATGCCCCTGAGATGGGCACGACAGTCCCTGTCCCTGGCTGGAGTGGGGGGAGGGAACACTGAGGAAGGGGAACCCTGCAGTGCAGGAGCAGGGAGGAAGCAGTTCCTGGGTGCATTGAGAAGGGAGTATAAAAGGTGGGCACCATCTTAGTTCAGTGCAGAGAAGTCTGAGCAGAAGTGGCAGGGAGCAGGGGCTCTGCATGAGCTCTGCTCCGGAGGCGGGCCTAGTAACAGAGGCCCAGGCCTGCAAGAGGGAGAAGGAAGGAAGAGGAGCGGAGAAGGCTCCAGGAACGAGGAATGAAGGGATCCCAGGGGTGCGGACGGGCGAGTCGCCACCGCACGCCCGAATCCACCTGCGTGGAGGGGTCAGGCCAAAGGGGGAGACCGGTCCCCGAACTAGTGGAGGCAGGAAACGACCTTCAGCTAGAAACCGGAGGCTCTGACATTTTATGTGGCGCAGCCCCTTGCTCCACCCGCTAGGAAGGCACCACATAGGGTCAGGGAAACTGGCGCCAAGTTTACCAAGAGGAGGCCCGAGGCAGCCGGACAGAAGTGTTGGTAAGAAAGGCCAGACAAAGGACACACAAAGGGGGTCCTGTGAAGCGCTCCAAAGTTATCTGGGAGTTGTCTGAGCCCCTCACCTGGTGAGCACAGTACGACGTGGGCAGCCGTTACCTGCAGACGTGGTCTGGATAATAAGAACTGTGAGTAAAGGCCCTGAACTGCATCACTGACTCCGTGTCGTTACTGCTGCTGCCCTGCACCATCACCCCCATCCTCCGCATACACTGCCCTGAGGCTATACTCCTCCCGTGGGGAGTTATGCTACGCTCTGCTGCACCCACAACACCAGCCTTAGCGGTCTGCCCTGTAGCGGCGGTTCACTCTGACCGCAATCCACGGGTGGCGTAGTCGGACATTTAAACATCAAAACCACATAAATAGTTCCGCCACTGGTTTGACCGCCCTGAGCCACGGAACCGGATCGCCGCCACGAAGACTACAACCACCAGCATCCACCAAAAAGGGTCCGGCTACGGGTGTCCCAAGGCCCAGGGGGTGCGTCAGAACATTTTCATCACCTTTCACAATCACCAATGGGACAAGGCAGGGATGTCCTCTGTCCCCTCTCTTATACATCCTAGTGACGGAGCACCTGCTCTCATCAATTCGCCATAACCCCAATATTAGGTGGATTGAGGTGGGAGGCACTGAGTACAAGTGCTCTCTATTTGCTGATGATGTCCTAGTATATATCACTCAATCACATATATCCATCCCTGCTGTTATGGCTGAAATAGATCACTTTGTTACATGGTAAAATTTTAAAATCAATGCAGCGAAGTCTGAGGCCCTCGATGTCTCCCTCCCCAAATCCATATAGGATTCCATCCAGTCCAACTTTCCCTTTGCCTGGCCCTCACAGGGTATCAAATACTTAGGAATTCCTATTCATAGAGACCTCTCCCATCTATGTTATCTTAATTTTGGGCCCTTTATTGAACAATTCCATACAGACCACGGTTGGCAAGTTGGAACTGTGAGATTCACTACGTGCACCACTGGTGTTTTGTGGAAAAGCACATGTAAGATTCTGCAACAGTCTCTGCTGATACTCCTGCATGCGTGCATCCCTTTCTATGGCAGGAATAATTTCTGCAAATTTACTTTTGTACCGGGGATCTAACAGTGTGGCAACCCAGTAGTCAGGATTATTTCTAATTCTCACAATTCGAGGGTCATGTTGCAGGTAGTGCAGCAAGAAGGCACTCATGTGTGTTGCGCATCCAGGAGCACCAAGTCCCTGTTGTGTTGGTGGCGAGGTAACAATCATGCTTCCTTCCTCTGTCCTCTCCCCCCAACCTCGCACAACAGAAATGTGATCAAGGTCTCCCTCATCTGATGAGTCTTCCATCAGTTCGTCCTCCACTTCTTCCTGGGCTCCTGCACCTTCCTCACTAGTTTGGCTGCTACCATGCGCCCTGGTAAAATCATCTCCCCCACCCTCACATGCCTGCCGCCCTGGTGCTGCCGACCGTCTGGACCTTGCAGATGTTAGCCCTTCCGCATACAACTCCTCCTCCTCTACTTCCTCCACCTCCTCTTGTGCCACCACCTGACTCCGAATTCTGTTTAACATGTGCTCCAGCATGTAAATCACCGGAATAGTCATGCTGATAATGGCATCGTCAGCACTAAACATCTTCGTCGCCATTTCAAAACTGTGCAGAAGGGTGCATAGGTCCCTGATCTGAGACCACTCCTCCAGCGTGATTTGCCCCACCTCTGAATCTCGTTGGCCCAGGCTATACGTCAGAACGTATTGCACCAGGGCTTGTCGGTGCTGCCACAGTCGCTGCAACATGTGCAGAGTTGAATTCCACCGGGTAGGCACATCGCATTTTAGCCGGTGAAGTGGCAGGCCCAACGACTTCTGTAGAGATGTAAGTCGCTGAGCTGCGGGATGCGAACGGCGGAAGTGAGCACACAGCGACCGTGCCCTCTGCAGAAGGCCATCTAGTCTGGGATAGTGGGCTAAAAATTGCTGGACAACCAGGTTCAACACGTGAGCCATACAAGGCACGTGTGTGACATTGCCCCGGCGAAGGGCCGCACCCAGGTTTGCAGCATTGTCGCACACGGCCTTCCCTGGTTTCAGGTCCAGTGGAGACAACCATTCATGAAATTGGTTCTCCAGAGCTGACCACAACTCCTCAGCTGTGTGACTCACATTTCCCAGACATTTCAATGTAAAAACCGCCTGATGACGTTGAGCCCTACTGCCAGCATAGTAAGGAGGTGTGCAGGATCCCTTCTGCGCAGTTAGAAAGCTTGTGGCATGACCAGACAGGCTTTGGGTGCAGGTGGAAGACCGAGAGGAGGTTGAGGAGGCAGAAGCAGTGGAGGAAAAATGACATAAAGAGGATTGACGCACAACTCGTGGGGACGGCAAGACTTGGACAGCAGCCCCTTGTCCTGCTGTCACCATAGTTACCCAGTGCCCAGTCAGCGACATGTAACGCCCCTGTCCATGCCTACTCGTCCAAGTGTCTGTGGTGAAATGCACCCTGTCACACACAGAGTTTCTCAAAGAAGCGGTGATGTTGTGTGCGACATGCTGGTGGAGCGCAGGCACACCTTTCTTTGAGAAGTAGTGCCGACTGGGCATCTGGTACTGGGGCACTGCGACGGACATAAGGTCTCGAAAATCCTCTGTGTCCACCAGGCGGAAAGGCAGCATTTCTGTAGCCAAGAGCTTGCAGATGGTGAAATTCAACCTCTTAGCTTTCTCATGGCTAGGAGGAAATGGTCTTTTACTTGTCCACATCTGAGGGACCGAGGGCTGGCTATTGTGCTTAGACGGGGTTGATAAGGGTGTCCCCGGCAAACTGCCGGTCTGTGAGGAAGATGCAGGCGGACATGTTAGGTTGCCTTGATCCAAAGGTGGTGCTATCGATGTCGGACAGCGCTCAAGACCAGCTGGTGTTACCACCTCCAAAGAAAATGATGACCTGCCAATCACGCTGGCTGTTGCGGGTAAAGAGGTGGCAGGTCTGCGCCCCAAAACAGGTGTGACTGCTGTCCCCCCAGTCACAGAGGATGAAGAGGCCGCGGATGCACAAGATATGGCAGACGGTGGTTGGCCCGGCCGGCTAGACCGCATTGTAGCACACTGAGCTTCCCACTGCAACTTATGCTTCATGTCCATGTGCCGGTTCATGCATGAAGTACTCAAACTATGTATTTTTTGGCCTCTACTTAGCTTTTGCTGACAAATGTTACAGATAACACGAGTTGGGTCATCTTTATCGATCTGAAAAAATGCCCAGGCTATGCAAGGCTTAGCACCCATGCGACCTGAAGAGCCACCACGACTTGTGGTGAGAGGCAGAGTTGTGTTTGAGGATGCAGTTGTTGACGTGCTTCCAGTACTACGTCTCTGTCCAGGAAGGCGCAACCTGACCTCGTCGTCACTAGCATCTTCCTCCACCTCCTCTGCTGACCTCATCTCTTGGCTGACTGTGGGTTGACAGTAAGTGGGATCTCCAACCTCATCATCATCACCCTGTGCATTATCACACCCGTCGTCCTCAGAGCCAACCTGTTCCTGCCCTGACAAAAAACTAAAGTTGTCGCTCCAATCAGGTATTTGAGTCTCATCATCGTCTTCCTCATTGTCTCCACCAACAGGAGTTACAGTTTGGGAATGAGGGTCTACATTATGGTCAGAACCTTCTGCGTCTGGTCCTGGATCCGACTCATAAAGATTCTGGGCATCAGTGCAGATCATTTCCTCGTCTGGATTCACAGAAGCGCTGGAGTCGACCTCTGATTCCCAGGCTATAGTATGAGTAAACAGCTCTGCAGACTCAACCATCTGTTCTACCTCATACTCAGACGGGCAGCTGGAGATTTGGGAGCTGTGAGGAAGCAAGTGCGATTTGGGTGACACCTTTGAGGACTGGAGTATTTGTGATGTTGAAGTTGATGTGGAGGAGAGCCCACTTAAAGGAGCACTTGATATCCGTTGAAGCACCTGCTGTTTTTGTGCCTCATCTGGAATTTGTAGCGATTGGCGTGGCCGTAAGAAAGGGATCTTATCACATTGTCCGCTAAAAGAAGTAGACATTTTAGTTTGGCTGGAAGATGGTCTTTCTTCTGCACCTACCCCACGGACACAACCTTTTTTCCCCTTCCCAACACGCCTATTCCCCTTTCCACCAGCAGCAGGCCTTTTTCCACTCATTTTGGTGGTTAACTAATTCACAACTCTGGAGTTGTTTGCACAAAAAAACAATGGATGGTAACCGAGCAGAGCTGAGTGGCCAAGCTGTGGTATTAGGCCAAAACTATTGGCTGGGTTAGATGCAGAAAAAAATTATATTCAATTTGCAACCTGATGGAGGTCAGTATAGATGGACTAATAGACCAAGTCCCACACACCGCTAGAAGCCCAAATATTTTTTCAGAGCTAGATGCAGAAAATTTTTTTATTCAATTTGCAACCTGATGGAGGTCAGTATAGATGGACTAATAGACCAAGTCCCACACACTGCTAGAAGCCCAAATATTTTTTCAGAGCTAGATGCAGAAAAAAATTATTTTTAATTTGCAACCTGATGTAGGTCAGTATAGATGGACTAATAGACCAAGTCCCACACACAGCTAGAAGCCCAAATATTTTTTCAGAGCTAGATGCAGAAAAAAATTATATTCAATTTGCAACCTGCTGGAGGCCAGTATAGAAGGACTAATAGAACAAGTCCCACACACTGCTAGAAGCCCAAATATTTTTTCAGAGCTAAATGAAGAAAAAAATTATTTTTAATTTGCAACCTGATGGAGGTCAGTATAGATGGACTAATAGACCAAGTCCCACACACTGCTAGAAGCCCAAATATTTTTTCAGAGCTAGATGCAGAAAAAAATTATTTTTAATTTGCAACCTGATGGAGGTCAGTATAGATGGACTAATAGACCAAGTCCCACACACCGCTAGAAGCCCAAATATTTTTTCAGAGCTAGATGCAGAAAAAAATTATATTCAATTTGCAACCTGCTGGAGGTCAGTATAGAAGGACTAATAGAACAAGTCCCACACACTGCTAGAAGCCCAAATATTTTTTCAGAGCTAAATGAAGAAAAAAATTATTTTTAATTTGCAACCTGATGGAGGTCAGTATAGATGGACTAATAGACCAAGTACCACACACTGCTAGAAGCCCAAATATTTTTTCAGAGCTAGATGCAGAAAAAAATTATATTCAGTTTGCAACCTGATGGAGGTCAGTATAGATTGACTAATAGAATGATGCTATGCCCAAAAGATTTTACTTCACTAGGTGCAGTAAAAAAATTGGTATTCTATACACAGGTGGTATATCTTGCAACACAGATAGGCTACTCCACTGACTAACACACTCTGCAATAGGCCAAAAAGGATTAGCTTTGCTAGATTCAGCCAAATGCTGTGAAAAAGACTTGCACAGCACTGGCACAGACCTGCCTGGCAAAAACTGATAGGAACTGATGTAACCTAGTCCTGAAAAGGACTCCAATTACAATTAGTCTTTACTCCCACAATCTATCTATTTAAGAGCACAGACCTGCCTGATAAAAGTCGTAGGAAATGCTGTAACCTAGTCCTTAAAAGGACTGCAATCACAACTATTCCCTACTCCCAAGCTATCTGTATATTTGTGCGAAAATTGGCTTGAAATTAACAAGGTATAGCGCACACAGCAACAGCGGTGCCGTCTAACACGCAGCTGCAGCAGTGAGAAAATGGTGGCGACGGGGAAAATGGCTTGGTCTTATAGGGCAAGGACATGTGACATACACTGCCAATCACACATGCCCTTGCTTGTGTGAAAAAAAGCACTTCGCTCCGTGTGTGCGCTGCTGATAGGCTGACAGATTGCACCTCCCCACTGCAAATGCGGGAAAGAGAAAAAAAAATGGAGATCTTCATTGTTCCTGCAGAGATCCATCCCCTGCCCCTCCCCCCGCCCCGCTGTACACTCAAACTGCGTATTAACATTAATTTTCATCATTACTGAGAAAAAATCCAGTTATGATTTTGGTGCACGAACAGTTATCGAACATAACCTCGAACAGCCGAATTTTTCTCAAATTGTTCGTGTTCGCCGACCGGCTCGAACACCACCCAAAACAGCTCGAATTTGAGATTGGCGAACAGTTCGAGTAGAACAACGCTCATCTCTACCCCGCAACACAGAGGAGAGTGATGAAGCATAATGTTCCTCCTCAGGAACTCTTGAAGCCCCTCCCCCACTAAAAGTACCAAATATTGGATGAAAACCGTATGCACCAAAGAACGGTTACCTGCCGGTAGATTCTTGGCAACGATTACTAATAGTAAATTCTGCCAGTGGTAAGTAAGATGCCCAATTCTCCTGGTTTTTGGAGACAAAATGTGGCACCCTGCTGTTCACAGGTACCACAGGACCAAAAAGGATGCATGGATGGACTTCTCCACAAGAGGCCCTCATTACATACAAACACCTCCACCCTTCCATTTCATACCGCCAGAGGGAGCCCGATAGGGATATATATATGGAGGGTGGGGCCAGGCAGTCAGTCAGAAGTTCAGTTAGTCAGAGGAGAGCATGCTGACGCTGAGAGTAGCGAAGACACAGCACGTCTGCTGCTGTAATGAGGGTCCCGAGTGTGGCCGAAGGAAAAGAGTAGAGCATCATAGGCTCACCCCCGAGTATACAAACCGGACACCGGGTCCGCACTTACAGGGTCCCTTTATACCCAGTAGGGATCACCGGCATACCAGGAGGACTATAAGTCCCTGGCCGACCTGAAGCTAAACCCCTTACAGGACCAGGAACCACGAAGGCCCCGGCACCCAGGGATAGTCGTTGCCAGCGGAAGGTTCTACTACCAAGCGACAGGTGAAGGTACAGCATGACACATAAGCTAGGCCCAGTTGCAGGCTGGCCAGTAGCTTAGAGAGAGGGAGACACGGACCAGGAGGCCTTACACCCGCTCACTGGGGAGAAGTCCTGAAGTGCACCCTTCCTACCGAGTACCCTGGACCGTACCTGACATCCGCACCAGTAAAGGTATTGAAGCAAATCCCCTGTTTCTGTCAGTTACTCCTGCTGCGCCATACTGACTGCACTACAAGCCCCAGCATCACCAACAACCATCAAACTCTACACTGCCCTGAGGCCCGCTCCACCTGTGGGGAGCTGTTCCATCCTAGCTGCCTATCAACTGCCGCAGAGGTCTGCAGCAGCGCTCGTGCAAATTACCAGAAACCACAGGTGGCGTCACGATCAAACTACAAATCCCATATAAACTATCCCCTTTTTGTTGACCGCCCTGGGCCACGGACCGGGCCAGCCACTGTGACATATTCCCCCCCAGCATCCATAGTGATGTTCCCTAATTACTTTGCCGTGCAGATTAGATGGTACAAATAATCTTCCTGAAGGGCAGGAGGCCGGGGCATCCCCCTGAGCATCCAACACCTCACCCTCCTGTTCAGGTTACAATGTTGAAATGACTACCCCCTTCTGCAAAATTGGGGCTAGGTTCTCATGGTCACCACCACCAGGGAAGCTACAGGACAAAGCATCAGCCTTGACGTTTTTGACCCCTGGATGGAAAGCGACAACAAATTAGAACATAGTAAAAACAGGGACCATCTAGCTTGCCTAGGTTTGAGACGTTTAGCTGATTGAAGATATGACAGGCTCTTAAGGTCTGTAAAAACAGTAATAGGATGGACAACCCCCTCCAACCAATGTTGCCATTCTTCAAATGCCAATTTAATCGCCAAAAGTTTCCTATTACCCACTTCATAATTTCTCTCAGCCGAAGATATTTTCTTAGAAAAGAAGGCGCATGGACACCATTTACCAGGGGACAGACCCTGAGACAACACAGCCCCAACTCCCACCTCCGACGTATCAACTTCCACAATTAAGGATTAGGAAACATCGAGCTGACTGAATATAGGTGCACTGGCAAAACAACTCTTCAGGAAGGAAAAAGCCATAAAACAGCTAGTCCTCCAAGCATGTACAAAAGAACATGGAAGTATCACAGGCAATTGCTTAGAGCAAACTGAGAGCTTTTAAATCCCATGCAAGGGTGTGTCAATCAGCAGCCGAAGTGGGGTCACCGCTGGGTCTTAAAGGAAGAAGGATTAAGAAGGTGTCTGCAACGCCAAACCCAGTGACCTTCTACAGCCAGATCCAGAGCGACTGTCTATTACACCTAACACACCCATGACAGTTCCATCCAAAAATCTAAGATCCTGATTTGACTAAAGGCGATATAGCCATAAGTAATTTATATAGGGCTATATACAAGCCAAAATGACCCCACGTAATCCGCTATTATGTTCAGTGAGTAAACATAATAATAATGATGATGAAAAATTAGATTCAGCTCTACTTATAATTATGAATGTCAAAAAATTAGACCCATCTTGATTAAACATTGACCCATTTTACGTACACAGGATAAAGTTCAAGTCGAAAATCTGCTGAAATTCACAGTTTAATGCGAATTTGGACATATTGAGATTCGATCCACGTTTCGAAAAAAAAAAACCTGCTGGCCACTTTTTTTCTGTACTTCTGAAGCATCAGAGAGCAAGTTAACATAATTTTGTTTTGTCACGTGGGCCTACCTATAAAGCTTTGCAGCTGTGATATCTTACGGATTAACACACCTTGTACAGTGGTGGTCAGTACCAGAGCCATCACATCCATCTCCTGAATCATTAGATAAGTCTCTTCTGTAGAGTTTCTCACCTTAAGAGAGTAAGCTCTTATAGTCAGCAGGGTTCTCTCTCTCTTTCTCTTATTCTTACAAAGTGTAAGTTCTTATGGTCAAGGGGGTCCTCTCTTTCTCTCTATATATCTCTCTCCTTTAGAGTGTAAGCTCTTATGATCAGCAGGATTCCCTTTCTCTCCTGTAGAGTGTAAGCTCTTATGGTCAGCGGGGTCCTCTCCCTCCTGAAGAGTGTAAGCTCTTATGGTCAGTGGGGTCCTATCTCTCCTGTAGAGTATAAGCTCTTATGGTCAGCAGGGTCCTCTCTCTCCTGTAGAGTGTTAGCTTTTATGGTCAGTGGGGACCTCTCTCTCTCCTGTAGAATGTAAGCTTTTATGATCAGCAGGGTCCTCTCTCTCTCCTGTGGGTTTACTCGGGGTTCTCCAGTTTCATCCCACACTCCAAAAATATACTGACAGCGAATATCCAACTCTTCCAACGCTAGCATTCTATGATTCTAAGTCGGCAAATTTAAATTTCAAAATATCCACTCATCTCTAATTCTTTCCGTTACGGCCCCTGTCTCGCCTCCACCAATGTCTCTTGCGTTACTATCTTTGAATCTACAGATGACAAATGCCAGAACAAAATGAATCGTTACATCTCTTGTGGTTCTAGCAACATTGTATCCTATGCTGTTTGTGGTTGCCCCAAGATCTATGTGGGACTTAACCTCTGGAGAGTTAATAAATAGCATAAGGGAGGACCTGAGGGACATTGCTGCTACAAAGACGATGGACCATATTACTGAATTAAAAACTATACCATGGCACTAGGTGGTATTAAAGGAGGGGACATTAAAAACTTCTCACTTATTGTGAAAGCAAGTGAATTGTCAATCTAGGAATGTTGATCTGACACATTTTCCACCCTTATAAACTGCCGCACTGTCTGCTCTTATGAAATATAGCCACCACACTGTCCCCTCCTCAATTTTTTCTCCACTGTTTCCCACCATGCTTTCTCTGTGTACCAACTGCTCCATCACACAACCCTCTCTCTGTACTGTCCCCTCCTATTTAATCCCCCCCATGCTACCACCTCTCCATTCTATCTCCCCACATTACCCCATGCTGCATCCTCTCCGCACTTTCCCCTCGCACTGTTTCCCCAATGTTGCTACCTATCTATACTATCTCCCACACTTCCCCCTTCATATACTTCTCCATTTTCATTCTGCCCCCTCCACACTGTTACCTCTCCATACTATATATCTTTACATTGCCCTCACACTATTCCCCCCCCCACCTTGTTGCAATAAAAGTTTCTAGTTTCTTCAGAAGAAAGAAGCCCTTACGTTCCCGGGAGTAGTGACGTCAGCGGAGTTATCAGGTGACTTCATCATGTCGCCTCGACCCCAGAGAGGACGTCACACTGCTAATATCTTCAATTGTATTTACATCTCGAAGGAAAGGAAGAAAAGGATGCTGAGAATACACTGTTTCACTGAGCTGGCTGTCAGATTAACAACCTGTTCAGAGAACGGCGGAATCCCACCCCATGGGAGACACCTCAGACCGCCGCCTGAACTGAGATGCTCAACTCGTGGCAGAAGAAATGGTCTTGACTATAAAGAGAACATAAAAATGTCATGAATCTCATGAGGGATATTTATTTTATCTCTTTAATATGTAGCTTTATTTTTTAATCAAATGTATCAGATCCTAATAGTTTTACTTGGGAATGTTACAAGCTTTTAGAATCTCATTATCGTTAGCATTTCAGGACTGGTCTCTGGCGGTGTAATTATTTCTCATGTTTTGAACAAATAGAACAAAAGGAAGATGAGTCCCACATGGCAATTAATGAAAAGTTATTCTACTAATCAACCCCAAGAGCGAAAAGCCAACTCTTCACTTTCTCAATAAAGGATACTGCATTGACATGCAGAAATCCTACGTGGGTGGAGGAATGCCCTGCCGCCGTCTCATTACAGCTTTGTATTATTTTATCTTTTTTTTAAACAAGAAAAATCAAAAACACAGGCCAGAAAACAATGAGGAATTAGAACAAACCAATAACAAAAAAAAACCTTTAATGTGTGAATGGGGCCTCATGTCATCGATTCAGTTGTCAAACGGTCCAGTCCCTGAGATGAGTCCAGGTAGGAGATTTGGGCTGCTTTAATGGAGATTCTGAACTGGAGAGAAATAACACAATAAATTCTAAAGTGCATTTCTTCATTTTTAAGTTCTGTATCTGGAAAAATCTTCTATATAAATACACTTTTCTGGGGAAAAAAATCGAAATGATACTTTTCATTTTTACTTGGCGCTAATACTTGTTTGAATACTTGGGACCAAATTACTGACAACATCCCTACATAATTTAATAGAAGGGTGTATTAATAAAAATGGGGTCCTTTTTAGGTGTATTTGAACTCTTCCATTGTTCTTAAAAAAATGGCTAAAAAGAATGAAACTCAATTCTGACCAGATATTTGCAAAATTGCGTAATTTTAAAGCTTTGTGATATGCTTGAAAAATAAAAAATAAAAAACTTTTAAACATATGCCAACATGAAGTAGTCAAATGTAGTGATGAGCGAGCATGCTCGCTACTGCTCTGTGCTCACAGAGTATTTCCGGGGTTGCTCAGCGGGAGCTCGGGTCCCCCCCCCTGCATGTTTGGTGCTCTTTAGAGAGCCAATGAACATGCAGGGATTGCCTGCCACTCACTGTAATGCCATAGCCATGGTGGTTGTTGCATTACAGTGATTGGCTGGCCGCACTGCGTCATCAGGTGTATATCAGACCTGGCACCGCCATGCTCGTCACAGTCACTCCGGATCAGACAGTGTAGGGAGAGCTGCTGCTGAGCTAGGGAGAGATTTGCTTGTGTATTAGGTAGTGTAGGGAGAAAAACCGTACATTACACATATCCATCTTAACAAACAGTACTTCTGAGGACTAATCCATCTGCAGAGATATCAGGCAGGCAGTGTATATAGGCAGGCAGGCAGTGTATATAGCAGACTGCAGTGCACATAGTACAAGAGGCTCCATTCCAGTTCTGCCTTCTGCTGCTGTTAGATATTTCTATACAGAGGCCCAGGTCTCAGGGGCCAGGAATACTTTTCTTTGGATCTTAATCCTCATTATTTGCTTAAAAAGCAATCCAGAGAACACCATTTTTTCTGCACCATTTGCTTGTTGGCACTGCAGAATACAGCCAGGTCCTTTCCATATTACAGCGATAAAAATCCAGCTATTTAAAACTCTGTTTTCTGCGTCACACGGATCACATATACGTTGTCAGAAAATACTGCCATTTCTGGCCTCCATTAAAAATTTCCTGCAGTGTGTCATTGAAGCAATTCACACCAGTTTGCATTCAAGCTACTTACCTACAGGCCAGGTATTTAAGACTCTGTTTTCTCCATCACACGGATCACATATACGTTCGCTCCAAACTCAGTCATTTGTAGTGAGCGTGGAAGATACTGTCCTCCATTTAAAATGGGCAAGGCACGTGGCAAGGGACGGGGAACTGGACGTGATGGTAATGGTGCATGCAGAGGCCGAGGCCAAGGCTTGGGCAAGCTGAAATTGTGCCACAACAAACACCCACATCTTCTCGCCTGACCTTCCTGTCCCAACTTCTAGGGGACCGCAGCACACCACTATTGAACCCAGAGCAGTGTCAAAAGGTTGTTGGTTGGATAGCGGATAATGCTTCCAGTCACTTAGCCACCACCACCACCACCACCCTGTCTTCCACATGGTCAAGTCTCAGTAGCTGTGAGTCTGGACCGCATATTCCTCACCCTGATCCTCCTTCCTCCCACCATGCCGAGTACCCGGAGACAACTAACTGATCCCACACTTGGACACTCTGAAGAGCTGTTCACTTTTCCATTTATAGATTTGGGCCTCTCGTCCGGTCCACTTGAAGCGGTGCAAGAGGAGATCGCATGTAGCGATGCCCAAATATTTGAGCAGCCACGGTCACACGAAGGCGACGGTGGTAAAGTGTCACAAGAGGTGGACGATGATGAGACACAATTGCCAGAAAGTCAGGAGGAGGACCAGGGTGGGGAAGTGAAAGACAAGGTGGTGGATGATATAGTAACTGACCCAACCTGGCAGGAGGACATGCAGAGCGAGGACAGCAGCACGCAGGGGGGGGGAGACAGAGCACCCCAACAGGCAGGAAGAAGCAGTGTGGTGGCCGCAGACAGAAGGCAGGCAACCATTCCCCGTTACACCAACACGAAGGAAGTTGCCAGTACAACTGTTAGGTCTTCCTGAGTCTGGTTGTTTTTTAAAGACTCTGCCGATAACCCCAAAAAGACCATTTGTACCAGCTGCCAGGCCAGCATCAGCAGGGCTGGCAAAACAACCAGCCTGACCACCACCAGCATGATCAGGCACATGGCAGCAAAGCACCCGACTTTGTGGGCCGAAACCCAGGGTCCAGGAACAGTGTCTGCAGGTGGCACCATTGCTTCTTCCGCTGTTGTGCATGCAAGACAATCCCCTGTCCATGGTGCATGCGAAGATGCCACGTCCATGTCCTTGTCCCAGTGCCGCATTCAGTTGTCCATACCCCAGTACTTGGAAAGCAAGCGCATATATGCAGCCAACGGCCCACAGGCCACACTACTAAATTCTCACATTTCACGACTGCTTGCGCTCGAAATGTTGCCTTTTAGGCTCGTGGAGACGGAAGCATTCCGCAACCTAATGGCGGCTTCCGTCCCTCGGTACTCGGTCCCCAGCCGCCACTATTTCTCCCGGTGTGCTGTCCCCCCATTACACAAGCACGTGTCCCAAAAACATAAGCCGTGCCCTCAACAACGCAGTTACCGGGAAAGTCCACCTAACCACGGAAACGTGGACAAGTGCTTGTGGGCAGAGATGGTACATCTCGCTCACGGCACACTGGGTTAACATAGTGGAAGCCGGGACCCAGTTGGACCTTGGGACAGAACACGTCCTCCCAACGCCAAGGATTGCGGTCTACAGCTCCTGCACCTCATCCTCCTCAGCCTCCTCTTCAGCCTCCATCTCCGAAATGACCACATTAGTCACAAGCTGGAAGCACTGCAGCACTGCCTCGGCCTAGCGGCAAAAGGCTGCGCTGAAGCTTATATGCTTAGGTGACAAACCACACAATGCTGAAGAGTTGTGGACAGCTCTGAAAGAGCAGGCAGATCTGTGGCTCACACGGCTGAACCTACAGCCAGGCATGGTTGTGTGTGAAAATGGCCGGAACCAGGTGGTGGCTCTGAGGCGAGGCGAGCTCACACACGTACCATGCCTGGCCCATGTGCTTAACCTCGTGGTTCAGGGGTTTCTCAAATACTACCCGGAGCTGCCAGATCTGCTTGTTAAAGTACGCCACTTGTGTACCCATTTTAGAAAGTCAGCTACAGCTTCCGCCGCCCTTGCCATGTTTCAGCCAGGTTTGCAGCTTCCGGCTCACAGACTGATGTGTTATGTCCCCACGCATTGGAACTCTACACTGCAGATGTTGGGAAGGATTTGTGAGCAGAAGAGGGCAGTTGTTGAGTACCAGCATCAACGAGGCCGTCGGTATTCAGTTCACACTCCACACATAAGACCTCAGGAGTGGACATGGATGTCAGACATATGTACCATCCTCCAAAACTTTGAGGACTCCACCAAGATGGTGAGCGGCGATGACTCCATAATTCACGTCACCATCCCGCTTCTTTGTCTTCTGAAATGCTCTCTGCTCACAATCAAAGAGGATGCATTGCAGGCAGAGCACGATGAGATGGAGCAAGGAACCATACAGGGTGATTACACACAGCCAAGCCTCATCTCATCGTAAAGTGGATTGGGTGACAATGAGGAAGGGGAGGAGGAGGAGGAAGGACAGGAGCTAGTTTCATGCACTATAGACGGTACTACCTGCACAGCTGTCATACCGTCTGTTCAGCGTGGATGGCCAGAGGACAGAGAGGAGGAGGAGGAGAGCATGGTCAGTCTTCCTCTTGGTGAGGACACGGAAGTCTTGCCTGTTCGTAGTCTGGCACGCATGGCTGAGTTTTTGTTACGCTTCCTTTCCCATGACCCTCGCATTCTCAAAATTTTGGGTGACAGCCATTACTGGTTGGTGACACTTCTAGACCCACTCTACAAGGAGAACTTTATATCTCTTATTCCTGAGGTGGAAAGGTCTACAAAAATGGGGCTGTACCAGAAGACCCTTGTTGCGGAACTATTAAAAAAATTCCCATCTGAAAACGCTGGCGACAGAGGGCACACTTCATTGGACAACCAAGGAGTACAGGCGAGAGAGACTCAACTTCAATCCAGCAGAGGCAGGGGATCACTGTCAAAGTTCTGGGACAGTTTTCTCAGACCCTCCCATCGCACAGGCCCTGAGGCGCGGGGTATTCTCACAAGGAGTGCAAAGTTTGGGAAAATGCTGAGGGAGTACCTTGCCGACCGTACCAACGTCCTCCGTGATTCTGCTGTGCCTTATAATTGTTGGTTATCCAAGCTGGATACGTGGAATGAACTGGCTCTCTATGCCTTGGAGATCCTGGCCTGCCCTGCCGCCAGCGTTTTATCAGAGCGGGTTTTTAGTGCCGCTGGTGAAATTATAACTGATAAGCGCATCTGCCTGTCAACTGAAAATGCTGACAGGCTGACTCTTATAAAAATGAACAAGGGCTGGATTTGGCCAGACTTCTCAACACCACCGAATGATAGCAGCGTAACATAAACTCAAATCTAGTGTCTTTTCTTGGGAGGTGTATTCCCATGCACCTTTTCACACCCACACATGGGTATATGCTTCATGATTTTGGCTATTTGCTCTTGTTCTCCTCCTTCTCTTCATCCTCCACCACCATATCACAAGGGTGACTGTGGTTCGTGATGCAATACCCACATAATTTTTTTAAAGGGTGCTTATGATGCCCGTAAATTTTTTTTTTTATATAGTTTGTTCATGTATACCCCCCAGGGGAAAATGTTTGTCAGCCCATACACTTAGTGCATGGACAATACAAGTACAGGAGGCCCGCTCCTTTCTAATGGAAACATTTTCTTATGAGGCCCTCCTCCACGTCTCTTCCAAGGGGCATTGAAGTGCCTCCAAATTTTTGGCAGCCCTTGCATTCACTGCATATGCCAACACTATGGGAGACTCTCTGCTTTCTAATGGGAATTTGTCGTTACTGTGGCTCTGCTCCCTGTGTCTTTAAATTCTTAGTGGGGTTTTTCCTAAAATTGGTCAGCCGTTGGACTCACTGCATACCCTATAACTGTATAGCAGACTCTCTCCCACTTGACTCACTTGTTAATAATGGGAGCAACAAAGCATAGCCGGCTGATGGCTCTCTAACAATAGCGAGGGCCGACTGCTGGCCTTTTAAGAATAGTAAGGGCCGTCTGATGTCCCTATAAAAATAGGCTTTATGACTTTCAGAGTCCCTCCATCATAAATATAACAGGATTTGTCTGATGATGTGTCACACACCACATTGCCAGTTAAGGTTGTAAAATGTTAAAATGACATTTCCCGGTGAATGCATTTGTCTTAAAAAATAACGTAAAAAAACCAAAACAATAGGATCTTTCTTTAGTATAAAAAACAGCGTCACCAATTTAACCTCAATGTAATAACATTGTTCAGCTCCTGCACCTCCTCCTCCATCTCCGGAATGACCACATCAGTCACAAGCTGACAGCACTGCAGCACTGACTTGGCCAAGCGGCAACAGGCTGTGCTGAAGATAACATGCTTAATGCTTAATTGACAAACCGCCCAGCGCTGAAGAGTTGCTGAAAGCTGTAACACAGCAGCCTGATCTGTGACTCTCACCGCTGAACATACAGCCAGGCATGGTCATGTGTGACAATGGGCGGAACCTGGTGACAGAGAAATGACAGCCAGAGTAGACACGGTTTCCCTCTATGCCAGTCCTTTCACCGAGCTAAATACAATTCTCAGCAAAAAAAGCTGTGGACTGGCTCCGTACCGTCTCTGGCCACATTCACCTGTCCACGTGTTTGTGGGTAGGCGGTCTTTCCCAGTAAGTGCACTGGGGTGGGCACGGGTAATGTTGTGGGACCCGTGCTTGTGGAAGGCGGAGACGATACCGGGAGAAATAGTGGCGGCTGGGGACCGAGTATGGACACCCGGCTGCCACCGGCATGAGGTTGTGAAAAGCTTCCGCCTCCACGAGCCTAAAAGGCCACATTTCAAGTGCAAGCAGCTGCCCAGAAATTTGGCAGTTGAGTGTTGCGGCCTGTGGGTGAGTGGCTGGCTGCATACTTGCGCTTGCATTCTAAGTAACAGAAAAGTAAGCAGATGGTGGCCTCTATAATCATAATGGCCTCAGCACTATGAACTCTCCTGAAGGAGAAGCTAGGGCCCACCGGAGGAGTCTCCGGTTCTCTAGTGGGCCCGTCCAACCCTGCCGAGAAGCAGCCCTGGCTAAGAAAAGTGTGGGGGAAGGTTCCCGGACACTCTATGGCTGCTTTTTTAATGTGGATCGGACATGCTTATGCATGTTATTTCTTAAACCGCATTGCAGATCAGGCCATTGTCCAACTCTGTATTCATGAAATTAAATGCGCAAAGATAGATGTTTGTGTGTCAAAGCACCACCGACAAGTGCGAGTTGATGTTGAACGGGCTGCCATTGCTTCTGCAACAAGCTGCATTAGAGGACTTCCTGGGAGAAATGACACCCAGGGTAGATATGGTTTCCCTCTATGCCAGTCCTTTCACCGAGCTAAAGAATATGGCTGTGGTGAAATACAACTCTCAGCAAAAAAAACTGTGGACTGGCTCCGTACCGTCCCTGGCCACATTCACCTGTCCACATGTTTGTTGTTAGGCGGTCCTTCCCAGTAAATGCACTGGGGAGGGCATGGGTAATATTGTGGGACCCGTGCTTGTGGAAGGCGGAGACAATACTGGGAGAAATAGTGGCAGCTGGGGACCAAGTATGGACACCTGGCCACCGACAGCATGAGGTTATGAAAACCTTCTGCCTCCACGAGCCTAAAAGGCCACATTTCAAGTGAAAGCAGCTTTAGAGGACTTCCTGGGAGAAATGATAGCTGGGTAGATATGGTTTCCCAAGTCCTTTCACCAAGCTAAAGAATATGGCTGTGGTGAAATACAACTCAGCAAAAAAAGCTGTGGACTGGCTCCGTACCGTCCCTGGCCACATTCACCTGTCCACGTGTTTGTGGTTAAGCGGTCCTTCCCAGTAAGTGCACTGGGAAGGGCACGGGTAATGTTGTGGGACCCGTGCTTGTGCAAGGCGGAGACGATACCGGGAGAAACCGTGGCAGCTGGGGACCGAGTATGGACACCCGGCCGCCGCCGGCAAGAGGTTATTAAAAGCTTCCGCCTCCACGAACCTATGTTAAAATGTTAAAATGACATTTACCAGTGAATGCATTTGTCTTTGTTGAAAGCAATGCAAAAGTGCAAAACTGCATCAAAAACGCTACGTGTGAATATAGCCCAAGGTGTGGAAGAGTATTATTGGTTTTGGTTATTTATTTTGCCTTATATACAAGTCATTACCATGTAAAGGATGTTCCTTAATATACTGTATTTTCCAGGAAAATCCATTTTGTTTTTGTTTTTGTATGTTTTATTGTGAGTCCGTAAAAGTGGCGTAATACTCTGACAACGTTGTTGACAGCAGTGACCTGGGAGTCAGAAATGCTTCCAGGGGTCTTCCCCATGCTGTTCCCATGTCATTTAAGCACTGTTCCCATCGATTTGGGCAACTTTTAGGCCCTCTGCAGACGGTCAGGGGAGCCGCCTCAAAAATGCTCGAGTTTCCCATAGACTTACGTACGAGTACCCGAGCATTTTAGTGCTCGCTAATCACTAGTCAAATGGTAACAAATAAAAAGTTATATAATGTTAGATTTTTTTTTTAGATTTTATGTAACTATACCCCCCAACATTGAAACTGCACCAAGGAGAACAAGGCGTTGAATTATAGAGATTACAGGATTGATACACAAGTTAATGATATCACATTGGCTCTACTCCCGGGATTATGATGTGGGTTGGCATAATGGATGGTAGTCGGATCCCTCTATTCTTCATTCCCGGTGCACTAACAGCTCAGCATTACATTGATTTGGTGGTGGGACCAGTGTTGCAGCCATTTCTCCAAAATGTCCCAGGTGCCATTTTTCTACAAAACAAATCCAGACTACATGTCGTTCGTGCTACTGTGAGCAGCCAGCATAGCCTTAACGTGCTACCATGGCTGGCTGCAGTGTCTCCCGACTTGTCATAATTTTCATATGTTAACAAATTTTTGTTTTTGATGTTGCAATTTTAATATTGAGGAGCGTATATTGTTATCCAAGCCCTAAACATAAACTTAGCACTATCTCCAACCCTAGACTTATCGCTAACCTTAGCCTTGGCCCAAGCCTAGCCCTAACTCTAAAAGACTCTACTATATCAAGACGGGGTTTCCTGTGATAGAATTTTAGTTTAATTGTGTATTAAGCATATTGTACTGATTGTTTCAGAAAACCTAAGCTCATCCTAGTGCCAAGCAGCAAATCTTAGGGCTCATGTACATGTCCAATTTTCACTCATGAGTAGTGTTGAGCGAGCACTAAAATGCTCGGGTACTCGAAGCTCGGGCCGAGCTCACCGTTATACTCGGGTGCTTGACCCGAGCAACGAGCCCAATGTTAGTCTATGGGAGACCCGAGCATTTTTGCGGCGGCACCCCCGGCAGCCTTTTAAAAGACTAACAAGTGCCCAAAACAATAGTGACAGTGCTCAAATGACATGGGGACAGCATGGGGATCGCCCCAGGAAGCATTTCTGACCCCCAGGTCACTGCTGTCAACAACGTGGTCAGAGGTATTAAGCCACTTTTACGGGCTCACAATAAAACGTTCAAAAATGAAACTGAAACTGCTTTCCTGTGAAATATGTTAAGAAAGTTCCTTTCCAGGGTAAAGACGTGTGTATAAGGTAAAATAAATAACAAAAAACAAAAATACTCCTCCACACCTTGGGCTATGTTCACAAGTAGCATTTTTTATGCGTTTTTGCACTTTTGTATTGCTTTCAGCCGTGACAAATGCATTCACCGGGAAATATCATTTTAACATTTTACAATCTTATCTGGCCATGTGCTGTGTGACACATGCATACAGTGCTGAAAAGACATGGGAACAGCATGGGGAAGACCCCTGGAAGCATCTCTATGACACCCAGGTAGCTGCCTAAAAGTGTGCCCATCAGAAGTCATCCTTGCCGCATCAGAAAATGCAGACTTGCAACTATCCCAGGGCAATGTTCAATTGTACCTCCCCCATTCCTTGCAATGCAAGCGCAAATATGCAGCCAACCAAGCACACACCCACCCGCAGGCTGCAATACCATACTGCTAGCTTTCACTTGAAATGGGGCCTTTTAGTTTGGAGGAGGCAGCGAGGTATCCATACTCAGTCCCCAGCCACCCTGCGGCCGGGTGTCCACACACGGTCCCCAGCCGCCCCTATTTCTCCTGTTACCTTCCCCCACACTTTTCTTAGCCTGGCCTGCTTAGGTCAGCATTGGACGAGCCCACCAGAGAACCAGACTCCTCCGGTGGGCCCTGTCTTCTCCATCAGGGGAGTTGAGAGTGCCAAGGTGAGGAGCATGATGATGATAGAAGTTAGCATCTGCTTTGTTTTCTTGGAATGCAAGCGCATGTGTAGCACCCTGAGGATTCGGCTGCTACAGGGGTATTGCACCTCAACCCAGAGGTGTGATATTCCACTCCCGGGTAAGGATGGAGTGTGGAACTGAGCTCGGTAGGCTGCATGCACTACACACATCCCATTTCCGGGGAACAGACCGACGGTACTCCCACTTAGAAATGTGCAGGTACAACCGAGTCTGTTCCTGGCTGGAGTGGGAGGGGGGTGGTACATCCCATGTAGTGTAGGGGCAGATAGGGGGAGCAGCCTGGGTAAAGATAGGAGCTCATTGGGTGCTGGTCACCTGAGCTCACACATAGAGGGATATATAAGGTGGGCACCAACTAGAATCAGGGTCAGTTGTAGAGAACAAGTCAGTTGGAGAGGAGCCTGTCTGATGCAGAGAACAAATCGGCAGAGAGAAGGAAACAGCAGCCCTGGAGAGAGAGAGAGTGGAGCAGAGAAAGACCCAGAGGGGGAAGACTGAAGGGACCCAAGAACCCAAATTAGAGCACCGGGTGAGGAGTCAGCAAAAGGGTACCGGAACCCAAACTGGTGGGGGTAAAAACAATCCCCAGCCAGAGACCGGAGGCCGTGGGCAGCATCTGCCACGGCCACCCACCACATTCACCCCGAAGGCACACCACATGAAGGGTCAGGGAACCCAAGGCCAAGGGTGTCCCAACAGCAGGCCCGAGGGAGCTGGACCTAGGTGGATCACTGGTGGGGACGGCTGAAGAAAGGACAGAGGGAGAGCTCAGGGCCACGCTCCGGACTTGTTTGGGGGTTGGCTGGATCCAGGACCTGGTGGACGCAGCACGGCTCGGGTGGTCACTAGCAGCTGGAGTGACCAGTACAACATCTGCAGTAAGTAAACACCCTTAACTGCACAACCCGACTCTGTCTTCACTGCCGTCTGCACTACACCACCACAACCCCCATCCTCTGCGCCTGTCCCCTCTGAGGCTATACCCCTCCCGTTGGGGGTTATCTCACCAAGCTGCGCACCCACCATCAGCCTCAGCGGACCCTGCTGCAGCGGCGGCCACAGTGACCGCATCACAACGGGTGGCGTAGTCGACACAAAAGAACTTTAGTAACATCTGGAGAACTGCCACATCACACTGAGCTTGACACCCTGGGCACGGGACCGGGTCACAGCCGCTCGGAGACTACAACCCCCCATCTGATCCGGTGCCGGGTATTCCCCTCAAAAAGGAATATGTCCCAGGGGGCGCGTCAACTTTGGCGTAGTCGGCAGGATTACGTGCCCACAACAACCGGGTACTGCGTGCCTGAAGAAAAGTGCAAGTTTACCTCAGAAAGAAGTCTCCCGCCGGTTCCGGAGGGTCCACGCCATCGGACTCCATCACCAGTCGTTTCCCGCCGATTGTCCGCCATTTCCAACTTGTTCCCGCCATCTGCAGAGTTTCCCGCCACTGGGCGACGCTTCCCGCCAAAACCGCAGATTTCCCGCCTTGGAAGAGCAGCGGACGCCATTATGGGCGTGCCAAAGGAGGGCAAGAGGCCACCTCCCATCGTGGGCCGGGACAGAAAATGGCGCCAAAAGTGGAAACCGCCCCCACCAACAGAGACTGTGATGTTGGAGGTGTCTGTCAGCGTGAAAGAACTACCCCTGGAGCTGACAGTCACCGAGTTGCCCCGGGACCGCCCTCGAAGTGGGAGGAGACGAAAGAGAAGAGAAAAGATGGGTGTCGCTTGGAGCAGTCTGGAGCGAGCGCACCCGGAGGCAAGAAGTCTAATGAGGAGTAGCGGAGAAGCTCACCCGGAGATGGAGAGAAAGCAGAACAGCACCGGCCCACTGGCCAGGAGTCTGCTAGAGACCGAGGAAGGAGGGCAGAGCAGCACCGGCCCGCTGGCCAGGAGCCTGCCGGAAGAAGAGCAGAGCAGCACCGACCCGATGGTCAGGAGCCTGCTAGAGTCCACAACCCCGCTAGGTCTAGCGGAGATCTTAGCGCAGCTCCCCCGAGACCGGGAGTGTGCACAAACTGCCTTGGAGGGCCTCGCAAGGAGGATGGCCCGGGTACAGCGCGAGATACTGGCGGAGTGGAGCCGGGAGATGACCCAGCAAGCTGAGACCAGTCAACGGAGCACGCTACCCTGGAAGAGGAAGCAGACCGCCTCTGAGGATGGCGCGGGAGGACCCAAGGCCGGAGACGGCGCCGAGAAGGGAGCCGAACGCATGGAGGCAGGTAAAGGGGACGCCTATACCCCAAGCCGAGAAACCGCCCACCTGCCCCAGCTCCCCGTTGCAGAGCCCGAAAGTCCCCCTGCTGTGCCCGTAGCCGCCATGTCACCGCTATGGACTAGGCCCCGACCGGAAGCCGCCGCAGCGACCCCTGTGACGTCACGCGCCTCGACCCGGAGCGTGACAAAGCAGGAAATACCACCAGCCTGGTCGCAAGGCCTAGTACCCCCGGGCGCCGCATCACCGACAGCGCCCCCTACCTCCGCGGAGCCTCCGGCCTGGCCGCAAGGCCAGGTAGCCCAGGGTGCCGCCGTCTTAACGGTGCCCTTCACCTTCCAGGTGCCCCAGGCCTGGCCGCAAGGCCTGGGCAACCCGGGCGCCACCACCACCGCGCCCGCGCCCGTAAAACCAAGGGTGCCACACCTGGGGGAGGACTTGTTCAGCCAGCTCACATGGCCGGACGGGCGGCCCTTCATCTGGCCCGAAGGATACCATGAGCTGGAGCGGCAACAAAGACTAGGGCCCTTGTGTGAGCCCCTGATCCCGGCTCCGAAGCCCGTGACTCGGGTCTCGCCTCCTTTAGAAGAAGCCCAATTCGTGTGGGACCCCACGGGAGAAGATTTGATGGGGTTCACCGGAGAAACTCGGGCAGTCGCCGCTGAGCGTACTGAGTGTTGTCGTCAGCAGCTAGCAGAGTTTGCGAGAGAACGGGAGGAGAGGCGGGTCAGAGAACAACAGGCCCAAATCCGGAGCGCGGAGCAGAAGAGCCGGACTAGGAGGAACCCCCGTGCAGCGCACTGTCCCCGCACCATCGGGACGGTGATAAAGTTCAACCCGCAGCATGGGTGGGGCTTTATTCGGGACCGTAACAACCGCGGTGACGTTTTTGTGACTCGCAGAGACGTCGAGTCCCACCTGCCGGAAGGTCACAAAGGCCGTGACCTCTACGTCGGAGACGAGGTCACTTTCACCCGGCACAAGTGTGCCAAAGGACCTTACGCCCTCCACGTACACCGCTTGACGGAGGAGGAGTTGCGGTACGGGGAGGAGGAGCCAGAGGACCCGGACGGGTCTGAAGCAACACCATATCACCAAGAAAAAGCAGGAGGGAGCCGTCGTTGAGGACGGGAGTAGAGACTGTATATAGTTGCCCGTCGGGGTACAGTGAACCGTTGCTGCTAAAATAGTCCCCGTTGGGACCAGTGAACTGTTTACCCGTTAACCCCCTTCATCCTACAGGCTGAGGACTGTGAGCAGCCATTCCCTTCCCTCTACCTGGCCGAGGACTGAGAGCGGCCAACTTCCCCTGTATATAGTTGCGCTTCCTAAAGCGCCCCCTACCGGTTTTATAGGAAAACCAGTTTTTCTAAGAGACTGTCGCACTTTTCCCGGACACACGTTGCACAGTGTCCGGAGGAGGAACCTGAAACAAGAGACGACGAGAATGTTATATATATAATGTTTTATATGTTTTATTATGTTTATGAAAAAAAAAAAAAAAATTGTATGTTTTGGTGT
This sequence comes from Phyllobates terribilis, assembly GCF_046119375.1. Taxonomy (NCBI): domain Eukaryota; kingdom Metazoa; phylum Chordata; class Amphibia; order Anura; family Dendrobatidae; genus Phyllobates; species Phyllobates terribilis. The sequence continues at coordinate 5,407,590 of NW_027362762.1, forward strand.
TGTTTTATGTCTTACAGCCCGAGGACGTGCTGTGATTTACCAGGGGGGAATGTAGCACCCTGAGGATTCGGCTGCTACAGGGGTATTGCACCTCAACCCAGAGGTGTGATATTCCACTCCCGGGTAAGGATGGAGTGTGGAACTGAGCTCGGTAGGCTGCATGCACTACACACATCCCATTTCCGGGGAACAGACCGACGGTACTCCCACTTAGAAATGTGCAGGTACAACCGAGTCTGTTCCTGGCTGGAGTGGGAGGGGGGTGGTACATCCCATGTAGTGTAGGGGCAGATAGGGGGAGCAGCCTGGGTAAAGATAGGAGCTCATTGGGTGCTGGTCACCTGAGCTCACACATAGAGGGATATATAAGGTGGGCACCAACTAGAATCAGGGTCAGTTGTAGAGAACAAGTCAGTTGGAGAGGAGCCTGTCTGATGCAGAGAACAAATCGGCAGAGAGAAGGAAACAGCAGCCCTGGAGAGAGAGAGAGTGGAGCAGAGAAAGACCCAGAGGGGGAAGACTGAAGGGACCCAAGAACCCAAATTAGAGCACCGGGTGAGGAGTCAGCAAAAGGGTACCGGAACCCAAACTGGTGGGGGTAAAAACAATCCCCAGCCAGAGACCGGAGGCCGTGGGCAGCATCTGCCACGGCCACCCACCACATTCACCCCGAAGGCACAACACATGAAGGGTCAGGGAACCCAAGGCCAAGGGTGTCCCAACAGCAGGCCCGAGGGAGCTGGACCTAGGTGGATCACTGGTGGGGACGGCTGAAGAAAGGACAGAGGGAGAGCTCAGGGCCACGCTCCGGACTTGTTTGGGGGTTGGCTGGATCCAGGACCTGGTGGACGCAGCACGGCTCGGGTGGTCACTAGCAGCTGGAGTGACCAGTACAACATCTGCAGTAAGTAAACACCCTTAACTGCACAACCCGACTCTGTCTTCACTGCCGTCTGCACTACACCACCACAACCCCCATCCTCTGCGCCTGTCCCCTCTGAGGCTATACCCCTCCCGTTGGGGGTTATCTCACCAAGCTGCGCACCCACCATCAGCCTCAGCGGACCCTGCTGCAGCGGCGGCCACAGTGACCGCATCACAACGGGTGGCGTAGTCGACACAAAAGAACTTTAGTAACATCTGGAGAACTGCCACATCACACTGAGCTTGACGCCCTGGGCACGGGACCGGGTCACAGCCGCTCGGAGACTACAACCCCCCATCTGATCCGGTGCCGGGTATTCCCCTCAAAAAGGAATATGTCCCAGGGGGCGCGTCACATGTATGTAGCAGCGGCTAGGCCTGAGGTGGTCAGCGTTTTGGCGCATATCCTACCTACTCCGAGGATTGCTGGATATTTTCCTGCTACTATCCCAGTTCTATGACTCCCGTTAAAACAAAGCTTCAGGTGATGAATGATGGATGAGGTTGTGGCAAAGGAGAAAGAGCAGGAGGAACAGGGAACATTCACATCAATATTAGGCCAGTCAAACACACATGTCTTGTAGGATATGTTTCTGTACCAAAAGGAGAGGTTCGGCAACACAGTTATAGGGCATACAGTGAGTGCAATGCCTACCAAAAATTTAGAGGCACTCCAATGCCCCTTGGAAGTGACATGGAGGTTAGAGGGCCTTAACTAAACCATTTTTTCCATTTATAGCAACTGGGTCTCCTGTGCACTGTTGGCCTAAGCAGTGAATGGAAGGCTTTCCAAAAATTATGAGGAACTGCAATGCCCCTTGAAACAGACGTTGATTACAGCGTACTAAAAACCTTCTACCCATTATTGGGGAGTGGGTCTCCCTTAGTGTTCGCCTATGTATTGAAAAGCCAAAGCTGACTAAAATTAGGAGGAAATGCAATGGTCGCAGTAGCTTAACAAGACAGTTTTAATATCCCTTGGAAAAGTGGTGGAGGTCGCAGTAGCTTAACAAGATGGTTTTGCTGCCCCTTGGAAAAGTGGTGGAGGTACAGCATATTACAAACATTATTCCCATTATTGGGGAGTGGGTCTCCCATAGTCTTTGCTTATACCTTCCAAGCAAAAGCTGCCAAAAATTAGGATGGAGGAACTTGCAATGCCCCTTACAAGAGCCATGCAGTACAGCATATTAAAAATATTATTCCCATTATTGGGGAGTGGGTCTCCTATAGTCTTTGCCTATGCCTTCCAAGCAAAAGCTGCCAAAAGTTAGGACAGAGGAACTTGCAATGCCCCTTACAAGAGCCATGCAGTACAGCATATTACAAACATTATTCACATTATTGGGGAGTGGGCCTCCCATAGTCTTTGCTTATGCCTTCCAAGCAAAAGCTGCCAAAAATTAGGAGGAAATGCTATGCCAGTTCGAAGAGTCATGGAGGTTAGAGTTAATTAAAAACAACATTTCAATGCCCATTGGAAGAGCTGTGGAGTTCAGAGTGGTTAAAAAGACGGTTTTAATGCACCTCGGAAGAGACGTGGAGGTCCCAGCAGCTTAACAAGATGGTTTTAATGCCCCTCGGAAGAGACGTGGAGGTCACAGTAGCTTAACAAGATGGTTTTAATGCCCCTTGGAAAAGTGGTGGAGGTCACAGTAGCTTAACAAGATGGTTTTAATGCCCCTTGGAAAAGTAAAACCTACAAAAGAAAAAAAATATATATATCTCATACCCTACCATCATTATATATAAATGTAAAGCAAAGTTGCATATTAAATATAGGGTACTTAGTGAACTATTTTTGATCAAAAAAAGTATACAAGCCGTCCCACCAGCGACAAGGTGACCCTAAATTGGGACGGTACCTACACTGTCTATATTAAAAACCTTATTGTATATCAAAGTTGAAGTAATGCATATAAAAGGGTAGACAAATAGGACCGAGTCCCAACTTCAGACCACCTAGGCCCATGGTAAGCTACATATATACTAACCAGCTCAACAAAGGGGATGCCACACCCTTAATTTGCACAGAATGCAAACAAGACAAAAAACCAAGCAATGTGAACTGAGGTCTAAGATGGTACACATGCAAGAAATAGGAGCATGTTCACACAAGCAAAAAGAAGCAAAACCTACAAAAGAAAAAAATATATATATATATCTCATACCCTACCATCATTATATATAAATGTAAAGCAAAGTTGCACATTAAATATAGGATACTTAGTGAACTATTTTCACTTGGAAAAGTGGTGGAGGTCGCAATAGCTGAACAAGACGGTTTTAATGCCCATTGGAAAAGTGGTAGAGGTCGCAGTAGCTTAATAAGACGGTTTTAATGCCCCTCAGAAGAGACGTGGAGGTCCCAGTAGCTTAAAAAGACGGTTTTAATGCCCCTCGGAAGAGATGTGGAGTTTGCAGTAGCTTAAAAAGATGGTTTTAATGCCCCTTGGAAAAGTGGTGGAGGTCACAGTAGCTTAACAAGACGGTTTTAATGCCCCTCGGAAGAGACGTGGAGGTCCCAGTATCTTAACAAGACGGTTTTAATGCCCGGTGGAAAAGACGTGGAGGTCGCAGTAGCTTAACAAGACGGTTTTAATGCCCCTTGGAAAAGTGGTGGAGGTCACAGTAGCTTAACAAGACGGTTTTAATGCCCCTTGGAAAAGTGGTGGAGGTTGCAGTCACTTAACAAGATAGTTTTATTGCCCCTCGGAAGAGATGTGGAGGTCGCAGTAGCTTAACAAGACGGTTTTAATGCCCATTGGAAAAGTGGTGGAGGTCACAATAGCTTAACAAGACGGTTTTAATGCCCCTTGGAAAAGTTGTGGAGGTCGCAGTAGCTTAACAAGACGGTTTTAATACCCCTTGGAAAAGTGGTGGAGGTCGCAGTAGCTTAACAAGACGGTTTTGCTACCCCTTGGAAAAGTGGTGGAGGTCACAATAGCTTAACAAGACGGTTTTAATGCCCCTTGGAAAAGGTGTAGAGGTCCCAGTATCTTAACAAGATGGTTTTAATGCCCCTCGGAAAAGAGGTGGAGGTCGCAGTAGCTTAACAATACAGTTTTAATGCCCCTTGGAAAAGTGGTGGAGGTCACAGTAGCTTAACAAGACGGTTTTAATGCCCCTTGGAAAAGTGGTGGAGGTTGCAGTCACTTAACAAGACAGTTTTATTGCCCCTCGGAAGAGACGTGGAGGTCGCAGTAGCTTAACAAGATGGTTTTAATGCCCATTGGAAAAGTGGTGGAGGTCACAATAGCTTAACAAGACGGTTTTAATGCCCCTTGGAAAAGTGGTGGAGGTCGCAGTAGCTTAATAAGACGGTTTTAATGCCCCTTGGAAAAGTGGTAGAGGTCGCAGTAGCTTAACAAGACGGTTTTAATGCCCCTCAGAAGAGACGTGGAGGTCCCAGTAGCTTAAAAAGATGGTTTTAATGCCCCTCGGAAGAGACGTGGAGGTCGCAGTAGCTTAAGAAGACGGTTTTAATACCCCTTGGAAAAGTGGTGGAGGTCACAATAGCTTAACAAGACGGTTTTAATGCCCCTCGGAAGAGACGTGGAGGTCCCAGTATCTTAACAAGACGGTTTTAATGCCCCTTGGAAAAGTGGTGGAGGTCAAAGTAGCTTACCAAGACGGTTGTAATGCCCCTCGGAAGAGACGTGGAGGTCCCAGTAGCTTAACAAGACGGTTTTAATGCCACTCGGAAGAGACGTGGAGGTCCAAGTAGCTTAACAATACGGTTTTAATTCCCTTCGGAAGAGACATGGAGGTCGCAGTAGCTTAACAAGACGGTGTTAATGCCCCTCGGAAGACACGTGGAGGGCCCAGTAGCTTAACAATTGGTTTTAATGCCCCTCAGAAGAGAAGTGGAGGTCCCAGTAGCTTAACAAGACGGTTTTAATGCCCATCGGAAGAGACGTTGAGGTCGCAGTAGCTTAATAAGACGGTTTTAATGCCCCTTGGAAAAGAGGTGGAGGTCACAGTAGCTTAACAAGATGGTTTTAATGCCCCTTGGAAGAGACCTGGAGGTCCCAGTAGCTTAACAAGATGGTTGTAATGCCCCTCGGAAGAGACATAAATTTCGCAGTAGCTTAACAAGACGGTTTTAAGGCACCTGGGAAGAGACATGGAGGTCGCAGTAGCTTAACAAGATGGTTTTAATGCCCCTTGTAACAGTGGTGGAGGTCACAGTAGCTTAACAAGACGATTTTAATGCCCCTCGGAAGAGACGTGGTGGTCCCAGTAGCTTAACAAGACGGTTTTAATGCCCCTCGGAAGAGACGTAGAGGTCGCAGTAGCCTAACAAGACGGTTTTAATGCCCCTTGGAATAGTGGTGGAGGTTGCAGTAGCTTAACAAGACGGTTTTAATACCCCTTGGAAAAATGGTGGAGGTCGCAGTAGCTTAACAAGACGGTTTTAATGTCCCTTGGAAAAGTAGTGGAGGTGGCAGTAGCTTAACAAGACGGTTTTAATGCCCCTCGGAAGAGACGTGGACATCTCATTAGCTTAACAAGATGGTTTTAATGCCCCTCGGAAGAGACGTGGAGGTCAAAGTAGCTTAACAAGACGGTTTTAATGCCCCTCGGAAGAGACGTGGAGGTCCCAGTAGCTTAACAAGACGGTTTTAATGCCACTCGGAAGAGACGTGGAGGTCCAAGTAGCTTAACAAGACGGTTTTAATGCCCCTCGGAAGAGACGTGGAGGTCGCAGTAGCTTAACAAGACGGTGTTAATGCCCCTCGGAAGAGACGTGGAGGTCGCAGTAGCTTAACTAGGCGGTTTTAATGCCCCTTGGAAAAGTGGTGGAGGTCACAGTAGCTTAACAAGATGGTTTTAATGCCCCTTGGAAGAGACGTGGAGGTCCCAGTAGCTTAACAAGATGGTTTTATTGCCCCTCGGAAGAGACGTGGAGGTCGCAGTAGCTTAACAAGACAGTTTTAATGCCCCTTGGAAAAGTGGTAGAGGTCACAGTAGCTTAACAAGATGGTTTTAATGCCCCTCGGAAGAGACGTGGAGGTTCCAGTAGCTTAACAAGACTGTTTCAATGCCCCTTGGAAGAGACGTGGAGGTCGCAGTAGCTTAACAAGACGGTTTTAATGTCCCTTGGAAAAGTTGTGGAGGTCGCAGTAGCTTAACAAGACGGTTTTAATGTCCCTTGGAAAAGTAGTGGAGGTCACAGTAGCTTAACAAGATGGTTTTAATGCCCCTCATAAGAGACGTGGAGGTCGCAGTAGCTTAACAAGACAATTTTAATGCCTTTTGGAAAAGTGGTGGAGGTCGCAGTAGCTTAACAAGACGGTTTTAATGCGCCTTGGAAAAGTGGTGGAGGTCGCAGTAGCTTAACAAGACGGTTTTAATGCCCCTTACAAGAGCCATACAGTACAGCATCTTAAAAATATTATTCCCATTATTGGGGAGTGGGTCTCCCACAGTCTTTGCTTATGCCTTCCAAGCAAAAGCTGACAAAAATTAGGACGGAGGAACTTTCAATAATGGCAACACGGACCACGGTTACCCTGGTGGTATAGTGGCGGTGGAGGCTGAGGATAAGGAGAAGAACATAAAACAGCCGAAATGAGGAAGCGTATACCCATGTGTGGGTGTGAAGCGGTGCATGTGAATAGATCTTCTGAAATAACACAGTGGATTTGACTTTATGTTTCTCTGCTGTCGTTTGGTGGTGATGAGAAGTCTGGCCCAATCTAGCCCTTGTTCATTTTGATAAGGGTCAGCTTGTCAGCATTGTCAGTTGACAGGCGAGTGCGCTTATCAGTTATAATTCCGCTAGCGGCACTAAAAACACGCTCCGATAACACGTTAGCGGCAGGGCAGGCCAATACCTCCAAGGCGTACAGAGCGAGTTCATTCCTAGTGTCCAGCTTGGATTCCCAATACTTAAAAGGCTCAGAGGAATCACGGAGGACGCTGGTACGGTCGGCAAGGTACTCCCTCACCATCTTTTGAAACTTTCCACTCCTTGTGAGAGTACCCCGCGCCTCACGGTCTGTCCGAAGGGAGGGTCTGAGAAACCTGTCCCAGAACATTGACAGTGTTCCCCTGCCTCTGCTGGATTGGAGTTGCGTCTCTCTCGATGTGTTCCGTCCCAAGGTCCGACTGGGTCCCCGCTTCCACTATGTTTACCCAGTGTGCCGTCAGGGAGATGTACCGTCCCTGGCCACAAGCACTTGTCCACGTGTCCGTTGTCAGGTGGACTCTCCCAGTAACTGCGTTGTTGAGGGCACGGCAGATGTTTTGGGACACGTGCTTGTGTAGTGCGGGGATGGCACACCAGGCAAGATAGTGTCGGCTTGGGACCGAGTACCGAGGGACAGCCACCGCCATAAGGTTGCAGAGGGATTCCGTCTCCACCAGCCTAAAAGGCAGCATTTCCAACGCAAGCAGTCGTGAAATGTGCGAATTTAGGACTGTGGCCTGTGGGGCGTTAGCTGCGAATTTCTGCTTTCATTCAAAGGTCTGGGATATGGACCATTGAACGTTGCGATGGAACGTGGACGTGGACGTTGATGCTGTTTCTTGAGAAACTGCCATAACAAGTGAAAACTGAGAGGAGGGGGCATCTTTGCATGCAGTATGGATAGGGGATTGCCTTGCACACACAACAGGGGGTTATATTGCATGCACAACAGCGGAAGAAGCAATGGTGACACGCACTGACACTGGTCGTGGACCCTGGGGTTCACCCCACAAAGTCAGGTGCTTTGCTGCCATGTGCCTGATCATGCTGGTGGTGGTCAGGCTGGTAGTTTTGTCACCCCTGCTGATGCTGGCATGGCAGGTGGTACAAATGGCCTTTTTGGGGTTATCTTTAAAAAAATTCCAGACTCTGGAAGACCTAAAGGTTGTACTGGCAAGGTCCCTCGTGTTGGTGTTACGGGGAAATGTTGCCTGCCTTCTGTCTGCGGCCACCACACTGCTTCTTCCTGCCTGTTGGGGTACTCTGCCTCCCTCCCCCTGTGTGCTGCTGGCCTCGCTCTGCATGTCCTCCTGCCACGTTGGGTCAGTTACTAGATCATCCACCACCTCCTCCTCTTCCACTTGCGCACCACGATCCTCCTCCTAACTTCCTGGCAATTGTGTCTTGTCATCGTCCACCTCTTGTGACAAATTGCCAGCGTCGACTTCCTGTGGCCGTGGCTGTTCAAATATTTGGGCATCGCTACATGGGATCTCCTCTTCCACCACTTCAAGCGGAGCAGGCGAGGGGCACAAATCTGGAAATGGACCAGTGAACAGCTCTTCAGAGTGTCCAAGTGTGGGATCAGTTGCTGTCTGATGACACTCGGCATGGTGTGAGGTAGGAGCATCAGGGTGAGGAGGAGTATGCGGTCGAGACTCACGGCTACTAAGATTTGACCGTGTGGAAGACAGACCAGAGGTGTTGGTGCCCAGGTAACTGGAAGTATTATCTGCTACCCAATTAATAACCTGTTCACACTGATCAGTTTGCAATACTGGTGTTGTTCTGTGCTTCCCTAGTAATTCGGTCAAGAAGTGGGAGCGTGAAGATGTGGCTGTTGGTTGTGGCACATTTTCACCTTGGCCACGGCCCCGTCCTCTGCACGCACCATCACCAGAACGTCTAGTTCCACGTCCCTTGCCACGCGCCTTGCCCATTGTAAAGGAAGTAAAATAGCTTACACTCGCACTATCAATGGCAAAAGGGTAATAAAGAGTAGATTAGAACCGTGGAAGAGGAAAACCACAGTTCTATTTCTCTGGCCTACACCTGACTCTTTTAAACAATCTGAACAATCAGGGAGAAACTATTACTGTTTTTCTTTACGGAAAAATTACCAAAAGCTGAATAATAGAGATTTTTTACCGTGGAATGCCAAAACCACAGTTATTGTTTACTGGTGTATACCAGGCAATTTTAAATAGATACTGTTCTTTTTAGGTAAAAATGGCCCAAAAGTGGATAATACAGAGGTTTGAACCGTGGAACTGCAAAACCACACTTCTATTTCTCTGGCCTTCACCAGACTATTTTCAACAGATATTTTTGTGTCTGAACAATCAGGAGACACTATTACTGTTTTTGTTTAAGGAAAAAATACCAAAAGCAGGATAATTCAGAGATTTGACCCGTGGATTTGCAAAACCACAGTTATAATTTATTGGTGTATACCAGAATCTTTTAAACAGATATATTGCTGTCTGGACTATCAGGAGACACTATTACTGTTTTTCTTTACGGAAAAAATACCAAAAGCTGGATAATAGAGATTCTTTACCATGGGACGGAAAAAACACAGTTATAATTTACTGGTGTATACCAGACTCTTTTAATCAGATATATTGGTGTCTGAACAATCAGGAGACACTATTACTGTTTTTCTTTAAGGCAAAAAATGCCAAAAGCAGGATAATACAGTGATTTGACCAGTGGAACTGCAAAACCACACTTCTATTTCTCGGGCCTACACCAGACTATTTTCAACAGATATATTTGTGTCTGAACAATCAGGAGACACTATTACTGTTTTTCTTTAGGGCAAAAAATGCCAAAATCAGGATAATAGAGATTTTTCACCGTGGAAATGCAAAACCACAGTTATAATTTACTGGTGTATACCAGACTCTTTTAAACAGATATATTGGTGTCTGAACAATCAGGAGGCACTATTACTGTTTTTCTTTATGGCAAAAAATGCCAAAAGCAGGATAATACAGAGATTTGACCCGTGGAACTGCAAAACCACACTTCTATTTCTCGGGCCTACACCAGACTATTTTCAACAGATATATTTGTGTCTGAACAATTAGGAGACACTATTACTGTTTTTCTTTAGGGCAAAAAATGCCAAAATCAGGATAATAGAGATTTTTCACCGTGGAAATGCAAAACCACAGTTATAATTTACTGGTGTATACCAGACTCTTTTAAACAGATATATTGGTGTCTGAACAATCAGGAGGCACTATTACTGTTTTTCTTTACGGCAAAAAATGCCAAAAGCAGGATAATACAGAGATTTGACCCGTGGAACTGCAAAACCACACTTCTATTTCTCGGGCCTACACCAGACTATTTTCAACAGATATATTTGTGTCTGAACAATCAGGAGACACTATTACTGTTTTTCTTTGCGGCAAAAAATGGCAAAAGCAGGAAAATACAGAGATTTGACCAGTGGAACTGCAAAACCACACTTCTATTTCTCGGGCCTACACCAGACTATTTTCAACAGATATATTTGTGTCTGAACAATCAGGAGACACTATTACTGTTTTTCTTTACGGCAAAAAATGCCAAAATCAGGATAATAGAGATTTTTCACCGTGGAACGGCAAAACCACAGTTATAATTTACTGGTGTATACCAGACTCTTTTAAAGAGATATATTGGTGTCTGAACAATCAGGAGGCACTATTACTGTTTTTCTTTAAGGCAAAAAATGCCAAAAGCAGGATAATACAGAGATTTGACCCATGGAACTGCAAAACCACAGTTCTATTTCTCGGGCCTACACCAGACTATTTTCAACAGATATATTTGTGTCTGAACAATCAGGAGACACTATTACTGTTTTTCTTTACGACAAAAAATGCCAAAAGCAGGATAGTACAGAGATTTGACCCGTGGAACTGCAAAACCAAAGTTCTATTTCTTGGGCCTACACCAGACTATTTTCAACAGATATATTTGTGTCTGAACAATCAGGAGACAATATTACTGTTTTTCTTTACGGCAAAAAGTGGCAAAAGCAAGATAATACAGAGATTTGACCCGTGGAACTGCAAAACCACACTTCTATTTCTCGGGCCTTCACCAGACTGTTTTAAACAGATATATTTGTGTCTGAATAATCAGGGAGACACTATTACTGCTTTACTTTAAGGAAAAAATACCAAAAGCTGGATAATAGAGATTTTTTACTGTGGGACGGCAAAACCACAGTTATAATTTACTGGTGTATACCAGACTCTTTTAAACAGATATATTGGTGTCTGATCAATCAGGAGACACTATTACTGTTTTTATTTACAGAAAAAATACCAAAAACTGGATAATAGAGATTTTTTACTGTGGAACGGCAAAACCACAGTTATAATTTACTGGTGTGTACCAGACTCTTTTAAACAGATATATTGGTGTCTGATCAATCAGGAGACACTATTACTGTTTTTCTTTACAGAAAAAATACCAAAAACTGGATAATAGAGATTTTTTACTGTGGAACGGCAAAACCACAGTTATAATTTACTGGTGTGTACCAGACTCTTTTAAACAGATATATTGGTGTCTGAACAATCAGGAGACACTATTACTGTTTTTCTTTACGGCTAAAAATGCTAAAAGCAGGATAATACAGAGATTTTTTACCGTGGAACAGCAAAACCACAGTTATAATTTACTGGTGTATACCAGACTTTTTTAAATATATATATTTGCAGCTGTACAGTGAGCGACACACTCAAACTGGGTTTTTTTTTAGGTTAAAATGTCCCAAAAGTGGATAATTCAGAGGTTTGAACCATTGAACTGCAAAACCACACTTCTGTTTCTCTGTCCTACACCTGACTATTTTAAACAGATATATTTGTGTCTGAACTGTCACAGACACACTTTTTTTTTTTTTTTTGGGGGGGGGACACCAAAAGGTTAATAAGACGGGTATTTGTACAGTGTGAAGGAGGAAAAAAAAAGAGGATTTAGATGACAAAAAAGGATTTTTCCTGGCCCCCGGGACCTGGAGCTAAGTCCAGCAATTTCAGAAACAGGAGCAGCACACAGGACTGTAATGCAGCGTTTGCTGGTATAACCACTGCGTCTCCTATACAGCCTGCCTGCCTGCCTGCCTGATATCTGGGATGGATATTAGTCCTGAGAAGGACTGTTTGTTTGATCTGGCAGCCTTTACAGACCCTACACTAACTATTTCGCACTATATATCTCTCCCTAGCTCAGCAGCGCTGTCCCTACACTGTCTGATCCCAGCCGTCTGTGTCCAAGATGGCGGCGCCCTGTTTTAAATACTCGAGGTGACGTTGTGCGGCCAGCCAATCACTGTAATGCCCACAACCAACATGGCTGCAGCATTACAGTGACTGGCTGGCAATCCCTGCATGTTCATTGGCTCTGTAAAGAGCACCAAACATGCAGGGCGGAGACCTGAGCTCCCGCCCGAGTAACCCGGAAATGCTCGGCGCTCGCCGAACATCCCAAGTGATGCTCGGGCCAGTACCGAGCAGTGTCGAGCATGCTCGCTCAACACTAATTATAATATTATTTCTCTGACCCTCAGGTGAAAAATACAGATATCAACTACAGAAATGACTCACTGAGTTCATCATCTTTGTGTTCCCAAGCCTTAATAGTTTCCCCATGTTGTGTTTTTTTATTTTTTTATTCATCTATCTTTCCACCATCTCAGGAAATGGCCTTATATTCCTCCTTGGTACCTTGGAACAAAGACTACACACCCCCATGTACTTCTTTGTCATCATTCTGTCTTTTGTAGACATGATGTCCACTACCGTGACCATCCCCAAGATGCTTGGAAAGTTTTCTAGAATCTAGATAGAATTTCCTTTAATGGCTGCTTATTACAGATGTATTTCTTTGAGGCATGTATTGGCGTTGAGAGTTACCTCCTCCCGGTCATGGCTTATGATCGATATGTGGCCATATGTTCTCCGCTCCATTACCATTCCATCATGACTAAGCAAATTTAATATCATCTCAGATTTGGTCATATGGACCTTGGGGTTTACTTCCCCAATCACAGTAATTATATTGACTCATAGCTTGCCTTTTTGTGGACAAAATGTCATTCATCATTATTATTGTGACCACCCACCTCTTCTCGAGTTGGCTTGCGCTGACACCCCGTTCGATGTCAAGATTGGTTCTTCAGGGAGTGGTGTTGTGCTTTTTGCATGTTTCTGCGTTATTGTGATATTCTACGCTAAAATAATCAGAGCTATTCTACACATAACTTCATCAAAGGTACGTAGAAAGAAATTTTCCACCTGCGCCTCCCACTTTATTGTGGTGAACATGTACTTCTTGCCTCTATTGTTCATGTACATTAGTCCAAAGCCTTCCTACTCCTCAGACATTGACTCATTGGTGGCCATGTTCTACACAGTGTTAACCCCCATGTTGAACCCTATGATATACAGCCTGAGAAATAAAGACATTAATATCCATTCAATTATCTATATATGGCATAAAGAGAAAAAACAAAATGACCATTCAGAACATATAATGATATAGGGCCAATGTCTTATTAGAAAAAAAAAGTAAAAAGCCACATTCTAGAAAAATTTACAATTTACAGATTTGCATTTATTAATAATTTTTAAAGTTCCTTTGTCATTTTGATCTTATCCTCCTTTCCCGGTAAGCTGTGTAGTCCTTCTTTAGGTGACAGGATAACATTAGGTCATCTGACCATACTTCTTTTCCAGGGCTGCACAACATATAGTACAGACCAAAAGTTTGGACACACCTTCTCATTTAAAGATTTTTCTGTATTTTCATGACTATGAAAATTGTACATTCACACTGAAGGCATCAAAACTATGAATTACCACATGTGGAATTATATACTTAACAAAAAAGTGTGAAACAAATGAAAATATGTCTTATATTCTAGGTTCTTCAAAGTAGCCACCTTTTGCTTTGATGACTGCTTTGCACACTCTTGACATTCTCTCTATGAGCTTCAAGAGGTAGTCACCGGAAATGGTTTTCACTTCACAGGTGTGCCCTGTCCGGTTTAATAAGTGGGATTTCTTGCCTTATAAATGGGGTTGGGACCATCAGTTGTGTTGTGCAGAAGTCTGGTGGATACACAGCTGATAGTCCTACTGAATAGACTGTTAGAATTTGTATTATGGCAAGAAAAAAGCAGCAAAGTAAAGAAAAACGAGTGGCCATCATTACTTCAAGAAATGAAGGTCAGTCAGTCAGAAAAATTGGGTAAACTTTGAAAGTATCCCCAAGTGCAGTTGCAAAAACCATCAAGCGCTACAAAGAAACTGGCTCACATGAGGACCGCCCCAGGAAAGGAAGACCAAGAGTCACCTCTGCTTCTGAGGATAAGTTTATCCGAGTCACCAGCCTCAGAAATCGCAGGTTAACAGCAGCTCAGATTAGAGACCAGGTCAATGCCACACACAGTTCTAGCAGCAGACACATCTCTTCAACAACTGTTAAGAGGAGACTTTGTGCAGCAGGCCTTCATGGTAAAATAGCTGCTAGGAAACCACTGCTAAGGACAGGCAACAAGCAGAAGAGACTTGTTTGGGCTAAAGAACACAAGGAATGGACAATAGACCAGTGGAAATCTGTGCTTTGGTCTGATGAGTCCAAATTTGAGATATTTGGATCCAACCACCGTGTCTTTGTGCGACGCAGAAAAGGTGAACGGATGGACTCTACATGCCTGGTTCCCACCGTGAAGCATGGAGGAGGAGGTGTGATGGTATGGGGGTGCTTTCCTGGTGACACTGTTGGGGATTTATTTAAAATTGAAGGCATATTGAACCAGCATGGCTACCACAGCATCTTGCAGCGGCATGCTATTCCATCCGGTTTGAGTTTAGTTGGGCCATCATTTATTTTTCAACAGGACAATGACCCCAAACACACCTCCAGGCTGTGTAAGGGCTATTTGGCTAAGAAGGAGAGTGATGGGGGGCTACGCCAGATGACCTGGCCTCCACAGTCACCAGACCTGAACCCAATCGAGATGGTTTGGGGTGAGCTGGACCGCAGAGTGAAGGCAAAAGGGCCAACAAGTGCTAAGCATCTCTGGGAACTCCTTCAAGATTGTTGGAAGACCATTTCCAGTGTCTACCTCTTGAACCTCATCAAGAGAATGCCAAGAGTGTGCAAAGCAGTCATCAAAGCAAAAAGTGGCTACTTTGATGAACCTAGAATATAAGACATATTTTCAGTTGTTTCACACTTTTTTGTTAAGTATATAATTCCACATTTGTTAATTCATAGTTTTGATGCCTTCAGTGTGAATGTACAATTTTCATAGTCATGAAAATACAGAAAAATATTTAAATGAAAAGGTGTGTCCAAACTTTTGGTCTACTGTACATCTAACACTACACCACTCCAGACCAGTAGGTGGGGAAAGATGCTCTTGTTCACTGCTGAGCCCTGTCTCTGGCTGGAAGGGGGGAGCCAAAGGAGAAGGAACCATGTAGTGGGTGTGGGTGGAGGAAGTAGTCAGTGGAGCACAGAGGGTAGGAGTATAAAAAGGAGGGTGGAGAGTTCTAGAAGGGGGGTTCAGTTGAGAGGAGTCAGGAGGAGCTCTGCTGAGGAAAGCAAGGAAGGAGAGTGAGAGGAGTCAGGCCCAGTCAGAGAGGCCCAGGAGGAGGAAAGTGAAGAGAGAGGACAGGAGCGGTGCAGAAGGGCTCCAGAGAAAGACAGAGGGGTTCCCAGGGGCACGGCAAGTGCAGAGGCCACCCGTGCGCCCGAATTCACCCTGACGTGGAGGGATCAGGCTGCAGAAGGGGAACGGCCCTAAACTAGTGGAGAACAACCAGGCTCAGCTAGCCAACTGGAGGCTGTAGCATTTTCAAGGTGTTGCAGCCAAAATCTACAATTACATCACTGAAAAGGTGGCCACATAGGGTCCGACAAGGCCCGAGACCACTGGCTTGGGACAATGATTGTGAGACGCAGGGCAGGAGGGCGAGAGCCAGCACAGTGAGATGACCGGGAAAGGTACAGTAAATAGAACGGGGTCCCTTTTAAGTGCTCCTGAGATACCTGAGAGATTGCTGGACCCCTACCCCGGAGGACACAGGACGACGTGGGTGGTCATTACTGGCTGCAGCGTTAACCTAGAACTGCATAGAACTGTGAGTAAAGCCTGAAGACTGCACCCCACTGTGTCCTTGACTCATTACTGCGCCACCAGCCCTGCACCAACAACATCTACTTCATAAAATCACTATATCCTGCCCTGGAGCTAAGCTCTGCCTGTGGAGAGCTGAACCAACTCTGCTGCGTCACCATCAGCTCCAGTGGATCTGCACTGCAGTGGCGGCTCCATATAGCCGCATACCACAGGTGGCGTCACAAACATTATTATCCTAAAAACTTTATTCCCCTTTTACTTTTCCTTTAATTGACCGCCCTGGGTCATGGACCGGGTCACTGCCACCGTGACATCCCCCAGCCCGACTACCGAGTACGCCACGGCCCACGGCGTAGGTCAATGCCTGCTGACTAGTCTGAGCCAAAGCTCTCAACAACTACATTGGGACCCACCTGTGGTAGCCTAAAAAGATGGAAGTAGAGGCTACATGGAGTCCAAGAAGGGCAAGACATTCAAAGTGAGCCTTATAGGATGGCCCTGTATGCTGGGAATAGGTCGACAGCAAATCTGACTCAAGGGTCCACAGTGTCACGTCAAAGATGTCCTCAACAAGAATGGAGGTGATGACAGTGATACTATCAGACAGGAAAAGCTTAAAGTGAGAGACAGAGCGTTTTAATTTCATTCTCTTTAATTTTTTGCCATATCAATGTATAATTGTATCAGGGAAAAGTCACATGTGTCACATTTTTTCAGAATTTCATCAACTCTGGAATTTCAGACCTGGTCTCTGGCGGTGTAATTATTTTTCATGTTTTGCAAACACAACAGGTTAGAAGAGTCCCACATGGTTATTAATTAAAAGTTATCCTACTAATCAACCCCATGGGAAAAAAATAAGACTCCTGACTTTCTTTTTAAAGGAGTCTTCATGAGAATGTGGAAACCCTGCACAGGTGGAGGTACGTCCTACCGCTGGCTCATTATACCTTTACATTATTAGGACATTGCTCTTACCTGAATTACTCTGCGGGAATATAACGCCTCATGCTATGGGAATTCACCAGAAAAATGTAAGTACAAGTGTAAGTGTGGGAGCTCTAAGTAACTCGCAGTTTTTTTATTTCATACCATGGTTCTTACCAAAAGGCGTAACCTGAAAATTCAGGGTCCTAGCTCATATCTCTAAAGGGGCCTCTAACTTCTTTAGTAAGTACTAAATATAAAAATATTTCCTATAGAAAACTACAAAAAAACCAGGGGAGGAGTCCTGAGGAGATAATTTGCATATTCCCACTGCATTTTGGGGTAAGTGAAGAGTCTCCGCGAGCTCAAAGAACACTGGATTTTGGCTGTTGGAGCTGAAAAGAGGACATCGGTAAACCAGGGGAGGAGTCCTGAGGAGATAATTTGCATATTCCCACTGCATTTTGGGGTAAGTGAAGAGTCTCCGCGAGCTCAAAGAACACTGGATTTTGGCTGTTGGAGCTGAAAAGAGAACATCGGTAAACCAGGGGAGGAGTCCTGAGGAGATAATTTGCATATTCCCACTGCATTTTGGGGTAAGTGAAGAGTCTCCGCGAGCTCAAAGAACACTGGATTTTGGCTGTTGGAGCTGAAAAGAGGACATCGGTAAACCAGGGGAGGAGTCCTGAGGAGATAATTTGCATATTCCCACTGCATTTTGGGGTAAGTGAAGAGTCTCCGCGAGCTCAAAGAACACTGGATTTTGGCTGTTAGAGCTGAAAAGAGGACATCGGTAAACCGCGCGCCTACCGGCGCGCGCATTTTGAAGCTTTTTTTTT
The DNA here is from genome assembly GCF_046119375.1 of Phyllobates terribilis. Lineage (NCBI taxonomy): Eukaryota > Metazoa > Chordata > Amphibia > Anura > Dendrobatidae > Phyllobates > Phyllobates terribilis. The sequence goes on from NW_027362762.1 coordinate 5,425,132, forward strand.
AATCTTTTTTCACTGTTTTCAGAACATTAACAATAAGAACATGGAAGAGTCCAGGAGCCATTTGGTGAGCTGCATATCCTGCTACATGTTCACAGACTTGCCAGTGGAAAAGCCAGACTTCACATGCCAGAAATGCAAGCTTGTGTCCATGTTGGAGGAAAAGTTGCGAAATCTAGAAGAGAGGTTAACTACCTTGAAAATCATTAAGGAAGGTGAAGAGTTCTTAGACAGAGCAGAATTATCTCTTCATGATTCAGAAAGAGAAGAAATTCGAACTGCACCTGAGGAAACAGAGGAATGGAAGCATGTGACCCACAGAAGCAGGAGGATCGAGAGGCAGTCAGCACCCATACTGCTCAGGAACCAGTACCAGGCTCTCACGCAGGAGAACCATGAAGAAATACAGCAAGATAAGACTTTGCCAGCAATGAATAACCTTGTAAGCCTTCAGAATCCTCCTGGATGGAGAAAGAAGAATGTTGTGAAGAAAAAACGGAGAGTGGTGGTCATGGGGGATTCCCTGTTAAGAGGAACAGAGGCCGCTATCTGCAGACCAGACATAACCTCAAGAGAAATGTGCTGTCTTCCAGGAGCAAAAATTAAAGATGTGTCTGACAGGATATCAAGACTCTTCAGACCTACAGATCACTACCCATTCCTGCTAATACATGTGGGGACAAATGACACCGCAAGAAAGGACCTGGAAACCATCTGCAGTGACTTTGAAGACTTAGGCAAGAAAGTGAAAGAATTGGGAGCGCAGGTGGTCTTCTCATCCATCCTCCCAGTGGATGGCCATGGAACAATGAGGTGGAATAAGATTCTACAGGTGAACAACTGGCTACGTCGATGGTGCCGTCAACAAGGATTTGGATTTCTGGATCACGGAATGAATTACCTATACGATGGACTACTTGCTAGAGATGGGGTGCACCTTACGAAGACTGGAAAACATGTATTTGGAAGTCGCCTTGCTACACTCATCAGAAGAGCTTTAAACTAGAACAATGTGGGAAGGGAAGCAAAAGGCCAGAAAAAGCCATACAGCTGACAAATACTATTGAGAGCTCTGCTACTGGAAGTGGAAAAGAAGAACAAAGACAAAACAATCTAAATAATAAAAATATGGGAGGAAGAGAAACCAATCACAAACTAAAATGTTTTTATACAAATGCACAAAGCATGGGCAACAAACAAGGAGAATTGGAACTACTAATGCAGGAAAAGGAATATGATGTCATTGGAATCACTGAAACTTGGTGGGACGATACACATGATTGGAATAAAAGGCTAAAAGGATACAACTTATTTGCAAGAAACAGACTTGATAAACGAGGAGGAGGTGTTGCATTGTATGTTAGAAAAGCGTATATCTGCACAGAGATTGAAGCTTCAGAGACTGGGAGTTCTGTGGAAACTGTTTGGGTAAGAATACAAGGAGAGAACAACAGAAAGGACACCATTGTAGGCATTTACTACAGGCCACCTGGGCAAGCTGAAGATATGGATGAACTCTTTATGTATCAAATGACCAAGTTCTCCAAAAAATATGACGTAGTGGTCATGGGAGATTTCAACTATCCAGACATTTGTTGGGAATCTCTCTCAAGTAAAACTAACAGGTCAAGCAAATTCTTATCCTCTCTTGCTGACAACTTTATCTTCCAAAAGGTAGGGGAGAAAACAAGGGGATCTGCTACTTTGGATCTAATCCTTATAAACAGGGAGGAAATGGTTGAGGAGGTAAAGGTGGCTGGGACCCTAGGAGGCAGCGATCATGCTATTATAGAATTTTGGATAACTAGAGGAGGAAGACATGTGAAGACTCAAACTTCAAGGTTAGATTTTAGAAAGGCAGATTTTAAGAGACTCAGAAAGAGAATAGGAGGGATCCAATGGCTGGATGTCCTTAAGGATAAAAATGTCCAGGAAAGATGGGAAATTTTTAAAAATGAGATTCTCAAAGCACAATCGTTAACAATCCCAAAAAGTAGGAAGAATGGGAAGCATTTAAGGAAACCAGGATGGATGAACACAGAACTTAAACACATGCTAAAAAGAAAGAAAGAAATGTTTATTAAATGGAAAGAGGGAGGCATATCTAAAGAAGATTATAATGCAGTCTGCAGATCCTGCAGGGCACGTATCAGGTTAGCTAAAGCTGACAATGAATTAAGGCTTGCAAGAGATGTCAAAAGCAATAAAAAAGGATTTTGGGGGTATGTCAAAAGTAAAAGAAAAGTCAAAGATGCTATAGGATTTTTACAGGATGAAAATGGAGAAATGGTAAGAGAGGATGTTGAGAAGGCCGAACTTTTTAATTCCTATTTTGCATCTGTTTTCTCTCAGAAAGAAAATGTAACATCAACTGATCTTCACTGTCCTTTTAAAGGAATAGAGGAATCCAAGTTATCAGTAAACAGAAAGATTGTGAGGGAATATTTAGCTAACATAAATGAGTTCAAGTCTCCAGGTCCAGATGAATTACACCCCAGAGTACTGAAGGAGATTGTAGAAGAAATTTTAGAACCACTCTCCATAATCTTTGAAAATTCTTGGAGAACAGGAGAAGTCCCAGAAGACTGGAGAAGAGCAAATGTTGTTCCTATCTTCAAAAAGGGGAAGAAGGTGGACCCAGGGAACTATAGGCCGGTGAGTCTGACTTCTATACCAGGAAAGATCTTTGAACAAATTATTAAACAACATGTATGTAAGTACATGGATAAGAATGAAGTGATTAACCAGAGTCAGCATGGGTTTGTAACTAACAAGTCATGTCAGACTAACTTAATTTCCTTCTATGACAGAATCACTGACTGGGTGGATCAGGGAAATGCTGTAGATATAGTATATCTTGACTTCAGCAAAGCATTTGACAAAGTATCTCACACCATCCTTATTGAAAAAATGACCAAGTATGCAATGGACCAGGCAACTGTTAGGTGGATTCATAACTGGCTTAGTGATCGGACTCAAAGGGTGGTTGTAAATGGCTTCACATCCAGCTGGATGAATGTCTCAAGTGGGGTACCACAGGGCTCCGTCCTGGGACCTGTATTGTTCAACATCTTTATCAATGATTTAGATGAAGGAATTGAGGGTAAACTGATTAAATTTGCTGATGACACAAAGCTAGGAGGGATAGCTAATACTAGAGAAGAGAGAGAGAGGATTCAAAAAGACCTAAATAAACTGGAGCAGTGGGCAGCAACCAACAGAATGGTTTTTAACAGGGAAAAATGCAAAGTACTACATCTGGGCAATAAAAATGAAAAAAGCATATACAGAATGGGAGGAATAGAGCTAAGCAACAGTACATGTGAAAAAGACTTAGGTATACTAATAGATCATAGACTGAACATGAGTCAACAGTGTGATGCAGCAGCAAAAAAGGCAAATACAATTCTGGGATGTATTAACAGAAGCATACAGTCTAGATCACGTGAAGTCATTATCGGTCTTTACTCCTCTTTGGTCAGACCTCATCTGGAATACTGTGTACAGTTTTGGGCACCACATTTTAAAAAAGACATAGACAAACTGGAGCAAGTTCAGAGAAGAGCGACCAGAATGGTGACTGGTCTGCAAACCATGTCCTATGAGGAACGGTTGCAGGATTTGGGAATGTTTAGCTTGCAAAAAAGAAGACTGAGAGGAGACTTAATAGCTGTCTACAAATATGTCAAGGGCTGTCACATTGTAGAAGGATCATCTTTATTCTCATTTGCACAAGGAAAGACTAGAAGCAATGGGATGAAACTAAATGGGAGGAGACACAGATTAGATATTAGAAAAAACTTTTTGACAGTTAGGGTGATTAATGAGTGGAACAGGCTGCCACGAGAGGTGGTGAGTTCCCCTTCAATGGACGTCTTCAAACAGAGGCTGGACAGACATCTGTCTGAGATGATCTAGTGAATCCTGCTTTGAGCAGGGGGTTGGACCAGATGACCCAGGAGGTCCCTTCCAACTCTACCATTCTATGATTCTATGATTCTATGATACATATAAAGTCAAGCTATCCACCACTACATGTGAGGAATGTGTAAGAAATAGACATCACATGTAATAAAGCTGTCAAACAGTTGCAAATCATGCACACAGGAGCGATTCAACCATATCACCGAGCAGCTGCAAATACTCGGTGCTCGCCCGAGCATACTCGGCGAAAGGGTTAACTAAACATACTCGCTCATCACTAATAGTGAACATTATAAAGAAAAAAAAAACATAAGCGAATATATACAATAACAAAAAGAAGAATTTCGCACAAATTTTAAAAAAAAGTTTATAAACACCAAAAACTAGTCAAAAAAGGCACAAATGCACTAATGAGGAGGCCCATAGACTTGCATGATAACATTTTACTTGTCTGCAGCTTCCGCAGTACTTAGCAGAGATTCTTTTAGGCTGGCTTTTGTCTCTGCCATCCTTTATGATTAGTTTTATCCTAGTTAAAAACACTTTAAAAAATGCTTTTTTATAAAAAAAACAAAACATGCAGCAATATTGGGGCAAAAAATAGTTTTTGCAATTGTGTCGCATTAAACTTTTTGCACTGTTTGCTTCTTATAACCTCTGTGTTGCATTGTCTATTGCTGGCTGCAGACTGAGCTAATGAAGAATCCGTCAGTCACACCGCTATGACTGTCTGTAACTATTTTATCTGGTTTTTTTTTCAGCTGATTTATGACCACAAACAATATCAATGTTGAATGTGCAGGAAAAAAAGAGTATAAGACTGCAACATTTTTAATGAAACCCAAATGCAAAATGATTTTAAGCCCCAAATACATGCATTTAAGTAAAAAAAAAGTCTCCAAAGATGGACAACACCACCATGTTCAAGACTATACATCGTAACATTTAGAGATTTATGGTCTAAAATTTGTACAAAAATGCATCATTAATCAATTAAAATTAATTAAATTAAATTAATTCATTAAAAATTATTCAAATTGTATCATTCAAGCGCACCTATCAGCAGGATTGTGCTCAGTAAGCCACATAAACTGTCAGGTGGGCGACATTACATTGATTAAAATGATACCTTGGTTGATGAAATCAGTCCTGTGGTTCTTGTGTCATCTTTACTTTCAGTTTGGAGATAATGATATGCTCATGCTTTGGGGCGGCCTGTGGGGGGCGCTTTATCTGGTGCTCTGCTTACATATTCACCTGTATGCTCTTATGACAGCTCACTGATTGTTCACTGACCTGCCTCCTATTTTACATAATGCATGCTAGGTAAAATAGGAGGCAGGACAGTGCAGGCATAGTGAGCTGTCATAAGAGCATATAGCTGAATATGCAAGCAGAGCACCAGATAGAGCGCCCCCCACAGGCTGCCCCAAAGCATGAGCATATCATTATCTCCAAACTGAAAGTAAAGATGACACAAGAACCACAGGACTGATTTCATCAACCAAGGTATCATTTTAATCAATGTAATGTCGCCCACCTGACAGTGTATGTGGTTTACTGAGCACAATCCTGCTGACAGGTGTACTTTAAGTAATAAATGATAGTTCTTTTGAATTGCATTTTTCACTATTATTACTTTGTGTTAAATATATGAGCTATCTTGGTAACGTTATCTTTATTATATTTATTGTTCCCCAAAATATCTTGCAATACAAATTAAAATATCATCTCTGTAAATCTGCCAGAATTCTAGGTCCTTCTCCAGTTTGGATAGACTGGAATCTTGTTCCCAACATGCCTTGAATAAAGTGGCATAGCAGGGGACAAAGTTTTGCCCATGGTGGTGCCTGATAGTTGTTAAAAAGAGAGGGAACCCAAAAAAATAGTTGAATGTCTAATGACAAAACTTTCATCTAAAACTAAGTTAGTAAGTGCTTATTAGTGCTCTGCTGGTGTTACATACGTATGTGCAGCTGTATAGAAGTTACATTACCCTAATGTACTTTAGATACTATTAATTGGGGGTGCACTTGATGACCCATGTGCATACAGAAATAGCCATCAAAAAGCTGTCCTCATAATTTTAACATTTTTTGATAGGAATTTATCTAATTTTAACTTCCACTATGTAATCATACAAACTAGAGATAAGCTTATAAATTCACTTGATCCTGGTTTATTATTATTCCATGGCCGCTGAACAGAAGTTCTGCAAATCACCTCCTACCTGCTGAAACCCCCCCGGTGCATTTTCTTATTTGTAGGAATAATGCAACAATATTATTGCAGCATGAATAATGGACGCATCACTTCACCCCATACTGGCTACTCAAAAGAGGTGCCGGGGATGCCAACAGGTAAGAGGCAGTTTGCAGGGCTTTTAGAAAATAGCAAAAGGCAATGGTACTCACCAGCCAAGGTTTCAAGAAAAAATGCACACCAGGACACGGCCGGCCCCCTTTTGTTAGAAGGAGGTAACACAGGTGCAGAATGCTGATGAACAATCGCCCTCACCCACTCTCACTGGAGGGGCGATTGCCCAGCACTAAAACTGCACACAGATGAAACTTGCAGTAGGGTGCAATTCACACACTCGCGGCACCGTGCCTAGCCAGTATCCTATTACTCGGCCCTACTATTCGACTAGGCGGGATGCCCGGCACCCTATCCGTGCATCGCAGAGTTGTGAAGCACCAACTCAGTGAGAGTGGGTGAGGGCGATTTTCTAAAAATTCTGAGTTTGCAGGGCTGCAGTGGCCATGGAACACTGATGTGGCCACTGGGCCAAGGTCTTGCAAAAAGATTTGTCCACCTCTAGTAGAAATCCATCATTCCCTTGTATTAAAAGGTTTGTCCCATGGTCTGTCTTTGGGAGCACAGCAGTCTCCTACTTTTCGACTTCCTGCTTTTGCCGGGGAGCGGTGCTCTCATGATGATTGACAATTTGGATTAGCAGCTTGGTGGAGTCAGGGGGCAGGGGGTTGGACCAGATGACCCAGGAGGTCCCTTCCAACTCTACCATTCTATGATTCTATGATTCTTTGATGCTACACACAAAGGCAGTATTGGAAGAGAGCAGGGACACGGAAACAAGTCCGATCGAGCTTCAGAGCAGCACTTCCACGCTCTACGGCAAAGACCTTACAAATGCCGTGCTCTCTACCTAGGAGACCAGTTATTACTGAGATGACTGGTGACTTGGCAATGAGCAGTGAATAATTAAAATTCCTCCATTTGAAGAGGATTTTTAATGAGGTAAAGTTGGTATTTTTTTCCAAACACGTTGCAATTTTATCCATTAAACAATCTGAAAAAAAAACCCTACAAGGGTTTTTAAGTACCTAGTAATTGGTGCTGATATAAGATTTTATCTATTGTTGTTCTCTCAGGGCATTTGTGGAGATTCTGACTTAGACCTCCATTTATATCAAAGCCTGAGATGATCCTAAAACTCCCTCACCTTCATATGATGAGACCACTGCTGTACATGATGGGTGATAGATAAATGTTCTACTATAAATTTTGCATTGTAAATCCAGAAGTTTCGAGTTAGCCCTCTGATACTGTTGTAACCTCGGGATTTCTGAAAGTAAGGTTATCTTGTCTATTTTACTTCAAATGTATGCACCACGGTCTTCAGTGCTATTTCTCTGATCCTCAGGTGAAAACACAAGATATCAACGCCATTAATGACTCTTCCAACCATGTCACCGAGTACATCTTTGGATTTCCGATCCTTCATGGCTTTCACATCCTGTTATTTATTATTTTCTTTTTTATCTATTTTTCATCCATCTCGGGGAATGGTCTTATATTCATCGTTGTCACCTTGGAGCAAAAGCTACACACGCCCATGTACTTCTTTGTCAGAAACCTATCTTTAGTAGACATGATGACCACCATTGCAGCCATCCCTAAGATGCTCAACAAGTTTTCTACGCACCCTGATAGCGTCTCTTTTCAGGGTTGTTTCGTGCAGATGTATTTTTTTGTGTCTTTTAATGCCATTGAGTGTTACCTCCTCTCTGTCATGGCTTATGATCGATACGTGGCCATCTGTTCTCCGCTCCGTTACCATTCCATCATGAACAGGCACTTTTATATATCATTGGCTTTGGTGTCATGGACCTTGGGGTTCGCTTCTCCGATCGCAGTGGTAATATTAGCTCTTAAATTACGGTCTTGTGGAGCAGATGAGATTCAACATTATTATTGCGACCACCCGCTTCTCGTTCAGTTGGCTTGTGCCGATACCCCACTCCATGTCAAGATTGGCACTTCCCTTAGTACCCTTGTGCTCTTCACATGTTTCACTATAATAGTTATATCGTATGCTAGAATAATCATATCCGTCCTGCGGATAGCTTCAACTGAAGGACGCAGTAAGACATTTTCCACCTGCGCCTCCCACTTCATTGTGGTGAACATGTTCTTCTTGCCTCCAATCTTCATGTACATTTTTCCTAAACCGTTCTATTCCTCAGACATTGATTTGTTGGTGGATATGTTCTACACAGTGTTAACCCCCATGTTAAATCCAATCGTGTACAGCTTTAGAAATAGAGATATTAAGGATTCTCTCAAAAAACATATCTTACATATTAAAGAAAATTCTCTATAGTCACTAAAATCTTCCAGTTGTTCAAGAACCTGGTCATAAGATATTTCTTCAAATGACCTGGTCCTCGATAGTTTTAGGATGATTAGGTATATTCTTTGTTCCTGATTTTTTTAAAAAAAATAAAATCATATGAAAATATAAACAATCCAATTAAATTGAAGAGATATAAATAAAATATATTTTTTAAAAATATATAAGCTAGCAAAACTTTTAATAGAAATTGAAAGAGCAACCAAGTAGTTTGGCTTTGGACTATCCGGAATACTCAGCTTATGTTTCTGCATTATTCTTTAAGTTACGATGTAATGTCTCTTTAGTAGACCCAGCGTCTCAAGCGTTGGAGCGTGAAGAAGATGATTGTTCTACAAGATATTATGCTTTATGTTACTTCTCTGTTCTTCTGAAATGGACAATATTCTCAGGAGGTTTATTTAACTCCTTAATGACCGCCTGTTCGCCAATAAGGATAGCATCCCCGAACGGGTGAAAATGCATCAAATATTAGCTGTACATTTTAAGCTGACGCATTTCTGAATCGGCCATGATCAATGTCGGCACCGATCAAGGCTGTTTAACCACCTAAATGCAGCTGCTAATGGCAACAGTGGCATCTATATGGTTAACAGAGGGAGAGGGCTCCCATTTTAAGACCCTATCGTAACCCATTGACATCATGATTGTGTGGTCCCGATATTAGCCATGGCAATCTTAGGCTATGTAATGAACATCCAAGAAGGAGAGAGAGAGATGTAATAAAGATAATGCTGATATATAGAAAGAACATCGCCCTCAGTAATTAACGGCCAGAGATATAGCTGTTATTGCAAAATACTGTATCTTTATTAGATAAAATACAACATGTAATATATAACAGTAAAAAACAAATAAGAGTGACTAGGATGAGAGACCCAATAGGGGTTAAGATTGAAAAAAACCCCTAAAAGAGAAAGGAAAACCTTAACCCAATTGCAGGTGTAACTCCATAATTAATACCCAGGTGTTATACATAATCAGGCAATGTGGTCAGAGTCCGACTTGTTGGAGAGACACCTAGGCTATGAATCTGAGTTTAATCAAATAATGCAGCGAGCAGAAAAAAGTGTCTAAAGTGATCTGCTTATAATAATCAGAATAGCCGCACATCACCTTGTGACATAATGATGACCGGGTAAGAGAAGTCTGCAAAGGGGAATGAATAGCGCGCCTCGACGCGCGTTTCACCGAAGTGGCTTCGTCAGGAGGCGTGGCTAAAGGTCAGTCGGAGGGTGTATATATATGAGAACTGATAGCAGCGTCTGTCCAATGGGCATACGGCCCGTCGTCACGTCCCGCCCCCTCAAGCGCCCGAGCGAGTCCCGCGCCGCCAGGCACAGCAGGAAGGGAGGAAAAAACCTCCCCTCCGCTGTCTAGGCAACCCAGGACACGCCCACGACGCCCGAGCTGCAGGGCGAGGATCAGAGCAGACGGAAGAGAGTGAAGGGGTATAGATAGAATAATTGCGGTCATGAGCGGATCCCCTGTCGAGGGGTGGGTGGCCAATACACAGATCGACAGGGAGGCGCCCAGATCCACAGAAAAGAAGATAGGATAAGAAGGAGATTAAATCTCCTGTAGAATGAGAGTGCATGAGAGGGTATACAACAAACAAAACCATAGAGATAGCGAAAATGCAATTAAGGACAAACCACTTTAGTGGTAAGATGATATAACAGACCATCAGCAAACAGGTACACTGCAATTGTGCATACAACCCCGCAAGTACAGTGCATACAGATAATGCATATCCTGAGTCAATGCTGCAATATAATAAAGAGCATATACTCCACTCCTACGAGGTTGAGTTGCAAAAATAATAACAATTCGACTAATTCCATATTAGCAAATAAGGTCCCAACACTTAGGACCCAGAGAACATATACATGCAATATTCATTAATATCCAACAAATCGGTCAAAGGGGATAAAGCTGAAAAATACAACTATTAACATTTCAAGATTAATGGCCTCTTGGTCTGCCACTTAGCGGTGGCCTATTAGGATGTTAATAACATTATAGTGGAGAAAAATATAATTTTTTGTTTCATTAAATCCATTTTCCTTACATTCTTATGAAGCACCTAAAGGGTTAACAAACTACCTGACAACAGTTTTGAATTCTTTGTGGATTGCTGTTTTTTTTAAAATGGTATCAATGTTAGGATTGATCCAATATATTGGTCGCTCTAAGTCACTTCAAAACTAAAAATGTCTCTAAAAACTAAAAAAATATGTCTTGTATATTTCATTGAAAACATGCAAAATTTCTACTAAACATCATTTCAACATCCTAACACCCTAACAAAGTAAAAGGACACTTGAAAATATTACTGATGTAAAGTAGTCCTATGGGAAATGTTGTGTGACAATATAGTTTATGGGTTTAAACATTCAAAGTTTGAAAATTGCTATTTTTTTTTTTTTTTCAAATTTTCATCTAACTTCCAATCATTTCATGAATAACAACATATCGATCTCAATTTACCAATAATATAAAGTGCAATAAATCATGAAGAAACACTTTCAGAAACATCCCAGAGCTATTACGCGTTAAACAGACACAGGTCAGATGAAAAAAAAAATGGCTTGTTTGCTCAGTAAACTTATTAAATTATCAGTTTGTATTTTTTTTCTGTCATATAGTTTTATGTAAAAAGTAAATTAAAGATTGATGTTCAGATTTGCTTGTAATCATGATAAATATAGTTTTAAAGCTTGTTTTTTTAACATTCCTATTTATTAAGGCTGGCTATATTCCACCATGTATGTAGTAATCTTGGTTATGTTCCTGTGTCTGTGTTGTATGCTTGGTTTGGTTCCTGAATCCTTGTTGTAAGCTTGGATTGTGCTAGTATGTATGCATAAAGCTTAATTCTATTCCTGTATTTATTTAGTAATCTTAGTTCTGCTCCAGTATATATGTATTAAGCTTGATGCTGTTCCTATATCCATACAAAAAGCTCAGTTCTGTTCCTGTATCTATTTAGTAAGCTAGGTTCTGTTCCTGTATGTATGTACTATGCTTGTTTCTGTTTCTCTATCTGTACAGTGAGCTTAGTTCTTTTTCTATATCTATGTAGTAGGATTGGTTCTGTTCCAGTATATATGTAGTAAGCATGGTTCTGGAACATTATCTATATAGTAAGCTTGGTTCTGTTCCTATATTTATGTAGTAATATTAGTTATGTTCCAGTATATGTGTAGGAAGCTTGATTTTGTTCTTGTATCCGTACAGTAAGCTCAGTTCTGTTTCTTTATTTATGTAGTAAGCTCAGTTCTGTTCCTGTATCTATACAGTGAGCTTAGTTCTGTTCAGTATCTATGTAATAAAATTGGTTCTATTCCAGCACATATGTAGTAAGCGTGGTTTTGGAACAGTATCTATATAGTAAGTTTGGTTCTGTTCCTGTATCTATGTAGTAGGTGTCAGATATCTGATGAAGATGTCTTTATGTAGAGTCTGATGTATTGCGTCTGATCCATGGTGAATTTGGTATAAAGGAAAACTTGATTTGTATATACGTTGCTCATGTTATACATCTAAGAAAGACAGCTAGCTATATTATAAGGTTATTATGGTCTTATATCATTGAACTACACATTGCCACCTACAACCAATGCAAAAAAAACAACTAATTCTTAGACTCTCTAAATCTCCAAACAATTGTGCTGTCACTAACAGCTTGAAAATATATCTAGTCTTCCACATGTACTTTAATGCAGTAGCTAAAGGTAAGGCTAAATATGGTCCACCACAACAATATGGGCCATTGCTTTGTTATTGCCCCACGATAACATTTGCCAGACTGCCTCTGGACTCATCTGAAATCACAATTTATATGGACTAGTTTCTCTTCCTCAATCCTTCTCGCAAAGGTTCCAATTCATGCCCCCTATGCCCCAATGTCAAGGATTTTAGCTTCACCATTTCCAGACCTTACTTCCTTGATCCCCACCACTAGTGGTCTAGGCCCTGACCTCAAGGTCCTTGTCAGTTTCCATTTATGTTCTATATTGTTTTCTATGGCCCCTATATTTCAAGCACCCCCCAAACTTTACCAAAATCAGGAGCCCACAGTACACTATTATCTCACTTTCCATGGAAATTTCAGTTTGATCTCACAGCTTTCCCAACTGAGCTTTACGCCTTTTACGTAAGGCCTCCACTCTGGCTTCTTTCTGGTCCCCATAGAGCTGGCATGTGTTTCAGTCCTCATCCAACCAACAAAATCTCCACAACTACAGAAAACTCTACTCCAGAGTTAGCACCACCTCATCTGACAGCATATTCTGACTATACAGCTTCAGCAGCAGTCTATCCACAACATGGCAAACCACTTTCCTCCCTTACCTCTGGTATCTAAAACTGACTTCAATATTTAAGTCACCATCACCACGTGTTCCATGATAACCAAAAAACTGCAAAGAACATTTGAGGCAGAAAACCTCAAGGGTAAAAGCAAAGCTTTTTCAAAACTTCCCAAAAGGAGCATTTCCTAAGAGTATGTGCGCACTCCGTCTTTTGTTGAGTTTTTAGAAAGGGAACAGGTCAAACAATCCAAGTTTTGAGGCGTAAACTTGCAATTCAAGTTTTGAGGAGGAAAGTTTCTGCTCTGCTTCAGCTCCAAGAACTCTTCCAAAACTTCTAAAACTTAGTGGGCACATACTCTAAAGCAATTTCCGCTTAATCGGAACCTGACATGATCCACTGGTTGTATGATTCCAGCCATATAACATAATTTAAGAGCCGCCTGGGTCAGAACATTGCTGGAGACTAGTCCGACAGGCAGGTACTTGGTACCTACTCTCCATCTACTGCCAAGGAGTGAGAGGTCTCTCCCTGCATGTGACTGGTCTCCAGCAGGGCTCAGTCCTCAGCAGCTCTCAAACTATGTTTTTCTCTGAAATGCAGCAGAGTTTCAGAAGTAAACATATATGACTGAGATCATACAGCTCGTGTCTGATACATGCTGCCCGTGGATCAGGCAGTATGTAACAGCTGTCAGGTTCCCTTTAAAATAAAATCATAATTTTGAAATAACTTCTAAACAGGTCAGTGTTACTGTTCAGGTTCGCCAGCCAAATAAAGCTTGTTGAAAGGCTGCAGTGTCTAACAACTTGGCTCAGAGTTTCCTAACATGCAAAAGCATGCCCATAATACAGGCTGGTGCAGCATGCCCATAATACAAGGGACCCAGGGAACTACAGACCTGTGAGTCTGACTTCTATACCAGAAAATATTTTTGAACAAATTATTAAACAACATGTATGCAAGTACCTTTATGAGAATGAAGTGATTAACCAGAGTCAGCATGGGTTTGTTACTAATAAGTCATGTCAGACTAACTTAATTTCCTTCTATGACAGAATCACTGACTGGGTGGATCAGGGAAATGTAGATAAAGTATCTCTTGACTTCAGCAAAGCATTTGACAAAGTATATTTTACCATCCTTATTGAAAAAATGACCAGCTATGGAATGGACAAGGCAACTGTTAGGTGGATTCATAACTGGCTCAGTGATCGGACCCAAAGAGTGGTCATAAATGGCTTCACATCCAGTTGGAAGAATGTCTCAAGTGGGGCACGACAAGGCTCTGTCCTGGGCCCTGTGTTGTTCAACATCTTTATCAATGATTTAGATGAAGGAATTGAGGGTAAACTGATTCAATTTGCTGATGACACAAAGCTAGGAGGGATAGCTAATACTAGAGAAGAGAGAGAGAGGATTCAAAAAGACCTAAATAAACTGGAGCAGTGGGCAGCAACTAACAGATTGTTTTTTAACTGGGAAAAATGCAAAGTCCTACATTTGGGCAAGAAAAATGAAAAAAAAGCATATACAGAATGGGAGGAACAGAGCTAAGCAACAGCACATGTGAAAAAGACTTACAGTAGGTATGCTAATAGATCACAGACTTTACATGAGTCAACAGTGTGATGCAGCAGCAAGAAAGGCAAAAACAGTTCTGGAATGTATTAGTAGAAGCATACAGTCTAGATCAGGTGAAGTAATTATCCCTCTCTACTCTCCCTCCATCAGACCTCATCTGGAATACTGTGTCCAGTTCTGGGCACCACATTTTAAAAATACATTGAAAAAGTGGGGCAAGTTCAGGGAAGAGCGATCAGGATGGTGACTGGTCTATAAGTAATGTCCTAGGAGGAACAGTTAGAAGATTTGGGAATGTTTAGCTTGCAAAAGAGAAGACTGAGAGGAGACTTAATAGCAAAATACAAATATCTGAAGGGATGTCATACTGTAGAGCATACATAGAATCATAGAATCATAGAATGGTAGAGTTGGAAGGGACCTCCTGGGTCATCTGGTCCAACCCCCTGCTCAAAGCAGGATTCACTAGATCATCTCAGACAGATGTCTGTCCAGCCTCTGTTTGAAGACTTCCATTGAAGGGGAACTCACCACCTCTCGTGGCAGCCTGTTCCACTCATTAATCACCCTAACTGTCAAAAAGCTTTTTCTAATATCTCAACTGTGTCTCCTCCCATTTAGTTTCATCCCATTGCTTCTAGTCTTTCCTTGTGCAAATGAGAATAAAGATGATCCTTCTACAATGTGACAGCCCTTGACATATTTGTAGACAGCTATTAAGTCTCCTCTCAGTCTTCTTTTTTGCAAGCTAAACATTCCCAAATCCTGCAACCGTTCCTCATAGGACATGGTTTGCAGACCAGTCACCATTCTGGTCGCTCTTCTCTGAACTTGCTCCAGTTTGTCTATGTCTTTTTTAAAATGTGGTGCCCAAAACTGTACACAGTATTCCAGATGAGGTCTGACCAAAGAGGAGTAAAGACCGATAATGACTTCACGTGATCTAGACTGTATGCTTATGTTAATACATCCCAGAATTGTATTTGCCTTTTTTGCTGCTGCATCACACTGTTGACTCATGTTCAGTCTATGATCTATTAGTATACCTAAGTCTTTTTCACATGTGCTGTTGCTTAGCTCTATTCCTCCCATTCTGTATATGCTTTTTTCATTTTTATTGCCCAGATGTAGTACTTTGCATTTTTCCCTGTTAAAAACCATTCTGTTGGTTGCTGCCCACTGCTCCAGTTTATTTAGGTCTTTTTGAATCCTCTCTCTCTCTTCTCTAGTATTAGCTATCCCTCCTAGCTTTGAGTCATCAGCAAATTTAATCAGTTTACCCTCAATTCCTTCATCTAAATCATTGATAAAGATGTTGAACAATACAGGTCCCAGGATGGAGCCCTGTGGTACCCCACTTGAGACATTCATCCAGCTGGATGTGAAGCCATTTACAACCACCCTTTGAGTCCGATCACTAAGCCAGTTATGAATCCACCTAACAGTTGCCTGGTCCATTGCATACTTGGTCATTTTTTCAATAAGGATGGTGTGAGATACTTTGTCAAATGCTTTGCTGAAGTCAAGATATACTATATCTACAGCATTTCCCTGATCCACCCAGTCAGTGATTCTGTCATAGAAGGAAATTAAGTTAGTCTGACATGACTTGTTAGTTACAAACCCATGCTGACTCTGGTTAATCACTTCATTCTTATCCATGTACTTACATACATGTTGTTTAATAATTTGTTCAAAGATCTTTCCTGGTATAGAAGTCAGACTCACCGGCCTATAGTTCCCTGGGTCCACCTTCTTCCCCTTTTTGAAGATAGGAACAACATTTGCTCTTCTCCAGTCTTCTGGGACTTCTCCTGTTCTCCAAGAATTTTCAAAGATTATGGAGAGTGGTTCTAAAATTTCTTCTACGATCTCCTTCAGTACTCTGGGGTGTAATTCATCTGGACCTGGAGACTTGAACTCATTTATGTTAGCTAAATATTCCCTCACAATCTTTCTGTTTACAGATAACTTGGATTCCTCTATTCCTTTAAAAGGACAGTGAAGATCAGTTGATGTTACATTTTCTTTCTGAGAGAAAACAGATGCAAAATAGGAATTAAAAAGTTCGGCCTTCTCAACATCCTCTCTTACCATTTCTCCATTTTCATCCTGTAAAAATCCTATAGCATCTTTGACTTTTCTTTTACTTTTGACATACCCCCAAAATCCTTTTTTATTGCTTTTGACATCTCTTGCAAGCCTTAATTCATTGTCAGCTTTAGCTAACCTGATACGTGCCCTGCAGGATCTGCAGACTGCATTATAATCTTCTTTAGATATGCCTCCCTCTTTCCATTTAATAAACATTTCTTTCTTTCTTTTTAGCATGTGTTTAAGTTCTGTGTTCATCCATCCTGGTTTCCTTAAATGCTTCCCATTCTTCCTACTTTTCGGGATTGTTAACGATTGTGCTTTGAGAATCTCATTTTTAAAAATTTCCCATCCTTCCTGGACATTTTTGTCCTTAAGGACATCCAGCCATTGGATCCCTCCTATTCTCTTTCTGAGTCTCTTAAAATCTGCCTTTCTAAAATCTAACCTTGAAGTTTGAGTCTTCACATGTCTTCCTCCTCTAGTTATCCAAAATTCTATAATAGCATGATCGCTGCCTCCTAGGGTCCCAGCCACCTTTACCTCCTCAACCATTTCCTCCCTGTTTATAAGGATTAGATCCAAAGTAGCAGATCCCCTTGTTTTCTCCCCTACCTTTTGGAAGATAAAGTTGTCAGCAAGAGAGGATAAGAATTTGCTTGACCTGTTAGTTTTACTTGAGAGAGATTCCCAACAAATGTCTGGATAGTTGAAATCTCCCATGACCACTACGTCATATTTTTTGGAGAACTTGGTCATTTGATACATAAAGAGTTCATCCATATCTTCAGCTTGCCCAGGTGGCCTGTAGTAAATGCCTACAATGGTGTCCTTTCCGTTGTTCTCTCCTTGTATTCTTACCCAAACAGTTTCCACAGAACTCCCAGTCTCTGAAGCTTCAATCTCTGTGCAGATATTCGCTTTTCTAACATACAATGCAACACCTCCTCCTCGTTTATCAAGTCTGTTTCTTGCAAATAAGTTGTATCCTTTTAGCCTTTTATTCCAATCATGTGTATCGTCCCACCAAGTTTCAGTGATTCAATGACATCATATTTCTTTTCCTGCGTTAGTAGTTCCAATTCTCCTTGTTTGTTGCTCATGCTCTGTGCATTTGTATAAAAACATTTTAGTTTGTGATTGGTTTCTCTTCCTCCCATATTTTTATTATTTAGATTTTTTTGTCTTTGTTGTTCCTTTCCACTTCCAGTAGCAGAGATCTCAATAGTATTTGTCAGCTGTATGGCTTTTTCTGGCCTTTTGCTTCCCTTCCCACATTGTTCTAGTTTAAAGCTCTTCTGATGAGTGTAGCAAGGCGACTTCCAAATACATGTTTTCCAGTCTTCGTAAGGTGCACCC
The DNA here is from genome assembly GCF_046119375.1 of Phyllobates terribilis. Lineage (NCBI taxonomy): Eukaryota > Metazoa > Chordata > Amphibia > Anura > Dendrobatidae > Phyllobates > Phyllobates terribilis. Next base: position 5,443,058 of record NW_027362762.1, read on the forward strand.
CATCTCTAGCAAGTAGTCCATCGTATAGGTAATTCATTCCGTGATCCAGAAATCCAAATCCTTGTTGACGGCACCATCGACGTAGCCAGTTGTTCACCTGTAGAATCTTATTCCACCTCATTGTTCCATGGCCATCCACTGGGAGGATGGATGAGAAGACCACCTGCGCTCCCAATTCTTTCACTTTCTTGCCTAAGTCTTCAAAGTCACTGCAGATGGTTTCCAGGTCCTTTCTTGCGGTGTCATTTGTCCCCACATGTATTAGCAGGAATGGGTAGTGATTAGTGTTGAGCATTCCGATACTGAAATATCGGGTATCGGCCGATATTCGCGGTATCGGAATTCCGATACTTAATTCCGATACTATTGCAATATCGTATACCGGAATCGGAAGTTCCCATAATGCAATGAGACATTTTCATTTTATTCAGCCAATGAGGATCCTAAGAAGTGTGGGCACATCCTGTTAGGCATGTAGGCATCTTAACTAATGGCATGGCTGTGATTGGCTGCTGAAATGATGTCATGATGCACTATAAAAGCCACCGCCGCCATTTTGAGCTCACTCTGCTGTGAATTCAGTTAGGGATAGGACGCTGTTGTTCTGAGGGACAGTTTTAGCTACCTATTTGCTCTATACTGCTTTACCCAAGCTACTTTCTAAATCACTGTGCCTTGCAGTGCTAGTGCACAGTTCCCTGTGCTGTTCACCGCTATCTGCAAGGTCTGTGTGTGTGAGTGCAGCTCACCCTGTAGTGTGTGCTTCAGCCAAGTCTGGTTGTAGTGCACTCAGTGTGTGTCACTGCCTCATACATTGTCCTTTTTTGCCAATTCATAATTTTTCCTGATATCTCCTATTAGTGTGGTGGTTCCATCTGTATTCAGCTAAATTGGTTCCAAACACACTATATAGGAGTAGATAGAGAAATTTTTTTCCGTCTTGCAGCACTAGTGCACAGTGCTCTGCATCTGTACTGTTCACCGCTGTCTGCAAGGTCTGGTGTGTGAGTGCAGCTCACCCTGTAGTGTGTGCTTCAACCCCGTCTGGTTGTAGTGCACTCAGTGTGTGTCACTGCCTCATACATTGTCCTTTATTGCCAATTCATAATTTTTCCTGATATCTCCTATTAGTGTGGTGGTTCCATCTGTATTCAGCTAAATTGGTTCCAAACACACTATATAGGAGTAGATAGAGAATTTTTTTTCCGTCTTGCAGCACTAGTGCACAGTGCTCTGCATCTGTACTGTTCACCGCTGTCTGCAAGGTCTGGTGTGTGAGTGCAGCTCACCCTGTAGTGTGTGCTTCAACCCCGTCTGGTTGTAGTGCACTCAGTGTGTGTCACTGCCTCATACATTGTCCTTTTTTGCCAATTCATAATTTTTCCTGATATCTCCTATTAGTGTGGTGGTTCCATCCATATTCAGCTAAATTGATTCCAAACACACTATATAGGAGTAGATAGAGGAGCCTTTCTGCAGCATTGGGCCCTGCAGCCCCAGCCAGATTAGTATTAGCCTATTTTTTGCAGCCTCATCTATTGCATTGTAGGTTACCTTCCTACATTGTAATAGCTACAAAAAGTTTGTGATACTATCGTTATTACATCTTTAGGCACATCCAGTGTCTTTTTGTGACAAAAAAAACCTAAATAAAGTTCACCAAACACTCCACTTTACAGTTGTGTAGGCCACATTAGCTCATATTAAAGTCTAGTCCACACTTTATAAAATTAGTGTTTCTTATACCTGTTAGCAGCTGTTCAGGAATAAGCACACTAAGCCCTTAGTACTTTTCTGCCTATCTTTATCAGTCTACCAAGATGAAGAAGGCAGGGAGTAAGGCATGTGGTCGTGGTCGTGGGCGTGGGCGTGGAGTTTCTGCAGGGAGAGGACGTGAGGATTCTGTGCCTGCAGGGAGAGGACGTGGGGATTCTGTGCCTGCTGCGGGCACCAGTGACTCAGCATCCCCCAGTTTTACCAGGGAACAGTCCTTTATGCGCAGCTTTGTAGGAGCTAGCCGTACCCCACTGCTGCGCGAGGACCAAATTGAAGCCGTTGTCGGATGGATGGCAGCTAACGCATCGACTTCAATTAGTTCCAGATCCTCTCAGGTCCTGAGCACTGAAGAGCACCCATCTGTCTCTTCACCACCTGCCAAATTGCCCAGGCAGTCAGAGAGCCCTGGACAGGAGCCATCTCTACTTCTGTTCTCTGAATCTCTTGGCTTGGAAAGAGGGGGCCAGCCAAGCAGAATTCGAGAATTTGAAGAAGAGGTAGTATGCAGTGATGCGCAACCGTTTTGTCTCTCTGAATCTGAAGAGGCGGGTGGGCCAGTGCCTATGGTCAGCAGCACACCTCAGTACGCATCTGATGATGAGACTCAGGTGCCACTTTCTGGTGCGTACTGTGCTGTCGAGACTACCCAGGAGAAGCAGTTGTTTGAAGAGGGTGGTGTAGATGATGAGGTCCTTGACCCATCATGGCGTGAGGGACAGGAAGGTGGTGGGAGCAGCTCTGAGGAAGAGATTCCCCGAACGGCCCAAAAAGGAGGGAGAGGGAGGGGGCAGACTTGGTTGCCTGTAGCCTCCACTTCGGCACCCATTAGGAGCATGGCTCTTCCAAAATCCAAAGCGGGCGCTCCCAAGACTTGCAGTGCCTGGTCCTTTTTTGACACAGTTGCAGATGACATTTGCTTTGTCAAATGCAAGCTGTGTAATCAGAAGGTGAAAAGAGGGAAAAGTGTCAGCAACCTCAATACCACAAATATGTGGAAACATGTGCGGACCAAGCACGTGGTGGAGTTACACAAACACACTGAAGACCTAGGCCAACCTACAGCGCCACCTACCACCTCTTCAGCTCGTGTTGTAGCCTCTTCCTCCAGCTCACACACAGCTGGTTCGGCTTCCTCACAGGATCGCCATGGAAGAATCTCTGGCACTGTTGTACAGAGACACAGTGTAATTCCACCCACAGCACCACTTTCCCAGTCATCCTCACACTCCCAGGCCAGTCTACAGCCATCGTTAGCACAGGCATGGGAGAAAAGGCGCCCATACTCGGCAAACCACCCCCGAGCACAGGCTCTGAATGCTGGCATTGCTAAACTACTGGCCCTTGAAATGCTATCATTCAGGCTGGTGGAGACTGACACATTCCGTAACTTTATGGCATTGGCAGTCCCACAATACAACGTGCCCAGCCGCTTTTATTTCAGCAGGCAAGCCGTCCCTGCCCTGCAACATCATGTGGAGGGAAAAATTAAACATGCGCTACAAAACGCCGTCAGTAGCAAGGTCCACCTGACCACTGATGCGTGGACCAGTAAGCATGGACAGGGACGATACCTTTCCCTCACTGCCCATTGGGTAAATGTTGTGGAGCCGGGTACAGATCTTGAGAGTGGCGCTGTACGTGTTCTGCCAACTCCAAGGATTGCAGGAATCCAGTCTGTACACATTGACTCCTCCTCATACTCCAGTTCCTCTGAATCAGCGCTGCAGGAGCCGTCACGGTCTACCTCCACATCGACCCGTGAACGGTTACCTGTTATGATGACCGATATGAGCACAGCCGTGGCCAAACGTCAACAGGCCGTATTAAAATTAATTTCTTTGGGGAATCGAAGCCACACAGCGCAGGAGCTCTGGAATGCCATCAAGCAGCAGAGTGACGTGTGGTTTGTGCCAGCGAATCTCCAGCCAGGCATGGTAGTGTGTGACAATGGCCGAAATCTGGTGGCAGCTCTGGGCCTAGGCAACCTCACTCACATCCCATGTCTGGCACATGTGCTCAACTTGGTCGTGCAGAGTTTTTTGAGGGACTATCCGGATCTTGATGCACTGCTTCACAAGGTCCGCATAGAGTGCGCTCACTTGCGGCGTTCCAGCAATGCAAGATCACGCATTGCAGCTCTGCAGCGCCGATTATGTCTTCCGGAACATCGCATCATATGTGACCTACCCACCAGGTGGAATTCAACGTTACATATGTTGGAGAGGTTGTGTGAGCAGCAGGCAGCAGTAATGGAGTACCAGCTGCAGCAGGCGCAAACAAGTCGCAGTGCGCGCCGTTCACACTTCACCACCACTGAGTGGGCCTCTATGAAGGACATTTGCCACGTTTTGCGTGCCTTCGATTATTCCACGCGGATGGCGAGTGCAGATGATGCACTAGTCAGCATGACTATCCCCCTTATCTGCCTGCTTGAAAAAACACTGCAAGCACTAAGGGACGAGGTTTTGGAAGAGGTGGAGGATGAGGAGTCACAAATGCCATCTGCTTCTCTACAGTCTGCGCAATGTGGTTCCTCACAAAGGCCTAGGCAGGGGACACTTTGTGAGGAGGATGAGGAGGAGTCAATGGATGAGGAAGACATCTGTCCAGAGGAGGGAGGTACACAATGCTCTAGTAGTCAGTATCTAGAGCGAGGGTGGGGTGATGCAGAGCAGGCAGAGATCACGCCTCAAGCAGGGGACAGCGTTTCTTGGCCAGTTGGCAGTCTGCAGCACATGGTTGATTTCATGCTGCAGTGCCTCAGAAACGACCGCCGCATCGCCCACATTCTCAACACGGCTGATTATTGGGTGTCCACCCTCCTAGATCCTCGCTACCGGGACAACTTACAAAGCCTCATAACACCATTGAACCGGGAGCGTAAAATGCGGGAGTACCAAGACGCACTGGTGCATTCCATCATGTTCTCCATTCCAACCGAGAGCAGTGCTGCTAGTGCTTTACAAAGCAGCTCAGTGCGTCGAGGCAGTGGAGGAAGCTCTGCACAAAGAAGGAGCAGAAGCAGCGCCTCAGCACAAGGCAAGACCAGTATGGCCGAAATGTGGCAAAGTTTTGTGTCCCCGCCGCCACAAATGTCTACACCATCACAGACAGCTCCAGTCAGCAGGAGGCAACGTTTCCGTCAGATGGTGACAGACTACATGTCTTGCCCTCTTAGTGTACTCCCAGACGGCTCTTCTCCCTTCAAGTTTTGGGTCTGTAAGCTGGATACATGGCCAGAGCTTAGTCAGTATGCACTGGAGGTGCTAGCTTGCCCTGCTGCTAGTGTATTATCGGAACGCGTCTTTAGTGCCGCAGGTGGTGTACTAACAGACCGTCGCATGCGACTATCCTCCGATAACGTTGACCGGCTTACTTTTCTCAAAATGAACAAGGCCTGGATCTCTCATGAATTTGCCAGTCCTCTTCCAGAATAAATAATTGGTTGGCAACAGTATCCAGGTCTCCTGTTCTGTTCATGTTTCTACCACCTGAACTGTAATCCCTGAGCTCCAACACCGCCAGTTGGCGCTCGGAAGTGCCGTCTGCACAGTCAACACTTGCTGCCGTGTTATTGGGGTTCAGTAACGTCAGCTGTTCTCCTGCTGTGCGGACGGCAATTTCTCCTGATTTGTCCACATCCACTGTACTACACATTTTAAAGTTGCTCCAATTACTCCTCTGGCTCCTCTGTTTTCATTCTTATCCCTGGGCTCCAGCACCGCCAGTTGGCGCTCGGAAGTGCTGTCTGCACAGTCAACACTTGCTACCATGTTATTGGGGTTCAGTAACGTCAGCTGTTCCCCTGCTGTGCGGACGGCAATTTCTCCTGCTCTGTCCACATTCTCACTACTACAGATTTTAAAGTTGCTCCAATTACACCTCTGGCTCCTCTGTTTTCAGTATTATCCCTGAGCTCCAACACCGCCAGTTGGCGCACGGAAGTGCCGTCTGCACAGTCAACACTTGCTGCCGTGTTATTGGGGTTCAGTAACGTCAGCTGTTCTCCTGCTGTGCGGACGGCAATTTCTCCTGCTTTGTCCAAATCCACTGTACTACACATTTTAAAGTTGCTCGAATTACACCTCTGGCTCCTCTGTTTTCATTCTTATCCCTGGGCTCCAGCACCGCCAGTTGGCGCTCGGAAGTGCCGTCTGCACAGTCAACACTTGCTGCCGTGTTATTGGGGTTCAGTAACGTCAGCTGTTCCCCTGCTGTGCGGACGGCAATTTCTCCTGCTCTGTCCACATTCTCACTACTACAGATTTTAAAGTTGCTCCAATTACACCTCTGGCTCCTCTGTTTTCATTCTTATCCCTGGGCTCCAGCACCGCCAGTTGGCGCTCGGAAGTGCTGTCTGCACAGTCAACACTTGCTACCATGTTATTGGGGTTCAGTAACGTCAGCTGTTCCCCTGCTGTGCGGACGGCAATTTCTCCTGCTCTGTCCACATTCTCACTACTACAGATTTTAAAGTTGCTCCAATTACACCTCTGGCTCCTCTGTTTTCATTCTTATCCCTGGGCTCCAGCACCGCCAGTTGGCGCTCGGAAGTGCCGTCTGCACAGTCAACACTTGCTGCCGTGTTATTGGGGTTCAGTAACGTCAGCTGTTCTCCTGCTGTGCGGACGGCAATTTCTCCTGATTTGTCCACATCCACTGTACTACACATTTTAAAGTTGCTCCAATTACTCCTCTGGCTCCTCTGTTTTCATTCTTATCCCTGGGCTCCAGCACCGCCAGTTGGCGCTCGGAAGTGCTGTCTGCACAGTCAACACTTGCTACCATGTTATTGGGGTTCAGTAACGTCAGCTGTTCCCCTGCTGTGCGGACGGCAATTTCTCCTGCTCTGTCCACATTCTCACTACTACAGATTTTAAAGTTGCTCCAATTACACCTCTGGCTCCTCTGTTTTCAGTATTATCCCTGAGCTCCAACACCGCCAGTTGGCGCACGGAAGTGCCGTCTGCACAGTCAACACTTGCTGCCGTGTTATTGGGGTTCAGTAACGTCAGCTGTTCTCCTGCTGTGCGGACGGCAATTTCTCCTGCTTTGTCCAAATCCACTGTACTACACATTTTAAAGTTGCTCGAATTACACCTCTGGCTCCTCTGTTTTCATTCTTATCCCTGGGCTCCAGCACCGCCAGTTGGCGCTCGGAAGTGCCGTCTGCACAGTCAACACTTGCTGCCGTGTTATTGGGGTTCAGTAACGTCAGCTGTTCTCCTGCTGTGCGGACGGCAATTTCTCCTGCTTTGTCCACATCCACTGTACTACACATTTTAAAGTTGCTCGAATTACACCTCTGGCTCCTCTGTTTTCATTCTTATCCCTGGGCTCCAGCACCGCCAGTTGGCGCTCGGAAGTGCCGTCTGCACAGTCAACACTTGCTGCCGTGTTATTGGGGTTCAGTAACGTCAGCTGTTCTCCTGCTGTGCGGACGGCAATTTCTCCTGCTTTGTCCACATCCACTGTACTACACATTTTAAAGTTGCTCGAATTACACCTCTGGCTCCTCTGTTTTCATTCTTATCCCTGGGCTCCAGCACCGCCAGTTGGCGCTCGGAAGTGCCGTCTGCACAGTCAACACTTGCTACCATGTTATTGGGGTTCAGTAACGTCAGCTGTTCCCCTGCTGTGTTCGCGGCAATTTCTCCTGCTCTGTCCATATTCACTGTGCTACTTATTTAAAACTTGCTCCAATTACACCTCTGGCTCCTCCGTTTTTAGTATTTACCCTGGGCTCCAACACCGCCAGTTGGCGCTCGGAAGTGCTGTCTGCACAGTCAACACTTGCTGCCGTGTTATTGGGGTTCAGTAACGTCAGCTGTTCCCCTGCTGTGCGGACGGCAATTTCTCCTGCTCTGTCCACATTCTCACTACTACAGATTTTAAAGTTGCTCGAATTACACCTCTGGCTCCTCTGTTTTCATTCTTATCCCTGGGCTCCAGTACCGCCAGTTGGCGCTCGGAAGTGCTGTCTGCACAGTCAACACTTGCTACCATGTTATTGGGGTTCAGTAACGTCAGCTGTTCCCCTGCTGTGCGGACGGCAATTTCTCCTGCTCTGTCCACATTCTCACTACTACAGATTTTAAAGTTGCTCCAATTACACCTCTGGCTCCTCTGTTTTCATTCTTATCCCTGGGCTCCAGCACCGCCAGTTGGCGCTCGGAAGTGCCGTCTGCACAGTCAACACTTGCTGCGGTGTTATTGGGGTTCGGTAACGTCAGCTGTTCCCCTGCTGTGTTCACGGCAATTTCTCCTGCTCTGTCCATATTCACTGTGCTACTTATTTAAAACTTGCTCCAATTACACCTCTGGCTCCTCCGTTTTTAGTATTTACCCTGGGCTCCAATACCGCTAGTTGCTGCTCAGAAGTGCCGTCTGCACAGTCAACGCTTGCTCCAGTGTTATTGGGATTCAGTAACGTCAGCTGATCCCCAGCTGTGTGTCCGGCAAATTCTCCTGCTTTGTCCACATCCACTGTAGTACGGATTTAAAACCTCCTCCAAATACACCTCTGGCTCTTCTGTTTTTAGTATTTACCCTGGGCTCCAGCACCGCCAGCTGGTTCTCGGCAGTTCCATTGGCTCTTGTACCTTCTGCTACCCATCCGGGTTCCAGTACCGTCAGCTGGTCCTCGGTAGTTCCATTTGCTCTTGTATCTTCTGCTACCCATCCGGGTTCCAGTACCGTCAGCTGGTTCTCGGCAGTGTCTTTGGCACGGGTACTCCCTCCTGCCCAGCCTGGTTCCAGCACGCCAGCTGTTTCCGGGTAGTGTCAACGTCACTTTGCCTCCAATGCGTTGTCCTGTCGTGTTGCGGTCGGGTTAGCCGACTCTATGGTGCCTGCAGTTTAGGTGACTCCTATGTGGGCTGCGGGATCTGGCAATGAAGGCTGGTTCCATAGTGCCAATAGGACAAGCACCCTCTGTAGGACTGTGGGTTTTGGTAACTGCGGCCGGCTCGCGGCCTTGAACTTTTTTTTTACATGGGTACCTTCTGCTACCCATCCGGGTTCCAGTACCGTCAGCTGGTTCTCGGCAGTGCCTTTGGATTAGGTGCCTCCTTCTCGGTATCCAAGTTCCACCAACGTCTGCTGGTCCTTGGTAGTGCTTTCTGGCACAGGTACCTCCTGCTTAGTAACCGAGTTCCAGTAACATCAGCTGGTCCTCGGTAGTTCCATTGGCTCTTGTACCTTCTGCTACCCATCCGGGTTCCAGTACCGTCAGCTGGTCCTCGGTAGTTCCATTTGCTCTTGTATCTTCTGCTACCCATCCGGGTTCCAGTACCGTCAGCTGGTCCTCGGTAGTTCCATTTGCTCTTGTATCTTCTGCTACCCATCCGGGTTCCAGTACCGTCAGCTGGTTCTCGGCAGTGCCTTTGGATTAGGTGCCTCCTTCTCGGTATCCAAGTTCCACCAACGTCTGCTGGTCCTTGGTAGTGCTTTCTGGCACAGGTACCTCCTGCTTAGTAACCGAGTTCCAGTAACATCAGCTGGTCCTCGGTAGTTCCATTGGCTCTTGTACCTTCTGCTACCCATCCGGGTTCCAGTACCGTCAGCTGGTCCTCGGTAGTTCCATTTGCTCTTGTATCTTCTGCTACCCATCCGGGTTCCAGTACCGTCAGCTGGTTCTCGGCAGTGCCTTTGGATTAGGTGCCTCCTTCTCGGTATCCAAGTTCCACCAACGTCTGCTGGTCCTTGGTAGTGCTTTCTGGCACAGGTACCTCCTGCTTAGTAACCGAGTTCCAGTAACATCAGCTGGTCCTCGGTAGTTCCATTGGCTCTTGTACCTTCTGCTACCCATCCGGGTTCCAGTACCGTCAGCTGGTCCTCGGTAGTTCCATTTGCTCTTGTATCTTCTGCTACCCATCCGGGTTCCAGTACCGTCAGCTGGTTCTCGGCAGTGTCTTTGGCACGGGTACTCCCTCCTGCCCAGCCTGGTTCCAGCACGCCAGCTGTTTCCGGGTAGTGTCAACGTCACTTTGCCTCCAATGCGTTGTCCTGTCGTGTTGCGGTCGGGTTAGCCGACTCTATGGTGCCTGCAGTTTAGGTGACTCCTATGTGGGCTGCGGGATCTGGCAATGAAGGCTGGTTCCATAGTGCCAATAGGACAAGCACCCTCTGTAGGACTGTGGGTTTTGGTAACTGCGGCCGGCTCGCGGCCTTGAACTTTTTTTTTACATGGGTACCTTCTGCTACCCATCCGGGTTCCAGTACCGTCAGCTGGTTCTCGGCAGTGCCTTTGGATTAGGTGCCTCCTTCTCGGTATCCAAGTTCCACCAACGTCTGCTGGTCCTTGGTAGTGCTTTCTGGCACAGGTACCTCCTGCTTAGTAACCGAGTTCCAGTAACATCAGCTGGTCCTCGGTAGTTCCATTGGCTCTTGTACCTTCTGCTACCCATCCGGGTTCCAGTACCGTCAGCTGGTCCTCGGTAGTTCCATTTGCTCTTGTATCTTCTGCTACCCATCCGGGTTCCAGTACCGTCAGCTGGTCCTCGGTAGTTCCATTTGCTCTTGTATCTTCTGCTACCCATCCGGGTTCCAGTACCGTCAGCTGGTTCTCGGCAGTGCCTTTGGATTAGGTGCCTCCTTCTCGGTATCCAAGTTCCACCAACGTCTGCTGGTCCTTGGTAGTGCTTTCTGGCACAGGTACCTCCTGCTTAGTAACCGAGTTCCAGTAACATCAGCTGGTCCTCGGTAGTTCCATTGGCTCTTGTACCTTCTGCTACCCATCCGGGTTCCAGTACCGTCAGCTGGTCCTCGGTAGTTCCATTTGCTCTTGTATCTTCTGCTACCCATCCGGGTTCCAGTACCGTCAGCTGGTTCTCGGCAGTGTCTTTGGCACGGGTACTCCCTCCTGCCCAGCCTGGTTCCAGCACGCCAGCTGTTTCCGGGTAGTGTCAACGTCACTTTGCCTCCAATGCGTTGTCCTGTCGTGTTGCGGTCGGGTTAGCCGACTCTATGGTGCCTGCAGTTTAGGTGACTCCTATGTGGGCTGCGGGATCTGGCAATGAAGGCTGGTTCCATAGTGCCAATAGGACAAGCACCCTCTGTAGGACTGTGGGTTTTGGTAACTGCGGCCGGCTCGCGGCCTTGAACTTTTTTTTTACATGGGTACCTTCTGCTACCCATCCGGGTTCCAGTACCGTCAGCTGGTTCTCGGCAGTGCCTTTGGATTAGGTGCCTCCTTCTCGGTATCCAAGTTCCACCAACGTCTGCTGGTCCTTGGTAGTGCTTTCTGGCACAGGTACCTCCTGCTTAGTAACCGAGTTCCAGTAACATCAGCTGGTCCTCGGTAGTTCCATTGGCTCTTGTACCTTCTGCTACCCATCCGGGTTCCAGTACCGTCAGCTGGTCCTCGGTAGTTCCATTTGCTCTTGTATCTTCTGCTACCCATCCGGGTTCCAGTACCGTCAGCTGGTTCTCGGCAGTGTCTTTGGCACGGGTACTCCCTCCTGCCCAGCCTGGTTCCAGCACGCCAGCTGTTTCCGGGTAGTGTCAACGTCACTTTGCCTCCAATGCGTTGTCCTGTCGTGTTGCGGTCGGGTTAGCCGACTCTATGGTGCCTGCAGTTTAGGTGACTCCTATGTGGGCTGCGGGATCTGGCAATTAAGGCTGGTTCCATAGTGCCAATAGGACAAGCACCCTCTGTAGGACTGTGGGTTTTGGTAACTGCGGCCGGCTCGCGGCCTTGAACTTTTTTTTTACATGGGTACCTTCTGCTACCCATCCGGGTTCCAGTACCGTCAGCTGGTTCTCGGCAGTGCCTTTGGATTAGGTGCCTCCTTCTCGGTATCCAAGTTCCACCAACGTCTGCTGGTCCTTGGTAGTGCTTTCTGGCACAGGTACCTCCTGCTTAGTAACCGAGTTCCAGTAACATCAGCTGGTCCTCGGTAGTTCCATTGGCTCTTGTACCTTCTGCTACCCATCCGGGTTCCAGTAACATCAGCTGGTCCTCGGTAGTTCCATTGGCTCTTGTACCTTCTGCTACCCATCCGGGTTCCAGTACCGTCAGCTGGTTCTCGGCAGTGCCTTTGGATTAGGTGCCTCCTTCTCGGTATCCAAGTTCCACCAACGTCTGCTGGTCCTTGGTAGTGCTTTCTGGCACAGGTACCTCCTGCTTAGTAACCGAGTTCCAGTAACATCAGCTGGTCCTCGGTAGTTCCATTGGCTCTTGTACCTTCTGCTACCCATCCGGGTTCCAGTACCGTCAGCTGGTCCACGGTAGTTCCATTTGCTCTTGTATCTTCTGCTACCCATCCGGGTTCCAGTACCGTCAGCTGGTTCTCGGCAGTGCCTTTGGATTAGGTGCCTCCTTCTCGGTATCCAAGTTCCACCAACGTCTGCTGGTCCTTGGTAGTGCTTTCTGGCACAGGTACCTCCTGCTTAGTAACCGAGTTCCAGTAACATCAGCTGGTCCTCGGTAGTTCCATTGGCTCTTGTACCTTCTGCTACCCATCCGGGTTCCAGTACCGTCAGCTGGTCCTCGGTAGTTCCATTTGCTCTTGTATCTTCTGCTACCCATCCGGGTTCCAGTACCGTCAGCTGGTTCTCGGCAGTGTCTTTGGCACGGGTACTCCCTCCTGCCCAGCCTGGTTCCAGCACGCCAGCTGTTTCCGGGTAGTGTCAACGTCACTTTGCCTCCAATGCGTTGTCCTGTCGTGTTGCGGTCGGGTTAGCCGACTCTATGGTGCCTGCAGTTTAGGTGACTCCTATGTGGGCTGCGGGATCTGGCAATTAAGGCTGGTTCCATAGTGCCAATAGGACAAGCACCCTCTGTAGGACTGTGGGTTTTGGTAACTGCGGCCGGCTCGCGGCCTTGAACTTTTTTTTTACATGGGTACCTTCTGCTACCCATCCGGGTTCCAGTACCGTCAGCTGGTTCTCGGCAGTGCCTTTGGATTAGGTGCCTCCTTCTCGGTATCCAAGCTCCACCAACGTCTGCTGGTCCTTGGTAGTGCTTTCTGGCACAGGTACCTCCTGCTTAGTAACCGAGTTCCAGTAACATCAGCTGGTCCTCGGTAGTTCCATTGGCTCTTGTACCTTCTGCTACCCATCCGGGTTCCAGTAACATCAGCTGGTCCTCGGTAGTTCCATTGGCTCTTGTACCTTCTGCTACCCATCCGGGTTCCAGTACCGTCAGCTGGTTCTCGGCAGTGCCTTTGGATTAGGTGCCTCCTTCTCGGTATCCAAGTTCCACCAACGTCTGCTGGTCCTTGGTAGTGCTTTCTGGCACAGGTACCTCCTGCTTAGTAACCGAGTTCCAGTAACATCAGCTGGTCCTCGGTAGTTCCATTGGCTCTTGTACCTTCTGCTATCCATCCGGGTTCCAGTACCGTCAGCTGGTCCTCGGTAGTTCCTCAGCTTTCTTGTACCTTCTGCTACATTTCCAAGTTCAAGCTTTTTGAAATGGTTCTTGGTAATCACTCTGGATCTCCCTGACGAGGACCCTGAAGACGAGGACCCTGAAGACCAACCCTAAGAAGACGAGGACCCCGAAGACAATGACCCTGAAGACGAGGACCCTGAAGACCACCCCGAAGAAGACGAGGACCCTGAAGACCACCCCGAAGAAGACGAGGACCCCGAAGACGAGGACCCAGAAGACCAACCCGAAGAAGACGAGGACCCCGAAGACGAGGACCCCGAAGACGAGGACCCCCGAAGACGACGACCCTGAAGACCACCCCGAAGAAGACCAAGAAGATGACCCTGAAGAAGTTGACCAAGAAGACAAAGAAGAGAAGACAAGCACCAAGATACAGAAAAACAAGAGACAGAAAACCAAGAAGCAGAAATACAAGAAGCTGCAGAACAAAAAGCGGAAGAACATTAAGCATAAGACTAAAAATCAGAGCAAAAGATAATATCTAAATTATAAGCAGAAGATGACTAAGCAGTGTATGGGGGTGAGTCCGTTCCTCCTCGTGGTGCCCCTGGAAAAGACCTGCTGCTGCAGGCCAAACTGAACGCGGACAAATCCTGTTGTAAATCTTTTGTGACGGGCAGAACGAAAGGTGTAATGTCCAACCTTTTATAGATAACAACTACAGGAATGCCTGTCACAAATAAGAATATGATGAAGAAGAAGAATATGAAGAAGATGAAGAAGTAGAATATGAAGAATGTAAAAAAAAGAATAATACGAAGAAGGTGAAGAAGAAGAAGGTGAAGAAGAAGTGGATGAAAAAGATGCTGAGGATGATGAAGGAGAAAGTGTGGGAGAAGTAAAAAAGAAGGTGAAGAGCATGGAAGTAGTGAAACATAAATATCTGACAAAATATAAAAATACTTAACATAGTTAATATTTCCGTAACTCAGAACATAATAAAAAAATATTAATTCCTGCTATTCCATTTGACTGGGCTAAACCTCTATGCCTTTATTGTCTCCCCCACCTCCCCCAATACATTCTACATTATTCTTAGTTGTTTTCCTTCATGTAGAAATAACCTACAAGGAAAGAAAGGGTTTATTTTAATTCCGATATTTATGTCCCATTGACTTGCATTGGTTTCCGGTATCGGAATCGGCGATATCCGATACTTTTTCGGTATCGGTCCGATCCAATCCGATCCGATATTTCCCGATATCGGAAGGTATCGCTCAACACTAGTAGTGATCTGTAGGTCTGAAGAGTCTTGATATCCTGTCAGACACATCTTTAATTTTTGCTCCTGGAAGACAGCACATTTCTCTTGAGGTTATGTCTGGTCTGCAGATAGCGGCCTCTGTTCCTCTTAACAGGGAATCCCCCATGACCACCACTCTCCGTTTTTTCTTCACAACATTCTTCTTTCTCCATCCAGGAGGATTCTGAGGACTTACAAGGTTATTCATTGCTGGCAAAGTCTTATTTTGCTGTATTTCTTCATGGTTCTCCTGCGTGAGAGCCATGTCAAACTCTGGCCCGCGGGACAACTCTGGCACGCAGAGTGATTATATTTGGGTCCGCTACACCAGAACCACCAGAATGTGGGGCCATTATTCTGTATTGAGGACTTTGTACGGACCATTATTCTGTATGTAAGACTGTGTGGGGCCAATTTATACTGTACACTGGTTGGCCAGTGACTTTCTCCAAGTTTTTCATTTTGGCCCTATGTGTGATTAAGTTTGATATCACTGCTTTAGAGGGATCAGCTTTATTCTCATTTGCAAAAAGAAAGACTAGAAGCAATGGGATGAAATTGAATGGGAGAAGATACGGATTAGATAGTAGAAAAAATGTTTTGATAGTGAGGATGATCACTGAGTGGTACGAGAGGTAATGTGTTCTCCTTCAATGGAAGTTTTCAAACCGGCTGGACAGACATCTGTCTGAGATGGTTTAGTGAATTCTGCATTGAGCAGGGCGTTGGACACGATGACCCTGGAGGTCCCTTCCACCTCTAATATTCAATGAATACAGGCAGGTGCAGCATGCTTGTAATACAGTCTGGTGCAGCATGCCCATAATACAGCCTGGTGTAGCATGCCTGTTATACAGCCTTGTGCAGTGTGCCCATAATATAGCCTAGTGCAAACCGCCCCAACAGCCTGGCGTAGAGTGCCCTAATCCAGCGTCTTCTCCACTTGTAATTTTTTTTTAGGGGGAAAAACATGAGAAGAGCATCAAATAGGGGATGTGATAGAGGTGATGCTGGTGGTGATAGTGTGTTAGGACAGCTCCTACGCCTCTGCATGAGTCCCCTTCCTCCTCTCAGCAGGGATGCTGGCATGTTTACTAACCCTCCCACGCTGCCCCGGTCCCCGCAGCGTCTGTTTCCTCCCAGGTCCTGTACACTGTACTCACGTCTCCTGAGAGAATGCTTGGAGCCTCGCGCACACTTCTGAGAATGTCCCCAGCCAATGGCTGGGAGACCTCTGGTAATTAAGGTACCCACTCCAATAGGGAGGTGCCTTAGCAACTATAGTCTAATAGTGTTTTCACGTTCGTCTAAGTTGTAAGGTCCCTGTACTCGTGCTCCCTGTTCCTGTCCACCCTGTCTGTACCTGCTCCTGATCCTGCCCTGCCTATACCAAGTCCTAATGCTGGCCCACCTGGTCCGCACCTGTTATAGCCCCCTCTTCCATCCAGTCTGAACCCACTCCTTTGGTCCAGCACCTGTCCGTCCGGTATTCCTGTAACCTATTCTGTCTGTTCCTGCTTTCCAGTTCCGGTCCTGTCTACCAGTCATACAGTATCCACCCTCCTGCTATCCTGTTCCTGGCCGTCCTGTCTCTCTGAGTCCATCTCTGCTTCCGTACACCCCTTAGGAAGTCTGCTACTGCTGCTCCAGAGTCTGACCTGGAGTGGTACCTGGCATCCACCTGTGTCCAATTCTAACCAGAACATCAAGGGCTCTAGTGAAGAATCAGGTGGTCACTTAGTTACGCCCCTCCAGGTTCTCTTCAGGCCGTAACATGGTGTAGCTGGTGCAGGGAGAAGATGTGGTCAATCTGTGCCTGTTACGTGTCCAAATGCAACACCATCCTCAAGTGCATGCAGGCGACAGGACGTTCTGAGTCATTTCGTAGGTCCGTTGGCTGAATGATGAGGCCAGAACACGTTGAGGGGATGTTATATTGAATGACTGAGAGTGCCTCCATTTCCTTCACATTGTCTTCAACACGATCTACTGCAGAAATCGCAGAGTTGGCACCTGAGGACCATGGGCATACTTTCTTCCACCTCACCCCCTTGCAAATCAGCCAAGCAGCCTGAGCCCAAAGTCATGCAGTAGTCTCTTCTGCTGTTTGGTGACTCAGTTGACTGGGGTTCCATTGCCCATCCACCTGGTACTGCCCCAGAAGTGGAAGAGACTGAGTGCACTGATGCCCAACCACGTGCTGTGTTGGAGGATGAATACGTGGGAGGGCTAGAAAACACGGTCAGCGGACCACCGCCAAACATCTCAAAAGATGATGAAACACAGGTGCCAACTTCTGCGTATTTCAGCTGTGTGCAAAATTGGCAAGAAGGGCAGGGGTGAGGAGTGGGTGCAGAATGATGCGGGGAATGATGAGGTCCTAGACCCAACATGGAGCATAGGCCATCCTAGTGACAGTGGCAGTTCTGAGGAATAAAAGGTGGTTATGTTGCCCCAGCAGCACAGCAAAAGAGGGAATACGGTGCAAAGGCACAGCGAGCGACTACTAACCAGTACGTTGGCTGCTACTGTCCAACACGTTGAGGAAATAAGCAAATGTTACACGTAAGCTGCCTAAGTTTAGATAGGGGCGAGACAGGTTAAATTAATTCTTTGGAATCCTGGAGAACCGTTACTCAGGGCAACAATATGCTGCAGCTCTCTCAGTCAAACAGGGGGTATTGACCCTCAGGCACAGACAGGTGGGTGGATTCACTTGCTGACCAGACACATTTGACAAGAGTCCTCATAAACGGTAGAACAGTAGCATTTAATATGAAGTCGCACGGCCAGTGCAATTTAAGTCTCTTGAGCAACAGGCTCCAGTAACAAACTGTACAGTTTCTTCTTAAAGCACAAGAATAAATAGTCTTTCCAGTAGCACAGTACAGCATAGATCAAGTCTCTTTAGCCGCACACTTCTATGCACCCACAACCACAGGTTTTTCCTTCACAAAGACACAATAATACACAGCATTCTTTATCCTGCATGGAGATGCAGGGGGGAGGGTTTGGTGAGGGAGATAATCCCTGTAGAGTTGAGCCATCCCCGTAGTGTTTGGGTTCGGTTCGGTTCGTCGAACACCCATGTGTTCGTCGAACACTGTCGAACACCATTAAAACCAATGGCAGGCAAACAAAAACACATAGAAACACATAGAAAACACCTTCAAAGGTGTCCAAAAGCTGACAAACTGCTCAGAAGACACAACTAACACATGGAAAAGTGACAAGTACATATAGTCATGCGAAAAGAAAAGAGGTGGAGGAGTAAAAGGAGGGGGAGACACAGATATAGGCATGTCATGCCCTTCTAAAATCAAGAAAGGCTGGAGTAAAAATCTAAAATCAGCCTACCAACACCCAGACGTCGTGACAAGAAAATGAAAAAATATATATCTTTAGGTAGAATGGCGGTTCCATTCAGAACACTTTCCTTACAAGACGTAGTGGTATCCCCATTGTGAGTTTTGCCAAAAACGGAACCCAATACATTCGGACTAATCCACCATTTGTCATATTCAAGGGGCAGGTCAGTAAACGACAACATCAACGCGGAACCAAGTGCAGTAGTATATACTGTACATCCTTTGACAAGGCAATCAGGCAGATCAAGAAGTTGGGAAGGGTCACCCTAATGGCCAAAACAGACATTGATGCGGCGTTCCGGTTACTTACTACCTGTGCCTCCGAATAGTGTCCACCTATTGGGCTGCTTCTGGGAAGGAGCATACTATATAGATCGCTGTTTGCCCATGGGGTGGTCCAGATCCTGCTCACTATTTGAGGCGTTTAGTTGCTTCCTCGAATGGGTTGTAATGGACGTTTCTAAGGGGGTACATATTATCCATTACCTCGACAACTGCTTATGCCTGGGCCCAAAAGATTTGCCACAGTGTGAATACACGCGGTAGTCCACCTGTGAGAAAGAGAGAGCTGGAGGGAGAGCGGACACCACAGAGCCGAGGGGCAAGATGGAGAACAGAAGAAGGAAAGAGGGCGAGGGAGGTAAGGGAGTACAGTGGAATGCCGACCTGAGCTCCCCCACATTCCTGCTGGGCGGGGAACAGCCCTGGGAAGAAAAGCCGCTTGCGCATCCCTTTGAGGTTACGGGCGCGAGCGGGCAGAGGGACTACGCTGGAGTGCGAAGCCAACACGACCAGTCCGTTCCTGCCCGTGCGACCTCCGTGTCGCCGGGTTTGTGACAGAGCCGCGGTGGACCCTGACGGCCAGCCCCCCTCTCCCAATACTGGTGCCTGTCCACTGGTGGGTCAATTCCCCCGCGGTGGAGGCAGATCTAAGCTCTGTAATTTAAATTGGCTCTGTAATTTGAATGAGTACACTTTAAATTCTTTTACAAGGATCTATTGGAGGGCAAGTCTGATGCCAGCAGCCGCGGTAATTCCAGCTCCAGTAGCGTCCACTAAAGCTGCTGCAGTTAAAAAGCTTTTATAAGGATCGAGCTTGGCGGTCCACCGCAAGGCGTCCTCCCGCCAGTCCCAGCCCCTGTGCCTTGGGGCGCCTCCCCGATGCTCTTCACTGAGTGTCCCGGGGGCCCGAAGCATTTCCTTTCAAAAAATTAAGTGTCCAAACCACAGGTGGTGTAGCTTGCTTAACAGCTGGGATACTCCGCTGACTAGCAGACACTGCTACTAGGCCCAAAGTATTGCCTGGGCTAGATGCAGTTACAAATTTGTAATTAGATCTACAGGCGGTGGCTACTCCACTGACTAGCAGACACTGAAGCTTTGGAGCAGACCTCTGATTCCCAGGCTATAGTATGAGTAAACAGCTCTTCAGACTCAACCATGT
This sequence comes from Phyllobates terribilis, assembly GCF_046119375.1. Taxonomy (NCBI): domain Eukaryota; kingdom Metazoa; phylum Chordata; class Amphibia; order Anura; family Dendrobatidae; genus Phyllobates; species Phyllobates terribilis. The sequence goes on from NW_027362762.1 coordinate 5,462,284, forward strand.
GTGTTATACCAAGCCATAGTGTATGTAGTTTCTTACGGTTAAAAGGGGGGGGGGGGGAGACCCGACCCACCTGGAATTGACGATGCCAACGTCATGTAAAACACAGCAAGGGGACTCCAAAAAGAGTCTCCATTTTTTCCAAAAATTGTGGCACAGACACCACTTAAGTGGCATCAATTGTCCCAGAGTTGCTTAAAATGGTTGGTGAGGTGATTTTCCAAAATCCTCAAGCTTTTAGTCTCCCCAGAATGAGGGGCAGATGGTGGTTGGCCCGGCCAAAAAAAAAACAACACAAAATAGTGTTGGATACCTGCTCCCCTGCCTCTTCGACCTAGACAGCCACATCCACCTCCTCCTCCACTTGGATCTCCACCTCCTGGTTAACGATTATTATTATTTATTTTTTTTATTCTCTTTTATTTTAAGTCATTTCCCTATCCACATTGCCATTCTCTAACCCCTATTTTGCTTCCTTTTGCAGCCCCTACCCCTTAGTACCCCAATTTTACAGCACAAAAGTTTGGGCCTCCTTTGGCTTCTATTAGCTGTGTGCTGGTCTTATTATGCTGGAAAGGGCCCAATAACCATGGAGAGTACCAGCCTATTAATATCAGCTCACAGTTTTCTGCTTTTCCTTACTTAGTTATTAAAAACAGGAGGGACCCAACATCATTTTTTTGGATCCCCCCTACTCTTAATAACTAGCCAAGAGAAAGCAGGCAGCTGGGTGCTGATTTTAATTGGCTTGGAAGGTCCATGGATATTGGCCCCTTCCCAGCCTAATAAGACCAGCTCTCAGCTTTCTGTTTTCTCTGGTTATTAAAAATAGGGGGGATGCCACGTCGTTTACTTCATTTATTTATTTAATTAACAAGTACAGTAATACATACGCAAGGCACTTCTCCACTCCTCCACTTGGACCTCCGCCTCCTGGTTCAAGATTATTGTTATTATTTTTTATTATTATCCATCATTTTAATTAATTTCCCTATCCACATTTGTTTGCAGGGCAATTGTCGAGCTATTACCCCCATTTTTCTTCCTTTTTCAGCCCCCTAACCCTTACTATGACCATTTTACAGCCATTTTACAGTAGCAAAGTTTGGGTCGCCATTAGAGATGAGCGTTGTTCTACTCGAACTGTTCGCCAATCTCAAATTCGAGCTGTTTTGGGCGGTGTTCGAGCCGTTCGGCGAACACGAACAATTTGAGAAAAATTCGGCTGTTCGAGGTTATGTTCGATAACTGTTCGTGCACCAAAATCATAACTGGATTTTTTCTCAGTAATGATGAAAATTAATGTTAATACGCAGTTTGAGTGTACAGCGGGGCGGGGGGAGGGGCAGGGGATGGATCTCTGCAGGAACAATGAAGATCTCCATTTTTTTTTCTCTTTCCCGCATTTGCAGTGGGGAGGTGCAATCTGTCAGCCTATCAGCAGCGCACACACGGAGCGAAGTGCTTTTTTTCACACAAGCAAGGGCATGTGTCATTGGCAGTGTATGTCACATGTCCTTGCCCTATAAGACCAAGCCATTTTCCCCGTCGCCACCATTTTCTCACTGCTGCAGCTGCGTGTTAGACGGCACCGCTGTTGCTGTGTGCGCTATACCTTGTTAATTTCAAGCCAATTTTCGCACAAATATACAGATAGCTTGGGAGTAGGGAATAGTTGTGATTGCAGTCCTTTTAAGGACTAGGTTACAGCATTTCCTACGACTTTTATCAGGCAGGTCTGTGCTCTTAAATAGATAGGTTGTGGGAGTAAAGACTAATTGTAATTGGAGTCCTTTTCAGGACTAGGTTACATCAGTTCCTATCAGTTTTTGCCAGGCAGGTCTGTGCCAGTGCTGTGCAAGTTTTTTTCACAGCATTTGGCTGAATCTAGCAAAGCTAATCCTTTTTGGCCTATTGCAGAGTGTGTTAGTCAGTGGAGTAGCCTATCTGTGTTGCAAGATATACCACCTGTGTATAGAATACCAATTTTTTTACTGCACCTAGTGAAGTAAAATCTTTTGGGCATAGCATCATTCTATTAGTCCATCTATACTGACCTCCATCAGGTTGCAAATTCAAAATAATTTTTATCTGCATCTACCTCTGAAAAAATATTTGGGCTTCTAGCGGTGTGTGGGACTTGTTGTATTAGTCCATCTATACTGACCTCCATCAGGTTGCAAACTGAATATAATTTTTTCTGCATCTACCTCTGAAAAAATATTGGGCTTCTAGCTGTGTGTGGGTCTTGTTGTATTAGTCCATCTATACTGACCTCCATCAGGTTGCAAACTGAATATATTTTTTTCTGCATCTACCTCTGAAAAAATATTGGGCTTCTAGCTGTGTGTGGGTCTTGTTGTATTAGTCCATCTATACTGACCTCCATCAGGTTGCAAACTGAATATAATTTTTTTCTGCATCTAGCTCTGAAAAAATAGTTGGGCTTCTAGCTGTGTGTGGGTCTTGTTGTATTAGTCCATCTATACTGACCTCCATCAGGTTGCAAACTGAATATAATTTTTTTCTGCATCTAGCTCTGAAAAAATATTGGGCTTCTAGCTGTGTGTGGGACTTTCTCTATTAGTCCATCTATACTGACCTCCATCAGGTTGCAAATTAAAAATAATTTTTATCTGCATCTACAGTACCTCTGAAAAAATATTTGGCCTTCTAGCTGTGTGTGGGACTTGTTGTATTAGTCCATCTATACTGACCTCCATCAGGTTGCAAACTGAATATATTTTTTTCTGCATCTACCTCTGAAAAAATATTGGGCTTCTAGCTGTGTGTGGGACTTGTTGTATTAGTCCATCTATACTGACCTCCATCAGGTTGCAAACTGAATATATTTTTTTCTGCATCTACCTCTGAAAAAATATTGGGCTTCTAGCTGTGTGTGGGTCTTGTTGTATTAGTCCATCTATACTGACCTCCATCAGGTTGCAAATTAAAAATAATTTTTATCTGCATCTACAGTACCTCTGAAAAAATATTTGGGCTTCTAGCTGTGTGTGGGACTTGTTGTATTAGTCCATCTATACTGACCTCCATCAGGTTGCAAACTGAATATATTTTTTTCTGCATCTACCTCTGAAAAAATATTGGGCTTCTAGCTGTGTGTGGGTCTTGTTCTATTAATCCATCTATACAGACCTCCATCAGGTTGCAAACTGAATCTAATTTTTTTCTGCATCTAGCTCTGAAAAAAAAAATTTGGCCTTCTAGCAGTGTGTCGGACTTTCTCTATTAGTCCATCTATACTGACCTCCATCAGGTTGCAAATTAAAAATAATTTTTATCTGCATCTACAGTACCTCTGAAAAAATATTTGGGCTTCTAGCTGTGTGTGGGACTTGTTGTATTAGTCCATCTATACTGACCTCCATCAGGTTGCAAACTGAATACAATTTTTTTCTGCATCTACCTCTGAAAAAATATTTGGGCTTCTAGCTGTGTGTGGGACTTGTTCTATTAGTCCATCTATACAGACCTCCATCAGGTTGCAAATTGAATATAATTTTTTTCTGCATCTAACCCAGCCAATAGTTTTGGCCTAATACCACAGTTTGGCCACTCAGCTCTGCTCGGTTACCATCCATTGTTTTTTTGTGCAAACAACTCCAGAGTTGTGAATTAGTTAACCACCAAAATGAGTGGAAAAAGGCCTGCTGCTGGTGGAAAGGGGAATAGGCGTGTTGGGAAGGGGAAAAAAGGTTGTGTCCGTGGGGTAGGTGTTAAAGCAACAGTAACATCTGCAGAAGAAAGACCATCTTCCAGCCAAACTAAAATGTCTACTTCTTTTAGCGGACAATGTGATAAGATCCCTTTCTTACGGCCACGCCAATCGCTACAAATTCCAGATGAGGCACAAAAACAGCAGGTGCTTCAACGGATATCAAGTGCTCCTTCAAGTGGGCTCTCCTCCACCTCAACTTCAACATCACAAATACTCCAGTCCTCAAAGGTGTCACCCAAATCGCACTTGCTTCCTCACAGCTCCCAAATCTCCAGCTGCCCGTCTGAGTATGAGGTAGAACAGATGGTTGAGTCTGCAGAGCTGTTTACTCATACTATAGCCTGGGAATCAGAGGTCGACTCCAGCGCTTCTGTGAATCCAGACGAGGAAATGATCTGCACTGATGCCCAGAATCTTTATGAGTCGGATCCAGGACCAAACGCAGAAGGTTCTGACCATAATGTAGACCCTCATTCCCAAACTGTAACTCCTGTTGGTGGAGACAATGAGGAAGACGATGATAAGACTCAAATACCTGATTGGAGCGACAACTTTAGTTTTTTGTCAGGGCAGGAACAGGTTGGCTCTGAGGACGACGGGTGTGATAACACACAGGGTGATGATGATGAGGTTGGAGATCCCACTTACTGTCAACCCACAGTCAGCCAAGAGATGAGGTCAGCAGAGGAGGTGGAGGAAGATGCTAGTGACGACGAGGTCAGGTTGCGCCTTCCTGGACAGAGACGTAGTACTGGAAGCACGTCAACAACTGCATCCTCAAACACAACTCTGCCTCTCACCACAAGTCGTGGTTGCTCTTCAGGTCGCATGGGTGCTAAGCCTTGCATAGCCTGGGCATTTTTTCAGATCGATAAAGATGACCCAACTCGTGTTATCTGTAACATTTGTCAGCAAAAGCTAAGTAGAGGCCAAAAAATACATAGTTTGAGTACTTCATGCATGAACCGGCACATGGACATGAAGCATAAGTTGCAGTGGGAAGCTTAGTGTGCTACAATGCGGCCTAGCCGGCCGGGCCAACCACCGTCTGCCATATCTTGTGCATCCGCGGCCTCTTCATCCTCTGTGACTGGGGGGACAGCAGTCACACCTGTTTTGGGGCGCAGACCTGCCACCTCTTTACCCGCAACAGCCAGCGTGATTGGCAGGTCATCATTTTCTTTGGAGGTGGTAACACCAGCTGGTCTTGAGCGCTGTCCGACATCGATAGCACCACCTTTGGATCAAGGCAACCTAACATGTCCGCCTGCATCTTCCTCACAGACCGGCAGTTTGCCGGGGACACCCTTATCAACCCCGTCTAAGCACAATAGCCAGCCCTCGGTCCCTCAGATGTGGACAAGTAAAAGACCATTTCCTCCTAGCCATGAGAAAGCTAAGAGGTTGAATTTCACCATCTGCAAGCTCTTGGCTACAGAAATGCTGCCTTTCCGCCTGGTGGACACAGAGGATTTTCGAGACCTTATGTCCGTCGCAGTGCCCCAGTACCAGATGCCCAGTCGGCACTACTTCTCAAAGAAAGGTGTGCCTGCGCTCCACCAGCATGTCGCACACAACATCACCGCTTCTTTGAGAAACTCTGTGTGTGACAGGGTGCATTTCACCACAGACACTTGGACGAGTAGGCATGGACAGGGGCGTTACATGTCGCTGACTGGGCACTGGGTAACTATGGTGACAGCAGGACAAGGGGCTGCTGTCCAAGTCTTGCCGTCCCCACGAGTTGTGCGTCAGTCCTCTTTATGTCAAAGTTTCTCCACTGCTTCTGCCTCCTCAACCTCCTCTCGGTCTTCCACCTGCACCCAAAGCCTGTCTGGTCATGCCACAAGCTTTCTAACTGCGCAGAAGGGATCCTGCACACCTCCTTACTATGCTGGCAGTAGGGCTCAACGTCATCAGGCGGTTTTTACTTTGAAATGTCTGGGAAATGTGAGTCACACAGCTGAGGAGTTGTGGTCAGCTCTGGAGAACCAATTTCATGAATGGTTGTCTCCACTGGACCTGAAACCAGGGAAGGCCGTGTGCGACAATGCTGCAAACCTGGGTGCGGCCCTTCGCCGGGGCAATGTCACACACGTGCCTTGTATGGCTCACGTGTTGAACCTGGTTGTCCAGCAATTTTTAGCCCACTATCCCAGACTAGATGGCCTTCTGCAGAGGGCACGGTCGCTGTGTGCTCACTTCCGCCGTTCGCATCCCGCAGCTCAGCGACTTACATCTCTACAGAAGTCGTTGGGCCTGCCACTTCACTGGCTAAAATGCGATGTGCCATACCCGGTGGAATTCAACTCTGCACATGTTGCAGCGACTGTGGCAGCACCGACAAGCCCTGGTGCAATACGTTCTGACGTATAGCCTGGGCCAACGAGATCCAGAGGTGGGGCAAATCACGCTGGAGGAGTGGTCTCAGATCAGGGACCTATGCACCCTTCTGCACAGTTTTGAAATGGCGACGAAGATGTTTAGTGCTGACGATGCCATTATCAGCATGACTATTCCGGTGATTTACATGCTGGAGCACATGTTAAACAGAATTCGGAGTCAGGTGGTGGCACAAGAGGAGGTGGAGGAAGTAGAGGAGGAGGAGTTGTATGCGGAAGGGCTAACATCTGCAAGGTCCAGACGGTCGGCAGCACCAAGGCGGCAGGCATGTGAGGGTGGGGGAGATGGTTTTACCAGGGCGCATGGTAGCAGCCAAACTAGTGAGGAAGGTGCAGAAGCCCAGGAAGAAGTGGAGGACGAACTGATGGAAGACTCATCAGATGAGGGAGACCTTGATCACATTTCTGTTGTGCGAGGTTGGGGGGAGAGGACAGAGGAAGGAAGCATGATTGTTACCTCGCCACCAACACAACAGGGACTTGGTGCTCCTGGATGCGCAACACACATGAGTGCCTTCTTGCTGCACTACCTGCAACATGACCCTCGAATTGTGAGAATTAGAAATAATCCTGACTACTGGGTTGCCACACTGTTAGATCCCCGGTACAAAAGTAAATTTGCAGAAATTATTCCCGCCATAGAAAGGGATGCACGCATGCAGGAGTATCAGCAGAGACTGTTGCAGAATCTTATGACGCGCCCCTGGGCCTGTGTCGCGCAGCGTTGCGCACGCGGGAGCTTACCCGGAGCCGGATCTGTTGAGGGTTGTAGTCCCGTGGCGGTGATCCGGTCCGTGCCCAGGGAGTCAGACTAAGTGGCGCTGTATCAGCGGTAGATATTGGACGACTACGCCACCCGTTGAGTACAGCTAAGGAGCTGCTGCTGCAGGGCAGACCGCTGAGGCCGGTGGTAGGATTGTGCAGCGTGATAGTATAACCCCCAACGGGAGGGGTATGGCCTCAGGGCAGCCGACGTGGATGATGGGGGTAGCAGGAACCACTCGGAGACGGTACGGTGTAGTTCAGGGTCTTTACTGGTGACAAAGATAGACCCTCCCGGAGTACTGGCTAGCGATTGGGGCCTGGTCAGTCCTTGAGCAGATGGGATCTCCCCTGGCCAGGCGGAGTTGTAGGCCTCCCAAACTAACGATACTCTTCTGGCTACCTTGCTAGAGGCGGGTATAAGTAGCCCACGTCCCTGAGTGTACCGTGTGGTGCTCACCCGTATGGCCGGTGACTCGGGGCCTTCTAGTAGCTTTCGCTCCACGACGGCGGTGCTGGTCCCACGCGTGTGACCGTGCCTTCGGGTTTCTGGGCCAGAGGACCTGCAATCCCCTGCCGGTCGGTTTCTGCTGCTGGATAGGAGTTAGTCCCCACAGCCTCGGACTCCGGGTCCGGTGATAACTTCTCTGTCAGGGCGAGCTCTGCAGCTGCCAGCCCCTGACTCCTTGTAGCACTGCTCCCACAGAGCTCCTGTTGTTTCTTCCTATGCTGCTTCTCTTCTCTACTTCTTCTCTACTCCCTAACCCTGCCTCAGCCCTAGGTTTATATAGGGGAAGTTCTTCCCCTCCCAGGACTGGGCAGGAGGTGTGGCATGCATAGGATCCCTGACCAAGAGACCTCCCACCTGCTCTCAGACGTAATATCTCTATCACTGTGGCAACCAGACCCCTGGGGTGTCACATTCCCCCCTAGTGAAATTTAGTACTCCGGGACTAAACATATTTTTAGAAAAACATAACAAGGTATAAACAATAATAATACAATAAGAAAAACACATAAAGATGGTCACGGCGTGTCCGCAACCGGGTGCAGTTTTTGAAGAAAAGCAAGGTGTCCATTTCACCAAAACAGGGAGACGTAACCAGGTAGGGGTCTGTCCTGCCCCGAGTCCTTAACAGTCTTTAGTCCATTCCTAGGTTACGCTCCAACCATGTACAAAGGATTCCCGGTAAATCCACCAAGGACTCCTATAAATAACTAGAAACACATAATTATACACAAGCAACAAGAAAAACAGGTAACCACAAATAAAACAATTTATACATTTCAAATCCTCCAACGTGCGGGTAACTGGCCTCTAGTGGCCCTAGTGGACCTACGGAGCTGACTGTCTAGCCCTGAACTACAGGGTGTAGGAGCTGTCAAGGGTAAACTGGGCAGCTGTCTACCGGCTCTTTGGCTCACTAGGGGTACGGCAGGCTCACTATAAGCAGAGGGTTGATCCTCCTGTTCTGCTTGTGTGGAGTCTTCTGCCTCCTGGACCGGCTGTTCTTCCAGCTCTACCTGTTGCTCTGTAGGTGCTTGGGATGCTGGTTGGAGGAAGGTGAGTACGGGTACCACAACTGCGCCATTGACTTGAGTCCAAGACCGAGGGAAGTCTCCGAGCACAGTACTAACCATGTCTTCCCTTTTCTCTACGGGTCGAGGGTCTTCTTGTTCCTCTTCAGGGTTCCGTAGCTGTTCGGGACACTTCTTCAGGTGATCCCGGGATGCAATGGTTGTGGTTTCCCCTCCGTCTTTACTGATGGTACAGACCTTTGGGTTGTCGTGGCTTGAGGGCAGTACGATGTACGGGTCCTTCTCCCACTGGTCGTCCAACTTGTGGAGCCGCCTTTTCCTCTTCAAGACCTGCTCTCCGGGTACCAGGGGAACAGCGGGAGCATACTGGTTGTAAGTTTTCTCTTGTCTTTCCCTAGCTTGACAGAGACTTCGCTCCACGCTCTCCTGTACTTTCCGGTACTGCTGCTGCCTCTCTGTGTCCCAGTCTGCTTCTGGTGAAGTGTCCTCGGGTGTCAGGACTCCCATCTCCAGGTCAACAGGTAGCTTACCAGGCCTTGCCCTCATCAGGTAAGCCGGGGTACAGTTGGTGGAACCTACCGGGATGTGGTTGTATAGGTCCACCAGATCGGGCAGCTTCTCAGGCCACGGACTGCGTTCTTCCAGGGGCAACGTTTTTAGAAGATCCATTACCACCTGGTTCATTTTCTCACAAAGTCCATTAGTTTGCGGATGATAGGGTGTCGTCCTTATCTTCCGGCAGCCATACAGATTGCAGAATTCCTGGAAGACCTCCGCTTCAAAGGCAGGTCCCTGGTCCGTCAGCACTTGGTCCGGGTACCCGTGTGGACGGCAGAAGTGCTGCTGGAAGGCTCTAGCTGCTGTTCGAGCTGTTAAGTCCTTGACGGGGACGACAACCAAAAACCGGGAGTAGTGATCCACGATGGTTAGTGCGTAAACGTAGCCACTTCTGCTTGGGGTCAGTTTTACATGATCCAAGGCTACCAGTTCCAACGGCTGCCGGGTGACGATGGACTGCAGGGGAGTCTTCTGGCTGGCACGGTCCTTCCTTCTTAGGTTGCACGGGCCACAGTCTCTGCACCACCTCTCGATGGTTCCCCTCATGCCTACCCAGTGGAACCGCCCGCGCAGCAGGAACTCCAGCTTCTTCCATCCGAAGTGTCCAGCCCCGTCGTGGTATGCCTCCATCACCATGGCTGCGTCTCTCCGTGGCACCACTACTTGCCAGATTAGTTCATGCGTCCGGGAGTTAACCATTCTGCGGCACAACTTCCCCTTGTAAAGGAACAGTCGACTCTTCTCAGCCCACAGTTGCTTGGCTTCCTCCGGAGCGTCTGGGTCAAGGCGAGCCTCTGGCCGAGTCAGCATCTCCTTCACCAGTCGGACGGCAGGGTCACTGTCTTGCGTTTCCTCCCAGTTGTAGTGAGGCAAGGGGTTAAACGTAGCGGCTTGCTTACTCCTTACCCGATGGGAATACTGGATAGTCCCATGACGGTGGAACGCGGGGAGTTCAACTTCTTCCAGTCCCTCTGGATCTTCTCCTACGTCCGGTAGGTTTGGCATCCTGGACAGGGCGTCCGCGTTGGTATTGGAGCGTCCTGCCCGGTATTTGATTGTGAACTCGTAGTTGGACAGACGGGCCATCCATCTCTGCTCTAGGGCACCGAGTCTTGCCGTGTCCAGGTGTGTCAACGGGTTGTTATCCGTGTACACGGTGAACCGGGAAGAAGCGAGGTAGTGCTTAAAGCGTTCGGTGACTGCCCACACCACTGCCAGGAACTCTAGCTTAAATGAGCTGTAATTCTCAGGGTTTCTCTCGGTGGGTCGCAGTTTTCGGCTGGCGTAAGCGATTACTCGTTCTTTCTCCTGCTGGATCTGGGACAGCACGGCTCCTAGCCCGATGTTACTTGCGTCGGTGTAGAGGATAAAGGGCTGGCTGTAATCAGGGTACGCCAGGATTTCATCCCCCGTGAGGGCCATCTACAGCTGGCGGAAGGACTCTTCTTCTAACTTCTCCCATCTGAAGGGTGGCTTCTGGTTCTTGGCCTTCCGGGACTGGCCTATCAGGAGGTCCTGCATAGGAGCTGCCTTTTTGGTGAAACCGGGGATGAATCTGCGGTAATAGCCTACCAACCCGAGGAACTGCCGCACTTCCTTTACACTGGAGGGACTTGGCCATTCCTTAATTGCGGTGATCTTATCAGGGTCGGGAGCCACTCCATCAGCGCTCACCACGTGTCCCAGGTACTGCACCTTTGGTTTCAGGAGGTGACACTTGGAGGGTTTCACCTTGAGGCCGTAGCTTGCCAGAGCTTCGAACACTTCCGCCAGGTGTTTCAGGTGGTCCTCATACGTCTTGGAATATACGATGACATCGTCCAGGTACAACTAGACCGTCTCGAAGTTTCTGTGGCCCAGACAGCACTCCATTAATCGTTGGAAGGTTCCTGGTGCGTTGCAGAGTCCGAACGGCATGCAGGTAAACTCGCAAAGTCCCATCGGGGTGGTGAATGCGGTCTTCTCCCGGTCCGCCTCTGCTACAGGAACCTGCCAGTACCCACTAGTGAGATCCAAGGTAGAGAAGAAGTTAGCAGATCTTAAAGCAGCCAAAGACTCCTCTATCCTTGGTAAGGGGTACGCATCCTTGTGTGTGATACGGTTGATTTTCCGGTAATCTACACACATCCTCATGGTGTTGTCTTTCTTTTTGACTAAGACTAGTGGAGCTACAGCTATCCCTGATCACCCCAGCCTCCTTCATGTCTCTAAGCATCCCCTTGGCGTGTTGGTAGTGTGCAGGGGGTACGGGTCGATACCTCTCTTTTATGGGAGGATGGTCTCCCGTGGGGATGTGGTGTTCTACCCCCTTGACTCGCCCGAAGTCTAACGGGTGTTTACTAAACACTCTCTCGTACTCTTGAACCACCCGATAGACTCCCTGTTTCTGGTGTGAGGGAGTGGAGTCAGTACCCAAATGTAGTTGCTGACACCAGTCCTCCATTGTTTTCTTAGAGCCGTTACCTTCCTCCGGGGAAGATGGAGGCAAGGGTTCTACGGACTGTATGGAATCTTGATTGATGGTATACAATTTGGCTAGCGTGGCATACCGGGGCAGGTACACTTCCCTCTTCCCGATATTTATTATGCGAACGGGCACCCTCCCATGGCGTACATTGACCACCCCCGGTGCTGTCAAAATGGTGGGCCTACTGTCTGAGTAAACTGGTTCTACCATTGCCTGGTAATCTCTACCTCTCAGATCAATAGCTGCCCGGCACCAAATCATCATTTCACTTCTCGGGGGCATGGCAATAGGGAAAGGGTCACACATTCGCACGCTACCAATCTCACCACCGGAGAGTTCTAGCTGTTGCCGTCGCATCAGTGCCCGGATCTCTTTCTGGAGCACTCGCTGCTGGCCGGAGCTGGCGTTCTTGGCAACCTGCTGTAAAAGGAAAATCACCTCTGCAAGACAATTTTCAATTACATTAGTTCCTAGAGTTATCTTTGGGTGACTCTCGTGTTTGTCAATGTCTACAATGATCAGTCCCTGTGCTGCCAATTCGACTATACCGATTTTAATGGTCACCTCTTTAAATCCAATCTGTGGCATGGGCTGACCATTGCTGGCGATGATACTCAAGTCGTCGTCAGGGTAGCGGGTGATATCCGAGTCATTCCAGTACTGCTTGAAGAGCACGTACGGGATGGTGGTGACCTGTGACCCGGTGTCCAGTAGGGCACTCATAGGAATGCCATCCAGTACCACGGGTAAGACTGGACGTCCTCCCACATATTTGTCGCGCCAGTTCGATGGGCCTGGTGATCTTTTTCCTGGGGGTTGGCCCTCTACCCCAGGTTGTGCCAGTTTAAAGGACAGTACCTTGCCATATGTCCGGGTTGATTGCAGTGGCGGCAGATGGGTCGTCCGTCCTCGTTGTATCGGTTGCTGGGTCTTCCTCTGGCCGGTGGGGTCCTCCTTGGTCGACGCCACGGGATGTCCTCCGGTCCGGATGCCAGCTGGATCTTCCCTGGAGTGGAAACCTGTAAAGACTGCACAGTTCGGGTTAGCGCAGCAACGCTTTTAGCTAGCTCTTGGACCTGATGGTGCAGGTCTGGAGCCGGGTCATTGTTCAAAGCCTGCGCATCAGCTCCCACAGGCCCTGCCGACAAGGGCGCCGCCTCCTGGTGGTAAGTGGTAGTGGGGCGTCTGTGGGTCACAACGCCACCTGGTGCCGGTTTTCGAAGCACCCGGATGGCTCTGTCCTTGAACTGTGCAAATCCCAGATGAGGGTCCTGTAAGGCCATTGCCCGCAACTGGGTTCGGTGGGCATTGCAATATAAACCCTCTATAAATTGTTCAGTCAACAGCCTGTCCTCGTCTCCCACGCCGTCAGGGTCGGTCTGCTTAATGGCTCTCAGGGCCTCTTGTAGGTTCAGGGCATAGTCCCTTATACTCTCATGTGCCCGCTGTTTGCACCCGTAGAATCTAAGCTTGATCTCGGCTGAGGTGCGGGTATCAAAGGTGTCCCTCAGCCGGGTTAGTATCCCTGCGACAGTCCTCCCCCCAGGTGGCCAGGACTTTACCTCCCTTTGGGCTGCCCCGGTTAATTGGGCCACCAGGATGCTCACTTTTTGCTCCTCTGTGTGGGGGTACACCTGGAAGAGGCTATCCAGCTTTTCTCTAAAGTCATGCAGGGTATGTGACTTCCCTGAGTACTGGGGTAGCCAGGCTGCCCCCGGGATATAGGGCATGGTGAAAGGCATGACCGCAACAGCGGTGGCGCTGGCGGGGGTTGAAGCGGTGAAGCTCTCCTCCGTATCCGACATCCTTCTCCCCCCTAGTGGACCGTGGCCTACCTTGCGATGATCCTCTTCCGTAGGCCGCGGCTCCGCAGTGGATCGTCAGGGTTGAGGACCTTCCGTCGCGCTCCTGTGACGTCGGCGTCTGCTGGGCTCCTTCCAGGACCTTACGCAACGTCCGGACGTGAGGCGGGGCTTCAGTTCTCGCGCGCTTTCGGAGTCCACGCCCCTCTTCTTCCCGCGCGGCGTCCTCAAGATGGCGTCCAATGGCGGGAAAACTCCACGTGTGGCGGGAAGAAGGCTGAAGATGGCGCCGGATGGCGGGAAAACTCCACCGATGGCGGGAAGGAAGCGGAAGATGGCGCCGGATGGTGGGAATCTTCACCACAGGTAAGTTTGAACAGTCTTTTTCAGGCACGCAGTACCCGGTGGTTGCGGGCACGAGATCCTGCCGACTACGCCAAAAGTTGACGCGCCCCTGGGCCTGTGTCGCGCAGCGTTGCGCACGCGGGAGCTTACCCGGAGCCGGATCTGTTGAGGGTTGTAGTCCCGTGGCGGTGATCCGGTCCGTGCCCAGGGAGTCAGACTAAGTGGCGCTGTATCAGCGGTAGATATTGGATGACTACGCCACCTGTTGAGTACAGCTAAGGAGCTGCTGCTGCAGGGCAGACCGCTGAGGCCGGTGGTAGGATTGTGCAGCGTGATAGTATAACCCCCAACGGGAGGGGTATGGCCTCAGGTCAGCCGACGTGGATGATGGGGGTAGCAGGAACCACTCGGAGACGGTACGGTGTAGTTCAGGGTCTTTACTGGTGACAAAGATAGACCCTCCCGGAGTACTGGCTAGCGATTGGGGCCTGGTCAGTCCTTGAGCAGATGGGATCTCCCCTGGCCAGGCGGAGTTGTAGGCCTCCCAAACTAACGATACTCTTCTGGCTACCTTGCTAGAGGCGGGTATAAGTAGCCCACGTCCCTGAGTGTACCGTGTGGTGCTCACCCGTATGGCCGGTGACTCGGGGCCTTCTAGTAGCTTTCGCTCCACGACGGCGGTGCTGGTCCCACGCGTGTGACCGTGCCTTCGGGTTTCTGGGCCAGAGGACCTGCAATCCCCTGCCGGTCGGTTTCTGCTGCTGGATAGGAGTTAGTCCCCACAGCCTCGGACTCCGGGTCCGGTGATAACTTCTCTGTCAGGGCGAGCTCTGCAGCTGCCAGCCCCTGACTCCTTGTAGCACTGCTCCCACAGAGCTCCTGTTGTTTCTTCCTATGCTGCTTCTCTTCTCTACTTCTTCTCTACTCCCTAACCCTGCCTCAGCCCTAGGTTTATATAGGGGAAGTTCTTCCCCTCCCAGGACTGGGCAGGAGGTGTGGCATGCATAGGATCCCTGACCAAGAGACCTCCCACCTGCTCTCAGACGTAATATCTCTATCACTGTGGCAACCAGACCCCTGGGGTGTCACACTTACATGTGCTTTTCCACAAAATACCAGTGGTGCACGTAGTGAATCTCACAGTTCCAACTTGCCAACCGTGGGACCGTCAAGTGTTCAGCACTCAAACCGTAACAGAACCACAGTATCTGCTGGTAACATCAATTTTGCGGAATCATTTCACCACTTTTTTAGCCCATCCTTTGCAAGGCCACAGGAGACAGGAAGTCTGACACATAGTCAACGCCTAGAGACGATGGTACAGGAGTATCTCCAAGTAAACATTGAAGCCATGACTGTGTCACTGGACCCTTGCTCTTTTTGGGCTTCCAATCTGGATAAATGGCCGGAGCTAGCCACTTACGCCTTGGAGATCTTGTCATGCCCCGCAGCCAGCGTTCTGTCTGAACGTGTGTTCAGCGCTGCTGGTGGTGTGCTGACAGATAAGCGCACGCGGCTCTCCACTGATAATGTAGACAGACTCACGTTCATAAAGATGAACAAATCATGGATCCGAAACGACTTTTCTACCCCTGTGTCATCCTGGGGAGAGTAAAAGCTTGATGATTGGTTAAAATCACCCTACCAACCGTTTTAAGCTTTCAAATTACTAATCATGTTTATCTGTATCTTGACTGGAAAATAATTTGGGCTTTGTAGCAGTGTGCAGCACTGATCCTATTAGGCCATCTATAATAAGCTCCACCAGATTTAAAATTAAAAATAATTTTTAGCTGCATCTAGCCCGGAAAATAATTTTGGGGCTCCGAGATGCGGAAGACACATAAGTGCCTTCTTGCTGCACTACCTGCAGCATGACCCTCATATTGTCAGAATTCGAAGTAATCATGACTACTGGGTTGCCACACTCTTAGATCCCCCAAACTTTTCGATCAACCTTTTCATTTTAATAAAGACCAAAAAAATGGTCATTTTTGAAATTATAAGCATTAGCAGGTTGTTAGAAACTGAAATCAAACAGTTTTCAACTCAAAACTTTATTGTAGGTGATGTTACATTTTCACATAGGACCCCTTGTTCGAAAGGAGCTTCTGAACTCTCTCGTCCATTAAATTTGTCAGGTTTTGGATGGTTTCTGCTTCAATTGTTTTGCATGAGGACAGAATACCCTCCCAGAGCTGTTGCTTAGATGTGAACTGCCTCCCGCCATCATAGACACTCCTTTTAATGATGCTCCAAAGGTTCTGAATGGGGTAGAGGTCAGGGGAGCATGGGGGTCACACCATAAGTTTGTCCCCTTTTATGCCCATATCAGCCAGAGATGCAGATGTTTTATGTGCAGCATGAGATGGTGCATTATCATGCAGAAAAATGATCTTGCTGTGAAATACACGGTTCTTCTTCTTGAACCATGGCAGGAAGTGCTGTTTGAGAAAATCCACATACATTATGGAGTTCATCTTTAGCGCCTTCAGGGATCCTAAAGGGGCCGACAATCTCTCTCCCCATGATTCCAGCCCAAAACATTACTCCACCTCCTCCTTGTTGGCGCTGTAGCCGTGTTTGCGTGGGGTGTCCATCAACCAGCCATCCTCCACTCCATCCATCTGGACCATCGAGCGCCGCACGGCACTCATCCGTGAACAAAACAGTTTTGAAATCAGTCTTCATGTAATGTTTGGCCCACTGGAGCCGTTTCTGCTTGTGTGAAGTGGATAGAGGAGGTCGACAGGATGGCGTATGCACAGCTGCAAACCTCTGAAGGACCCTGCATCTTGTTGTTCGGGGGACGTTGGAGGCACAAGCAGCTTCAAAAACGTGTCTGCTGCTATGACAAGGCTTTTTTGCCGCTGCTCTTTCAACCTGACGTAATTGCCTGTAGGAAAGAGTCCTCAATTTGCCCTTATCAGCACGCACACGTGTGTACTGTGAATCAGCTACATACTTCTTGATTGCCAAGACACTTCATCCTGATCATCGCACAATGTTGATTGTAGTCATGCCTTGACCTAAACACTCCACAATTTGTTGCTTCTCAGCAGCCGACACATCCTTTTTCTTTCCCATTTTGGCAGAAAATGTAGGCTGCTTAATAATGTGAGACAGCCTTCTTAAGTAGTCTTGCCTTTCATTGGACACACCTGCCAAACTAATTAGCACAGGTGTCTGCAATTGCTTACAGTGATATAAAGAGCCCTGACACACATCACCATCAATGAGTTTAACTGACAAACAAACAAATTCTTCCCTTATCACTCCTAAACACTTTTTGCATAATAATTTGGAACGCGGTGTACATGTGCTTTTCCACA
The DNA here is from genome assembly GCF_046119375.1 of Phyllobates terribilis. NCBI lineage: Eukaryota > Metazoa > Chordata > Amphibia > Anura > Dendrobatidae > Phyllobates > Phyllobates terribilis. Next base: position 5,479,227 of record NW_027362762.1, read on the forward strand.
AAACACCAGTGGTTCACGTAGTGAATCTTACAGTTCTAACTTGCCAACCGTGGTCTGTATGGAATTGTTCAATAAAGGGCCCAAAATTAAGATAACATAGATGGGAGAGGTCTCTATGAATAGGAATTCCTAAGTATTTGATACCCTGTGAGGGCCAGGCAAAGGGAAAGTTGGACTGGATGGAATCCTATATGGATTTGGGGAGGGAGACATCGAGGGCCTCAGACTTCGCTGCATTGATTTTAAAATTTTACCATGTAACAAAGTGATCTATTTCAGCCATAACAGCAGGGATGGATATATGTGATTGAGTGATATATACTAGGACATCATCAGCAAATAGAGAGCACTTGTACTCGGTGCCTCCCACCTCAATCCACCTAATATTGGGGTTATGGCGAATTGATGAGAGCAGGTGCTCCGTCACTAGGATGTATAAGAGAGGGGACAGAGGACATCCCTGCCTTGTCCCATTGGTGATTGTGAAAGGTGATGAAAATGTTCTGACGCACCCCCTGGGCCTTGGGACACCCGGAGCCGGACCCTTTTTGGTGGATGCTGGTGGTTGTAGTCTTCGTGGCGGCGACCCGGTTCCGTGGCTCAGGGCGGTCAAACCAGTGGCGGAACTATTTATGTGGTTTTGATGTTTAAATGTCCGACTACGCCACCCGTGGATTGCGGTCAGAGTGAACCGCCGCTCCAGGGCAGACCGCTGAGGCTGGTGTTGTGGGTGCAGCAGAGCGTAGCATAACTCCCCACGGGAGGAGTATAGCCTCAGGGCAGTGTATGCGGAGGATGGGGGTGATGGTGCAGGGCAGCAGCAGTAATGACACGGAGTCAGTGATGCAGTCCAGGGCCTTTACTCACAGTTCTTATTATCCAGACCACGTCTGCAGGTAACGGCTGCCCACGTCGTACTGTGCTCACCAGGTGAGGGGCTCAGACAACTCCCAGATAACTTTGGAGCACTTCACAGGACCCCCTTTGTGTGTCCTTTGTCTGGCCTTTCTTACCAACACTTCTGTCCGGCTGCCTCGGGCCTCCTCTTGGTAAACTTGGCGCCAGTTTCCCTGACCCTATGTGGTGCCTTCCTAGCGGGTGTAGCGAGGGGCTGCGCCACATAAAATGTCAGAGCCTCCGGTTTCTAGCTGAGGGTCGTTTCCTGCCTCCACTAGTTCGGGGACCGGTCTCCCCCTTTGGCCTGACCCCTCCACGCAGGTGGATTCGGGCGTGCGGTGGCGACTCGCCCGTCCGCACCCCTGGGATCCCTTCATTCCTCGTTCCTGGAGCCTTCTCCGCTCCTCTTCCTTCCTTCTCCCTCTTCCAGGCATGGGCCTCTGTTACTAGGCCCGCCTCCGGAGCAGAGCTCATGCAGAGCCCCTGCTCCCTGCCACTTCTGCTCAGACTTCTCTGCACTGAACTAAGATGGTGCCCACCTTTTATACTCCCTTCTCAATGCACCCAGGAACTGCTTCCTCCCTGCTCCTGCACTACAGGGTTCCCCTTCCTCAGTGTTCCCTCCCCCCACTCCAGCCAGGGACAGGGACTGTCGTGCCCATCTCAGGGGCATATTGGTCGCCCTGCCCCACGGCAATGTGGTGTAATGCATGCAGGTGTCGGGTCCTGATCCACACTCCATCCTTACCTGAGAGTGAGATATCACACCTCTGGGTGAGGTGCAATACCTCTGTAGCAACCGAGCCCTCAGGGTGCTACAGTTCCATTTATCTTCAGCCTAGGTGACATATTGCGATACAGGGCCGTGATTTTGGCTATAAAAGGGTCCCCTAGACCCCTACCCCAAGCTTTTTAAGAGAATCATATATGGCGTGCCAGGAGACTCTATGGAATGCTTTCTCAGCATCCAACGAGAGTATCTAATTACAAATTTTTAACTGCATCTAGCCCAGGAAATACTTTGTGCCTAGTAGCAGTGTCTGCTAGTCAGCGGATTATCCCGGCTGTTAAGCAAGCTACACCACCTGTAGTTTGGACACTTCATTTTTTCAAAGGAAATGCTTCGGGACCACAGGATACTCAGTGAAGAGCATCAGGAGGCACCCCAAGGCATAGGGGCTCGGACTGGCAGTAGGATGCCTTGCGGTGGACAGCCGAGCTCGATCCTTATAAAAGCTTTTTAACTGCAGCAGCTTTAGTGGACGCTACTGGAGCTGGAATTACGCGGCTGCTGGCATGAGACTTGCCCTCCAATAGATCCTTGTAAATGGATTTAAAGTGTATTCATTCAAATTAGAGAGACAATTTAAATTAAAAAGCTTAGAGCTGCCTCCACCACAGGGGGGCTCGCTCGACCCACCAGCGGACAGGCACCAGTATTGGGAGAGGGGGGCTGGCCGTCAGGGTTCACCGCGGCTCTGGCACAAACCCGGCGACACGGAGGTGGCACGGGCAGGAGCGGACTGGCCGTGTCGGCTTCTCACTTTTTGGATTTTAGAAGGGCATGACATGCCTATATTTGTGTCTCCCCCTCCTTTTACTCCTCCACCTCTTTTCTTTTCGCATGACTATATGTACTTGTCACTTTTCCATGTGTTAGTTGTGTCTTCTGAGCAGTTTGTCAGCTTTTGGACACCTTTGAAGGTGTTTTCTATGTGTTTCTATGTGTTTTTGTTTGCCTGCCATTGGTTTTAACGGTGTTCGAAGGTGTTCGACGAACAGTTCGACGAACAGTTCGGCGAACACACGGGTGTTCGACGAACCGAACCGAACTCGAACACTACGGGGGTGGCTCAACACTAGTCGCCATTGACTTATATGGGGTTCGGGTCTCGGGTCAAGTTCTGGTACCTGAACTGAACTTTAGACTAAAGTTTGGCCGAACCCAACAAACCTTCCACATGTTCGCTGATCCCTAGTTGTAGGAAGCGATTGATTGCAGTTATTCATTCAAAACAGTATGCAACCAAATATTAAGTTGAGTTTGCCAACAATTTTGTGCTGCCTATTTTTGGGGTTTTGTGTGACATTATGTCCAATTTGCTTTTTTTTTCTCTGTTTTATTGTTTTGTTCCAATTCACGCAAAGGAAATAAACATTTGTGTAACAAAATATGAGTAATTGCAATAGTTTTCAGGGAGAAATTCTTCATTTTCTGGAACAATTTCAAGGGTGCCAACACTTTCAGCATGCTATTTCATGTTTGTATGCTATAGTGCTACAGTGTGCTACTTAATTACAGATGAGTGGGTCATTTGAAATTCGAATTTGCTGAGTTCATTGAATTTTCTCAGAAAATTCAATTTGCAAAAAATAAAATAAAAAGCTTCTGTCTGCCTGGAAAATTTGGGTAGAACACAGAGAGTTCCCGTTGAAGGGATTTGAACACATTTTAAGCTATGTAATGCAATCACTGCCTTTTCAATGTCCAAATTACTTCAACTTATCTGGCTAGAAGACAATGGATGATAACCAGAAGTAACCAAAATAATTAACAGCACACTGCAGTATTAGAATTTTAGGCTACCTAAATTGTAATAAAGGTCTAAAAATTATCCCTTTTGCGGGAAGATGCATGCATTGTTGTTTTTTATAGAAAATTGGTGTAAATGGAAGAAGCTGTGGTATTTTCACACGATTATGTGCAACAATTATCATTGTTTGGGAATATAAGGAGTTTTGCACTTTGTATGAAGAAGTGATACCTTTTTCACAAGTTGTCCAAAAATTATCCATTTAATTTAGGAGACAAAAAAGGTTCATTTAGGATATACAGACATGAGAGTACATTTCTCAACATCATCAGTACTGCTTTAGAGTGAAGATGCAGCATTTAAAGAGATACATGGCAGCTTGCGGCCAGCATCACCTGCCCCAGTGGCAGCAGTACAGTGTAGCACTATGAAACACGGTGGGCAGCTGCTTCTCACTATGCTCCGCTCTATCTGTCGCAAGGACACCGTTCTCTCCTGGTTCTCCTCCTGCCTCTCTGACCGCTCCTTCACTTTATTGTTTGCAGGCTGTTTTTCTCCTCCTTTTCCTCTTACTGTTAGGGTTCCTCTGGGTTCAATCCCAGATCCCCTCTTTTTACTCTCGATGTTCCTTAGGGTTCAGTCCTTAGCCTCTTCTCCTTATACACTGCCCTTATTGGATGAACCATCAGTTGATTTGGTTTATTATTATTATTATTATTATTCATCTCTACGCTGATGACACCCAATTATACACCTCTTCCCCACACCACCCCAACAATTCTACGAAATACCAGTGATTGTCTTCCTGCTGTCTCTATCATCATGTCCTCTTACTTTCTAAGGCCACGGCCCCACTATCAGTATTTGGTCAGGAGTGGGAGCCAAGGCCAGGTGAGGAACAATCAGAGAAAAGGCATTTATCACCAACTCCTGGTTTTGGCTCCCACTCATGAGAAAAAATACTGGGCGAATACTGATAGTGGGGCAGTGGAATAAAACTGAATCTGTCAAAAACTGAACTCCTTTGGTTTCCTCCCTCTACTAACCTTCCTATAACCGATATTGCAGTTTGCTTTGGTGGTTCAACCATAACTACCCAGCATAAGTACCACTGTTTTGGGGTCATATTTGACTCAGATCTTTCCTTCGCTATCTATATCTCATCACTCACTCGCTCATGTCACCTACACCTCAAAAACATCTCCAGAATTTGACCTTTTCTTACCTTTCAGACTGCAAAAACTCTTACTGTACCTCTTATTTATTCTCATCTGGACTATTGCAACTGTCTACTAATCAGACAGTTGCAATAGTCAAGATGAAACCCTCTTACTAAACTCTCCAATCTATACTGAATACAGCAGTCAGGATCATATTACTGTGCAGCCATTACACCGATGCCTCCACCCTGTGCCAGTCATTGCACTGGTTGCCCATCCACTACAGAGTACAATATAAGCATCACTTTCACCCACAAAACTCTCCACAGTTCTGCACTGCCTCTTCCCTCCATGTGAACATACCCTAAGATTTTGAAAAATGCTGAGTGGGAAAAAAGAGTGTATATCACTTGTCTGAAGCAGATTTCTACAAGCAAAATCAAAAGGCTTCAGAGGACATTTCATTTCAGGAAAAAAAAAAAACATTGTTAATAAAAAGACACCAAAAAGTTCTCAAAATGGAGCATTTTCTAAGGGTATGTAAAGACTGAGTCTTTTCGCAGTATTCTTAGAGCAGAAACCCCAACTTTTTGAGAAGTTTTGCATTTTTTGAAAATGATTCGGAGAGTTTCCACTCTGTTTCCACTCGGTGGCTAAGTGCACCAGATAAGTTTTTCAAGCAGAAAACACTCCAGGAAAACAAAACCCTGTATTGCTTTTTAGGTTATTTCAAGAGCATTTTCCTGGTGTTTTTTTTCATGACGATTTTAGCCACCAGCATTTTTTGGTGGGTTTGGACGATTAATTTTTGTGAACGTTTTCTGCCATATCTTTTTTTTTTTTTTTGCTGAATTTAATAATGAAATAACCGCTAGCATTTTTTTAAGCAAAAACGATGGCAAAATGCACCAAAAGATGTCCAGGCATCTGTTGAGCTTTCCCATTGACGTGCATTGTAGAGGGGAGCGTCTTCCAAGCAGAAAATGCTAAAGAATGGACAGATCCCTTCTTTTTATAAACTTGAAGTTGTTATTATCAAGTGGTTTTGGCATAGAAATGCCTATGTTCATTCTTTTGAATGCTTTTTCTAAGTGCTTTCCATGGCAAAATCCAACTGAAAAAGATGTACGCATAGCTAGTTTATGTCCCGAAAACTTCTCGAAAAACTCCATGTTCGCCTAGCGAGCGAGTGAAAACTTCAAGTATTTGAGAACTTCGGAGGGTTTTTTTTAAGATGATTTGCAGAGTTTCTGCTCAGTGGTTATGTGCGCACACAATCTTTTTGCTGAGTTTTAAGCTTTGCAGATGGATTTGGAGAGTTTCCGCTCAGTTCCCACTCAGTTTCGTTTTTAAAAACTCCTCCAAAAACTCAGTGTTTACATACCCCAAGAGGAAGTTCTCACGATGAGTACTGGGTGATTTCTTTTTTCTGCTGCGTATTTTCATTGCACAATTGGACAAAAATGGAGAAGAGTAAAATTCAAGCAGAATAGGTGGGATTTCATTAAATCTCATACCCACTGCGCTGTTTTTTGTTTTTTTTTGTAGTGTAAGCTGAGCTGCGGTGCATTTTTTAAATCCGCAACGTGTGGTAAATATACATACACAAACATAAATTTGCAGATGATCCCCGTACATTTCAATGGTATAAGGAAAATGGACAGTTAAAAAAAATGCATCAGCACATGACTTTATCAAAGCAAAGGTACAGAAGGTTTCCAAAACATGAGACCAAAAAAGACAAAAACTGCACAGAAGAAAACGCAATAATAAAGTGGAGAAAAAAACATAATGAGAAAACTTAAGTAAACTAATTTACCTAAAATGTGCAGAAAATCAGCAGCAACATCAAAAACTCACCAAATACTCACGGTGGAAATGTCGCCTATAGCAGTTTTAGTTTGAAAAACTTATTAAAAAAAAAAAACTTTTGAACTTTTTAAAATTCAACATGAGGTCGTAGCCTTAAGCTGACACAGCCGAGCTCGGGCAATAGGGGACATTACACTGGTGAAGAGCTTCTTCTCTTCATGATCTATGACTTGTGGAGCCCAGCGATAACTTTATCTCATGATGGTAATTATTACATCAATAATTGAGGCAAAATCCTGGACCCCAGAGAGTCTGAGACCCCCCAGGAACTAATTACATTAAAATGTTTGCAAACACGTCACAGTTAATGAACATGAACGGAGAAATTGCTACATGCCCTACAAATATGTGATGTCCAGCAGATTGGAGCTTGTGCAATGAGGAAGAAACACAACAAGTCTGAAACACCAGGAGGCGCTATAACTAATATGTAACACCAGGGGGTGCTATAACTAATATGTAACACCAGGAGCTATAACTAATATGTAACACCAGGGGGTGCTATAACTAATATGTAACACCAGGGGGTGCTATAACTAATATGTAACACCAGGAGGAGCTATAACTAATATGTAACACCAGGGGGTGCTATAACTAATATGTAACACCAGGGGGCACTATAACTAATATGTAACACCAGGGGGCGCTATACCTAATATGTAACACCAAGGGGTGCTATAACTAATATGTAACACCAGAGGGCGCTATAACTAATAGGTAACACCAGGGGGCATTATAACTAATATGTAACAGCAGGGGCACCATAGCTAATATGTAACAGCAGGGGGCGCTATAACTAATATGTAACACCAGGGGCTCCATAACTAATATGTAACACCAGGGGGCTCCATAATTAATATGTAACACCAGGCGGCTCCATAACTAATATGTAATAGCAGGGGGCGCTATAACTAATATGTAACAGCAGGGGGCGCTGTAACTAATATGTAACACCAGGGGGCTCCATAACTAATATGTAACACCAGGGGGCTCCATAACTAATATGTAACACCAGGGGGTGCTATAACTAATATGTAACACCAGGAGCTATAACTAATATGTAACACCAGGGGGTGCTATAACTAATATGTAACACCAGGGGGCACTATAACTAATATGTAACACCAGGGGGCGCTATAACTAATATGTAACACCAAGGGGTGCTATAACTAATATGCAATATACGCACCTGTAATGTCCAACAGTAGATTGGAGCTTGTGCATTGAGGAAGAAACACAACAAGTTTGTTACACCAGGGGGCGCTATAACTAATATGTAACACCAGGGGGCGCTATAACTAATATGTAACATCAGGGGGCGCTATAACTAATATGTAACACCAGGGGGCGCTATAACTAATATGTAACACCAGGGGGCATTATAACTAATATGTAACAGCAGGGGCACCATAGCTAATATGTAACAGCAGGGGGCGCTATAACTAATATGTAACACCAGGGGCTCCATAACTAATATGTAACACCAGGGGGCTCCATAATTAATATGTTACACCAGGCGGCTCCATAACTAATATGTAACAGCAGGGGGCGCTATAACTAATATGTAACAGCAGGGGGCGCTGTAACTAATATGTAACACCAGGGGGCTCCATAACTAATATGTAACACCAGGGGGCTCCATAACTAATATGTAACACCAGGGGGCGCTATAGCTAATATGTAACACCAGGGGGCGCTATAACTAGTATGTAACACCAGGGGGCTCCATAACTAATATGTAACACCAAGGGGCTCCATAACTAATATGTAACACGAGGTGGCGCTATAACTAATATGTAACACCAGGGGGCGCTATAACTAATATGTAACAGCAGGAGGCGCTATAACTAATATGCAACACCAGGGGGCTCCATAAATAATATGTAACACCACGGGGCGCTATAACTAATATGTAACAGCAGGGGGCGCTATAACTAATATGTAACACCAGGGGGCGCTATAACTAATATGTAACACCAGGTGGCGCTATAACTAATATGTAACAGCAGGAGGCACTATAATAATATGTAACAGCAGGGGGCGCTATAACTAATATGTAACAGCAGGAGGCAACATAACAAGTACTTTAAGTAGCAATGTCCAGGACCCCAGAGAGTCTGAGACCCCCAGGAACTAATTACATTAAATTGTTTGCAAACAAGTCACCGTTAATGAGCATGGATTGGGAAATGATATACAGCTGCAACAGCACAGAGAGAGCAGAAATGATGGTGGTTGTGTAACTCTGCCGCAGTCACAGTATAGGGACTGGACTATGTAATATTTATACATACAGTTGTGCAGTATATAGGCAGGTCTGCAGCAGTCACAGTATACGGTCCGGACTATGTAATATTTATACATACAGTTGAGCCATATATAGGCAGGTCTGCAGCAGTCACACTGTAGGGACCGGACTATGTAATATTTATACATACAGTTGTGAAGTATATAGGCAGGTCTGCAGCAGTCACAGTATAGGGACCGGACTATGTAATATTCATACATACAGTTGTGCAGTATGTAGGCTGCTCTGCAGCAGTCACAGTATAGGGACCGGACTATGTAATATTTATACATACGATTGTGCAGTATATAGGCTGCTCTGCAGCAGTCACAGTATAGGGACCGGACTATGTAATATTTATACATACAGTTGTGCAGTATATAGGCTGCTCTGCAGCAGTCACAGTATAGGGACCGGACTATGTAATATTTATACATACAGTTGTGCAGTATATAGGCTGGTCTGCAGTAGTCAGAGTATAGGGACCGGACTATGTAATATTTATACATACAGTTGTGCAGTATATAGGCAGGTGGTCTGCAGCAATCACAGTATAGGGACCGGACTATGTAATATTTATACATACAGTTGTGCAGTATATAGGCTGGTGGTCTGCAGCAATCACAGTATAGGGACCGGACTATGTAATATTTATACATACAGTTGTGAAGTATATAGGCTGGTGGTCTTCAGCAATCACAGTATAGGGACCGGACTATGTAATATTTATACATACAGTTGTGCAGTATATAGGCTGGTGGTCTGCAGCAGTCACAGTATAGGGACCGGACTATGTAATATTTGTACATACAGTTGTGCAGTATATAGGCAGGTCTGCAGCAGTCACAGTATAGGGACCGGACTATGTAATATTTATACATACAGTTGAGCCGCATATAGGCTGGTCTGCAGCAGTCACACTGTAGGGACCGGACTATGTAATATTTATACATACAGTTGTGCAGTATATAGGCTGGTGGTCTGCAGCAGTCACAGGATAGGGACCGGACTATGTAATATTTGTACATACAGTTGTGCAGTATATAGGCAGGTCTGCAGCAGTCACAGTATAGGGACCGGACTATGTAATATTTATACATACAGTTGAGCCGTATATAGGCAGGTCTGCAGCAGTCACACTGTAGGGACCGGACTATGTAATATTTATACATACAGTTGTGCAGTATATAGGCTGGTGGTCTGCAGCAATCACAGTATAGGGACCGGACTATGTAATATTTATACATACAGTTGTGCAGTATATAGGCTGGTGGTCTGCAGCAGTCACAGTATAGGGACCGGACTATGTAATATTTATACATACAGTTGTGCAGTATATAGGCTGGTGGTCTGCAGCAGTCACAGTATAGGGACCGGACTATGTAATATTTATACATACAGTTGTGAAGTATATAGGCTGGTGGTCTGCAGCAGTCACAGTATAGGGACCGGACTATGTAATATTTATACATACAGTTGTGCAGTATATAGGCTGGTGGTCTGCAGGAATCACAGTATAGGGACCGGACTATGTAATATTTATACATACAGTTGTGCAGTATATAGGCTGGTGGTCTGCAGCAGTCACAGTATAGGGACCGGACTATGTAATATTTATACATACAGTTGTGCAGTATATAGGCTGGTGATCTGCAGCAGTCACAGTATAGGGACCGGACTATGTAATATTTATACATACAGTTGTGAAGTATATAGGCTGGTGGTCTGCAGCAGTCACAGTATAGGGACCGGACTATGTAATATTTATACATACAGTTGTGCAGTATATAGGCTGGTGGTCTGCAGGAATCACAGTATAGGGACCGGACTATGTAATATTTATACATACAGTTGTGCAGTATATAGGCTGGTGGTCTGCAGCAGTCACAGTATAGGGACCGGACTATGTAATATTTATACATACAGTTGTGCAGTATATAGGCTGGTGGTCTGCAGCAGTCACAGGATAGGGACCGGACTATGTAATATTTGTACATACAGTTGTGCAGTATATAGGCAGGTCTGCAGCAGTCACAGTATAGGGACCGGACTATGTAATATTTATACATACAGTTGAGCCGTATATAGGCAGGTCTGCAGCAGTCACACTGTAGGGACCGGACTATGTAATATTTATACATACAGTTGTGCAGTATATAGGCTGGTGGTCTGCAGCAATCACAGTATAGGGACCGGACTATGTAATATTTATACATACAGTTGTGCAGTATATAGGCTGGTGGTCTGCAGCAGTCACAGTATAGGGACCGGACTATGTAATATTTATACATACAGTTGTGCAGTATATAGGCTGGTGGTCTGCAGCAGTCACAGTATAGGGACCGGACTATGTAATATTTATACATACAGTTGTGAAGTATATAGGCTGGTGGTCTGCAGCAGTCACAGTATAGGGACCGGACTATGTAATATTTATACATACAGTTGTGCAGTATATAGGCTGGTGGTCTGCAGGAATCACAGTATAGGGACCGGACTATGTAATATTTATACATACAGTTGTGCAGTATATAGGCTGGTGGTCTGCAGCAGTCACAGTATAGGGACCGGACTATGTAATATTTATACATACAGTTGTGCAGTATATAGGCTGGTGATCTGCAGCAGTCACAGTATAGGGACCGGACTATGTAATATTTATACATACAGTTGTGAAGTATATAGGCTGGTGGTCTGCAGCAGTCACAGTATAGGGACCGGACTATGTAATATTTATACATACAGTTGTGCAGTATATAGGCTGGTGGTCTGCAGGAATCACAGTATAGGGACCGGACTATGTAATATTTATACATACAGTTGTGCAGTATATAGGCTGGTGGTCTGCAGCAGTCACAGTATAGGGACCGGACTATGTTATATTTATACATACAGTTGTGCAGTATATAGGCTGGTGGTCTGCAGCAGTCACAGTATAGGGACCGGACTATGTAATATTTATACATACAGTTGTGAAGTATATAGGCTGGTGGTCTGCAGCAGTCACAGTATAGGGACCGGACTATGTAATATTTATACATACAGTTGTGCAGTATATAGGCTGGTGGTCTGCAGGAATCACAGTATAGGGACCGGACTATGTAATATTTATACATACAGTTGTGCAGTATATAGGCTGGTGGTCTGCAGCAGTCACAGTATAGGGACCGGACTATGTAATATTTATACATACAGTTGTGCAGTATATAGGCTGGTGATCTGCAGCAGTCACAGTATAGGGACCGGACTATGTAATATTTATACATACAGTTGTGAAGTATATAGGCTGGTGGTCTGCAGCAGTCACAGTATAGGGACCGGACTATGTAATATTTATACATACAGTTGTGCAGTATATAGGCTGGTGGTCTGCAGGAATCACAGTATAGGGACCGGACTATGTAATATTTATACATACAGTTGTGCAGTATATAGGCTGGTGGTCTGCAGCAGTCACAGTATAGGGACCGGACTATGTAATATTTATACATACAGTTGTGCAGTATATAGGCTGGTGGTCTGCAGCAGTCACAGTATAGGGACCGGACTATGTAATATTTATACATACAGTTGTGAAGTATATAGGCTGGTGGTCTGCAGCAGTCACAGTATAGGGACCGGACTATGTAATATTTATACATACAGTTGTGCAGTATATAGGCAGGTCTGCAGCAGTCACAGTATACGGTCCGGACTATGTAATATTTATACATACAGTTGAGCCATATATAGGCAGGTCTGCAGCAGTCACACTGTAGGGACCGGACTATGTAATATTTATACATACAGTTGTGAAGTATATAGGCAGGTCTGCAGCAGTCACAGTATAGGGACCGGACTATGTAATATTCATACATACAGTTGTGCAGTATGTAGGCTGCTCTGCAGCAGTCACAGTATAGGGACCGGACTATGTAATATTTATACATACGATTGTGCAGTATATAGGCTGCTCTGCAGCAGTCACAGTATAGGGACCGGACTATGTAATATTTATACATACAGTTGTGCAGTATATAGGCTGCTCTGCAGCAGTCACAGTATAGGGACCGGACTATGTAATATTTATACATACAGTTGTGCAGTATATAGGCTGGTCTGCAGTAGTCAGAGTATAGGGACCGGACTATGTAATATTTATACATACAGTTGTGCAGTATATAGGCAGGTGGTCTGCAGCAATCACAGTATAGGGACCGGACTATGTAATATTTATACATACAGTTGTGCAGTATATAGGCTGGTGGTCTGCAGCAATCACAGTATAGGGACCGGACTATGTAATATTTATACATACAGTTGTGAAGTATATAGGCTGGTGGTCTTCAGCAATCACAGTATAGGGACCGGACTATGTAATATTTATACATACAGTTGTGCAGTATATAGGCTGGTGGTCTGCAGCAGTCACAGTATAGGGACCGGACTATGTAATATTTGTACATACAGTTGTGCAGTATATAGGCAGGTCTGCAGCAGTCACAGTATAGGGACCGGACTATGTAATATTTATACATACAGTTGAGCCGCATATAGGCAGGTCTGCAGCAGTCACACTGTAGGGACCGGACTATGTAATATTTATACATACAGTTGTGCAGTATATAGGCTGGTGGTCTGCAGCAGTCACAGGATAGGGACCGGACTATGTAATATTTGTACATACAGTTGTGCAGTATATAGGCAGGTCTGCAGCAGTCACAGTATAGGGACCGGACTATGTAATATTTATACATACAGTTGAGCCGTATATAGGCAGGTCTGCAGCAGTCACACTGTAGGGACCGGACTATGTAATATTTATACATACAGTTGTGCAGTATATAGGCTGGTGGTCTGCAGCAATCACAGTATAAGGACCGGACTATGTAATATTTATACATACAGTTGTGCAGTATATAGGCTGGTGGTCTGCAGCAGTCACAGTATAGGGACCGGACTATGTAATATTTATACATACAGTTGTGCAGTATATAGGCTGGTGGTCTGCAGCAGTCACAGTATAGGGACCGGACTATGTAATATTTATACATACAGTTGTGAAGTATATAGGCTGGTGGTCTGCAGCAGTCACAGTATAGGGACCGGACTATGTAATATTTATACATACAGTTGTGCAGTATATAGGCTGGTGGTCTGCAGGAATCACAGTATAGGGACCGGACTATGTAATATTTATACATACAGTTGTGCAGTATATAGGCTGGTGGTCTGCAGCAGTCACAGTATAGGGACCGGACTATGTAATATTTATACATACAGTTGTGCAGTATATAGGCTGGTGATCTGCAGCAGTCACAGTATAGGGACCGGACTATGTAATATTTATACATACAGTTGTGAAGTATATAGGCTGGTGGTCTGCAGCAGTCACAGTATAGGGACCGGACTATGTAATATTTATACATACAGTTGTGCAGTATATAGGCTGGTGGTCTGCAGGAATCACAGTATAGGGACCGGACTATGTAATATTTATACATACAGTTGTGCAGTATATAGGCTGGTGGTCTGCAGCAGTCACAGTATAGGGACCGGACTATGTAATATTTATACATACAGTTGTGCAGTATATAGGCTGGTGGTCTGCAGCAGTCACAGTATAGGGACCGGACTATGTAATATTTATACATACAGTTGTGAAGTATATAGGCTGGTGGTCTGCAGCAGTCACAGTATAGGGACCGGACTATGTAATATTTATACATACAGTTGTGCAGTATATAGGCTGGTGGTCTGCAGGAATCACAGTATAGGGACCGGACTATGTAATATTTATACATACAGTTGTGCAGTATATAGGCTGGTGGTCTGCAGCAGTCACAGTATAGGGACCGGACTATGTAATATTTATACATACAGTTGTGCAGTATATAGGCTGGTGATCTGCAGCAGTCACAGTATAGGGACCGGACTATGTAATATTTATACATACAGTTGTGAAGTATATAGGCTGGTGGTCTGCAGCAGTCACAGTATAGGGACCGGACTATGTAATATTTATACATACAGTTGTGCAGTATATAGGCTGGTGGTCTGCAGGAATCACAGTATAGGGACCGGACTATGTAATATTTATACATACAGTTGTGCAGTATATAGGCTGGTGGTCTGCAGCAGTCACAGTATAGGGACCGGACTATGTAATATTTATACATACAGTTGTGCAGTATATAGGCTGGTGGTCTGCAGCAGTCACAGTATAGGGACCGGACTATGTAATATTTATACATACAGTTGTGAAGTATATAGGCTGGTGGTCTGCAGCAGTCACAGTATAGGGACCGGACTATGTAATATTTATACATACAGTTGTGCAGTATATAGGCTGGTGGTCTGCAGGAATCACAGTATAGGGACCGGACTATGTAATATTTATACATACAGTTGTGCAGTATATAGGCTGGTGGTCTGCAGCAGTCACAGTATAGGGACCGGACTATGTAATATTTATACATACAGTTGTGCAGTATATAGGCAGGTCTCATTGCTGAGCTCATCTGTTATTGACGGGGCAGGACGTTTCGGTGCTCCCCTTTAGTCTTCGTCTCACGCTCCTCTTATCATTTTCTCTGACCGGTATTATATTTGCTGTAACTATTTGTATTACATGAATATAAATAAACTTTGCTTTCTATATGTTTTTATTCCGGATCGTTTCTGCTCCCTCTATATTGCTGTGGGTGTATATGTTCTCATGTAGGAGGGGATCTATATTTATTTAGGTTGCTTTTTTTGTTTGTGATGAATGGAGAAATTGCTCCATGGCCATCATTACAGGTCCAATCTGCTGCTCGACTAGTGCATCAACAAGTATGTAACACCAGGTGGCGCCATAGCAAGTATGTAACACCAGGGGGCGCCATAGCAAATATGTAACACCAGGGGGCGCCATAGCAAGTATAACAGCTGCTGGTGCAAACATAGCTATTTAACAACAGGAGGAGCCATAGCATGAATGTAACAGAAGGGGGAGGAGCCATAACAACTATTTAACAGCAGGGGGCAACATATCAAGTGTGTACCAATAGGGTGGCACCATGACAAGTAAGTAACACCTGGGGGCACCATAACTAATACGTTAGAGCAGGAGGTGCTATAAAAGTATGTAACAGCAGGGGGAGCCATAACAATATGTAAGGCAGGGGGAGGAGCCATAACTAATACGTAACAGCAGGAGGCGCCATAACAGTATGTAACAGCAGTGAGCGCCAACATAGCTATTTAACAACAGGGGGAGCCATAACATGTATGTAACAGAAAAGGGTGCCATAACAACTATTTAACAGCAGGGGACAACATAACAAGTGTGTACCAATAGGGTGGCACCATGACAAGTAAGTAACACCAGGGGGCCCCATAACAAGTAACAACAGGGTGCAAAATAAGAAGTTTTTAACAGCAAGTGTCATAACTTGTCTGTAACAGCAGAAGGTGCCAAATAGTTAACAGCAGGAGGCACCAGAGTAAGTTTGAAATAGCAGGGGGTGCAATAACAAGTATGTAACAGCAGGGGGCGCCATAACCAGTGTGTAACACCAGGGGGTGCCATAAATATGTAACTGCAGGGGGAGCCATAACAAATATATAACAACAGGGGGACCATAACAAATATGGGTGCCATAATAAGTATGTAACAACAAGGGGTTTCCAAAAAATATATTTAACAGCAGGGTGCACAATAACAAATAGGTAACAGCAGAGTGCCCTTAAAGGTATATAACAGCACAAAGTGCCATGACAAGTATGTAACACCAGGGGGTGACACAACAAGCGATAATACGGGGGGCCATAATTGCCCCCATAATACGGGGGGCAGAGGTTTCCATAACAAGTGTGAAACAGAAGGGGTTGCAATAACAGTATATAACCGTAGGGGTGGTCATAACATATACACACGTGGTCAAAATTGTTGGTACCCCTCGTTTAATGAAAGAAAAACCCACAATGGTCACAGAAATAACTTGAATCTGACAAAAGTAATAATAAATTAAAAATCTATGAAAATGAACAAATGAAAGTCAGACATTGCTTTTCTGCTTCCACTGAATTTTTAAACAAATGAAATCGGCCTGGACAGAAATGATGGCTCTTCTTCTTCTTCGCTTAATATTTTGTTGAACGACCTTTTGCGGCGATCACTGCAATCAACGACTCCTGTAACTGTCAATGAGACTTCTGCACCTCTCCACAGGTATTCTGGCCGCTCCTCATGAGCAAACTGCTCCAGTTGTCTCGTGTGTGAAGGTTGCCTTTTCCAGACTGTTTCAGCTCTTTCCAAAGATGCTCAATAGGATTTAGGTCAGGGCTCATAGAAGCCACTTCAGAATAGTCCAATGTTTTCCTCTTAGCCATTCTTGGGTGTTTTTAGCTTTGTGTTTTGGGTCATTATCCTGTTGCAAGACCCATGACCTGCGACTGAGACCAAGCTTTCTGACACTAGGCAGCACATTTCTCTCTAGAATCCCTTGATAGTCTTGAGATTTCATTGTACCCTGCAAAGATTCAAGACACCCTGTGCCAGATGCAGCAAAGCAGCCTCAGAACATAACAGAGCCTCCACCATGTTTCACAGTAGGGACAGTGTTCTTTTCTTGCTATGCATCATTTTTCTGTCTGTGAACATAGAGTTGATGTGCCTTGCCAAAAACTTCCATTTTTGTCTCATCTGTCCAGAGGACATTCTCCCAGAAGCTTTGTGGCTTGTCAACATGTAATTTGGCAAATTCCAGTCTGGCTTTTTTATGATTTTTTTTCAACAATGGTGTTCTCCTTGGTCGTCTCCCATGAAGTCCACTTTGGATCAAACAATGACAGATGGTGCGATCTGACCCTGATGTTCCTTGAGCTTGAAGTTCACCTTTAATCTCTTTAGAAGTTATCCTGGGCTCTTTTGTTACCATTCATATTATCCGTCTCATTGATTTGTCACGTCCAGGGAGGTTGGCTACAGTCCCATGGATCTTAAATTTTTGAATAATATGTGCAACTGTAGTCACAGGAACATCAAGCTGCTTGGAGATGGTCTTATAACCTTTACCATTAACATGCTTGTCTATAATTTTCTTTCTAATCTCCTGAGACAACTCTTTCCTTTGCTTCCTCTGGTCCATGTTGAGTGTGGTACACACCATGTCACCAAACAGCACAGTGAGTATCTGTAGCCCTATATACAGGCCACTGACTGATTACAAGATTGTAGACACCTGTGATGCTAATTAGTGGACACAGCTTGATTTACCATGTCCCTTTTGTCACATTATTTTCAGGGGTACCATCATTTCTGTCCAGGCCGATTTCATGAGTTTAATTTTTTTAAAACTCTGTGGAAGCAGAAAAGCAATGTCTGACGTTCATTTGTTCATTTTCATAGATTTTTAATTTATTATTACATTTGTCAGATTCAAGTTATTTCTGTGACCATTGTGGGTCTTTCTTTCATTAACGAATGGTACCAACAATTTTGACCACATGTGTTTGTAACAGCAGGGGGCACCATAACAGTATGTAAGAGCAGGGGGCACTATAACAAAAATCTAACTGCGGGGGGGTACAATAACAAGTATGAAACAGCAGGGGGTGCCATAACAAGTGTGAAACATCATGGGTTGCCATAACAGTATGTAACAGCAAGGTTTGTCATAACAGTATGTAACCTCAGGGGGCATCATAACAAATGTGAAACAGCAGGGGTTGTAAGAAAACAGTATGTAACAGGAAGGGGCGCCATAATAATTATTTAACAGCAAGAGGCACCATAACAAATAGGTAACAGCAGGGGGTGCCATAATAAGTATGTAACATCATAATATTGGAAAACAATGAAGTTTACAAAAAACAAATATGCTTTACAATGTGCACACTTTGCGAGCTGTACAGGTGTATTTATATTTCCGATTTCTGGGGATTTTTCTTTTAGTTTTTAAAATAATATATGATTGCCTATCTCACAAGTCATGGAGACCATTGTATGACACACAAGCCTTGATTTCAGGATTTTAGTTTAGTATCTAAATTACCACTGAGGGGTTTAATACTGGTTTGCAGTGTATGGAAATTGTTGCTGCTGTACACTGTGTTCTAAATTATTACACAAATGCTATTTTTCTCTGATTTTCTTGAATGTTGGTTCAGTATAACGTACAAATCATCAGACGTTAGAGTATAAATCAAATTTTATTGGACAAAACTCCCAAGGAGAAGATATTTTTTTTTTCAAAACTAACAAAACTCAAAACTCACCAAATTCTTCTGCACAGCCGAGTTTCCAAACATTTTATAGATTGTAAAGAACTAAGAATGGTCATTTGTGGGATCTGCAGCATTAAGACATCACATTTACTGAGATCAGGACAGAGCTTTTCCAATCACAAACCTCTTACCAGGCCAAGTTCCATGTAACATCGGAGCTTCTGAGAGTTCACCTCCACAATTCTTGCCTCCATTGAACTTGTGAGTTTTTGGATAATTTCTGCTTGAATTTCTTTGCCAGATGTCAGAATTGCCTCCAGAGCTGCTGTTCTCATGTGATCGGCCTCCCACCCTCATAGATCTTTTGCTTGAGGATACTCCAAAGCTTCTCAGTACATCTAAGGTCAGAGGAAGTTGGTGAGTTTCTCTCCTTTGATGCCCATAGCAGCCAATGACTCGGCCGTATCTTTGCAGCATGAGATGGGGCATTGTCAGCATGAAGAAGATTTTGCTGCGGACGGCGCGGGTCTTCTTTTTGTACCATGGGAGAAAGTGGACAGTCAGAAACTTTATATACTTTGCCGAGGTCATATTCACACCTTCAGAGAACCTAATGTGGCTACCAGATCTCTTCCCATGATTCTGGCCCAAAACATGACTTCCACCACCTCCTTGCTGACATCGAAGCTTTGTTGGGACATGGTGGCCATCCACCAACCATCCACTACTCCATACATCTGGACCATCCAGGGTAGCACGGCATCATCAGTAAACAAGACCATTTCTGGTTGTGAGCGCTAGTTAGGGGTGGCTGAATAGTAGGTTTATGCACAACTGCAGCCTCTGGAGGATCCGAAATTACAAGGTTCTCGGAACACCAGAGGCTCCAGCATCTTCACATACCTGTTTGCTGATTTCTAATGGGATTTTAGCAGCTGCTCTCTTGGGGAACTGTGAATTTCAGGAAATTCAACTCAAATTCAATCCTCAACAAAATGACCTGCTTATCTTTACTTGTGGCCACCATTGTATCTATGTAGTGGGCCATTCTGGTAACATCCGTCAATTACGAGGACTGGAGACTTTTTGTGGCACACAAGGTTTTATTAAACCAGACATGCGAGGAGAGATGACAGCGCCTCTATAATCCAAAGACTCACAGGGGACATCTCCTCTGATTGCAGATATTCCTTTTCCTTTTGTTCTCTATCTAGCTCAGATGATGAAGATTTCTTCTGACCTCTACAACGTGTATTGTCACTACAGCACTACCACTACAGAGAGCACTGCCACTACAGCACTACCACTACAAAGAGCACTGCCACTACAGCACTACCACTACAGAGAGCACTGCAACTGCAGCACTACCACTACAAAGAGCACTGCCACTACAGCACTACCACTAAAAAGAGCACTGCCACTACAGCACTACCACTACAGAGAGCACTGCCACTACAGCACTACCACTACAAAGAGCACTGCCACTACAGCGCTACCACTAAAAAGAGCACTGCCACTACAGCACTACCACTACAGAGAGCACTATCACTACAGCACTGCCACTACAGAGAGCACTGCCACTCCAGTACTACCACTGCAAAGAGCACTGCCACTACAGCACTACCACTACTGAGAGCACTGCTACTACAGCGCTATGACTACTGAGAGCACTGCTACTCCAGTACTACCACTACAGAGAGCACTGTCACTACAGCACTACCACTACAGAGGGCACTGTCACTACAGCACTATCACTACAGAAAGCACTGCCACTCCAGTACCACCACTACAGAGAGTACTGCCACTACAGCACTACCACTATAGAGAACACTGTCACTACAGCACTACAACTACAGAACTACTGAGAGCACTGCCACTCTAGTATTACCACCCAAAAAATGGCACTACCACTTCAGCACTACCACTAGAGAGCACTGCCACTACAGCACTACCACTAAAAAGAGCACTGCTACTCCAGCAATACCACTACAAATAGCACTGCCACCATAGCACTACCACTAAAAAGAGCACTGCCACTTCAGCTGTACCACTACAGAGAGCACTGCCACTCCAGCACTACCACTAAAGAGTGCACTGTCACTTCAGCACTACCACTACAGAGTGCATTGACACTCCAGCACTACCACTAAAGAGCGCACTGTCACTACAGCACTACCTTTACAGAGATCACTGCCACTCCAGTACTACCACTACAGAGAGCACTGCCACTACAGCACTACCACAACAGAGAATACTGCCACTCCAGCAATACCACTACAAACAGCACTGTCACTACAGCACTGCCACTAAAAAGAGCACTGCCACTGCAGCACTACCAATATAGAGAGCACTGTCACTACAGTACTACAACTACATAACTAAAGAGAGCACTGCCACTCTAGTATTACCACTAAAAAGAGCACTGCCACTTCAGCAATACCACTACAGAGATTACTGCCACACCAGCAATACCCCTACAAAGAGCACAGCCACTACAGCACTACCACTAAAAAGAGTACTGCCACTTCAGCACTACCACTACAGAGAGCACTGCTACTCCAGTACTACCAGTACAGAGAGCACTGCCACTACAGCACAACCACTATAGAGAGCACTGTCACTACAGCACTACTACTACAGAAAGCACTGCCACTCCAGCACTACCAATAAAAAGAGCACTGCTACTTCAGCACTACCAATAAAAAGAGCACTGCCACTTCAGCACTACCACTACAGAGAGCAGTGCTACTCTAGTACTACCACTAAAGAGAGCATTGTCACTACAGCATTACCACTACAGAGAGCACTGCCACTTTAGCACTACCACTACAGAGAGCACTGCGACTCCAACCCTACCACTACAGAGAGCACTGCCACTCCAGTACTACCACTACAGAGAGCACTGCCACTACAGGACTACCATTACAGAGAGCACTGCCACTACAGCACTACCACTACAGAGAGCACTGCCACTCCAGCGCTACCACTACAAAGAGCACTGCTACTACAGCACTACCACTAAAAAGAGCGCTGCCACTTCAGCACTACCACTACAGAGAGCACTGCTACTCCAGTACTACCACTACAGAGAGCATTTTCACTACAGCATTGCCACTACAGAGAGCACTGCCACTTCAGCACTACCACTACAGAGAGCACTGCCACTCTAGCACTACCACTACAGAGAGCACTGCCACTACAGCACTACCACTACAGAGAGCACTGCCACTACAGCACTACCACTACAGAGAGCACCGCCACTTCAGTACTAGCACTACAGAGAGCACTGCCACTACAGCACTACCACTACAGAGAGCACTGTCACTACAGCACTACCACTACAGAGAGCACTACCACTACAAAGAGCACTGCTACTACAGCACTACCACTAAAAAGAGCACTGTCACTTCAGCACTACCACTACAGAGAGCACTGCTACTCCAGTACTACCACTACAGAGAGCATTGTCACTACAGCATTGCCACTACAGAGAGCACTGCCACTTCGGCACTACCACTACAGAGATCACTACCACTATAGCACTACCACTACAGAGAGCACTGCCACTACAGCACTACTACTACAGATAGCACTGCCACTACAGCACTACCACTACAGAGTGAACTGCCACTCCAGCATTACCACTATAGAGAGCACTGTCACTCCAGTACTACCACTAAAGAGAGCACTGCCACTTCAGCAATACCACTACAGAGAGCACTGCCACTCCAGCGGTACCACTACAGAGAGCACTGTCACTACAGCACTACCACTACAGAAAGCACTGCCACTCCAGTACTACCACTACAGAGAGCACTGCCACTTCTTCACTACCATTACAGAGAACACTGCTACTCCAGCACTACCACTAAAAAGAGCACTGCCACTACAGCACTACCACTACAGAAAGCACTGCTACTCCAGTACTACCACTACAGAGAGCATTGTTACTACAGCATTGCCACTACAGAGAGCACCGCAATTTCAGCACTACCACTACAGAGAGCGCTACCACTATAGCACTACCACTACAGAGAGCACTGCCACTACAGCACAACCACTACAGAGAGCACTGTCACTACAGCACTACTACTACAGAAAGCACTGCCACTCCAGCACTACCAATAAAAGAGCACTGCCACTTCAGCACTACCAATAAAAAGAGCACTGCCACTTCAGCACTACCACTACAGAGAGCAGTGCTACTCTAGTATTACCACTAAAGAGAGCATTGTCATTACAGCATTACCACTACAGAGAGCACTGCCACTTCAGCACTACCACTACAGAGAGCACTGCGACTCCAACCCTACCACTACAGAGAGCACTGCCACTCCAGTACTACCACTACAGAGAGCACTGCCACTACAGGACTACCATTACAGAGAGCACTGCCACTACAGCACTACCACTACAGAGAGCACTGCCACTCCAGCGCTACCACTACAAAGAGCACTGCTACTACAGCACTACCACTAAAAAGAGCGCTGCCACTTCAGCACTACCACTACAGAGAGCACTGCTACTCCAGTACTACCACTACAGAGAGCATTTTCACTACAGCATTGCCACTACAGAGAGCACTGCCACTTCAGCACTACCACTACAGAGAGCACTGCCACTCTAGCACTACAACTACAGAGAGCACTGCCACTACAGCACTACCACTACAGAGAGCACTGCCACTATAGCACTACCACTACAGAGAGCACCGCCACTTCAGTACTAGCACTACAGAGAGCACTGCCACTACAGCACTACCACTACAGAGAGCACTGTCACTACAGCACTACCACTACAGAGAGCACTACCACTACAAAGAGCACTGCTACTACAGCACTACCACTAAAAAGAGCACTGTCACTTCAGCACTACCACTACAGAGAGCACTGCTACTCCAGTACTACCACTACAGAGAACATTGTCACTACAGCATTGCCACTACAGAGAGCACTGCCACTTCGGCACTACCACTACAGAGATCACTACCACTATAGCACTACCACTACAGAGAGCACTGCCACTACAGCACTACCACTACAGAGAGCACTGCCACTACAGCACTACCACTACAGAGAGCACTGCCGCTCCAGTACTATCACTACAGAGAGCACTGCAAATCCAGCATTACCACTGCAGAGATCACTGCCACTCCAGCACTACCACAAAAGAGAGCACTGCCCTACAGCATTACCAGTACAGAGAGCACTGCCACTTCAGCACTACCACTACAGAGTGAACTGCCACTCCAGCATTACCACTATAGAGAGCACTGCCACTCCAGTACTACCACTAAAGAGAGCACTGCCACTTCAGCAATACCACTACAGAGAGCACTGCCACTCCAGCGCTACCACTAAAAAGAGCACTGCCACTACAGCACTACCACTACAGAAAGCACTGCTACTCCAGTACTACCACTACAGAGAGCATTGTTACTACAGCATTGCCACTACAGAGAGCGCTACCACTTCAGCACTACCACTACAGAGAGCGCTACCACTATAGCACTACCAGTACAGAGAGCACTGCCACTTCAGCATTACCACTACAGAGAGCACTGCCACTACAGCATTACCACTACAGAGAGCACTGCCACTCCAGTACTACCACTACAGAGAGCACTGCAAATCCAGCACTACCACTGCACAGATCACTGCCACTCCAGCACTACCACAAAAGAGAGCACTGCCCTACAGCATTACCACTACAGAGAGCACTGCTACTTCAGCACTACCACTACAGAGTGAACTGCCACTCCAGCACTACCACTATAGAGAACACTGCCACTCCAGTACTACCACTAAAGAGAGCACTGCCACTTCAAAACTACCACTACAGAGAGCACTGCCACTCCAGCACTACCACTACAGAAAGCACTGCCACTCCAGTACTACCACTACAGAGAGCACTGCTACTTCTTCACTACCATTGCAGAGAACACTGCTACTCCAGCACTACCACTAAAAAGAGCACTGCCACTACAGCACTACCACTACAGAATGCACTGCTACTCCAGTACTACCACTACAGAGAGCTCTGTCACTATAGCACTACCACTACAGAGAGCACTGCCACTTCAGCACTACTACTACAGAGAGCACTGCCACTCTAGCACTACCACTAAAGAGAACACTGCCACTACAGCACTACCACTACAGAGAGCACTGCCACTTCAGCACTACCACTACAGAGTGCACTGCCACTCCAGAACTACCACTAAAGAGAACACGGCCACTACAGCACTACCACTACAGAGAGCACTGTCACTACAGCACTACCTCCACAGAGAGCACTGCCACTACAGCACTACCACTACAGAGAGCACTGTCACTACAGCACTACCTCTACAGAGAGTACTGCCACTTCAGCACTACCACTACAGAGAGCGCTTCCTCTATAGCATTACCACTGCAGAGAGCACTGTAGTATAGCACTACCACTAAAGAGAGCCCTGTCACTATAGCATTACCACTACAAAGAGCATCTTTGGTCTTCCCCTGCCTTTGTGCATCACAAATACATTCATATCTCAGGTTTCTGAGCTCTCATCATTGACCACTTTCTTCTGCACATCAGACACAGGAGCTGCCATTGATTTCAATGCCAGCTACATTGAGAACTCTACAGTATAAACCATGACGAAAACTTTGTGGTGCACTGTCATGATTGTATGCTGCTGTATTGATTGCTGCAACATCAGGGTGTCTGCGTGTCTCTCTCATAGAGAACTATTCCACTTTACTAGGCATTAAATTCAGAAAGGTGTTTTGTGTCAGGTAGATAAATGAATATATATATATATATATATATATATACAGTATATATGTATATATACGAGGGTCAGTCAATAAGTAATGCCTCCTATTTTTTTTCTCCTTTTAATTGGCAAGAAATTCAAATGCAATTACATAGGTTGAAAACAACAACATTAACGATTAATTTGTCACTTTTCAATATAATCTCCATCCATTTCCACAGTCTTGGTCCACCGTTTAACAAGGGCATGTATTCCAGCATGGTAAAAAGCATTCTTGGGACCCACCGTGCACAAACTTTTCTGTATCCCAGTTGTCCAATCATTTTCATCACACTGCCTTTACTGAGGCAGATAACGGCACACGATTCATCCGCAGTCACCCGGCGGTCACCACGAATGATGTCATCGACTCGCTGAATGTTGCTCGGAGTCACTGCGGTCACTGGCCGGCCACTCCGCATTTTGTCAGCCAACGGTGACGGCCCTTCAGCTGTGTTACAGCGACGAACCCATCGTCTAACAGGACTGACATCCACTGTTGCATCACCGGACACATTTTTCAGTCTCTCATGAATCCGAATGGGCGTCTCACCTTCTGCAAGAATTCAATCACAGAACGTTCATACGAACATCGATGGCCGCCATTATCAAACGGATACAGTCCGGCCACCTGTGGCTGCAGGAAGCTGCAATTGCTGTGGATTGGAGAAGAAGGTTTGAGGAATTGTGCCAAAGTCGAATATTTAACATAACTACCTTATTTAAGGAGAAAAAAAATAGGAGGCATTACTTATTGACTGACTCTCGTGTGTGTGTATATATATATATATATATATATATACACAGTGGTGGCCAAAAGTATTGGCACCCCTGCAATTCTGTCAGATAATCCTCAGTTTCTTCCTGACAATGATTGCAATCACAAATTCTTTGGTCTTATTCTCTTCATTTAATTTGCTTGCAAGGAAAAAACACAAAAGAGAATGAAGCAAAAATCAAATCATTGATCATTTCACACAAAACTCCAAAAATGGGCCAGACAAAAGTATTGGCACCCTCAGCCTAATACTTGGTTGCACAACCTTTAGCCAAAATAACTGTGAACAACCGCTTCCGGTAACCATCAATGAGTTTCTTACAATGCTCTGCTGGAATTGTAGACCATTCTTCTTTGGCAAACTGCTCCAGGTCCCTGATATTTGAAGGGTGCCTTCTCCAAACTGCCATTTTGAGATCTCTCCACAGGTGTTCTATGGGATTCAGGTCTGGACTCATTGCTGGCCACCTTAGACGTCTCCATTGCTTTCTCTCAAACCATTTTATAGTGCTTTTGGAAGTGTGTTTTGGGTCATTGTCCTGCTGGAAGACCCATGACCTCTGAGGGAGACCCAGCTTTCTCACACTGGGCCCTACATTATGCTGCAAAATTTGTTGGTAGTCTTCAGACTTCATAATGCCATGCACACGGTCAAGCAGTCCAGTGCCAGAGGCAGCAAAGCAACCCCAAAACATCAGGGAACCTCCGCCATGTTTGACTGTAGGGACCGTGTTCTTTTCTTTGAATGCCTCTTTTTTTTCCTGTACACTCTATGTTGATGCTTTTTCCCATAAAGCTCTACTTTTGTCTCATCTGACCAGAGAACATTCTTCCAAAACGTTTTAGGCTTTCTCAGGTAAGTTTTGGCAAACTCCAGCCTGGCTTTTTTGTGTCTCGGGGTAAGAAGTGGGGTCTTCCTGGGTATCCTACCATACAGTCCCTTTTCATTCAGACGCTGACGGATAGTACGGGTTGACACTGTTGAACCCTCGGACTGCAGGGCAGCTTGAACTTGTTTGGATGTTAGTCGAGGTTCTTTATCCACCATCCGCACAATCTTGTGTTGAAATCTCTCGTCAATTTTTCTTTTCCGTCCACATCTAGGGAGGTTAGCCACAGTGCCATGGGCTTTACTCTTCTTGATGACTCTGTGCACGGAAGACACAGGAACATTCAGGTCTTTGGAGATGGACTTGTAGCCTTGAGATTGCTCATGCTTCCTCACAATTTGGTTTCACAAGTCCTCAGACAGTTCTTTGGTCTTCTTTCTTTTCTCCATGCTCAATGTGGTACACACAAGGACACAGGACAGAGGTTGAGGCAACTTTAATCCATGTTAACTGGCTGCAAGTGTGATTTAGTTATTGCCAACACCTGTTAGGTGCCACAGGTAAGTTACAGGTGCTGTTAATTACACCAATTACAGAAGCAGCACAGGATGCATCAAACAGTGCCAATACTTTTGTCCACCCCCTTTTTTAGGTTTGGTGTGGAATTGTATCCAATTTGGCTTTAGGACAATTCTTTTTGTGATTTTTCATTGAAGACAAATTAAATGAAGAGAATAAGACCAAAGAATTTGTGATTGCAATCATTTTCAGGAAGAAACTGAGGATTATCTGACAGAATTGCAGGGGTGCCAATACTTTTGGCCACCACTGTATATATATATATATATATATATATATATACACAGTACAGACCAAAAGTTTGGACACACCTTCTCATTTAAAGATTTTTCTGTATTTTCCTGACTATGAAAATTGTACATTCACACTGAAGGCATCAAAACTATGAATTACCACATGTGGAATTATATACTTAACAAAAAAGTGTGAAACAACTGACAATATGTCTTATATTCTAGGTTCTTCAAAGTAGCCACCTTTTGCTTTGATGACTGCTTTGCACACTCTTGGCATTCTCTTGATGAGCTTCAAGAGGTAGTATATAATATTTTGCCGCGATCCACTAACTGTACGTGGTGGGCTGTGCATCAGATCAGTGGATCCTGTCACTTACTCTACTTCTCCAAACAAACAGTTTGTCTATCTATCTATCTATTTGCCGACTTCAAAATGGCCGCCATGGTCACCACCCATCTGGAAAAGTTTCCCCCTCCCATATACTAATGTGCCACAAACAGGAAGTTGATATCACCAACCATTCCCCTTTTATTTAGGTGTATGCCTACAAATGGCCCACCCTGGATATCGATCTATTATCTATCTATCATCTATTATATATCAATATATTATCTATCTGTTATCGATCTGTTATATATATATATATTATTCCATATCTATCTATTATCTATCTATTATCTATCTATTATCTATCTATGTATCTATTATCTATCTATTATCTATCTATTAACTATCTATTATCTATCTATTATCTATCTATTATCTATCTATTATCTATTATCTATCTATTATCTATCTATTATCTATCTATCATCTATCTATTATCTATTATCTATCTATTATCTATCTATCATCTATCTATTATCTATCATCTATCTATTATCTATCTATCATCTATCTATTATCTATCATCTATCTATTATCTATCTATCATCTATCTATTATCTATCATCTATCTATCTATTATCTATTATCTATCTATTATCTATCTATTATCTATCTATTATCTATCTATCTATCATCTATCTATTATCTATCTATTATCTATCATCTATCTATTATCTATCTATTATCTATTATCTATCTATTATCTATCTATTATCTATCTATCTATCATCTATCTATTAGCTATCTATTATCTATCATCTATCTATTATCTATCTATTATCCATTATCTATCATCTATCTATTATCTATCATCTATCTATCTATTATCTATTATCTATCTATTATCTATCTATTATCTATCTATTATCTATCTATCTATCTATCATCTATCTATTATCTATCTATTATCTATCATCTATCTATTATCTATCTATTATCTATTATCTATCTATTATCTATCTATTATCTATCTATCTATCATCTATCTATTAGCTATCTATTATCTATCTATTATCTATTATCTATCTATTATCCATTATCTATCATCTATCTATTATCTATCATCTATCTATCTGTCTATTATCTATCTATTATCTATCATCTATTATCTATGTATCATCTATCTATTATCTATCATCTATTATCTATTATCTATCTATTATCTATATATTATCTATCATCTATCTATTATCTATCTATTATCTATCTGTTATCTATCTATGTATCTATTATCTATCTATTATCTATCTATTATCTATTATCTATCATCTATCCATCATCTATCTATTATCTATCTATCATCTATCTATTATCTATTATCTATCTATTATCTATATATTATCTATCATCTATCTATTATCTATCTATTATCTATCTGTTATCTATCTATCTATCTATTATCTATCTATTATCTATTATCTATCTATCATCTATCTATTATCTATCTATTATCTATTATCTATCTATTATCTATTATCTATCTATCATCTATCTATTATCTATCATCTATCTATTATCTATCTATTATCTATCATCTATTATCTATTATCTATCTATTATCTATCTATTATCTATTATCTATCTATTATCTATCATCTATCTATTATCTATCTATCATCTATCTATCTATCTATCTATTATCTATCATCTATCTATTATCCATTATCTATCCATTATCTATCTATTATCTATCTATTATCTATATGGGCTATTACATAGCATTTTTCCACATAATATGAAGGTCAGCTTCCATCGTGTTTTGCTATGTAACTGCTGGTGCTGTTCTTTTCTTTTTATCTATTGATCTAGATTTCCATTTAGTCTGTGATCTAACATCTTTCTTTCTATGTATCTAATATCTCTATCTATTATGTCAATCTTTCTAGAAAAAGTACCTAGTTGATCTATTTGCTTTTACTTTCTAAACTAGAAGATAAAAAAACTTAGTAGAAAGTAATTGAACCATATAGGAAAATGCTGAGCTCAACGGAGAAGTTTCTGCAGGTCAGCGCATCATAAATCCCCACCGTGGCTGTAAATGGAAATCGCTATTGTTATGAGTTTGCTTTTATTGAGCAAATCGTTTCACCGGAGTCCGGCCGACAAGGAAAGAATGGAGACGGGATGTAATTCAGAGGCGGAAGGTTCTGTCGGGGGATCTGGATTTCAGCCATTAAGTATAAATGTGAAAAACTCGATACAATGTACCATAATATGTAATTGTTTTTTCTGCAAATGTTGGGAAAGTTACAAAACTTCTGGAAATGAATGGAATGACCTTGAAGATGGAAATTCTCTAGTGCAAAAAAAACAAAAAATATTCATTAAAGGAGAACTTTCCTGAATTTGCTCATGGTTTGAGCTCCTGCCTTTTCTTGTGCCCCTAAGTCAGAGGCGTATCTGGGGGGAAGGTAAGCTAGGCGGGGTATCTGACCCGGGCACATCCGGAAGGGGGACACCGTCGGGCCGCCAGATGTAACTCTCCAAGTTTTCTCCCCAGCGGCTGCATTTTGCCGTCCCCCGGACTGGGGGTCAGCCGTTCTCTAAGCTGGCTCAGCAGATATTTTTATTCATGAAAATTATAATGACACTGCTAGTTTTTAAGGGCATTGTGTCGGGATGTGCTGCAGAGGACCAGAGAAGATCTAAGTCTGCAGAGACGAGTTTGGATGTGAAAAATCATCATGGGCTTTGGACAAGATGAAGAAAAGAAAGAGAACAACTCCAATCAGAGACAACGTCATCTACAAGGAACCTGGATGTAAATGTATTTTTGTGATTCTGACTATGTCTCATCAATATTGTGTTTGTTGTATGGTCTGCAGTCTGATCATGACTGATAGCAACGACTCCCAGTATCTCCTTACCATTGTTAAGGATGCACGTATTGTAGGTTCATGTGATACAAATGTATATGGGTCTGACTTGACATTACAATTGTTGTCCCATGTACTGATGGTGGTCCTGGTGATGTATTCATGTACTAATAGTAATGTATTCCTGTACTGATGATGGTTTTGATGCTGTGCTTCTGTACTGATGGGGGTTATACAAATGTATTTCTGTACTGCTGGTGGTTCTGGTGATGTATTTTTGTACTAGTGGGGGTTCTAGTGATGTATTTCAGTACTGTTGGTGGTTCTGGTGATAGATTCTTGTGCTGTTATTGGTTCTGATCCTGTACACAAGTAACAATCCATAACTTGTAAAATTCTGTGATACATGGCTAAAGTGTTGTGCCATCTGACATGTTAAGGGTTACTATGTTTTTATTTATGTTAGGAGCCTTAAAGGGGTTGTCCAAGTTTGTGATGAGTCTGCAAACTATGCGACTGCAGACTTCTGAATTCTCACAGCGCTCACTGCACACTGTCAGGATTTTCTGGTGCTGGCAGTGAGAGTGGGAGGTCACAATTCCGCAAGTATGCGAATTGCATACATGCAGTCACGTGCCGACTAGACATTCGTGGCCTCACTCAATGATAATGAATTGAGCAAGGCCAGAAACGTCTAGTCGGAATGAGGCCAGAAGTATGAAAAATCGCCACCAGCAAGGGAAAATCCTAAAAGTGTGCAGTGCATGCGATGTGAGAATTCAGAAGCTTACATAGAGCGACTGCAGAGTTTCATCTCAAATCTGGACAAGCCCTTTAATTATAAAATGAAGCCTCTGTAGCCAATCCTAATAGCGTGTAATATGCTCAATGTCAGGATTCAGGATACAACTAGCTTTACTTCCTGCTTTTCTCAGTTTTTCACTGAACATTGAGAGAATGAGTTAGATCAGCTTGTCGGCATGTGACTAAGTGTGCAAATGTGCTTGGGGGGGGGGGGGGCGTCAAACTGAATTCTTGCACCGGGTGCTGGAAAACCTTGATACACTTCTGCACTAGGTAGCTACTTCCTGTCGTTCCTATTAGCTGTTATAGAGCTAGTTCCCCTATCGTAGAAACCATACAAATCTTAGCCTGTTTTGAAGAATTTCTGCCTCTTCCCAACCGCTGTAAAGCTAGAATTTCCCTTTCATGACTATAATTAAGGTTGGAATGGTCAACTGAAAGTACAAGGTCTAGACAGTATTTGGACCCCAACTTCCTGCAGAAGGCAACCCCATTTTGGAGCTGACTTTGAAAACCATCAGTGGCCATTTGCGTTATTATTAATGACCCTAATGATGAGAAGTCTTGTGTGCAGTGAGACACATTCCATCCATGGACTAAGCCCGCATAATCACTTTGGTGGTCCAGGCAATCTTAGTCTGGATACAGTATATATAAAAAAAAAGATCCTATTTGGGAGGGATTTAGTCTAAATGTATAATGTTGTCACTTCTGATGTATGAGGTATACTGTATATATCCCTTATCTCTTCAATGGTAAGAAGTCCTTCTTATTTTCATCTTTACACATTCTTGCTAACTTTTTTAAAAATGTTTTGGATGGGTTCAATTGTCTTCGGCTGTAATTCTTCCAGAAGTCTGAAAAGTCTCCACCTTTTTCTGTGAGCCTATTGGAGGTTTAAAGAACATTTCTAGACACATTCTAGATAGAGAGGATCAGTATTAGAGAAATACCAGAAAAAGCAGCTTTTTTTTTTACGAAAATCAAAAGGAGATAAATATAATACAAATCTCAGCACTCCTATTCACTCTGATTATGGCCCTCCACCGCTGTGGGACCCTCAAGAAGAGAGACTGAGATGAGCTGAAAGAAAAGCTTTAATACTGGTAGATTAGGATGGAAGAGTGAAATGAGATGTCCATCAGCAGCATCAGCATAGAAAAACCTATACAATACTGAGCAGTGTAACCGTGAATCCAGCTCTGGTGGTGAGAGTAAACAGTTACTGAAAAAAATCAGTATAGAGGACATTGTACCGTAGTAATATGCAATGTAGCAGTGAATCCTGCAATGCTGTGAGATAAAACTCTTCAAAGCAGCAGCTGCTTTAAGTACATTACACAGCAGCACTGAGGAGATGTATATGTGAATCCAGCGCAGCATTGAGTTAAAACACTTACTAGAAACTATCATCAGAATAACAATAAAAAGCATCATGGGGGACATCATACAGCAGTACTAAAGCAGTGTAGCTGTGAATCCAGCATTGATTGTGAGATAAAACACTGACTAGAAAGCAATAGAACAGTGTATTTTTGTCTCTCTCTGCCTTCCCTTGTCCTGCTTCTTACCCGTCATCTAGGCTGTAATCTGATCTGGCTGATCTTCCATCTTGCTTTGGCGGGATAGATGTTACTTGTATTTCAGAGTGAATGATAAATTCAGTAGGCAGGGGGTAGGCGAAGAAGAGACTCATGAGTGGAGAAAAAGTGAAATTTCTCTGATAAGGTATATTCAATGTTTTTATATTATGTTATACTATAACTTTTTTGGTAAAGTTTGCAGCCATTTAAGTAAAACTGTATTTTCTCATTTCACCAGATTTGGAACATTGGTGTGGCCTTTTTATGGGTTTGCACCCCTATCTAAAAGTTAGGGTGACATATGATAGAAGGGGTCCTAAAACATGCTATAGCGCGAAAAAAAAAATCAATTTTTTTTGGGCCAACCCGAGAATTTTTGAGTTAAGCTGTATTTGTGGCGCCCCTGCGGGTTCAGTATCCCACTGTCAGGTAAGGATGGAGTACTGCCCGGGACCCAAACACCAACATCCAACACTACACCACTCCAGACCAGCAGGCAGGGCAAGATGCACTGCTCCGCTGCTGAGCCCTGTCCATGGCTGGAGTGGGGGGAAACAAGAGAGGGGGAACCATGTAGTGGGTGTGGGTGGAGGAAGCAGTTCAGGGGAGCACTTGAGAAGGAGGATATAAAAAAGGGAAACCATCTTGGGAGTTCAGTTCAGTTCAGTTCAGTGCAGTTCAGTCAGAGGAGGACAGTGAAAGGAACAGGAGCTCTGCAGGAACTCTGCTCGGGAGGAGCGGGCCTGAGTGAGAGAGGCCCAGGAAGAGAGACTGAAGAGAGGAAAGGAGCAGAGAGGAAGGCTCCAGAAGGAAAGAAGAGATCCTAGGGGTACGGGAAGTGCTGGAGGCCACCCGTATGCCCGAATCTACCAGGAGTGGAACGATCAGGCCACAAAGGGGACCGGCCCCTAACTAGTGAGAATTGCAATATTCAGCTAGAAACTGGAGGCTTCTACATTTCCAGGGTGTAGTTGCCACAGACGCCAGAAAGGTAGCCACACAGGATCCAGGGAACTCCAGGTTGCCCGCCAAGATCTGAGGTTACCGGCTTGGAAGACGACCTGGAGAGGCACACGGAAAGGGGTCCCGCTAAGTGCTCTTGAATTATCTGAGGGTTTGCTGAACCCCTCCCTGAGTAAACACCGGACGACGTGGGTGGTTATGAATGGCAGTTGTAACCAGGAGCAACGTGATAATCGTGAGTAAACCCCACTGTCTCTGTAAATTATTGCTGCACCATCATCCCCTGCACCACACTGCACAACAACAGTTACTTCATCATTAAACATCACCGCACTGCCCTGGAGCTTAGCTCTACCTGTGGAGAGCTGAACCAACTCTGCTGCATTACCAACAGCTCCAGAGGATCTGCTCCGCAGCGGCGGCTCCCTTTAGCCGCATACCAAAGGTGGCGTCACGAACATTAACTATAAAAACTATAAAATCCCCTTTTATTGACCTCCCTGGGTCACGAACCGGGTCACCGCCACTGTGACATCTCCCCTAGCAACGACCGGCTCAGCACCGAGTACCCCACGGCCCAGGGGGCGCGTCATCTTTGGTGTCACGAACAGGATATGAACCCAAACGTTATCACCGGGTATTGTGCGCCTAGAGACTGTGTTCTATACTGTATGTGGCACCCGCCCCAGAAGAACGGGCGCCATTATGTGGGTTATCAAGGACAACAAGGAACCTCCCATCGTGGGCCGGGTCCCAGAATGGCGCCAAAAGCGCAACTCGCCCCATGCGCCTGTGGCCATATACCTGAATCTGTCCATCAGCCTGGGGAAGCTGCCTCCGGGTGTGGCCGACAGCAAGCAGCCATGGGACCGCCCCAGAAAGGGGAGAGGAGAGAAGAAACCTTGGAGACAGGGCGGATTCTCCAGCAGGCTAGACAGACCGCACCCGGCAGGCAAGATGGAGAGAGGTCAGCCTGAAGCTCCGTCTTGTGGCCTGCAAAGGAGTGCATCACCCCTCACCTTGGAGGGAACGCTGTTGAAATTGTCCCTGGAGGATACTTGATTCCTCCGAGATGAGATGCAGGAACTGGGCAGGAGAATGGAGGAGGCCAAGCAAGCTGCAATTGCTGCCTGGAGAGCAGAGCTCGTGGAGAAGCTGATGACCCAGCTGGGCCAGCCTACAGCAAACAGGTGTCTCCCAGGAGGGAGCACCACTACTAAGTAATTTATGTGGAACTGTACTCTATATAGTTACCTGGAAGGGTAAAAAGCAAGAATGTTGTGTTTTAAAGTGAACTGCAAACGTTTGGCATGTGTTCCTTTAGTTACCCGGTAATGGTATAAGAACTGACAGGCTGAGGACTGTGAGCAGCCAAAAACTTTTAAACTGTATATAGTTTACACTTATTAAAGTGCCTCTTATTGGTTTTATATTAAAAAAGACCACTGAACAAAAACCCATTTGGCGTGGCCGAAGACGTAGTCCAACACCTGGATCACCTATGCCCTGTAGCCACGCCCAGGGCCTATGTTGAGGGTTTTTGGACGGGTCCCTCATGCACATCAGATTGCACCTTGTTCAGTGAAATGGACACCTGGCTATAGATTTCACTGTAGTCTATTGAAAATGTTTTATATGGAAAATGTTTTATTGGAAGAAGGTTTTATAATGTTTGTGAACTAATAAGAAACCTATAACGTTCAAGAAAGTGTGCCTCCCATAAAGGGAAGAAAAATTTCTGTGGTATTCTTCTATGTGAATGCATTCTAAAAATTTGCATGTCTTTAAAATACTTTGTTTTTACTTTGTTCCAGCCCGCGGACGTGCTGTGTTTTACCAGGGGGATATGTCGTGCCCCTGCGGGTTCAGTTGCCACAGAGGTACTGCATCTCACCCAGAGGTGTGGTATCCCACTCTCAGGTAAGGAGGGAGTACTGCCCGGGAACCTAACACCTGCATCCAACACTACACTACTCCAGACCAGCAGGAGGGGCAAGATGCACTGCTCTGCTGCTGAGCCCTGTCCCTGGCTGGAGTGGGGGGAACCAAGAGAGGAGGAACCATGTAGTGGGTGTGGGTGGAGGAAGCAGTTCAGGGGAGCACTTGAGAAGGAGGATATAAAAAAGGGAAACCATCTTGGGAGTTCAGTTCAGTTCATTGCAGTTCAGTCAGAGGAGGACAGTGAAAGGAGCAGGAGCTCTGCAGGAGCTCTGCTCAGGGGGAGCGGGCCTGAGTGAGAGAGGCCCAGGAAGAGAGACTGAAGAGAGGAAAGGAGTAGAGAGGAAGGCTCCAGAAGGAAAGAAAGGATCCTAGGGGTACGGGAAGTGCTGGAGGCCACCCGTACGTCCGAATCTACCAGAAGTGGAAGGATCAGGCCCGCAAAGGGGACCGGCCTCTAACTAGTGAGAATTGCAATATTCAGCTAGAAACCGGAGGCTTCTACATTTCCAGGGTGTAGTTGCCACAGCAGCAATTAATCGGCAGAAAGGTAGCCGCACAGGATCCAGGGAACTCCAGGTTGCCCGCCAAGATCTGAGGTTACCGGCTTGGGACACTGTTTGCGAGGCGCAGGGCAGGAGGGTGAGAGCCAGCGCAGGAAGGCGACCAGGAGGGGCACACAGAAAGGGGTCCCGCTAAGTGCTCTTGAATTACCTGAGGGTTTACTGAACCCCTCCCTGTGTAAACACCGGACGACGTGGGTGGCTATGAACGGCAGTTGTAACCAGGAACAACGTGATAGTCGTGAGTAAACCCTGAAGACTGCACCCCACTGTCTCTGTGAATTATTGCTGCGCCATCATCCCCTGCACCACCACAGTTACTTCATCATTCACCATCACAGCAACGCCCTGGAGCTTAGCTCTGCCTGTGGAGAGCTGAACCAACTCTGCTGCATTACCATCAGCTCCAGAAGACCTGCTCTGCAGCGGAGGCTCCATATAGCAGCATACCACAGGTGGCGTCATGAACATTAACTATAAAAACTATAAAATCCCCTTTTATTGACCGCCCTGGGTCACGGACCGGGTCACCGCCACTGTGACATCTC
This sequence comes from Phyllobates terribilis, assembly GCF_046119375.1. Taxonomy (NCBI): domain Eukaryota; kingdom Metazoa; phylum Chordata; class Amphibia; order Anura; family Dendrobatidae; genus Phyllobates; species Phyllobates terribilis. The sequence goes on from NW_027362762.1 coordinate 5,516,993, forward strand.
CCCTAGCAACGACCGGCCTGGCTACCGAGTACCCCACGGCCCAGGGGGCGCGTCATCTTTTCTACTTTTAAACCCGGAGTCGTCTTCCATTTGCTTCTCCGCCGTACGATTTATGGGTAATAAATGCTATAGACTTAACAATTCTGGTCACATTTCCTGGAGAACATCAGGAATTGATGGCGCGTTTATTTAAGTCACGATTTCAAGTTATCTTTTTTCTTATCATTTTCTTTTGTTTCAAAAGTAAAACAAAAAAAAAGACGTTCCGCCACTGCGAAGAACAAACACATCAATCAGCCGGAGTCATTCTGCGGGAAATAAGAGTTTTATGGAGGCTGAAACTCTGCTTTATGATCCTATAAACTGCCCGGTATAAAGAGAAAATCGTAATATAAAAGCAGAATATCCTGAAAGACTCAAACGCCTGCAGAAAATTATATTAACCCTATCCAGCCATATTAAATTAGTGGCGTAACTTGAGATTCTAATATATAAAGATGATCACACAGTATTTACCTGATGACTTGATGGGATCGTGGGATCAAAGAAAATCTTATTATTATGATCAAGTGTGAACAAGGTCAGTACAAACGGGGAAAATCTTATTTGCATGACTGACAGCCCATGGGACACTAAGGATTAGAGATGAGCGAACCTCTCAATGTTCGATTCGTTTCAGATCAGCGAACTTCCCGATGCTCTCTGAACAATTTGTCGAATAGTTTGTCGAATCCCATTGCAATCAATGGGAGGCAAAACCAAGCACATACACAGCACCTTCAAAGATACCCTAAAGCTGCCTAAACAGGTCAAATTATGGGCAGACACCAGGAAAAGTGGCATCAATTGACCCCCCGTACACATAGTATAATTATTATTATTATGTATCATTATAGTGACATTTATTCCATTGCGCTTTACATGTGAAAAGGGGTCACCGATTGGCACAGGAGGACTGAGGACCCTGCCCGCTAGGACTCACAAACAATCTACAAGGGATGGGTGAGGATACAGTAGGTGAGGGTAGAGCTGGTCGTGCAGCGGTATGGTGGAGCGAGGGTTACTGCAGGTTGTAGGCTTGTCGGAAGAGGTGGGTCTTCAGTTTTCCTTTGAAGGCTTCCACGGTAGGCGAGAGTCTGATGTGTTGGGGTAAAGAGTTCCAGAGTAATGGAGATGCCCGGGACAAATCTTGTATGTAATTGTGGGAAGAGGAGATAGGATGGAAGTAAAGGAGGAGATTTAATGAGGATCGGAGGTTGCGCACAGGTAAGTACAGGGAGACTAGGTCACAGATGTATAGACGAGACAGGTTTTGGATGGCTTTGTATTGCCAACTGGAGTCTCTGGGCACCAGGGAGCCAGTGCAGGGATTGACAGAGGGGAGAAGCCGGGGAAAAGTGGGGTGACAGGTGGATTCCTCTGCCAGCAGAGTTTAGGATAGATTGGAGGGGTGCGAGAGTGTTAGGAGGGAGGTCACAGAGCAGGAGGTTGCAGTAGTCGAGACGGGAGATGATGAGGGCGTGCACTGGTGTTTTTGCAGAATCATGGTTGAGGAATGTGTGGATTTGGCACATATTTTGTAGTTGGAGTCAGCAGGAAGTGGAATGCGCTTGGATCTCAGGTTTGAAAGAGAGATCAGAGTCAAGCTTGCAGGACTGGGGAGAGTGAGCAGCCATTGACTTTTATGGATAGGTCAGTTGGGGGGGTTGAATGAGATGGTGGAAAAATTATGAATTTGGTTTTATCCATGTTAAGTTTTAGAAATCTAGCAGAGAAGAAAGATGAAATAGTGGACAGACATTGTGGGATTCTGGTTAGTAAGGAGGTGATATCAGGTCCAGAGAGGTAGATCTGTGTGTCATCAGCATAGAGCTGATACTGAAAGCCGCGAGACTCTATGAGCTGTCCAAGGCCGAAGGTGTAGATGGAAAAGAGCAGGGGTCCTAGGACTGAACCTTGGGGGACACCGACAGATAGGGGGCGAGATGAGGAGGTGATGTGTGAGTGGGAGACACTGAATGTCCGGTCTGTTAAGTATGAGGAGATCCAAAAAAGGGCTAAGTCTGTAATGCCAAAAGATCAGAAAGTCTGTAGTAAGAGGGAATGGTCCAATGTGTCGAAGGCAGATGCCAGGATCAGGAGGAGGAGGACAAACTAGTGTCATTTGGATTTGGCGGTTAGTAGGTCATTGGTGACTTCAGTCAGGGCAGTTCCAGTGGAATGGTGTGGTCAGAAGAAAGATATTAAGTGGTCAAAGAGGGAGAAGGTGAGATGGGAGGACAGTTCAAAATGGACGTGTTGTTACAGTAGCTTTGAGGCATAGGAGAGAAGTGATATGGGGCGATAGCTAGACACAAAGGATGGGTCAAGGAAGGGCTTTTTGAGGATGGGTGTGATCGAGGCATGTTTGAAGCATGAGGGGAAGACACCAGTTGTTAGTCACAGGTAGAAGAGGTGGGCTAGGGTTGGGATGAAGACTGTGGTAAGATTTGGAATGAGGTGGGAATGAATTGTGTCAAGTTCACAGGTGGTGAGATGTGATTTGGAGAGTAAAGAGGAAAGTTGATCTTCCGTGATGGCGGAGAAGCTGGTTTTGGAAGAGGAGAGTTGAGCAGTTATGAGGAGGGGCTGGTGGGACTTTACGCAAAAGATTTGCCTTACATTGTTCATATTCTGCTTGAAGAATGAGGCAAAGTCTTCAGCTGAGATGAGAGGAGCGGGAGGGGGAGCTGGTGAACGAAGGAGAGAATTGAAAGTACTGAATAGCTGTTTAGGGTTGTGAAACAGGGATGATATGAGAGATGAGAAGCAGGTTTGTTTTGCTGCAGTGAGCAGTTGCACAGCATTTTGACAACTTCTGTTACTGGACGGGCTACACCACTCCTTTTCTTTAGCAGCTGCAGAGTGGTACACCTTGTAGATGATGGCCAGAAAAAGCATGTTCTCCTGTAGATGGCAAACATTGCATCAAGTGGCCTCTGCTCCTCTTCCTCCACCTTAACATCACATACAGTACAGTCCTCAAGAGGTGGCACCCCAATTAATCTTGTTTCCCCCTCGTCACAACTCTCCAACCGCCCAACTGACGGTGGGTAACCACAGATGGGTGAGTCTGCAGAGATGTTCACACATACTATTCCGGGGCGTCAGAGGTCTGATCTAAAGATTCACAGACTCAAGAGGACCAAATCATGTGCAGCGATGCCCAATTTTTTTTCAGTTTGATCCGGGGCCGGACGAAGTAGGGTCCAAGCAGAATCCAGACCCTCGTCACCAGAAGTTAATCCCTGGGGATGGAGGTGATCCTGATGAGACTCAGATAGTTGAGGCACACACGGACTGTACTGTGCTGTTGGGGCAGGAAGAGGAGGAGGGTGACTCTCAGGGTGAGGAGTGGGACAGCAGAGAGGATGACGATGAGGTTGTAGATCCCACTTGGTGTGAACCCAGAGGCATGCAGCTGAGTAGATCAGCAGAGGAGGTGGAAGAGGAGGAAGACGAGGAGGTTATGTTGCGGCTTCCCACACAGACATGGAGTAATGCAACGAAGACAAGCACTGCATCCTTAGCCACAACTCTGGCTGTGGCCAGCAGCGGTCAAGAAGGGGGCTGGAGGCATGGGAACCTAGAAGGAAGCCCCACATGACCGGGATTGGCCAGGAGGGTGCAATTTTTAAATCCCAATGGTCGGGATTGGGTTTAGGCTTGGAGGGGCTGGCATTTGGATGGGGGTGGGGTAAAGGGGGGGGGAGGTATAATAGGGAAAAGTGCGGGAAAACGGGCAGTCCAGGGAAGAAGTTATTGAGAGAAGTTCTGGAGCACTAATCCCCAAAATATATATATATAATAATTTTACCTTTTACCAATTTGCTGGGACACTCTTCTGGCTATTATGGAGTCCGTGGAGTCCCTTATCGCCAGGCTGAGGGAGACTGACAGATCCAGGCGAGGAGGGTGGCTTGAGTCCCAGCTGGCCGGGCTGCTGGGGAATGCCGGAGAGGAAGAATCCCCGTCGGGATCGGGAAGAATTGCCAGGAGGACGCGGCCCCCCGAGAGGTTTTCCCCAGAGATGGTCAGTACGGGCAGCAGGCGCAGGCTGCGGAGCCCCTCAGGGGACCCTGCGTCCGGTGAGCATGCCGGCGGAATCCCCTGCCGGCGCACCCGCCGCGGCAGGAATCCGCCCAGCCGGTCTGCGGGCTCCCCCTGCATCGGGTCGCGGTCAGTTCCCCGCTCCATCGTGGTGCGGCCTGCCCCTTCGGCGCGCCGCAGTACTAGATCTCAGGCCGCGCCGGAAGCAAGGCCCGGGCCGCCGACGCGTCACCCGGGGGGCGGGGCCTCACCGGAAATGGGGCCTACGTCACTACCGGCCCCGGATACAGATGGAAGGTACGCACAACCAATGAGCGGCGGGCACAGGGACACGCCCCCCGCTCCTAGATCCGGCGGCCGGTTATTCAAAAGAAAAAAGGGCAGCAATCCTGCAGCGGGGAACGGAGGGACCACCATCGCGGCAGGCACACCTGGCGATGTTCCTGTCGAGGTGCCTGCCAGACAGACCAGAGGGGGCAGACATCAGCGGAGCTACACGGGCAGACAGCAGCAATTCCAGGACCTGCTGCCTGGCCCAAGTCACTCCAGGCAGAGGGATTGAGCGGCGGGCAGCAGCACAGAGTTGCCTGGCTGTTATCCACGGATCAACACGGATCGGGCTGGTGAGTCCGGGTCTGAAAATCGCGGAGGTGCACGGTTGGTGGTGTGGACCGGAGCAGGGACGAGCGGAGGACGAACGACGGGGATGTCGGCACGGGCTCGGGTCCCCCCTGGTGACGAGGAGGCCAGGGGTGCGGGCCTTGAGGGGCAGGGGTCGGTCGGACTGGATTATGGAGAAGAACAAGACTAACCAAGGACTCATCAGGACTCGGGGAGTACGGCTGGCGGGGACACAGCACCTGCGCAGCTTCGTGAGTATGCGTCTATGTATGGTTTGTCGCCCGCGGGGTCTTTAACGGATGGGGTAGGTGATAGGCAGGTGCCTGGGCCTAGCAGGGAAAATGTTAGGGGAGGTAGTGGGTCGGATGTAAGCGGGTTTAGGGATTTGTTGGTTAGCATGTCGCGCATTTTGGCGAGAATAGACGGGGGGGGAGCCATTCAAGGGGGGTTGTCACCTGCGGGGGCTTGGCTACCTAGTCAACCGGCGTTGTTGCAGGTGGGGAGCGAGTCGGCCAGGTCGGCGGGGTATGCAGCTGAGACACCTTCTGGGGTATCGGTCTGGGTGCAGACAGAAAAGGAAAATACGGATACTGTAAAACTGGATGATAGGGCGAAAGGGGAGGTATACGTGTGCTTTGAGGGGCCATTGGGGGCGCATTTAAAAAAAGAGGTTAAAGAAAAGATTTGGCGGGACGAGTATGTTGAAATTTTTTCCCTTCTTCCGTTGGAAAAGTTTAACCTGGATAAGGGAAAAAAGGACGACAGTAAAAAAGAGGAGGAAGAGAAGCGTAGGTGGAGGTTGATTCCACAGACGTTTGTCAATTGGTTACAAGCTTTTGCAATAATGGCTAGTGTTATTGGGGAAAAAGCTCCTGATAATTGCTCGGGTTTGTTTTGCTACCTTGATTCTATTGGGGAGGCTCATCGTACTTACGGGGGTCAGGCGTGGTTACGATATGACGAGCAATTTCGGCAGAGGAAGGCAGTCCGCCCGGAGATCAGATGGGATCAAAAGGACATTGGGTTGTGGCTGAAGGTTATGGCACCAGTAAGGTATGGGCAGTCCTTTCTCGGGAGCAGCAGTAGTGGGAACCAATCAGCAGGACACGGGGGAAGTAACCAGGGGGCACAAAGCACTAAGAAGGAAGTGGGAACTTGCTGGCAATTTAACGACGGCCAATGCAAGTACAGGACCTCCTGTAAATTCAAACACGTGTGCTCCCATTGTAATGGAAGTTCACACGGAGCATCAAAATGCTTTAAGAAGGGTAAGGGAAAGCCAACATTGGGTACCGGTCAAGGGGGTGACTCCGGTGAGGGTGCACGCAATGGCCCCCTTTCTAAGTAGGTTTCCGGATCAGTTGAAGGCTAAGGTCATTTCGGATGGGTTTTTGGTAGGTTTTAGAATCCCTCCTCCTGAGCACGAGGTCCCCTTTTCAGTAAAAAATTTGACGTCGGCTTCCCTTCATCCGGATGTGGTTAGCGTGAAGTTGGCTAAGGAGGTGGAATTGGGCAGGATGGCTGGACCGTTTCCGGTATTACCTAGCAGCAGGGTGGTTATTTCGCCGTTGGGGGTTGTGCCCAAGAAAGAGCTGAATAAGTTTCGTTTGATTCAGCATTTGTCGTACCCGAAGGGGCTCTCGGTGAATGATGGCATTGCACAGGAATTATGTTCAGTTGAATATACATCATTTGATGCAGCGGTTCGATGGGTACAGCGATATGGGTCAGGATCGTTGCTAGCCAAGACGGATATCGAGTCGGCTTTTCGGTTGCTGCCAGTTCACCCGGATAGCATCCTGTTGTTAGGTTGTTTTTGGAATGGGGCATATTACATGGATAGGTGTTTGCCAATGGGTTGTGCAATTTCGTGTTCTTTGTTTGAAACGTTTAGTACCTTTTTGGAATGGGTGGTGAGGGACTTGGCATCAGTTAATTCAGTCATTCATTATTTGGATGATTTGTTGTTTTGCAGGCCCTCCGCAATCATTGTTGTGTAGGAATTTATTAGGTACTATGGTTTGGGTAGCGGAGCATTTTGGCGTACCATTGGCAAAAGAAAAGACAGAAGGCCCTTGCACAATCCCAAGCTTCTTGGGCATTGTAATTGATAAGGAAAAGATGGAGTATCGATTACCTGAAGATAAATTGTGTCTGCTCAAGCAGGAGGTCGATAGAGTCGGGAGGTTGCGCAAGGTGACCCTGAGGGAGCTACAATCGCTGTTGGGGCGCTTAAATTTTGCATGCAGGATTATGCCAATGGGCAGAATTTTTTGTCGCAGGTTGTCAGGCGCCACAGCAGGAGTGCGTGCGCCCCATCATTTTATCCGCCTAAATAAGGAACACAAGGAGGACCTGAAGGTTTGGAAGTTGTTTTTGGAAAGCTATAATGGCAGGTCGTTAATCCAGCAGGAGTTTGTAAGCAGTTTTGATTGTGAGATATTTACAGATGCTGCAGGAAGTGCTGGTTATGGGGCCTACTGGAAGGGGCGGTGGAGTGTTGGGGCATGGCCGATCGGTTGGACGGAGAGGGGTCTTTCGAGGAACCTGGCATTTTTGGAATTGTTCCCTATTGTTGTTGCGGTTACTATTTGGGGGGAGTGTTTTGCCAACAGGAGAATTCGGTTTCATTGCGATAACATGGGAGTGGTGTCTGTCATCAACAGCTTGTCTGCTTCGTCTCCGCCGGTGATCAGGCTGCTCAGGGAACTAGTTCTTTGTTGTCTCAATTTGAACGCTTGGATTACAGCAGTCCATGTTCCAGGTGTACAAAATTCCATAGCAGATGCCTTATCTCGTTTTCAGTGGGACCGTTTTCGGGCGCTAGCACCAGAGGCAGAGGACGTGGGTCAAGAATGCCCTTCGCATTTGTGGCAACTGGTTATGGAGGAGCCGGACGGTTAATAAGGGAGTCCATTACGAGGCAGACCTGGGCATCATACGAGGCATCGTGGCGAGTATGGCAAAGTTGGATTCTGGAGTGGGGTGTGGTGGAAAGTGAAGGAGATAGAGAGATGGCGGTGTTGTTTCTTGTGGGAAGGGCAGCAGAGATTGGATGGTCTGTGTCAAAAGTAAGTAAATTTGTAGCAGGATTGGCAGTCGCTTTTAAATTGCAGGGGATAAAAGATGTTACAAAGTCCTTTTTAGTGAAGCAAGCACTTAGGGGCTTTAGGAGAGGCGGTAAGGTGTTGGATAGACGAAGACCAGTGACTTTTAGTATTTTAGAGCGGTTGGGTTTAGTGTTGGATAAGATCTGTTGTTCGGTTTTTGAAGCCACACTGTTTAGATTGGCTTTTTCATTGGCGTTCTTTGGCGCACTAAGATTAGGTGAGTTGGTGGCACCAAGTAGGAATAAGGTTGGGGGTTTGTTTGCTGAGGATGTGAGCGGTCGGAAAAGGGGCATCGAATTTTGGATTAGGAGGGCGAAGATGGATCAATTGGGCAGAGGCAAGCGAGTGGTATTGGGGGAGATTAATGGATCTTTTATGTGTCCTAGGAGATGTTTAATGGCTTACTGGCAGGTTTGGTCAGGACGTAAGGGCCCATTATTGTGTCATAAAAACGGAGAGTTTTTGTCACGTTTTCAATTTATTGCAGTATTTAAAAAAGAGATCCGGGAGCTGGGCCTTAGTCCAGAGGTGTACGGGTCGCATTCTTTCAGAATCGGTGCGGCGTCAGAAGCGGATGGTTTGGGTTTAGGAAAGGATGTGATAAAACGCATCGGGAGGTGGAGTTCTGATCGTTATCTGTCCTATGTACGGCATTAGGTATGCGGAATTGTGGTTTTTATTTTGTCCAGAAGTGAATACCCCCTTTTTGGTTGTCTTGTTGCAGGTGACGTCCCGTTATTAGTCTGGATTCTTGGACACTCTTTCGTTCATTGGGGGGCGCTGCAGGCGGATGTGAGGCCAAACGGTAGGCAATTGGGTTTTAGCAGAGAGCAAGTGGTGGTCCGGTGGCTGGTTTTTTCGAGGGATGGTATGGAGAAGGGTGCTTCCTGAATTCCATAAGGCGGCTCGTTTGGACCGGGCGCCGGACAGTTTTGGTGGTGCATATGGGGGGGAATGATTTTGGGGTTCGGCCGGTTAGGGAATTGATGAGGGATATTCGAATTGATTTTTAAGGTTATGGACATCTTTTCCTGGGGTGTTGACGGTTTGGTCTGACATTGTGCCGAGAAAAAATTAGAGGGAGGTCAGATCAGTGAAGGGCATTAATAGGGCACGAGTAAAGTTGAATAGAGCCATAGCAGCTTTTGTTGGTAGAAATGGGGGGGTAAGTGTTCAGCATCTTGATCTTGAGGCAGGGGTTGGTGATTTTTGGGCGAAGGATGGTGTGCACCTGAACGATATTGGGATTGATTTATGGGCATTATCTATACAGGAGGGGATTGAGAGGGCTTTGGCAGTGTTGGGGAGCTCACAAGCCTGAGGTGGTCAGGGCTGTTCGTTTGTTGCGGGGGGTGGGGTTCTTGGAGTTGGCACAGAAGTGTCGGTGGGAAAGTTATTGGAAATTTACAGGCAGTGGCTTGATTAAGCGGGGTGATCTGGCATTTGGTTTTTGGGGCTCTGGACGGGGTTTTACCCTGGGAGCTTTTGGTGCCCTTGAGCTGGTGATGGACGGCTGAGGGTAATACGGTGGTTCGATTTCGGTTTAGTTATGCCAGATCTAATTTTTAACTCCAAGAACCCTCCCTTCTTATTTGAATAATAATGTTTATATGTTAATGTTGTTTGTTAATAAAGTGGCCGGTGTGGCCAAATTTATCCAAAGAAATTACAGGTGCAGTGTTTTTATTTGTTAAGGTACTTGAGGTCGGTAAGATGGGGAGGGGTCTTACGGAACTATGGAACCCGGGTTGGCCGTACACGGTCATGGGTCTGCAGTTTGCAGGGGTGGCAAGGGTTGCCTAGCCTGGGTTTTTTTGGAGACCGCAAAGGATGACACAACTGACGTTATCTGCCAACTTTGTAAAAAACGACAGAGAAGTGGCAAAAATTGCAATAATTTGACTACATGAATGAACTGACACATGCACGATCAACATGCGCTAGTCTGGGAATCTCACTGTGCTAAAATTCAGACTGCTTCTTCCTCCTCTGTGATCATGGCAAGTGTTCTCACACTGGTTTCCGACATAAGAACCTCCACTTGTTTACCAGCTACAGTTGAGGTGAGTGGGAGTCCGGCAGCTGTTATGGAATTGGACATGCCTGCTGTTTTTGACCAATCTCACACACTGAGCACACCCCATCTTTCTCAATCCACCGTAACATCTTTACCTGCACCTCTATCACAGTCCAGAAGTTTGTCGTGTTCACCCTACTACAGACTTTCTCAGCACAGCAGCCAGCCCTCAATCCTGCAGTTGTGGTCATGTAATAGATTGTTTCCTCCTACACGTGCCAAAGCAAAGAGTCTTAACTTCATCATCTCCAGTCTCTTGGCCACGGAAATGTTGCCATTACTTCGGTAAGAAAGATGTGCCTGCGCTACACCAGCATGTTGCAGACAACATCACCCGTTCCTTGAAAAAATCTTTGTCTGACAGGGTGAATTTCACCACTAACACCTGGACAAGCAAGCATCGCCATGGGTGTTACATCTTACTGACTGGGCACTGGGTGACTCTGGTGGCTGTGGGGGTAGGAGGGGAATGGGCTGCTCTACAAGTATTGGAATTCTCAAGGCTTGCAGGGCGCTTGGGTATTGAGAACTAAACCACTACCCACCAGAAGATGGAGAACTATACTAATAGACAACTGGGGTTGGAGAACTAAACTGATAAACACCTAGGGTTGGAGAACGAAACAAATACACACTCGAAAATAGAGAATTAAACTAATAGACAACAGGGGTTGGAGAATGTGAAGACACGCGGTCTTCCGTGGGTGTAATACTACTCAGAAAACACAGGGTGAGGGTTAAACAGTGTGGAAATAATTTATTGAACCACCAAACAGACAATAACATATAGAACAGTCCCAGCAAATACCCAGGATGGTGCAAAATTACACAGTCTCACCCCTTCGCTGGCCTGCCGGGAATAGAGTAACTGATATTTTGGGACTTCCAGGATCAACTACCTTAACCAGTAGCACCTTGCTTTGCGTGGACACCCACATAGAGGAGATAGCGGCAACTTAGGAAGTTGATAGTCCATTGATGTACAAGGCCAGGAAACCCGTAGTTCCCACCCTGGCTTCTCCGAACATATCCATGGGACTAGGTAACCGGATGGTCCCAACCTGGATTTCTCCAAATGTATCCATGGGTTCCAGGTGACCGGATGGTCCCAACCTGGCTAACTCAAACATATCCATGGGACCAGGTAACCAGAGGGTCACAATTCTGGATTTCCACAAACATCTCCATAGGTTCTGTGATGGTCAATGGAGCAGATCTGTATCCTTCCAGCCAGGGCCATGTTCCCTTAGGCTGGCATCCTGTAGTATCCGAATCTGTGTCCCTCTGGATGGAGCCATGCTACCAAGCTGCTGTCTTGAAGAGTCTCTCTGATTTTCCTTGCAGCCCGATAAAAATCCATTTTTATATTTACATCTGTGGCTCAGGTCAACGCTCACAGGTCAGAGGGGAAGGTGCAGGGCTCATGTCTCATTGTTTAAGAATTTAATAAATTTGCATAGTTTGTCCTCCTGTTTTGTGAGTCAACACACTAGCTGGCCTGGTTCAATATGTAACTAGCATATTAGCAAAACATATCCATGGGACCAGGTGACCGGAGGGTCACAATCCTGACTTTCCATAAATGTCTCCATAGGGGCAGTGATGGTCAATGGAGCAGAGCTGCATCCTTCCAACCAGGGCAGTGTAGAATCCACATCTGTGCCCCTCTGGATGGAGCCATACTACCAAGCTGATGTCCTGAAGAGTCTCTCTGATTCTCTTTGCAGCACGATAGAAATTCCTTTTTATATTTACATCTGTGGCTCAGGTCATCATTTACAGGTCACAGGGGAAGGTGCACGGCTCATGTCTCATTGTTTGAGCATTTACTCAATTTGCATAGTTTGTCCTCCTTTTTGTGAGACAACACACTAGCTGGTCTGGTTAAATATGTAACTAGCATATTAGCAAACACTATAGTCATATTGTTCTATTACTCTGAGTCACTGTCCTTCTTGACCAGCCAAAGAAAAACACATAAATTCAAAAGTCAACACAAACACAATAGTGTATTTCTTCTGGCCTAACAAATTTAGACGTCTAGCTAATTAAGATTAGAAGCTGTGTCGTCACAGAGAACTAAACTACTAAACAGCTAGTCTTGGAGAACTAAACCACTACACACCAGGGGATGGAGAACTAAACCACTAGGCATCAAGGTGTCACTAGACACCAAGTTTTGGAAACCCAAGTCTTGTGGAACAAACCTCTATATCTAACACTTCATCCACTGATTCTGCCCACTCCACCTCCTCTAGAGGCTCCCCCTGCGCCCTCAACCTCTGTCTTAATGAGACACGTGTTCCAACAGTGCAGATGGAATCCCCCCACCTACGTACTGCACAGCCAGGGCTCACCGCAATCAAACAGTGTTTAAATTAATATGCTTTGGAGATCGCAGTCATACAGATCAAAAGTTGTGGACAGCTATCCGTGCTGAGTTTGAGAAATGGCTGTCTCTACTGAACCTGGAGCCAGTGAAGGCTGTGTGCAATAACGGTGCAAACCTGGTGGCAGCCGAACGCCTGGGCAACCTCACACATGTGCCCTGTATGGCTCACATCCTCACCCTGATGGTACAGCAATTTCTCTGCGACTATCCCAGCCTGGATGCGCTGCTGCAGAAACCACGGTCGCTGTGTGCTCACTTCCGCCATTCGCAACCCGCGGGTCATCAGCTCCTGTCACACTTTGAATAGTCTGCGGGAGGAGGTGGTGGTCCCAGGGGAAGAGGAGGAAGAGGAGGAACCAGAGGAGGATGTGGAAAGGTTAACAATATCTATAAGTTCCGATCTGTCGTCGCACAGGCGGCTGCCATGGGAGGAACAGATGGAGGAGGACGAGGAGGAAGAGGTGATAGATGTGCAACAGTGAGGAGATGAAAAGGATAATGATTCCCTCCCTGATGTCCGTCGTTTCCAGGAGGGGATGGAGGAAGCAAGCTTGAGTGTTATCCTGCCACCAACACAATATGGACTTGGTCCTCATGAAACCGACCCATGAGTGCCTTCTTGCAGCATTATCTGCAACATGATTGTTGCCCGTGTTGTTAGGATTAGAAATAGTGCTGACTATTGGGTTGGCACTCTGTTCAATCGTCGGTACAAAAGTAAATTTTGCCAGTTGCTTCCCCCCCTGGAAAAGGACGTGTCCATGCTGTAGTATCAAAACATGCCTGAAGGCAATCTTGAGATTGGTTTCCCCAAGACAGCAGTGAGGCACACAGTGTGCATCGCAGTGATAGACTTCCAACCCCGGAAAAGTTGAGTCGTCAATGCAAAAACATTAGCAGCCTTGCAGCGCTGGGGTCCTGGGTTCCAACCCCACCAAGGACAACATCTGCAAGGAGTTTGTATGTTCTCCCTATGTTTTGTTTGCAAGGGTTTCCTCTGGGTACTCATTTTTCTTCCCACACTCCAAAGACATAATCTGCCCATAATTATTGGAAATGTTTGGTCTACAAGTTGGGTCTCCTTCATTTGCGTTGCCTGAATTTGTCAGAGCTTTCAGAGCACCAGGCCTACACCTGTCACTCATCCACCAGTTACTGATCAAACTTTTATCTAGAAATACTGCTCCAAGCCCTCCCCAATGCTTAAATGTGGCATAGTTTCAGGACCACGCTATTAGCACAAAATATTTATCTTCTGAAATGTGGCCTGGTTTCTGGTCCACACTATTAGCACAAAGAATTTATATTGTGAAATTTGGACTCCTGGCTGGAGCACAATACTAGCATAAAATAATTACAACCTCATATGTGGCCTACTTTTTGTAGCACGGTAGTAACAGAACAAATGTATAATTTATCATGTCAACTACTGTATGGAGAAGAATATCGACACCAAAGAATTAAACTTTTACTACTGTGCTACATAAAGTAGGCCACATTTCAGACAACTAATTTAGATTTTATCATGTGAACCCATGGATAAAGAACAATATCAGCACTAAAGAATTAAAAGCTCAAATATGGCCTAGTTTGTTTAGCACTGTAGTAGCAGAAAATATTGAGATTAAATAATGAGAACCCCGGGATTGAGCAGAATATCAGCGTCAAAGAATTAAAAGCTCAAACATGGCATGGTTTTTGTAGCACGGTAGTAGTAAGGCAACAAAGTTAGATTTTATCATGTGAACCTCTGGATGGAGCAGAATATCAGCATCAAAGAATTAAAAGCTTAAATGTGGCCTAATTTGTGTAGCACTAGAGTAACAGCAAATATTGAGATTAAGTAATGAGAACTCCTGGACGGAGAGCAATATTTGTACCAAAAAATTATATGTGGGATGTGGCCTGCTGTATCATGTTAGTAACAGAAGAAATTAGATTTTTTACTGTGGATGACACCTGGATACAGTAGAATATATGTACCAAAAAATTACAAGCTGGGATGTGGCCTGCTGTATCACGTTAGTAACTGAATAAATTAGATTTTATACTGTAGATGAGACCTGGATACAGTAGAATATATGCGCCAAAAAATGACAAGCTGAGATGTGGCCTGCTGTATCATGTTAGTAACAGAAGAAATTAGATTTTTTACTGTGGACGAGGTGTATATACATAGTAACACAAGACCCACTTAAAAATAAATTATTACATAAGACACCAAATTATGGAATAATAATGACAGTGGTGTTTATTCAGGCTAACTAAACAATTGTTTAACCATAAATATATTAACAAACATATAACCAATTAATTTCCATTGTAACAAATCAAATCCACCCAGCAAAGACCAGGCGATTTTCCCAAATGCCATGAAAAAAAGAGGCATGCCCCCCCCCCAGAACATGCAGCCATTTTTCAATAATGGATTGTAAATCCAAATTAAAAATATTTAAGCCAATGTCTGATAAATGAACCATGTCCCTCCTATAAATGCCCTGTGTAAATCCTTCAAGGTCTATATGTCTAAAAGAGAAACCATCAACTTGCAACGTAAACTTTTCCATACTTCTAATAATTGTCTATAAAGTGTAGGTTAGGTCTGGCCCATAGCAATCTCAGAACGATTTCAGAAAAAAAACAAAACCAGATTGGAGAAATTCAGTTTTTCATAAAGAAAGGTCTTTTCTCATAGTAGCCAAAAGGTCCAATTTGTTGTTTTTACCCAAATCGTTACCACCTAAGTGGAAAATAACTAGATCAGAATTGGGCCATTTAAAAGCTAGTTTACACATTTCTGACATACATTAAGGTCTTCCATTTCATTCCTCCGATGTTATGCCCCAAGAGTTGAACTGAAGAGGAACTAAAAGAAAGTTTTCTCTGTATAAGACCTCAGGATCGCTCACTTTTCAGCCCAGTAAATAAACGGATGTCCGATAAGCCATATTATGATGGGACCTAAAAAATGAATTACAGATTAATAATTGTCTAGTTCTGGGTGTATGAACATCTTAAACCTTCTAGATTCCCATCTACCAATCTTCATGATTTTTTTGTTGCACAATCCTTAGTGTGAAACTTTGCTGCGGCTCCAATTTGGATGAATTTCTTAGTTTATTCTTACCAAGTCTAACTAAGCATTTTTTTGTTAGCACAAAATTAAATTGAAAAACAGTGGCGAGCTCCCAAAATGAGCATTCATGTCGAAAACGACAATTATGCAGTCATTTGCATGCAGCCTCGTTAATGGCAAAACGAAAGTCTCTTTTGTTGGAGGTACTCACACCTATACTATTCACTGAATGCCTCTGAGGGAGCATCAAATCAAATTGACCCAAAACCCAACATCCCTAACTCCACAGGCCATATTAGGATAGACAGCTAATTTTTGCCTAAACGCCTCATCGTAACTCAGCCAGTCCATACCGCCAAACTTACAATAGGCTTCAAGTATAATATCTATATGCTGAAATAATCCAGTACAGAGATTAGGAATTTTTCGCCCAGGACAGCTGAGTACATAGAGAACGCCTGAAGCCAATTATTAAACTATTTTTAAAAAGCATCACATTTTTTATCATCACTTCAAATTTGTCATCTCTTTTTTTCATATTTACTCAGCTGTTCCCTTGAGGCTGGTAATAATAATGAAAATAAATCAAAATAATCCCTGCTCCAAATGAGCTCCTTTACAGAAGCACTTAAATGAAATCCCAAAGGGGATAGTTCACAAGTTAGTTAGAGAAGAACTGAGCTAAGCAGAACTATCCGCATTGCCCAAGACCTCATTAAGTACCTCTTTTGCTAAAGATTTAAAATCTACATGGGTGGTAGACAGGTGCACATTGAAAATCTCACCCCTTCCATGCAAAGTTGTCCTTGCTCCGGATCTTTAGAACAGCCAGCACTCAAACCCGATGTATGGGGCAAGCATGGCCGCACTGGTGTCTGTGCTGCTGGGTCTTTGTCCTCATCCGACCCCGGTGAAATGACTCTCCAAGACATAGCAGCTGCCATGTCCGATTGCTGTCCGGGCGCTGTGCCGCAGGCCGAATCAAGGATAGATGCCACAGGGCACTTTTATGTCTGTGGCGGCTAGACGTGTCACCGGCGACTGCTGAGGGTGATTACATGGGGCTGCGAGACTTCCGGAGGGGCGGCCTTCGCCCTTCCTGTGCGCGATCTCCATTCTTGGAGGAGGAAGAAGCTGGTGGGGAATAAGTCACTCGGGCGCAGCGGTTCCTCTTGGAGCTCCTGCTTCTCCTGGATGACGATTCTTGGGCAGAGAGGATGATGGCGCGGCGGTTCCTCTTGGAGCTCCTGCTTCTCCTGGATGACGATTCTTGGGCAGAGAGGATGACGGCGCGGCGGTTCCTCTTGGAGCTCCTGCTTCTCTTGGATGACGATTCTTGGGCAGAGAGGATGACGGCACGGTGGTTCCTCTTAGAGCTCCTGCTTCTCCTGGATGACGATTCTTGGGCAGAGAGGATGATGGCGCGACGGTTCTTCTTGGAGCTCCTGCTTCTCCTCGATGACGATTCTTGGGCAGAGAGGATGATGGCGCGGCGGTTCCTCTTGGAGCTCCTGCTTATCCTGGATGACGATTCTTGGGCAGAGAGGATGACGGTGCGGTGGTTCCTCTTAGAGCTCCTGCTTCTCCTGGATGACGATTCTTGGGCAGAGAGGATGACGGCACGGTGGTTCCTCTTGGAGCTCCTGCTTCTCCTGGATGACGATTCTTGGGCAGAGAGGATGACGGCGCGGCGGTTCCTCTTGGAGCTCCTGCTTCTCCTGGATGACGATTCTTGGGCAGAGAGGATGACGGCGCGGCGGTTCCTCTTGGAGTTCCTGCTTCTCCTGGATGACGATTCTTGGGCAGAGAGGAGAGAGGATGACGATCCAGACATCGGAGCTGCTATTCCCTCGATGGCCGAGGTAGGTTTCAATAGCTAAGAAGCTCCTCCTTAGCCATTCAGCGGCGCCCTCATCCTCCGCCCTGTGGATCAGCTGTTGTGGGAGCTTATTCATCTCTGTTCTTGATCTTCTTTCTTCTGACAAGCAGATGAATAAACAGCCAAAAAAGCCGACTTATATACAGAAAATCTTCCCGCACTTTTTCATACTGACAAATCAGGAATCAGGAAAAGAGCACCAATAAAAGCCAGATAAAACCATTTAAAACCTGCTTGTGGATACCACCACTTAAATTATTTACCTTTTAACCCTTGAGACCTAAAATGACCAATAGTTAAACCTTGATACCATACCATTAATATGTTCAAATTCTAATGGAGGTCTGTGTTATCAAGAGATCTCCCTTACTTTTTCGCTTCAGGGGAGGGCTTCCAGCAGAATATATGCTCCAAAAAATATCAAGCGGAGATGTGGTCTGCTGTATCGCGTTAGTAACAGGAGAAATTAGATTTTTTACTGTGGACGAGGTCTGGATACATGGTAACAAAAGATGCACTGAAATATAAATAAATTACACAAGACACCAAATTATGGAATAATAATGGCCGTGGTGTTTATTCATGGTAACTAAACAATGGTTTGTATTGTCATCAATAGGCTGCAAGCCAGACACTGTGCATCACACGTATCTGTGTGACTGGCACCCTATGCAGACTCCATCGGTGTGCATTGATGAAAGGGTAGTTATCCAGCAACTTGTGAAAGTGACTTAAAAAATAGCCTTTATTTTGAAAAAATTAAAACCATGAGACCATGGTGCAAATAAAAGCGTACAGAGGCTTACGCATTTCGGTGTGCATGTATAATACTACACAGCTCCCCCCTCCATGAATTGGTAGGTTAGTGAGTGGCTGTGTGCATCAGTATTTTGCACATGTGCTGCCCCCGCCTTTATCATGGAGGCTTGCTGCTGCTGTAGTGCATTGGTAATCTGAACTGGTGTTGGTAAGGCATTATCTTTTACTGTGATGTTTTTAGACCTTGCCCATAGCAATCTCGGAACAATTTCAGAAAAAAACAAAACAGGATAAGAAAAATTCAGTTTTGAGCATTGCTTTTAAGGTTTTATTAAAGCACTCCACCAGGCCATCTGTATGTGGATGGTAAACGGAAGTTCGCAGCTGGGTAATCTGAAGGACTTTACACAGCTCCTTCATTACCTTGCTCATGAACGGGGTTCCTTGGTCCATTAGTATCTCCTTCGGCAGTCCAGTCCTGGGAAATATATGGTTAAGTTCTCCGGCTATGCTCCTACTCGACGAGTTCGTCAGTGGTATCGCTTCCGGGTACCGGGTCGCATAGTCCATGACCACCAGGATGTATTGGTGGCCCCGGGCCAATCTGACTAAGGCCTCACTAGGTCCATGGCAATCCTCTCAAAGGGGATTTCTATCACAGGTATCAGGTCCTTGACCACCCTGACCTCGTGGGATTGGGCACCACAGTCTGTTTCCACTGTCACTCTGGCCACAGGGTAGTCCTTGGTGTCCCCATGTATGCAGCGAACGCCCATAGTCTTGGCAGAGATCAACTGGTGGGGAAGGGTGGCACTGATTAGGGTCACTAGACTCCCTGAATCAAACAGTCCAAGCACCATCAACCCATTAATGGACACGGGACATGCCTGCGGCCCCTAACCAGGTTGACCATCCACACTACAGGCCAGATAGGCATAATAAGAACAACGCCGTCCTAGGCTGCAGTCCATTGTTTCAGGGGACATTTGACACTGGGCGGCTATGTGTCCAGGTTTATGACACCGCCAACATACCACATCCCTCACAGCAGTCCTTGCTGAGCTCTCAGTGGGATTGGGAAGACCCCCGTTTGTGACTCTAGACCCCTTACATGGTGGGCCCGCCCTTCTTTCGGTACTCCAGTACAGGGAATTGACTATGTCCAGTTTCCCAAGGGATTTTTCGACCACTTGGTACCTCTCTACCAGGCCCACAAGGTCATCCGCATTCCGGGGGTCGACCTGGGCAACCCAGGTCTGCACCGGCCTGGGTAGGGAATGGATGAACCTGTCCATCACCACTCGTTTAACCATCTGGGCAGGAGAGGAAGGCTCTGGCTGCAGCCATTTCTGGATTAGATGTAGCAAATCAAACATCTGCGAGCGAGGGGGTTTGTCGCCAGCATACGCCCAGTGGTGGACTCTTTGTACTCTGACAGACATAGTCACTCCCGAGCGTGCCAATATCTCTGTCTTTAACTTGGCATACTCCTGTGCATCCTGTAAGGCCGGGTCATAGTAGGCCTTTTAGGGTTCACCCGTTAAATAACGGGCCAGCACCCCCGCCCATTGCTCCGGCTGCAGTTTTTCCCTCTCTGCTACCCTTTCAAACACAGTCAGAAATGCCTCAACATCATCCCCCGGGGTCATCTTTTGCAACGCATGCCTTACCGCCTTCCGGACGTATGACACATCCCCTGGACTTGGGGGAGGGATGGCCTCCCTGCTGCGGACCTCCCCTACTAGGAGGTCCTTCTGCCGTTGCTGCTGTTGGATCTGCTGCATGAGGAGTTTATTGGTCTCTTGCGGTGCTTGCTGGCTCTGCAACCCTCGTTGCTGGTGTAGAAGCGCCCGGTGCTGCTGTTGCAGGCTCTGCTGGCTCTGCAAGTTCTGTTGATGTTGCTGCTGTTGGCTCTGAAGCAAGTGCTTGAGGAGCTCCTCCATGTTCCTGGACATCTCTGGCTGGCTGTCAGCCTTTTCCCAGGACATCCACCGATCTCTGTGGCAGGTACATGTGTTCCTGGAAACGTGCTCGCACTCTCACACCAACTGTGGCAAGACAACTCACTCGGCTGCAGTCGGAAGTAGACACAGGAACGGTTTCGTCTGCAGGTTTATTATGTCAGCATAAAGCTCTGCAGACTTCAGCAAAAGTAAACTCAGCCTTGCTGGCATAACGGTAAAACAAAAGACAAATGGTAACACAGTCCATATGTGTGTGTGGCACCCCAGGGGTCTGGTTTTCCACAGTAATGTAATGTTATGTCTGAGAGCAGGTGTGAGGTCCTTTGGTCAGGGATCCTGTGCATGCCACACCTCCTGCCCAGTCTTGGGAGGGGAAGGACTTCCCCTATATAAACCCGGGGCTGAGGCAGGGTGAGGAGTAGAGAAGAAGTAGAGACGAGAAACAGTCATAGGAAGAAACAGCAGAAGCTCAGTGGGAGCAATACTACTACGAGTCAGGGGCTGGCAGCTGCAGAGCTCGCCCTGACTGAGAAGCTTTCTTACCAGACCCGGCGTCCGAGGCTGTGGGGACTAACTCTTACCCAGCAGCAGAAGCCGACCGGCAGGGGATTTCAGGTCCTCAGGCCCAGAAACCCGAAGGCACGGTCACACGCGTGGGACCATCACCGCCATCGTGGAGCGGAAGCCATTAGAAGGCCCCGAGTCACCGGCCATACGGGTGAGCACCACACGGTACACTCAGGGACGTGGGCTACTTATATCCGCTTCTAGCAAGGTAGCCAGAAGAGTACAGTCAGTTTGGGAGGCCTACAACTCCGCCTGGCCAGGGGAGATCCCATCTGCTCAAGGACTGACCAGGCCCCGTTCGCTAGCAAGTACTCCGGGAGGGTCTATCGTTGTTACCAGTAAAGACCCTGAATTACACCGCACCGTCTCTGAGTGGTTCCTGCTACCCCCATCTTCCACGTCGGCTGCCCTGAGGCCATACCCCTCCCGTTGGGGGTTATACTATCACGCTGCACAATTCTACACCGGCCTCAGCGGTCTGCCCTGCAGCGGCAGCTCCATAGCTGCAAATCAACGGGTGGCGTAGTCGACACTCAAATAACATCTATCAAGACTGCCACACACTGAGTTTGACTCCCTGGGCACGGACCGGGTCCCCGCCACTCGGAGACTACAACCCTCATCTGATCCGGTTCCGGGTAAGCCCCGTGCGCGAGACGCTGCGCGACACAGCAGGCCCAGGGGCGCGTCATGTGCGTGTTTGCTCTGCTCCAGTTTGCAGCACCTTCAACTCCTCTCTGAGCTGAAGTTACATAGTCTGGAGAATTGTCTCTCCAGACTCACCAATAACAGAAAAAAAAACAGGACTAAGCATTTAAACCTTGCTCTGCCACACACTGAGGGGAGGTAGGTAAATGGCCTCCCACCCTCTTTGCCATTCCCATAAAACCACACCCTTTAAGAGAGTTAACCCCCAGCATATAACATGCTGGCAGAAATTTAGTAGGTTTCAGTTCACGCAGGAGAGCAACCTGAGTGACACATACCTCCCCTCGTATTTCACACCAGTGACTCTGTCACAATGGATAGATAGATAAACAGATAGATAATATATGGATAGCTAGATATATAGATAATAGATAGATATAAATGTGATATATATATATATAATCCATGCTTTTAGTGTGTACCTTACTGTTCATGTCATTTATTAATAAATGAGTAAATTTCTGGGGGAAAAATGGCGTGGGGTCCCCCGTAATTTTATTAACCAGCAGAGGGAAAGTGGACAGCTGGGGTGGATATTTTTAGCCTGGGATGGGGGTAATACCCATGGAGCTTCCCAGGCTACTAATATCAACCTCCAGCTGTATACTTAGCCTTTACTGGCTATTAAAATGGGGGACCCCCAAAAAATTACGTGGGGTCCCCCTATTTTAACAGCTAGCAAAGGTTATGCAGACAGCTGGGGGCTGACATTAATAGCCTAGGAAGGGTCCATGAATATTGGCCCCCTCCGAAGCTAGAAACAGGAGCCCTCAAGCCGCAGAAATGGTGCATCCATAGGATGCGCCAATTCTGGCACTTAGCCTCGCTCTTTCCACTGCCCTGTAGCGGTGGCAGTGGGGTAATAGGGCTGGGGTTGATGTCAGCTTATAATGACAGCTGACATCAAGCCCAGGTTAGTAATGGAGAGGCGTCTATAAGACACCCCCATTACTAACCCCATAGTGTAAGGCAAATATAAAATAAAAACACCCAGAATAAAATATTTTATTTGAAATAAAACACACACCCTTTAATATTCTAAATTAAACCAGACTTACCATCACGCCCATTCCAGCTAAAGCCAATGTCCCCTGTAATAAAAATAAAATAATAAAGCAACCTCATCCTTACCTTTCCGCTGCAGTCCAAATAGGGAGGGTCCCATGTAGATCCCATGAACAGAGCGGGCACATTGTAAAATGTGCCCGCTCTGTTCTGCAGCCGACAATACACTTACTCGGTGTATTACCGGCAAATGAGATCAGCGCATGCGCAGTGAGTATTTTCCCACACTTGTCAATGAGTTGAACTAAGCCAGTGTATTGCCGGCTGCTGAACAGAGCGGGCACATTTTACAATGTGCCCGCTCTGTTCATGGGATCTTCGTGCGACCCTTGCTTTTTGAACTGCGGTGGACAGGTGAAGATGAGGTTACTTTTATTAGAGGTGATCATGGGCTTCGGGGACTAGGTGTAAGGTGAGTAATATGGTGTTTTTTTTTGTTTTTGTTTTTTTTTTCAGGGGCGGTGAACATTGGGGACAAGGTGTAGGTGAGTATAATGTGTTTTATTTTTATTTGAACTTTTTAAATTAATTTTAACATTTTTTTTTTTACCTTCAGCAGAGCACAAGCATGGCGGATGGGAGACTACTAGTGAAGAGCGAACGTGCTCGCCACTGCTCGGTACTCGCCCGAGCATCACTGTGCTCGATGAGCTCAGCGCTCAGCGAGTATTTCTGGGTTGCTCGGGCGGGAGCTCGGGTCCCCTCCCTGCATGTTTGGCGCTCTTTAGAGAGCCAGTGAACATGCAGGGATTGCCTGCCATGCACTGTAATGCTGTAGCCATGTTGGTTGTGGGCATTACAGTGATTGGCTGGCCACACAGTGTCATCAGGTGTATATCAGACCTGGCGCCGCCATGCTCGTCACAGTCTACTCCGGAATCAGACAGTGTAGGGAGAGGTGCTGCTGCGTCAGGGAGAGATTTGCTTGTTCATAGTTAGTATAGGTATTCCACAACATATATCTATATCCATCTAAACCAACAGTCTGAGGACTAATCCAGATGCATATAATCAGTGCTAGGCAGGCAGGCAGTGTATGTGGCAGGCTGCAGTGTATAATACAGCACAAGAGGGTCCATTGAACGTCCTATCGGCTGCTGCTGTAATAACTACAGATATTTCTAGACATAGCCATAGATATCAAGGGTCAGGGAAAAATTTTTTTTATCTTCATCCTGGTTATTTGCTTAAAAAGCAATCCAGAGTACACCATTTTTCTGCTCACTGCAGAATACAGCCAGATCTGTTCCATATTACAGCAATAAAAATCCAGAAATTTGAACTGAATGTGGAAAATATTGGCCTCCGTTTCCATTCTGTTGCAGTGTGTCGGTGAAGCTATTCACACTAGATCTCCGTGTAGAATAATATTAGTAAATTACAGGCCTACAATTTAAAGCCATGGTTCTCTGTCAGAAATATCACCGAAAAGACTTCTGAAATCATACATTTCTTCCATTTTCATTCTGTTGCAGTGTGTCGGTGAAGCTATTCACACTAGGTCTCCATGTAAAATAATATTAGTAAATTGCAGGCCTACAATTTAAAGTCGTGGTTCTCTCAGACATGTCACAGAAAAGACTTCTAAAATCATACATTTCTTCCATTTCTATTCCGTTGCAGTGTGTCGGTGAAGCTATGCACACTAGGTCTCCATGTAGAATAATATTAGTAAATTACAGGCCTGCCATTTAAAATCTCAGTTCTCTGTCAGACATATCGCATATAACCATTTCTCATGAACATGGAAAATATTGTCCTCCATTTAAAATGGGCAAGGTGCATGGCAAGGGAAGAAGGAGTGGACGTGATGGTGCATGCAGAGGCCGAGGACGTGGCCGTGGGCAAGGTGAAATTGTGCCACAGCAAACACCCACATCTTCTTGCTCGACCTTCCTGTTCCAATTACTAGGGGACTGCAGAGAACCACTATTGCACACAGAGCAGTGTGAAAAGATTATTCGTTGGATAGCAGTTAATGCTTCCAGTCACTTGGCCACCACCTCCACCCTGTCTTCTGCATATTCTTCACCCTGATCCTCCTTCCTCCCACCATGCCATGTGCCCAGAGACAACTGATCCCACACTTGGACACTCAGAAGAGCTGTTCACTTTTCCATTTGTAGATTCGAGCCTCTCGCCCGGCCAGCTTCAGGCGAGTCAAGAGGAGAACACGTGTAGCGATGCCAAAATATTGGAGCAGCCACGGTCACACGAAGGCGACGGTGGTAAAGTGCAATTACTGTCTCAAGAGGTGGATGATGATGATGAGACACAATTGTCAGAAATTCAGGAGGAGGACCAGGGTGCGGAAGTGGAAGACGAAGTGGTGGATGATTAGTAACTGATCCAACCTGGCAGGGGAACACACGGAGAGGGAGGCGTAGCACCACAACAGGTTGGAAGAAGCAGTGTGGTGGCTGCAGACACAAGATGGGAAAGCGTTACTCGTAACGCCAACACGAAAGAAGTTTCCAGTACAACTGTTAGGTCTTCCCGAGTCTGGTTATTTTTTAAAAACTCTGCAGAAAACCCCAAAAAGGATATTTGCACCACCTGCCAGGCCAGCATCAGCAGGGGTGGCAAAACTACCAGCCTGACCACCACCAGCATGATCAGGCACATGGCAGCAAAGCACCCGACTAAGTGGGCCGAACCCCAGGGTCCATCAACAGTGTCTGCGGGTGACACCACTGCTTCTTCCACTCTTGTGCGTGCACGCCAATCCCCTGTTCATGGTGCATGCCAAAATGCCTCCCGCTCTGCACCTGTGTTGCACACTCTCAAGTAGCACCATCAGCAAGCATGTCCACGTCCTTGTCCCAGCACAGCGTTCAGTTGTCCCTACCTCAGCCCTTGGAACACAAGCGCAAATACGCAGCTAACGCCCCATAGGCCACACTACTAAATTCACACATTTCGCGAATGCTTGCGCTCGAAATGTTGCCTTTTAGGATCGTGGAGATGGAAGTTTTCCGCAACCTGATGGCGGTGGCCGTCCCTCGGTACTCGGTCCCCAGCCGTCACTATTTCTCCTGGTGTGCCGTCCCCGCATTATATGTGCATGTGTCCTACAATATTAGACGTGCCCTTAACAATGCAGTTCCTGGGAAAGTCCACATAACCACGGACACATGAACAAGGGCTTGTAGGCAGGGACGGTACATCTCGCTGGCGGCACTGGGTTAATACAGTGGAAGCCGGGACACAGTCGGACCTTGGGACGGAACTCGTCCTCCCGACGCCGAGGATTGTGGGCCCTGGATCAATCAGGGTTTCCACTACATTCTACAGCTCCTGTACCTCCTCCTACTCCTCTTCAGCATTCATCTCCAAAATGAACACATCAGTCGCAAGCTGGAAGCACTGCAGCACTGCCTTGTTCAAGCGTCAACAGGCTGCGCTGAAGCTATCATGCTTAGGTGACAAACCACACAATGCTGAAGAGCTGTGGACAGCTATGAAAGAGCAGCCAGATCTGTGGCTAACACCGCTGACCCTACATGGTCGTGTGTGACAATGGACAGTATGTGGTGGCAGCTCTGAGGCGAGGCAAGCTCACACATGTACTATGCTTGGCCCATGTGCCTAACCTCGTGGTTCAGCGGTTTCTCAAAACCTACCCGGATATGCTGGATCGGCTTATCAAAGTACGCCGCCTGTGTGCCCATTTTAGAAAGTCAGCTACAGCTTCCGCCGCCCTTGCCGTGCTTCAGCAGCATTTGCAATTTCCAGCTCACTGATCTGCGATATCCCCACGCGTTGGAACTCTACATTGCAGATGTTGGGAACGATTTGTGAGCAGAAGAGGGCAGTTGTTGACTATCAGCATCAACAATTTTGTCGGTATTCAGGTCAAACTCCACACATAAAACCACATAAAGTGGACATGGATGTCAGACATCTGTACCATCCTCCAAAACTTTGAGGACTCCACCAAGATTGTGAGCGGCGATGATGCTATAATTAGCGTCACCATCCCGCTTCTCTGTCTTCTAAAATGCTCTCTGCTCTCAATTAAAGAGGATGCATTGCAGGCGGCGCATGATGAGATGGAGCAAGGAACCATACAGGGTGATTACACACAGCACAGTCTCATCTCATCCCAACGTGGATTGGGTGACAATGGGGAAGAGGAGGAGGAGGAAGAAGACAGTACTATCTGCACAACTGTCATACCGTCTGTTCAGCATGGATGGCCTGAAGACACGGAGGAGGAGGAAGAGGAGGAGGATGAGGAGAAGAGCATGGTCAGTCGTCCTCTTGGTGAGGACACGGACGTCTTGCCTCTTTGCAGTCTGGCACGCATGGCTGAGTTTATATTACGCTGCCTTTCCGGCGAGCCTCGAGTTTTCCAAATTGTGGGTGACAGTCATTACTGGTTGGTGATGCTTCTAGACCCACGCTACAGGGAGAACTTTATGTCTCTTATTCCCTTGCAGGACAGGCCTAATAAAATGGTGCAGTACGAGAAGGCCCTTGTTGTGGAATTATTTAAAAAATTCACATCTGAAAACGCTGGCGGCAGAGGTCACAGTTATGATCTGCTACAAGCACTAAGGAAAGACAGGAGATCTGTCCCTACAATAGAACTAAGCTAGATCCCTACGATGTAACGGGGAACCTGATCCTGCGATCAGACCCGCTAAAGTCCTCAGCTAGTCTGAATGATGACCTATAGATGTGAGGGAGGGATCCCTGCAAGAACTAGGGACTGGGAGAAAGATGGACACCTAGCAGAAATTGTAGCAGTAAAAAGACAAACAAACAACATAGAACATAGAGGTCCAAAGACCTAGCTAAACTGACAGAGAAAGGTTACAAAGCACCTGGCTAGCTAAAGAGTAGAAATTACAATGAAGTCCAGCATGGCCAGAAGGGCGGAGCAGGATTAAATAGGCAAAAAGGTCATGTGACCAGCAAAATAGAAAAAACCTAACAGGAGAGTTCTAACAGTCACAGTTCGTTGGACAACCAAGGAGTACAGGTGTGAAAGACACAAATGCAATCCAGCAGAGGCAGGGGAACACTGTCAAAGTTCTGGGACAGTTTTCTCAGCCCCTCCCATCACACAGGCCCTGAGGCGCAGGGTACTCTCACAAGGAGTGCAAAGTTTGGGAAGATGCTGAGGGAGTACCTTGCCGACCGTACCAATGTCCTCCGTGCTTCCTCTGTGCCTTATAATTATTGGGTATCCAAGCTGGACACATGGCATGAGCGGGCTCTCTATGCCTTGGAGGTCCTGGCCTGCCCTGCCGCAAGCGTTTTGTCAAAGCGGGTTTTTAATGCCGCGGTGGAATTATAGCCGATAGACGATTCCGCCTGTCAACTGAAAATGCTGACAGGCTAACTCTTATAAAAATGAGCAAGGCTGGATTGGGCCAGACTTCTCAACACCACCGAATCATAGCAGCGTAACATAAACTCAAATCCAGTGTCTTTTTTTGGGAGGTCTAACTCTATTCCCATGCACCTCTGTCTTCACACCCACACATGGGTATACGCTTCCTGATTTTGTCTATTTGATCTTGTCCTCCTCCTTCTCCGCATCCTCATCCTCCACCACCATATCACTACCATATGTACCATATCAACATATCTACGTCTCTTGCAAGGGGCATTGGAGTTCCTCCAAAATTATTGGCAGCCGTTGCTTCAATGCATAGGTAAACAGTATGGGAGACCCACTTCCTAATGATGGGAACATTGTTTTCAGGAGGCCCTCCGACCTCTACGTCTCTTGCAAGGGGCATTGGAGTTCCTCCAAATTTTTGGCAGCCATTGCATTCACTGCATAGGCAAACAGTATGGGAGACCCACTTCCTAATAATAGCCAGGCATGCCAGGCATGGTCGTGTGTGACAACGGGCGGAACCTGGTGACGGAGAAATGACAGCCAGAGTAGATACGGTTTCCCTCTATTCCAGTCCTTTCACCGAGCTAAAGAATATGGCTGTGGTGAAATACAACTCCCACTGAGAAGCTGTTTCAGATTGAAAACATTGTGCCCACAAGAGGATTTGATTCTGAGGGCTCATCTTTCTCTCCCGCTCAGGAGCCCCATAGCAGCTGCAAACTTGGCGCTATCATGAAGCACGAAGCACCACCGACAAGTGCGAGTTGATGTTGGACGGGCTGCCATTGCTTGTGCAACAAGCTGCATTACAGGACTAATGACAGCTGGAGTAGATACGGTTTCCCAAGTACTTTCACCAAGCTACAAAATATGGCTGTGGTGAAATACAGCTTTCACAAAAAGCTGTGGACTGGCTCCGTACCGTCCATAGCCACATTCACCGGTCCACGTGTTTATGGTTAGGCGGTCCTTCCCAGTAAGTGCACTGGGGAGGGCACGGGTAATGCTGTGGGACCCGTGCTTGTGGAAGGCGGAGACGATACCGGGAGAAATAGTGGCAGCTGGGGACCGAGTATGGCTACTCGGACACCGCCGGCATGAGGTTGTGAAAAGCTTCCGCTTCCATGAGCCTAAAAAGCCACATTTCAAGTGCAAGCAGCTGTCAAAAATTTGGCAGTATAGTATTGCAGCCTGTGGGTGGGTGGCTGGCTGCATACTTGCGCTTGCATTCCAAGGAATGGGGTAGGGACAACTGAACGCTGCACTGGGACAAGGACGTGGACGGTGATTGTTGAAAGTCTGCAATGACAGGTGCATGGCGGAGACATCTTCGCATGTGCCAAGGATCACTTATGATGGGCACACTTTTAGGCAGCGACCTGGGAGTCAGAGATGCTTCCAGGGGTCTTCCCCATGCTGTTCCCTTGTCTTTTCAGCACAGTATGCATGTGTCTGATGATGTGTCACACACCACATGGCCAGATAAGGTTGTAAAATGTTAAAATTACATTTCCCAGTGAATGTGTTAGTCACAGTTGAAAGCAATACAAAAGTGCAAAAACGCATCAAAAACGCTAAGTGTGAACATAGCCCAAGATGTGGTGGAGTAGTTTTGGTTTTGGTTATTTATTTTGCCTTATATACAAGTGATTACCCTGAAAAGGATGTTCATTAATATATTTCCCAGGAAAATCCATTTTGGTTTTGTTTTTGTATGTTTTATTGTGAGTCCGTAAAAGTGGCGTAATACTCTGACAACATTGTTAACAACAGTGATCTGGGAGTCAGAAATGCTTCCAGGGGTTTTCCCCATGCTGTTGCCATGTCATTTGAGCACTGTTCCCATCGATTTGGGCAATTTTTAGGCCCTCTGCAGCCGCCGAGGGAACCGCCTGAAAAATGCTCGAGTTTCCCATAGACTTATATTGGGCTCGTTGCTTGGGTCGAGCACCCAAGTATTCCAATTTGCTCGACCCAAGCATCGAGCACCCGAGCATCTTAGTGCTCGCTCATCACTAGTCCCAGGATGGCAGACATTTTTATAGCAAGGAGGTTAGTATACCAGGAAAGGGCTCATGATGGGGGCCATTACACAAGAATGGGGTCCACGATGAGAGTGATTAACCCAGGAATGGACCAAGGATAGCAGACATTATTATTGGATGGGGGACAGTATACCAGTGTGGGGGTCGTGATGACATTCCACTCGTCCTCCAGTCACTCCAAATTCAAACTATGAGCATGGGTCAACCATTCAAAGAATGAGTCAGACAACAAGCTGGTTCAAGCTCAGAGCATGCTCAGAAGGCTACTACAGACAACGTCCTCAGCAATGTTCTGAATTTATTTTTTACATGCACAAATCTAAATACACTACATAATGGGAGGGGAAAGGGGTTGTCCGGGGCGGGGTAAGCCATGAAAGTCCAATGTCTGGCCACTCCTGATTGGTCCACATCTCCTTATCTCAGTCTCTGGGCAGATATTGCAGCCGTCAGCTTATAATCTTGTTTCGTTTCTCTGAAATAAGTCTTGGCAACACTGGAACTGTCTTAGTTTAAGTTTCGATTTGAATATTACGTAGCAAGGAAAGCTTATTGTTATATGACACAAAATGGTGGTTAGTACATTAGCAAAAAAGCGTATAAAAATTACAAAAAATATAAAAGTTACAAATATATATATTCTCTTTTACCCCGACATTCCCCCCTAAACACTAAGCTTTCCTTTGCTTCGGGGCCTTTGAGACTGTCCATGTGTGGGGAGAGGGGAGGTGGATTTCTTCACCCAATCATCTTAGAAGCTGCCCCCTTATGGGATGCCCCCAGACAATCGAGCCCTATCCTGAATGACACATGGAGTTCTCCCAACTGATCCTAAACTGAATCTTTCAATTGGACTTTATCATGGGGGGGGTCTGGTCAGGCTTGTTCAAAGGAGTATATTTCTCTATATAAGGGGACTATGCAGCACAGGACCACCAGGCCCAATACTAGTAGGCCTCCCATTACTAGACAAACTTGTTGGAGGAATCCCTTGAGCCCTCCCAACCAACCTGAGAAGAAGGAGGTATCTACCCCTGTGTGGTAGCTGTCCACCCTGGGACAGACAGTAAGCATATGGAAAGGATATAGAAGAAGGTAGTCATCTTTTATAGACTCGTTCTGTCTCTCTTGCAGTGGGAGGCGTGAATCCAGGTGCTCTTGCCCTCAAGCTTCAGAGCCGTCGGGGTGGTGAGAAGCACAGTGTACGGTCCCTCGAACCGCGGCTGGAGGCAGTCTTTCCGGACAAACTTCTTCACATACACTAGATCGCCTGGGATGAAATCATGTACTGCATCACCTGTAGATTCTGGGAGAGAAACAGATACTGGAGAGCGGGTGTTAGTCAATTCTCTAGACAAGGCAATCACAAATTTTACCACTCTATCATGTGTTTCAGACAACTCTTGGGGCCTAATCTCTCCTATCTTGGGTGGGGTCCCAAACAAAATTTTATAGGGAATCAGCCCATGTTTGGCCTGAGGAGTGTGTGTGATATGATACAATACTATAGGGAGTAGGTCGGGCCAGGGGAGGGGATGATCTTAGGTCATTTTCAAGAGCTGGGTCTTGAGTGTGGAATTCATTCTCTCCACTTTGCTTGAACTGGCAGGATGGTATGGAGTGTGGAGGCCCAAATCTGTTCCCAACATGTTCCAGAGTTCTTCGTAGATATTTGCTGTGAAAGCTGGTCCTTGATCCGATTCTATGACTTGGGGAAACTCCAAATCTGCAGGCAATTTCGGTGATCAGTTTCTTGGCTGTGACTTTAGCAGTCATGTTGACAACCGGGTAGGCCTCGGGCCAGGCTGAGAACATATCCACGGCTACCAAAACGTACTCCTATTTTCCTGCTTTAGGCATTTGGATATGGTCGACTTGTATTCTCTGCCAAGGGTAGTCTGGTTTAGCCAGGTGTTGGAGAGGGACCCGTGCCGTACACGTTGGGTTGCAGGTAGCGCAGACAGAGCAGGATTTTGAGTATGCAGTCACAGTGGAAGAGATTCCGGGTGCAAAGTACAGTTTCTTGATACATGCCAAAGCTTGATTCTTTCCTCTGTGTGTAGGCCCGTGAGCCCATGCTGCCACAGCTGAGTACATGCGTCTAGGCAAGCAAGGCTTCCCATCCACTTGGTAAAGAGTCAAGTTGACCTTTGAATCTTTGCGACCTGCCAGCACAGCTCCTGCCGCTTTCCATTGCTTGACTTCTTCAGTGGGGGTCTTCCTTTGTTCCTCACACAATTTTTCTTTAGGCATCCTGACCCCCCTGGATTCCACTCGTGTCTCCGCTGGACTTGTATGGTCTTCCGCCGGCTGTTCCTTGGCTCTTGCTCTAGTGAGCGCCACAGCTACGGTTTGCAGAGTCTCTCCCATCTCTTCTTCCTTTTCCTGCCACTTTGATGACACATTCTCCACTGCTGCAGTCTTGGCTGCTTGGTCAGCTAGGTGGTTGCCCCTGGCTTCTCTGGATTCTAGTCTTCCATGAGCCTTGACCTTGATAACAGCAACCTGAATGGGTAGTTCCAGGGCCTTTATTAGGGCCTTAATCCATGAGACATGTTTCACTGGTGTACCTGCAGCTGTGATGAATCCTCTAGACTTCCACAAGAGTCTAGAATCATTACAAATTCCATGTCCATACCTGGAATCGGTATATACATATTCGCCTTTGTTCCTGCTGCCAGGTGGCAGGCCTCTGTGAGAGCCACAAGTTCAGCTTCTTGTGCAGACATGTATGGTGGTAGAGCTTCAGCCTTGAGGACTGTTAGGTCCGTTGTGACAGCATATCCCGTGTGGAACTTCCCTTGAGGGTCTGCGAAACGAGATCCATCAGTCCATAGGTGCAAGGCAGGGTCTGCGAGCGGATGTGCCACCATATTCTCTGGAGCAGAAGTCTCTTCCTGCAAAATTTTTATACAATCATGAGGTTCCACCAATGGATCTTCACCCTCTTCACCTTCCCCCCTAGAAGGTGGAAGCAAAGTGGCAGGATTGATAGTCAGACATCTGGTAAATGTTATATTGGAGGGCAACAATAGGGAACACTGCAGCCGCAGGTGTCTTTGGTTGGTGAGATGTTTCGGAGATGTTTGTTGCAGAACAGCTGAGAGATCATGGCCAAGGACGATATCAGCTGACTTGTCAAGGAGGATGTGAACAGCGTGGACCGCCTTAAGGCACGTGGGGGTATTTCGGGCGACAGGGTCCAGGCGGGCTGAGTAGTAGCCCAAAGGCCGATACTTATGATCATAGCGTTGTGCTAGAACTCCAGAGGCATGACCTTCCGATTTCGAGACAAAAAAGTGAAATGGCTGAGTATAGTCTGGTAAGCCCAAGGCCGGGGCAGAGACAACAGCCTGTTTAAGACGGTCAAAACATAGTCTGTGTTGATGAGAAACACGTGGATCTTCAGCATGAAGCCAAACTGAGCCTTCATTCTTGAGACAGTCGTACAGAGGTTGCATGAGCTTTGAGGCATCAGGGATCCATTGCCTGCAGTAAGTGATGAGGCCAAGGAAAGTCTGCATAGCGGAGTAGGTGGTTGGGAAGGTGATATCCATGATGGCTTGTTTTCTTTCTTCAGTCAGATGTCTAGCACCTTGTGATATACAATGTCCGAGGAAAATGACCTTGGGCAGACACCATTGGACTTTGCCTTTCGAGACTTTACAGTTAGCTGAGTGAAGAAACCAGAGAAGGGATACTGACATCTCTGGCAAATTTTCTTCAGTGCCACAGAGTAAAAGATCATCCACATACTGTAGAAGGGTGACCTGAGGGTTCTCTTGAACCCATGGCTCCAGAATAGACTTCATAGAATGAGTGAATTGGTTAGGAGAGTTCTGGGCTCTTTGCGGAGTCCTGGTCCATGTAAGTTGTGCTCCTTGAAAGGTGAAGGCAGAAAGAAACCACGAATCTTCATGTAAGGGTATACTGAAAAAGGCGTTGGCCAGATCTAACACCGTAAACAAAGTGGCCGTTGGAGGCAGCTGAGACAAGAGGGTGTTTGGGTTGGGTACCACTGGAGTTTCTAAAATGGTAGCTGCATTGACGGCTCTGAGATCCTGAACCAACCGGTATCTTGGAGGCTCTCCCGGAGCGGTTTTCCTTTTTACAGGAAAGAGGGGTGTATTGCATGGAGATACACATCTGACAAGGACTCCTGATTCCAGGAGGGAAGCGACTTGGGTACTCAAGCTTTGTTCTTGTGCAGCCTTGAGGGGGTATTGTGGCAACCGTGGGTACCTGTGTCCAGGCTTGAGGTGTACCTGGACCGGGGGAACCTGCAGGAGGCCAACGTCCTCTGGCCCGCTGGACCACAGAGAGTGAGGGAACTGTGAGGTTGTATGGTCATCATCATGAGAGGGAAGGCTTTAAGAACACCGCGGTCTTCAGTCCCTTGTTTGGAATGAGGGTCCCGCAAAAGAAGCTCCATACCATGGTTTCCGAAGGTAATTGTTGCCTTCATCCGCTCTAAGAGATCGGCTCCCAACAGGTTGACAGAACAAGTTTCAGAGACCAAGAATCTTGTGAGTACTCCGGTGAACGGTCCTGCAGACACAGGGACTGTGAGTGGAGAAGAAATATGTTGGCCTTCTACCCCAACACAGGTGAGGGTATCCGGTGATAGGGATACAGAAGGAGGGAGCTGTGCAGAGGAAATGACAGATGTGGCCGCCCCAGTGTCCACCTGTAACTCCAGTGGTTGATGGTCCACCTGTAAAGTGACAGTCTCTGAGGATGTGGTCAAGGCTACCACACTCCCAACATAACATTCATCCTTCAGAATCACGAGATTGTCTTCTGTTTCTAGATGATCCCTTGTCATCTCTTCTGTCTTGTTTTCTATATGTGGGAGGAGTATCATCACCTGTGCCTTTAACCATTACCCACTTGATTCCATGTTGGTTGCCAGGGGGTGGGTAGCTTTCTTGAGCTTGATATAGCATGGCAGGTGCGGCTTTCTTCTTTGGCTTAGTATCTTTTTCCATTTTTAGCATTGATTTTTGGAAAGCTTTAACGATGTCCACCGCGTCGTTGAAAGAAGAAGAACGAATCTCGGGCCGTACTCTCAGGACTTCATCTCTGAGAGCGTCTTGTAGGCCATCTACTAGGGCCTGAACCAACAGGGCGGCCTGCGTCCTGACTAGTGTTGAGCATTCCGATACTGAAATATCGGGTATCGGCCGATATTCACTGTATCGGAATTCCGATACTTAATTCCGATACTTTTATAATATCGAATACCGGAATCGGAAGTTCCCATAATGCCTGCGCTCTGCAGTGTCTCTGAAGGATGACAAGCTGGATGGCAGCGCTCAGCTGCGATCCAGCTTGTCATCAGAATGCCATCCCAGCGTGGGAGAATTCTCCTGATTGTTTAAAAGCCGGCGCGCGGTAAAAAGCCGCCGGCTTTTAAACAATCACGCAGCCCCATACTGCTTCCCCGCAGCCTCCCACCCCGATCCTCCGCTCCCCTCGCCACCTCCAATCCCAATCGTAAATTAGGACCGGGCGGGGAGCGCAGCACCAAGGAGCGAAGGACCCGGGCGGGGAAGCCGGCAGTGAAAAGACTTCACCGCCGGCTTTCCCGTTCTGTGCTGCGCTTTCCCGCCGGTTATTTCAAATGAACAGCTGAGGTATCAGGTGATGCCGATCAGCTGTTCATTTGAAGTAGCCGCGGTGCCCTCAGAGGGTTCATGTGAGTTCATGCTTGACTGCATGAACTCACATGAACTTTCCCACGGCCGCACAGGTCAGCCTCACCTCCCAGACCCGTCATGATTAGTGTGTGCGGGGTGTGTGTGTGTGCGGGGTGTGTGTGCGGGTGTGTGTGCGGGGTGTGTGTGTGCGGGTGTGTGTGTGCGGGTGTGTGTGTGCGGGTGTGTGTGCGGGTGTGTGTGCGGGCAGACATAGGCCGATGTGACACTACTACTCCCATCGGCCTATGTCTGTCCCCCGTCCACTCCTGCCAGCAGGATCAGCTCGATGGGAGCAGTAGTTCCCATCAGCCTGATCCTGCTATTTAAATTGCCCTACTGTGTCCCCAATAAATTTTAAATACATGTCATTGGTGGCCAGTGGTTACCTAAAAGAAATTAGTTCATACATTACCTGTCCCCGCCGATCGCCACCTAAAATAAAGTAAAAAATAAAAAACTACACCTATACTCACCTAGACACCTAATTCCCCGAAGCCATCGATCTCCTGTAATAAAATATAAAATAATAAACCACAACCTTATCCTTACCCCTCCGTAGTAGTCCACGAGTGTCCCACGAAGATCTCCAGTTCAGAGCAGCCACATAGAATGTGACCGCTCTGAACCGCTGCCGCCGCTAGAATGACGGGGCCGTAAGGGTTCACCGGAGTTCAGGCAGCGCTGCTCCGGTTAGCTCCTTTACGGCACTGCTGTATCGTGAGAAATTCCCACGGTACAGCACTGCCGTAAAGGAGGTCTCCGGAGCTGCGCTGCCTGAATGCACTCCGGTGACCTCAGTCAGTGGCTCCCGCTGCCGGGAGCGGACGTGTTCCCGGCAGCGTGAGCTTACAGCAGCCATGCACAGCTGTCACCATCTCCAGATGTGACAGCTGTGCATGGGAGATCAGCGCAGGAACGTGGACAGGTAACTATTTTTTTTTTAGTAAACTAAGAATTAAATAAAATGGTGTTTTATTTCAAATAAATTATTTTTTTCTGGGTGTAGTGTGTTTTTTCTTTTTAACACTTTGTAGGTTAGTAATGGGGGTGTCATATAGACGGCCATCATTACTAACCTGGGCTTCATGGCAGCTGGCGCTGACATGAACCCCACCACTATTACCCCCTGCCACCGCACCAGGGCAGCGTGGAAGAGCGAGGCTAAGTGCCAGAATTGGCGCATCCTATGGATGCGCCATTTCTGGGGCGGCTGACGGCTGGTGTTTCTAGCCTGGGAGGGGGCCAATATTCATGGCACCCTTCCTGAGCTATTAATATCAGCCCCCAGCTGTCTGCCTAGCCTTTGCTAGCTATTAAAATAGAGGGGACCCCACGTCATTTTTTTTTGGGGGGTCCCCCATTTTAATAGCTAGTAAAGGCTAGGTATTCAGCTGGGGGCTGATATTAGTAGCCTGGGAAGCTCCGTGGGTTTTACCCCCTTCCCAGGCTTCAAACATCTGCCCCAGCCGTCTGCTTAACCTCCGCTAGAGACTAAAATTATGGGGGATCCCACGCCATTTTTTTTTTAAATAAATCCTTTATTTTAACACTAAATGACATTTGAGGACTTAATAAAGATGCAGTCCCTAAATTATTATTTATTTTTTAATAAATTTTTCCCAAAACTTTTGACGTGGGCTTCGCCATATTTTTGTATGCCAGCCAGGTACAGCATCCAGCTTCTATGAACGCGCCATTTTCCGGGGCGGCCGCGGACTGCAATTTTCAGCGGGGGGGGGGAGGGCAAAAAGCTTGGGCCTCCCTGCGCTGCAGATTCCATCCCCCAGCTGCCTAGTTGTACCTGGCTGGACACAAAAATAGGGAGAAGCTCCACGTTTTTTTTTTTTTAATTATTTCATGAAATTCATGGAATAATTAAGAAAAAAAGGGCTTCCCTATATTGTTGTGTCCGGCTAGGTACAAATAGGCAGCTGGTGGTTGGGGGCAGCCCGTTCCTGCCTGCTGTACCTGGCTGGACACAAATATAGTGTGAAGCCCCACGTCAATTTTTTTTTAATTATTTCAGGAAATTCATGAAATAATTAAAAAAAAATTATGTGGGGCTTCGCCCTATAATTGTGTCCAGCCAGGTACAGCAGGCAGGAACGGGCTGCCCCCAACCACCAGCTGCCTATTTGTACCTAGCCGGACACAACAATATAGGGAAGCCCTTTTTTTCTTAATTATTCCATGAATTTCATGAAATAATTAAAAAAAAAAATGTGTGGCGCTTCGCCCTATTTTTGTGTCCAGCCAGGTACAACTAGGCAGCTGGGGGCTGGAATCTGCAGCGCAGGGAGACCCAAGCTTTCTGGGTCCCACCCGCTGCAAATTGCAGTCCGCAGCCGCCCCGGAAAATGGCGCGTTCATAGAAGCGCCATCTTCTGGCGCTGTACCCAACTCATCCAGGGCCCTGGTGCGGTGGCTCACTGGGTAATAAAGGGGTTAAGGCCAGCTTGGCATTATCCGCTGGCCCTAAGCCCGAAATTCATGGGGTCACGCCAATATTAGACATGACCGCCATGAATTTCTAGTAAAGTATTTAAAAAAAACACAAACACCCAGAAAAAAGTCCTTTAATTGAAATAAAGACACAATTCTTTATTGTTCTAAATTAAACCATACTTACCGCCACACCCATTCCAGCTGAAGCCAACGATCTCCTGCAATAAAAGAAAAATAATAAAGCAACCTCATCCTTACCTTTCGATGGTTCCCAGGACAGCTCCAGCTCTGCTACATCGAGATGACAGGCTGGACCGCAGCAGAAAGCTGCCATCCAGCCTGTCATCCCGCAGACACTGAGAAGCGCAGGCATGCTTGCGCTCCTCAGTGTCTTTCTGTGACGTCATCCAGATGAGCCGAGGTCATGTCCAATGAACTCAGCTCACCTCATGCACGTCACTGACAGCGTGGGAAAATTCTCCTGCACTCAGCGCTTCAGCGTGAGAATTCTCCCACGCTGTCAGTGACGTGCATGAGGTGCGCCGAGTTCATGGGACATGACCTCACCTCATGCACGTCACTGACAGCGTGGGAAAATTCTCACGCTGAAGCGCTGAGTGCAGGAGAATTCTCCCACGCTGTCAGTGACGTACATGAGGTGAGCCGAGTTCATTGTCGGCTCATCTGGATGCCGTCACAGCCAGACACTGAGGAGTGGAAGTATGCCTGCGCTTCTCAGTGTCTGCGGGATGACAGGCTGGATGGCAGCGTTCTGCTGCGGTCCAGCCTGTCATCTCGATGTAGCAGAGCTGGAGCCGTCGTGGGAGCCATGGAAAGGTAAGGATGAGGTTGCTTTATTATTTTTCTTTTATTGCAGGAGATCGTTGGCTTCAGCTGGAATGGGCGTGATGGTAAGTATGGTTTAATTTAGAACAATAAAGAATTGTGTGTTTATTTCAATTAAAGGACTTTTTTCTGGGTGTTTGTGTTTTTTTTAAATACTTTACTAGAAATTCATGGTGGTCATGTCTAATATTGGCGTGACCCCATGAATTTCGGGCTTAGGGCCAGCTGATAATGCCAAGCTGGCCTTAACCCCTTTATTACCCAGTGAGCCACCGCATCAGGGCCCTGGATGAGTTGGGTACAGCGCCAGAAGATGGCGCTTCTATGAACGCGCCATTTTCCGGGGCGGCTGCGGACTGCAATTTGCAGCGGGTGGGGCCCAGAAAGCTTGGGCCTCCCTGCGCTGCAGATTCCAGCCCCCAGCTGCCTAGTTGTACCTGGCTGGACACAAAAATAGGGCGAAGCTCCACGTTTTTTTTTTTTAAATAAATCCTTTATTTTAACACTAAATGACAAGTACAGTAATCAACACTGTCACTGTACTTCATATATATGTGACTGACATGTTTCTATCTATCTAATCTATGTGTGAAGCTCTATTCTGTCTATTCTAAATTGTCGGGTACAGATGCTGAATTGCCGGCCTGCTTTCTTAAAGAGACGGTGCATGAAAACACTATTATTTTTTTAAATAAATCCTTTACACTAAATGACAAGTTCTGTAAGCAACACTGTCACTGTACTTCTTATATATGTGACTGACATGTTTCTATCTATCTAATCTATGTGTGAAGCTCTATTCTGTCTGTTATAAATTGTCGGGTACAGATGCTGAATTGCCGGCCGGCTTTTTTAAAGAGACAGTGCATGAAAACACTAATATTTTTTTTAATAAATCCTTTACACTAAATGACAAGTACAGTAAGCAACACTGTCACTGTACTTCATATATATGTGACTGACATGTTTCTATCTATCTAATCTATGTGTGAAGCTCTATTCTTTCTGTTGTAAATTGTCGGGTACCGGTGAATGCCGCTGATGAATTGCCGGCTTTTCATGTCATTCTACATTATTCTTAGTTGTTTTACTTCATGTAGAATTAACCTATATTTGTGTCCCATTGACTTGCATTGGTTTCCGGTATCGGAATCGGCGATATCCGATACTTTTTGGGTATCGGCCCGATCCAATCCGATACGATATTTCCTGATATCGGAAGGTATCGCTCAACACTAGTCCTGACGTGAAGACTGTATCCGAGATCCTCAAAATGCATGCTGAGTCTTGCAGCATATTTTTCCACAGATTCATCAGGGTTTTGTTGAACATCTTGTACAGACCCAGCTTGATCTGACAAGCGATCCTGAGCCCAGGCTTTTAACTGTTTCATGTATTCTAGGCCGGATTCATACGTACTAAGGGGTCCTGCTTTTGTGGAAACCATGGCCTTTTGAAAGCTCTCCGTTTTCGGCTAAGTGAGCCTGGCATTCTGCAGCCAGAGTAGAACCAACAGCAAGGGAAATTTTGCGAGCCAATCCTCCAACATGGCTCATACAGGTGTTTGCAGGGTTGACTATGGCCCCCACCCGATGTGTAAGGATGTCACCATAGCCTATTGACAGAGTGACAGGGCGTCCTGATGGGTCTACTAGATTACGGGAGCGGCAGGGGTCCCAGACTTCTGAGGGGCTGAGGGGTGGTGCTCTTTCAGCAGTTGCTTGGAGCAAGGGCCGGAGTACGGGTAATGGATATGGGGTGGAGGATGCCATAGGAGACGTATGGGGTAAAGGAGGGGGGG
Source organism: Phyllobates terribilis (assembly GCF_046119375.1). Classification (NCBI taxonomy): domain Eukaryota; kingdom Metazoa; phylum Chordata; class Amphibia; order Anura; family Dendrobatidae; genus Phyllobates; species Phyllobates terribilis. Next base: position 5,557,492 of record NW_027362762.1, read on the forward strand.
GGGGGCTGGAGTATCTTGAGCCCATCCCTCATCTGGCTCCGTATCGTCTTGAGTAACAGTATGTTGGCGGAGGGAGAGCAGTCTGGCCTGAAATTCTGGGGAGTTGAGGAGGATATCCCCAGGGTTGTGGGTGACTCCCATAGGAAACAGGGGAAGCGTCTCAGCATCGTGGACTGGAGCAGAGGGTGTCACATTAGTTTCAGATGGGTGCTCTGGGACTGCGGGCTTTTCCACCTGTGCTGGTGGCTGGTAATATGCACCGGACGGATCTAGTAGTGGATATAGGCCGGATTGGGGCTTTCCGGGCCTCCCACAACAAGTAAGAGGTGTAGCAAGATGGCCGTTGGAGGGAGGAGGTGGGAGTGGGGGTGGGATTATTCTTGGGGGCAGGCTGGGCATCGTGCCATGGGCGGCCCGCCCAGAGTGGGTTTTGCTCTCCACACACCCGACACGTCCACCCCTCCGGTAATTTGGCGTCGGCGCCATTATAGGGTGGTGACTGAGGGCTCAGTGTAGTGACAGGCATCAAAGGTGCAACGGCCATTTTGGGGGCACATAACAAATCACATTCTGCAGCTTTCATGTATCCGAACAAAGGCTCGGCATTCTCTGTTCCCCCCTGCACCATCTACTCTAAGATGTGCTTGAGTCTGGTGCAAAAATCCTCACCCAACTTTCCCAACTTCTGTATCACACATTCTTTCTACACTGAAAACTAAAGCCTGCCTGTACTGGATAAGCTTATCATGTTATACAAATTCCTAACATTCTTCTTGCCTTCTTGCCTTCCCGTAACTCCACTAATTGGCTTAACTCCTACAGCAGCATTCCACAACTTACGAGATCTTTCAAATTTAAATATACACAACATTTTCTTATAGAATGCAATGATCTGTCGCGACTCAGATCACTGGTGCAGTCTACAGGTCGCCACTCCTCAGCGTAGAGTACTCCTCAATACACTGATAAGACAGAGAGTACACCTCGATCCGTCCCTTCCCTAACCTTGAATGGCGACTTTACAGTACGACTCACCACGGCACCCTGACTGACAGCAGAACCCCTCCTTATGAGGTTTCTCTGTATAAGACGAAGAGTACACCTCAATTCGTCACAGACCCTTACAGCAGAACCCCTCCTTATGAGGTTTCTCTGTATAAGACGAAGAGTACACCTCAATTCGTCTTCCTTCCTACTACGGCACCACCCGTCAGTGTAGAGTACTCCTCAATACACTGTTTCCTAACCTTGACTTTACAGCAGTCTCTGTGTTAGACGAAGAGTACTCCTCAATTCGTCACAGATTCTGACAGCACAACACCTCCTTTACACTACAATTCAGGAATGCTTTGAAACTTCGACTATCAGTTACGGGAGGCAGCTATCTAAGAAAAGTACAGTGACCAGGGGAGGAGGAGCTGGTGTGCACATGAGCACGCGCAGGCATGCGACGTCACTCGTTTTAACACTTGCTGGTTCAGGACGTGGTGCGGGACGCCCAAGGTCTCACCACTCGACCGGTCACCCACCCAGATCCAACCTGACAATCCCACAGGAACCGCTGTGGCTGACACACAGGCAAGTGAGACATATAAAATACATCTCAACTTACCGTGTTCGATGGAGGTTGATCAGGCCTCAAATTCAGCCACCGCGGTCACCACCAGGGAAGTCAGCAATATGGGTCCGGGAGGGCGGCGTACCGCTAGCCACGCCCCACGTTGGGCGCCATTTGTGGGGGTCGTGATGACATTCCACTCGTCCTCCAGTCACTCCAAATTCAAACTATGAGCATGGGTCAACCATTCAAAGAATGAGTCAGACAACAAGCTGGTTCAAGCTCAGAGCATGCTCAGAAGGCTACTACAGACAACGTCCTCAGCAATGTTCTGAATTTATTTTTTACATGCACAAATCTAAATACACTACATAATGGGAGGGGAAAGGGGTTGTCCGGGGCGGGGTAAGCCATGAAAGTCCAATGTCTGGCCACTCCTGATTGGTCCACATCTCCTTATCTCAGTCTCTGGGCAGATATTGCAGCCGTCAGCTTATAATCTTGTTTCGTTTCTCTGAAATAAGTCTTGGCAACACTGGAACTGTCTTAGTTTAAGTTTCGATTTGAATATTACGTAGCAAGGAAAGCTTATTGTTATATGACACAAAATGGTGGTTAGTACATTAGCAAAAAAGCGTATAAAAATTACAAAAAATATAAAAGTTACAAATATATATATTCTCTTTTACCCCGACACCAGGAAAAGGCCCATGATGGGGATCATTATACCAGGATGGGAGACATTGTTACGGGAAGGGGCCAGCATGGAGGACATTATTACAGTAAAAGTCATAGGACAGGGGACATTATAACAAGAAGGGGCCTAGGATGAGAGACATTATTCCAGGATGAGGAACATTATTATAGAAGGGGACAAGACTGGGAACATTATTACAGGAAGGTGCCATGATGGTGACACTTACATGCATGTCTTTATAGAATTTCGAACACTACAAAGGCCTTTACATCTGACCAACATGGAGGTGGGGGCCCAGGTCTAAATTTAGCACTGGGGCCCACGGGACACTAGTTACACCACTGACTCCACTAGTAGGATAGGTGGCAAGAGTCTAGAGTTCAGCTCCTATGCTCTGGCAGCTTAAAGGGAACCTGTCACCAGAAAAAAATGCTATTAACTTGTAGATATGGAGTTATTCAGCAGGTTAATAGCGTTACTAACTTGCCCGGCGCCTGCACGTAGCCAGACACTGCGGGGAGAAAATTAACTTTATTCTTCCCGCAGTGTTCTGGTTTCAGTCACATGGGTGATGCCGGTGCTGGTTCAGTCATTGCTCTGTAACCGTGCCCCCAGCACTGACTGACCGCCGACCCCAATGCAGAGCGAGTGTCAGGGTCGGGCACGTGATTACAGAGCAATGACTGGACCAGCACCGGCATCACCCATGTGACTGAAACCAGAACACTGCGGGGAGAATAACGTTAATTTTCTCCCCGCAGTGTCCGACTACGTGCAGGCGCCGGGCAGATTAGTAACGCTGTTAACCTGCTGAATAACTCCATATCTATAGGTGATAGCGGTTTTTTGGGTGACAGGTTCCCTTTAAGGTAGTATTGCTGGCCGTGTGGCAACCATATGTGTAGAGATGTGGTAATGTAAGAATGATAAAAATGTACAGGCAGGGGGTACAAAGCTTCTAACAGGAGACGTCCTGATACACAATCCTCAGAAAGGTCTGGACTTACAGTCCTATGTAACAACACAGACTGCACAGGGATAACTCTTCACTTATCACATCTATCTCTTACCTGTGGTGTTACATAGGACTGCCGGTGACATCTACTACATTATCTGTACTCAGAGAGACATCACTGTGTTATCTGTGGTGTTACATAGGACTGTAGGTGACATCTACTACATTTATCTCTACTCAGAGAGTTATCACTGTGTTATCTGTGGTGTTACATAGGACTGCAGGTGACATCTACTACATTATCTGTACTCAGAGTTATCACTGTGTTATCTGTAGTGTTACATAGGACTGCAGGTGACATCTACTACATTATCTGTGCTCAGAGAGTTATCACTGTGTTATCTGTGGTGTTACATAGGACTGCAGGTGACATCTACTACATTATCTGTACTCAGAGAGATATCACTGTGTTATCTGTGGTGTTACATAGGACTGCAGATGACATCTACTACATTTATCTCTACTCAGAGAGTTATCACTGTGTTATCTGTGGTGTTACATAGGACTGCAGGTGGCATCTACTACATTATCTGTACTCAGAGAGTTATCACTGTGTTATCTGTGGTGTTACATAGGACTGCAGGTGACATCTACTACATTACCTGTACTCAGAGAGTTATCACTGTGTTATCTGTGGTGTTACATAGGACTGCAGGTGACATCTCCTACATTATCTGTACTCAGAGAGTTATCACTGTGTTATCTGTGGTGTTACATAGGACTGCAGGTGACATCTACTACATTACCTGTACTCAGAGAGTTATCACTGTGTTATCTGTGGTGTTACATAGGACTGCAGGTGACATCTACTACATTATCTGTACTCAGAGAGTTATCACTGTGTTATCTGTGGTGTTACATAGGACTGCAGGTGACATCTACTACATTACCTGTACTCAGAGAGTTATCACTGTGTTATCTGTGGTGTTACATAGGACTGCAGGTGACATCTACTACATTATCTGTACTCAGAGAGTTATCACTGTGTAATCTGTGGTGTTACATAGGACTGCAGGTGACATCTACTACATTACCTGTACTCAGAGAGATATCACTGTGTTATCTGTGGTGTTACATAGGACTGCAGGTGACATCTACTACATTACCTGTACTCAGAGAGTTATCACTGTGTTATCTGTGGTGTTACATAGGACTGCAGGTGACATCTACTACATTATCTGTACTCAGAGAGTTATCACTGTGTAATCTGTGGTGTTACATAGGACTGCAGGTGACATCTACTACATTACCTGTACTCAGAGAGATATCACTGTGTTATCTGTGGTGTTACATAGGACTGCAGGTGACATCTACTACATTATCTGTACTCAGAGAGTTATCACTGTGTTATCTGTGGTGTTACATAGGACTGCAGGTGACATCTACTACATTACCTGTACTCAGAGAGTTATCACTGTGTTATCTGTGGTGTTACATAGGACTGCAGGTGACATCTACTACATTATCTGTACTCAGAGAGTTATCACTGTGTAATCTGTGGTGTTACATAGGACTGCAGGTGACATCTACTACATTATCTGTACTCAGAGAGTTATCACTGTGTTATCTGTGGTGTTACATAGGACTGCAGGTGACATCTACTACATTACCTGTACTCAGAGAGTTATCACTGTGTTATCTGTGGTGTTACATAGGACTGCAGGTGACATCTACTACATTATCTGTACTCAGAGAGTTATCACTGTGTAATCTGTGGTGTTACATAGGACTGCAGGTGACATCTACTACATTACCTGTACTCAGAGAGATATCACTGTGTTATCTGTGGTGTTACATAGGACTGCAGGTGACATCTACTACATTATCTGTACTCAGAGTTATCACTGTGTTATCTGTGGTGTTACATAGGACTGCAGGAGACATCTACTACATTATCTGTACTCAGAGAGATATCACTGTATTATCTGTGGTGTTACATAGGACTGCAGGTGACATCTACTACATTATCTGTACTCAGAGGATTATCACTGTGTTATCTGTGGTGTTACATAGGACTGCAGGTGACATCTACTACATTATCTGTACTCAGAGAGTTATCACTGTGTAATCTGTCGTGTTACATAGGACTGCAGGTGACATCTACTACATTATCTGTACTCAGAGAGATATCACTGTGTTATCTGTGGTGTTACATAGGACTGCAGGAGACATCTACTACATTATCTGTACTCAGAAAGTTATCACTGTGTAATCTGTGGTGTTACATAGGACTGCAGGTGACATCTACTACATTATCTGTACTCAGAGAGTTATCACTGTGTTATCTGTGGTGTTACATAGGACTGCAGGTAATATCTACTACATTATCTGTACTCAGAGAGTTATCACTGTGTTATCTGTGGTGTTACATAGGACTGCAGATGACACCTACTACATTGTCTGTACTCAGAGAGATATCACTGTGTTATCTGTGGTGTTACATAGGACTGCAGGTGACATCTACTACATTATCTGTACTCAGAGAGTTATCACTGTGTTATCTGTGGTGTTACATAGGACTGCAGATGACACCTACTACATTGTCTGTACTCAGAGAGATATCACTGTGTTATCTGTGGTGTTACATAGGACTGCAGGTGACATCTACTACATTATCTGTACTCAGAGAGTTATCACTGTGTTATCTGTGGTGTTACATAGGACTGCAGGTAATATCTACTACATTATCTGTACTCAGAGAGTGATCACTGTGTTATCTGTGGTGTTACATAGGACTGCAGGTGACATCTACTACATTATCTGTACTCAGAGAGTTATCACTGTGTTATCTGTGGTGTTACATAGGACTGCAGATGACACCTACTACATTGTCTGTACTCAGAGAGATATCACTGTGTTATCTGTGGTGTTACAGAGGACTGCAGGTGACATCTACTACATTATCTGTACTCAGAGAGTTATCACTGTGTTATAAGTGGTGTTACATAGGACTGCAGGTGACATCTACTACATTATCTGTACTCAGAGAGCTATCACTGTGTTATCCGTGGTGTTACATAGGACTGCAGGGGACATCTACTACATTATCTGTACTCAAAGAGTTATCACTGTGTTATCTGTGGTGTTACATAGGACTGCAGGTGACATCTACTACATTATCTGTACTCAGAGAGTGATCACTGTGTTATCTGTGGTGTTACATAGGACTGCAAGTGACATCTACTACATTATCTGTACTCAGAGAGTGATCACTGTGTTATCTGTGGTGTTACATAGGACTGCAGGTGACATCTACTACATTATCTGTACTCAGAGAGTTATCACTGTATTATCTGTGGTGTTACATAGGACTGCAGGTGACATCTACTACATTATCTGTACTCAGAGAGTTATCACTGTATTATCTGTGGTGTTACATAGGACTGCAGGTGACATCTTCTACATTATCTGTACTCGGAGAGTTATCACTGTATTATCTGTGGTGTTACATAGGACTGCAGGTGACATCTATTACATTATCTGTACTCAGAGAGTGATCACTGTGTTATCTGTGGTGTTACATAGGACTGCAGGTGACATCTACTACACTATCTGTACTCAGAGAATTATCACTGTGTTATCTGTGGTGTTACATAGGACTGCAGGTGACATCTACTACATTATCTGTACTCAGAGAGTTATGACTCTGTTATCTGTGGTGTTACATAGGACTGCAGGTGACATCTACTGCATTATCTGTACTCAGAGAGTTATCACTGTGTTATCTGTGGTGTTACATAGGACTGCAGGTGACATCTACTACAGTATTTGTACTCAGAGAGTTATCACTGTGTTATCTGTGGTGTTACATAGGACTGCAGGTGACATCTACTACATTATCTGTACTCAGAGAGTGATCACTGTGTTATCTGTGGTGTTACATAGGACTGCAGGTGACATCTACTACACTATCTGTACTCAGAGAATTATCACTGTGTTATCTGTGGTGTTACATAGGACTGCACGTGACATCTACTACATTATCTGTACTCAGAGAGTTATGACTCTGTTATCTGTGGTGTTACATAGGACTGCTGGTGACATCTACTACATTATCTGTACTCAGAGTGATCACTGTGTTATATGTGGTGTTACATAGGACTGCAGGTGACATCTACTACATTATCTGTACTCAGAGTGATCACTGTGTTATCTGTGGTGTTACATAGGACTGCAGGTGACATCTACTACAGTATCTGTACTCAGAGAGTTATCACTGTGTTATCTGTGGTGTTACATAGGACTGCAGGTGACATCTACTACATTATCTGTACTCAGAGTGATCACTGTGTTATATGTGGTGTTACATAGGACTGCAGGTGACATCTACTACATTATCTGTACTCAGAGAGTTATCACTGTGTTATCTGTGGTGTTACATAGGACTGCAGGTGACATCTACTGCATTATCTGTACTCAGAGAGTTATGACTCTGTTATCTGTGGTGTTACATAGGACTGCAGGTGACATCTACTGAATTATCTGTACTCAGAGAGTTATCACTGTGTTATCTGTGGTGTTACATAGGACTGCAGGTGACATCAAATGCATTATCTGTACTCAGAGTGATCACTGTGTTATCTGTGGTGTTACATAGGACTGCAGGTGACATCTACTACATTATCTGTACTCAGAGAGTTATCACTGTGTTATCTGTGGTGTTACATAGGACTGCAGGTGACATCTACTACATTATCTGTACTCAGAGTGATCACTGTGTTATATGTGGTGTTACATAGGACTGCAGGTGACATCTACTACATTATCTGTACTCAGAGAGTTATCACTGTGTTATCTGTGGTGTTACATAGGACTGCAGGTGACATCTACTACATTATCTGTACTCAGAGAGTTATCACTGTGTTATCTGTGGTGTTACATAGGACTGCAGGTGACATCTACTACATTATCTGTACTCAGAGAGTTATCAATGTGTTATCTGTGGTGTTACATAGGACTGCAGGTGACATCTACTACATTATCTGTACTCAGAGAGTTATCACTGTGTTATCTGTGGTGTTACATAGGACTGCAGGTGACATCTACTACATTATCTGTACTCAGAGTGATCACTGTGTTATATGTGGTGTTACATAGGACTGCAGGTGACATCTACTACATTATCTGTACTCAGAGAATTATCACTGTGTTATCTGTGGTGTTACATAGGACTGCAGGTGACGTCTACTACATTATCTGTACTCAGAGAGTTATCACTGTGTTATCTGTAGTGTTACATAGGACTGCAGGTGACATCTACTACATTATCTGTTCATCAGAGAGATATCACTGTGTTATCTGTAGTGTTACATAGGACTGCAGGTGACATCTACTACATTATCTGTACTCAGAGAGTTATCACTGTGTTACCTGTGGTGTTACATAGGACTGCAGGTGACATCTACTACATTATCTGTACTCAGAGAGTTATCACTGTGTTATCTGTGGTATTACATAGGACTGCAGGTGACATCTACTACATTATCTGTACTCAGAGAGTTATCACTGTGTTACCTGTGGTGTTACATAGGACTGCAGGTGACATCTACTACATTATCTGTACTCAGAGAGTTATCACTCTGTTATCTGTGGTGTTACATAGGACTGCAGGTGACATCTACTACATTATCTGTACTCAGAGAGTTATCACTGTGTTATCTGTGGTGTTACATAGGACTGCAGGTGACATCTACTACATTATCTGTACTCAGAGACTTATCACTGTGTTATCTGTGGTGTTACATAGGACTGCAGGTGACATCTACTACATTATCTGTACTCAGAGAGTTATCACTGTGTTATCTGTGGTGTTACATAGGACTGCATGTGACATTTCCTACATTATCTGTACTCAGAGAGTTATCACTGTGCTATCTTTGGTGTTACATAGGACTGCAGGTGACATCTACTACATTATCTGTACTCAGAGAGTTATCACTGTGTTATCTGTGTTACATAGGACTGCAGGTGACATCTACTACATTATCTGTACTCAGGGAGTTATCACTGTGTTATCTGTGGTGTTACATAGGACTGCAGGTGATATCTACTACATTATCTGTACTAGGAGAGTTATCACTGTGTTATCTGTGGAGTTACATAGGACTGCAGGTGACATCTACTACATTATCTGTACTCAGAGAGATATCACTGTGTTATCTGTTGTGTTACATAGGACTGCAGGTGACATCTACTACATTATCTGTACTCAGAGAGATATCACTGTGTTATCTGTCGTGTTACATAGGACTGCAGGTGACATATCCTACATTATCTGTACTCAGAGAGTTATCACTGTGTTATCTGTGGTGTTACATAGGACTGCAGGTGACATCTACTACATTATCTGTACTCAGAGAGTTATCACTGTGTTATCTGTGGTGTTACATAGGACTGCAGGTGACATCTACTACGTTATCTGTACTCAGAGAGATATCACTGTGTTATCTGTCGTGTTACATAGGACTGCAGGTGACATCTACTACATTATCTGTACTCAGAGAGTTATCACTGTGTTATCTGTGGTGTTACATAGGACTGCAGGCGACATCTACTACATTATCTGTACTCAGAGAGATATCACTGTGTTATCTGTGGTGTTACATAGGACTGTAGGTGACATATACTACATTATCTGTACTCAGACAGTTATCACTGTGTTATCTGTGGTGTTACATAGGACTGCAGGTGACATCTACTACATTATCTGTACTCAGAGAGATATCACTGTGTTATCTGTCGTGTTACATAGGACTGCAGGTGACATCTCCTACATTTTCTGTGCTCGGACCCTGAGCTGAGTATTTCAGGTCTGTGCAGGTCTGCAGCCTCTCGTTATGCCCCTTCCCCTATAGTCAGCAGAGATCTCCGCGCTGCGGGGTGCAGTGTGGGTGCAGTGTGGGTGTAATGTTCTTGTGCAGTGTGGGTGCAGTGTGGGTGTAATGTTCTTGTGCAGTGTGGGTGCAGTGTGGGTGTAATGTTCTTGTGCAGTGTGGGTGCAATTTTCTTGTGCAGTGTGGGTGCAATGTTCTTGTGCAGTGTGGGTGCAGTGTGGGTGTAATGTTCTTGTGCAGTGTGTGTGTAATGTTCTTGTGCAGTGTGGGTGTAATGTTCTTGTGCAGTGTGGGTGCAGTGTGGGTGTAATGTTCTTGTGCAGTGTGTGTGTAATGTTCTTGTGCAGTGTGGGTGTAATGTTCTTGTGCAGTGTGGGTGCAATGTTCTTGTGCAGTGTGGGTGCAATGTTCTTGTGCAGTGTGTGTGTAATGTTCTTGTGCAGTGTGGGTGTAATGTTCTTGTGCAGTGTGGGTGTAATGTTCTTGTGCAGTGTGGGTGTAATGTTCTTGTGCAGTGTGGGTGCAATGTTCTTGTGCAGTGTGGGTGCAATGTTCTTGTGCAGTGTGGGTGCAATGTTCTTGTGCAGTGTGGGTGTAATGTTCTTGTGCAGTGTGGGTGCAGTGTGGGTGCAATGTTCTTGTGCAGTGTGGGTGCAATGTTCTTGTGCAGTGTGGGTGCAATGTTCTTGTGCAGTGTGGGTGCAATGTTCTTGTGCAGTGTGGGTGTAATGTTCTTGTGCAGTGTGGGTGTAATGTTCTTGTGCAGTGTGGGTGCAGTGTGGGTGCAATGTTCTTGTGCAGTGTGGGTGCAATGTTCTTGTGCAGTGTGGGTGCAATGTTCTTGTGCAGTGTGGGTGCAATGTTCTTGTGCAGTGTGGGTGCAGTGTGGGTGCAATGTTCTTGTGCAGTGTGGGTGCAATGTTCTTGTGCAGTGTGGGTGCAATGTTCTTGTGCAGTGTGGGTGCAATGTTCTTGTGCAGTGTGGGTGCAATGTTCTTGTGCAGTGTGGGTGCAATGTTCTTGTGCAGTGTGGGTGTAATGTTCTTGTGCAGTGTGGGTGCAGTGTGGGTGCAATGTTCTTGTGCAGTGTGGGTGCAATGTTCTTGTGCAGTGTGGGTGCAATGTTCTTGTGCAGTGTGGGTGTAATGTTCTTGTGCAGTGTGGGTGTAATGTTCTTGTGCAGTGTGGGTGCAATGTTCTTGTGCAGTGTGGGTGCAATGTTCTTGTGCAGTGTGGGTGCAATGTTCTTGTGCAGTGTGGGTGTAATGTTCTTGTGCAGTGTGGGTGCAGAGTGGGTGTAATGTTCTTGTGCAGTGTGGGTGTAATGTTCTTGTGCAGTGTGGGTGCAGAGTGGGTGTAATGTTCTTGTGCAGTGGATGTTTTCCCGGTAGTGTGGACTTCTGGCGTGGATCCAGCCTCCGCCCGTCCTGTCCTGCGCTCTCCTCGTTATATGTATTTATTTAACCTCATGGATCTAAATTCAGAAACTCTGAGTAGAATTTTCCGTGGATCGGCGGCTGCAGCCGTCATGATGGACAGATCCACAGGGCTCCCTGTGTAATTATAATGTTGCATCAGGAATCTCAGCTCCTCCCTGGGAACAGAAGTTTCACATTTCTGGGACTGGGACTGATCGCGGGGATCGATGTGAGCGGTGAGTGTGAGGCGCTGCGGCTGCAGGTGTCTGTCTGCTGCGGCTGCAGGTGTCTGTCTGCTGCGGCTGCAGGTGTCTGTCTGCTGCGGCTGCAGGTGTCTGTCTGCTGCGGCTGCAGGTGTCTGTCTGCTGCACCTGAACACTTTGTATCTTTCCTGTTGCTTTTATGTTTGTGCTACAGGCGCAGGAAGCAACAGTGTAGCCTGTGCTGGTGGTCCAGGTGATATGTATGATGAGGGTCCACAGCGCCCCTCCATGGTCATTGTATAAACTCCAAGTACCACGATCGCCTTACAATCTCAATGTTTCCTTGTACGGTAAAAAGTTGCAGCAATCGGAGGAATTTCATTCTTATTGTGAAACTTTCTGGAGATTTGCTTATAAGAATTAATTCTAGGATTTGGCTGTGAGCAGTGATGTTCCCTTTACAGAGCAGACGGCCGCTGAGGGGTCCATGAGCTCGGGAGGCGATGCTGGGGGGTCTCCTGCTGAGACATCAGACATTCACTTACATCCACAGATGTAGGAAACAGCAAGTGCAAAACGGGGGATGGCGAGTACAATACATGGGGGGCTGCAGGTACAATACATGGAGGACAGCGGGTACAATACATGGGGGCTACAGGTACAATACATGGGGGACATCTGACGCACCCCCTGGGCCATGTGCAAGGGATACCCGGAGCCGGATCTCGATGGGGGTAGTAGTCCTTGTGGCGGTGACCCGGTCCGTGCCCAGGGTGTCAAACTAAGTGGCAGTCTATGGCAGTAGATGTTAATTTGATCGACTACGCCACCCGTTGAATGCGGCTTTGAAGCCGCCGCTGCAGAGCAGTCCGCTGAGGCCGGTGGTATATGTGCAGCAGTGATGGTATAACCCCCAACGGGAGGGGTATGGCCTCAGGGCAGCAGGTGTGGATGATGGGTGTAGTTATGTTGTAGAAAGGAGAGTCAGAGACTTGAGGTGCAGTTTCAGGGTTTTTACTCACGGTTGTTTTCTCAGTCACTCTGGCCTTGAGTGACCACCCGAGCCGTGCTGCGTCCACCAGGTCCTGGACTCGGCTAACCCCCAGGCAGTTCTGAAGCGTGGTCCTGAGCTCCCTTCTCTCTCTCTGTCTCTGGCCGTTCCCACCAGGGATCCACCTTTGGCCGGCTCCCTCGGGTCTCTTAGTGGTCAAACCTCCTCTGGGTTCCCTGACCCTATGCTTGGTGTGCCTTTCTGGTGGATTTGGTGAGGGTCGTGGCAAATCTTGACCACGACCTCCGGTTCCTGGCTGAGGATAAGTGGCCTCCACCAATTCGGGTTCCGGTACCCGTGTCCGCCAACCCTTCACCCTTTTCTGGTCTGTTTCTGGGTTCTTGGGGTTCTCTCTGTCTTTCTCTCTGGGTCCTTCTTTCTCCTCTCTCCTCTGCAGGCTTAGCTCTGGAGCTGGGCCCAGCCGGAGCCACAGCTCCCTGTCAGCCCTCCTGGCTGAGCTCTTCTCCTCTTCTCCTCAGGCTAAAAAGACCCTGTCCTAAGATGGTGCCCACCATATATACTCCCTCTATGTGTGAGCCCAGGTGACTAGCACCCAATGAGCTCCTAGCTTTACCCAGACTACTCCCCCCTATCTGCCCCTACACTACTGGGATGTTCCACCCCCCTCCCACTCCAGCCAGGGACAGACGCTGTCGTACCTGCACATATACTGGTGGGAGTACCGTAGTTCTGTCCCCCGGAAATGGGATGTATGTAGTGCATGCAGCCTACTGAGCTCAGTCCCACACTCCATCCTTACCCGGGAGTGGAATACCACACCTCTGGAGTGAGGTGCAATACCCCTGTAGCAGCCGAATCCTCAGGGTGCTACATTCCCCCCTGGTAAATCACAGCACGTCCTCGGGCTGTAAAAGAATAAAATATCCAAAAACATACAATTTTTTTCAAAACATCATAAACATATAAAACACTATATATATATCAGCAGCATAATACTCTTCATATAAAACTTTTCATTATAAACATTCTTGTCCTCTGGCCACTTGTGCAAATTGTGACCAGGTAAGTGCCACAGTCTCTGGTAGAAAAAACAGTTTCCTATAAAACCGGTAGGGGGCACTTTAGGAAGCGCAACTATTTACAAGGGATATGGCCGCTCTCAGTCCTCGGCCAGTGGGGAAAAGGGGATGGCTGCTCACAGTCCTCAGCCCGTGGGGAGATGGGTCACACTGGAACAGTTCACTGGTCCCAACGGGGACTATAATGGTAACAGTTCCTGTACCCTAACGGGTAACTATTTTACAGTTCCATTTACCGTACTTTAGTAGCGGCGTCCTCCTGATGCTTCCTCCCTGTATTCTTCAGACCCGTCCGGGTCCTCTTGCTCCTTCTGACACCTCAGCTCTTTCTCTGTCAGTCGGTGTACATGAAGGGCATAGGGTCCTTTGGCACATTGGTGCCGGGTGAAGGTGACCTCATCACCCAGGTAAAGGTCACGACCTCTGTGTCCCTCCGGTAGGTGGGACTCGACATCTCTTCTGGTCACGAAGACGTCGCCGGGGGTGTGATGATCTCTGATGAAGCCCCAACCGTGCTGCAGTTGGAATTTGATTACAGTCCCGGTGGCACGGGGACCGTGGGCTGCACGGGGGTTCCTTCGGGTCCGGCTCTTTTGTTCTGCACTCTTTACTTGCAGCCGCTCCTCGCGGACCCGTCTCTCTCTCCGTTCTCGGTCGAAAACCTCTAACTGCTGCCGGCAGCACTCTGCACGCTCCGCTGCAGCCGCCCGGGTCTCTTGAGTGAACCCGATGAGGTCTCCTCCTGCGGGGTCCCACTCAAACTGCGCCTCCTCTAACGAGAGCGGGGTCATCTTGACGGGTGCCGGAACCGGGATTAGGGGCTCATCCAGGGGTCTTTCTTTCCGGAGTCGGGGATGGTGGTACTCCGGTGGCCACGCAAAGGGCTGCCCATCCGGGCAAGTGTGCTGGGCAAACAAGTCTTCACCCAGGTGCGGCACAGTGGAAGTTGAGGGCGCGGTGGTGGCAGCGGCGCCCGGGATCACTAGGCCTTGCGACCAGGCTTGGGGTACCCTGAAGGTAAAGGGCACCGTGAAGACGGCGGCGCCCGGGGGCACTCGGCCTTGCGACCAGGCCGGTGGCGTCTCCTGCTTGGCCGCGCTCGGGGTTGAGGCGCGTAACGTCACAGGGGGCGTGGTCGCGGCTCCTGCTTGGGGCCTAGTCTGGAGCGGTAGCGGTGCGGCAACGGGCACGATCAGTGGGACTTCGGGCTCTGCGACGGGGAGCGGGGGTAGGCTTACGGTGGCCGGGCTCGGGGTAGTAACGTCCCCTTTACTTGCCTCCGTCTCTTCAGCTCCCTCTGCGGCGTCGTCTCCGGCCTCCGTCCCTTCTGCATCCTCTTCAGAGGCAGGCGTGCTCCTCGTTGCGGGTGGTGTGCTCCGCTGGCGGGCTCCAGCCTGCTGGGCCATCTCCCTGCTCCACTCCATCAGCGTTTCTCGCTGCACTTGGGCCATCCTCCGTGCGAGGCCCTCCAGCGCGGTCTGTGCACGCTCCCGGTCTCGGGGGAGCTGTGCCAGGATCTCCACCAGGTCTTGTGGGGTGGTGGCTTGCATCAGGCTCCTGACCACAGGGTCGGTGCTGCCTGCCTCTCCCTCCATCTCCGGGTACGGCTCCTCCAGACTTCTCCAAGCTGCTCCCATCTTCTCTCTTTTGTTCTGTCTCCGCCCCCATTGAGGGCGGTCCTGGGGCAACTTGGTGATTGTCAGTTCCAGGGGCAGACCCCCCACGCTGATGGACATCTCAATCATTGCAGTCTCTGCTGGTGGGGGCGGTCTTCGTTTTTGGCGCCATTCTTGGTCCTGGCCCACGATGGGAGGTCGTCTCTTACCACCCTCTGGCACGTCCATAATGGCGTCCGCTCTGCCAGGGCGGGAAATCTTCTCAGATGGCGGGAACCGCTTCCCAATGGCGGGAAACTCTGTGGATGGCGGGAAAAGACTGCAGATGGCGGGCAAACGGCGGGAAACGATCCGAGATGGCGTCCGATGGCGGGTACCCTCCGGAATTGGCGGGAGACTTCTTTTTGAGGTAAATGCGAACTTTTCTTCAGGCACGCAGTACCCGATGGTTGCGGGCACGTGATCCTGCCGACTACGCCAAAGTTGACGCACCCCCTGGGCCATGTGCAAGGGATACCCGGAGCCGGATCTCGATGGGGGTAGTAGTCCTTGTGGCGGTGACCCGGTCCGTGCCCAGGGTGTCAAACTAAGTGGCAGTCTATGGCAGTAGATGTTAATTTGATCGACTACGCCACCCGTTGAATGCGGCTTTGAAGCCGCCGCTGCAGAGCAGTCCGCTGAGGCCGGTGGTATATGTGCAGCAGTGATGGTATAACCCCCAACGGGAGGGGTATGGCCTCAGGGCAGCAGGTGTGGATGATGGGTGTAGTTATGTTGTAGAAAGGAGAGTCAGAGACTTGAGGTGCAGTTTCAGGGTTTTTACTCACGGTTGTTTTCTCAGTCACTCTGGCCTTGAGTGACCACCCGAGCCGTGCTGCGTCCACCAGGTCCTGGACTTGGCTAACCCCCAGGCAGTTCTGAAGCGTGGTCCTGAGCTCCCTTCTCTCTCTCTGTCTCTGGCCGTTCCCACCAGGGATCCACCTTTGGCTGTCTCCCTCGGGTCTCTTAGTGGTCAAACCTCCTCTGGGTTCCCTGACCCTATGCTTGGTGTGCCTTTCTGGTGGATTTGGTGAGGGTCGTGGCAAATCTTGACCACGACCTCCGGTTCCTGGCTGAGGGTAAGTGGCCTCCACCAGTTCGGGTTCCGGTACCCGTGTCCGCCAACCCTTCACCCTTTTCTGGTCTGTTTCTGGGTTCTTGGGGTTCTCTCTGTCTTTCTCTCTGGGTCCTTCTTTCTCCTCTCTCCTCTGCAGGCTTAGCTCTGGAGCTGGGCCCAGCCGGAGCCACAACTCCCTGTCAGCCCTCCTGGCTGAGCTCTTCTCCTCTTCTCCTCAGGCTAAAAAGACCCTGTCCTAAGATGGTGCCCACCATATATACTCCCTCTATGTGTGAGCCCAGGTGACTAGCACCCAATGAGCTCCTAGCTTTACCCAGACTACTCCCCCTATCTGCCCCTACACTACTGGGATGTTCCACCCCCCTCCCACTCCAGCCAGGGACAGACGCTGTCGTACCTGCACATATACTGGTGGGAGTACCGTAGTTCTGTCCCCCGGAAATGGGATGTATGTAGTGCATGCAGCCTACTGAGCTCAGTCCCACACTCCATCCTTACCCGGGAGTGGAATACCACACCTCTGGAGTGAGGTGCAATACCCCTGTAGCAGCCGAATCCTCAGGGTGCTACACATCCATGGGGGGCTGCAGGTACAATACATGGGGGGGCAGCAGGTACAGCACGTATAGTGCTGAGAGGGTTAATCGGGCGTACTAGGGCCGGGTTTTACGAGCAATCATAAGAGATGGGAGGGAATGGTTGCTCACATATCCCCACCCCGGGGCGTGGTTTTGTAAATAAATTGGAGACCAATTGTCTCATTCAGTGTTTGTGGCTGGAGGTGTGGAGACCTCCAGAGTGTTTTTGCTAAAGGACACTGACCGTGAGTGGGCGAATCCACTCTACTGAATGGACTGATTATTTTCTGTTTTGTCACTCTGTGCCGGTCTTTTTGTTTACTTCTAAAGTGCGGTTTATTCAGTTTTAATAAACCTGCCTTGGACATTTTAAAGAAACCGGTTTTCCCGTGCCTTTCCCAGAGGAGCATGGCGGCTTTAAAAGTCTCCTCACCGTGACATGCTTAACATGTCACTCTCCGTAAGGAGAAATGTTACCCCTTGGATACCGGTCTGATGCCTCTCACCCAGCCAAACTAGAACTCACACTTTGCACTGACGAGGGGCAGTACCCCGAAACACTATGTCTGCAAATTGAGTTTCTGGTTCTGGCTTATATCCTAAGTCATGTGATAAGGCTCGTTAAAGGGTCACTATTGATTTTTAGGATTGCTACTTCCTGTAGGTGGCGCTAGAGTTCTAGTCCTCTTCCTCTCTGAATAGACAATTTCCGTTTGCTTACAGGAAGCTCATGAAGATCCTGCCGCCCTGTGATCTGTGCAGGTTGATGCTTCACTGAAAACAGCTTTTCATTGTCTTCTCACCCACTCAAAAGTTTCTGCTACCAAGTGCTTCCCTCTAATTCCCACCAATATCCCATAACACCCAGTGTCTCCCCCTAATTCCCAAAAAGAGACCCTGCCACCCAGTGTCACCCTCTAATTCCTACCAATATCCCATAACACCCAGTGTCTCCCTCTAATTCCCAAAAAGAGACCCTGCCACCCAGTGTCACCCTCTAATTCCCAAAAAGAGACCCTGCCACCCAGTGTCTCCCTCTAATTCCCAAAAAGAGACCCTGCCACCCAGTGTCTCCCTCTAATTCCCACCAATATCCCATAACACCCAGTGTCTCCCTCTAATTCCCACCAATATCCCATAACACCCAGTGTCTCCCTCTAATTCCCAAAAAGAGACCCTGCCACCCAGTGTCACCCTCTAATTCCCACCAATATCCCATAACACCCAGTGTCTCCCTCTAATTCCCAAAAAGAGACCCTGCCACCCAGTGTCACCCTCTAATTCCCAAAAAGAGACCCTGCCACCCAGTGTCTCCCTCTAATTCCCAAAAAGAGACCCTACTACCCAGTGTCTCCCACTAATTCCCAAAGAGAGACCCTGCTACCCAGTGTCTCCCTCTAATTCCCAAAAAGAGACCCTGCTACCCAGTGTCTCCCTCTAATTCCCAAAAAGAGACCCTGCCACCCAGTGTCTCCCTCTGATTCCCAAAGAGAGACCCTGCTACCCGGTGTCTCCCTCTAATTCCCAAAAAGAGACCCTGCCACCCGGTGTCTCCCTCTAATTCACAAAAAGAGACCCTGCCACCCAGTGTCTCCCTCTAATTTTGCCCCCCATGACTTCTCTCTAATCCCCACCAATAGCCCTCTATTAAGGACTGAGCAAGGTTAGGGTGCTGCCTAGTGACACAGTATGTGTCTCTCTCTTTCTCATCCTTTAAAGTTGGGATGTATCTCAAATATGGAAACAAGGAGTAAAGAAATGCCTGTGAAACAAACCAGAATAGGTGTAAAACTTTAGATTCCTCACCGTCTTGGCTTTTGCTCTGATGAGAGCTTTACCTCCCTCGGCTTCTCTCAGCAGTTTCATCTGGTCGTCTCCTGATATGTCTTCCAGCCGTCTTGAAGGACTTTCCAGAGGTGTTGAACACTTGTTGTGTTTTCACTCAATTCCGCATCCAAATCATCCCAAGCCAACTGCATTGGGGTTTAGGTCAGATGTTTGTGGAGGCCATGTCATCTGATATGGCCTCCATCCCTCTCCTTCTCCGTCACAGAACTCTTACATCGCCTGGAGATGTTTTGGGTCATTTTCCTGTTGTAACACAATTAAGGGTCCCAAAAAGTGCAAACCAGATGTGAACCTCCCCTGCATTGCTCACCCAGGGCGCCACACATACAGTAACCACCCGCTCACTATTTCTGCGTCTCTCAAACACTTTATACTAAAGAGGGTTGGTAATATCTCAAATTTTGACCACAGTGCGGATTTCCACTGATCTAATGTTCAGACAAGTCTCTTGTTGTCCTCAGTAGCTGCTTCTTTGCTGCAATTTGACCATAATGGCCTCTACTCACAGTCATCTCTGGATAACTGAATCATGGTTCTGGGCTCCCACCTGGGAATGAAGCAGGTCTGGTGCTACGCTCCTCCGGTCACAAGCGCCACCATTATCCTGGCCCTGAAGGCGGAGCTACTACGCGTGCAGGGAAATGGTCCCAATCTTGTGGAGCGGCGCGCTCTGGTGTTGTGGGATGTGCGAGGACGTGAGACACCATGTCTCTCATTGATTTCTCTGCCCAGGGAAGATGTGACGCAGTCTTCCCCGGTTGCCAGGTAACACAGGACGCTGTTGTGTCTGGTACTAAGCAGTGATGGGATTATGTTCAGTCTGGTGCTGAAGCTAGCAGGGAGTGGCTGTCTGGGGATGATTGGGAGTTAATCAACACCTGATCATTAGGCGGGCTATTTAATCCTGCTCCCTGCTCAGTGCTTTGCTGTTTATTGCAGTTCCTATGTGTTGTAGTGGTGAGTGGTGCTAGCATTAGTGATGCTATCTTTCAGGGGTTTTCTCATTTTCTCTTCTGGTTACACTTCCTGGGGTTCTTGCAGAGGTACTCACCTGGTCCTTGACTAGGCACCAGCCGCGTCACCAGATGCCAGATGTCTGGCCTGGGAAGGGCTCTGCCAAAGTCCCCCTTCCATTTACTGTGAGCTGGGTGAAGAGTATTCCCGGCCCTCAAGGGCTCCCATAGCTGGGCAGCTTGTGCCAAGTGCATCTGTGGGTGTCCCTTTGCTGCTTTGGTGCCAGTCTTGCTGGTTCCCTCTGCAAAGCACATAAAAGAAAGCAGGGCTGTGGAGTTGGTAAGCCAAACCCCTGACTCCGACTCCTCAATTTCCATGACACCGACTCCGACTCCCTCATACATGGCTCATGTTTAAGTGATAAATTTACTGTAGTACAGATTCATCTCAGCTGAAAGTCCAGACCCTTAGATCAGGAATAGGACAGACATTTATAGGACATTTCATAATTTTACCAAATTCTTATGAAAAAAATATTCCCCATAAACTGCATTGAACTACTGTACCCAATTTATTATATATTTTAGGAGCCAGAGTCGGTCCATTTTATACCGACTCCGACTCCACCAAAATCGACACCGACTCCGACTCCACCAAAATGGACACTGACTCCGACTCCACGACTCTGACTCCACAGCCCTGAAAGAAAGTCACTACACTGTGTTCCAAATTATTATGCAAAAAGTGTTTAGGAGTGATAAGGTAAGAATTTTTTTCTTTGTCAGTTAAACTCACTGATGGTGATGTGTGTCAGGGCTCTTTATATCACTGTAAGCAATTGCAGACACCTGTGCTAATTAGTTTGGCAGGTGTGTCCAATGAAAGGCAAGACTACTTAAGAAGGCTGTCCCACATTATTAAGCAGCCTACATTTTCTGGCAAAATGGGAAAGAAAAAGGATGTGTTGGCTGCTGAGAAGCAACAAATTGTGGAGTGTTTAGGTCAAGGCATGACTACAATCAACATTGCCAAGACACTTCATCCTGATCATCGCACAATCAAGAAGTATGTAGCTGATTCACAGTACACACGTGTGTGTGCTGATAAGGGAAAATTGAGGACTCTTTCCTACAGGCAATTACGTCAGGTTAAAAGAGCAGCGGCAAAAAAGCCTTGTCATAGCAGCAGACAAGTTTTTGAAGCTGCTGGTGCCTCCAACGTCCCCTGAACAACAAGATGCAGAGTCCTTCAGAGGTTTTCAGCTGTGCGTAAGCCATCCTGTTGACCTCCTCTATCCACTGCACACAAGCAGAAACGGCTCCAGTGGGCCAAACAATGCATGAAGACTGACTTCAAAACTGTTTTGTTCACCAATGAGTGCCATGCAACGCTCGATGGTCCAGATGGATGGAGTGGAGGATGGCTGGTTGATGGACACCCCATGCAAAAACGGCTACGGCGCCAACAAGGAGTAGGTGGAGTAATGCTTTGGGCTGGAATCATGGGGAGAGAGATTGTTGGCCCCTTTAGGATCCCTGAAGGCGCTAAAGATGAACTCCATAATGTATGTGGATTTTCTCAAACAGCACTTCCTGCCATGGTTCAAGAAGAAGAACCGTGTATTTCACAGCAAGATCATTTTTCTGCATGATAATGCACCGTCTCATGCTGCACATAAAACATCTGCATCTCTGGCTGATATGGGCATAAAAGGGGACAAACTTATGGTGTGACCCCCATGCTCCCCTGACCTGTACCCCATTCAGAACCTTTGGAGCATCATCAAAAGGAGTGTCTATGATGGCGGGAGGCAGTTCACATCTAAGCAACAGCTCTGGGAGGGTATTCTGTCCTCATGCAAAACAATTGAAGCAGAAACCATCCAAAACCTGACAAATTCAATGGACGAGAGAGTTCAGAAGCTCCTTTCGAACA
The DNA here is from genome assembly GCF_046119375.1 of Phyllobates terribilis. NCBI lineage: Eukaryota > Metazoa > Chordata > Amphibia > Anura > Dendrobatidae > Phyllobates > Phyllobates terribilis. Next base: position 5,579,355 of record NW_027362762.1, read on the forward strand.
AGGGGTCCTATGTGAAAATGTAACATCACCTAGAATAAAGTTTTGAGTTGAAAACTGTTTGATTTCAGTGTGTAATAACCTGCTAATGCTTATAATTTCACAAATGACCATTTTTTTGTTCTTTATTAAAATGAAAAGGTTGAAAACTCTGCTGTGCATAATAATTTGGAACATGCATTTTGAGTGCAGTTTGAGTGTTTTATTTTTTTTAAAATATCCTGTTATCATAGGCAGTTTGTACAAAAACCTTTCAATTGTACTCTAATAGTTATTTGACTGGAAAATTACAATGACTGCAATTCATAGAGGTAATTTGGGAAAATCTGAGAAAATATTATTTGCATAATAATTTGGAACACAGTGTAAACCTAATAACACAAAATGGCTCAGATTTGTAGAGGAAAGAGGTCCGGTGAAAAAGTCCAGTGAAAATGTGGATCAATCCCACCAAGCAATATTCAGTATCTTCCTGGCATTGAACAAGGATCATAATTGGCTTTTTATTAGCACAAGTTACACCTACACACCTCCCCACAAACACTATAGGAGCGCATTTCCATCCTGACTGCTTGCCCTGGAAATGTTGGCATTTAGGCTTGTGGACACTGAGGCTTTCTGGAGGCTCATGGTGGCCGCCATTCCTCGTTATTTTAGGGTGTATTTCAGTCCCTCCTTCTAATTTTTGGCAGTTCTTGAACATGCATAGGCTTTGCCAGTCTAAGAGTCCCACTCCTTAAAAATGGGAAAAAAATGATTCTGGGACCCTCCTCTATATGTCTTCTAGGGTGTATTGCAGTCCCTCCTTCTAATTTTTGGCAGTCCTTGCACTTAGTGCATCGGCTTTATGAGTCCAGCAGTCCCACTACATGATAATTTGCACAGAATGTGTATGAGGCCTCCGTTATGTCTGATACCGGGTGTATCTCGGTCCCTCTGAGTGCCTCATATTTGGCAGTTCTTGCATTGTCCCCATAGGTTGTGAGTTTGTGTGATTCCCTCCTTCATAAATTAAACAGGATTATCTGACCATGTCACACACCAGATAAGGTACTAATGTTAAAATGACATTTACCTGTCACTATCGGTGAGCGCAGTTTTATTTCTCTTCGGTTTTGTATGTTTTATTTTCAGTCCGTAAAAGTGGCGTAATACCTCTGAGCTGACGACGTTGTTCCCAGCAGCGACCTGGGAGTCAGAGAAGCGTCCAGGGGTCTTCTCCAGGCTGTTCTCATTCGACTTGAGCGCTGTTGTTTCCATCCATTTCAGTGATTTTCCTACCCTCCCCCCCCCCCCCCCCCAGCCCTCCTGTTAGGGTCTTCCAGAAAAATGCTTGATTTTCCCATTGGCTTCCATTATACTCGTTACTTGAGGCGAGCCAGTCCGAGCGTCCAACCTGCTCGATTCGAGCACTGAGCGTCTGAGCATTTTAGTGCTTGATTCTAACTATTAATTATGAAACTTCTTCTTTGCAATCATATCTATAGCACTATAAAGGTATCGGGGCATATAGAGGATTCTCTGCTGAGATCAGCCTGCACTGCGCTCTGTCTCCAGCAGGGGTCTCTCCTGCGCAGTCTGAGTTCTTGCTGATCTGTCCGGATCGTCTCTATTCATCGGTTCTTTTTTTACAATTTTTCTTCTTATTTTGTATCTCGCTCATCTGCAGTTTGGCGAGTTATTGTGACTAATCTGATTTAACATGATCCATTTTTTCTAGCGATCCTGTCCTGCGTATTATCCCACACTTCTATACATAACATTAGATTTAGGTATGAAATTAAATCTCTATCATTACCCCATCTATGGATCTCTGTCAGTCAGAAAACTATTCCCCCCATCTGCCTTGACAGCTGCAGGTTTTTAAGGAATGTTGGGAGTTGCCCTTTTGCACCAGCTTGAAAGCCGCAGGTTACGGACCACACAGAAGGGTTGTTTTACACTTGCAGTACCGCTTCTCACCAGCATAGCTGGCAAGATATTGTCATAGAAATCAAAACAACAGCGCCCCCTGCTACAGGATATTGATGACTTTATTTTAACTAAATTCATTTTTGCAGTTGGGTTTCATTAAAAATCTTGCAGCGTTTTGCTTTTCCATGCAAATTCATCGTTAATATTAGAAAAAGACAGAATAAAGATTAGACCCAAAGGTGGACAAACCCTACTGACAACAGGGGAAATACATTGTAGGTCTTTTTTATTTTAGAGAAGAAAACACTACATAACACAACAATAATACATTACAGGACACAAAACATAAGAACAAAACTGCAGAACAAGACGACAAAAACCCGACACAAATCACAGAAAATAGAAACAAAATAAATCAAACAGAAATAGAAGATCCGACCTACAGAGAAAGAACAAAATCACCCCAGGAATATATAGATATACAGTACAGACCAAAAGTTTGGACACACCTTCTCATTTAAAGATTTTTCTGTATTTTCTTGGCTATGAAAATTGTACATTCACACTGAAGGCATCAAAACTATGAATTACCACATGTGGAATTATATAAGTAACAAAAAAGTGTGAAACAACTGAAAATATGTCTTATATTCTAGGTTCTTCAAAGTAGCCACCTTTTGCTTTGATGACGGCTTTGCACACTCTTGGCATTCTCTTGATGAGCTTCAAGAGGTCGTCACCGGAAATGGTCTTCACTTCACAGGTGTGCCCTGTCAGGTTTAATAAGTGGGATTTCATGCCTTATAAATGGGGTTGGGACCATCAGTTGTGTTGTGCAGAAGTCTGGTGGATACACAGCTGATAGTCCTACTGAATAGACTGTTAGAATTTGTATTATGGCAAGAAAAAAGCAGCTAAGTAAAGAAAAATGAGTGGTCATCATTACTTTAAGAAATGAAGGTCAGTCAGTCCGAAAAATTGGGAAAACTTTGAAAGTGTCCCCAAGTGCAGTTGCAAAAACCATCAAGCGCTACAAAGAAACTGGCTCACATGAGGACCGCCCCAGGAAAGGAAGACCAAGAGTCACCTCTGCTTCTGAGGATAAGTTTATCCGAGTCACCAGCCTCAGAAATCGCAGGTTAACAGCAGCTCAGATTAGAGACCAGGTCAATGCCACACAGAGTTCTAGCAGCAGACACATCTCTACAACAACTGTTAAGAGGAGACTTTGTGCAGCAGGCCTTCATGGTAAAATAGCTGCTAGGAAACCACTGCTAAGGACAGGCAACAAGCAGAAGAGACTTGTTTGGACTAAAGAACACAAGGAATGGACATTAGACCAGTGGAAATCTGTGCTTTGGTCTGATGAATCCAAATTTGAGAACTTTGGTTCCAACCACCGTGTCTTTGTGCGACGCAGAAAAGGTGAACGGATGGACTCTACAAGCCTGGTTCCCACCGTGAAGCATGGAGGAGGAGGTGTGATGGTGTGGGGGGGCTTTGCTGGTGACACTGTTGGGGATTTATTCATAATTGAAGGCATACTGAACCAGCATGGCTACCACAGCATCTTGCAGGGGCATGCTATTCCATCCGGTTTGCGTTTAGTTGGACCATCATTTATTTATCAACAGGACAATGACCCCAAACACCTCCAGGCTGTGTAAGGGCTATTTGACCAAGAAGGAGAGTGATGGGGGGCTACGCCAGATGACCTGGCCTCCACAGTCACCAGACCTGAACCCAATCGAGATGGTTTGGGGTGAGCTGGACCAAAGAGTGAAGGCAAAAGGGCCAACAAGTGCTAAGCATCTCTGGGAACTCCTTCAAGATTGTTGGAAGACCATTTCCGGTGACTACCTCTAGAAGCTCATCAAGAGAATGCCAAGAGTGTGCAAAGCAGTCATCAAAGCAAAAGGTGGCTACTGTGAAGAACCTAGAATATAAGACATATTTTCAGTTGTTTCACACTTTTTTGTTAAGTATATAATTCCACATGTGGTAATTCATAGTTTTGATGCCTTCAGTGTGAATGTCCAATTTTCATAGTCAAGAAAATACAGAAAAATCTTTAAATGAGAAGGTGTGTCCAAACTTTTGGTCTGTACTGTATATACATACATGTACACTTTTTTTTTTTTTTTTTTTTACATAAACAATAAATAGTATAAAATCCTATAAAACCACCGGCCCAGCTTCATTCATACTACTTGTATACACAAACCCACATAACGTTCACACTGTCCTATATACACTTAAAACACGCCATCCTATATATAATATTATATGCAATAAAACCACATTACACTAAACCTAAATATATTATACAATGTAACACACAACGTATAAACAACCTGAAACGAAACTTACCTACTGGTCCCACTGCCTGACATAACAGTCACTCCCTTACCGCACCTCATTCACACCACAGAAAACGAAAAACAACAATATATACAATAGTGACATGGACATTTTTTTTCCTATATATAAACAAAGACAGTGACATCGTCCGCGTAGGCCACTACCCTCAAGATAGCCTCCGCCGCCTCCCCACCCATCTGCACCCCCGCCAACGGTCCACAATCGATCCTTCTGAGGAAGGGATCAATTGCAAACGCGTAAAGCAAAGGGCTAAGAGGATAGATCTGACACACACCAGATCCTACCCCGAAAGGTTGTCCAATCCACCCATTTACCAGAGAGGAAGACTCAGCCCCTGCATACAAGGTTATAAGCCAGTCCACAAACCCTCCAGACAGAACATACCTCAAAAGAGTAGACCAGAGGTACTCGTGATTAACCTGATCAAAGGCTTTTGCCTGATCCAGGGTCAGCAAGAACCCCTTCCAAAGGCCCGCCCTGCCTTGCTCCACAGCCTCTCGGACACCTAGAACAGCACTAAAAATGCTACGGCCAGGAACGCAACAGTGCTGAGCCTCCGAAAGGAGTCGGAGTGCAAACTTCACCAGACTGTTGAAAAGTATCTTAGCCAAATCCTTCCTGTCTACATTGAGAAGAGCTATGGGATGCCAATTCTCAATGCTATAGAATTGGCTTCCCATAGGTCCTATAGAACTCGGATGTTAAGCCATCCGTAACTGGCGACTTTTTGGGCCTAAGCCCATCGATCGCCAGTCTCACTTTCTCTTCTTTGATCGCTTCTGTCAAACCGCCTATCGAGAGGTCAGCCGCTGGCTCAGGAACAGCTTCAGTCAGGAAAGCCAACATCCCGTCACAATCCAGCTCCCTCCTTCCCAAGAGGTGCGAGTAGTAGGAACTGACGACCTCCAAGATCCCTGATCTGGACCTTCTCAGGGACCCAGTACTGTCCATCAGCCCCATCACTATCTTACTATTCACTGACATCTTACAGTTTCTGTAAGGGTCGGGCGAACAGTACTTCCCGTAGTCCCTCTCAAAAACCAAAGATGCGTGCCTATCGTACTGACACCTCTTCAGCAAGGACTTCACTCTGGAGGTCTCCTCACGGCTACCTCCAGTTGAGACAAGATTCTCGAGTTTCCTCCTCAGGCTTTGATACAGGCGATCCCTGTTCAGGCTTCTGAGGTTTGAGAGCTGCTGGAAGAATCTCGTCACCCGATGATTGAACATCTCCCAACACTCTGACTTAGTGTTACATAGACCCAGAAAGGTACCTTGCTCTGAAGGAATTCCTCAAAAGACCGTCTTACAGCTTCTTCCTCAAGGAGTGAAGAATTCAGCTTCCAATAACCTCTTCCCATCCGTGGAGTCTCTGTAACTGTTATGTTCTGCTACCAAAGCTAAGGAAAGAGAGGAGATCTGTCCCTACTATAAGACTCAGCTGAATCCCTACGATGTAACAGGGAACCTGATCCTGCGATCAGACCTGCTAAAGTCCTAATCTAGTCTGTACGGAGACCTATAGATTTGGGGAGGGAATCCCTACAAGTACTAAGGACTGGGAGGAATATGGGACACCTCCTAACAGAAATAGCAGCAGACAGACGAACAAACAAAATAGATAGAACCTAGAGTTCCGTAGACCAAGCAAACTAACAGAGTTAGATACAGAGCACAGGCTAGCTAGAAAGTAGATATACAATGAAGTCCAGCAAAGCCAGAAGGGCGGAGCAGGATTAAATAGGCCAACAAGGTCATGTGACCAGCAAAGGAAAAAAAACCTAACAGCAAGGTTCTAACAGTAACATTCAGAGAAAACATAATCAAACAGTGATCGGAGAACTCCACCTCCACAACCGACAACAGTGAAGAGACGGCTTCCTCCTTCAAAAAAAACCTGTCTATCCTAGACCTGCACTTATTACCTTTAAAAAAGGTGAATCCCGTGTCACCCGGGTTGTGCCGGATGTGGACATCCACCAGGCGAGCCTCATTTACTATCCTGTTTAACGCGACGCAGTCATAAGCCAGCTGGTCTCCGGAACCTCCTCTATCACAGGATCTCATGACATTGTTGAAATCCCCTCCGAAGACCACCTGCCGACTCGAAAATAAAAACCTATGGGGACCATAGACGTTAATGACCCGAAGCTCCTGTCTCCCCATGGAGACATCTAGGATCAATCATCTTCCCATTTCTAATTCGATCACTGGTCTGCATTCAACCGCTGCGGTCTTAAAAGGGACCACCACCCCGCTATACCCCACCTTCCTTTATGCAACGTTGATATATCGGTCAACCTGTTCTCCTGCAAAAACAAAACGTCAGCGTCAAGGTGGAAGAGAAAATGAAAGGCCGTGTACCTTGCCGCATCTGACTTTATGCTTCAAACATTAATAGTTGCCAGCGTCAACGGGGTGGGTGCCGCCATCATGATTGATTGAATTAGATAGCCTTTTTCTTCCCACCACTGACAGTGTCAACCTCTTTCTCTGATAATGAAGGGTTTTTAGTGCACGTAAGACAAACAGACACATCCATTCTCTCCTTACATATATTCTTGCCCTTGTCTGGTGGTCCTGGGTTAGTCCCCCCCCTCAGAGGGCTTTTTATTTGCCCCCCGAGAGGAAGACCCAGCCACCTCCTGAGCCCCAACCACCTTTTTCGCAATCTCCGGCCTCGGCTCCCCATCCTGGAGGGCCCAGAACCGGTTGGAGAGATCCACCAGAGGGGGGGGCAGCTGAACCTTCCTATGGTGCCTGGATCAGGGCCAGAGAGTCAGAGAGGTCGCATTTTAAAGAGGCAGCTCGAGACCTGGTCCCCCTCCTACCCCTAGTTGTCCTCCTGTTACCCTTTTTCCTTTTTTGTGACCACTCCCCCTCTCCTTCATCCAGACTGTCACCGGATGAAGGTTCCTGGGAAGACGTGGCGTCCTCTAGCTGTTCCCTAGTCTCTTGACTTCCTCACTCAATTCGCTGTTTTTAGGATCCTCAGCTGCAAGTGAAGTACCTGGGTCAGAGTTTAGGGACATTACTCGCTGCCCCCTGTCCCCACGGCGCTGCTCCTGCCGCCTGATGTTGGATGGCGGCAGCTTGCTCCTCACCGGTTCCCTGCCTCCCTCGCCTCTACTGGTCCCTTCACCGGCAAGATTATTCCCGGCTTTCACCTGTCCCGCACCCGCAGCTTTCAGGACCGCATTGGCGAAGGAATGCGGACAGCGACTGAACGGGTGACCGAGGTCACCACACAAGTTACTCCTAATCCTGCCACAGGCAGCAGCAAGATGACCAAGGTCCCCACACAGTGCGCATTTCTGGGTGGTACACTGCACATTGAAGTGTATGGGGCTACCGCACCTGTGACAGACCTTAGGCTGCCCACGGTAGAAAATAAAAATCCTATCCCTCCCCAAAAGCGTTGAGGAGGGGATATGGGTAACAGTGTTTCCCAAAACCTTCAATTTCACCATGAAGGTCCAGGTCCCTGACCAGATACCATGGTCATCGAGATTCTTTTGAGGAATATTGGCGATCTCTCTGTATCGACTTACCCAGGTCGTAATGTCCATACAGGAAAGCAACTCGTTACTAGTCAAAACGACCACTTTCCTGAATGAATTCTGGCGGGTTATTGCCAAAGGAAAGAAACCCTGCCATTCGGGGCGACTCCGAGCCAGCTCATGGGGAGACCAGAAAACCTCAAGGCCCTCCGGTCTCACAAAGCTGACATCGAAGTAGAAGGTCCCGTAGGGATGGATCAAGGCAAAGATGTCATATGTCACAAAGCCCATCCCCAGCAGGAGCTCAACCATCTTCGACCTATCAGGACAGGCATCCTTGCTTACCCACTGGAGACGGGCCACGTTCCTACGGTTACTCCTCTGCCCCGTTGTTGGCAGAGACCAGACAGTCTCTGCCCCTCTATCTCGGAAGGCTGAAAGACAATGTCTCTCTATCCAGAAAGACAGATCAACCTCCCTCCCCTCTACAGTGATGGAGCTCTCCCCTCTCCTCAGGGCATCCAGGAGGTGCTGCTGCAAGTCACCATCCCCAGGACCACCAGACAAGGGCGCACTACTACCCCCAGCACCGACAGCTCCTGAATAGCTTTGGGCTGAATCCCCCGTCAATGCTGGGGGGGCATGCTGGACCTACTTCCTCCCCACCAACACAAGTGCTGCTCCCATCATTCACTCCACTACTACTCCCACCATTTGCTGCACCACTACTCCCATCATTTGCTGCACCGCAACTACCATCATTCACTCCACTACTACTCCCACCATTTGCTACACCACTACTCCCACCATTCACTCCACTACTACTCCCACCATTCCCACTACTCCTACCATTTACTCCACTACTACTCCCACCATTTGCTGCACCACTACTCCCATCATTCACTCCACTACTACCTACTCCCACTATTTGCTGCACCACTACGCCCATCATTTGCTGCTCCACAACTCCCATCATTTGCTCCACTACTACTCCCACCATTTGCTACACCACTACTCTCATCATTTACTCCACTACTACTCCCACCATTTGCTGCACCACTACTCCCATCATTCACTTCACTACTACTCCCACTATTTGCTGCACCACTACTCCCATCATTCACTCCACCACTACTCCTGTCATTGCTGCACCACCAATTTCATTCCCCTTACTTGTCACCCCATTACCACTCATATTTCCACCTTCCATCACCCCATTACCACTATTCTCACCATTTACTCCGCTGTTCTCAGCACCTTCCACAGTCACATCCATACCTTCTTCCCTTGTGTCTGGTGTCTCTGCACTCACACCTGCTGGGCCGGGGGAGGGGAGCACTCCCAGAGACTCCTTTCCCTGCAGCACCACACCGGTTTTCCTTTTGCTGGCTTTCTCCTGGTGCGCCCTGCCCCCCACTGCAGCATTTTGTTTCCTATCCTGGGCAGACTGTGTGGCACCGCTGCCTGCCCTTTACCCACGGATTTTGGGGCCTTAGTGTTCTTTTTGGGCACCGGGGCACACTGCCCCCCCTGTCGCAGCAGTGCACCCAGTGTTCCTCATAGAAGTTTTTTTCTGCTGCTTATCTGCCTCTTCCTTCTTACAGGCGGCTCCCCAGTCCCTTCCGCATGCTTTTTCTCCTCCGTTGAGGCGCACTGCGCCCCTGTCACCACAGTGCGCTTCACTTCACCGGCTCCAGGAGCCGCATCGCCCGATGCGGTGCGCCCCCCCTCCTGCAGTGGCATGTACATCCCTCTTGGCCTCCTCAGCCCCGGTGGTAACCGGCTTAGCCGCAGAGGGCAGGGAGGGAAACTCCACAGAACTTACTATGTACGGCGCCGTGAGTACCTCCACAGCCTCGCCCCCTGCACTGTTCCCCGCACAGATGGCAGCATCGCCGGACGTCCTTCTCCTCTCCCCACCTTGCTTCTGCCTTGAACCCACTCCAGAGCTCGTGCCTTTAGGTTTGGCAGGTTTTACACAGGAGGCAGGTGCAACATCAGACAATGGTACATACTTGTAACTCACCACCTCCCGTGCAGCTCCTGCGGTCTTATTATTATTCATCTTTGTCGTCTCCTCCACTGGATCGTCCTCCCCGAAAGAAAATTTAGTCAAATCTACAGGAGACTCCAGTAGTCAGATCTCCCTCAGTCATCCACCTTCTTGCTCCTCATCCTCCCCCGACACTCCAGCCTCTGCTGTTGGAGTCCACTGCCCTGCAGGGAGATCACTTGAGCACTGGCTCTGCCCCTCACTGGCTCCAGCAGCTGGGACTCCAGTCACCTCTTCATCCTCCTCCTCCTCTTCACTATGGACGCCGGCTGGCGGTTCTCCTGAGGTGTTCATCCCCTTCATTTCTGAGAACCGCCGCTGGTTTTAAACCTCTCCAGGAAGGGATCTGTGCTTTTCTCAATCCCCTCCCGGAGGAGCACTAACCTGACCACCTCGTCTCTGAGGGCTTTAAACCTCTGGGAGGTCGCGGGTCTCTCCTTGTTGGACGCCCGGGTGTTCAGGAGCCGAGCCTCCCACAGCTCCTCTTTCAGCTGGGTTAGTGCTTTGCCGGCGTCCTCGTACTCTCGCAACATGGCGACCACTCGGGAGGAGAAGGAACTTGGGGACTCGTTGGAGCTCATCTCCCCTCAGGATCTTGCTGGGCTCTTCTTCCTGGAGCTTGGGCAGGCGGTGAACCGTCTCAGGGTTGGAGTAGGTAGGTACAGTCTTCCTCACTCTTCCTGATCTCCTCACTCCCTCCTGGGCCGGTTGCTGTTGCTCACTGTCCTCAGCCGGCATGGACCGGGGAACAGAAGCCTAAGAATCCATGCTGGCCTCCCAGGAAGCCTGCCTCTCCCTGGGGAGAAGAGCGGCAGACTATGGGCCTCCTCCTGGGGAGAAGAGAGGCAGACTATGGGCCTCCTCCTGGAAGTCCTGGAGCTCCTGAGACAGGTGCTACTCTCAGCAGGGAGTAATAGATTGTAGTCTCCTGTCCTACAGTCACCTCTCCTCAGTAATGGCTGATAACAGGGAGTAATAGATTGTAGTCTCCTGTCCTACAGTCACCTCTCCCCAGTAATGGCTGATAACAGGGAGTAATAGACTGTAGGTGTTTTTTATTGATAGAAGAAAACACATGACACAACAATAATACATTGCAGGACACAAAACATAAGAACAAAACTGCAGAACAAGACGACAAAAACCCAACAAAAATCACAGAAAATAGAAACAAAATAAATCAAACAGAAATAGAAGATTCGACCTACAGAGAAAGAACAAAATCACCCCAGGAATATATAGATATACAATAAATAACTATTATAAAACCTATAAAACCCCCGGCCCAGCTTCATTCATACTACTATATACAATCCCACACAACGCTCACACTGTCCTATATACACATAAAACACCGTCCTATATACAAGATTATATACAATAAAACACTAGAAACACAAAAGACTAAACCTAAATATAATGTAACACACAACGTATATACAACCGGACACTAACACTAACCTACTGGTCCCACTGCCTGACCTTACAGTCACACCCTTACCGCACCTCATTCACACCACAGAAAACCAAAAACAGCAATATATACAATAGTGATATGGACATTTTTTATTTTTTTTTGTAGATTTTTTTTATTCTTTTTTTTTTATATATATATTTTTTTGTAATTTTTAATATATATGTATATAAAGCACAGACCTACACTAACTATCCCGCCACCCCTGATCCAGCTCTGGCCACAAAGTTCAGGATACTCCGAGCTAGGATCAGGCCCCAAAGTTTTTCCCCAGGCGGGGCCTGGACCAGGCCAGATCTGTCCTCTTATCACCGCTGATGAAAACCCCCCCAAATCCCTCACCCAACCTAACTAAAACCCCCTATTATACATTATATACAATATATACAGAACACAACCTACACACTCACCATCCAAGGCTCAAGTTCGATGCCGACAAACCTTCTATCCAGGAGACAAATACAAAACAAAAATCTAGGGTGGAAAGACATCAGCCCACCACCAGGGTATAGGAGTACTACCGGACTAAGGCACCCTGAAGGAAAAGCCCCGCTAGAGACGGGCTGCCCTCCGGGCACCCAGTCTTTCGTACTCCAGAGAACGTACCTTCACCAGGTCACCTAGGATGTTCCTACAGACTTCATCTACATAGAGGATTTTACTCTGTGTCGAGACTAAAACTCGTGCGTTCCACGTGAAATACCTGACCACTGCGCTTACTATGAATAAAGTGTTTCGGTCCCTTCTTCCAAGGTCTCCGAACGCTCCATAGGCCCACCCGGCATAGGACAGAGTAGCCAGCCGCGGCCAACCAATGGAAGCCCCCACCCTGTTGTACACCTCTGTATTAAAGGGACAATGAAGCAGAAAGTGCTCCATGCTTTCCAGCACGTTAGCACAAGCCTCACAGGGGCAATTCCTGTCCTCGGAGCTCCTGTACTTCAAATTGTCCCTCACATACAGCTTACCATGGAAGCAGCGCCAAGTCAAGTCCCAGTACTTCTCGGGGATCCTGCTAGAATTTAACAAACTCAACCCAACCTCCAGATCCCGACTTGGGCAGTCTTTGAGGACCAATGAACTCTGAAAATGAGAAAGCAAGACCCTCATATCGAGGAGTTTCCTCGGGAGGGACCTCACCTCCCACATTCTCAGACCCCACCGGCGGATCATTTTCAGAACCGGGGTAACGTAAGCCGGGAGATGCCCGTGTGATGTGCGACGATCCTTCAATCTTCCCCCTGTCTCCCATTCCTGGAAGAAAGGCTGAAACCATCCCTTGCAGGAGAATACCCACGTAGGAGCCCTCTCTTTCCAGAGGTTTGCCACGTTCACTTTCAAGAAGGTGTTCACTAGGAACACCACGGGGTTCACCATATTCAAACCCCCTAGTCTCCCCGTGCGGTAAGTGACCTCCCGCTTGACCTTGTTCAGTCTGTTCCCCCATAACATCTGGAAGAACAGACTGTAGACCCGTGTCCAGAGAGGCTCTGGCAAGACACAGACGGTGCCCAGGTAGATTAGCAAGGGGAGCAGGAAAGCTTTGCACAGGCCAACCCTTTCCCTCAGGGTCAAAGACCAACCCCTCCATTGGTCCACTCTTTGGGCGACACCTTTGATTCTGACTTCCCAGTTTTTCGTGGGGTAATCACCCTGGCCGAATTCGATGCCCAGGACTTTGGCATGTTCTTGGGGTTCTGGGAGGGTGTCCGGAAGATCAAACCCGGGATCTCCGCCTCCCAGCCAGAGACTCTCACACTTATCCTTTTTGACCTTGGACCCGGATGCCTCCGAGTAGCGCTCCACTTCTGACATCACCGCCGCTGCCTCCTCTTGCGAAGAAACAAAGACGGTGACATCATCCGCGTAGGCCACCACCCTCAGGATAGCCTACGGCGTCGCCCCGCCCATCCGCACCCCTGCCAACGTTCCACAATCGATCCTTCTGAGGAAGGTATCGATTGCAAACGTGTAAAGCAAAGGGCTAAGAGGACAGCCCTGACGGACACCGAATACTACCCCGAAAGGTCGTCCGATCCACCCATTTACAAGAGGGAAAGTCTCAGCCCCTGCATACAAGGTCTTAAGCCAGTCCACAAACCCTCCAGGCAGAACATACCTCAAAAGAGTGGACCAGAGGTACTCGTGGTTAACCCGATCAAAGGCTTTTGCCTGATCCAGGGTCAGCAAGAACCCCTTCCAAAGGTCCGCACTGCCTTGCTCCATGGCCTCTCGGACACCTAAAAGAGCACTAAAAGTGCTGCGGCCAGGAACACAACAGTGCTGAACCTCCGAAAGGAGCCGGGGTGCAAACTTCATCAGCCTGTTGAAAAGTATCTTAGCCAAAATCTTCTGGGCGGCATGGTGGCGCAGTGGTTAGCACTGAAGCATTGCAGCACTGGGGTCCTGGGTTCAAATCCCACCAAGGACAACATCTGCAAGGAGTTTGTATGTTCTCCCTGTGTTTGCGTGGGTCTCCTCCGTGTTCACCGGTTTCCTCCCACACTCCAAAGACATACTGATAGGGAATCTAGATTGTGGGGACAGCGACAATAATGTATGTAAAGCGCTGCGGAATATGTTAGCGCTATATAAAAATAAAGATTATTATTATTATTCCTGTCCACATTGAGAAGTGCTATGGGACGCCAGTTCTCAATGCATGACAGATCCTTACCCTTTGACAAAATGATCAAAGCTGACCTCCTTAATGATCTCGGCAGAGTGCCCGAGGAGAGACACTCGTTAAACACCTGAGTCAAGAGGAGGACCAAAGAGTCCCTAAAGGTCCTAAAGAACTCGGATGTTAAGCCATCCGGACCTGGCGACTTTTTGGACCTAAACCCATCGATCGCCAGTCTCACTTCCTCTTCTATGATCGCTTCTGCCAAATCGCCCAGTGAGAGGTCAGCCCCTGGCTCAGGAACAGATTCAGCCAGGAAAGCCGACATCCCGTCATGATCCAGCTCCCTCCTTCCCAAGAGGTGCGAGTAGTAGGAACTGACGACCTCCAAGATCCCTGATCTGGACCTTCTCAGGGACCCCGTACTGTCCACCAGCCCCGTCACTATCTTACTATTCACTGACATCTTACAGTTTCTGTAAGGGTCGGGTGAGCAGTACTTCCCGTAGTCCCTCTCGAAAACCAAAGATGCGTGCCTATCGTACTGATACTTCTTCAGCAAGGACGTCACTCTGGAGATCTCCTCGCGGCTACCTCCAGTCGAGACAAGATGCTCGAGTTTCCTCCTCAGGCTCTGATACAGGCAATCCCTGTTCAGGCTTCTGAGGTTCGAGAGCTGCCGGAAGAATCTCGCCACCTGATGTTTGAACATCTCCCACCACTCGACTTAGTGTTACTTAGGCCCAGCTATGGTACCTTGCTCTGAAGGAATTCCTCAAAAGACCGTCTTACAGCTTCTTCCTCAAGGAGTGACGAATTCAGCTTCCAATAACCTCTTCCCATCCGAGGAGTCTCTGTAACGTTCAGAGAAAACATAATCAAACAGTGATCGGAGAACTCCAACTCCACAACCGACAACGTTGAAGAGACGGCCTCCTCCTTCAAATAAAACCTGTCTATCCTAGACCTGCATTGACTACCTCTAAAAAAGGTGAATCCCGTGTCACCCGGGTTGTGCCGGATGTGGACATCCACCAGGCGAGCCTCACTCACTATCCTGTTTAACGCGACGCAGTCATAAGCCAGCTGGTCTCCGGAACCTCCTCTATCACAGGATCTCGTGACATTGTTGAAATCCCCTCCGAAGACCACCTGCCGACTCAAAAATAAAAAAGGTTTGATCTTCAGGAAGAGACATTTGCGGTCCCACTTGGACTGGAGACCATAGATGTTAATGAGCCGAAGCTCTTGTCCCCCCATGGAGACATCTAGGATCAAGCATCTCCCCATTTCTAATTCGATCACTCGTCTGCATTCAACCGCTGCGGTCTTAAAAAGGACCGCCACCCCGCTATATGACTCGGCCGCAAGAGACTAGTAGGAGGGCCCATTCCTCCACTCCCACCTTGCTCTATGCAAGGTTGATATATCGGTCAACCTGGTCTCCTGCAAAAACAAAATGTCGGCGTCAAGTTGGCCGAGAAAATGAAAGGCCGTGTACCTTGCCGCATCTGACTTTATGCTGCAAATGTTAATAGTTGCCAGCGTCAACGGGGTGGGTGCCGCCATCATGATTGATTGAATTAGATAGCCTTTTTCTTCCCACCACTGACAGTCCCAACCTCTTCCTCCGATAATGACAGGTTTTTAGTGCGCTTAAAACAAACAGACTTGTCCATTCTCTCCTTACATACATTCTTGCCCTTGTCTGGTGGTCCTGGGTTAGTCGTCCCCCCAGAGAGCTTTGTATTTGCCCCCCGAGAGGAAGACCCAGCCATCTCCTGAGCCCCAACCACCTTGTCCGCAACCTCCAGCCCCGGGTCCCCACTTCCCCCCTCCAGAGGGAGGTCCTGGAGAGCCCCGAACCGGTTGGAGAGATCCACCAGAGGGGGGCTGGCTGAATCCTCCAATGGAGCCTGGATCACGGTCAGAGAGTCAGAGGGATCGCGCTCCAAAGATGCAGCTCGAGACCTGGTCCCCCTCCTACCTCTGGCCGTTTTCCTGTTACCCTTTTTCTTTTTCTGTGACCACTCCCCCTCTCCCTCATCAAGACTGTCACCAGAAGAGGGTTCCAGGGAAGACGTGGCGTCCTCTCGCTCTTCCCTTTCAAGTCTCTTGACCTCCTCGCTCAATTCGCTGTCTTTAGGATCCTCAGCTGCAAGTGAAGTACCTGGGTCAGAGTTTAGGGACATTACTCCCTGCCCCCTGTCCCCACGGCGCTGCTCCTGCCGCCTGATGGTGGATGGCGGCAGCTTGCTCCTCACCAGATCCCTGCCTCTGCTGGTCCCTTCACCGGCAAGATTAGTCCCACCTTTCGCCTGTCCCGCACTCGCCGCTTTCAGGACAGCATTGGCGAAGCAACGCGGACAGCGACTGAACGGGTGACCGAGGTCACCACACAAGTTATACCTAATCCTGACACAGGCAGCTGCAAGATGACCAAGGTCCCCACACAGTGCGCATTTTTGGGTGGTACACTGCGCACTGAAGTGTGTGGGGTTACCGCACCTGTGACAGACCTTAGGCTGCCCCTGGTAGAAAATCAAGATCCTATCCCTCCCCAAAAAGGTTGAGGAGGGGATATGGGTAACAGTGTTTCCCTAAACCTTCAATTTCACCATGAAGGTCCAGGCCCCTGACCAGATACCATGGTCATCGAGATTCTTTTGGGGAATATCGGTGACCTCTCCGTATCAACTCACCCAGGTCGTAATGTCCATACAGGAAAGAGACTCCTTACTAGTCAAAACGGTCACTTTCCTGACTGAATCTTGGCGGGTTATTGCCAGGGGAAAGAGACCATGCCATTCTGGGCGACTCCGAGCCAGCTCATGCCGAGACCAGAAAAGCTCAAGGCCCTCCGGTCTCACGAAGCTGACATCGAAGTAGGAGGTCCCGTAGGGATGGATCAAGGCAAAGATGTCATATGCCGCAAAGCCCATCCCCAGCAGGAGCTCAACCACCTTCGACCTATCAGGACAGGCATCCTTGCTTACCCACTGGAGACGGGCCACGTTCCTACGGTTACTCCTCTGCCCCGTTGTTGGCAGAGACCAGACAGTCTCTGCCCCTCTATCTCGGAAGGCTGAAAGACCATGTCTCTCTATCCAGAAAGACAGATCAACTTCCCTCCCCTCTACAGTGATGGAGCTCTCCCCTCTCCTCAGGGCGTCCAGGAGCTGCTGTTGCAAGTCACCATCCCCAGGTCCACCAGACGAGGGCACACTACTACCCCCAGCACTGACAGCTCCTGCATAGCTTTGGGCTGAAGCCCCCGCCAATGCTGGGGGGGCAGCGGGACCAGCGCCTACTCCCCCCCACCAACACCAGTGCCGCTCCCATCATTCACTCCACTACTATTCCCAGCATTTGCTGCACCACTACTCTCAGCATTCGCTGCACCACTACTCCCAGCATTCGCTCCACTCCTACTCCCACCATTTGCTGCACCACTACTCCTCCCACCATTCTCTGCACCACTACTCCTCCCACCATTCGATGCACCACTACTCCTCCCACCATTCGCTGCACCACTACTCCTCCCACCATTTGCTGCACCACTACTCCCATCATTCACTCCACCACTACCCCATCATTCGCTCCACCACTACTCCCACCATTTGCTGCATCACTGCTCCCACCATTTGCTGCACCACTATTCCCATCATTCACTCCACTACTACTCCCACAATTCGCTGCACCACTACTCCCACCATTTGCTGCACCACTACTACTCCCACCATTCGCTGCACCACTACTACTCCCACCATTCGCTGCACCACTACTCCTCCCACCATTCGCTGCACCACTACTCCTCCCACCATTCGCTGCACCACTAGTCCTCCCACCATTCGCTGCACCACTACTCCCATCATTCAATCATTCACTCCACCACTACTCCCACCATTCACTGCACCACTACTCCCACCATTCACTGCACCACTACTTTCATTCCCTTTACTTGTCACCCCATTACCACCATTTTCTCCGCTGTTCTCTGCACCTTCCACAGTCACATCCATTCCTTATTCCCTTGTGTCTGGTGTCTCTGCACTCACACCTGCTGGGCCGGGGGAGGGGAGCACTCCCAGAGACTCCTTTCCCTGCAGCACCACACCTGTTTTCTTTTGGTTGGTGCTGCCTTTCTGCAGGTCCTCTCCTGGAGCGCCCCGCCCCCCTACTGCAGCATTTTGGTCCTTGTTCTGTGCAGACTGTTTCCTGGGCACCGCTGCCCACCCTGCACCCACAGATTTTGGGGTCTTGGTGTCCTTTTTGTGCGCTGGGGCATACTGCCCCCCAGTTGCAGCAATGTGCCCAGTGTTCCTCACAGGTGTTTTTTTCACATCCCTCCCGGCCTCCCCGGCCCCGGTGATAACCGGCTTAGCCGCAGAGGGCAGGGAGGGAAACTCCACAGAACTTCCTATGTCCGGCGCCGTGAGTACCTCCACAGCCTCGCCCCCTGCACTGTTCCCCGCACAGATGGCAGCATCGCCGGACGTCCTTCTCCTCTCCCCACCTTGCCTCTGCCTCGAGCCCACTGCAGAGCCCGTGCCTTTAGGTTTGGTGGGGTTTACACAGGAGGTGGCAGGCGCAACATCAGGCATTGGTGCATACTTGTAACTCACCACCTCCTGTGCAGCTCCTCCGGTCTTCTTTTTCTTCTTCTTGGTCTCCTCCACTGGTTCATCCTCACCAAAAGAAAATTTAGTCAAGTCCACTGGAGACTCCAGCAGTCTGATCTCCCTCAGCAGTCCTCCTTCCTCCTCCTCTTCCTCCCCCGACACTCCAGCCTCTGCTGTGCAGTCCTCTGCCCTGCAGGGAGACCACAGGAACTCCGGCTCTGCCCCTCACTGGCTCCAGCACCTGGGGCTCTAGTCACCTCTTCTTCCTCCCCCTCCTCTTCACTAAGGACGCCGGCTGGCGGTTCTCCTGAGGTGTTTAACCCCTTCATTTCTGAGAACTGCCGCTGGTTCTTAAACCTCTCCAGGAAGGGACCTGCGCTTTTCTCAATCCCCTCCCGGAGGAGCACTGACCTGACCACCTCGTCTCTGAGGGCTTTAAACCTCTGGGAGGTCACGGGTCTCTCCTTGTTGGACGCCCGGGTGTTCAGGACCCGGGCCTCCCGCAGCTCCTCTTTCAGCTGGGTTAGTGCTTTGCCGGCGTCCTCGTATTCTCGCAGCATGGCGACCACTCGGGAGAAGAAGGAACTTGTGCACTCGCTGGAGCTCATCTCCCCCCAGGATCTTGCTGGGCTCTTGTTCCTGGGGCCTGGGGCACCCCGGTCTCCCTCTCTGGGTTGGAGTAGGTGGGTATGTTCTTCTTCACCCTTCCTTATCTCCTCACTCCCTCCTGGGCCGGTTGTTGTGGCTCCTTGTCCCCCGCTGGCATAGACCGGGGGATAGGAGGCTGGGAAGCCATGCCGGCCTCCCAGTAAGCCTGCCTTTCCCTGGGGAGAAGAGAGGCAGACTACGACCCTCCTCCTGGAAGTCCTGGAGCTCAGGAGGCAGGTGCTACACTCAGCAGGGAGAAACTGATTGTGGGCACCTGTCCTACAGTCACCTCCCCCAGTAATGGCTGATAACAGGGAGTAACAGCTTGAAGTCACCTGTCCTAGTCACCTCTCCCCAGTAATGGCTGATAATAGGGAGTAATAGACTGTGATGTGTAGAGGTGACTGTAGCTGTGGGGGCGGATAAGCGTCTTCCCCAATCTGTTCCCACAAAGCTGAAGCTACAATTGTCCACAATATCTGGTGCTGAAGATTAAGATTTTCTATCACTGGAGCTGACATCCTCTGTGCTGCTGTGGCTGGATCTCCTGACATCCTCTGTGCTGCTGTGGCTGGCTCTCCTGACATCCTCTGTGCTGCTGTGGCTGGCTCTCCTGACATCCTCTGTGCTGCTGTGGCTGGCTCTCCTGACATCCTCTGTGCTTCTGTGGCTGGATCTCCTGACATCCTTTGTGCTGCAGTAACTGGCTCTCCTGACATCCTCTGTGCTGCTGTGGCTGGATCTCCTGACAACCTGTTTGCTGCAGTAACTGGCTCTCCTGACATCCTCTGTGCTGCTGTGGCTGGATCTCCTGACAACCTGTTTGCTGCTGTAACTGGCTCTCCTGACATCCTCTGTGCTGCTGTGGCTGGCTCTCCTGACATCCTCTGTGCTGCTGTGGCTGGCTCTCCTGACATCCTCTGTGCTTCTGTGGCTGGCTCTCCTGACATCCTCTGTGCTGCTGTGGCTGGCTCTACTGACATCCTCTGTGCTGCTGTGGCTGGCTCTCCTGACATCCTCTGTGCTTCTGTGGCTGGCTCTCCTGACATCCTCTGTGCTTCTGTGGCTGGCTCTCCTGACATCCTCTGTGCTGCTGTGGCTGGCTCTCCTGACATCCTCTGTGCTGCTGTGGCTGGCTCTCCTGACATCCTCTGTGCTGCTGTGGCTGGCTCTCCTGACATCCTCTGTGCTTCTGTGGCTGGCTCTCCTGACATCCTCTGTGCTGCTGTGGCTGGATCTCCTGACATCCTCTGTGCTGCTGTGGCTGGCTCTCCTGACATCCTCTGTGCTGCTGTGGCTGGCTCTCCTGACATCCTCTGTGCTGCTGTGGCTGGCTCTCCTGATATCCTCTGTGCTTCTGTGGCTGGCTCTCCTGACATCCTCTGTGCTGCTGTGGCTGGCTCTCCTGACATCCTCTGTGCTTCTGTGGCTTGCTCTCCTGACATCCTCTGTGCTGCTGTGGCTGGCTCTCCTGACATCCTCTGTGCTGCTGTGGCTGGCTCTCCTGACATCCTCTGTGCTGCTGTGGCTGGCTCTCCTGACATCCTCTGTGCTGCTGTGGCTGGATCTCCTGACATCCTCTGTGCTTCTGTGGCTGGCTCTCCTGACATCCTCTGTGCTGCTGTGGCTGGCTCTCCTGACATCCTCTGTGCTGCTGTGGCTGGATCTCCTGACATCCTCTGTGCTGCTGTGGCTGGCTCTCCTGACATCCTCTGTGCTTCTGTGGCTGGCTCTCCTGACATCCTCTGTGCTGCTGTGGCTGGCTCTCCTGACATCCTCTGTGCTGCTGTGGCTGGCTCTCCTGACATCCTCTGTGCTGCTGTGGCTGGCTCTCCTGACATCCTCTGTGCTGCTGTGGCTCGCTCTCCTGACATCCTCTGTGCTGCTGTGGCTGGCTCTCCTGACATCCTCTGTGCTGCTGTGGCTGGATCTCCTGACATCCTCTGTGCTGCTGTGGCTGGCTCTCCTGACATCCTCTGTGCTGCTGTGGCTGGCTCTCCTGACATCCTCTGTGCTGCTGTGGCTGGATCTCCTGACATCCTCTGTGCTGCTGTGGCTGGCTCTCCTGACATCCTCTGTGCTTCTGTGGCTGGATCTCCTGACATCCTCTGTGCTGCTGTGGCTGGCTCTCCTGACATCCTCTGTGCTTCTGTGGCTGGCTCTCCTGACATCCTCTGTGCTGCTGTGGCTGGCTCTCCTGACATCCTCTGTGCTGCTGTGGCTGGCTCTCCTGACATCCTCTGTGCTGCTGTGGCTGGCTCTCCTGATATCCTCTGTGCTGCTGTGGCTGGCTCTCCTGACATCCTCTGTGCTGCTGTGGCTGGCTCTCCTGACATCCTCTGTGCTGCTGTGGCAAGGCCTCTGGAGGGGGCTGTGTACTTATGATTGGTTGATGTAGATGAGACACAGAGAAAGAGCTCACAAAGAGTCCGGCTGACAGAGGAGTCTCTGCGCTCCGAGCAGGGGAATTCCTGGCTTCAGTGTGGCCGCTGGGCTCAGATTCAAATGACTTTATTACAGGGACCTGAGCATCTCTCTCTCTCTTTTTCTCTCTCTATCTTTTTCTCTCTCTTTTTCTCTCTCTATCTTTTTCTCTCTCTTTCTCTCTCTCTTGCTCCTACCCAGCATCAAGTGCAGGTCTCCAAGAAAAATGCTCGATTCCTTCATTGCCTTACATTATGCACGGTACTCGAGTCCAGCACCTGAGCGGTCCCACGCGCTCGATTCGAGCACCCGAGCAATTTACTGCTCGCTCATCACTAGTGCTGGGACTATTCTATGGACCCTATAGATGATATTACTATAATGGCTGGTAGAACAATGTGGCTCCAGTAACTGATCTACATAAAGTGAAGCACAAAGACAACAGTCTGCTGCTGCTCCGCCTGCGATTTATTATGGGGAAGGATTTCTGCAAAATTCCCTGAAAGCAAAGAGCAAAGTGTAGATCCGGAATCACCGGGTTTAAAGTCCCCGACTAAAAGATAATTCTGAAATTCTGACCTGTTCTCCACCCAGAATTGAGTCCAGCCTTCTATTTCACTCCTCACTGTTAGTCAGCTCTCCTCCTGAACAGCTCTGCATTCTGGTTATCATGTTACTCACTGAGAACTGATATTTTGATGCTGAAAAGCTGGGTTACAGTTGTGCTCCCTGAAAAGTTCTCTGTAACCCAGCTTTTCCTCTGCTCTGCAATCTGGTTATCATGTTAGGCTGCCTTCATATTGCGTTCCGGCACCCGTTCGGTGGCCCTGTCTGGGCTTATGTCTGAACCCCCCACAAAAATGGGATTCGGACTTATGCTTCCAACAGGGCCATAGACTACAATGGTGCTGGCAGAGCGCATACATACGAATCCCATTTTGCGGGGGGTTCAGGTGTAAGCCCAGACTGGGCCACCGAACGGGTGCCGGAACGCAATGTGAAAGCATCCTTACTCATGACATCAATTGGAGACACTGAAGGATGAAGATGTCTCGCCCAGGGGGGATATAGGGGACTCGGTACCCGGGCCTTTTACCTTTTTTAGGATGTTACGACAGTCGGCTCCCGGGCCCGTACTCTGGGGTCTCTCTTGAAAAAGGGGTTTTTGGTCGGTAACAGTTTTTGTCTCGTGACGCCACCTGTGGTTTCTGGTAACTGATACCGGCGCTGCTGCAGACCTCTGGGGCAGATGTTAGGGCAGCTGGGTTGGTG
Organism: Phyllobates terribilis; assembly: GCF_046119375.1. Taxonomy (NCBI): domain Eukaryota; kingdom Metazoa; phylum Chordata; class Amphibia; order Anura; family Dendrobatidae; genus Phyllobates; species Phyllobates terribilis. Next base: position 5,602,264 of record NW_027362762.1, read on the forward strand.
CGGCTCTCCACAGGCAGAGCACAGCCCCAGGGCAGTGTAGGTGCAGATGGTGATGCTGGGCGTTGTAGTGCAGATGAGATGGCACAGCAGGAGTAACTGACAGAGACAGGGGATTCACTTCAGTACCTTTACTGGTGCGGATGTCAGGTACGGTCCAGGGTACTCGGTAGGAAGGGTGCACTTCAGGACTTCTCCCCAGTGAGCGGGTATAAGGCCTCCTGTTCCGTGTCTTCCTCTCTGTAACCTCCTGGCCAGCCTGCAACTGGGCCTAGCTTATGTGTTGTGTCGTCCTCTCACCTGTCGCTTGGTAGTACAACCTTTCTCTGGCAACCACTATCCCTGGACGCTGGGGCCTTCGTGGTTCCTAGTCCTGTAAAGGGTTTAGCTTCAGGTCGACCAGGGATCTGTAATCCTCCTGGTATGCCGGTAATCCCTACTGGGTGTAGAGGACCCTGTAGGTTCGGACCCGGTGTCCGGTTTGTATTCTGGGGTGAGCCTGTGATGCTCCTCTGCCCCCTTAACCCCTTTCTCCTCTCCTCTTTGCCTCCGGCCACACTCGGGACCCTCAGTACACAGCAGCTCACGTGCTGCTTCTTCACTGGTCTAAGTGCCAGCAGACTGTCTGACTGATCTGAACTGCCTGACTCCACCCTCCATATATATATCCCTAACAGGGCTCCCTCTGGTGGTCTGAGGTGGAAGGGTGGAGGTGTCTGTTTGTAGTGAGGGCCTCTTGTGGAGAAGTCCATCCATGCACCCTTTCGGGTCCTGTGGTACCTGTAGTAGCAGGGTGCCACAAAGACAGAAGAGAAGACAAGATCCAGAGAGAAGAAGTGAGCCAACGTAGGAACAGGCAGGGAGCTCCATCACCAGGACAGCTGAGGGGCGTGTATAATATTATCATTTCTTAACCCCTTCCTGGCCCTTAAGATTAAGAGAATCAAAAGAAAATTAATTAAATATTTCTGACATTTAAAGCGAAATCAATTTATCTTGAACCAATTTGCGCAGCTTTACCGTACAGGATTGTGTACTTCCCTTTTTATTAACGGGCAAAGTTTAATTTCTGGAATTTGTTTAACTGCTATGAGAAAAATATCTTTACCCAAAATATAATATAATTGAAGGGGAAATGTTTCCTACTTTAGTTTTTAGTTGTTTTCTTTCTGCATTACTCTTGGCTGAGACGCTTGTTTTCTGTTTTTTTTTTCCTGAGGACGCACGTAACCTACAGAGATCTGGATAATATTCAAAAGAGAATGTAGAGAAATAATCCAGGAAACCCCCCCCCCCGGTATCGGCCCCACGCGGATCAGGTCCTTCCCGTCTCCTGTGAATTTTCATTACAAATTTACCAGTTTTTCTTCTTTAATACGAAAGTAACTTTTCACAACTTTATCTGCAGCAAAACAAAGTTCTTGGGCAGTATATGTGGAGATAAGCGAGGCCAAATGTGTCCGGCAGCCGCTTATCCTCTGATGATAGGCACAGTCTTCCAGACCTGAGCCGACAATCCAACTGTCCTAAAGGTTTTGTAGGGTGGATGTGCGACCCCTCTCAGGACACTCCGCACCCGCTGGAGCTTTAGGCTGGCCCCCCGGCTGCTGACCAATAAAACTTCCTGTATTTACGTCCGTCCCGCATTAAAAAGTGTCAGCAGAAAAAATGGGAAATAGGAGAACAAAGAATCATGAGGAAGAAGCCAGATCTGTGTCGTAACTCTGTGTCCGAGAAGTCAGGACGTCCCTCGTGTGACTGTGATTGAGGGGACACAGGACGCCCCCCCGAATGCCAATTTGGAGTCCGGCAGATGTTCATCACAAGGGGGGAGACTCAGAGGATCACCCGCTCCCGACGTCCGTCTATGTGGAGGTTGCACTCATCAGTGAGTTTCTTGTTACTTTTCATTCTTGATACTTTTACTGTTAGATTTAAAGCGGAAATACAATGAAAACAACAGAATTCTGCGATTTCTTAGTTGTATCCATTTCTGGTTAAACTTTGTGATGGCAAATATGGCTGCCTGATTGGTCAACCTGGTCAAACTATTTGGGGTTCTCGGAAAGTTAAGGGACTTAATCCATAACAAATCAAATTTGTTTCTTATCTCCCCAATACTTTGAAATCTGACGAAGCGTGAGGCTTCGTATCGTCCAACAAAAGATTGCTCTGCCGGGTGACATTTTACTTGATTCTTCTGAGTGCCAGGAAGGGGTTAAAAAAAATCATTTACTATTGTCCTATTATTTTTTTAACCTCTTCCATTCCCCTCCGTCTATTATGAATCTGGAGAAACTTTGAAACAGAATAAACGTCTTTTGGTGGAATTCGGGACACGTACGAATCGGATCGGTTTACTGAGATCATATCCAGGGGTGCCGTATTTAATGAATCTGCCCCAAATGAACGTCAGAAGATTCACTCATCCATCACAAGGCCGTTTACTCTGATAGTTATAGCTGGACGCCAGAGTTCAGGGGTGTTACATTTTTTTTATTATTATTATTTATTTCTTTTTTTGTACCTTTTACCCCAAAATATAATCACAAAAATTCTAAAGACAAAAAAAAAAATTACAAAATTTGGGATATCACATAAAGGTAAAAAAAAATAATTACAGTCATAAACTAATAGTAACATATATGTGAAACAAGAAGGGGACATTTCAGGGAAAAGCAGGGACTACCTCCTGGAAAAAGGGGCATGCATCGACTCTCTGTATAATATCTGTGGACTTACAAAATACATTTTTTGTAACTTTTTTGAACTTTTTTCTTAGCTCTCTATTTGCTCAGTTCTCCTCACATTGTCCCCACCATAGTAGAACTTTTTTCGTAGAACTTTTTCTGGAGATGTACTTTTATCAGTTTCACCAAAAACTGTTTTTCTTTTGATCTTTTGCCCAGTTCATGAGAAAAACAGCTAAATCTATCCTGGTAAAATGAGGAAGAGACTGAGAGGCCGATGCCGATGTTGAACAGTTTAGTCCTATTCCGGTCATCACTTCGATACTTCTTAAATTGGTGGTCGACGTTTCGCTCTTCCTGTGCGTCTTCACAGGTGCTACGGAAATTATTGCATTGATGGAGAGAGCAGGCTCAAAGGGATCAATGGGGCGCTGTTCCCGAAGTCACCTAAAGTTTGCAGATACTGTCAGGAGCGAGTACTGTCACAAACCGAAAGATCAGATTGAACTCTTCTCTTATAACACCTTCCCAGGAAAAAAGGATTGGTGTTTGTCCTCATCATTCCATGATCCTTGGGGCCATTTCCCATTGTTCCACATCCATTTTTTATCTCCCCCCCCCCCCAAGAAAAGAAACCAGGAGTGGCCCGTCTCCATCCGAGGGCCACAATCTGTTAGGATAACCTATAATGGTTCCTCTACTCAGGTCATCCTTCTATTCTAAAAAGATCAGTGGTGTTGCGGAGTTAAAAGGGACGTCCCAGGAACAAGATCCCGCCTCGCCATCTATGGGAGGGGGTAGCGGCTGGTCAGAGTTGACATCCCCTTTAATTCAGTTGATATCACTTTGATACATTTTGTTACATTTTTGAATTCTTTTCTTGATACATTGTTTACTCATGTTCCACAACCCACGGGAGCGGGGGAGGGGAAGAGTTGTGACGTCCTCATCAATCTTCCCGACCTCTGACACAGACTGTACATCTCCTTTTCTCTTTATTTAGCTTCCAGTTTATTGAGTTCATCCACCCTCTTAAAGGGCCGGTGATAATTCTCTGGTCAGTAATGAAGAGAGACAATCTCTGATCAGGGACAGTCATTAGGGCCATTGACTTTATCTCCTTTGTGTGGTCAGCGCATTGTGTGTCTCCTATTGATCTTGGTGTAAAGGGTCTGGGGGCTTCTTTTGGGGATTATCTGCATATGATGAATGGTTTCTGTGCAGGAAGAGAGTCCACAAAATCATTAGCATCACAAAAGACAATCTATTTTCTATTATCCTGGAGTAATTTGATGTTTTTACAGAATCTTTAGTTTTACTCAAATTAAGTTGATGCAAAAATGAGTACACCCCACATCAAAACTCCTCCGTCTAGAATTGTGTGTGACGTCCGTGATATGTAAGGAGACACCGAGTCTTCTAGGCCTGGAGGAACCAGGTGGTGACAACTTGTTTCCAGAACTCCCCATTGGTGTCCGGTTGTCAGGAGACATTTTGGCCACTGAGTCACCGTCACCTGTTCTTCTTCAGAAATGCAGCAGATCTGAGCTTTGTATCATTGTCCTGTGGGAAAAATGTCATCTACGGAGAACCCGGAGTGATGGCGGCATCTTCTCTGTCACTATAGATGAGGACATCTGTGACGTCATGATCCCATCAATGACATGTGATTACGGCCTAATAAAATCTTCAATACTTTGTTGCATATTATAAAGGTCATTTAAAAGTCCACGGAGCGTTCCCCCATCTTCCACCATGGACTTTTAAATAACCTTTATAATATACAATAAAGTATTGAAGATTTTTTTCTTCTATTGGATTATACTTACCGTTTGTCCAGCGGATCCCTGGAGCGGCTGCGTGCCGATGTGAACGCTCACCATACACTCGGTGAGGCAAATACCTTTCTTTAAACGGGTTAGGGGTGACATCAACGGGGGAAAAAAAAAGTTAAGGAATTATTTACATGGCAAAATCCTGGCATTTTATCACGGACGTGTAGACTCTATATATATGCTATATCTATTCCGATTATACTAATAATTATAGGATGTTCTTGGCATTTTATGGCTTATTGTAAAATGTACATTCATATCTTGGTTGACTTAAGGGGGTAATAAATGTCATCCCTGGTGGTCCTGAGTGCTTCAGAGTTGTATGATCCCTGGTGCCCAGGGGTTGCTCACCTCTCCCGGCTCTAGCACGGTCTGTGTAAGGGCACTGGATGCAGCACGAATATCACAATTTAGTTTAGTTTCCTGGTCCCATCATGTGGACCCCCAAAAGGCACAACTTGCCCGAGTGTGACTCCCACTTCTGCACCACTATGACCAGTGTCAGACTGAAGAACATTGGGCCCCCCAGAGGATTTGATTCTGAGGGACCACCTTTCTCCCCCACTCAAGAGCCCCATAGCAGCTACAAGGTTTGCACTATGAACTCTCCTAAAGGAGAAGCCAGGGCCCACCGGAGGATTCTCCGGTTCTCTGGTGGGACAGTCCCCTCAAACACATCAGCAGCAACTCTTGCTATAAGGTCATCTTCTTACTTCCCACACTGGGACATCTGAAGAATATCTATGTCTATGATCCTCCTCCTATAACATAAGCACCCACAGAATACAAGCACCCCACTTTACAGCACTATTTGTAATGGCTCTATATCTCTATTGCTTAGGGCACTACATGCCGCCATGTATCAGGACAAAAGTTGGGAGTTTTTTATCACGGCACTGTAATGGTAATGCTTATCTGGGCACTGTTTAATGGTGTTTATCTGGATTCTGTGTGCAGTGATTATCTGACAGCTGTATGGCAATGCTTATCAGAGTATGGTATGGCAGTATTCATCTGGGTGATGTATGCTAATATTTATCTTGGCATAATATGGCAGTGTTTATCTGAGCGCTGTATAGCGACATTTATCTGGGCCCCTTATGGCAATGTTTATCTGGGAACTGTATCACATTTCTTTATTATTATTTTTTTATTATTATTTCCTCTAACGTCGCCCGGTCCTTTATATGTGAAATTTTGTTGCTAGTGAAGCCCATTAGTGTTCATGACCCCCTCAGTACTGTGCACACCATTTGATGCCCCAGTGCCCATCACACTGAATGATGTCCCACATTGCCCCCCAAAATCACACAGTATAACCCCACCACACACATTATGATGCCCACAGAGCCCCCACGCAGCATTGTGATTCCATAATGTATACACACAGTATAATACCCCTATGCACAGAATAGTGCCTAGAGTCCCCCCACACTTTATAATACCCCACAGTCCCTTACACACAGTATAGCGCCCATACAGTTCCCCCTCTTAGCAGTCTTTCCAACAAAATATGATGCACCCCACAGCCCCTCCACACAGTATTATGCCCGCCCAGCCCCTCACACAGTACCGAGACCCCACATTATGTTGATGCTGCCCGCATAGTCACCCCCATACATTGGCCCCCAGACAAGCATCCCATTCGCTATTGTCCTACACCTCTGCAACTGTGCTGGTCTCTGCTGCCCAATCACATTATCTGAAAATGTCAGATGACCCTATGTCCCCTGCAGGGCCCTTTTGTCTCTACCCATGTGGAGCAGTGCAGCACATCTGATGGTTCCCTGCTACATCATTATGTTCATCTGCCCTGATGACAAACCTCTGACCTCCCCATATTCAGGGCTTCTAGGATTTTTGGGACATGTGACGTCTCTTCTCACTCAGCTTGATAGGTTTACAATGGGACATGGACAAAGAGACAAAAAAAAAAAGCGGCACTGCTCAGTGAGCCTATCCCCCCTGCTGGCTGTGCGGGTGGGGGCATTTGCCCTGGGTGCAGTGAGCATGTAGGCACCATCAAGCCACCTCATGTCATGGCCTGAGGTGTCTCCCAGAGGCCATTCTGCCATTCTCCGGGCCAAATATGGCTCCTGCATTCAATTATATACGTGTCTTTAGACAGCTTTGAAGATGTGACCGCCAGCACTTCCAGCGTCAAGTCGATGTCATCAGAAGGATGAGGTCACCGGATTATGCTGATGACATCACTCCTGCCCTGTAGAGGAATAGAAGACTATGGGAAGTTTACAAACCGATGAAGCTGACGATACAGAGAAGATTTATAGGGGGGCAGTGTGAGGGGACAATATGGTGGGAATATTATGAGAAGGGAGCACATTAGTGAAACCGGTCAGTGTGGGGTGGAAACGTCGTGATGGTACAGTATGGGGGACAGTATAGAAAGGATGCATCATGGGGGGAAAGTGTGCGGGCACAGTGTGAAGGGGACAAGATGCAGGAGGAGTAAAAGTGTGAGAAGGGTGAACAATATAGATACTGACCAGTATAGAGGAGATATGTGAGGGCACAGCATGGGGCGGAGGGACGTTTAATATAAAGACAGTGTGGCAGTTATTGCTAATATGGGCAGACAGTGTATTGGTTATAGTTAAAAATGGAGGGCATTGTGGTGGTTATAGCTAATAAGAGCAGACAATAGCAATTATAGTTCATAAGGGAGATAATATGGAGGCCATGTATTATAAGAGGGACAGTGAAGAGCAATTATTTATGGACAGAGCATAGGGCTGATATTTTTATTCCGGAGAATTATAATAATGCTGTTTCAACAGCATCATGTCGAGATGTGCCGTACACAGAGATGAGGAGGAGATGTAGGGCGGTGCAGCACTGTGGAGAGGATGGGTAGGAGGCTAGGCAGATGAGGAGATATAGGACGGTGCAGCACTGTGGAGAGGATGGGTAGGAGGCTAGACAGATGAGGAGATATAGGACGGTGCAGCACTGTGGAGAGGATGGGTAGGATGGTAGACAGAGGTGAGGAGGAGATATAGGACGGTGCAGCACTGTGGAGAGGATGGGTAGGATGGTAGACAGACGAGGAGATATAGGACGGTGCAGCACTGTGGAGAGGATGGGTAGGAGGCTAGACAGATGAGGAGATATAGGACGGTGCAGCACTGTGGAGAGGATGGGTAGGAGGCTAGGCAGATGAGGAGATATAGGACGGTGCAGCACTGTGGAGAGGATGGGTAGGAGGCTAGACAGATGAGGAGATATAGGACGGTGCAGCACTGTGGAGAGGATGGGTAGGATGGTAGACAGAGGTGAGGAGGAGATATAGGACGGTGCAGCACTGTGGAGAGGATGGGTAGGATGGTAGACAGACGAGGAGATATAGGACGGTGCAGCACTGTGGAGAGGATGGGTAGGAGGCTAGACAGATGAGGAGATATAGGACGGTGCAGCACTGTGGAGAGGATGGGTAGGAGGCTAGGCAGATGAGGAGATATAGGACGGTGCAGCACTGTGGAGAGGATGGGTAGGAGGCTAGACAGATGAGGAGATATAGGACGGTGCAGCACTGTGGAGAGGATGGGTAGGAGGCTAGACAGATGAGGAGATATAGGACGGTGCAGCACTGTGGAGAGGATGGGTAGGAGGCTAGGCAGATGAGGAGATATAGGACGGTGCAGCACTGTGGAGAGGATGGGTAGGAGGCTAGGCAGATGAGGAGATATAGGACGGTGCAGCACTGTGGAGAGGATGGGTAGGAGGCTAGACAGATGAGGAGATATAGGACGGTGCAGCACTGTGGAGAGGATGGGTAGGAGGCTAGGCAGATGAGGAGATATAGGACGGTGCAGCACTGTGGAGAGGATGGGTAGGAGGCTAGACAGATGAGGAGATATAGGACGGTGCAGCACTGTGGAGAGGATGGGTAGGAGGCTAGGCAGATGAGGAGATATAGGACGGTGCAGCACTGTGGAGAGGATGGGTAGGAGGCTAGACAGATGAGGAGATATAGGACGGTGCAGCACTGTGGAGAGGATGGGTAGGAGGCTAGACAGATGAGGAGATATAGGACGGTGCAGCACTGTGGAGAGGATGGGTAGGAGGCTAGGCAGATGAGGAGATATAGGACGGTGCAGCACTGTGGAGAGGATGGGTAGGGTGGTAGACAGAGGTGAGGAGGAGATATAGGACGGTGCAGCACTGTGGAGAGGACGGGTAGGAGGCTAGACAGATGAGGGGATGTAGGACGGTGCAGTGCTGGAGAGGACGGATAAGGTGGTAGACAGAGATAAGGAGGAGATATAAGGTGGTGCAGCACTGTGGAGAGGATGGATAGTGTGGTAGACAGAGATAAGGAGGATATGTCGGAAGGTGCAGCACTGTGGAGAACATGGGTAGGGTGGTAGACAGATGAGGAGGAGATGTAGGGCAGTGCAGGATTGTGGAGAACACAGGTAGGTTGTAAACAAGGATGAGGGAACAGATGTAGGGGGGTGCAGTATTGTTGAGAGATTTGGGGATGAGTTTGATAAGTTTACAGTATATTACAGTATATGGAAAATAGCATAAGATTCATCCGGCACCATTAGCAAAAACCTACCTGGCTCTCTGGTGACTGTGACACACCCCGTGACAACTGAGATCTCAACACCAAAAAAGCACTTGTAACAGTCTTCATGAATTTAAGAAAAAGAGGGGCACTCACCATCCATAAATCAATCCTTTATTTCAGACACATTAACAACTGGTTACAGGAGGGCGTGGGTAACACTGTGGACTATGATCGTTTCAGTAGTAGGACCCTTTGAAGTGTTAGTGTAACGTGAAATGATTATCATCCACAGTGTTACCCGAGCTCTCCTGCAACCAGTTTTTGTGTCCAAAATAAAGGATTGATTTTTATGGGATGGTGAGTGCCACTCTTTCTTAACCTGAAGACTAAAGAACCTATAAATGTGACTCATGGTCAATATAAAATAAGCGTTTATTGAAGAATTCATAAAAACACATGAAAAACAATAATACAAATGAGGAAAAAAGTAAACAGAAAAATGGGCATCTGAGGGTAGGTAGAAGCATAGATCAATAAATAAACCATGTATAGGAACACAGTGACCCAGGATATCCTGGTAAAAGCCTACGGCGAAACGCGCGTCGGACCTGTGTGGACTCTGAGGGACTTCCAGGTAGCTCATTTGATATCTTTATGTCTTTCTTTTAGTACCTTTGACCCCTGTATCAGCTGTCTTACCTATTAACTTACTGACCCCCTTTCTATGTAGTCTAAGTATTTACCCACTTGGGACATCTTTGATGCACTTTGCACTTTACTTAAATGATGGTCTCCATATGTATTTTTACTTCAGGCTGACCTGGGTCACTGTGTTCCTATACATGGTTTATTTATTGATCTATGCTTCTACCTACCCTCAGATGCCCATTTTTCTGTTTACTTTTTTCCTCGTTTGTATTATTGTTTTTCATGTGTTTTTATGAATTCTTCAATAAACGCTTATCTTATATTAACCATGAGTCACATTTATAGGTTCTTTATTCAATAAGGGATATCTGGTCATCAATTATTTTGTTCTTTTGGATTTATCTTGAAGACTGTTACAGTATATTCCATACTATAGTGGAAGGACAATCGGTGCAAGAACTGGCACAGGATGAATACGTTAGAGGAATAGAGGTGGTACTGAATGCCAGATCTGTTGATTGATTGCATCAATAAGGTCTGTAAAGAATTATTATAGAATGCAATAATAAATGGCTAAAATCTTCTGCCCAGGGCATGTGCCCTAAGCAGTAAATTCAGCTGTGACCATGCCTCTGGATATAGTAATTACCCCACCCATACTGAAATGCTGGAGGGGGCGTCATTGTCCAGATTACTACATGCCAAACCGGAATGTCAAAATCCAGAGTGGGAAGTGCGGGATCTTGTCCAGGAATTTATTGATACATTGTATCCAGTGTGTGAACTGCAGACTATGGAATGACCTGTTCTGTAGCCCTGGGCTGTGAGTATTTCTAGGCTCATGGGTGAATGTGGCCGGTCTGGTTTACTTTGTGTTTTAAAGGTCACAAAACATTTCGCTATAATACAGTGAACACCGACGTAAGCGGCAGATCTAGAGGAGACAGGTCCTATAAGGACATGGGGTGAAGATATAGGGACTCGGGGACTGGAGACGACAACTTGTATCAAGGTAACTATTCACTTTGTCTCTTCTCGGTCATTACTTTAGTATTGATCCAAACAACTTTGATAGAAGGTAACACAATGGCAGAGTGAAATGATAATGGTCAGCGACCTGTGACTGTTGCTATCAATGTCCACACGTGTTACTTCTTTGCCTTTTATACTTTTAACTATGGGGCTGTTTTTATTTATGTAGCCCCCCTGGGGTCTTTAACCAGTGTGTGCCATCAATATCCACGTGTATTTCCAGGGTTTATTTTACCCTGTAGTCAACATGCAACTATCCAGATGTTGATACATTACAGCCGGTTGTGTCCAGTGCTCACATATCATTATTAGTTCCGGAATTTATATATATTTTCCTGTTTATGGAGTTGATTTTATGCTTGTTACATCGGTGATCTGCAACCTGTAACTCTCCAGTATTATGTTATTTAGTTCTTATAAGTATAAATTATCCTGCATTGCACTTTTTTTTTTGTGTTTTGGAAACAATTGAAGGAGAAATGGTGACTTGGTTATCAGGATGAGGACGCTATGTTTCATGTATATTATGATACATTTATTTATTGGGCTTGATTACTCCAAAAAGACATAATAATGATGAGGAATTTAGATTGTGAGCCATAACGCGGACAGTGATGGAAGAATGTTTGCAAATGTTTGCGTTCGACGCAGAATAAATACACTTGGCATTAAATGCGCGTGTAAAAAAGAAAGATACTTAAAGGAGTATTCCCATCTTCAAGATCCTATCACAATATGTGGTAGGTGTACTAATAAAAAATATTAGCAAATATCTCCAATTAGAAATGTAGTATAGTTCTTCTGATTAGCTATGGCGCTTTTCTCTTGTAGAGCATTGCAGTAGCTTAGGTATTCATGATTACGTCCACTCATACAGTGACAATTAGTTAGACAGCTCTTAGTGGTCATAACCATGGATACCAAAACTACTGCAATGCCCAGCATGAGGTAAGCAACATAGAAAATCTGAAGAACTATACTAAATTTCTAATTGGGGGTATTTGCTAATATTATTATTATTATTACACCTACTACATGTTGGGATAGGATCTTGGAGATTGGAATACCCCTTTAAATATATTTAGCATAAAAAAAATCCTGCAAATACTGGAAATTGCTGATACAAACCTGAGTCTTTATAGTGTGCAATATTATTTTGGTTTAGGTGCGCACAGATGACCTGTGGCTGCGTGCCAAAGATTTTACCTAAACATCCCTGCTAAGCCGTCTATATGAGCATGTAGGTCACCGGAAGTTGAATAAAATGACACCTTGATATCTGTGATCCGATTTCTTTTTCCTGAGAAATCCACATTTTTTCCTTAATTTTTAAATGAGCTGTTAAGATCCATGGGCGGGACATAGATCTCCCTGAGAATCCGCCTCCAGAGCTTATTTTACATGAAAGGAGGCATCACCAGGGTGAGACATGTAGATCAGGAGAGCAGACAGTCAGTCATTACATGTCTCACACTGGTAACGCTCCCTTCAATTTACAATAAGCTCTGGAGGCGGAGTCTCAGGGAGATTTATGTCCGGCCCATAGATCTTAACAGCTCATTTACATATTAAAAAAAACATGCATTTCTTGGGAATAAGATATCGGATCGCAGATATGAAGGTGTCATATTATTCAACCTTCTATCACCTGCGTGCCCATGGAGGTAAGTTAAGAAAGATGATCCTACTGAAAGATTCCCTTTAAAGAGAATCTGTCACATGCTCAAAAAATATTGAGTTACTAACATTGTAAACATCCCCAAGCCCCCCTGATTTTGCTGCAATTTTCTGCATTGCAATATGTCACCCCATTGCAGAGATATTCACTTTTATTGCTTTTGGAGAGCAGTATGTGAAATCTCTGCTTTCAGTGCAACTGAGCGTTTCTTCAGAGTCTTTTCTGGAGGCCTGTGCTTTCTCCCCTCACTCCAGACACTGCCAATCACACATGTTTTGGACATACAACATGTCAGGCAGTCTGGTGAATTTATGGCATGCTGGGATTTCTAGTTTCATTTCAAGTGGGGGAGGTGCAGGTTGCAGACCTGTGCTCCAATACAGACAGGAATGAAGGGTGACTTCATTAACTAATTCCCATTCTTAGATTAATCAGTGCAATTTTGTAAATAACTTTATATGTACAAGTGAATCGATCAAATTCTTAATATGTAATTTAAAGATTTAGCAATTTAAATTTGAATTTTTTTTCCTGAGAAAGGAGCATACAGTATCTGCTCGTGATTGTATTTACAGACAGAAGAAAAATGACATTTTTTTTACATTCTGATATTAGATGAAATGTAATATGTGGATGAAGAAATCAAAGCCAAGTTAGTGATCATGTTCTGTCCTCCTCCAGGTCATGAAATCTCAGTGCAGATTGTAAGAAAAAATGCACTACAAATATTTATTGTTACTGTTAGAAATAAATGGGAGAAAGGTTTATGATAAGATAACAAAGCAAACAAAGTAAGGTAATATAATACAGCATAGCAAAAGACTCAAGTACTAAACTGCAGTGTGTTATTACTTACATTCTTGTACAGAACAGCAGTATTATAGTAGCTATATTCTTGTCCATAGGAGCAGTATTATAGTAGTTATATTCTTGTACATAGGGGGCAGTATTATAGTAGTTATATTCTTGTACATAGGGGGCAGTATTATAGCAGTTATATTCTTGTACATAGGGGCAGTATTATAGCAGTTATATTCTTGTACATAGGGGGCAGTATTATAATAGTTATATTCTTGTACATAGAAGCAGTATTATAGTAGTTATATTCTTGTACATAGAAGCAGTATTATAGTAGTTATATTCTTGTACATAGGAGCAGTATTATAGTAGTTATATTCTTGTACATAGGAGCAGTATTATAGTAGTTATATTCTTGTACATAGAAGCAGTATTATAGTAGTTATATTCTTGTACATAGGAGCAGTATTATAGTAGTTATATTCTTGTACATAGGAGCAGTATTATAGTAGTTATATTCTTGTACATAGAAGCAGTATTATAGTAGTTATATTCTTGTACATAGGAGCAGTATTATAGTAGTTATATTCTTGTACATAGGGGGCAGTATTATAGTAGTTATATTTTTGTACATAGGGGGCAGTATTATAGTAGTTATATTCTTGTACATAGGGGGCAGTATTATAGTAGTTATATTCTTGTACATAGGGGGCAGTATTATAGTTGTTATATTCTTTTACATAGGGAGCAGTATTATAGTAGTTATATTCCTGTACATAGGAGCAGTATTACAGTAGTTATATTCTTGTACAGAACAGCAGTAGTATAGTAGTTATATTCTTGTACATAGGAGCAGTATTATAGTAGTTATATTCTTGTACAGAATAGCAGTAGTATAGTGGTTATATTCCTGTACATAGGAGCAGTATTATAGTAGTTATATTCTTGTTCATAAGGGCAGTATTATAGTAGTTATATTCTTATACATAGGGGCAGTATTATAGTAGCTATATTCTTGTACATAGGAGCAGTATTATAGTAGTTATATTCTTGTACATAGGAGCAGTATTATAGTAGTTATATTTTTGTACATAGGGGGCAGTATTATAGTAGTTATATTCTTGTACATAGGGGGCAGTATTATAGTAGTTTTATTCTTGTGCATAGGAGCAGTATTATAGTAGTTATATTCTTGTACATAGGGGCAGTATTATAGTAGTTATATTCTTGTACATAGGGGGCAGTATTATAGTAGTTATATTCTTGTGCATAGGAGCAGTATTATAGTAGATATATTCTTGTACATAGGGGCAGTATTATAGTAGTTATATTCTTGTACAGAACAGTAGTAGTATAGTAGTTATATTCTTGTACATAGGAGCAGTATTATAGTAGTTATATTCTTGTACAGAATAGCAGTAGTATAGTGGTTATATTCCTGTACATAGGAGCAGTATTATAGTAGTTATATTCTTGTACATAGGAGCAGTATTATAGTAGTTATATTCTTGTAGATAGAAGCAGTATTATAGTAGTTATATTCTTGTACATAGGAGCAGTATTATAGAAGTTATATTCTGTACATAGGAGGCAGTATTATAGTAGTTATATTCTTGTACATAGGAGCAGTATTATAGTAGTTATATTCCTGTACATAGGAGCAGTATTATAGTAGTTATATTCTTGTACATAGGGGGCAGTATTATAGTAGTTATATTCTTGTATATAGGAGCAGTATTATAGTAGTTATATTCTTGTACATAGGAGCAGTATTATAGTAGTTATATTCTTGTACATAGGAGCAGTATTATAGTCGTTATATTCTTGTACATAGGGGGCAGTATTATAGTAGTTTTATTCTTGTGCATAGGAGCAGTATTATAGTAGTTATATTCTTGTACATAGGGGCAGTATTATAGTAGTTATATTCTTGTACATAGGGGGCAGTATTATAGTAGTTATATTCTTGTGCATAGGAGCAGTATTATAGTAGATATATTCTTGTACATAGGGGCAGTATTATAGTAGTTATATTCTTGTACAGAACAGTAGTAGTATAGTAGTTATATTCTTGTACATAGGAGCAGTATTATAGTAGTTATATTCTTGTAGATAGAAGCAGTATTATAGTAGTTATATTCTTGTACATAGGAGCAGTATTATAGAAGTTATATTCTGTACATAGGAGGCAGTATTATAGTAGTTATATTCTTGTACATAGGAGCAGTATTATAGTAGTTATATTCCTGTACATAGGAGCAGTATTATAGTAGTTATATTCTTGTACATAGGGGGCAGTATTATAGTAGTTATATTCTTGTATATAGGAGCAGTATTATAGTAGTTATATTCTTGTACATAGGAGCAGTATTATAGTAGTTATATTCTTGTACATAGGGGGCAGTATTATAATAGTTATATTCTTGTACATAGGGGGCAGTATTATAGTAGTTATATTCTTGTACATAGGGAGCAGTATTATAGTAGTTATATTCTTGTACATAGGGGCAGTATTATAGTAGTTATATTTCTGTACATAGGAGCAGTATTATAGTAGTTATATTCTTGTACATAGGAGCAGTATTATAGTAGTTATATTCTTGTACATAGGAGCAGTATTATAGTAGTTATATTCTTGTACATAGGGGGCAGTATTATAGTAGTTATATTCTTGGACATATGGGGCAGTATTATAGTAGTTTTATTCTTGTACATAGGGGCTGTATTATAGTAGTTATATTCTTGTACACAGGGCCAGTATTATAGTAGTTATATTCTTGTACACGGGGCAGTATTATAGTAGTTATATTCTTGTACATAGGGGCAGTATTATAGTAGTTATATTCTTGTACATAGGAGCAGTATTATAGTAGTTATATTCTTGTACATAGGGTCAGTATTATAGTAGTTATATTCTTGTACACAGGGGCTGTATTATAGTAGTTATATTCTTGTACACAGGGGCAGTATTATAGTAGTTATATTCTTGTACACGGGGCAGTATTATAGTAGTTATATTCTTGTACATAGGGGCAGTATTATAGTAGTTATATTCTTGTACATAGGGGGCAGTATTATAGTAGTTATATTCTTGTACATAGGAGGCAGTATTATAGTAGTTATATTCTTGTACATAGGAAGCAGTATTATAGTAGTTATATTCTTGTACATAGGGGGCAGTATTATAGTAGTTATATTCTTGTATATAGGAGCAGTATTATAGTAGTTATATTCTTGTACATAGGAGCAGTATTATAGTATTTATATTCTTGTACATAGGGGCAGTATTATAGTAGTCATATTCTTGTACATAGAGGGCAGTATTATAGTAGTTATATTCTTGTACATAGGGGGCAGTATTATAGTAGTTATATTCTTGTACAAATGGGTCAGTATTATAGTAGTTATATTCTTGTACATAGGGGCAGTATTATAGTAGTTATATTCTTGTACATGGGGGCAGTATTATAGTAGTTATATTCTTGTACACGGGGCAGTATAATAGTAGTTATATTCTTGTACATAGGAGCAGTATTATAGTAGTTATATTCTTGTACATAGGGGCAGTATTATAGTAGTTATATTCTTGTACACGGGGCAGTATTATAGTAGTTATATTCTTGTACATAGGAGCAGTATTATAGTAGTTATATTCTTGTATATAGGAGCAGTATTATAGTAGTTATATTCTTGTACATAGGAGCAGTATTATAGTAGTTATATTCTTGTACATAGGAGCAGTATTATAGTCGTTATATTCTTGTACATAGGGGGCAGTATTATAGTAGTTTTATTCTTGTGCATAGGAGCAGTATTATAGTAGTTATATTCTTGTACATAGGGGCAGTATTATAGTAGTTATATTCTTGTACATAGGGGGCAGTATTATAGTAGTTATATTCTTGTGCATAGGAGCAGTATTATAGTAGATATATTCTTGTACATAGGGGCAGTATTATAGTAGTTATATTCTTGTACAGAACAGTAGTAGTATAGTAGTTATATTCTTGTACATAGGAGCAGTATTATAGTAGTTATATTCTTGTAGATAGAAGCAGTATTATAGTAGTTATATTCTTGTACATAGGAGCAGTATTATAGAAGTTATATTCTGTACATAGGAGGCAGTATTATAGTAGTTATATTCTTGTACATAGGAGCAGTATTATAGTAGTTATATTCCTGTACATAGGAGCAGTATTATAGTAGTTATATTCTTGTACATAGGGGGCAGTATTATAGTAGTTATATTCTTGTATATAGGAGCAGTATTATAGTAGTTATATTCTTGTACATAGGAGCAGTATTATAGTAGTTATATTCTTGTACATAGGGGGCAGTATTATAATAGTTATATTCTTGTACATAGGGGGCAGTATTATAGTAGTTATATTCTTGTACATAGGGAGCAGTATTATAGTAGTTATATTCTTGTACATAGGGGCAGTATTATAGTAGTTATATTTCTGTACATAGGAGCAGTATTATAGTAGTTATATTCTTGTACATAGGAGCAGTATTATAGTAGTTATATTCTTGTACATAGGAGCAGTATTATAGTAGTTATATTCTTGTACATAGGGGGCAGTATTATAGTAGTTATATTCTTGGACATATGGGGCAGTATTATAGTAGTTATATTCTTGTACATAGGGGCTGTATTATAGTAGTTATATTCTTGTACACAGGGCCAGTATTATAGTAGTTATATTCTTGTACACGGGGCAGTATTATAGTAGTTATATTCTTGTACATAGGGGCAGTATTATAGTAGTTATATTCTTGTACATAGGAGCAGTATTATAGTAGTTATATTCTTGTACATAGGGTCAGAATTATAGTAGTTATATTCTTGTACACAGGGGCTGTATTATAGTAGTTATATTCTTGTACACAGGGGCAGTATTATAGTAGTTATATTCTTGTACACGGGGCAGTATTATAGTAGTTATATTCTTGTACATAGGGGCAGTATTATAGTAGTTATATTCTTGTACATAGGGGGCAGTATTATAGTAGTTATATTCTTGTACATAGGAGGCAGTATTATAGTAGTTATATTCTTGTACATAGGAAGCAGTATTATAGTAGTTATATTCTTGTACATAGGGGGCAGTATTATAGTAGTTATATTCTTGTATATAGGAGCAGTATTATAGTAGTTATATTCTTGTACATAGGAGCAGTATTATAGTATTTATATTCTTGTACATAGGGGCAGTATTATAGTAGTCATATTCTTGTACATAGAGGGCAGTATTATAGTAGTTATATTCTTGTACATAGGGGGCAGTATTATAGTAGTTATATTCTTGTACAAATGGGTCAGTATTATAGTAGTTATATTCTTGTACATAGGGGCAGTATTATAGTAGTTATATTCTTGTACATGGGGGCAGTATTATAGTAGTTATATTCTTGTACACGGGGCAGTATAATAGTAGTTATATTCTTGTACATAGGAGCAGTATTATAGTAGTTATATTCTTGTACATAGGGGCAGTATTATAGTAGTTATATTCTTGTACACGGGGCAGTATTATAGTAGTTATATTCTTGTACATAGGAGCAGTATTATAGTAGTTATATTCTTGTATATAGGAGCAGTATTATAGTAGTTATATTCTTGTACATAGGAGCAGTATTATAGTAGTTATATTCTTGTACATAGGAGCAGTATTATAGTCGTTATATTCTTGTACATAGGGGGCAGTATTATAGTAGTTTTATTCTTGTGCATAGGAGCAGTATTATAGTAGTTATATTCTTGTACATAGGGGCAGTATTATAGTAGTTATATTCTTGTACATAGGGGGCAGTATTATAGTAGTTATATTCTTGTGCATAGGAGCAGTATTATAGTAGATATATTCTTGTACATAGGGGCAGTATTATAGTAGTTATATTCTTGTACAGAACAGTAGTAGTATAGTAGTTATATTCTTGTACATAGGAGCAGTATTATAGTAGTTATATTCTTGTAGATAGAAGCAGTATTATAGTAGTTATATTCTTGTACATAGGAGCAGTATTATAGAAGTTATATTCTGTACATAGGAGGCAGTATTATAGTAGTTATATTCTTGTACATAGGAGCAGTATTATAGTAGTTATATTCCTGTACATAGGAGCAGTATTATAGTAGTTATATTCTTGTACATAGGGGGCAGTATTATAGTAGTTATATTCTTGTATATAGGAGCAGTATTATAGTAGTTATATTCTTGTACATAGGAGCAGTATTATAGTAGTTATATTCTTGTACATAGGGGGCAGTATTATAATAGTTATATTCTTGTACATAGGGGGCAGTATTATAGTAGTTATATTCTTGTACATAGGGAGCAGTATTATAGTAGTTATATTCTTGTACATAGGGGCAGTATTATAGTAGTTATATTTCTGTACATAGGAGCAGTATTATAGTAGTTATATTCTTGTACATAGGAGCAGTATTATAGTAGTTATATTCTTGTACATAGGAGCAGTATTATAGTAGTTATATTCTTGTACATAGGGGGCAGTATTATAGTAGTTATATTCTTGGACATATGGGGCAGTATTATAGTAGTTATATTCTTGTACATAGGGGCTGTATTATAGTAGTTATATTCTTGTACACAGGGCCAGTATTATAGTAGTTATATTCTTGTACACGGGGCAGTATTATAGTAGTTATATTCTTGTACATAGGGGCAGTATTATAGTAGTTATATTCTTGTACATAGGAGCAGTATTATAGTAGTTATATTCTTGTACATAGGGTCAGTATTATAGTAGTTATATTCTTGTACACAGGGGCTGTATTATAGTAGTTATATTCTTGTACACAGGGGCAGTATTATAGTAGTTATATTCTTGTACACGGGGCAGTATTATAGTAGTTATATTCTTGTACATAGGGGCAGTATTATAGTAGTTATATTCTTGTACATAGGGGGCAGTATTATAGTAGTTATATTCTTGTACATAGGAGGCAGTATTATAGTAGTTATATTCTTGTACATAGGAAGCAGTATTATAGTAGTTATATTCTTGTACATAGGGGGCAGTATTATAGTAGTTATATTCTTGTATATAGGAGCAGTATTATAGTAGTTATATTCTTGTACATAGGAGCAGTATTATAGTATTTATATTCTTGTACATAGGGGCAGTATTATAGTAGTCATATTCTTGTACATAGAGGGCAGTATTATAGTAGTTATATTCTTGTACATAGGGGGCAGTATTATAGTAGTTATATTCTTGTACAAATGGGTCAGTATTATAGTAGTTATATTCTTGTACATAGGGGCAGTATTATAGTAGTTATATTCTTGTACATGGGGGCAGTATTATAGTAGTTATATTCTTGTACACGGGGCAGTATAATAGTAGTTATATTCTTGTACATAGGAGCAGTATTATAGTAGTTATATTCTTGTACATAGGGGCAGTATTATAGTAGTTATATTCTTGTACACGGGGCAGTATTATAGTAGTTATATTCTTGTACATAGGGGGCAGTATTATAGTAGTTATATTCTTGTACATAGGAGCAGTATTATAGTAGTTATATTCTTGTACACGGGGCAGTATTATAGTAGTTATATTCTTGTACACGGGGCAGTATTATAGTAGTTATATTCTTGTACATAGGGGCAGTATTATAGTAGTTATATTCTTGTACACGGGGCAGTATTATAGTAGTTATATTCTTGTACACGGGGCAGTATTATAGTAGTTATATTCCTGTACATAGGAGCAGTATTATAGTAGTTATATTCTTGTACATAGGAGCAGTATTATAGTAGTTATATTCTTGTACATAGGGAGCAGTATTATAGTAGTTATATTCCTGTACATAGGAGCAGTATTATAGTAGTTATATTCTTGTACATAGGAAGCAGTATTATAGTAGCTATATTCTTGTACATAGGAGCAGTATTATAGTAGTTATATTCTTGTACATAGGGGGCAGTATTATAGTAGTTATATTCTTGTACATAGGGGCAGTATTATAGTAGTTATATTCTTGTACACAGGGGCAGTATTATAGTAGTTATATTCTTGTACACAGGGGCAGTATTATAGTAGTTATATTCTTGTACATGGGGCAGTATTATAGTAGTTATATTCTTGTACACTGGGGCAGTATTGTAGTTATATTCTTGTACATAGGGGCAGTATTATAGTAGTTATATTCTTGCACATAGGGGCAGTATTATAGTAGTTATATTCTTGTACACAGGGGGCAGTATTATAGTAGTTATATTCTTGTACATAGGAGCAGTATTATAGTAGTTATATTCTTGTACATAGGAACAGTATTATAGTAGTTATATTCTTGTACATAGGAGCAGTATTATAGTAGTTATATTCTTGTACATAGGAACAGTATTATAGTAGTTATATTCCTGTACATAGGAGCAGTATTATAGTAGTTATATTCTTGTACATAGGAGCAGTATTATAGTAGTTATATTCTTGTACACAGGGGCAGTATTATAGTAGTTATATTCTTCTACACGAGCAGTATTATAGTAGTTATATTCTTGTACACGGGGCAGTATTATAGTAGTTATATTCTTGTACATAGGGGGCAGTATTATAGTAGTTATATTCTTGTACATAGGAGCAGTATTATAGTAGTTATATTCTTGTACATAGGAGCAGTATTATAGTAGTTATATTCTTGTACATAGGGGCAGTATTATAATAGTTATATTCTTGTACAGAATAGCAGTAGTATAGTAATTATATTCTTGTACATAGGAGCAGTATTATAGTAGTTATATTCTTGTACAGAATAGCAGTAGTATAGTAGTTATATTCCTGTACATAGGAGCAGTATTATAGTAGTTATATTCTTGTACATAGGGGGCAGTATTATAGTAGTTATATTCTTGTACATAGGAGCAGTATTATAATAGTTATATTCCTGTACATAGGAGCAGTATTATAGTAGTTATATTCTTGTACATAGGGGGCAGTATTATAGTAGTTATATTCTTGTATATAAGAGCAGTATTATAGTAGTTATATTCTTGTACATAGGAGCAGTATTATAGTAGTTATATTCTTGTACATAGGGGGCAGTATTATAGTAGTTATATTCTTGTACATAGGGGGCAGTATTATAGTAGTTATATTCTTGTACATAGGCGCAGTATTATAGTAGTTATATTCTTGTACATAGGAAGCAGTATTATAGTAGTTATATTCTTGTACATAGGGGGCAGTATTATAGTAGTTATATTCTTGTATATAGGAGCAGTATTATAGTAGTTATATTCTTGTATATAGGAGCAGTATTATAGTAGTTATATTCTTGAACATAGGGAGCAGTATTATAGTAGTTATATTCTTGTACATAGGAGCAGTATTATAGTAGTTATATTCCTGTACATAGGAGCAGTATTATAGTAGTTATATTCTTGTACATAGGAGCAGTATTATAGTAGTTATATTCTTGTACATAGGGGCAATATTATAGTAGTTATATTCTTGTACATAGGGGCAATATTATAGTAGTTATATTCTTGTACATAGGGGGCAGTATTATAGTAGTTATATTCTTGTACATAGGGGCAATATTATAGTAGTTATATTCTTGTACATAGGAGCAGTATTATAGTAGTTATATTCTTGTACATAGGGGCAATATTATAGTAGTTATATTCTTGTACATAGGGGCAGTATTTTAGTAGTTATATTCTTGTACATAAGGGCAGTATTATAGTAGTTATATTCTTGTACATAGGGGGCAATATTATAGTAGTTATATTCTTGTATATAGGAGCAGTATTATAGTAGTTATATTCTTGTACATAGGAGCAGTATTATAGTATACATATTCTTGTACATAGTGGGCAGTATTATAGTAGTTATAGTCTTGTACATAGGGGGCAGTATTATAGTAGTTATATTCTTGTACATAGGAGCAGTATTATAGTAGTTATATTCTTGTACATAGGAGCAGTATTATAGTAGTTATATTCTTGTACATAGGAGCAGTATTATAGTAGCTATATTCTTGTACATAAGGGCAGTATTATAGTAGATATATTCTTGTACATGGGAGGCAGTATTATAGTAGTTATATTCTTGTACATAGGGGGCAATATTATAGTAGTTATATTCTTGTACATAAGGGGCAGTATTTTAGTAGTTATATTCTTGTACATAGGGGGCAGTATTATAGTAGTTATATTCTTGTACATAGGAGCAGTATTATAGTAGTTATATTATTGTACATAGGGGGCAGTATTTTAGTAGTTATATTCTTGTACATAGGGGGCAGTATTATAGTAGTTATATTCTTGTACATAGGGGCAATATTATAGTAGTTATATTCTTGTACATAGGGGCAATATTATAGTAGTTATATTCTTGTACATAGGGGGCAATATTATAGTAGTTATATTCTTGTACATAGGAGTAGTATTATAGTAGTTATATTCTTGTACATAGGAGCAGTATTATAGTAGTTATATTCTTGTACATAGGAGCAGTATTATAGTAGTTATATTCTTGTACATAGGAGCAGTATTATAGTAGTTATATTCTTGTACATAAGGGCAGTATTATAGTAGATATATTCTTGTACATAGTGGGCAGTATTATAGTAGTTATATTCTTGTACATAGGGGGCAGTATTTTAGTAGTTATATTCTTGTACATAGGGGGCAGTATTATAGTAGTTATATTTCTGTACATAGGAGCAGTATTATAGTAGTTATATTCTTGTACATAGGAGCAGTATTATAGTAGTTATATTCTTGTACATAGGGACAGTATTATAGTAGTTATATTCTTGTACACGGGGCAGTATTATAGTAGTTATATTCTTGTACATAGGAGCAGTATTATAGTAGTTATATTATTGTACATAGGGGCAGTATTATAGTAGTTATATTCTTGTACACGGGGCAGTATTATAGTAGTTATATTCTTGCACACGGGGCAGTATTATATTAGTTATATTCTTGTACATAGGAGCAATATTATAGCAGTTATATTCCTGTACATAGGAGCAGTATTATAGTAGTTATATTCTTGTACATAGGAGCAGTATTATAGTAGTTATATTCTTGTACATAGGGAGCAGTATTATAGTAGTTATATTCCTGTACATAGGAGCAGTATTATAGTAGTTATATTCTTGTACATAGGAGCAGTATTATACTAGTTATATTCTTGTACATAGGGAGCAGTATTATAGTAGTTATATTCTTGTACATAGGAGCAGTATTATAGTAGTTATATTCTTGTACATAAGGGGCAGTATTATAGTAGTTATATTCTTGTACATATGGGGCAGTATTATAGTAGTTATATTCTTGTACACAGGGGCAGTATTATAGTAGTTATATTCTTGTACACGGGGCAGTATTATAGTAGTTATATTCTTGTACATAGGGGCAGTATTATAGTAGTTATATTCTTGTACATAGGAGCAGTATTATAGTAGTTATATTCTTGTACACAGGGGCTGTATTATAGTAGTTATATTCTTGTACACAGGGGCAGTATTATAGTAGTTATATTCTTGTACACAGGGGCAATATTATAGTAGTTATATTCTTGTACATAGGGGGCAGTATTTTAGTAGTTATATTCTTGTACATAGGGGCAATATTATAGTAGTTATATTCTTGTACATAGGAGTAGTATTATAGTAGTTATATTCTTGTACATAGGAGCAGTATTATACTAGTTATATTCTTGTACATAGGAGCAGTATTATAGTAGTTTTATTCTTGTACATAAGGGCAGTATTATAGTAGATATATTCTTGTACATAGGGGGCAATATTATAGTAGTTATATTCTTGTATATAGGAGCAGTATTATAGTAGTTATATTCTTGTTCATAGGGGGCAGTATTATAGTAGTTATATTCTTGTACATAGGAGCAGTATTATAGTATACATATTCTTGTACATAGTGGGCAGTATTATAGTAGTTATATTCTTGTACATAGGTGGCAGTATTATAGTAGTTATATTCTTGTACATAGGAGCAGTATTATAGTAGTTATATTCTTGTACATAGGAGCAGTATTATAGTAGTTATATTCTTGTACATAGGAGCAGTATTATAGTAGCTATATTCTTGTACATAAGGGCAGTATTATAGTAGATATATTCTTGTACATGGGAGGCAGTATTATAGTAGTTATATTCTTGTACATAGGGGGCAATATTATAGTAGTTATATTCTTGTACATAGGGGGCAGTATTTTAGTAGTTATATTCTTGTACATAGGGGGCAGTATTATAATAGTTATATTCTTGTACATAGGAGCAGTATTATAGTAGTTATATTCTTGTACATAGGGGGCAGTATTTTAGTAGTTATATTCTTGTACATAGGGGGCAGTATTATAGTAGTTATATTCTTGTACATAGGGTCAATATTATAGTAGTTATATTCTTGTACATAGGGGCAATATTATAGTAGTTATATTCTTGTACATAGGAGTAGTATTATAGTAGTTATATTCTTGTACATAGGAGCAGTATTATAGTAGTTATATTCTTGTACATAGGAGCAGTATTATAGTAGTTATATTCTTGTACATAGGAGCAGTATTATAGTAGTTATATTCTTGTACATAAGGGCAGTATTATAGTAGATATATTCTTGTACATAGTGGGCAGTATTATAGTAGTTATATTCTTGTACATAGGGGGCAGTATTTTAGTAGTTATATTCTTGTACATAGGGAGCAGTATTATAGTAGTTATATTTCTGTACATAGGAGCAGTATTATAGTAGTTATATTCTTGTACATGGGAGCAGTATTATAGTAGTTATATTCTTGTACATAGGGACAGTATTATAGTAGTTATATTCTTGTACACAGGGCAGTATTATAGTAGTTATATTCTTGTACATAGGAGCAGTATTATAGTAGTTATATTATTGTACATAGGGGCAGTATTATAGTAGTTATATTCTTGTACACGGGGCAGTATTATAGTAGTTATATTCTTGCACATGGGGCAGTATTATATTAGTTATATTCTTGTACATAGGAGCAATATTATAGTAGTTATATTCCTGTACATAGGAGCAGTATTATAGTAGTTATATTCTTGTACATAGGAGCAGTATTATAGTAGTTATATTCTTGTACATAGGGAGCAGTATTATAGTAGTTATATTACTGTACATAGGAGCAGTATTATAGTAGTTATATTCTTGTACATAGGAGCAGTATTATAGCAGTTATATTCTTGTACATAGGGGGCAGTATTATAGTAGTTATGTTCTTGTACATAGGAGCAGTATTATAGTAGTTATATTCTTGTACACGGGGCAGTATTATAGTAGTTATATTATTGTACATGAGGCAGTATTATAGTAGTTATATTCTTGTACATAGGATACAGTATTATAGTAGCTATATTCTTGTACATAGGGGCAGTATTATAGTAGTTATATTCTTGTACATAGGGGGCAGTATTATAGTAGTTATATTCTTGTACATAGGGGCAATATTATAGTAGTTATATTCTTGTACACGGGGCAGTATTATAGTAATTATATTCTTGTACATAGGAGCAGTATTATAGTAGTTATATTCTTGTACATAGGGGGCAGTATTATAGTAGTTATATTCTTGTACATAGGGGCAATATTATAGTAGTTATATTCTTGTACATAAGGGCAGTATTATAGTAGCTATATTCTTGTACATAGGAGCAGTATTATAGTAGTTATATTCTTGTACATAGGGGCAATATTATAGTAGTTATATTCTTGTACATAGGGGGCAGTATTTTAGTAGTTATATTCTTGTACATAGGGGGCAGTATTATGGTAGTTATATTCTTGTACATAGGGGCAATATTATAGTAGATATATTCTTGTACATAGGAGCAGTATTATAGTAGATATATTCTTGTACATAGGGGCAATATTATAGTAGTTATATTCTTGTACATAGGGGGCAGTATTTTAGTAGTTATATTCTTGTACATAGGAGCAGTATTATAGTAGTTATATTCTTGTACATAGGGGGCAGTATTTTAGTAGTTATATTCTTGTACATAGGGGGCAGTATTTTAGTAGTTATATTCTTGTACATAGGGGGCAGTATTATAGTAGTTATATTCTTGTACATAGGGGCAATATTATAGTAGTTATATTCTTGTACATAGGGGCAATATTATAGTAGTTATATTCTTGTACATAGGGGCAATATAATAGTAGTTATATTCTTGTACATAGGAGTAGTATTATAGTAGTTATATTCTTGTACATTGGGACAGTATTATACTAGTTATATTCTTGTACACGGGGCAGTATTATAGTAGTTATATTCTTGTACATAGGAGCAGTATTATAGTAGTTATATTATTGTACATAGGGGCAGTATTATAGTAGTTATATTCTTGTACACGGGGCAGTATTATATTAGTTATATTCTTGTACATAGTAGCAGTATTATAGTAGTTATATTCTTGTACATAGGGGGCAGTATTATAGTAGTTATATTCTTGTACACGGGGCAGTATTATAGTAGTTATATTCTTGTACATAGGAGCAGTATTATAGTAGTTATATTATTGTACATAGGAGCAGTATTATAGTAGTTATATTCTTGCACACGGGGCAGTATTATATTAGTTATATTCTTGTACATAGGAGCAATATTATAGTAGTTATATTCTTGTACATAGGAGCAGTATTATAGTAGTTATATTCTTGTACATAGGAGCAGTATTATAGTAGTTATATTCTTGTACATAGGGAGCAGTATTATAGTAGTTATATTCCTGTACATAGGAGCAGTATTATAGTAGTTATATTCTTGTACATAGGAGCAGTATTATACTAGTTATATTCTTGTACATAGGGAGCAGTATTATAGTAGTTATATTCTTGTACATAGGAGCAGTATTATAGTAGTTATATTCTTGTACATAGGGGGCAGTATTATAGTAGTTATATTCTTGTACATATGGGGCAGTATTATAGTAGATATATTCTTGTACACAGGGGCAGGATTATAGTAGTTATATTCTTGTACATAGGGGCAGTATTATAGTAGTTATATTCTTGTACATATGGGGCAGTATTATAGTAGTTATATTCTTGTACACGGGGCAGTATTATAGTAGATATATTCTTGTACATAGGGGCAGTATTATAGTAGTTATATTCTTGTACATAGGAGCAGTATTATAGTAGTTATATTCTTGTACACAGGGGCTGTATTATAGTAGTTATATTCTTGTACACAGGGGCAGAATTATAGTAGTTATATTCTTGTACACGGGGCAGTATTATAGTAGTTATATTCTTGTACATAGAGGCAGTATTATAGTAGTTATATTCTTGTACATAGGAGCAGTATTATAGTAGTTATATTCTTGCACACAGGGGCAGTATTATAGTAGTTATATTCTTGTACACGGGGCAGTATTGTAGTAGTTATATTCTTGTACACGGGGCAGTGTTATAGTAGTTATATTCTTGTACATAGGAGCAGTATTATAGTAGTTATATTCTTGTACATAGGGTCAGTATTATTGCAGTTATATTCTTGTACATAGGGGGCAGTATTATAGTAGTTATATTCTTGTACATAGGAGCAGTATTATAGTAGTTATATTCTTGTATATAGGGGGCAGTATTATAGTAGTTATATTCTTGTACATAGGAGCAGTATTATAGTAGTTATATTCTTGTACACGGGGCAGTATTATAGTAGTTATATTATTGTACATGGGGCAGTATTATAGTAGTTATATTCTTGTACATAGGATACAGTATTATAGTAGCTATATTCTTGTACATAGGGGCAGTATTATAGTAGTTATATTCTTGTACATAGGGGGCAGTATTATAGTAGTTATATTCTTGTACATAGGAGCAGTATTATAGTAGTTATATTCTTGTACATAGGGGCAATATTATAGTAGTTATATTCTTGTACACGGGGCAGTATTATAGTAATTATATTCTTGTACATAGGAGCAGTATTATAGTAGTTATATTCTTGTACATAGGGGCAATATTATAGTAGTTATATTCTTGTACATAGGGGGCAGTATTTTAGTAGTTATATTCTTGTACATAGGAGCAGTATTATAGTAGTTATATTCTTGTACATAGGGGCAGTATTTTAGTAGTTATATTCTTGTACATAGGGGGCAGTATTTTAGTAGTTATATTCTTGTACATAGGGGGCAGTATTATAGTAGTTATATTCTTGTACATAGGGGCAATATTATAGTAGTTATATTCTTGTACATAGGGGGCAGTATTATAGTAGTAATATTCTTGTACATAGGGGCAATATTATAGTAGTTATATTCTTGTACATAGGGGCAATATTATAGTAGTTATATTCTTGTACATAGGGGCAATATTATAGTAGTTATATTCTTGTACATAGGAGTAGTATTATAGTAGTTATATTCTTGTACATAGGAGCAGTATTATAGTAGTTATATTCTTGTACATAGGAGCAGTATTATAGTAGTTATATTCTTGTACATAAGGGCAGTATTATAGTAGATATATTCTTGTACATAGGGGGCAATATTATAGTAGTTATATTCTTGTATATAGGAGCAGTATTATAGTAGTTATATTCTTGTACATAGGGGGCAGTATTATAGTAGTTATATTCTTGTACATAGGAGCAGTATTATAGTAT
This sequence comes from Phyllobates terribilis, assembly GCF_046119375.1. Lineage (NCBI taxonomy): Eukaryota > Metazoa > Chordata > Amphibia > Anura > Dendrobatidae > Phyllobates > Phyllobates terribilis. Next base: position 5,632,135 of record NW_027362762.1, read on the forward strand.
ACATATTCTTGTACATAGTAGGCAGTATTATAGTAGTTATATTCCTGTACATAGGGGGCAGTATTATAGTAGTTATATTCTTGTACATAGGAGCAGTATTATAGTAGTTATATTCTTGTACATAGGAGCAGTATTATAGTAGTTATATTCTTGTACATAGGAGCAGTATTATAGTAGCTATATTCTTGTACATAAGGGCAGTATTATAGTAGATATATTCTTGTACATGGGAGGCAGTATTATAGTAGTTATATTCTTGTACATAGGGGGCAATATTATAGTAGTTATATTCTTGTACATAAGGGGCAGTATTTTAGTAGTTATATTCTTGTACATAGGGGGCAGTATTATAGTAGTTATATTCTTGTACATAGGAGCAGTATTATAGTAGTTATATTCTTGTACATAGGGGGCAGTATTTTAGTAGTTATATTCTTGTACATAGGGGGCAGTATTATAGTAGTTATATTCTTGTACATAGGGGCAATATTATAGTAGTTATATTCTTGTACATAGGGGCAATATTATAGTAGTTATATTCTTGTATATAGGGGGCAATATTATAGTAGTTATATTCTTGTACATAGGAGTAGTATTATAGTAGTTATATTCTTGTACATAGGGGCAATATTATAGTAGTTATATTCTTGTACATAGGGGCAATATTATAGTAGTTATATTCTTGTACATAGGGGCAATATTATAGTAGTTATATTCTTGTACATAGGAGTAGTATTATAGTAGTTATATTCTTGTACATAGGGACAGTATTATAGCAGTTATATTCTTGTACACGGGGCAGTATTATAGTAGTTATATTCTTGTACATAGGAGCAGTATTATAGTAGTTATATTCTTGTACATAGGGGGCAGTATTATAGTAGTTATATTCTTGTACACGGGGCAGTATTATAGTAGTTATATTCTTGTACATAGGAGCAGTATTATAGTAGTTATATTATTGTACATAGGAGCAGTATTATAGTAGTTATATTCTTGCACACGGGGCAGTATTATATTAGTTATATTCTTGTACATAGGAGCAATATTATAGTAGTTATATTCCTGTACATAGGAGCATTATTATAGTAGTTATATTCTTGTACATAGGAGCAGTATTATAGTAGTTATATTCTTGTACATAGGGAGCAGTATTATAGTAGTTATATTCCTCTACATAGGAGCAGTATTATAGTAGTTATATTCTTGTACATAGGAGCAGTATTATACTAGTTATATTCTTGTACATAGGGAGCAGCATTATAGTAGTTATATTCTTGTACATAGGAGCAGTATTATAGTAGTTATATTCTTGTACATAGGGGGCAGTATTATAGTAGTTATATTCTTGTACATATGGGGCAGTATTATAGTAGTTATATTCTTGTACACATTGGCAGTATTATAGTAGTTATATTCTTGTACACGGGGCAGTATTATAGTAGTTATATTCTTGTACATAGGGGCAGTATTATAGTAGTTATATTCTTGTACATAGGAACAGTATTATAGTAGTTATATTCTTGTACACAGGGGCTGTATTATAGTAGTTATATTCTTGTACACAGGGGCAGTATTATAGTAGTTATATTCTTGTACACGGGGCAGTATTATAGTAGTTATATTCTTGTACATAGAGGCAGTATTATAGTAGTTATATTCTTGTATATAGGAGCAGTATTATAGTAGTTATATTCTTGTACATAGGGGGCAGTATTATAGTAGTTATATTCTTGTACATAGGAGCAGTATTATAGTATACATATTCTTGTACATAGTAGGCAGTATTATAGTAGTTATATTCTTGTACATAGGGGGCAGTATTATAGTAGTTATATTCTTGTACATAGGAGCAGTATTATAGTAGTTATATTCTTGTACATAGGAGCAGTATTATAGTAGTTATATTCTTGTACATAGGAGCAGTATTATAGTAGCTATATTCTTGTACATAAGGGCAGTATTATAGTAGATATATTCTTGTACATGGGAGGCAGTATTATAGTAGTTATATTCTTGTACATAGGGGGCAATATTATAGTAGTTATATTCTTGTACATAGGGGGCAGTATTTTAATAGTTATATTCTTGTACATAGGGGGCAGTATTATAGTAGTTATATTCTTGTACATAGGAGCAGTATTATAGTAGTTATATTCTTGTACATAGGGGGCAGTATTTTAGTAGTTATATTCTTGTACATAGGGGGCAGTATTATAGTAGTTATATTCTTGTACATAGGGGCAATATTATAGTAGTTATATTCTTGTACATAGGGGCAATATTATAGTAGTTATATTCTTGTATATAGGGGGCAATATTATAGTAGTTATATTCTTGTACATAGGGGCAGTATTATAGTAGTTATATTCTTGTACATAGGAGTAGTATTATAGTAGTTATATTCTTGTACATAGGGGGCAGTATTATAGTAGTTATATTCTTGTACATAGGAGTAGTATTATAGTAGTTATATTCTTGTACATAGGGGCAATATTATAGTAGTTATATTCTTGTACATAGGGGCAATATTATAGTAGTTATATTCTTGTACATAGGGGCAATATTATAGTAGTTATATTCTTGTACACAGGAGTAGTATTATAGTAGTTATATTCTTGTACATAGGGACAGTATTATAGCAGTTATATTCTTGTACACGGGGCAGTATTATAGTAGTTATATTCTTGTACATAGGAGCAGTATTATAGTAGTTATATTCTTGTACATAGGGGGCAGTATTATAGTAGTTATATTCTTGTACACGGGGCAGTATTATAGTAGTTATATTCTTGTACATAGGAGCAGTATTATAGTAGTTATATTATTGTACATAGGAGCAGTATTATAGTAGTTATATTCTTGCACACGGGGCAGTATTATATTAGTTATATTCTTGTACATAGGAGCAATATTATAGTACTTATATTCCTGTACATAGGAGCAGTATTATAGTAGTTATATTCTTGTACATAGGAGCAGTATTATAGTAGTTATATTCTTGTACATAGGGAGCAGTATTATAGTAGTTATATTCCTCTACATAGGAGCAGTATTATAGTAGTTATATTCTTGTACATAGGAGCAGTATTATACTAGTTATATTCTTGTACATAGGGAGCAGCATTATAGTAGTTATATTCTTGTACATAGGAGCAGTATTATAGTAGTTATATTCTTGTACATAGGGGGCAGTATTATAGTAGTTATATTCTTGTACATATGGGGCAGTATTATAGTAGTTATATTCTTGTACACATTGGCAGTATTATAGTAGTTATATTCTTGTACACGGGGCAGTATTATAGTAGTTATATTCTTGTACATAGGGGCAGTATGATAGTAGTTATATTCTTGTACATAGGAACAGTATTATAGTAGTTATATTCTTGTACACAGGGGCTGTATTATAGTAGTTATATTCTTGTACACAGGGGCAGTATTATAGTAGTTATATTCTTGTACACGGGGCAGTATTATAGTAGTTATATTCTTGTACATAGAGGCAGTATTATAGTAGTTATATTCTTGTACATAGGAGCAGTATTATAGTAGTTATATTCTTGCACACAGGGGCAGTATTATAGTAGTTATATTCTTGTACACGGGGCAGTATTGTAGTAGTTATATTCTTGTACACGGGGCAGTGTTATAGTAGTTATATTCTTGTACATAGGAGCAGTATTATAGTAGTTATATTCTTGTACATAGGGTCTGTATTATAGCAGTTATATTCTTGTACATAGGGGGCAGTATTATAGTAGTTATATTCTTGTACATAGGAGCAGTATTATAGTAGTTATATTCTTGTATATAGGGGGCAGTATTATAGTAGTTATATTCTTGTACATAGGAGCAGTATTATAGTAGTTATATTCTTGTACACGGGGCAGTATTATAGTAGTTATATTATTGTACATGGGGCAGTATTATAGTAGTTATATTCTTGTACATAGGATACAGTATTATAGTAGCTATATTCTTGTACATAGGGGCAGTATTATAGTAGTTATATTCTTGTACATAGGGGGCAGTATTATAGTAGTTATATTCTTGTACATAGGGGCAATATTATAGTAGTTATATTCTTGTACACGGGGCAGTATTATAGTAATTATATTCTTGTACATAGGAGCAGTATTATAGTAGTAATATTCTTGTACATAGGGGGCAGTATTATAGTAGTTATATTCTTGTACATAGGGGCAATATTATAGTAGTTATATTCTTGTACATAAGGGCAGTATTATAGTAATTATATTCTTGTACATAGGAGCAGTATTATAGTAGTTATATTCTTGTACATAGGGGCAATATTATAGTAGTTATATTCTTGTACATAGGGGGTAGTATTTTAGTAGTTATATTCTTGTACATAGAGGGCAGTATTATAGTAGTTATATTCTTGTACATAGGGGCAATATTATAGTAGATATATTCTTGTACATAGGAGCAGTATTATAGTAGTTATATTCTTGTACATAGGGGCAATATTATAGTAGTTATATTCTTGTACATAGGGGGCAGTATTTTAGTAGTTACATTCTTGTACATAGGAGCAGTATTATAGTAGTTATATTCTTGTACATAGGAGTAGTATTATAGTAGTTATATTCTTGTACATAGGGACAGTATTATAGCAGTTATATTCTTGTACACGGGGCAGTATTATAGTAGTTATATTCTTGTACATAGGAGCAGTATTATAGTAGTTATATTCTTGTACATAGGAGGCAGTATTATAGTAGTTATATTCTTGTACACGGGGCAGTATTATAGTAGTTATATTCTTGTACATAGGAGCAGTATTATAGTAGTTATATTATTGTACATAGGAGCAGTATTATAGTAGTTATATTCTTGCACACGGGGCAGTATTATATTAGTTATATTCTTGTACATAGGAGCAATATTATAGTAGTTATATTCCTGTACATAGGAGCAGTATTATAGTAGTTATATTCTTGTACATAGGAGCAGTATTATAGTAGTTATATTCTTGTACATAGGGAGCAGTATTATAGTAGTTATATTCCTGTACATAGGAGCAGTATTATAGTAGTTATATTCTTGTACATAGGAGCAGTATTATACTAGTTATATTCTTGTACATAGGGAGCAGCATTATAGTAGTTATATTCTTGTACATAGGAGCAGTATTATAGTAGTTATATTCTTGTACATAGGGGGCAGTATTATAGTAGTTATATTCTTGTACATATGGGGCAGTATTATAGTAGTTATATTCTTGTACACAGTGGCAGTATTATAGTAGTTATATTCTTGTACACGGGGCAGTATTATAGTAGTTATATTCTTGTACATAGGGGCAGTATTATAGTAGTTATATTCTTGTACATAGGAGCAGTATTATAGTAGTTATATTCTTGTACACAGGGGCAGTATTATAGTAGTTATATTCTTGTACACGGGGCAGTATTATAGTAGTTATATTCTTGTACATAGGGGCAGTATTATAGTAGTTATATTCTTGTACACAGGGGCTGTATTATAGTAGTTATATTCTTGTACACAGGGGCAGTATTATAGTAGTTATATTCTTGTACACAGGGGCAATATTATAGTAGTTATATTCTTGTACATAGGGGGCAGTATTTTAGTAGTTATATTCTTGTACATAGGGGCAATATTATAGTAGTTATATTCTTGTACATAGGAGTAGTATTATAGTAGTTATATTCTTGTACATAGGAGCAGTATTATACTAGTTATATTCTTGTACATAGGAGTAGTATTATAGTAGTTATATTCTTGTACATAGGAGCAGTATTATACTAGTTATATTCTTGTACATAGGAGCAGTATTATAGTAGTTTTATTCTTGTACATAAGGGCAGTATTATAGTAGATATATTCTTGTACATAGGGGGCAATATTATAGTAGTTATATTCTTGTATATAGGAGCAGTATTATAGTAGTTATATTCTTGTTCATAGGGGGCAGTATTATAGTAGTTATATTCTTGTACATAGGAGCAGTATTATAGTATACATATTCTTGTACATAGTGGGCAGTATTATAGTAGTTATATTCTTGTACATAGGGGGCAGTATTATAGTAGTTATATTCTTGTACATAGGAGCAGTATTATAGTAGTTATATTCTTGTACATAGGAGCAGTATTATAGTAGTTATATTCTTGTACATAGGAGCAGTATTATAGTAGCTATATTCTTGTACATAAGGGCAGTATTATAGTAGATATATTCTTGTACATGGGAGGCAGTATTATAGTAGTTATATTCTTGTACATAGGGGGCAATATTATAGTAGTTATATTCTTGTACATAGGGGGCAGTATTTTAGTAGTTATATACTTGTACATAGGGGGCAGTATTATAGTAGTTATATTCTTGTACATAGGAGCAGTATTATAGTAGTTATATTCTTGTACATAGGGGGCAGTATTTTAGTAGTTATATTCTTGTACATAGGGGGCAGTATTATAGTAGTTATATTCTTGTACATAGGGTCAATATTATAGTAGTTATATTCTTGTACATAGGGGCAATATTATAGTAGTTATATTCTTGTACATAGGGGGCAATATTATAGTAGTTATATTCTTGTACATAGGAGTAGTATTATAGTAGTTATATTCTTGTACATAGGAGCAGTATTATAGTAGTTATATTCTTGTACATAGGAGCAGTATTATAGTAGTTATATTCTTGTACATAGGAGCAGTATTATAGTAGTTATATTCTTGTACATAAGGGCAGTATTATAGTAGATATATTCTTGTACATAGTGGGCAGTATTATAGTAGTTATATTCTTGTACATAGGGGGCAGTATTTTAGTAGTTATATTCTTGTACATAAGGAGCAGTATTATAGTAGTTATATTTCTGTACATAGGAGCAGTATTATAGTAGTTATATTCTTGTACATGGGAGCAGTATTATAGTAGTTATATTCTTGTACATAGGGACAGTATTATAGTAGTTATATTCTTGTACACAGGGCAGTATTATAGTAGTTATATTCTTGTACATAGGAGCAGTATTATAATAGTTATATTATTGTACATAGGGGCAGTATTATAGTAGTTATATTCTTGTACACGGGGCAGTATTATAGTAGTTATATTCTTGCACATGGGGCAGTATTATATTAGTTATATTCTTGTACATAGGAGCAATATTATAGTAGTTATATTCCTGTACATAGGAGCAGTATTATAGTAGTTATATTCTTGTACATAGGAGCAGTATTATAGTAGTTATATTCTTGTACATAGGGAGCAGTATTATAGTAGTTATATTACTGTACATAGGAGCAGTATTATAGTAGTTATATTCTTGTACATAGGAGCAGTATTATAGCAGTTATATTCTTGTACATAGGGGGCAGTATTATAGTAGTTATGTTCTTGTACATAGGAGCAGTATTATAGTAGTTATATTCTTGTACACGGGGCAGTATTATAGTAGTTATATTATTGTACATGAGGCAGTATTATAGTAGTTATATTCTTGTACATAGGATACAGTATTATTGTAGCTATATTCTTGTACATAGGGGCAGTATTATAGTAGTTATATTCTTGTACATAGGGGGCAGTATTATAGTAGTTATATTCTTGTACATAGGGGCAATATTATAGTAGTTATATTCTTGTACACGGGGCAGTATTATAGTAATTATATTCTTGTACATAGGAGCAGTATTATAGTAGTTATATTCTTGTACATAGGGGGCAGTATTATAGTAGTTATATTCTTGTACATAGGGGCAATATTATAGTAGTTATATTCTTGTACATAAGGGCAGTATTATAGTAGTTATATTCTTGTACATAGGAGCAGTATTATAGTAGTTATATTCTTGTACATAGGGGCAATATTATAGTAGTTATATTCTTGTACATAGGGGGCAGTATTTTAGTAGTTATATTCTTGTACATAGGGGGCAGTATTATGGTAGTTATATTCTTGTACATAGGGGCAATATTATAGTAGATATATTCTTGTACATAGGAGCAGTATTATAGTAGATATATTCTTGTACATAGGGGCAATATTATAGTAGTTATATTCTTGTACATAGGGGGCAGTATTTTAGTAGTTATATTCTTGTACATAGGAGCAGTATTATAGTAGTTATATTCTTGTACATAGGGGGCAGTATTTTAGTAGTTATATTCTTGTACATAGGGGGCAGTATTTTAGTAGTTATATTCTTGTACATAGGGGGCAGTATTATAGTAGTTATATTCTTGTACATAGGGGCAATATTATAGTAGTTATATTCTTGTACATAGGGGCAATATTATAGTAGTTATATTCTTGTACATAGGGGCAATATAATAGTAGTTATATTCTTGTACATAGGAGTAGTATTATAGTAGTTATATTCTTGTACATAGGGACAGTATTATACTAGTTATATTCTTGTACACGGGGCAGTATTATAGTAGTTATATTCTTGTACATAGGAGCAGTATTATAGTAGTTATATTATTGTACATAGGGGCAGTATTATAGTAGTTATATTCTTGTACACGGGGCAGTATTATATTAGTTATATTCTTGTACATAGTAGCAGTATTATAGTAGTTATATTCTTGTACATAGGGGGCAGTATTATAGTAGTTATATTCTTGTACACGGGGCAGTATTATAGTAGTTATATTCTTGTACATAGGAGCAGTATTATAGTAGTTATATTATTGTACATAGGAGCAGTATTATAGTAGTTATATTCTTGCACACGGGGCAGTATTATATTAGTTATATTCTTGTACATAGGAGCAATATTATAGTAGTTATATTCTTGTACATAGGAGCAGTATTATAGTAGTTATATTCTTGTACATAGGAGCAGTATTATAGTAGTTATATTCTTGCACATAGGGAGCAGTATTATAGTAGTTATATTCCTGTACATAGGAGCAGTATTATAGTAGTTATATTCTTGTACATAGGAGCAGTATTATACTAGTTATATTCTTGTACATAGGGAGCAGTATTATAGTAGTTATATTCTTGTACATAGGAGCAGTATTATAGTAGTTATATTCTTGTACATAGGGGGCAGTATTATAGTAGTTATATTCTTGTACATATGGGGCAGTATTATATTAGTTATATTCTTGTACACAGGGGCAGGATTATAGTAGTTATATTCTTGTACATAGGGGCAGTATTATAGTAGTTATATTCTTGTACATATGGGGCAGTATTATAGTAGTTATATTCTTGTACACGGGGCAGTATTATAGTAGATATATTCTTGTACATAGGGGCAGTATTATAGTAGTTATATTCTTGTACATAGGAGCAGTATTATAGTAGTTATATTCTTGTACACAGGGGCTGTATTATAGTAGTTATATTCTTGTACACAGGGGCAGAATTATAGTAGTTATATTCTTGTACACGGGGCAGTATTATAGTAGTTATATTCTTGTACATAGAGGCAGTATTATAGTAGTTATATTCTTGTACATAGGAGCAGTATTATAGTAGTTATATTCTTGCACACAGGGGCAGTATTATAGTAGTTATATTCTTGTACACGGGGCAGTATTGTAGTAGTTATATTCTTGTACACGGGGCAGTGTTATAGTAGTTATATTCTTGTACATAGGAGCAGTATTATAGTAGTTATATTCTTGTACATAGGGTCAGTATTATTGCAGTTATATTCTTGTACATAGGGGCAGTATTATAGTAGTTATATTCTTGTACATAGGAGCAGTATTATAGTAGTTATATTCTTGTATATAGGGGGCAGTATTATAGTAGTTATATTCTTGTACATAGGAGCAGTATTATAGTAGTTATATTCTTGTACACGGGGCAGTATTATAGTAGTTATATTATTGTACATGGGGCAGTATTATAGTAGTTATATTCTTGTACATAGGATACAGTATTATAGTAGCTATATTCTTGTACATAGGGGCAGTATTATAGTAGTTATATTCTTGTACATAGGGGCAGTATTATAGTAGTTATATTCTTGTACATAGGAGCAGTATTATAGTAGTTATATTCTTGTACATAGGGGCAATATTATAGTAGTTATATTCTTGTACACGGGGCAGTATTATAGTAATTATATTCTTGTACATAGGAGCAGTATTATAGTAGTTATATTCTTGTACATAGGGGCAATATTATAGTAGTTATATTCTTGTACATAGGGGGCAGTATTTTAGTAGTTATATTCTTGTACATAGGAGCAGTATTATAGTAGTTATATTCTTGTACATAGGGGGCAGTATTTTAGTAGTTATATTCTTGTACATAGGGGGCAGTATTTTAGTAGTTATATTCTTGTACATAGGGGGCAGTATTATAGTAGTTATATTCTTGTATATAGGAGGCAGTATTATAGCAGTTATATTCTTGTACATAGGGGCAATATTATAGTAGTTATATTCTTGTACATAGGGGGCAGTATTATAGTAGTAATATTCTTGTACATAGGGGCAATATTATAGTAGTTATATTCTTGTACATAGGGGCAATATTATAGTAGTTATATTCTTGTACATAGGGGCAATATTATAGTAGTTATATTCTTGTACATAGGAGTAGTATTATAGTAGTTATATTCTTGTACATAGGAGCAGTATTATAGTAGTTATATTCTTGTACATAGGAGCAGTATTATAGTATTTATATTCTTGTACATAAGGGCAGTATTATAGTAGATATATTCTTGTACATAGGGGGCAATATTATAGTAGTTATATTCTTGTATATAGGAGCAGTATTATAGTAGTTATATTCTTGTACATAGGGGGCAGTATTATAGTAGTTATATTCTTGTACATAGGAGCAGTATTATAGTATACATATTCTTGTACATAGTAGGCAGTATTATAGTAGTTATATTCTTGTACACAGGGGCTGTATTATAGTAGTTATATTCTTGTACACAGGGGCAGTATTATAGTAGTTATATTCTTGTACACGGGGCAGTATTATAGTAGTTATATTCTTGTACATAGAGGCAGTATTATAGTAGTTATATTCTTGTACATAGGAGCAGTATTATAGTAGTTATATTCTTGCACACAGGGGCAGTATTATAGTAGTTATATTCTTGTACACGGGGCAGTATTGTAGTAGTTATATTCTTGTACACGGGGCAGTGTTATAGTAGTTATATTCTTGTACATAGGAGCAGTATTATAGTAGTTATATTCTTGTACATAGGGTCAGTATTATAGCAGTTATATTCTTGTACATAGGGGGCAGTATTATAGTAGTTATATTCTTGTACATAGGAGCAGTATTATAGTAGTTATAATCTTGTATATAGGGGGCAGTATTACAGTAGTTATATTCTTGTACATAGGAGCAGTATTATAGTAGTTATATTCTTGTACACGGGGCAGTATTATAGTAGTTATATTATTGTACATGGGGCAGTATTATAGTAGTTATATTCTTGTACATAGGATACAGTATTATAGTAGCTATATTCTTGTACATAGGGGCAGTATTATAGTAGTTATATTCTTGTACATAGGGGGCAGTATTATAGTAGTTATATTCTTGTACATAGGGGCAATATTATAGTAGTTATATTCTTGTACACGGGGCAGTATTATAGTAATTATATTCTTGTACATAGGAGCAGTATTATAGTAGTTATATTCTTGTACATAGGGGACAGTATTATAGTAGTTATATTCTTGTACATAGGGGCAATATTATAGTAGTTATATTCTTGTACATAAGGGCAGTATTATAGTAGTTATATTCTTGTACATAGGAGCAGTATTATAGTAGTTATATTCTTGTACATAGGGGCAATATTATAGTAGTTATATTCTTGTACATAGGGGGCAGTATTTTAGTAGTTATATTCTTGTACATAGAGGGCAGTATTATAGTAGTTATATTCTTGTACATAGGGGCAATATTATAGTAGATATATTCTTGTACATAGGAGCAGTATTATAGTAGTTATATTCTTGTACATAGGGGCAATATTATAGTAGTTATATTCTTGTACATAGGGGGCAGTATTTTAGTAGTTACATTCTTGTACATAGGAGCAGTATTAAAGTAGTTATATTCTTGTACATAGGGGGCAGTATTTTAGTAGTTATATTCTTGTACATAGGGGGCAGTATTTTAGTAGTTATATTCTTGTACATAGGGGGCAGTATTATAGTAGTTATATTCTTGTACATAGGGGCAATATTATAGTAGTTATATTCTTGTACATAGGGGCAATATTATAGTAGTTATATTCTTGTACATAGGGGGCAGTATTATAGTAGTTATATTCTTGTACATAGGGGGCAGTATTATAGTAGTTATATTCTTGTACATAGGGGGCAATATTATAGTAGTTATATTCTTGTACATAGGGGGCAATATTATAGTAGTTATATTCTTGTACATAGGAGTAGTATTATAGTAGTTATATTCTTGTACATAGGGGGCAGTATTATAGTAGTTATATTCTTGTACATAGGGGGCAATATTATAGTAGTTATATTCTTGTACATAGGAGTAGTATTATAGTAGTTATATTCTTGTACATAGAGGCAGTATTATAGTAGTTATATTCTTGTACATAGGAGCAGTATTATAGTAGTTATATTCTTGCACACAGGGGCAGTATTATAGTAGTTATATTCTTGTACACGGGGCAGTATTGTAGTAGTTATATTCTTGTACACGGGGCAGTGTTATAGTAGTTATATTCTTGTACATAGGAGCAGTATTATAGTAGTTATATTCTTGTACATAGGGTCAGTATTATAGCAGTTATATTCTTGTACATAGGGGGCAGTATTATAGTAGTTATATTCTTGTACATAGGAGCAGTATTATAGTAGTTATAATCTTGTATATAGGGGGCAGTATTACAGTAGTTATATTCTTGTACATAGGAGCAGTATTATAGTAGTTATATTCTTGTACACGGGGCAGTATTATAGTAGTTATATTATTGTACATGGGGCAGTATTATAGTAGTTATATTCTTGTACATAGGATACAGTATTATAGTAGCTATATTCTTGTACATAGGGGCAGTATTATAGTAGTTATATTCTTGTACATAGGGGGCAGTATTATAGTAGTTATATTCTTGTACATAGGGGCAATATTATAGTAGTTATATTCTTGTACACGGGGCAGTATTATAGTAATTATATTCTTGTACATAGGAGCAGTATTATAGTAGTTATATTCTTGTACATAGGGGACAGTATTATAGTAGTTATATTCTTGTACATAGGGGCAATATTATAGTAGTTATATTCTTGTACATAAGGGCAGTATTATAGTAGTTATATTCTTGTACATAGGAGCAGTATTATAGTAGTTATATTCTTGTACATAGGGGCAATATTATAGTAGTTATATTCTTGTACATAGGGGGCAGTATTTTAGTAGTTATATTCTTGTACATAGAGGGCAGTATTATAGTAGTTATATTCTTGTACATAGGGGCAATATTATAGTAGATATATTCTTGTACATAGGAGCAGTATTATAGTAGTTATATTCTTGTACATAGGGGCAATATTATAGTAGTTATATTCTTGTACATAGGGGGCAGTATTTTAGTAGTTACATTCTTGTACATAGGAGCAGTATTATAGTAGTTATATTCTTGTACATAGGGGGCAGTATTTTAGTAGTTATATTCTTGTACATAGGGGGCAGTATTTTAGTAGTTATATTCTTGTACATAGGGGGCAGTATTATAGTAGTTATATTCTTGTACATAGGGGCAATATTATAGTAGTTATATTCTTGTACATAGGGGCAATATTATAGTAGTTATATTCTTGTACATAGGGGGCAGTATTATAGTAGTTATATTCTTGTACATAGGGGGCAGTATTATAGTAGTTATATTCTTGTACATAGGGGGCAATATTATAGTAGTTATATTCTTGTACATAGGGGGCAATATTATAGTAGTTATATTCTTGTACATAGGAGTAGTATTATAGTAGTTATATTCTTGTACATAGGGGGCAGTATTATAGTAGTTATATTCTTGTACATAGGGGGCAATATTATAGTAGTTATATTCTTGTACATAGGAGTAGTATTATAGTAGTTATATTCTTGTACATAGGAGCAGTATTATAGTAGTTATATTCTTGTACATAGGAGCAGTATTATAGTAGTTATATTCTTGTACATAAGGGCAGTATTATAGTAGATATATTCTTGTACATAGGGGGCAATATTATAGTAGTTATATTCTTGTATATAGGAGCAGTATTATAGTAGTTATATTCTTGTACATAGGAGGCAGTATTATAGTAGTTATATTCTTGTACATAGGAGCAGTATTATAGTATATATATTCTTATACATAGTGGGCAGTATTATAGTAGTTATATTCTTGTACATAGGGGGCAGTATTATAGTAGTTATATTCTTGTACATAGGGGCAATATTATAGCAGTTATATTCTTGTACAAAGGAGCAGCATTATAGTAGTTATATTCTTGTACATAGGAGCAGTATTATAGTAATTATATTCGTGTACATAGGAGCAGTATTATAGTAGTTATATTATTGTATATAGGAGCAGTATTATAGTAGTTATATTCTTGTACATAGGGGGCAGTATTATAGTAGTTATATTCTTGTGCATAGGAGCAGTATTATACTAATTATATTCTTGTACATAGGGGGCAGTATTATAGTAGTTATATTCTTGTACATAGGAGCAGTATTATAGCAGCTATATTCTTGTACATAGGGAGCAGTATTATAGTAGTTATATTCTTGTACATAGGATACAGTATTATAGTAGCTATATTCTTGTACATAGGGGCAGTATTATAGTAGTTATATTCTTGTACGTAGGGGGCAGTATTATAGTAGTTATATTCTTGTACATAGGGGCAATATTATAGTAGTTATATTCTTGTACACGGGGCAGTATTATAGTAATTATATTCTTGTACATAGGAGCAGTATTATAGTAGTTATATTCTTGTACATAGGGGGCAGTATTATAGTAGTTATATTCTTGTACATAGGGGCAATATTATAGTAGTTATATTCTTGTACATAGGGGCAATATTATAGTAGTTATATTCTTGTACATAGGGGGCAATATTATAGTAGTTATATTCTTGTACATAGGAGTAGTATTATAGTAGTTATATTCTTGTACATAGGACCAGTATTATAGTAGTTATATTCTTGTACATAGGAGCAGTATTATAGTAGTTATATTCTTGTACATAGGAGCAGTATTATAGTAGTTATATTCTTGTACATAAGGGCAGTATTATAGTAGATATATTCTTGTACATAGTGGGCAGTATTATAGTAGTTATATTCTTGTACATAGGGGGCAGTATTTTAGTAGTTATATTCTTGTACATAAGGAGCAGTATTATAGTAGTTATATTTCTGTACATAGGAGCAGTATTATAGTAGTTATATTCTTGTACATGGGAGCAGTATTATAGTAGTTATATTCTTGTACATAGGGACAGTATTATAGTAGTTATATTCTTGTACACGGGGCAGTATTATAGTAGTTATATTCTTGCACATGGGGCAGTATTATATTAGTTATATTCTTGTACATAGGAGCAATATTATAGTAGTTATATTCCTGTACATAGGAGCAGTATTATAGTAGTTATATTCTTGTACATAGGAGCAGTATTATAGTAGTTATATTCTTGTACATAGGGAGCAGTATTATAGTAGTTATATTACTGTACATAGGAGCAGTATTATAGTAGTTATATTCTTGTACATAGGAGCAGTATTATAGCAGTTATATTCTTGTACATAGGGGGCAGTATTATAGTAGTTATGTTCTTGTACATAGGAGCAGTATTATAGTAGTTATATTCTTGTACACGGGGCAGTATTATAGTAGTTATATTATTGTACATGAGGCAGTATTATAGTAGTTATATTCTTGTACATAGGATACAGTATTATAGTAGCTATATTCTTGTACATAGGGGCAGTATTATAGTAGTTATATTCTTGTACATAGGGGGCAGTATTATAGTAGTTATATTCTTGTACATAGGGGCAATATTATAGTAGTTATATTCTTGTACACGGGGCAGTATTATAGTAATTATATTCTTGTACATAGGAGCAGTATTATAGTAGTTATATTCTTGTACATAGGGGGCAGTATTATAGTAGTTATATTCTTGTACATAGGGGCAATATTATAGTAGTTATATTCTTGTACATAAGGGCAGTATTATAGTAGTTATATTCTTGTACATAGGAGCAGTATTATAGTAGTTATATTCTTGTACATAGGGGCAATATTATAGTAGTTATATTCTTGTACATAGGGGGCAGTATTTTAGTAGTTATATTCTTGTACATAGGGGGCAGTATTATGGTAGTTATATTCTTGTACATAGGGGCAATATTATAGTAGATATATTCTTGTACATAGGAGCAGTATTATAGTAGATATATTCTTGTACATAGGGGCAATATTATAGTAGTTATATTCTTGTACATAGGGGGCAGTATTTTAGTAGTTATATTCTTGTACATAGGAGCAGTATTATAGTAGTTATATTCTTGTACATAGGGGGCAGTATTTTAGTAGTTATATTCTTGTACATAGGGGGCAGTATTTTAGTAGTTATATTCTTGTACATAGGGGGCAGTATTATAGTAGTTATATTCTTGTACATAGGGGCAATATTATAGTAGTTATATTCTTGTACATAGGGGCAATATTATAGTAGTTATATTCTTGTACATAGGGGCAATATAATAGTAGTTATATTCTTGTACATAGGAGTAGTATTATAGTAGTTATATTCTTGTACATAGGGACAGTATTATACTAGTTATATTCTTGTACACGGGGCAGTATTATAGTAGTTATATTCTTGTACATAGGAGCAGTATTATAGTAGTTATATTATTGTACATAGGGGCAGTATTATAGTAGTTATATTCTTGTACACGGGGCAGTATTATATTAGTTATATTCTTGTACATAGTAGCAGTATTATAGTAGTTATATTCTTGTACATAGGGGGCAGTATTATAGTAGTTATATTCTTGTACACGGGGCAGTATTATAGTAGTTATATTCTTGTACATAGGAGCAGTATTATAGTAGTTATATTATTGTACATAGGAGCAGTATTATAGTAGTTATATTCTTGCACACGGGGCAGTATTATATTAGTTATATTCTTGTACATAGGAGCAATATTATAGTAGTTATATTCTTGTACATAGGAGCAGTATTATAGTAGTTATATTCTTGTACATAGGAGCAGTATTATAGTAGTTATATTCTTGTACATAGGGAGCAGTATTATAGTAGTTATATTCCTGTACATAGGAGCAGTATTATAGTAGTTATATTCTTGTACATAGGAGCAGTATTATACTAGTTATATTCTTGTACATAGGGAGCAGTATTATAGTAGTTATATTCTTGTACATAGGAGCAGTATTATAGTAGTTATATTCTTGTACATAGGGGGCAGTATTATAGTAGTTATATTCTTGTACATATGGGGCAGTATTATAGTAGTTATATTCTTGTACACAGGGGCAGGATTATAGTAGTTATATTCTTGTACATAGGGGCAGTATTATAGTAGTTATATTCTTGTACATATGGGGCAGTATTATAGTAGTTATATTCTTGTACACGGGGCAGTATTATAGTAGATATATTCTTGTACATAGGGGCAGTATTATAGTAGTTATATTCTTGTACATAGGAGCAGTATTATAGTAGTTATATTCTTGTACACAGGGGCTGTATTATAGTAGTTATATTCTTGTACACAGGGGCAGAATTATAGTAGTTATATTCTTGTACACGGGGCAGTATTATAGTAGTTATATTCTTGTACATAGAGGCAGTATTATAGTAGTTATATTCTTGTACATAGGAGCAGTATTATAGTAGTTATATTCTTGCACACAGGGGCAGTATTATAGTAGTTATATTCTTGTACACGGGGCAGTATTGTAGTAGTTATATTCTTGTACACGGGGCAGTGTTATAGTAGTTATATTCTTGTACATAGGAGCAGTATTATAGTAGTTATATTCTTGTACATAGGGTCATTATTATTGCAGTTATATTCTTGTACATAGGGGGCAGTATTATAGTAGTTATATTCTTGTACATAGGAGCAGTATTATAGTAGTTATATTCTTGTATATAGGGGGCAGTATTATAGTAGTTATATTCTTGTACATAGGAGCAGTATTATAGTAGTTATATTCTTGTACACGGGGCAGTATTATAGTAGTTATATTATTGTACATGGGGCAGTATTATAGTAGTTATATTCTTGTACATAGGATACAGTATTATAGTAGCTATATTCTTGTACATAGGGGCAGTATTATAGTAGTTATATTCTTGTACATAGGGGGCAGTATTATAGTAGTTATATTCTTGTACATAGGAGCAGTATTATAGTAGTTATATTCTTGTACATAGGGGCAATATTATAGTAGTTATATTCTTGTACACGGGGCAGTATTATAGTAATTATATTCTTGTACATAGGAGCAGTATTATAGTAGTTATATTCTTGTACATAGGGGCAATATTATAGTAGTTATATTCTTGTACATAGGGGGCAGTATTTTAGTAGTTATATTCTTGTACATAGGAGCAGTATTATAGTAGTTATATTCTTGTACATAGGGGGCAGTATTTTAGTAGTTATATTCTTGTACATAGGGGGCAGTATTTTAGTAGTTATATTCTTGTACATAGGGGGCAGTATTATAGTAGTTATATTCTTGTATATAGGAGGCAGTATTATAGCAGTTATATTCTTGTACATAGGGGCAATATTATAGTAGTTATATTCTTGTACATAGGGGGCAGTATTATAGTAGTAATATTCTTGTACATAGGGGCAATATTATAGTAGTTATATTCTTGTACATAGGGGGCAGTATTATAGTAGTAATATTCTTGTACATAGGGGCAATATTATAGTAGTTATATTCTTGTACATAGGGGCAATATTATAGTAGTTATATTCTTGTACATAGGGGCAATATTATAGTAGTTATATTCTTGTACATAGGAGTAGTATTATAGTAGTTATATTCTTGTACATAGGAGCAGTATTATAGTAGTTATATTCTTGTACATAGGAGCAGTATTATAGTATTTATATTCTTGTACATAAGGGCAGTATTATAGTAGATATATTCTTGTACATAGGGGGCAATATTATAGTAGTTATATTCTTGTATATAGGAGCAGTATTATAGTAGTTATATTCTTGTACATAGGGGGCAGTATTATAGTAGTTATATTCTTGTACATAGGAGCAGTATTATAGTATACATATTCTTGTACATAGTAGGCAGTATTATAGTAGTTATATTCTTGTACACAGGGGCTGTATTATAGTAGTTATATTCTTGTACACAGGGGCAGTATTATAGTAGTTATATTCTTGTACACGGGGCAGTATTATAGTAGTTATATTCTTGTACATAGAGGCAGTATTATAGTAGTTATATTCTTGTACATAGGAGCAGTATTATAGTAGTTATATTCTTGCACACAGGGGCAGTATTATAGTAGTTATATTCTTGTACACGGGGCAGTATTGTAGTAGTTATATTCTTGTACACGGGGCAGTGTTATAGTAGTTATATTCTTGTACATAGGAGCAGTATTATAGTAGTTATATTCTTGTACATAGGGTCAGTATTATAGCAGTTATATTCTTGTACATAGGGGGCAGTATTATAGTAGTTATATTCTTGTACATAGGAGCAGTATTATAGTAGTTATAATCTTGTATATAGGGGGCAGTATTACAGTAGTTATATTCTTGTACATAGGAGCAGTATTATAGTAGTTATATTCTTGTACACGGGGCAGTATTATAGTAGTTATATTATTGTACATGGGGCAGTATTATAGTAGTTATATTCTTGTACATAGGATACAGTATTATAGTAGCTATATTCTTGTACATAGGGGCAGTATTATAGTAGTTATATTCTTGTACATAGGGGGCAGTATTATAGTAGTTATATTCTTGTACATAGGGGCAATATTATAGTAGTTATATTCTTGTACACGGGGCAGTATTATAGTAATTATATTCTTGTACATAGGAGCAGTATTATAGTAGTTATATTCTTGTACATAGGGGACAGTATTATAGTAGTTATATTCTTGTACATAGGGGCAATATTATAGTAGTTATATTCTTGTACATAAGGGCAGTATTATAGTAGTTATATTCTTGTACATAGGAGCAGTATTATAGTAGTTATATTCTTGTACATAGGGGCAATATTATAGTAGTTATATTCTTGTACATAGGGGGCAGTATTTTAGTAGTTATATTCTTGTACATAGAGGGCAGTATTATAGTAGTTATATTCTTGTACATAGGGGCAATATTATAGTAGATATATTCTTGTACATAGGAGCAGTATTATAGTAGTTATATTCTTGTACATAGGGGCAATATTATAGTAGTTATATTCTTGTACATAGGGGGCAGTATTTTAGTAGTTACATTCTTGTACATAGGAGCAGTATTATAGTAGTTATATTCTTGTACATAGGGGGCAGTATTTTAGTAGTTATATTCTTGTACATAGGGGGCAGTATTTTAGTAGTTATATTCTTGTACATAGGGGGCAGTATTATAGTAGTTATATTCTTGTACATAGGGGCAATATTATAGTAGTTATATTCTTGTACATAGGGGCAATATTATAGTAGTTATATTCTTGTACATAGGGGGCAGTATTATAGTAGTTATATTCTTGTACATAGGGGGCAGTATTATAGTAGTTATATTCTTGTACATAGGGGGCAATATTATAGTAGTTATATTCTTGTACATAGGGGGCAATATTATAGTAGTTATATTCTTGTACATAGGAGTAGTATTATAGTAGTTATATTCTTGTACATAGGGGGCAGTATTATAGTAGTTATATTCTTGTACATAGGGGGCAATATTATAGTAGTTATATTCTTGTACATAGGAGTAGTATTATAGTAGTTATATTCTTGTACATAGGAGCAGTATTATAGTAGTTATATTCTTGTACATAGGAGCAGTATTATAGTAGTTATATTCTTGTACATAAGGGCAGTATTATAGTAGATATATTCTTGTACATAGGGGGCAATATTATAGTAGTTATATTCTTGTATATAGGAGCAGTATTATAGTAGTTATATTCTTGTACATAGGAGGCAGTATTATAGTAGTTATATTCTTGTACATAGGAGCAGTATTATAGTATATATATTCTTATACATAGTGGGCAGTATTATAGTAGTTATATTCTTGTACATAGGGGGCAGTATTATAGTAGTTATATTCTTGTACATAGGGGCAATATTATAGCAGTTATATTCTTGTACAAAGGAGCAGCATTATAGTAGTTATATTCTTGTACATAGGAGCAGTATTATAGTAATTATATTCGTGTACATAGGAGCAGTATTATAGTAGTTATATTATTGTATATAGGAGCAGTATTATAGTAGTTATATTCTTGTACATAGGGGGCAGTATTATAGTAGTTATATTCTTGTGCATAGGAGCAGTATTATACTAATTATATTCTTGTACATAGGGGGCAGTATTATAGTAGTTATATTCTTGTACATAGGAGCAGTATTATAGCAGCTATATTCTTGTACATAGGGAGCAGTATTATAGTAGTTATATTCTTGTACATAGGATACAGTATTATAGTAGCTATATTCTTGTACATAGGGGCAGTATTATAGTAGTTATATTCTTGTACGTAGGGGGCAGTATTATAGTAGTTATATTCTTGTACATAGGGGCAATATTATAGTAGTTATATTCTTGTACACGGGGCAGTATTATAGTAATTATATTCTTGTACATAGGAGCAGTATTATAGTAGTTATATTCTTGTACATAGGGGGCAGTATTATAGTAGTTATATTCTTGTACATAGGGGCAATATTATAGTAGTTATATTCTTGTACATAAGGGCAGTATTATAGTAGTTATATTCTTGTACATAGGAGCAGTATTATAGTAGTTATATTCTTGTACATAGGGGCAATATTATAGTAGTTATATTCTTGTACATAGGGGGCAGTATTTTAGCAGTTATATTCTTGTACATAGGGGGCAGTATTATAGTAGTTATATTCTTGTACATAGGGGCAATATTATAGTAGATATATTCTTGTACATAGGAGCAGTATTATAGTAGTTATATTCTTGTACATAGGGGCAATATTATAGTAGTTATATTCTTGTACATAGGGGGCAGTATTTTAGTAGTTATATTCTTGTACATAGGAGCAGTATTATAGTAGTTATATTCTTGTACATAGGGGGCAGTATTTTAGTAGTTATATTCTTGTACATAGGGGGCAGTATTTTAGTAGTTATATTCTTGTACATAGGGGGCAGTATTATAGTAGTTATATTCTTGTACATAGGGGCAATATTATAGTAGTTATATTCCTGTACATAGGGGCAATATTATAGTAGTTATATTCTTGTACATAGGGGCAATATTATAGTAGTTATATTCTTGTACATAGGAGTAGTATTATAGTAGTTATATTCTTGTACATAGGAGCAGTATTATAGTAGTTATATTCTTGTGCATAGGAGCAGTATTATACTAATTATATTCTTGTACATAGGGGGCAGTATTATAGTAGTTATATTCTTGTACATAGGAGCAGTATTATAGCAGGTATATTCTTGTACATAGGGAGCAGTATTATAGTAGTTATATTCTTGTACATAGGATACAGTATTATAGTAGCTATATTCTTGTACATAGGGGCAGTATTATAGTAGTTATATTCTTGTACGTAGGGGGCAGTATTATAGTAGTTATATTCTTGTACATAGGGGCAATATTATAGTAGTTATATTCTTGTACACGGGGCAGTATTATAGTAATTATATTCTTGTACATAGGAGCAGTATTATAGTAGTTATATTCTTGTACATAGGGGGCAGTATTATAGTAGTTATATTCTTGTACATAGGGGCAATAATATAGTACTTATATTCTTGTACATAAGGGCAGTATTATAGTAGTTATATTCTTGTACATAGGAGCAGTATTATAGTAGTTATATTCTTGTACATAGGGGCAATATTATAGTAGTTATATTCTTGTACATAGGGGGCAGTATTTTAGCAGTTATATTCTTGTACATAGGGGGCAGTATTATAGTAGTCATATTCTTGTACATAGGGGCAATATTATAGTAGATATATTCTTGTACATAGGAGCAGTATTATAGTAGTTATATTCTTGTACGTAGGGGCAATATTATAGTAGTTATATTCTTGTACATAGGGGGCAGTATTTTAGTAGTTATATTCTTGTACATAGGAGCAGTATTATAGTAGTTATATTCTTGTACATAGGGGGCAGTATTTTAGTAGTTATATTCTTGTACATAGGGGGCAGTATTTTAGTAGTTATATTCTTGTACATAGGGGGCAGTATTATAGTAGTTATATTCTTGTACATAGGGGCAATATTATAGTAGTTATATTCTTGTACATAGGGGCAATATTATAGTAGTTATATTCTTGTACATAGGGGCAATATTATAGTAGTTATATTCTTGTACATAGGAGTAGTATTATAGTAGTTATATTCTTGTACATAGGAGCAGTATTATAGTAGTTATATTCTTGTACATAGGAGCAGTATTATAGTAGATATATTCTTGTACATAGGGGGCAATATTATAGTAGTTATATTCTTGTATATAGGAGCAGTATTATAGTAGTTATATTCTTGTACATAGGGGGCAGTATTATAGTAGTTATATTCTTGTACATAGGAGCAGTATTATAGTATATATATTCTTGTACATAGTGGGCAGTATTATAGAAGTTATATTCTTGTACATAGGGGGCAGTATTATAGTAGTTATATTCTTGTACATAGGAACAGTATTATAGTAGTTATATTCTTGTACATAGGAGCAGTATTATAGTAGTTATATTCTTGTACATAGGAGCAGTATTATAGTAGCTATATTCTTGTACATAAGGGCAGTATTATAGTAGATATATTCTTGTACATGGGAGGCAGTATTATAGTAGTTATATTCTTGTACATAGGGGGCAGTATTTTAGTAGTTAAATTCTTGTACATAGGGGGCAGTATTATAGTAGTTATATTCTTGTACATAGGGGCAATATTATAGTAGTTATATTCTTGTACATAGGGGCAATATTATAGCAGTTATATTCTTGTACATAGGAGCAGCATTATAGTAGTTATATTCTTGTACATAGGAGCAGTATTATAGTAGTTATATTATTGTACATAGGAGCAGTATTATAGTAGTTATATTCTTATACATAGGGACAGTATTATAGTAGTTATATTATTGTACATAGGGGCAGTATTATAGTAGTTATATTCTTGTACACGGGGCAGTATTATAGTAGTTATATTCTTGCACACGGGGCAGTATTATATTAGTTATATTCTTGTATATAGGAGCAGTATTATATTAGTTATATTCCTGTACATAGGAGCAGTATTATAGTAGTTATATTCTTGTACATAGGAGCAGTATTATATTAGTTATATTCTTGTACATAAGGAGAAGTATTATAGTAGTTATATTCTTGTACATAGGGGGCAGTATTATAGTAGTTATATTCTTGTACATAGGAGCAGTACTATAGTAGTTATATTCTTGTACATAGGAGCAGTATTATAGTAGTTATATTCTTGTACATAGGAGCAGTATTATAGTAGTTATATTCTTGTACATAGGGGGCAGTATTATAGTAGTTATATTCTTGTACATAGGGGCAGTATTATAGTAGTTATATTCTTGTACATAGGGAGCAGTATTATAGTAGTTATATTCTTGTACATAGGGGCAGTATTATAGTAGTTATATTCTTGTACATAGGGAGCAGTATTATAGTAGTTATATTCTTGTACATAGGGGGCAGTATTATAGTAGTTATATTCTTATACATAGGGGCAGTATTATAGTAGTTATATTCTTGTACATAGGGGCAGTATTATAGTAGTTATATTCTTGTACACACGGGGCAGTATTATAGTAGTTATATTCTTGTGCATAGGGGCAGTATTATAGTAGTTATATTCTTGTACATAGGGGCAGTATTATAGTAGTTATATTCTTGTACATAGGGAGCAGTATTATAGTAGTTATATTCTTGTACATAGGGGCAGTATTATAGTAGTTATATTCTTGTACATAGGGAGCAGTATTATAGTAGTTATATTCTTGTACATAGGGGCAGTATTATAGTAGTTACATTTCTGTACATAGGAGCAGTATTATAGTAGTTATATTCTTGTACATAGGAGCAGTATTATAGTAGTTATATTCTTGTACATAGGAGCAGTATTATAGTAGTTATATTCTTGTACATAGGGGGCAGTATTATAGTAGTTATATTCTTGGACATATGGGGCAGTATTATAGTAGTTATATTCTTGTACACAGGGGCTGTATTATAGTAGTTATATTCTTGTACACAGGGCCAGTATTATAGTAGTTATATTCTTGTACACGGGGCAGTATTATAGTAGTTATATTCTTGTACATAGGGGCAGTATTATAGTAGTTATATTCTTGTACATAGGAGCAGTATTATAGTAGTTATATTCTTGTACATAGGGTCAGTATTATAGTAGTTATATTCTTGTACACAGGGGCTGTATTATAGTAGTTATATTCTTGTACACAGGGGCAGTATTATAGTAGTTATATTCTTGTACACGGGGCAGTATTATAGTAGTTATATTCTTGTACATAGGGTCAGTATTATAGTAGTTATATTCTTGTACATAGGAGCAGTATTATAGTAGTTATATTCTTGCACACAGGGCAGTATTGTAGTAGTTATATTCTTGTACACGGGGCAGTATTATAGTAGTTATATTGTTGTACATAGGAGCAGTATTATAGTAGTTATATTCTTGTACATAGGGTCAGTATTATAGCAGTTATATTCTTGTACATAGGGGGCAGTATTATAGTAGTTATATTCTTGTACATAGGAGCAGTATTATAGTAGTTATATTCTTGTATATAGGGGGCAGTATTATAGTAGTTATATTCTTGTACACAGGGCAGTATTGTAGTAGTTATATTCTTGTACACGGGGCAGTATTATAGTAGTTATATTGTTGTACATAGGAGCAGTATTATAGTAGTTATATTCTTGTACATAGGGTCAGTATTATAGCAGTTATATTCTTGTACATAGGGGGCAGTATTATAGTAGTTATATTCTTGTACATAGGAGCAGTATTATAGTAGTTATATTCTTGTATATAGGGGGCAGTATTATAGTAGTTATATTCTTGTACATAGGAGCAGTATTATAGTAGTTATATTCTTGTACACGGGGCAGTATTATAGTAGTTATATTCTTGTACATGGGGCAGTATTATAGTAGTTATATTCTTGTACATAGGATACAGTATTATAGTAGCTATATTCTTGTACATAGGGGCAGTATTATAGTAGTTATATTCTTGTACATAGGGGCAGTATTATAGTAGTTATATTCTTGTACACAGGGGCAGTATTATAGTAGTTATATTCTTGTACACGGGGCAGTATTATAGTAATTATATTCTTGTACATAGGAGCAGTATTATAGTAGTTATATTCTTGTACATAGGGGGCAGTATTATAGTAGTTATATTCTTGTACATAGGGGCAATATTATAGTAGTTATATTCTTGTACATAAGGGCAGTATTATAGTAGTTATATTCTTGTACATAGGAGCAGTATTATAGTAGTTATATTCTTGTACATAGGGGCAATATTATAGTAGTTATATTCTTGTACATAGGGGGCAGTATTTTAGTAGTTATATTCTTGTACATAGGGCGCAGTATTATAGTAGTTATATTCTTGTACATACGGGCAATATTATAGTAGTTATATTCTTGTACATAGGAGCAGTATTATAGTAGTTATATTCTTGTACACAGGGGCAATATTATAGTAGTTATATTCTTGTACATAGGGGGCAGTATTTTAGTAGTTATATTCTTGTACATAGGTGGCAGTATTATAGTAGTTATATTCTTGTACATAGGAGCAGTATTATAGTAGTTATATTCTTGTACATAGGGGGCACTATTTTAGTAGTTATATTCTTGTACATAGGGGGCAGTATTATAGTAGTTATATTCTTGTACATAGGGGCAATATTATAGTAGTTATATTCTTGTACATAGGGGCAATATTATAGTAGTTATATTCTTGTACATAGGGGCAATATTATAGTAGTTATATTCTTGTACATAGGAGTAGTATTATAGTAGTTATATTCTTGTACATAGGAGCAGTATTATAGTAGTTATATTCTTGTACATAGGAGCAGTATTATAGTAGTTATATTCTTGTACATAACGGCAGTATTATAGTAGATATATTCTTGTACATAGGGGGCAGTATTATAGTAGTTATATTCTTGTATATAGGAGCAGTATTATAGTAGTTATATTCTTGTACATAGGGGGCAGTATTATAGTAGTTATATTCTTGTACATAGGAGCAGTATTATAGTATATATATTCTTGTACATAGTGGGCAGTATTATAGTAGTTATATTCTTGTACATAGGGGGCAGTATTATAGTAGTTATATTCTTGTACATAGGAGCAGTATTATAGTAGTTATATTCTTGTACATAGGAGCAGTATTATAGTAGTTATATTCTTGTACATAGGAGCAGTATTATAGTAGCTATATTCTTGTACATAAGGGCAGTATTATAGTAGATATATTCTTGTACATAGGGGGCAGTATTATAGTAGTTATATTCTTGTACATAGGGGGCAGTATTTTAGTAGTTATATTCTTGTACATAGGGGGCAGTATTATAGTAGTTATATTCTTGTACATAGGGGCAATATTATAGTAGTTATATTCTTGTACATAGGAGCAGTATTATAGTAATTATATTCTTGTACATAGGAGCAGTATTATAGTAGTTATATTCTTGTACATAGGAGCAGTATTATAGTAGTTATATTCTTGTACATAGGGGGCAGTATTATAGTAGTTATATTCTTGTGCATAGGAGAAGTATTATACTAATTATATTCTTGTACATAGGGGGCAGTATTATAGTAGTTATATTCTAGTACATAGGAGCAGTATTATAGCAGCTATATTCTTGTACATAGGGAGCAGTATTATAGTAGTTATATTCTTGTACATAGGAGCAGTATTATAGTAGTTATATTCCTGTACATAGGGGGCAGTATTATAGTAGTTATATTCTTGTACATAGGAGCAGTATTATAGTAGTTATATTCCTGTACATAGGGGGCAGTATTATAGTAGTTATATTCTTGTACATAAGGGCAGGATTATAGTAGATATATTCTTGTACATAGGGGGCAGTATTTTAGTAGTTATATTCTTGTACATAGGGGGCAGTATTATAGTAGTCATATTCTTGTACATATGGGCAATATTATAGTAGTTATATTCTTGTACATAGGGGGCAGTATTATAGTAGTTATATTCTTGTACATAGGGGGCAGTATTATAGTAGTTATATTCTTGTACATAGGGGCAGTATAATAGTAGTTATATTCTTGTACATAGGGGCAGTATTATAGTAGTTATATTCTTGTACATAGGAGCAGTATTATAGTAGTTATATTCTTGTACATAGGGGCAATATTATAGTAGTTATATTCTTGCACATAGGGGCAATATTATAGTAGTTATATTCTTGTACTTAGGAGCAGTATTATAGTAGTTATATTCTTGTACATAGGGGCAATATTATAGTAGTTATATTCTTGTACATAGGAGCAGTATTATAGTAGTTATATTCTTGTACATAGGAGCAGTATTATAGTAGTTATATTCTTGTACATAGGTGCAGTATTATAGTAGTTATATTGTTGTACATAGGAGCAGTATTATAGTAGTTATATTCTTGTACATAGGAGCAGTATTTTAGTAGTTATATTCTTGTACATAGGGGGCAGTATTATAGTAGTTATATTCTTGTATATATGGGCAATATTATAGTAGTTATATTCTTGTACATAGGGGCAATATTATAGTAGTTATATTCTTGTACATAGGAGCAGTATTATAGTAGTTATATTCTTGTACATAGGAGCAGTATTATAGTAATTATATTCTTGTACATAGGAGCAGTATTATAGTAGTTATATTCTTGTATATAGGGGCAGTATTATAGTAGTTATATTCTTGTATATAGGGGCAGTATTATAGTAGTTATATTCTTGTACATAGGGAACACTATTATAGTAGTTATATTCTTGTATACAGGAGCAGTATTTAAGTAGTTATATTCTTGTACATAGGGAGCAGTATTATAGTAGTTATATTCTTGTACATAGGAGCAGCATTATAGTAGTTATATTCTTGTACATAGGAGCAGTATTATAGTAATTATATTCTTGTACATAGGGGGCAGTATTATAGTAGTTATATTCTTGTACATAGGAGCAGCATTATAGTAGTTATATTCTTGTACATAGGAGCAGTATTATAGTAATTATATTCTTGTACATAGGGGGCAGTATTATAGTAGTTATATTCTTGTACATAGGAGCAGCATTATAGTAGTTATATTCTTGTACATAGGAGCAGTATTATAGTAATTATATTCTTGTACATAGGGGGCAGTATTATAGTAGTTATATTCTTGTACATAGGAAGCAGTATTATAGTAGTTATATTCTTGTACATAGGAGCAGTATTATAGTAGTTATATTCTTGTACATAGGAGCAGTATTATAGCAGTTATATTTTTGTACATAGGGGCAGTATTATAGTAGTTATATTCTTGTACATAGGGGTAGCATTATAGTAGTTATATTCTTGTACATAGGAGCAGTAGTATAGTAGTTATATTCCTGTACATAGGGGGCAGTATTATAGTAGTTATATTCTTGTACATAGGGGTAGCATTATAGTAGTTATATTCTTGTACATAGGAGCAGTAGTATAGTAGTTATATTCTTGTACATAGGGGGCAGTATTATAGTAGTTATTTTCTTGTACATACGGGGCAGTATTATAGTAGTTATATGCTTGTACATAGGGGCAGTATTATAGTAGTTATATTCTTGTACATAGGAGCAGTAGTATAGTAGTTATACTCCTGTACATAGGGGGCAGTATTATGGTAGTTATATTCTTGTACATAGGGGCAGTATTATAGTAGTTATATTCTTGTACATACGGGGCAGTATTATAGTAGTTATATTCTTGTACATAGGAGCAGTATTATAGTAGTTATATTCTTATACATAGGGGGCAGTATTATAGTAGTTATATTCTTGTATATAGGTGCAGTATTATAGTAGTTATATTCTTGTACATAGGGGGCTGTATTATAGTAGTTATATTCTTGTACATAGGGGCTGTATTATAGTAGTTATATTCTTGTACATAGGGGATAGTATTATAGTAGTTATATTCTTTTACATAGGGGCAGTATTATAGTAGTTATATTCTTTTACATAGGGGCAGTATTATAGTAGTTATATTCTTGTACATAGGGGCAGTATTATAGTAGTTATATTCTTGTACATAGGAGCAGTATTATAGTAGTTATATTCTTGAACATAGGGGCAGTATTATAGTAGTTATATTCTTGTACATAGCAGTATTATAGTAGTTATATTCTTTTACATAGGGGGCAGTATTATAGTAGTTATATTCTTGTACATAGGGGCAGTATTATAGTAGTTATATTCTTGTACATAGGAGCAGTATTATAGTAGTTATATTCTTGTACATAGGGGCAGTATTATAGTAGCTATATTCTTGTACATAGGAGCAGTATTATAGTAATTATTTTCTTGTACATAGGAGCAGTATTATAGTAGTTATATTCTTGTACATAGGAGCAGTATTATAGTAATTATTTTCTTGTACATAGGAGCAGTATTATAGTAGTTATATTCTTGTACATAGGAGCAGTATTATAGTAGTTATATTCTTGTACATAGGAGCAGTATTATAGTAGTTATATTCTTGTACATAGGGGGCAGTATTATAGTAGTTATATTCTTGTACATAGGAGCAGTTTTATAGTAGTTATATTCTTGTACATAGGAGCAGTATTATAGTAGTTATATTCTTGTACATAGGGGGCAGTATTTTAGTAGTTATATTCTTGTACATAGGGGGCAGTATTATAGTAGTTATATTCTTGTACATAGGGGCAATATTATAGTAGTTATATTCTTGTACATAGGGGTAATATTATAGCAGTTATATTCTTGTACATAGGAGCAGCATTATAGTAGTTATATTCTTGTACATAGGAGCAGTATTATAGTAATTATATTCTTGTACATAGGAGCAGTATTATAGTAGTTATATTCTTGTACATAGGAGCAGTATTATAGTAGTTATATTCTTGTACATAAGGGGCAGTATTATAGTAGTTATATTCTTGTGCATAGGAGCAGTATTATACTAATTATATTCTTGTACATAGGGGGCAGTATTATAGTAGCTATATTCTAGTACATAGGAGCAGTATTATAGCAGCTATATTCTTGTACATAGGGAGCAGTATTATAGTAGTTATATTCTTGTACATAGGAGCAGTATTATAGTAGTTATATTCCTGTACATAGGGGGCAGTATTATAGTAGTTATATTCTTGTACATAGGAGCAGTATTATAGTAGTTATATTCCTGTACATAGGGGGCAGTATTATAGTAGTTATATTCTTGTACATAAGGGCAGGATTATAGTAGATATATTCTTGTACATAGGGGGCAGTATTTTAGTAGTTATATTCTTGTACATAGGGGGCAGTATTATAGTAGTCATATTCTTGTACATATGGGCAATATTATAGTAGTTATATTCTTGTACATAGGAGCAGTATTATAGTAGTTATATTCTTGTACATAGAGGGCAGTATTATAGTAGTTATATTCTTGTACATAGGAGCAGTATTATAGTAGTTATATACTTGTACATAGAGGACAGTATTATAGTAGTTATATTCTTGTACATAGGAGCAGTATTATAGTAGTTATATTCCTGTACATAGGGGGCAGTATTATAGTAGATATATTCTTGTACATAGGGGGCTGTATTTTAGTAGTTATATTCTTGTACATAGGGGGCAGTATTATAGTAGTTATATTCTTGTACATAGGGTGCAGTATTATAGTAGTTATATTCTTGTACATAGGGGGCAGTATTATAGTAGTTATATTCTTGTACATAGGGGGCAGTATTATAGTAGTTATATTCTTGTACATAGGGGCAGTATAATAGTAGTTATATTCTTGTACATAGGGGCAGTATTATAGTAGTTATATTCTTGTACATAGGAGCAGTATTATAGTAGTTATATTCTTGTACATAGGGGCAATATTATAGTAGTTATATTCTTGCACATAGGGGCAATATTATAGTAGTTATATTCTTGTACTTAGGAGCAGTATTATAGTAGTTATATTCTTGTACATAGGGGGCAGTATTTTAGTAGTTATATTCTTGTACATAGGGGGCAGTATTATAGTAGTTATATTCTTGTACATATGGGCAATATTATAGTAGTTATATTCTTGTACATAGGGGCAATATTATAGTAGTTATATTCTTGTACATAGGAGCAGTATTATAGTAGTTATATTCTTGTACATAGGAGCAGTATTATAGTAATTATATTCTTGTACATAGGAGCAGTATTATAGTAGTTATATTCTTGTATATCGGGGCAGTATTATAGTAGTTATATTCTTGTATATAGGGGCAGTTATAGTAGTTATATTCTTGTACATAGGGGGCAGTATTATAGTAGTTATATTCTTGTATATAGGGAACACTATTATAGTAGTTATATTCTTGTATACAGGAGCAGTATTATAGTAGTTATATTCTTGTACATAGGGAGCAGTATTATAGTAGTTATATTCTTGTACATAGGAGCAGCATTATAGTAGTTATATTCTTGTACATAGGAGCAGTATTATAGTAATTATATTCTTGTACATAGGGGCAGTATTATAGTAGTTATATTCTTGTACATAGGAGCAGTATTATAGTAGTTATATTCTTGTACATAGGAGCAGTATTATAGTAATTATATTCTTGTACATAGGAGCAGTATTATAGTAGTTATATTCTTGTATATCGGGGCAGTATTATAGTAGTTATATTCTTGTATATAGGGGCAGTATTATAGTAGTTATATTCTTGTACATAGGGGGCAGTATTATAGTAGTTATATTCTTGTATATAGGGAACACTATTATAGTAGTTATATTCTTGTATACAGGAGCAGTATTATAGTAGTTATATTCTTGTACATAGGGAGCAGTATTATAGTAGTTATATTCTTGTACATAGGAGCAGCATTATAGTAGTTATATTCTTGTACATAGGAGCAGTATTATAGTAATTATATTCTTGTACATAGGGGCAGTATTATAGTAGTTATATTCTTGTACATAGGAGCAGTATTATAGTAGTTATATTCTTGTACATAGGAGCAGTATTATAGTAGTTATATTCTTGTACATAGGAGCAGTATTATAGTAGTTATATTCTTGTACATAGTAGCAGTATTATAGTAGTTATTTTCTTGTACATAGGAGCAGTATTATAGTAGTTATATTCTTGTACATAGGGGCAGTATTATAGTAGTTATATTCTTGTACATAGGAGCAGTATTATAGTAGTTATATTCTTGTACATAGGGGCAGTATTATAGTAGTTATATTCTTGTACATAGGAGCAGTATTATAGTAGTTATATTCTTGTACATAGGGGCAGTATTATAGTAGTTATATTCTTGTATATCGGAGCAGTATTATAGTAGTTATATTCTTGTACATAGGGGGCAGTATTATAGTAGTTATATTCTTGTACATAGGAGCAGCATTATAGTAGTTATATTCTTGTACATAGGAGCCGTATTATAGTAGTTATATTCTAACAGCCACATTTTCTATTCTTCCATCGACATAGCCATACGAGAGATTGTTTTTCTGCTGGACAAGTTGTAGTTGTGAATGGCATTATTCACTTTACTATTTAATGTACAGAAAATGGGGGAAAAAATTCCAAGTGGGATGAAATGCTGAAAAAAATGCAATTCTGACATGATTTTGGGGTTTTTCTTTTACAGTTTTTCATTTATCACTTACTAACATATTCTATATGTAGCAAAAGGAAAATGAAATGGAAATGGGTGCGGACAGAGTTGTGGTTAAAGTTGCGGCATAAACTTTTTAACTTTTTCCACGACGCTTGATCTGTCCCTGTTTTACTTCTTGGGAAGTTTAACCCCCTCCGGCAGATCATTAGAGAAGATGATGTTGTCATTTATTTTTGTATCCTCACCCTTTTCTTTCCAAGAAGTTGATAGGATGAGAAAGCGTCTGATCTGGTGAGATCCTCTTACACACTGTTCATCTTCCTACAGGGGAGTAAAGTGTCTGCAGGAAAATGACGGCCACAAGTCAAAACCTCTACTGTGAAAGCCAGACAAAAAGCCAAAAATGCTGCAGGAATCCATTCAAGAGCATCAAGGTAAGAGATGGACAGAGCACACTCACCCTCAGCCTCACACCTCCCTCACCCTCAGCCTCACACCTTCCTCACCCTCAGTCTCACACCTCACTCATCCTGAGCCTCACACCTCACTCACCTCAATCTCACACCTCACTCACCCTCAGCCTCACACCTCCCTCACCCTCAGTCTCACACCTCACTCACCCTCAGTCTCACACCTCACTCACCCTCAGTCTCACACCTCACTCAACCTCAGCCTCACACCTCACTCACCCTCAATCTCACACCTCACTCACCCTCAGACTCACACCTCACTCACCCTCTGTGTCACACCTCACTCACCCTCAGTCTCACTCCTCACTCACCCTCAGCCTCACACCTCACTCACCTCGATCTCACACCTCACTCACCCTCAGTCTCACACCTCACTCACCCTCAATCTCACACCTCACTCACCCTCAGACTCACACCTCACTCACCCTCTGTGTCACACCTCACTCACCCTCAGTCTCACTCCTCACTCACCCTCAGCCTCACACCTCACTCACCTCGATCTCACACCTCACTCACCCTCAGTCTCACACCTCACTCACCCTCAGCCTCACACCTCAATCATCCTCAGCCTCACACCTCACTCACCCTCAATCTCACACCTCACTCACCCTCAATCTCACACCTCACTCACCCTCAATCTCACACCTCACTCACCCTAAGGCTCACACCTCACTCATCCTCAGCCTCACACCTCACTCACCATCAGTGTCAAACCTCATTCACCATCAGTCTCACACCTCACTCACCCTCTCACCTCACTCACCCTCACACCTCACTCACCCTCAGTCTCACACCTCACTCACCCTCAGTCTCACACCTCACTCACCTTCAGCCTCACACCTCACTCACCCTCAGTCTCACACCTCACTCACCTTCAGCCTCACACCTCACTCACCCTCAGTCTCACACCTCACTCACACTCAACCTCAAACCACACTCACCCTCAGTCTCACACCTCACTCACCCTCAGTCTCACACCTCACTCACCCTTAGTCTCACACCTCACTCACCCTCAGCCTCACACCTCACTCACCCTCAGTCTCACACCTCACTCAACCTCAACCTCACCCACCCTCAGTCTCACACCTCACTCACCCTCAATCTCACACCTCACTCACCCTCAGACTCACACCTCACTCACCCTCTGTGTCACACCTCACTCACCCTCAGTCTCACTCCTCACTCACCCTCAGCCTCACACCTCACTCACCTCGATCTCACACCTCACTCACCCTCAGTCTCACACCTCACTCACCCTCAGCCTCACACCTCAATCATCCTCAGCCTCACACCTCACTCACCCTCAATCTCACACCTCACTCACCCTCAATCTCACACCTCACTCACCCTCAATCTCACACCTCACTCACCCTAAGGCTCACACCTCACTCATCCTCAGCCTCACACCTTACTCACCCTCAGCCTCACACCTCACTCACCCTCAATCTCACACCTCACTCACCCTCAATCTCACACCTCACTCACCCTCAATCTCACACCTCACTCACCCTCAATCTCACACCTCACTCACCCTAAGGCTCACACCTCACTCATCCTCAGCCTCACACCTCACTCACCATCAGTGTCAAACCTCATTCACCATCAGTCTCACACCTCACTCACCCTCAGTCTCGCACCTCACTCACCCTCAGTCTCACACCTCACTCACCCTCAGCCTCACACCTCACTCACCCTCAGTCTCACACCTCACTCAGCTGACACTACTTATTGGATGAGTTTTCTCCTTTTTATGCTCCATCTGTATGAGATCTGTTATACAATCAATTATGTAATGGCAGAGAGTTCAGCAGATGTGTGACCTGCCGGGTATGCAGGAGACCGGGAATTACTTGTTTTACCAGGTCATAAAGAGAATCCAAATGTGCACAGTGATGCCCCCACTCTACATGGGAGAAGTACTGCATATAACCGTGTGTCATCTAATCATACACTAACACAAGACATCATGTATTCTACTGCACCCTCAGAACTGCAGATTTATGACATTAATAAGCGGACTCCAGAGCTGCACTCACTATTCTACTGGTGCAGTCACTGTGTACATACATTACATTACTGATCCTGAGTTACATCCTGTATTATACTCCAGAGCTGCACTCACTATTCTGCTGGTGCAGTCACTGTGTACATACATTACATTACTGATCCTGAGTTACATATTGTATTATACTCCAGAGCTGCACTCACTATTCTGCTGGTGCAGTCACTGTACATACATTACATTACTGATCCTGAGTTACATCCTGTATTATACTCCAGAGCTGCACTCACTATTCTGCTGGTGCAGTCACTGTGTACATACATTACATTACTGATCCTGAGTTACATCCTGTATTATACTCCAGAGCTGCACTCACCATTCTGCTGGTGCAGTCACTGTGTACATACATTACATTACTGATCCTGAGTTACCTCCTGTATTATACTCCACAGCTGCACTCACTATTCTGCCGGTGCAGTCACTGTGTACATACATTACATTACTGATCATGAGTTACATCCTGTATTATACTCCACAGCTGCACTCACTATTCTGCTGGTGGAGTCACGGTGTACATACATTACATTACTGATCCTGAGTTGCATCCTGTTTTATACTCCAGAGCTGCACTCACTATTCTGCTGGTGCAGTCACTGTGTACATACATTACATTACTGATCCTGAGTTACATCCTGTATTATACTCCAGAGCTGCACTCACTATTCTGCTGGTGCAGTCACTGTGTACATACATTACATTACTGATCCTGAGTTACATCCTGTATTATACTCCAGAGCTGCACTCACTATTCTGCTGGTGCAGTCACTATGTACATACATTACATTACTGATCCTGAGTTACATCCTGTATTATACTCCAGAGCTGCACTCACTATTCTGCTGGTGCAGTCACTGTGTACATACATTACATTACTGATCCTGAGTTACATCCTGTATTATACTCCAGAGCCGCACTCACTATTCTGCTGGTGCAGTCACTATGTACATACATTACATTACTGATCCTGAGTTACATCCTGTATTATACTCCAGAGCAGCACTCACTATTCTGCTGGTGGAGTCACTGTGTACATACATTACATTACTGATCCTGAGTTACATCCTGTATTATACTCCAGAGCTGCACTCACTATTCTGCTGGTGCAGTCACTGTGTACATACATTACATTACTGATCCTGAGTTACCTCCTGTATTATACTCCAGAGCTGCACTCATTATTCTGCTGGTGCAGTCACTGTGTACATACATTACATTACTGATCCTGAGTTACATCCTGTATTATACTCCAGAGCTGCACTCACTATTCTACTGGTGCAGTCACTGTGTACATACATTACATTACTGATCCTGAGTTACATCCTGTATTATACTCCAGAGCTGCACTCACTATTCTACTGGTGCAGTCACTGTGTACATACATTACATTACTGATCCTGAGTTACCTCCTGTATTATACTCCAGAGCTGCATTCACTATTCTGCTGGTGCAGTCCCTGTGTACATACATTACATTACTGATCCTGAGTTACATCCTGTATTATACTCCAGAGCTGCACTCACTATTCTGCTGGTGCAGTCACTGTGTACATACATTACATTACTGATCCTGAGTTACATCCTGTATTATACTCCAGAGCTGCACTCACTATTCTGCTGGTGCAGTCACTGTGTACATACATTACATTACGGATCCTGAGTTACATCCTGTATTATACCCCAGAGCTGCACTCACTATTCTGCTGGTGCAGTCACTGTGTACATACATTACTTTACTGATCCTGAGTTACATCCTGTATTATACTCCAGAGCTGCACTCACTATTCTGCTGGAGCAGTCACTGTGTACATACATTACATTACTGATCCTGAGTTACATCCTGTATTATACTCCAGAGCTGCACTCACTATTCTGCTGGTGCAGTCACTGTGTACATACATTGCATTACTGATCCTGAGTTACATCCTGTATTATACTCCAGAGCAGCACTCACTATTCTGCTGGTGCAGTCACCGTGTACATACATTACATTACTGATCCTGAGTTACATCCTGTATTATACTCCAGAGCTGCACTCACTATTCTGCTGGAGCAGTCACTGTGTACATATATTACTGATCCTGAGTTACATCATGTATTATACTCCAGAGCAGCACTCACTATTCTGCTGGTGCAGTCACCGTGTACATACATTACATTACTGATCCTGAGTTACATCCTGTATTATACTCCAGAGCTGCACTCACTATTCTGCTGGTGCAGTCACTGTGTACATACATTACATTACTGATCCTGAGTTACATCATGTATTATACTCCAGAGCAGCACTCACTATTCTGCTGGTGCAGTCACCGTGTACATACATTACATTACTGATCCTGAGTAACATCCTGTATTATACTCCAGAGCTGCACTCACTATTCTGCTGGTGCAGTCACTGTGTACATACATTACATTACTGATCCTGAGTTACATCCTGTATTATACTCCAGAGCTTCACTCACTATTCTGCTGGTGCAGTCACTGTGTACATACATTACATTACTGATCCTGAGTTACATCCTGTATTATACTCCAGAGCTGCACTCACTATTCTGCTGGTGCAGTCACTGTGTACATACATTACATTACTGATCCTGAGTTACATCCTGTATTATACTCCAGAGCTGCACTCACTATTCTGCTGGTGCAGTCACTGTGTACATATATTACATTACTGATCCTGAGTTACCTCCTGTATTATACTCCAGAGCTGCACTCACTATTCTGCTGGTGCAGTCACTGTGTACATACATAACATTACGGATCCTGAGTTACATCCTGTAATATACCCCAGAGCTACACTCACTATTCTGCTGGTGCAGTCACTGTGTACATACATTACATTACTGATCCTGAGTTACATCCTGTATTATACTCCAGAGCTGCACTCACTATTCTGCTGGTGCAGTCACTGTGTACATACATTACAGTACTGATCCTGAGTTACATCCTGTATTATACTCCAGAGCTGCACTCACTATTCTGCTGGTGCAGTCACTGTGTACATACATTACATTACGGATCCTGAGTTACATCCTGTATTATACCCCAGAGCTGCACTCACTATTCTGCTGGTGCAGTCACTGTGTACATACATTACTGATCCTGAGTTACATCCTGTATTATACTCCAGAGCTGCACTCACTATTCTGCTGGTGCA
This sequence comes from Phyllobates terribilis, assembly GCF_046119375.1. Classification (NCBI taxonomy): domain Eukaryota; kingdom Metazoa; phylum Chordata; class Amphibia; order Anura; family Dendrobatidae; genus Phyllobates; species Phyllobates terribilis. Next base: position 5,671,948 of record NW_027362762.1, read on the forward strand.
GTCACTGTGTACATACATTACATTACTGATCCTGAGTTACATCCTGTATTATACTCCAGAGCTGCACTCACTATTCTGCTTCTGCAGTCACTGTGTACATACATTACATTACTGATCCTGAGTTACATCCTGTATTATACTCCAGAGCTGCACTCACTATTCTGCTGGTGTAGTCACTGTGTACATACATTACATTACTGATCCTGAGTTACATCCTGTATTATACTCTAGAGCTGCACTCACTATTCAGCTTCTGCAGTCACTGTGTACATACATTACATTACTGATCCTGAGTTACATCCTGTATTATACTCCAGAGCTGCACTCACTATTCTGCTTCTGCAGTCACTGTGTACATACATTACATTACTGATCCTGAGTTACATCCTGTATTATACTCCAGAGCTGCACTCACTATTCTGCTGGTGTAGTCACTGTGTACATACATTACATTACTGATCCTGAGTTACATCCTGTATTATACTCCAGAGCTGCACTCACTATTCAGCTTCTGCAGTCACTGTGTACATACATTACATTACTGATCCTGAGTTACATCCTGTATTATACTCCAGAGCTGCACTCACTATTCTGCTTCTGCAGTCACTGTGTACATACATTACATTACTGATCCTGAGTTACATCCTGTATTATACTCCAGAGCTGCACTCACTATTCTGCTGGTGCAGTCACTGTGTACATACATTACATTACTGATCCTGAGTTACATCCTGTATTATACTCTAGAGCTGCACTCATAGAATCATAGAATGGTAGAGTTGGAAGGGACCTCCTGGGTCATCTGGTCCAACCCCCTGCTCAAAGCAGGATTCACTAGATCATCTCAGACAGGTGTCTGTCCAGCCTCTGTTTGAAGACGTCCATTGAAGGGGAACTCACCACCTCTCGTGGCCGCCTGTTCCACTCATTAATCACCCTAACTGTCAAAAAGTTTTTTCTAATATCTAATCTGTGTCTCCTCCCATTTAGTTTCATCCCATTGCTTCTAGTCTTTCCTTGTGCAAATGAGAATAAAGATGATCCTTCTACAATGTGACAGCCCTTGACATATTTGTAGACAGCTATTAAGTCTCCTCTCAGTCTTCTTTTTTGCAAGCTAAACATTCCCAAATCCTGCAACCGTTCCTCATAGGACATGGTTTGCAGACCAGTCACCATTCTGGTCGCTCTTCTCTGAACTTGCTCCAGTTTGTCTATGTCTTTTTTAAAATGTGGTGCCCAAAACTGTACACAGTATTCCAGATGAGGTCTGACCAAAGAGGAGTAAAGACCGATAATGACTTCACGTGATCTAGACTGTATGCTTCTGTTAATACATCCCAGAATTGTATTTGCCTTTTTTGCTGCTGCATCACACTGTTGACTCATGTTCAGTCTATGATCTATTAGTATACCTAAGTCTTTTTCACATGTACTGTTGCTTAGCTCTATTCCTCCCATTCTGTAGATGCTTTTTTCATTTTTATTGCCCAGATGTAGTACTTTGCATTTTTCCCTGTTAAAAACCATTCTGTTGGTTGCTGCCCACTTGTCACGGGTGTGTCGCCACGAAGATCGTCACGAGTACACAGCCTGACTTCTCGCAGCTGACTTGTTGGTGCTTTGTGTTTTTCGGCAGTGAGGGAGTTAATTCTCTCTCTCTCTGTGCTAGACGAGGTCCAGCCTCGCCCAGCTGCAATCAATACTTCTGTAGTGAGACTCCTTCAAATGCCTGCTGGTCTGTTTGGGAAGTGTCGGTGAAAGCATTTCATTCAGACTTTCAGAGCGGATCGTGGTGTTTGGAGTTTCTGAGATAAGTGTATTTGGAGTGTCTTTTCCCTTCCTCGCTTTATCATTTATCTCCTTTCCCGTTGGTGTTCCCTCTGTTGTAGTTGTGTAGTTGTTGTATGCAAGGTGGTTTTGGTTTTTCCCTTGTACTGTCTCGTTCGTCTAAGTACTGTGTGTGGGCATATTATTACTTGTCCCCTTTTGTTGTGATCGGGGTCCTTCTCAGGACTAGATTACTTAGGTGCAGGGATCCTCAGGAGGTAGGGGTTACGCTGGCGGCCTGGACCTCTGTACCTTTAACAGTACCTCCAGGTTGAGGGATTAGCCAGGGCCCCAGCTTAGGGTCAGCTTAGGCCCCCTACCTCCAGTATACAGAGACAGCGTGACACCACTGCTCCAGTTTATTTAGGTCTTTTTGAATCCTCTCTCTCTCTTCTCTAGTATTAGCTATCCCTCCTAGCTTTGTGTCATCAGCAAATTTAATCAGTTTACCCTCAATTCCTTCATCTAAATCATTGATAAAGATGTTGAACAATACAGGTCCCAGGACGGAGCCCTGTGGTACCCCACTTGAGACATTCATCCAGCTGGATGTGAAGCCATTTACAACCACCCTTTGAGTCCGATCACTAAGCCAGTTATGAATCCACCTAACAGTTGCCTGGTCCATTGCATACTTGGTCATTTTTTCAATAAGGATGGTGTGAGATACTTTGTCAAATGCTTTGCTGAAGTCAAGATATACTATATCTACAGCATTTCCCTGATCCACCCAGTCAGTGATTCTGTCATAGAAGGAAATTAAGTTAGTCTGACATGACTTGTTAGTTACAAACCCATGCTGACTCTGGTTAATCACTTCATTCTTATCCATGTACTTACATACATGTTGTTTAATAATTTGTTCAAAGATCTTTCCTGGTATAGAAGTCAGACTCACCGGCCTATAGTTCCCTGGGTCCACCTTCTTCCCCTTTTTGAAGATAGGAACAACATTTGCTCTTCTCCAGTCTTCTGGGACTTCTCCTGTTCTCCAAGAATTTTCAAAGATTATGGAGAGTGGTTCTAAAATTTCTTCTACGATCTCCTTCAGTACTCTGGGGTGTAATTCATCTGGACCTGGAGACTTGAACTCATTTATGTTAGCTAAATATTCCCTCACAATCTTTCTGTTTACAGATAACTTGGATTCCTCTATTCCTTTAAAAGGACAATGAAGATCAGTTGATGTTACATTTTCTTTCTGAGAGAAAACAGATGCAAAATAGGAATTAAAAAGTTCGGCCTTCTCAACATCCTCTCTTATCATTTCTCCATTTTCATCCTGTAAAAATCCTATAGCATCTTTGACTTTTCTTTTACTTTTGACATACCCCCAAAATCCTTTTTTATTGCTTTTGACATCTCTTGCAAGCCTTAATTCATTGTCAGCTTTAGCTAACCTGATACGTGCCCTGCAGGATCTGCAGACTGCATTATAATCTTCTTTAGATATGCCTCCCTCTTTCCATTTAATAAACATTTCTTTCTTTCTTTTTAGCATGTGTTTAAGTTCTGTGTTCATCCATCCTGGTTTCCTTAAATGCTTCCCATTCTTCCTACTTTTCGGGATTGTTAACGACTGTGCTTTGAGAATCTCATTTTTAAAAATTTCCCATCCTTCCTGGACATTTTTGTCCTTAAGGACATCCAGCCATTGGATCCCTCCTATTCTCTTTCTGAGTCTCTTAAAATCTGCCTTTCTAAAATCTAACCTTGAAGTCTGAGTCTTCACATGTCTTCCTCCTCTAGTTATCCAAAATTCTATAATAGCATGATCGCTGCCTCCTAGGGTCCCAGCCACCTTTACCTCCTCAACCATTTCCTCCCTGTTTATAAGGATTAGATCCAAAGTAGCAGATCCCCTTGTTTTCTCCCCTACCTTTTGGAAGATAAAGTTGTCAGCAAGAGAGGATAAGAATTTGCTTGACCTGTTAGTTTTACTTGAGAGAGATTCCCAACAAATGTCTGGATAGTTGAAATCTCCCATGACCACTACGTCATATTTTTTGGAGAACTTGGTCATTTGATACATAAAGAGTTCATCCATATCTTCAGCTTGCCCAGGTGGCCTGTAGTAAATGCCTACAATGGTGTCCTTTCCGTTGTTCTCTCCTTGTATTCTTACCCAAACAGTTTCCACAGAACTCCCAGTCTCTGAAGCTTCAATCTCTGTGCAGATATTCGCTTTTCTAACATACAATGCGACACCTCCTCCTCGTTTATCAAGTCTGTTTCTTGCAAATAAGTTGTATCCTTTTAGCCTTTTATTCCAATCATGTGTATCGTCCCACCAAGTTTCAGTGATTCCAATGACATCATATTCCTTTTCCTGCATTAGTAGTTCCAATTCTCCTTGTTTGTTGCCCATGCTTTGTGCATTTGTATAAAAACATTTTAGTTTGTGATTGGTTTCTCTTCCTCCCATACTTTTATTATTTAGATTGTTTTGTCTTTGTTCTTCCTTTCCACTTCCAGTAGCAGAGATCTCAATAGTATTTGTCAGCTGTATGGCTTTTTCTGGCCTTTTGCTTCCCTTCCCACATGGTTCTAGTTTAAAGCTCTTCTGATGAGTGTAGCAAGGCGACTTCCAAATACATGTTTTCCAGTCTTTGTAAGGTGCACCCCATCTCTAGCAAGTAGTCCATCGTATAGGTAATTCATTCCGTGATCCAGAAATCCAAATCCTTGTTGACGGCACCATCGACGTAGCCAGTTGTTCACCTGTAGAATCTTATTCCACCTCATTGTTCCATGGCCATCCACTGGGAGGATGGATGAGAAGACCACCTGCGCTCCCAATTCTTTCACTTTCTTGCCTAAGTCTTCAAAGTCACTGCAGATGGTTTCCAGGTCCTTTCTTGCGGTGTCATTTGTCCCCACATGTATTAGCAGGAATGGGTAGTGATCTGTAGGTCTGAAGAGTCTTGATATCCTGTCAGACACATCTTTAATTTTTGCTCCTGGAAAACAGCACATTTCTCTTGAGGTTATGTCTGGTCTGCAGATAGCGGCCTCTGTTCCTCTTAACAGGGAATCCCCCATGACCACCACTCTCCGTTTTTTCTTCACAATATTCTTCTTTCTCCATCCAGGAGGATTCTGAGGGCTTACAAGGTTATTCATTGCTGGCAAAGTCTTATTTTGCTGTATTTCTTCATGGTTCTCCTGCGTGAGAGCCTGGTACTGGTTCCTGAGCAGTATGGGTGCTGACTGCCTCTCGATCCTCCGGCTTCTCTGGGTCACTGGCTTCCATTCCTCTGTTTCCTCAGGTGCAGTTCGAATTTCTTCTCTTTCTGAATCATGAAGAGATAATTCTGCTCTGTCTAAGAACTCTTCACCTTCCTTAATGATTTTCAAGGTAGTTAACCTCTCTTCTAGATTTCGCAACTTTTCCTCCAACAGGGACACAAGCTTGCATTTCTGGCATGTGAAGTTTGGCTTTTCCACTGGCAAGTCTGTGAACATGTAGCAGGATATGCAGCTCACCAAATGGCTCCTGGACTCTTCCATGTTCTTACTGTTAATGTTCTGAAAACAGTGAAAAAAGCTTTAAAATGCGCGCGGTTTACCGATGTCCTCTTTTCAGCTCCAACAGCCAAAATCCAGTGTTCTTTGAGCTCGCGGAGACTCTTCACTTACCCCAAAATGCAGTGGGAATATGCAAATTATCTCCTCAGGTCTCGCCCTCCTCCCACTATTCTGCTGGTGCAGTCACTGTGTACATACATTACATTACTGATCCTGAGTTACATCCTGTATTATACTCCAGAGCTGCACTCACTATTCTGCTGGTGCAGTCACTGTGTACATACATTACATTACTGATCCTGAGTTACATCCTGTATTATACTCCAGAGCTGCACTCACTATTCTGCTGGTGCAGTCACTGTGTACATACATTACATTACTGATCCTGAGTTACATCCTGTATTATACTCCAGAGCTGCACTCACTATTCTGCTGGTGCAGTCACTGTGTACATACATTACATTACTGATCCTGAGTTACATCCTGTATTATACTCTAGAGCTGCACTCACTATTCAGCTTCTGCAGTCACTGTGTACATACATTACATTACTGATCCTGAGCTACATACTGTATTATACTCCAGAGCTGCACTCACTATTCTGCTGGTGCAGTCACTGTGTACATACATTACATTACTGATCCTGAGTTACATCCTGTATTATACTCTAGAGCTGCACTCACTATTCAGCTTCTGCAGTCACTGTGTACATACATTACATTACTGATCCTGAGCTACATCCTGTATTATACTCCAGAGCTGCACTCACTATTCTGCTGGTGCAGTCACTGTGTACATACATTACATTACTGATCCTGAGTTACATCCTGTATTATACTCTAGAACTGCACTCACTATTCAGCTTCTGCAGTCACTGTGTACATACATTACATTACTGATCCTGAGTTACCTCCTGTATTATACTCCAGAGCTGCACTCACTATTCTGCTGGTGCAGTCACTGTGTACATACATTACATTACTGATCCTGAGTTACATCCTGTATTATACTCCAGAGCTGCACTCACTATTCTGCTGGTGCAGTCACTGTGTATATACATTACATTACTGATCGTGAGTTACATCCTGTATTATACTCCAGAGCTGCACTCACTATTCTGCTGGTGCAGTCACTGTGTACATACATTACATTACTGATCCTGAGTTACATCCTGCATTATACTCCAGAACTGCACTCACTATTCTGCTGGTGCAGTCACTGTGTACATACATTACTGATCCTGAGTTACATCCTGTATTATACTCCAGAGCTGCACTCACTATTCTGCTGGTGCAGTCACTGTGTACATACATTACATTACTGATCGTGAGTTACCTCCTGTATTATACTCCAGAGCTGCACTCACTATTCTGCTGGTGCAGTCACTGTGTACATACATTACATTACTGATCCTGAGTTACATCCTGTATTATACTCCAGAGCTGCACTCACTATTCTGCTGGTGCAGTCACTGTGTACATACATTACATTACTGATCCTGAGTTACATCCTGCATTATACTCCAGGGCTGCACTCACTATTCTGCTGGTGCAGTCACTGTGTACATACATTACTGATCCTGAGTTACATCCTGTATTATACTCCAGAGCTGCACTCACTATTCTGCTGGTGCAGTCACTGTGTACATACATTACATTACTGATCGTGAGTTCCCTCCTGTATTATACTCCAGAGCTGCACTCACTATTCTGCTGGTGCAGTCACTGTGTACATACATTACATTACTGATCCTGAGTTACATACTGTATTATACTCCAGAGCTGCACTCACTATTCTGCTGTCGCAGTCACTGTGTACATACATTACATTACTGATCCTGAGTTACATCCTGTATTATACTCCAGAGCTGCACTCACTATTCTGCTGGTGCAGTCACTGTGTACATACATTACATTACTGATCCTGAGTTACATCCTGTATTATACTCTAGAGCTGCACTCACTATTCAGCTTCTGCAGTCACTGTGTACATACATTACATTACTGATCCTGAGTTACATCCTGTATTATACTCTAGAGCTGCACTCACTATTCAGCTTCTGCAGTCACTGTGTACATACATTACATTACTGATCCTGAGTTACATCCTGTATTATACTCTAGAGCTGCACTCACTATTCAGCTTCTGCAGTCACTGTGTACATACATTACATTACTGATCCTGAGTTACCTCCTGTATTATACTCCAGAGCTGCACTCACTATTCTGCTGGAGCAGTCACTGTGTACATACATTACATTACTGATCCTGAGTTACATCCTGTATTATACTCCAGAGCTGCACTCACTATTCTGCTGGTGCAGTCACTGTGTATATACATTACATTACTGATCGTGAGTTACATCCTGTATTATACTCCAGAGCTGCACTCACTATTCTGCTGGTGCAGTCACTGTGAACATACATTACATTACTGATCCTGAGTTACATCCTGCATTATACTCCAGAGCTGCACTCACTATTCTGCTGGTGCAGTCACTGTGTACATACATTACATTACTGATCCTGAGTTACATACTGTATTATACTCCAGAGCTGCACTCACTATTCTGCTGGCGCAGTCACTGTGTACATACATTACATTATTGATCCTGAGTTACATCCTGTATTATACTCCAGAGCTGCACTCACTATTCTGCTGGTGCAGTCACTGTGTACATACATTACATTACTGATCCTGAGTTACATCCTGAATTATACTCCAGAGCAGCACTCACTATTCTGCTGGTGCAGTCACTGTGTACATACATTACATTACTGATCCTGAGTTACATCCTGTATTATACTCCAGAGCTGCACTCACTATTCTGCTGGTGCAGTCACTGTGTACATACATTACATTACTGATCCTGAGTTACCTCCTGTATTATACTCCAGAGCTGCACTCACTATTCTGCTGGTGCAGTCACTGTGTACATACATAACATTACGGATCCTGAGTTACATCCTGTATTATACCCCAGAGCTACACTCACTATTCTGCTGGTGCAGTCACTGTGTACATACATTACATTACTGATCCTGAGTTACATCCTGTATTATACCCCAGAGCTGCACTCACTATTCTGCTGGTGCAGTCACTGTGTACATTACATTACTGATCCTGAGTTGCACCCTGTATTATACTCTAGAGCTGCACTCACTATTCAGCTTCTGCAGTCACTGTGTACATACATTACATTACTGATCCTGAGTTACATCCTGTATTATACTCTAGAGCTGCACTCACTATTCAGCTTCTGCAGTCACTGTGTACATACATTACATTACTGATCCTGAGTTACCTCCTGTATTATACTCCAGAGCTGCACTCACTATTCTGCTGGTGCAGTCACTGTGTACATACATTACATTACTGATCCTGAGTTACATCCTGTATTATACTCCAGAGCTGCACTCACTATTCTGCTGGTGCAGTCACTGTGTACATACATTACATTACTGATCGTGAGTTACATCCTGTATTATACTCCAGAGCTGCACTCACTATTCTGCTGGTGCAGTCACTGTGTACATACATTACATTACTGATCCTGAGTTACATCCTGCATTATACTCCAGAGCTGCACTCACTATTCTGCTGGTGCAGTCACTGTGTACATACATTACATTACTGATCGTGAGTTACCTCCTGTATTATACTCCAGAGCTGCACTCACTATTCTGCTGGTGCAGTCACTGTGTACATACATTACATTACTGATCCTGAGTTACATACTGTATTATACTCCAGAGCTGCACTCACTATTCTGCTGGCGCAGTCACTGTGTACATACATTACATTATTGATCCTGAGTTACATCCTGTATTATACTCCAGAGCTGCACTCACTATTCTGCTGGTGCAGTCACTGTGTACATACATTACATTACTGATCCTGAGTTACATCCTGAATTATACTCCAGAGCAGCACTCACTATTCTGCTGGTGCAGTCACTGTGTACATACATTACATTACTGATCCTGAGTTACATCCTGTATTATACTCCAGAGCTGCACTCACTATTCTGCTGGTGGAGTCACTGTGTACATACATTACATTACCGATCCTGAGTTACATCCTGAATTATACTCCAGAGCAGCACTCACTATTCTGCTGGTGCAGTCACTGTGTACATACATTACATTACTGATCCTGAGTTACATCCTGTATTATACTCCAGAGCTGCACTCACTATTCTGCTGGTGCAGTCACTGTGTACATACATTACATTACTGATCCTGAGTTACCTCCTGTATTATACTCCAGAGCAGCACTCACTATTCTGCTGGTGCAGTCACTGTGTACATACATTACATTACTGATCCTGAGTTACATCCTGTATTATACTCCAGAGCTGCACTCACTATTCTGCTGGTGCAGTCACTGTGTACATACATTACATTACTGATCCTGAGTTACATCCTGTATTATACTCCAGAGCAGCACTCACTATTCTGCTGGTGCAGTCACTGTGTACATACATTACATTACTGATCCTGAGTTACATCCTGAATTATACTCCAGAGCAGCACTCACTATTCTGCTGGTGCAGTCACTGTGTACATACATTACATTACTGATCCTGAGTTACATCCTGTATTATACTCCAGAGCTGCACTCACTATTCGGCTGGCGCAGTCACTGTGTACATACATTATTGATCCTGAGTTACATCCTGTATTATACTCCAGAGCTGCACTCACTATTCTGCTTGTGCAGTCACTGTGTACATACATTACATTACTGATCCTGAGTTACATCCTGTATTATACTCCAGAGCTGCACTCACTATTCTGCTGGCGCAGTCACTGTGTACATACATTACATTATTGATCCTGAGTTACATCCTGTATTATACTCTAGAGCTGCACTCACTATTCTGCTGGTGCAGTCACTGTGTACATACATTACATTACTGATCCTGAGTTACATCCTGTATTATACTCCAGAGCTGCACTCACTATTCTGCTGGTGCAGTCACTGTGTACATACATTACATTATTGATCCTGAGTTACATCCTGTATTATACTCTAGAGCTGCACTCGGTATTCTGCTGGTGCAGTCACTGTGTACATACATTACATTACTGATCCTGAGTTACATCCTGTATTATACTCCAGAGCTGCACTCACTATTCTGCTGGTGCAGTCACTGTGTACATACATTACATTACGGATCCTGAGTTACATCCTGTATTATACCCCAGAGCTGCACTCACTATTCTGCTGGTGCAGTCACTGTGTACATACATTACATTACTGATCCTGAGTTACATCCTGTATTATACTCCAGAGCTGCACTCACTATTCTGCTGGTGCAGTCACTGTGTACATACATTGCATTACTGATCCTGAGTTACATCCTGTATTATACTCCAGAGCTGCACTCACTATTCTGCTGGAGCAGTCACTGTGTACATATATTACTGATCCTGAGTTACATCATGTATTATACTCCAGAGCAGCACTCACTATTCTGCTGGTGCAGTCACCGTGTACATACATTACACTACTGATCCTGAGTTACATCCTGTATTATACTCCAGAGCTGCACTCACTATTCTGCTGGTGCAGTCACTGTGTACATACATTACTGATCCTGAGTTACATCCTGTATTATACTCCAGAGCTGCACTCACTATTCTGCTGGTGCTGTCACTGTGTACATACATTACATTACTAATCCTGAGTTACATCCTGTATTATACTCCAGAGCTGCACTCACTATTCTGCTGGTGCAGTCACTGTGTACATATATTACATTACTGATCCTGAGTTACCTCCTGTATTATACTCCAGAGCTGCACTCACTATTCTGCTGGTGCAGTTACTGTGTACATACATTACATTACGGATCCTGAGTTACATCCTTTATTATACTCCAGAGCTGCACTCACTATTCTGCTGGTGCAGTCACTGTGTACATATATTACATTACTGATCCTGAGTTACCTCCTGTATTATACTCCAGAGCTGCACTCACTATTCTGCTGGTGCAGTTACTGTGTACATACATTACATTACGGATCCTGAGTTACATCCTGTATTATACCCCAGAGCTACACTCACTATTCTGCTGGTGCAGTCACTGTGTACATACATTACTGATCCTGAGTTACATCCTGTATTATACTCCAGAGCTGCACTCACTATTCTGCTGGTGCAGTCACTGTGTACATACATTACATTACTGATCCTGAGTTACATCCTGTATTATACCCCAGAGCTGCACTCACTATTCTGCTGGTGCAGTCACTGTGTACATACATTACTGATCCTGAGTTACATCCTGTATTATACTCCAGAGCTGCACTCACTATTCTGCTGGTGCAGTCGCTGTGTACATACATTACATTACTGATCCTGAGTTACATCCTGTATTATACTCCAGAGCTGCACTCACTATTCTGCTGGTGCAGTCACTGTGTACATATATTACATTACTGATCCTGAGTTACCTCCTGTATTATACTCCAGAGCTGCACTCACTATTCTGCTGGTGCAGTCACTGTGTACATACATTACATTACGGATCCTGAGTTACATCCTGTATTATACCCCAGAGCTGCACTCACTATTCTGCTGGTGCAGTCACTGTGTACATACATTACTGATCCTGAGTTACATCCTGTATTATACTCCAGAGCTGCACTCACTATTCTGCTGGTGCAGTCACTGTGTACATACATTACATTACTGATCCTGAGTTACATCCTGTATTATACTCCAGAGCTGCACTCACTATTCTGCTTCTGCAGTCACTGTGTACATACATTACATTGCTGATCCTGAGTTACATCCTGTATTATACTCCAGAGCTGCACTCACTATTCTGCTGGTGCAGTCACTGTGTACATACATTACATTACGGATCCTGAGTTACATCCTGTATTATACCCCAGAGCTGCACTCACTATTCTGCTGGTGCAGTCACTGTGTACATACATTACATTACTGATCCTGAGTTACATCCTGTATTATACTCCAGAGCTGCACTCACTATTCTGCTGGTGCAGTCACTGTGTACATACATTGCATTACTGATCCTGAGTTACATCCTGTATTATACTCCAGAGCTGCACTCACTATTCTGCTGGAGCAGTCACTGTGTACGTATATTACTGATCCTGAGTTACATCATGTATTATACTCCAGAGCAGCACTCACTATTCTGCTGGTGCAGTCACCGTGTACATACATTACATTACTGATCCTGAGTTACATCCTGTATTATACTCCAGAGCTGCACTCACTATTCTGCTGGTGCAGTCACTGTGTACATACATTACTGATCCTGAGTTACATCCTGTATTATACTCCAGAGCTGCACTCACTATTCTGCTGGTGCAGTCACTGTGTACATATATTACATTACTGATCCTGAGTTACCTACTGTATTATACTCCAGAGCTGCACTCACTATTCTGCTGGTGCAGTCACTGTGTACATACATTACATTACTGATCCTGAGTTACATCCTATATTATACTCCAGAGCTGCACTCACTATTCTGCTGGTGCAGTCACTGTGTACATACATTACTGATCCTGAGTTACATCCTGTATTATACTCCAGAGCTGCACTCACTATTCTGCTGGTGCAGTCACTGTGTACATACATTACGGATCCTGAGTTACATCCTGTATTATACCCCAGAGCTACACTCACTATTCTGCTGGTGCAGTCACTGTGTACATATATTACATTACTGATCCTGAGTTACCTCCTGTATTATACTCCAGAGCTGCACTCACTATTCCGCTGGTGCAGTCACTGTGTACATACATTACATTACGGATCCTGAGTTACATCCTGTATTATACTCCAGAGCTGCACTCACTATTCTGCTTCTGCAGTCACTGTGTACATACATTACATTGCTGATCCTGAGTTACATCCTGTATTATACTCCAGAGCTGCACTCACTATTCTGCTGGTGCAGTCACTGTGTACATACATTACATTACGGATCCTGAGTTACATCCTGTATTATACCCCAGAGCTGCACTCACTATTCTGCTGGTGCAGTCACTGTGTACATACATTACATTACTGATCCTGAGTTACATCCTGTATTATACTCCAGAGCTGCACTCACTATTCTGCTGGTGCAGTCACTGTGTACATACATTGCATTACTGATCCTGAGTTACATCCTGTATTATACTCCAGAGCTGCACTCACTATTCTGCTGGAGCAGTCACTGTGTACGTATATTACTGATCCTGAGTTACATCATGTATTATACTCCAGAGCAGCACTCACTATTCTGCTGGTGCAGTCACCGTGTACATACATTACATTACTGATCCTGAGTTACATCCTGTATTATACTCCAGAGCTGCACTCACTATTCTGCTGGTGCAGTCACTGTGTACATACATTACTGATCCTGAGTTACATCCTGTATTATACTCCAGAGCTGCACTCACTATTCTGCTGGTGCAGTCACTGTGTACATATATTACATTACTGATCCTGAGTTACCTCCTGTATTATACTCCAGAGCTGCACTCACTATTCTGCTGGTGCAGTCACTGTGTACATACATTACATTACTGATCCTGAGTTACATCCTATATTATACTCCAGAGCTGCACTCACTATTCTGCTGGTGCAGTCACTGTGTACATACATTACTGATCCTGAGTTACATCCTGTATTATACTCCAGAGCTGCACTCACTATTCTGCTGGTGCAGTCACTGTGTACATACATTACGGATCCTGAGTTACATCCTGTATTATACCCCAGAGCTACACTCACTATTCTGCTGGTGCAGTCACTGTGTACATACATTACTAATCCTGAGTTACATCCTGTATTATAATCCAGAGCTGCACTCACTATTCTGCTGGTGCAGTCACTGTGTACATATATTACATTACTGATCCTGAGTTACCTCCTGTATTATACTCCAGAGCTGCACTCACTATTCCGCTGGTGCAGTCACTGTGTACATACATTACATTACGGATCCTGAGTTACATCCTGTATTATACCCCAGAGCTGCACTCACTATTCTGCTGGTGCAGTCACTGTGTACATACATTACTGATCCTGAGTTACATCCTGTATTATACTCCAGAGCTGCACTCACTATTCTGCTGGTGCAGTCACTGTGTACATACATTACATTACTGATCCTGAGTTACATCCTGTATTATAATCCAGAGCTGCACTCTCTATTCTGCTTCTGCAGTCACTGTGTAAATACATTACATTACTGATCCTGAGTTACATCCTGTATTATACTCCAGAGCTGCACTCACTATTCTGCTTCTGCAGTCACTGTGTACATACATTACATTACTGATCCTGAGTTACATCCTGTATTATACTCCAGAGCTGCACTCACTATTCTGCTGGTGTAGTCACTGTGTACATACATTACATTACTGATCCTGAGTTACATCCTGTATTATACTTTAGAGCTGCACTCACTATTCAGCTTCTGCAGTCACTGTGTACATACATTACATTACTGATCCTGAGTTACATCCTGTATTATACTCTAGAGCTACACTCACTATTCAGCTTCTGCAGTCACTGTGTACATACATTACATTACTGATCCTGCGTTACATCCTGTATTTTACTCCAGAGCTGCAGTCACTATTCTGCTGTTGCAGTCACTGTGTACATACATTACATTACTGATCCTGAGTTACACCCTGTTTTATACTCCAGAGCTGCACTCACTATTCTGCTGGTGCAGTCACTGTGTACATACATTACATTACTGATCCTGAGTTACATCCTTGTATTATAGTCCAGAGCTGCACTCACTATTCTGCTGGTGCAGTCACTGTGTACATACATTACATTACTGGTCCTGCGTTACATCCTGTATTGTACTCCAGAGCTGCACTCACTATTCTGCTGGTGCAGTCACTGTGTACATACATTACATTACTGATCCTGAGTAACATCCTGTATTATACTCCAGAGCTGCACTCACTATTCTGCTGTTGCAGTCACTGTGTACATACATTACATTACTGATTCTGAGTTACGTCCTGTATTATACTCCAGAGCTGCACTCACTATTCTGCTGGTGCAGTCACTGTGTACATACATTACATTACTGATCCTGAGTTACATCCTGTATTATACCCCAGAGCTGCACTCACTATTCTGCTGGTGCAGTCACTGTGTACATACATTACATTACTGATCCTGAGTTACATCCTGTATTATACCCCAGAGCTGCACTCACTATTCTGCTGGTGCAGTCACTGTGTATATACATTACATTACTGATCCTGAGTTACATCCTGTATTATACTCCAGAGCTGCACTCACTATTCTGCTGGTGTAGTCACTGTGTTCATACATTACATTACTGATCCTGTCCTGATCCTGTGTTACATCCTGTATTATACTCCAGAGCTGCACTCACTATTCTGCTGGTGCAGTCACTGTATACATACATTACATTACTGATCCTGAGTTACCTCCTGTATTATACTCCAGAGCTGCACTCACTATTCTGCTGGTGCAGTCACTGTGTACATACATTACATTACTGATCCTGAGTTACATCCAGTATTATACTCCAGAGCTGCACTCACTATTCTGCTGGTGCAGTCACTGTGTACATACATTACATTACTGATCCTGAGTTACATCTTGTATTATACCCCAGAGCTGCACTCACTATTCTGCTGGTGCAGTCACTGTGTACATACATTGCTGATCCTGAGTTACATCCTGTATTATACTCCAGAGCTGCACTCACTATTCTGCTGGTGCAGTCACTGTGTACATACATTACATTACTGATCCTGAGTTACATCCTGTATTATACTCCAGAGCTGTACTCACTATTCTGCTGGTACAGTCACTGTGTACATACATTACATTACTGATCCTGTACTGATCCTGAGTTATATCCTGTATTACACTCCAGAGCTGCACTCACTATTCTGCTGGTGCAGTCACTGTGTACATACATTACATTACTGATCCTGAGTTACATCCTGCATTATACTCCAGAGCTGCACTCACTATTCTGCTGGTGCAGTCACTCTGTACATACATTACATTACTGATCCTGAGTTACATCCTGTATTATACTCCAGAGCTGCACTCACTATTCTGCTGGTGCAGTCACTGTGTACATACATTACATTACTGATCCTGTACTATCCTGAGTTACATCCTGTATTATACTCCAGAGCTGCACTCACTATTCTGCTGGTGCAATCACTGTGTACATACATTACATTACTGATCCTGAGTTACATCCTGTATTATACCCCAGAGCTGCACTCACTATTCTGCTGGTGCAGTCACTGTACATACATTACATTACTGATCCTGAGTTACATCCTGTATTATACTCCAGAGCTGCACTCACTATTCTGCTGGTGCAGTCACTGTGAACATACATTACATTACTGATCCTGAGTTACATCCTGTATTATACTCCAGAGCTGCACTCACCATTCTGCTTGTGCAGTCACTGTGTACATACATTACATTACTGATCCTGACTTACACCCTGTATTATACTCCAGAGCTGCACTCACTATTCTGCTGGTGCAGTCACTGTGTACATACATTACATTACTGATCCTGAGTTACACCCTGTATTATACTCCAGAGCTGCACTCACTATTCTGCTGGTGCAGTCACTGTGTACATACATTACATTACTGATCCTGAGTTACACCCTGTATTATACTCCAGAGCTGCACTCACTATTCTGCTGGTGCAGTCACTGTGTACATACATTACATTACTGATCTTGAGTTACATCCTGCATTATACTCCAGAGCTGCACTCACTTTTCTGCTGGTGCAGTCACTGTGTACATACATTACATTACTGATCCTGAGTTACATCCTGTATTTTACTCCAGAGCTGCACTCACTATTCTGCTGTTGCAGTCACTGTGTACATACATTACATTACTGATCCTGAGTTACACCCTGTTTTATACTCCAGAGCTGCACTCACTATTCTGCTGGTGCAGTCACTGTGTACATACATTACATTACTGATCCTGAGTTACATCCTGTATTATACTCCAGAGCTGCACTCACTATTCTGCTGGTGCAGTCACTGTGTACATACATTACATTACTGATCCTGAGTTACATCCTGTATTATGCTCCAGAGCTGCACTCACTATTCTGCTGGTGCAGTCACTGTGTACATACATTACATTACTGGTCCTGCGTTACATCCTGTATTGTACTCCAGAGCTGCACTCACTATTCTGCTGGTGCAGTCACTGTGTACATACATTACATTACTGATCCTGAGTAACATCCTGTATTATACTCCAGAGCTGCACTCACTATTCAGCTGTTGCAGTCACTGTGTACATACATTACATTACTGATCCTGAGTTACACCCTGTTTTATACTCCAGAGCTGCACTCACTATTCTGCTGGTGCAGTCACTGTGTACATACATTACATTACTGATCCTGAGTTACATCCTTGTATTATAGTCCAGAGCTGCACTCACTATTCTGCTGGTGCAGTCACTGTGTACATACATTACATTACTGATCCTGAGTTACATCTTGTATTATACCCCAGAGCTGCACTCACTATTCTGCTGGTGCAGTCACTGTGTACATACATTGCTGATCCTGAGTTACATCCTGTATTATACTCCAGAGCTGCACTCACTATTCTGCTGGTGCAGTCACTGTGTACATACATTACATTACTGATCCTGAGTTACATCCTGTATTATGCTCCAGAGCTGCACTCACTATTCTGCTATTGCAGTCACTGTGTACATACATTACATTACTGATCCTGAGTTATATCCTGTATTATACTCCAGAGCTGCACTCACTATTCTGCTGGTGCAGTCACTGTGTACATACATTACATTACTGATCGTGAGTTACATCCTGTATTATACTCCAGAGCTGCACTCACTATTCTGCTGGTGTAGTCACTGTGTACATACATTACATTACTGATCCTGAGTTACCTCCTGTATTATACTCCAGAGCTGCACCCACTATTCTGCTGGTGCAGTCACTGTGTACATACATTACATTACTAATCCTGAGTTACCTCCTGTATTATACTCCAGAGCTGCACTCACTATTCTGCTGGTGCAGTCACTGTGTACATACATTACATTACTGATCCTGAGTTACATCCTGTATTATACTCCAGAGCTGCACTCACTATTCTGCTGGTGCAGTCACTGTGTACATACATTACATTACTGATCCTGAGTTACCTCCTGTATTATACTCCAGAGCTGCCCTCACTATTCTGCTGGTGTAGTCACTGTGTACATACATTACATTACTGATCCTGAGTTACCTCCTGTATTATACTCCAGAGCTGCACCCACTATTCTGCTGGTGCAGTCACTGTGTACATACATTACATTACTAATCCTGAGTTACCTCCTGTATTATACTCCAGAGCTGCCCTCACTATTCTGCTGGTGCAGTCACTGTGTACATACATTACATTACTGATCCTGAGTTACATCCTGTATTATACTCCAGAGCTGCACTCACTATTCTGCTGGTGCAGTCACTGTGTACATACATTACATTACTGATCCTGAGTTACCTCCTGTATTATACTCCAGAGCTGCACTCACTATTCTGCTGGTGCAGTCACTGTGTACATACATTACATTACTGATCCTGAGTTACATCCTGTATTATACTCCAGAGCTGCACTCACTATTCTGCTGGTGCAGTTACTATGTACATACATTACATTACTGATCCTGAGTTACCTCCTGTATTATACTCCAGAGCTGCACTCACTATTCTGCTGGTGCAGTCACTGTGTACATACATTACTGATCCTGAGTTACATCCTGAATTATACTCCAGAGCTGCACTCACTATTCTGCTGGTGGAGTCACTGTGTACATACATTACATTACTGATCCTGAGTTACATCCTGTATTATACTCCAGAGCTGCACTCACTATTCTGCTGGTGCAGTCACTGTGTACATACATTACATTACTGATCCTGAGTTACCTCCTGTATTATACTCCAGAGCCGCACTCACTATTCTGCTGGTGCAGTCACTGTGTACATACATTACATTACTGATCCTGAGTTACATCCTGTATTATACTCCAGAGCTGCACTCACTATTCTGCTGGTGCAGTCACTGTGTACATTCATTACATTACTGATCCTGAGTTACATCCTGTATTATACTCCAGAGCTGCACTCACTATTCTGCTGGTGCAGTCACTGTGTACATACATTACATTACTGATCCTGAGTTACCTCCTGTATTATACTCCAGAGCTGCGCTCACTATTCTGCTGGTGCAGTCACTGTGTACATACATTACATTACTGATCCTGAGTTACCTCCTGTATTATACTCCAGAGCTGCGCTCACTATTCTGCTGGTGCAGTCACTGTGTACATACATTACATTACTGATCCTGAGTTACATCCTGTATTATACTCCAGAGCTGCACTCACTATTCTGCTGGTGTAGTCACTGTGTAGATACATTACATTACTGATCCTGAGTTACATCCTGTATTATACTCCAGAGCTGCACTCACTATTCTGCTGGTGCAGTCACTGTGTACATACATTACATTACTGATCCTGAGTTACATCCTGTATTATACTCTAGAGCTGCACTCACTATTCTGCTGGTGCAGTCACTGTGTACATACATTACATTACTGATCCTGCGTTACATCCTGTATTCTATATGACATTTCTAGATATTACATAGTTGCAGTATTTGTAGTATTTGGATATTACATAGTAGTAATAATAATAATAATAATAATAATAGTAAATAATAGTGATGCAATTGGGGACATTTTATTATTCCAATATTCAAATTCAAGTATTTGTGACCCGCCTCTTATACTGTGATCCACCTGAGCTCCTTGGGGGAGGGACCATTATGTAAAATAGAAGCATGGACATATTAAATATTAGCTACAGTGTAACATGTCTCATTATTTCAGGTCTTCGTGGTTTGTCATGGACTCCTCCAACTCTCTCAGCTCCTCCTCTCTGGCTACCTCAAAAGTTCCATCTCCACCATCGAGAAGCGATTTGGACTCTCCAGTCAGACATCTGGGATTCTAGCTTCCTTTAATGAGGTGACTGTACCCCTCCAGAGATGCTCCCTGAAATTTTTTTCCGATTTGGATTCTGTTCCAAACTCCTGGAAGATGCCCAGACCCCTCTCTGTCCAACTCAACCACAGTCCCCCATCCATCTATCCAGCTCATGTGTTCATCCCGTATAATTATATTGTAATTAGGGATGGGCAAACCCAAACGGTAAAGTTCGGGGTCCTAGTGCTAGTGCATGGACCCCAAACACAGACTTCACCCAGAAGTCCATGTTACTGTTTTCGGGTTCGGCAGCCTAAACAAAGTTTGATGAAAGGCTGTAGCGCAGCCAATCAATCTTTTCCGGTGTGGGCCCTTCCGGCTCAATCACAGCCATGACAAGTATTGGCATGGCTGTGATTGGCTGGCACACTGAATGTTAAAAAAAAAAAATGTGTGGTCCACTTTATTCTTTCTAATCAGAGCAGGTAAAGCTGACAGTTGTTGCATGCAACCCCCAGCTGTCAGCTTTATCTTGGCTGGTTATCAAAAATAGAAGAGTCCCACGCCGTTTTTTTAATTATTTAAATAAATAGTTTTAAAAAATGGCATACCCCTCCCTTCCCATTTCTGATCCTAAGTTAAAGCAGACAGCTGGGGGCTGGTATTCTGAGACTGGGAAGGGGCCATGGATATTGGACCTCCCTAGACTAAAAATAGCAGCCCGCAGCCGCCCCAGGAAAGGTGCATCTAGTAGATGCACCAATTTTGGTGCTTTGCATGGGTCTTCCCACTTGGCCTGGTGCAGTGGCAAGTGTGGTAATAGTATTGTGGTTGATGTCAGCTTTGTAAAGTCAGCTGACATCAAGCCCAGGGGCTACTAATGGAGGGGTGTCTATCAGACGTCCCCATTACTAACCCCGTAAGTTTAAGAAAAAAAACATACACACAGAGTAAAGTCCTATGTTTGGTGGAAAAACTCCCCTACCTTCTTTTACCCATTAATTATTTTCCAAATAAAAATAAAAAACACAGTATTCCTCACCTGTCTGCCGATAATCTATATGTCCCATGAAGAGCCCAACTCAGCTACATCTGGATGCATTGCTGAGTAGTGGCATGATGTGACCGCTCAGTCCAGGAGACAGTGAGCTGAGCAGGAGAATGCTGCTTCATTGCCGAATGGTGATGTCAATAAGGTGATCGGAGATCATAGCCGATGAACTCCGGTCACCTTACTGACATCAGCACTCGCTGCGTGAGCGCTGGTTTGGCTGTTTGTCAAAAATGGGGGGGGGGGAGGCTGGCCCATGCCATTTTTTTAAATTATTTAAAAAGCCGGCATGGGGAGCGCGTTATCAGCGAGACCAGGCGTACAGTGATGAGAGTAGTACTCTCATTAGCCAATGCATGTGACCGGCAGTAACCTTTTTACCTCTGGCCACAGCTGCTGGCTCTCATACTGTCATCTGTGTCACTGCGTGGGATCCGCAGCGCTCTTAGCAGCGGTAACGATCTTACCACCGATCAGAGCCGGTGTTTCCTGCGCTATCACACAGATGACAGCATGGGAAACTCCGGATGTTCAGGCCCCCCCATTCATTTGAATGGTGTCTGGGTTCACAATCTGGTTCGAGTTCGGGTACCGTTCTGGTACCCGAACCAAACTTTTTTTTAAAGTTCGGACGAACCCGGTGGACCCGAATATCCACGGGTCCGCCCATCACTAATTGTAATCTTAAGAAAGAGGCTTTACTGGTAAAAGATTGCTCCATAGTCACCTCCTAATGGGCCTGTCTTCTGCTAGACCTTTCAAGGCCCATTATTCTGACCAAACCTTGTGGATCCTCTGCTGTATTATTGGGCTGATCCAATCCTTTTGATTGAATACTATTAAGAAGATAGATTATTTGTTTATTATTTTAGCTGCAATTATCTTTTAACTTGATTAAGGGGCTTTTGGCCAAGACATTGTCCATATGAACAGGCTTATTACTACGGAACATGCATTATGAAGCACCCCAAAATCTCACAATGGGGGGGGGGGGCTTTTACTTGGTGACTTTGTCCTCCATGACTTTGATTTTCTAAGATGACTGCATGCTACATGGGATTGAAACCACAATATCTGCTCATGCTCCTCAGTACGGAAATGTTACGTATGCTATTCTCTACCAGATAAGTTACAATTTAAAATTAATTAATATTGCCATTTGTGACAATTTATAAAATACAAGGGTTTTTCACATTGATTCATCTGCAAAGTGCACAATGATCTGTCAATCAGCATCAGTCTTTGTGTTATAGTAGGTGCAATCTCACACACCACATACGAGTATATTGTTGGAACATGCCAGACCTCCTGCCCCAATGGTGACTATGATGGACTCATACATAAAAAGGCTTTGTGCAATATAACATGAATTGGCATTATACTATCTTGAGCCGAAAGAAGGGGTCGCATTGTTGCACCCAACTTACTGTTCCTCTGACTCTTGTAGCTTTACCTTGTACAGCAGCTTAGCTTTTCAATGGGGATGAGCTGCCATTCTAAACACAACCACATGGCCGACTGTGCCACTGTGCCAGGAACTGGTATTGAAATAAACTAGTCAGAAAATTCCTGCTCATAGAAGTGTACTTTAGTTACAATGTAAACTAAAACCATTTTACATCTGCAGCTTGCATGCATCATAAAACACTGCAAGCTGCTGACTTCTGTTCAATATCAATCCTAATAGTCAACTCTGTCTTCAGCTCAGCTACACCTGTCTTCTGAAAGTGTATGTAAGCTAAATCCTGAAAAATGATTCGATATATATGAGCTGATTTACATTCAGGATAAGACAGGAGTTTAAAGGGAGCCAACAGGAAACCCAAACTGTCGAGATTGATCAGCATAGAGCAGCTTGTAATGTGTTATAATGTATGCATGCTGCAAAAAAAAAACCAAAATGGTTAAATGTTCTCAATTAAAACCAAATATATAAAAATGTTTCTCATACATTTGAAATGTTTCTGGTCACTTGTAACTTTTCTGATACTTTTGGTTTTAGATTGGGAACACCCTGCTCATCGTCTTCGTCAGCTACTTTGGAAGTAGAGTCCACCGACCTCGGTTCATCGGCGCTGGGGCTCTGATTGTCTGCGCTGCTGGATTCATCATGTGTCTACCTCACTTCATCATGGGACAGTATGAATATGACAAATCTATTGCCAGTAAGTAATGAGACTGGAGAACTATCCTAGAGGACTGTGCCTAGAGAATGTAAGAAAAATGAGCAGACATACAAAAAGTATGGATAGACAAGGAGCTTCATGTATGGCAATTCTTATTTCCCCGAGTTAGTGAAGAGGAAATGTATGATTTTCTTGTGTTCTAGCTAAGAGTTTGATATTTTCAATCCTGGTGGTCAAGGGTGGATGAGAAATTATTGACTGCCTTCTTGGTAGTCCCGTAAAGGTAAGGGCTTAATGCTGGAATCCTTGTTGGATTAGGATAGCAAAAGGGTTAATGCCCTGGTGGGCTAGTGAGGGTAAGGGGCTAATGTCATAATCCTAAATGGACTTGGCTATAAAATTGGTTATATAGGGTAAAGGATAAGTTAATATCTGCTTCCCTTATGGTCCAGCCGAACTAAATAGTTCATGTATACACCCCTGGAGCTCTAGAGTACTGAGGATGAGAATGTCTGCTTACCATGTGGTATAGTAAAGATTAGCGCTAGTGTCAGAATTCTAAAATTATAATGTAGCAATGGGATTAATACTTACTTCCCTGGTGGTCTAGAGCATTGGAGAGGTTGATACTTGTGTCTTTGATTATATATAAAGGAAATGGTTAATACCAGCAGCCCTAGTGGTCAAGTGTAACAGAGGGGTTCAGGTCTGATTCTCTAATGCAGAGATAAATACCTGGTGGCCTAGAGCATTGAAGGAGGTTATGATTTTCTCTGTGGTCTAAGAAATATGGCCCCTCAAGAATAAGGAGGTGCAATTAAATATAAAAAGAACTGTTCTTGTAGCAGAGGGATTAATATCTGCTCCGTTTGGGATTAGGAAGATGGAGAATTTAAAGTTTTCTTCCCTGCAGGTCGAAGGTAATGAATAGGTGGGAAAAAAAAAAACTTCCCTGGTGGCCTAGAGCAGCAATGGATGAAATCGACATCTGGTCATGTACACCGGTGTCAAACCTGATATAACACTATGCTAAGAGGAAACACATCAACCATTGGAAGATAAGATCCGACCATGGGAATAATCAACCCTCTGCTCTCTCCCGCTCTCTACAACAGGTGTCTACAATAACTCAACGGACATCTGTCAGCCCGGACCAATAAACCAAAGTCCTAGCAGCGACCAGTGTATGACAAAGGCTCAGAAAGACAACATGGATGTCCTGTCCATCCTCTTCATCGGGCAGATCCTGCTCGGCATCGGTGGCGTGCCCATACAGCCATTTGGGATTTCTTACATTGATGATTTTGCCAGCAAAAGAAACTCTCCCCTGTACATAGGTAAAATCAGCAACGCATATGAGACAATGATCGAGTTTAAAAAAAAAAATGCATGCAATAATTACTATTTCCCTATTGTGAACTGATAATTATTATTATTATTATTATTATTATTATTTATTTTTAGAGCACTCATCAGTGCTGTACATGAGAAGGTTACATCCAAGATACTGATATAAATTATGGTGAATGACAGATGAGTACAGAACAGAAAAGTCTCTTCCCTTGAGAGTTTGCAGTCTACAGGATAATGGTGAAGGAGACAGTAGGTTGAGGGGTTGCGGTAGCCCCGGTGGTGGTGAGGAGGCAGCGGGGTCATGGCTGTAAGCTTTCTGGAAGAGATGGGTTTTCAGGTTCCGGCTGAAGGTTCCAATTGTGGTGGATAATCGGATGTGTTGAGTCACAGAATTCCAGAGGATGGGGGATATTTGGGAGAAGCGTTGGAGGTGATTGGGTGAGGAACGTTTGAGTGTAGAGGAGAGAAGAAGGTCTTGGGGAAACCAGAGGTTGCATGTCGGAGATATCAGAAGATCAGTTCAGAGATATATGGAGGAGACAGATGCGTTGATGGTAACTATTTTGTCCTCTGTGATATAAACCTGAGAGAGTCTCGAGAGACACCAACAGAGAGAAGGCAGGATAAGGAAGGAGACGCTAATTGTGCAACTTGAAAGGTATGAGGAGATCCAGGAGAAGGTGAGGTCTTTGTCACCAAGGGAAGAGAGGATCTGTAGCAGGAAAGAGTTGTCGACTGTGTGGCAGAGGACAGGTCTAGAAGGAGAAGTATGGAGAATTGTCTGTTAGCTTTGGCGGTAAGGCGTTAATAATTTTGGTCAGGGCAGGTTCGGTGGAGTGGAGGGGACTGAATCCGGATTATAGGTTGTCAAGGAGTGAGTTAGGTAAGAGGTGGGAGGAAAGTTTAGCATGGACATACTGTTCGAGGAGTTTGGAGGTGTAGGAGAGCACCAATACGGAATGATAGCTGGACATAGAGGTCTGGCCGAGGGATGGTCTTTTCAGGATAGGTGTGATCGTGGCATGTTTGAAAGTAGAAGGGAAGGTACCAGAACTTAATCATAAGTTGAAGAGATGGGTTTAGGGCTGGTATAAGCGAGGTGGTGAGGTTGGGCAGGAGGTAGGATGAATTGACATCAAGTGAACAAGTGGTGAAGTGGGACATCGACAGGAGATAAGTAAGCTTTCCTTCAGGGATGGTGGGGAGAAAGGTTATGGGAGAGGGACAGCGGTCTGTTATATGTAGAGGTTGTGATGGATGGCCAATAAAGATTTGCCTTGTTTGGTTGATCTTATTTTTGAAATGTGCAGTTAAAAGTGTTGAATAACTATTTGTGTTGGTGGGATAAGGAGGACGTGAGGATTGTGAAGTAGTCCTCATTAGCAGAGGTGAGGGCCAACTTGAATGTGAAAGTTGCTTTTTTGAATGCAGTGAAATTTTCTTTCGAGTGTGTTTTCTTCCAACGCCGCTCTGCAACCCTGGACACTTGCTGAAGCTTTTTGGTGAGGTTGTTGTGCCAGGGTAGTTTATTGATTCGTCGCACTCTGCCCTGCATGAGAGGGGCGACTGCATCAATAGCGGATACCAGTGTGGTGTTGTAGGAAACGATGGCACTGTCTGTGTCGTGGAGTGAAGATGTGGAGGACAGCGGTAGAATAGAGTCAAAGCGTGTGTGGATTTCTAGATGTGTGACGTTTCTGTGGGGATGCACTAGTTTCTGAACATGGGGCAGGTGAGGATGACAGAGATGAGAAAGTGAGTAGATGGTGGTCAGATAGGGGGAGAGGTTAGGTTGTGAGATTAGATAGGGAGAAGAGCCAGATGAAGATAAGGTCTAATGGTATGTCCACCTGTGTGGGTGGCTATGGAAGACCATGAAGTAAGACCAAAGGATGAAGCAAGGAACGGGAGCTTGGAGGCAGCAAACTGGTGGGTGTCAATGGGGATGTTGAAGTCACCCATGATGATGGTGGGAATGTCAGTAGAGAGAAAGTGTAGAAGCCTGTTGGAGAAGTGGTCAATAAAGGCAGTATCCTGGCCTGGTGCTCGGTTTATGACGGCCACTTGAAGTTTCGAGGGAGAGTAGATATGGACAGAATGCATTTCAAAAAAGAAAGGATGAAGATGGTAGAGGTAGGATTGGGTTGAAGGTGCAGTTGTTAGAAAGGAGAAGGCCCACTCCTCCACCATGCCCATTGCCAGGGCGAGGGGTGTGGGTGAACTGAAGGCCACCGTAACACAGCGCAGTGGGTGAGGCCATGTCGGAGGGTGTCAGCCATGTGTCTAGAAGGCCCAGGAAGGAGAGATTGTGAGAGGTAAAGAGGTCATGGATGACGTGGAGCTTATTGCAGATGGAACGGGCGTTCCAGAGCGCTCCAGAGAGGGTGTGGCGGAGAGTGGGTTAGGGGAACGGGCTTTATGTTGCAGAGATTACTTTATTGTTTGTAGTAGGTGGGGAGTGATAGGAGGGAGAATTAATAGGGGGGGATCAGCTGCGGAGGTCCAGGGTTGGCGTGCTTTGTGTTTTGGTAGCGGAGATCTGAGGTTAAGGAGCAGGTCAGCAGATGAGGTCAGATAGGAGGAAAGAGGGAAGGAGAGAGAATTATTTGTTTGTAGAGTGATGGGGTTTGAGGATAGCAAAGGAGCGTGAGGATTAGCGGAGCAAAAACTGTAAGAGCAAATGTAAGCACAGTGAGAGAGTAAGTGTGGGAAATGAAGAGGTAAGAAGAGGTAATAAACAGCTGTAGCTTTCACCTGCTGGTCACTTCCAGTATAATTCCAATGTGCACTTAAAAAACATGGAGGGAGAAGTAGTGGTGGTAATCAGCTGTGGAGGTCCAGGTCCAGAATTACATCCTGTATTATACTCCAGAGCTGCACTCACTATTCTGCTGGTGCAGTCACTGTGTTCATACATTACATTACTGATCCTGAGTTACCTCTTGTATTATACTCCAGAGCTGCGCTCACTATTCTGCTGGTGCAGTCACTGTGTACATACATTACATTACTGATCCTGAGTTACATCCTGTATTATACTCCAGAGCTGCACTCACTATTCTGCTGGTGCAGTCACTGTGTACATACATTACATTACTGATTCTGAGTTACATCCTGTATTATACTCCAGAGCTGCACTCACTATTCTGCTGGTGCAGTCACTGTATACATACATTAATGATCCTGTACTGATCCTGAGTTACATCCTGTATTATACCCCAGAGCTGCACTCACTATTCTGCTGGTGCAGTCACTGTGTACATACATTACATTACTGATCCTGAGTTACTTCCTGTATTATACTCCAGAGCTGCACTCACTATTCTGCTGGTGCAGTCACTGTGTACATACATTACATTACTGATCCTGAGTTACATCCTGTATTATACTCCAGAGCTGCACTCACTATTCTGTTGGTGCAGTCACTGTGTACATACATTACATTACTGATCCTGAGTTACATCCTGTACTATACTCCAGAGCTGCACTCACTATTCTGCTGGTGCAGTCACTGTGTACATACATTACATTACTGATCCTGAGTTACATCCTGTATTATACTCCAGAGCTGCACTCACTATTCTGCTGGTGCAGTCACTGTGTACATACATTACATTACTGATCTTGACTTACCTCCTGTATTATACTCCAGAGCTGCACTCACTATTCTGCTGGTGCAGTCACTGTGCACATACATTACATTAATGATCCTGTACTGATCTTGACTTACCTCCTGTATTATACTCCGGAGCTGCACTCACTATTCTGCTGGTGCAGTCACTGTGTACATACATTGCATTACTGATCCTGAGTTACATCCTGTATTATACTCCAGAGCTGCACTCACTATTCTGCTTGTGCAGTCACTGTGCACATACATTACATTACTGATCCTGTACTGATCCTGAGTTACATCCTGTATTATACTCCAGAGCTGCACTCGCTATTCTGCTGGTGCAGTCACTGTGCACATACATTACATTATTGATCCTGTACTGATCTTGAGTTACCTCCTGTATTATACTCCAGAGCTGCACTCACTATTCTGCTGGTGCAGTCACTGTGTACATACATTACATTACTGATCCTGAGTTACCTCCTGTATTATACTCCAGAGCTGCACTCACTCTTCTGCTGGTGCAGTCACTGTGTACATACATTACATTACTGATCCTGTGTTACCTCCTGTATTATACTCCAGAGCTGCACTCACTATTCTGCTGGTGCAGTCACTGTGTACATACATTACATTACTGATCCTGTGTTACCTCCTGTATTATACTCCAGAGCTGCACTCACTATTCTACTGGTGCAGTCACTGTGTTACATACATTACATTACTGATCCTGACTTACCTCCTGTATTATAGTCCAGAGCTGCACTCACTATTCTGCTGGTGCAGTCACTGTGTACATACATTACATTACTGATCCTGAGTTACATCCTGTATTATACTCCAGAGCTGCACTCACTATTCTGCTGGTGCTGTCACTATGTACATACATTACATTACTGATCCTGAGTTACCTCCTGTATTATACTCCAGAGCTGCACTCACTATTCTACTGGTGCAGTCACTGTGTACATACATTACATTACTGATCCTGAGTTATATCCTGTATTATACTCCAGAGCTGCACTCACTATTCTACTGGTGCAGTCACTGTGTACATACATTACATTACTGATCCCTTACTGATCCTGAGTTACATCATGTATTATACTCCAGAGCTGCACTCACTATTCTGCTGGTGCAGTCACTGTGTACATACATTACATTACTGATCCTGTACTGATCCTGAGTTACATCCTGTATTATACTCCAGAGCTGCACTCACTATTCTGCTGGTGCAGTCACTGTGTACATACATTACATTACTGATCCTGAGTTACATCCTGTATTATACTCCAGAGCTGCACTCACTGTTCTGCTGGTGCAGTCACTGTGTACATACATTACATTACTGATCCTGAGTTACATCCTGTATTATACTCCAGAGCTGCACTCACTAATCTGCTGGTGCAGTCACTGTGTACATACATTACATTACTGATCCTGAGTTCCATCCTGTATTATACTCCAGAGCTGCACTCACTATTCTACTGGTGGAGTCACTGTGTACATACATTACATTACTGATCCTGTACTGATCCTGAGTAACATCCTGTATTATACCCCAGAGCTGCACTCACTATTCTGCTGGTGCAGTCACTGTGTACATACATTACATTACTGATCCTGTGTTACATCCTGTATTATACTCCAGAGCTGCACTCACTATTCTGCTGGTGCAGTCACTGTGTACATACATTACATTACTGATCCTGAGTTACCTCCTGTATTATACTCCAGAGCTGCACTCACTATTCTGCTGGTGCAGTCACTGTGTACATACATTACATTACTGATCCTGAGTTACATCCTGTATTATACTCCAGAGCTGCACTCACTATTCTGCTGGTGCAGTCACTGTGTACATACATTACATTACTGATCCTGAGTTACCTCCTGTATTATACCCCAGAGCTGCACTCACTATTCTGCTGGTGCAGTCACTGTGTACATACATTACATTACTGATCCTGAGTTACATCCTGTATTATACTCCAGAGCTGCACTCACTATTCTGCTGGTGTAGTCACTGTGTACATACATTACATTACTGATCCTGAGTTACATCCTGTATTATACTCCAGAGCTGCACTCACTATTCTGCTGGTGGAGTCACTGTGTACATACATTACATTACTGATCATGAGTTACATCCTGTATTATACCCCAGAGCTGCACTCACTATTCTGCTGGTGCAGTCACTGTGTACATACATTACATTACTGATCCTGAGTTACATCCTGTATTATACTCCAGAGCTGCACTCACTATTCTGCTGGTGCAGTCACTGTGTACATACATTACATTACTGATCCTGTACTGATCCTGAGTTACATCCTGTATTATACTCCAGAGCTGCACTCACTATTCTGCTGGTGCAGTCACTGTGTACATACATTACATTACTGATCCTGAGTTACATCCTGTATTATACTCCAGAGCTGCACTCACTATTCTGCTGGTGCAGTCACTGTGTACATACATTACATTACTGATCCTGAGTTCCATCCTGTATTATACTCCAGAGCTGCACTCACTATTCTACTGGTGGAGTCACTGTGTACATACATTACATTACTGATCCTGTACTGATCCTGAGTAACATCCTGTATTATACCCCAGAGCTGCACTCACTATTCTGCTGGTGCAGTCACTGTGTACATACAGTACATTACATTACTGATCCTGTACTGATCCTGAGTTACATCCTGTATTATACTCCAGAGCTGCACTCACTATTCTGCTGGTGCAGTCACTGTGTACATACATTACATTACTGATCCTGTGTTACATCCTGTATTATACTCCAGAGCTGCACTCACTATTCTGCTGGTGCAGTCACTGTGTACATACATTACATTACTGATCATGAGTTACATCCTGTATTATACTCCAGAGCTGCACTCACTATTCTGCTGGTGCAGTCACTGTGTACATACATTATATTACTGATCCTGAGTTACATCCTGTATTATACTCCAGAGCTGCACTCACTATTCTGCTGGTGCAGTCACTGTGTACATACATTACATTACTGATCCTGAGTTACATCCTGTATTATGCTCCAGAGCTGCACTCACTATTCTGCTGGTGCAGTCGCTGTGTACATACCTTACATTACTGATCCTGAGTTACATCCTGTATTATACTCCAGAGCTGCACTCACTATTCTGCTGGTGCAGTCACTGTGTACATACATTACATTACTGATCCTGTGTTACATCCTGTATTATACTCCAGAGCTGCACTTGCTATTCTGCTGGTGCAGTCACTGTGTACATACAGTGCCTACAAGTAGTATTCAACCCCCTGCAGATTTAGCTGGTTTGATAAGATGCAAATAAGTTAGAGCCTTCAAACTGCAAACGAGAGTAGGTTTTATGAACAGAAGCATAAATCTTACAAACCAAAAAGTTATGTTGCTCAGTTGAATTTTATTAAATTTTAAACATAAAAGTGTGGGTCAATTATTATACAACCCCTATGTTTAATATTTTGTGGAATAACCCTTGTTTGCAATTACAGCTAATAATCGTCTTTTATAAGACCTGATCAGGCCGGCACAGGTCTGTGGAGTTATCTTGGCCCACTCCTCCATGCAGATCTTCTCCAAGTTATCTAGGTTCTTTGGGTGTCTCATGTGGACTTTATTCTTGAGCTCCTTCCACAAGTTTTCAATTGGGTTAAGGTCAGGAGACTGACTAGGCCACTCCAACACCTTGACTTTTTCCCTCTTGAACCAGGCCTTGGTTTTCTTAGCTGTGTGCTTTGGGTCATTGTCTTGTTGGAAGATGAAATTACGACCCATCTTAAGATCCTTGATGGAGGAGCGGAGGTTCTTGGCCAAAATCTCCAGGTAGGCCGTGCTATCCATCTTCCCATGGATGCGGACCAGATGGCCAGGCCCCTTGGCAGAGAAACAGCCCCACAGCATGATGCTGCCACCACCATGCTTGACTGTAGGGATGGTATTCTTGGGGTCGTATGCAGTGCCATCCAGTCTCCAAACGTCACGTGTGTGGTTGGCACCAAAGATCTCGATCTTGGTCTCATCAGACCATAGAACCTTGAACCAGTCTGTCTCAGAGTCCTCCAAGTGATCATGAGCAAACTGTAGACGAGCCTTGACATGACGCTTTGAAAGTAAAGGTACCTTACGGGCTCGTCTGGAACGGAGACCATTGCGGTGGAGTACGTTACTTATGGTATTGACTGAAACCAATGTCCCCACTGCCATGAGATCTTCCCGGAGCTCCTTCCTTGTTGTCCTTGGGTTAGCCTTGACTCTTCGGACAAGCCTGGCCTCGGCACGGGAGGACACTTTCAAAGGCTGTCCTGGCTGTGGAAGGCTAACAGTAGTTCCTTAAGCCTTCCACTTACGGATGATGCTCCCAACAGTGGAGACAGGTAGGCCCAACTCCTTGGAAAGGGTTTTGTACCCCTTGCCAGCCTTGTGACCCTCCACGATCTTGTCTCTGATGGCCTTGGATTGCTCCTTTGTCTTTCCCATGTTGACCATGTCTGAGTGCTGCTCACAAGTTTGGGGAGGGTCTTAAATAGTCAGAAAAGGCTGGCAAAAGAGATCTTTAATCCACACATGTGAAGCTCATTATTCTTGGTGCCTGAACTACTTCTTAATACTTTAGGGGGACCAAACAGAATTCTTGTGGTTTGAGGGGTTGAATAATAAATGACACTCTGAATTAACTTTTAACGTTTTTTAAAAAAAACAAAAAACAAAACAAAAACAAAATTTGCTGCAGTGCATTTCCCACTTCCAGGCTGATCTACAGTACAAATGTCACAATGCCAAGTTAATTCCGCATGTGTCAACCAGCTAAATCTGCAGGGGGTTGAATACTACTTGTAGGCACTGTACATTACATTACTGATCATGTACTGATCCTGAGTTACATCCTGTATTATACTCCAGAGCTGCACTCACTATTCTGCTGGTGCAGTCACTGTGTACATACATTACATTACTGATCCTGAGTTACATCCTGTATTATACTCCAGAGCTGCACTCACTATTCTGCTGGTGCAGTCACTGTGTACATACATTACATTACTGATCCTGAGTTACATCCTGTATTATACTCCAGAGCTGCCCTCACTATTCTGCTGTTGCAGTCATTGTGTACATACATTACATTACTGATCCTGAGTTACATCCTGTATTATACTCCAGAGATGCACTCACTATTCTGCTGGTGCAGTCACTGTGTACATACATTACATTACTGATCCTGTACTGATCCTGAGTTACATCCTGTATTATACTCCAGAGCTGCACTCACTATTCTGCTGGTGCAGTCACTGTGTACATACATTACATTACTGATCCTGAGTTACATCCTGTATTATACTCCAGAGCTGCACTCACTGTTCTGCTGGTGCAGTCACTGTGTACATACATTACATTACTGATCCTGAGTTACATCCTGTATTATACTCCAGAGCTGCACTCACTAATCTGCTGGTGCAGTCACTGTGTACATACATTACATTACTGATCCTGAGTTCCATCCTGTATTATACTCCAGAGCTGCACTCACTATTCTACTGGTGGAGTCACTGTGTACATACATTACATTACTGATCCTGTACTGATCCTGAGTAACATCCTGTATTATACCCCAGAGCTGCACTCACTATTCTGCTGGTGCAGTCACTGTGTACATACATTACATTACTGATCCTGTGTTACATCCTGTATTATACTCCAGAGCTGCACTCACTATTCTGCTGGTGCAGTCACTGTGTACATACATTACATTACTGATCCTGAGTTACCTCCTGTATTATACTCCAGAGCTGCACTCGCTATTCTGCTGGTGCAGTCACTGTGTACATACATTACATTACTGATCCTGAGTTACATCCTGTATTATACTCCAGAGCTGCACTCACTATTCTGCTGGTGCAGTCACTGTGTACATACATTACATTACTGATCCTGAGTTACCTCCTGTATTATACCCCAGAGCTGCACTCACTATTCTGCTGGTGCAGTCACTGTGTACATACATTACATTACTGATCCTGAGTTACATCCTGTATTATACTCCAGAGCTGCACTCACTATTCTGCTGGTGTAGTCACTGTGTACATACATTACATTACTGATCCTGAGTTACATCCTGTATTATACTCCAGAGCTGCACTCACTATTCTGCTGGTGGAGTCACTGTGTACATACATTACATTACTGATCATGAGTTACATCCTGTATTATACTCCAGAGCTGCACTCACTATTCTGCTGGTGCAGTCACTGTGTACATACATTACATTACTGATCCTGTACTGATCCTGAGTTACATCCTGTATTATACTCCAGAGCTGCACTCACTATTCTGCTGGTGCAGTCACTGTGTACATACATTACATTACTGATCCTGAGTTACATCCTGTATTATACTCCAGAGCTGCACTCACTATTCTGCTGGTGCAGTCACTGTGTACATACATTACATTACTGATCCTGAGTTCCATCCTGTATTATACTCCAGAGCTGCACTCACTATTCTACTGGTGGAGTCACTGTGTACATACATTACATTACTGATCCTGTACTGATCCTGAGTAACATCCTGTATTATACCCCAGAGCTGCACTCACTATTCTGCTGGTGCAGTCACTGTGTACATACAGTACATTACATTACTGATCCTGTACTGATCCTGAGTTACATCCTGTATTATACTCCAGAGCTGCACTCACTATTCTGCTGGTGCAGTCACTGTGTACATACATTACATTACTGATCCTGTGTTACATCCTGTATTATACTCCAGAGCTGCACTCACTATTCTGCTGGTGCAGTCACTGTGTACATACATTACATTACTGATCATGAGTTACATCCTGTATTATACTCCAGAGCTGCACTCACTATTCTGCTGGTGCAGTCACTGTGTACATACATTATATTACTGATCCTGAGTTACATCCTGTATTATACTCCAGAGCTGCACTCACTATTCTGCTGGTGCAGTCACTGTGTACATACATTACATTACTGATCCTGAGTTACATCCTGTATTATGCTCCAGAGCTGCACTCACTATTCTGCTGGTGCAGTCGCTGTGTACATACCTTACATTACTGATCCTGAGTTACATCCTGTATTATACTCCAGAGCTGCACTCACTATTCTGCTGGTGCAGTCACTGTGTACATACAGTGCCTACAAGTAGTATTCAACCCCCTGCAGATTTAGCTGGTTTGATAAGATGCAAATAAGTTAGAGCCTTCAAACTGCAAACGAGAGTAGGTTTTATGAACAGAAGCATAAATCTTACAAACCAAAAAGTTATGTTGCTCAGTTGAATTTTATTAAATTTTAAACATAAAAGTGTGGGTCAATTATTATACAACCCCTATGTTTAATATTTTGTGGAATAACCCTTGTTTGCAATTACAGCTAATAATCGTCTTTTATAAGACCTGATCAGGCCGGCACAGGTCTGTGGAGTTATCTTGGCCCACTCCTCCATGCAGATCTTCTCCAAGTTATCTAGGTTCTTTGGGTGTCTCATGTGGACTTTATTCTTGAGCTCCTTCCACAAGTTTTCAATTGGGTTAAGGTCAGGAGACTGACTAGGCCACTCCAACACCTTGACTTTTTCCCTCTTGAACCAGGCCTTGGTTTTCTTAGCTGTGTGCTTTGGGTCATTGTCTTGTTGGAAGATGAAATTACGACCCATCTTAAGATCCTTGATGGAGGAGCGGAGGTTCTTGGCCAAAATCTCCAGGTAGGCCGTGCTATCCATCTTCCCATGGATGCGGACCAGATGGCCAGGCCCCTTGGCAGAGAAACAGCCCCACAGCATGATGCTGCCACCACCATGCTTGACTGTAGGGATGGTATTCTTGGGGTCGTATGCAGTGCCATCCAGTCTCCAAACGTCACGTGTGTGGTTGGCACCAAAGATCTCGATCTTGGTCTCATCAGACCATAGAACCTTGAACCAGTCTGTCTCAGAGTCCTCCAAGTGATCATGAGCAAACTGTAGACGAGCCTTGACATGACGCTTTGAAAGTAAAGGTACCTTACGGGCTCGTCTGGAACGGAGACCATTGCGGTGGAGTACGTTACTTATGGTATTGACTGAAACCAATGTCCCCACTGCCATGAGATCTTCCCGGAGCTCCTTCCTTGTTGTCCTTGGGTTAGCCTTGACTCTTCGGACAAGCCTGGCCTCGGCACGGGAGGACACTTTCAAAGGCTGTCCTGGCTGTGGAAGGCTAACAGTAGTTCCTTAAGCCTTCCACTTACGGATGATGCTCCCAACAGTGGAGACAGGTAGGCCCAACTCCTTGGAAAGGGTTTTGTACCCCTTGCCAGCCTTGTGACCCTCCACGATC
The DNA here is from genome assembly GCF_046119375.1 of Phyllobates terribilis. Classification (NCBI taxonomy): domain Eukaryota; kingdom Metazoa; phylum Chordata; class Amphibia; order Anura; family Dendrobatidae; genus Phyllobates; species Phyllobates terribilis. Next base: position 5,708,875 of record NW_027362762.1, read on the forward strand.
TTGTCTCTGATGGCCTTGGATTGCTCCTTTGTCTTTCCCATGTTGACCATGTCTGAGTGCTGCTCACAAGTTTGGGGAGGGTCTTAAATAGTCAGAAAAGGCTGGCAAAAGAGATCTTTAATCCACACATGTGAAGCTCATTATTCTTGGTGCCTGAACTACTTCTTAATACTTTAGGGGGACCAAACAGAATTCTTGTGGTTTGAGGGGTTGAATAATAAATGACACTCTGAATTAACTTTTAACGTTTTTTAAAAAAAACAAAAAACAAAACAAAAACAAAATTTGCTGCAGTGCATTTCCCACTTCCAGGCTGATCTACAGTACAAATGTCACAATGCCAAGTTAATTCCGCATGTGTCAACCAGCTAAATCTGCAGGGGGTTGAATACTACTTGTAGGCACTGTACATTACATTACTGATCATGTACTGATCCTGAGTTACATCCTGTATTATACTCCAGAGCTGCACTCACTATTCTGCTGGTGCAGTCACTGTGTACATACATTACATTACTGATCCTGAGTTACATCCTGTATTATACTCCAGAGCTGCACTCACTATTCTGCTGGTGCAGTCACTGTGTACATACATTACATTACTGATCCTGAGTTACATCCTGTATTATACTCCAGAGCTGCCCTCACTATTCTGCTGTTGCAGTCATTGTGTACATACATTACATTACTGATCCTGAGTTACATCCTGTATTATACTCCAGAGATGCACTCACTATTCTGCTGGTGCAGTCACTGTGTACATACATTACATTACTGATCCTGAGTTACATCCTGTATTATACTCCAGAGCTGCACTCACTATTCTGCTGGTGCAGTCACTGTGTACATACATTACATTACTGATCCTGAGTTACATCCTGTATTATACCCCAGAGCTGTACTCACTATTCTGCTGGTGCAGTCACTGTGTACATACATTACATTACTGATCCTGAGTTACATTCTGTATTATACTCCAGAGCTGCACTCACTATTCTGCTGGTGCAGTCACTGTGTATATACATTACATTACTGATCCTGAGTTACATCCTGTATTATACCCCAGAGCTGTACTCACTATTCTGCTGGTGCAGTCACTGTGTACATACATTACATTACAGATCCTGAGTTACATCTTGTATTATACTCCAGAGCTGCACTCACTATTCTGCTGGTGCAGTCACTGTGTATATACATTACATTACTGATCCTGAGTTACATCCTGTATTATACTCCAGAGCTGCACTCACTATTCTGCTGGTGCAGTCACTGTGTACATACATTACATTACTGATCCTGAGTTACCTCCTGTATTATACTCCAGAGCTGCACTCACTATTCTGCTAGTGCAGTCACTGTGTACATACATTACATTACTGATCCTGAGTTACATCCTGTATTATACTTCAGAGCTGCACTCACTATTCTGCTGGTGCAGTCACTGTGTACATACATTACATTACTGATCCTGAGTTACACCCTGTATTATACTCCAGAGCTGCACTCACTATTCTGCTGGTGCAGTCACTGTGTACATACATTGCATTACTGATCCTGAGTTACATCCTGTATTATACTCCAGAGCTGCACTCACTATTCTGCTGGTGCAGTCACTGTGTACATACATTACATTTCTGATACTTTTATCTTTCTATCTATCTATCTATCTATCTATCTATCTATCTATCTATCATCTATCTATCATCTATTATCTATCATCTATCTATTATCTATCTATCTATTATCTATCATCTATCTATTATCTATTATCTATCTATTATCTATCATCTATCTATCATCTATTATCTATCATCTATCTATTATCTATCTATCTATTATCTATATATTATCAATTATCTATCATCTATCTATCATCTATCTATTATCTATCATCTATCTATTATCTATCTATCTATCTATTATCTATCTATTATCTATCTATTATCTATTATCTATCTATTATCTATTTATTATCTATCTATTATCTATCTATCATCTATCTATCATCTATCTATTATCTATCTATTATCTATCTATTATCTATTATCTATCTATTTTCTATTATCTATCTATTATCTATCTATCATCTATCTATTATCTATCTATTATCTATCTATCTATTATCTATCTATCTATTATCTATCTATCATCTATCTATCATCTATCTATTATCTGTCTATTATCTATCATCTATCTATCATCTATCTATTATCTATCTATTATCTATCATCTATCTATTATCTATTATCTATCTATTATCTATCTATCATCTATCTATTATCTATTATCTATCATCTATCTATCTATCATCTATCTATTATCTATCATCTATCTATCTATTATCTATCATCTATCTATCTATTATCTATCTATCATCTATCTATCTATTATCTATCTATTATCTATCATCTATCTATCTATCATCTATCTATTATCTATCTATTATCTATCATCTATCTATTATCTATCTATTATCTATCTATCTTCTATCTATTATCTATCTATTATCTACCATCTATCTATCTATCTATTATCTAGCTATTATCTATCATCTATCTATTATCTATCTATTATCTATCTATTATCTATCTATCTATCTATTATCTATCTATTATCTATCTATCTATTATCTATCATCTATCTATTATCTATCTATCATCTATCTATTATCTATCTATTATCTATCATCTATCTATCTATTATCTATCTATTGTATATCATCTATTATCTATCATCTATCTATCATCTATCTATTATCTATCTATTATCTATTATCTATCTATTATCTATTATCTATCTATTATCTATTATCTATCATTTATCTATCTATCTATCTATCTATTATCTATCTATTATCTATCTGTTATCTATTATCTAACTATTATCTATCTGTTATCTATCTATTATCTATCTATTATCTATCTTCTATCTATTATCTATATATTATCTATTATCTATATATTATCTATTTATCTATCTATTATCTATCTATCATCTATTATCTATCTATTATCTATCTATTATCTATCTATCATCTATTATCTATCTATTATCTATCTATCATCTATTATCTATCTATTATCTATCTATTATCTATCTATCATCTATCTATTATCTATCATCTATCATCTATCTATCTATTATCTATCATCTATCTATCATCTATTATCTATTATCTATCTATTATCTATCTATCTATTATCTATCATCTATCTATCATCTATCGATTATCTATTATCTATCTATTATCTATCATCTATCTATTATCTCTCTATTATCTATCTATTATCTATCATCTATCTATTATCTATCTATCTATATATCATCTATCTATTATCTATTATCTATCTATTATCTATCATCTATCTATTATCTATCTATCTATCTATCTATTATCTATCTATTATCTATCTTCTATCTATTATCTATATATTATCTATTATCTATCTATTTATCTATTATCGATCTATTATCTATCTATCATCTATTATCTATCATCTATCTATTATCTATCATCTATCTATCTATTATCTATCTATTATCTATCATCTATCTATCATCTATCTATCATCTATCTATTATCTATATATTATCTATCATCTATCTATTATCTATCTATTATCTATCTATTATCGATCTATTATCTATCTATTATCGATCTATTATCGATCTATTATCTATCTATTATCTATCTATTATCTATCATCTATCTATTATCTATCTATTATCTATCATCTATCCATTATCTATCTATTATCTATCTTCTATCTATTTTTTATTATCTATCTATTATCTATTATCTATCATCTGTCTATTATCTATCTATTATCTATCATCTATTATCTATCATCTATCTATTATCTATTATCTATCATCTATCATCTATCTATTATCTATTATCTATCATCTATCTATTATCTATTATCTATCATCTATCTATATCTATCTATCATCTATCTATTATCTATTATCTATCATCTATCTATCATCTATCTATTATCTATTATCTATCATCTATCTATTATCTATCTATTATCTATCATCTATCTATCATCTATTATCTATCATCTATCTATTATCTATCTATTATCTATCATCTATTATCTATCATCTATCTATTATCTATTATCTATCATCTATTTATTATCTATCTATTATCTATCATCTATCTATCTATTATCTATCTATTATCTATCATCTATTATCTATCATCTATCTATTATCTATCTATTATCTATATATTATCTATTATCTATCTATTAGCTATTATCTATCTATTATCTATCTATTATCTATCATCTATCTATCTGTTATCTATCTATTATCATCTATTGTCTATCTATTATCTATCATCTATCTATTATCTATCTAGTATCTATCTTCTATCTATTATCTATCTATTATCTATCTATCTATCTATCATCTATCTATTATCTATTATCTGTCTATTATCTATCATCTATCTATTATCTATCTATCTATCTATTATCTATATATTATCTATTATCTTTCATCTATCTATAATCTATCTATCATCTATCTATTATCTGTCATCTATCTATTATCTATCATCTATCCATTATCTATCTATTATCTATTTTTTATTATCTATCTATTATCTATTATCTATCATCTGTCTATTATCTATCATCTATCTATCTATTATCTATCTATTATCTATCATCTATCCATTATCTATCAATTATCTATCTTCTATCTATTTTTTATTATCTATCTATCATCTATCTATCATCTATCTATCATCTATCTATTATCTATATATTATCTATCATCTATCTATTATCTATCTATTATCTATCTTCTATGTATTATCTATATATTATCTATTATCTATCATCTATCTATTATCTATCTATTATCTATCTATTATCGATCTATTATCTATCTATCTATTATCTATCATCTATCTATCTATTATCTATCTATTATCTATCATCTATCTATTATCTTTCATCTATCTATAATCTATCATCTATCTATTATCTATCTATTATCTTTCATCTATCTATAATCTATCATCTATCTATTATCTATCTATTAGCTATCTTCTATCTATTATCTATATATTATCTATTTATCTATCTATTATCTATCATCTATCTTTCTATTATCTATTATCTATCTATCATCTATTATCTATCTATTATCTATCTATTATCTATCTATCATCTATTATCTATCATCTATCCATCTATTATCTATCTATTATCTATCATCTATCTATTATCTATTATCTATCTATCATCTATCTATCATCTATTATCTATCTATTATCTATCTATTATCTATCTATCATCTATTATCTATCATCTATCCATCTATTATCTATCTATCATCTATCTATCTATTATCTATCATCTATCTATCTATTATCTATCATCTATCTATCATCTATTATCTATCATCTATCTATCTATTATCTATCTATCATCTATCTATTATCTATCATCTATCTATTATCTATCTATTATCTATCATCTATCTATCTATTATCTATCATCTATCATCTATTATCTATTATCTATCTATTATCTATCTATCTATCTATCTATTATCTATCATCTATCTATCATCTATCTATTATCTATTATCTATCTATTATCTATCATCTATCTATCTATTATCTATCATCTATCTATCTATTATCTATCTATCTATCTATTATCTATCTATTATCTATCTATTATCTATCATCTATCTATTATCTATCTATTATCTATCTATCTATCTATCTATCATCTATCTATTATCTATTATCTGTCTATTATCTATCATCTATCTATTATCTATCTTCTATCTATTATCTATATATTATCTATTATCTATCATCTATCTATTATCGATCTATTATCTATCTATCTATCTATTATCTATCTATTATCTATCATCTATCCATTATCTATCTATTATCTCTTTTTTATTATCTATCTATTATCTATTATCTATCATCTGTCTATTATCTATCATCTATCTATCTATTATCTATCTATTATCTATCATCTATCTATTATCTATCTATTATCTATCTATTATCGATCTATTATCTATCTATCTATCATCTATCTATTATCTTTCATCTATCTATAATCTATCATCTATCCATTATCTATCTATTATCTATCTTCTATCTATTTTTTATTATCTATCTATTATCTATCTATTATCTATTATCTATCATCTGTCTATTATCTATCTATTATCTATCATCTATTATCTATCATCTATCTATTATCTATTATCTATCATCTATCATCTATCTATTATCTATTATCTATCATCTATCTATATCTATCTATCATCTATCTATTATCTATCTATTATCTATCATCTATTATCTATCATCTATCTATTATCTATTATCTATCATCTATCATCTATCTATTATCTATTATCTATCATCTATCTATATCTATCTATCATCTATCTATTATCTATCTATTATCTATCATCTATCTATCATCTATTATCTATTATCTATCATCTATCTATTATCTATCTATTATCTATCATCTATTATCTATCATCTATCTATTATCTATTATCTATCTATTATCTATCTATTATCTATTATCTATCATCTATCTATTATCTATCTATTATCTATCTATCATCTATCTATTATCTATCTATTATCTATCATCTATTATCTATCATCTATCTATTATCTATCTATTATCTATCATCTATTATCTATCATCTATCTATTATCTATTATCTATCTATTATCTATCTATCATCTATCTATTATCTATCTATTATCTATTATCTGTTATCTATCTATTATCTATCATCTATTATCTATCTATTATCTATCTATTATCTATCTATTATCTATCATCTATCTATTATCTATCTATCATCTATCTATTATCTATTATCTGTTATCTATCTATTATCTATCATCTATCTATTATCTGTTATATATCTATTATCTATCTATTATCTATCATCTATCTATTATCTATCTATCATCTATCTATTATCTATCTATTATCTATCTATCTTCTATCTATTATCTATCTATTATCTATCTATTATCTATAATCTATCTATCATCTATTATCTATTATCTATCATCTATCTATTATCTATCTATTATCTATCTATCATCTATCTATTATCTATCTATCTATCATCTATCTATTATCTATCTATCATCTATCTATCATCTATCTATCATCTATCTATTATCTATCTATTATCTATCTATTATCTATATATTATCTATTATCATCTATTATCTATCTATTATCTATCTATCATCTATCTATTATCTATTATATATCTATCTATTATCTATCATCTATCTATTATCTATCTATCATCTATCTATTATCTATCTATCATCTATTTATCATCTATCTATTATCTATTATCTATTATCTATCTATTATCTATCTATCATCTATCTATTATCTATTATATATCTATCTATTATCTATCATCTATCTATTATCTATCTATCATCTATCTATTATCTATCTATCATCTATTTATCATCTATCTATTATCTATTATCTATTATCTATCTATTATCTATCTATCATCTATCTATTATCTATTATATATCTATCTATTATCTATCATCTATCTATTATCTATCTATCATCTATCTATTATCTATCTATTATCTATCTATTATCTATCTATCATCTATCTATTATCTATCTATTATCTATCTATTATCTATCTATCTATTATCTATCTATCATCTATCTATCATCTATCTATTATCTATTATCTATCTATCATCTATCTATTATCTATCTATTATCTATCTATTATCTATCTATCATCTATCTATTATTATCTATCTCCATCTGGGTTTCTTCGGATAAGATAATAGATTCTGCTCCTTGCTGGATAATCCTTGTAATGGATTCTGGGGACCGGGCGCTTTCTGCTCTGCAGGTTCCACAGTTTATAATTTGCAGGATCAAATATTTGCTCATAAATGACATTTTGCAGCGTTCCTTCTGTTCCGGGTAATCCCTCGATAACGAGAGGCGTCGTGCATAATGTAACGCTGCGTCTGCTTTCATGTCACAGATCACAGATATCCAGAGGACGCGATACTCTGCAGACGCTGCTGATAAGACGCCTTCTGTGTTATACGGGACTTTTTTTTGTGTTTTTGCATCTTGAACATTTCAGTATTTTGATGTTCTTCTAATTTTATCTTGTTAGAATTTTACTAGATAGTTCATGAGAAGAGAACTATTACATGAATTGCAGGTGGCAGAAAAAAAGTCGACTTCACAATGATAAGAAAGTGAATAGTGAATAGTTATTATATTTCCCGGCTGCTTTCTTCCTCTTTGTGTGAAACAAAACAAGAGGAAGGAACCAACAATGTTCTCTGATCCTCTTATCCTTGTACTTCATCCTTTGCCCCATTCATTCCTTCTATGACTTGTCTGTCATGCATGGCTCCATCTCTGTCCGTCCATGGCTCCATCCCTGTCCGTCCAAGGCTCCATCTCTGTCCATCCATGGCTCCATCTCTGTCCATCCATGGTTCCATCTCTGTCCGTCCATGGCTCCATCTCTGTCCATCCATGACTCCATCTCTGTCTGTCCATGGCTCCATCTCTGTCCATCCATGGCTCCATCTCTGTCCGTCCATGGCTCCATCCCTGTCCGTCCAAGGCTCCATCTCTGTCCATCCATGGCTCCATCTCTGTCCATCCATGGTTCCATCTCTGTCCGTCCATGGCTCCATCTCTGTCCATCCATGGCTCCATCTCTGTCCGTCCATGACTCCATCTCTGTCCATCCATGACTCCATCTCTGTCCATCCATAGCTCCATCTCTGTCCGTCCATGGCTCCATCTCTGTCCGTCCATGGCTCCATCTCTGTCCGTCCATGGCTCCATCTCTGTCCGTCCATGACTCCATCTCTGTCCATCCATGGCTCCATCTCTGTCGGTCCATGGCTCCATCTCTGTCGGTCCATGGCTCCATTTCTGTCGGTCCATGGCTCCATTTCTGTCGGTCCATGGCTCCATCTCTGTCCGTCCATGACTCCATCTGTGTCCGTCCATGACTCCATCTCTGTCCGTCCATGGCTCCATCTCTGTCCGTCCATGGCTCCATCTCTGTCCGTCCATGACTCCATCTCTGTCCGTCCATGACTCCATCTCTGTCCGTCCATGGCTCCATCTCTGTCCGTCCATGGCTCCATCTCTGTCCGTCCATGGCTCCATCCCTGTCCGTCCATGGCTCCATCTCTGTCCGTCCATGGCTCCATCCCTGTCCGTCCATGGCTCCATCTCTGTCCGTCCATGCCTCCATCTCTGTCCATCCATGGCTCCATCTCTGTCGGTCCATGGCTCCATTTCTGTCCGTCCATGGCTCCATCCCTGTCCGTCCATGGCTCCATCTCTGTCCGTCCATGGCTCCATCTCTGTCCGTCCATGGCTCCATCTCTGTCCGTCCATGGCTCCATCTCTGTCCGTCCATGACTCCATCTGTGTCCGTCCATGGCTCCATCTCTGTCCGTTCATGGCTCCATCCCTGTCCGTCCATGGCTCCATCCCTGTCCGTCCATGGCTCCATCCCTGTCCGTCCATGGCTCCATCCCTGTCCGTCCATGGCTCCATCCCTGTCCGTCCATGGCTCCATCCCTGTCCGTCCATGGCTCCATCTCTGTCCGTCCATGGCTCCATCTCTGTCTGTCCATGACTCCATCCCTGTCCGTCCATGGCTCCATCTCTGTCCGTCCATGGCTCCATCTCTGTCCGTCCATGGCTCCATCCCTGTCCGTCCATGGCTCCATCTCTGTCCGTCCATGGCTCCATCCCTGTCCGTCCATGGCTCCATCCCTGTCCGTCCATGGCTCCATCTCTGTCCATCCATGGCTCCATCTCTGTCGGTCCATGGCTCCATTTCTATCCGTCCATGGCTCCATCCCTGTCCGTCCATGGCTCCATCTCTGTCCGTCCATGGCTCCATCTCTGTCCGTCCATGGCTCCATCTCTGTCCGTCCATGGCTCCATCCCTGTCCGTCCATGGCTCCATCTCTGTCCATCCATGGCTCCATCTCTGTCGGTCCATGGCTCCATTTCTATCCGTCCATGGCTCCATCCCTGTCCGTCCATGGCTCCATCTCTGTCCGTCCATGGCTCCATCTCTGTCCGTCCATGGCTCCATCTCTGTCCGTCCATGGCTCCATCTCTGTCCGTCCATGGCTCCATCCCTGTCCGTTCATGGCTCCATCCCTGTCCGTCCATGGCTCCATCTCTTTCCGTCCATGACTCCATCCCTGTCCGTCCATGACTCCGTCTCTGTCCATCCATGGCTCCGTCTCTGTCCGTCCATGGCTCCATCCCTGTCCGTCCATGACTCCATCTCTGTCCTGCCACGTCTCCATCTCTGTCCTCCCAAGTCTCCATCTCTGTCCTTCAAAGGCTTCATCTTTGTTCTGCAACATATCCATATCTCCTGACACATCTACCCCCGTGTCTGACAATGTTTCCAGTCCCTGTCCCGCTATGGCTCCATCCCTGACCTTCATCCATTTTCCTCTCCACCATACCTGTCCTTTCCTCCTTCTCCCTATATCCCCATACCTCTGTTGTATGAGCCACCCCCATCACCCCTTTCTGCTCCTTACCTTATCTGGCCCTTATCCTGCTTTACCTGCCTCTCTACTGTACCAGTTAATGGAGCTGAGCTGTAGTACCAGACACAACCCATGGATAGGAGTGGCGCTCTTTACGGAAGAAAGCAGACTTTTTATTGTCCAGTCCTGGATCCCTTTAAGAACTATATCTTGAAGTTTTTACTCCATTTCTTTCTGTAGGGTTTCTCAGGATGCAGCGCTTCCTCTAAAGCTTCCTATTTCTTGTCTTCTTGCAGGCATCCTCTTCGCTGTGACGGTAATGGGCCCCGGCGTCGCTTTCATCCTCGGATCTGCCATGTTACGCTTCTATGTTGACATTGACAAGCTCCCAGCCGGTGAGTGTGAACCTGAGCCAGCACCTGCCGAGATACAAAGCTTCACGGCCGAGCGCGACTGCCCAAGAATAAAGGCGAGCTGACAGGCGCCGTGCTGCCGAGCGTCGCTGCCGTCTGCTGATTCATAAAACCTCTATTATCAGCCCAGCAAGGTGTTTGCTGCAGCATATGCCGCCATCTCAGCATGCGAGACCTGCGCTCGGCAAGGAACCTCAAGGTGCTGCTCCGAGGGCAGGAGAGACTCCAAGGATCTAGAAGTATCTGGGTCAGACGCTGTAGATACAGTGAGACTCTCTATTCCTATGCTGAAGGACACCTCTTCTTGTAACCACAGTGTCCCTGCAACACATTGCTTACCATTTGTAATACTATTGTAACATCACTTTTATTACATTTAAAGGGCCAGTACACAGTCTTTTCAGTGCAACTACACAAAATCAGTCCATAATGAAGCCCCGTAGTGTCCCCACAGGGTTTATTATATCATTTTTTGCCAACATTCAGTATGATACTACGCATATAGAGTATGACGCCCAACACACAGTATGATACTACCCCTACACAGTGTCTCTCCCCCACATCACCCTCACACAGTATGATCCTATTTATACACAGTATGATGCCCCATCAGTGCCCCCACAAAGTATGATACTACTGATACACAGTATGATGCCCCCTCAGTGCCCCCACACAGTGTGATCCTACCAATACACAGTATGATGCCCCATCAGTACCCCCACACAGTATGATACTACTCATACACAGTATGATGCCCCCTCAGTGCCCCCACACAGTGTGATCCTACCAATACACAGTATGATGCCCCATCAGTACCCCCACACAGTATGATATAACTCATACACAGTATGATGCCCCATCAGTACCCCACACAGTATGATATTACTCATACACAGTATGATGCCCCATCAGTACCCCCACACAGTATGATACTACTCATACACAGTATGATGCCCCCTCAGTGCCCCCACACAGTGTGATCCTACCAATACACAGTATGATGCCCCATCAGTACCCCCACACAGTATGATACTACTCATACACAGTATGATGCCCCATCAGTGCCCCCACACAGTATGATACTACTCATACACAGTATGATGCCCCATCAGTGCCCCCACACAGTATGATACTACTCATACACAGTATGATGCCCCATCAGTGCCCCCACACAGTATGATACTACTCATACACAGTATGATGCCCCATCAGTACCCCCACACAGTATGATCCTACCAATACACAGTATGATGCCCCATCAGTGCCCCCACACAGTATGATACTACTCATACACAGTATGATGCCCCATCAGTACCCCCACACAGTATGATACTACTCATACACAGTATGATGCCCCATCAGTGCCCCCACACAGTATGATACTACTCATACACAGTATGATGCCCCATCAGTACCCCCACACAATATGATACTACTCATACACAGTATGATGCCCCATCAGTGCCCCCACACAGTATGATCCTACCAATACACAGTATGATGCCCCATCAGTGCCCCCACACAGTATGATACTACTCATACACAGTATGATGCCCCATCAGTACCCCCACACAATATGATACTACTCATACACAGTATGATGCCCCATCAGTGCCCCCACACAGTATGATCCTACCAATACACAGTATGATGCCCCATCAGTGCCCCACACAGTATGATATTACTCATACACAGTATGATGCCCCATCAGTACCCCCACACAGTATGATACTACTCATACACAGTATGATGCCCCCTCAGTGCCCCCACACAGTGTGATCCTACCAATACACAGTATGATGCTCCATCAGTACCCCCACACAGTATGATACTACTCATACACAGTATGATGCCCCATCAGTGCCCCCACACAGTATGATACTACTCATACACAGTATGATGCCCCATCAGTGCCCCCACACAGTGTGATCCTACCAATACACAGTATGATGCCCCATCAGTACCCCCACACAGTATGATACTACTCATACACAGTATGATGCCCCATCAGTGCCCCCACACAGTATGATACTACTCATACACAGTATGATGCCCCATCAGTGCCCCCACACAGTATGATACTACTCATACACAGTATGATGCCCCATCAGTACCCCCACACAGTATGATACTACTCATACACAGTATGATGCCCCCTCAGTACCCCCACACAGTATGATCCTACCAATACACAGTATGATGCCCCATCAGTGCCCCCACACAGTATGATACTACTCATACACAGTATAATGCCCCATCAGTACCCCCACACAGTATGATACTACTCATACACAGTATGATGCCCCATCAGTACCCCCACACAGTATGATCCTACCAATACACAGTATGATGCCCCATCAGTGCCCCCACACAGTATGATACTACTCATACACAGTATGATGCCCCATCAGTACCCCCACACAGTATGATACTACTCATACACAGTATGATGCCCCATCAGTGCCCCCACACAGTATGATACTACTCATACACAGTATGATGCCCCATCAGTACCCCCACACAATATGATACTACTCATACACAGTATGATGCCCCATCAGTGCCCCCACACAGTATGATCCTACCAATACACAGTATGATGCCCCATCAGTGCCCCCACACAGTATGATACTACTCATACACAGTATGATGCCCCATCAGTACCCCCACACAATATGATACTACTCATACACAGTATGATGCCCCATCAGTGCCCCCACACAGTATGATCCTACCAATACACAGTATGATGCCCCATCAGTGCCCCACACAGTATGATATTACTCATACACAGTATGATGCCCCATCAGTACCCCCACACAGTATGATACTACTCATACACAGTATGATGCCCCCTCAGTGCCCCCACACAGTGTGATCCTACCAATACACAGTATGATGCCCCATCAGTACCCCCACACAGTATGATACTACTCATACACAGTATGATGCCCCATCAGTGCCCCCACACAGTATGATACTACTCATACACAGTATGATGCCCCATCAGTGCCCCCACACAGTGTGATCCTACCAATACACAGTATGATGCCCCATCAGTACCCCCACACAGTATGATACTACTCATACACAGTATGATGCCCCATCAGTGCCCCCACACAGTATGATACTACTCATACACAGTATGATGCCCCATCAGTGCCCCCACACAGTATGATACTACTCATACACAGTATGATGCCCCATCAGTACCCCCACACAGTATGATACTACTCATACACAGTATGATGCCCCCTCAGTACCCCCACACAGTATGATCCTACCAATACACAGTATGATGCCCCATCAGTGCCCCCACACAGTATGATACTACTCATACACAGTATAATGCCCCATCAGTACCCCCACACAGTATGATACTACTCATACACAGTATGATGCCCCATCAGTGCCCCCACACAGTATGATCCTACCAATACACAGTATGATGCCCCATCAGTGCCCCACACAGTATGATATTACTCATACACAGTATGATGCCCCATCAGTACCCCCACACAGTATGATACTACTCATACACAGTATGATGCCCCATCAGTGCCCCCACACAGTATGATACTACTCATACACAGTATGATGCCCCATCAGTGCCCCCACACAGTATGATACTACTCATACACAGTATGATGCCCCATCAGTACCCCCACACAGTATGATACTACTGATACACAGTATGATGCCCCCTCAGTGCCCCCACACAGTATGATCCTACCAATACACAGTATGATGCCCCATCAGTACCCCCACACAGTATGATACTACTCATACACAGTATGATGCCCCATCAGTACCCCCACACAATATGATACTACTCATACACAGTATGATGCCCCATCAGTGCCCCCACACAGTATGATCCTACCAATACACAGTATGATGCCCCATCAGTGCCCCCACACAGTATGATACTACTCATACACAGTATGATGCCCCATCAGTACCCCCACACAGTATGATACTACTGATACACAGTATGATGCCCCCTCAGTGCCCCCACACAGTATGATCCTACCAATACACAGTATGATGCTCCATCAGTGCCCCACACAGTATGATATTACTCATACACAGTATGATGCCCCATCAGTACCCCCACACAGTATGATACTACTCATACACAGTATGATGCCCCATCAGTGCCCCCACACAGTATGATACTACTCATACACAGTATGATGCCCCATCAGTGCCCCCACACAGTATGATCCTACCAATACACAGTATGATGCCCCATCAGTGCCCCACACAGTATGATATTACTCATACACAGTATGATGCCCCATCAGTACCCCCACACAGTATGATACTACTCATACACAGTATGATGCCCCATCAGTGCCCCCACACAGTATGATACTACTCATACACAGTATGATGCCCCATCAGTGCCCCCACACAGTATGATCCTACCAATACACAGTATGATGCCCCATCAGTGCCCCCACGCAGTATGATACTACTCATACACAGTATGATGCCCCATCAGTGCCCCCACACAGTATGATACTACTGATACACAGTATGATGCCCCCTCAGTGCCCCCACACAGTATGATCCTACCAATACACAGTATGATGCCCCATCAGTACCCCCACACAGTATGATATAACTCATACACAGTATGATGCCCTCTTACAATATGATACTATTGATATACAGTATGATGCTCCTTCAGTGCCCCCACACAGTATGATCCTACCTATACACAGTATGATGCCCCATCAGTACCCCCACACAATATGATCCTACTCATACATAGTATGATGCCCCATCAGTGCCCCCACACAGTATGATCCTACCAATACACAGTATGATGCCCCATCAGTGCCCCCACACAGTATGATACTACTCATACACAGTATGATGCCCCATCAATACCCCCACACAGTATGATACTACTGATACACAGTATGATGCCCCATCAGTGCCCCCACACAGTGTGATCCTACCAATACACAGTATGATGCCCCATCAGTGCCCCACACAGTATGATATTACTCATACACAGTATGATGCCCCATCAGTACCCCCACACAGTATGATACTACTCATACACAGTATGATGCCCCCTCAGTGCCCCCACACAGTGTGATCCTACCAATACACAGTATGATGCCTCATCAGTACCCCCACACAGTATGATACTACTCATACACAGTATGATGCCCCATCAGTGCCCCCACACAGTATGATACTACTCATACACAGTATGATGCCCCATCAGTGCCCCCACACAGTATGATACTACTCATACACAGTATGATGCCCCATCAGTGCCCCCACACAGTATGATACTACTCATACACAGTATGATGCCCCATCAGTACCCCCACACAGTATGATCCTACCAATACACAGTATGATGCCCCATCAGTGCCCCCACACAGTATGATACTACTCATACACAGTATGATGCCCCATCAGTACCCCCACACAGTATGATACTACTGATACACAGTATGATGCCCCCTCAGTGCCCCCACACAGTATGATCCTACCAATACACAGTATGATGCCCCATCAGTGCCCCACACAGTATGATATTACTCATACACAGTATGATGCCCCATCAGTACCCCCACACAGTATGATACTACTCATACACAGTATGATGCCCCATCAGTGCCCCCACACAGTATGATACTACTCATACACAGTATGATGCCCCATCAGTACCCCCACACAATATGATACTACTCATACACAGTATGATGCCCCATCAGTGCCCCCACACAGTATGATCCTACCAATACACAGTATGATGCCCCATCAGTGCCCCCACACAGTATGATACTACTCATACACAGTATGATGCCCCATCAGTACCCCCACACAGTATGATACTGCTGATACACAGTATGATGCCCCCTCAGTGCCCCCACACAGTATGATCCTACCAATACACAGTATGATGCCCCATCAGTGCCCCACACAGTATGATATTACTCATACACAGTATGATGTCCCATCAGTACCCCCACACAGTATGATACTACTCATACACAGTATGATGCCCCATCAGTGCCCCCACACAGTATGATACTACTCATACACAGTATGATGCCCCATCAGTGCCCCCACACAGTATGATCCTACCAATACACAGTATGATGCCCCATCAGTGCCCCACACAGTATGATATTACTCATACACAGTATGATGCCCCATCAGTACCCCCACACAGTATGATACTACTCATACACAGTATGATGCCCCATCAGTGCCCCCACACAGTATGATACTACTCATACACAGTATGATGCCCCATCAGTGCCCCCACACAGTATGATACTACTCATACACAGTATGATGCCCCATCAGTGCCCCCACGCAGTATGATACTACTCATACACAGTATGATGCCCCATCAGTGCCCCCACACAGTATGATACTACTGATACACAGTATGATGCCCCCTCAGTGCCCCCACACAGTATGATCCTACCAATACACAGTATGATGCCTCATCAGTACCCCCACACAGTATGATATAACTCATACACAGTATGATGCCCTCTTACAATATGATACTATTGATATACAGTATGATGCTCCTTCAGTGCCCCCACACAGTATGATCCTACCTATACACAGTATGATGCCTCTTCAGTGTCCTCACACAGTATGATACTACTCATACACAGTATGATGCCCCATCAGTACCCCCACACAGTATGATACTACTGATACACAGTTTGATGCCCCCTCAGTGCCCCCACACAGTATGATCCTACCAATACACAGTATGATGCCCCATCAGTGGCCCCACACAGTATGATACTACTGATACACAGTATGATGCCCCCTCAGTGCCCCCACACAGTATGATATTACCAATACACAGTATGATGCCCCATCAGTGCCCCCACACAGTATGATACTACTCATACACAGTACGATTCCCCATCAGTACCCCCACACACTATGATACTACTCATACACAGTATGATGCCCCATCAGTACCCCCACACAGTATGATATTACTCATACACAGTATGATGCCCTCTTACAATATGATACTACTGATACACAGTATGATGCCCCTTCAGTGCCCCCACGCAGTATGATCCTACCTATACACAGTATGATGCCCCCTCAGTGCCCCCACACAGTATGATACTACTCATACACAGTATGATGCCCCTTCAGTGCCCCCACGCAGTATGATCCTACCTATACACAGTATGATGCCCTCTTACAATATGATACTACTGATACACAATATGATGCCCCATCAGTGCCTCCATGCAGTATGATACTACTGATACACAGTATGATGCCCCCTCAGAGTCCCCACACAGTATGATCCTACCTATACACAGTATGATGCCCCATCAGTGCCTCCATGCAGTATGATACTACTCATATACAGCATGATGCCCCCTCAGAGTCCCCACACAGTATGATCCTACCTATACACAGTATGATGCCCCATCAGTGCCTCCATGCAGTATGATACTACTCATACACAGCATGATGCCCCCTCAGAGTCCCCACACAGTATGATACTACTCATATACAGTATGATGCCCTCTTACAATGTGATACTACTGATACACAGTATGATGCCCTCATACAATATCATCATAGCTATACACAGTATGATGCCCCCTGAGTGCGCCCACACAGTATGATCCTACCTATACACAGTATGAAGTCCCCACAGTGCCCTCACATGGTATGATACTATGCTGATGGCGCCAGCATTTAATCCAACTGCCGCCAACATCCTGGTACAGCCCCCAAATCCAGTACTCTGCCTCTGGATCCAGCATGGCTGGGGGGTGTGCCAGCGCACATTGGTGACCCTTCTAAATGAAGTTTCCAGCCCTGTAATCCATAGTGTGTAGCTCATTCACATGGGTCTTTGGCTTTGCCCTAGTGGGACAGTGGAGCTAACAGTCATACTGTACATAGCACGCCACACCACCACAATCCTAAGCCCCTGCAATTCAGGCTATAAAGCCCCACCACCAAGAGCAGCTCAAACCAGACAGGAATGTCCACTTTAAGAACAATCTTCATCACTCTCGCCCCATTTTTAATTTGCTGGGATTGTCTCACAAATTCCCAACAGTCTTAGCAAACTCAGAAATTGTTAGCAACTGTCAGAACCTTTGTACTTCATGAGTCCAACCTGGAATGGTCTCCTCCTTTCCTGGGCATTGTAGCAGCCATCCTTCTCCATGCACCCATCTCATAAGTTGTGATTAGCCCTTTTAAAATGAAAAAAAAAAACATGAACATTATTATAGGAAAAACTTTAATAAATAAGCAAAAATAATATTTATAAAAAATTATCTAAAAAGCAAAGAAAAATATAATTGTAGAATCTGTTTTTAGATGACAATTTCTTTATACTGATGAAACCTTCTGTGAAGGATCCCCACCTCGCCACCCGCCAGACATCGGTATTATGTTAGACGATCACGTCATACGGGTCCACACTTTGAACCAACGTGACATTCCGCACCCCCTCGGGGACATGTAAGGTCACATTGGCACAGATTTTCACAGACAGCCCCTGTCCACACGGGCCCAGCAAAGCTCAGGGAGTGAGAGAGGGTGGCTCACTCAGTCACTGACATGGCACCACACTCGCTCACACCACTGACAGGCTAAGAGGCCCCTTTCACTAGCCCAGTGAACAGAACCTTGTCAGCCCAGTTGAACCGTCACGAGTTCATATTCAACATAACCCTGGTCAGTTAACGGGAATTATATCGGGCCAGAAACCAGCCTCGGCAGCATGAGAATTAGCCGAGCAACGGACATGTGGATTCATGGATCAAGATAAAAGAGCAGCCCAAGGTTACATTATATGTTTAATCGCCTTATGGGCACACTAGACAATGCATTATATACACAAGGGTTATACATATATAATGGTCAGAGATGCAAATACAATAGTAGTTGTACAAAAGTATGCAAATATTAAGAGTCAGTTACCAGTCAGATGGAAGGCCTGGCTTGCGGGGTAGGGGCTGCCACATGGGAGGCTTGTGGTCCCCTCTGTTGTGTGACTTCTCCCCACACAATGTGTCGTCGTGACCTCCCAGAGAAAAAGCACTAGGCCAAGACCTGCCGGGGCATTTAACCCCTCTGGGTCACTCCACTCTTGCCCACTGGGCTGAACCTGAATCTCCGCCCTGTGTCCCTGGCAGATAATAACTCCAAAACTTCAGATGGGTCATACCTCCTTAATGGAGAGTCCTAGGGAGGCAGTTCTGGTGTTTTTGGATCCAGCCGGGCCGCTGCTACGGGTGGAGACTAAACACAGCAGTCCTATGGATTTCTGAATAGCTGTGGTATGTATCTCCCTATCCCTATGTGCTAGACTGGGTCGAGAACCAGGTGGACATTCACCATGTCCTGGGGATTTCGGAAATATATTCGATGTATAGCTAGGACGTATAGTATTTCAATAACGCAATATGAAATTCATATCTGTCTGAGCAAAGGAAAACCGCATGGCTTTGAGTCCATATGGCAGGCACTTCTTTGTTCTGAGTTGAGCTGGCTTGAGGTGTGATATCTGTCTGAAGGGGGGTTTATAATCCTCTGCCAAATAGTTTACAATGATTGACATGGAATTATTTCTCCAATGTTTTTTACACCCTCCATGACTTTGGCTGCGGCTTCACTTTTTTTCTGCTCAGACGTAAAAGACTTCAATACTGAGAAAAAAAATAAATAAAGTTTTGTAAATTAATAAAGAAATAAACCTCATTCTAAAAATGTATAAGGAACAAGAAATCGTGAATCTGCTCATCGTTGCTTTTCTATCTTTTCCCAGGTGAGATAGTTCTTACTCCCAGTGACCCGCGCTGGATCGGCGCCTGGTGGCTCGGCTTCATAGTGGCAGCGAGCGTTGTAGCGCTGACCTCCATTCCTTACTTCTTCTTCCCCAGGGAAATGCCAAAAGAGGTAACTAGTACCATCTAATATCCGGACACTAAATTGCACACATATTTCAATGCAGAAGGGGAGATAGAATAGAGAGATAGATAGAGATATTAATTTGTCATTTCCAGCGATGTGTCACTTACTGGGCTGGGCAGTTTTTTTTTCTGTTTCAATAAATCAGTGTTTTATCAGCAGGAGATTATCACTACTGGACTAGGTGTCTCGTGCCTCCTAGTCCAACCACAACACCACCACTGATTAGCAGCTTTCTGTTAGCATACAATGTATACAATGTACACAGCTGTCAGCCAGTAGTGTGGGCGGGGTTATACACAGCTGTCAATCAGTGTTGTGGGCGGGATTATACACAGCTGCCAATCAGTGTTGTGGGCGGGATTATACACAGCTGCCAATCAGTGTTGTGGGCGGGATTATACATAGCTGCCAATCAGTGTTGTGGGCGGGATTATACACAGCTGCCAATCAGTGTTGTGGGCGGGATTATACACAGCTGCCAATCAGTGGTGTAGGCTGCGAATTCCGCTACATCTGCAGCAGAGAAAACTGTTATTCTATCACAACTGTTGCACTCAGTAAAGAAAAAGTGACACATCACTGGAATCAGGGTCTCTGCCCCTACATCATGCTGCTTTCAGATTACATAGCAAAACCTGCTGACAGATTCCCTGTTTTGGTGCGTCTTGACCCACCCCACACTCATAGATCCGGCCTTTGTTCATGATTTTAGTAACATTTCAGGGCCTATGCACATTTTCCAAGAATATAAGGACAAGACCGAAGTGTAATAAGCCCCCCATTATCCCTGTAATAAGCCCCCTATTATCCCTGTAATAAGCCCCCTATTAGCCCTGTAATAAGCCCGCTATTAGCCCTGTAATAAGCCCCCCATTATCCCTGTAATAAGCCCCCTATTAGCCCTGTAATAAGCCCCCTATTAGCCCTGTAATAAGCCCCCTATTAGCCCTGTAATAAGCCCGCTATTAGCCCTGTAATAAGCCCCCCATTATCCCTGTAATAAGCCCCCTATTAGCCCTGTAATAAGCCCCCTATTAGCCCTGTAATAAGCCCCCCATTATCCCTGTAATAAGCCCCCCATTATCCCTGTAATAAGCCCCCTATTAGCCCTGTAATAAGCCCCCCATTATCCCTGTAATAAGCCCCCTATTAGCCCTGTAATAAGCCCCCCATTATCCCTGTAATAAGCCCCCCATTATCCCTGTAATAAGCCCCCTATTAGCCCTGTAATAAGCCCCCTATTAGCCCTGTAATAAGCCCCCTATTAGCCCTGTAATAAGCCCCCCATTATCCCTGTAATAAGCCCCCTATTAGCCCTGTAATAAGCCCCCCATTATCCCTGTAATAAGCCCCCCATTATCCCTGTAATAAGCCCCCTATTAGCCCTGTAATAAGCCCCCTATTAGCCCTGTAATAAGCCCCCTATTAGCCCTGTAATAAGCCCCCTATTAGCCCTGTAATAAGCCCGCTATTAGCCCTGTAATAAGCCCCCCATTATCCCTGTAATAAGCCCCCCATTATCCCTGTAATAAGCCCCCTATTAGCCCTGTAATAAGCCCCCCATTATCCCTGTAATAAGCCCCCTATTAGCCCTGTAATAAGCCCCCCATTATCCCTGTAATAAGCCCCCCATTATCCCTGTAATAAGCCCCCTATTAGCCCTGTAATAAGCCCCCTATTAGCCCTGTAATAAGCCCCCTATTAGCCCTGTAATAAGCCCCCCATTATCCCTGTAATAAGCCCCCCATTAGCCCTGTAATAAGCCCCCTATTAGCCCTGTAATAAGCCCCCTATTAGCCCTGTAATAAGCCCGCTATTAGCCCTGTAATAAGCCCCCCATTATCCCTGTAATAAGCCCCCTATTAGCCCTGTAATAAGCCCCCTATTAGCCCTGTAATAAGCCCCCTATTAGCCCTGTAATAAGCCCGCTATTAGCCCTGTAATAAGCCCCCCATTATCCCTGTAATAAGCCCCCTATTAGCCCTGTAATAAGCCCCCTATTAGCCCTGTAATAAGCCCCCCATTATCCCTGTAATAAGCCCCCCATTATCCCTGTAATAAGCCCCCTATTAGCCCTGTAATAAGCCCCCCATTATCCCTGTAATAAGCCCCCTATTAGCCCTGTAATAAGCCCCCCATTATCCCTGTAATAAGCCCCCCATTATCCCTGTAATAAGCCCCCTATTAGCCCTGTAATAAGCCCCCTATTAGCCCTGTAATAAGCCCCCTATTAGCCCTGTAATAAGCCCCCCATTATCCCTGTAATAAGCCCCCTATTAGCCCTGTAATAAGCCCCCTATTAGCCCTGTAATAAGCCCCCTATTAGCCCTGTAATAAGCCCGCTATTATCCCTGTAATAAGCCCCCCATTATCCCTGTAATAAGCCCCCTATTAGCCCTGTAATAAGCCCCCTATTAGCCCTGTAATAAGCCCGCTATTAGCCCTGTAATAAGCCCCCCATTATCCCTGTAATAAGCCCCCTATTAGCCCTGTAATAAGCCCCCTATTAGCCCTGTAATAAGCCCCCCATTATCCCTGTAATAAGCCCCCCATTATCCCTGTAATAAGCCCCCTATTATCCCTGTAATAAGCCCCCTATTAGCCCTGTAATAAGCCCCCCATTATCCCTGTAATAAGCCCCCCATTATCCCTGTAATAAGCCCCCTATTAGCCCTGTAATAAGCCCCCTATTAGCCCTGTAATAAGCCCGCTATTAGCCCTGTAATAAGCCCCCCATTATCCCTGTAATAAGCCCCCTATTAGCCCTGTAATAAGCCCCCTATTAGCCCTGTAATAAGCCCCCCATTATCCCTGTAATAAGCCCCCCATTATCCCTGTAATAAGCCCCCCATTATCCCTGTAATAAGCCCCCCATTATCCCTGTAATAAGCCCCCCATTAGCCCTGTAATAAGCCCCCTATTAGCCCTGTAATAAGCCCCCTATTAGCCCTGTAATAAGCCCGCTATTAGCCCTGTAATAAGCCCCCCATTATCCCTGTAATAAGCCCCCTATTAGCCCTGTAATAAGCCCCCTATTAGCCCTGTAATAAGCCCCCTATTAGCCCTGTAATAAGCCCGCTATTAGCCCTGTAATAAGCCCCCCATTATCCCTGTAATAAGCCCCCTATTAGCCCTGTAATAAGCCCCCCATTATCCCTGTAATAAGCCCCCCATTAGCCCTGTAATAAGCCCCCCATTATCCCTGTAATAAGCCCCCTATTAGCCCTGTAATAAGCCCGCTATTAGCCCTGTAATAAGCCCCCCATTATCCCTGTAATAAGCCCCCTATTAGCCCTGTAATAAGCCCCCCATTATCCCTGTAATAAGCCCCCTATTAGCCCTGTAATAAGCCCCCCATTATCCCTGTAATAAGCCCCCTATTAGCCCTGTAATAAGCCCCCCATTATCCCTGTAATAAGCCCCCCATTATCCCTGTAATAAGCCCCCTATTAGCCCTGTAATAAGCCCCCTATTAGCCCTGTAATAAGCCCCCTATTAGCCCTGTAATAAGCCCCCCATTATCCCTGTAATAATCCCCCTATTAGCCCTGTAATAAGCCCCCCAGTATCCCATCTCCATGGACCCCATGCCCATGGGCTGCCCCTATGTATGTAGTCATGTCCTGGAGGATGTGAGCGTAATCCAGACATCCCGTAACAAAGTTTCAATAAAAATTTTGGGGGTGAGCAAAAATCTTCCTCCGACCTTGTACCTTACACCTTTCTATGTCCGATTGTTCTGAATGTTTTCCGTCTGGTTCTTCCATTTCGCGGCCACGCGGTGAAGACGTGAACGAGTTCCTGAAACCTGCGGTGTTTGGACGCAGAACTAGTTGTGGTTTGTCTGTTTTGCTGAGTGCAATGTAACGGATTGAGCTGTAACAGCAAATATCGAGGAGAGAGGAGGGACGGAGACAAAACACACAGGGGCACGAGGAGCCCAAAGAGCTCTGCTACATCCAATGCTTGGATCATGGCGGACATTATACACATGGACAGGCTCTCAAGTTGGATGGGGCCCCTGTACTGAATGTCCCTTTCCAGACATGATTTAAGTCAAGAGTTTGGCCCCTGGTACAAAAGTGGGGCCCTAAATGTTGAAATATTGTGGCTATGACACAGACATATACCATATATTATAATCAGTCACTATTGAAAAACCAATGTTCCCTAAGAGGCAGGAGTAATACCGCCACACCATGACCTCTTTACATCTGACTCTAGAATATTTCCACCATACAGTGGTAGATACCAGTCCTGCAGAATATAGAGGTGACCCACAGGTGGCGTCCTCTCTGATTGCAGATGATCACTTCTCTTTTGTTTCCCTTCTGGCCCAGATCACCATGATGACTTCTTCCAGCCACAACTTAGGTCTGCGACATTTGCTTAGCATCTTCGTTGCCCCTTGTAGGCAGTAAACACACTCCTTTTTGGTCGGGCACAGTCTTAGTGCCCTACACAGATATAATGACACTTTTATGCCTCTAGTCAGTATTAATGACCACTGCTATCCCCCCAACAAGATGATAATGCCCCCGGATAGTTGGGTCATCTCCTCAGCCATCATGATGCCTGCCCGGCACAGACGGTGTGTGAATCTGACTCTGTTGTAGCGCTCGCTCACACTGGCGTATAACTCAGATAAAAAATCAGATTGCACATGCGACCAAAAAACTGCATGCCATACCGACCATCAGCATAACATCCGATATTTACAGGAACATTGCAATTCTGTAAGATGGGAAACTGCAAATGATTAATAGCTGATGGGGGGGAAAAAATCGGATTTTACACAAATGACAAGGGTCGTTGGATGAGAATGGGACCATTTATTTATACGCTCATGTGAGCGAGGCCTCACAGCGGAGGTCCTATAAGGGGCAGGGCTCTGGATCTATCCTATGCATTGCCCCTTCCTTCCTAATGGTGCACGATAGAATGGCCAAATAATAGTGATACCCAGTGCACAAATAAATGCACCATAGAGTGCACAAGTAATAGTGATATACAGTTCACAAATGCACCAAACAGTGCACAAATAGTGCAACACAAGGCACAAAAAAAATACCATGCCGTGCATACATAAAAGTGATACACAATACACAAATAAATACACCATACAGTGCACACATAATAGGGATACATAGGGCACAAATAAATGCACCATACAGTGCACAAATACTGATACACAGTAAACAAATAAATGCACCATACAGTGCACACATAATAGGGATACATAGGGCACAAATACTGATACACAGTAAACAAATAAATGCACCATACAGTGCATGAATAATAGTGATATACAGTACATACATAAATGCCCCATACAGTGCATGATTAACACTGCCCACTCGATACGAGAGGTGTTTGTCTGACACATTCATCTCCACTACGTCTGCAGTAAGCACACGCTTGCACAATGCCCTTTGGCGCATGATCTGGATGGCAAATGTCTGTGCAGAGAGGAAGCGGTGGACGACGCGCGTCTGACTTCTTCATTTTAGAAACCTGTAAGAAAAAGACAAATAACTGTAAATATTTACAATATGTGAACAGGAAGAATAACTGGGCAGCTGAGAGACAATAATATGGGGCGGGTGTTATCCTCAGCCCCAGAATAGAATGTCAGGGTCAGTAAAGACTGACACAGGCACAGAGCCGTAGGGAATAATGACAGAGAAGAGGTGTATAGAAATATCTAGTTACATTAATGCTACATACAGACACTGCGCCCCTGTGCTGCTGCGCTGCTGACTCTGCGTCTGATGCCGAACTTTCAGGTGTCAGATTTCTGCTCTTGAGGAAGAGATATTATCCATAACACGCAGCGTTCACCAATCATATATTATGTAACGATCAGCAGAGACCGGATCACTGAGCTCCACTTACAGCTACATTCTGTATGACGGAGCTGCCACATTGTAGACAGTTCCTGTGTGCACAGTGACGTACAGCGCCGGGAAACATTCTGTGTATAATGTCACAGTGTACATAGAGCGACAGGGTGCCCATATAATGCCAAGACATCTGTACTCAGAGTAATCACTGTGTTATCTGTGGTATTACATAGGACTGCAGGTGACATCTACTACATTATCTGTACTCAGAGAGTTATCACTGTGTTATCTGTGGTGTTACATAGGACTGCAGGTGACATCTACTACATTATCTGTACTCAGAGAGTTATCACTGTGTTATCTGTGGTGTTACATAGGACTGCATGTGACATCTACTACAATATCTGTACTCAGAGAGTTATCACTGTGTTATCTGTGGTGTTACATAGGACTGCAGGTGACATCTACTACATTATCTGTACTCAGAGAGTTATCACTGTGTTATCTGTGGTGTTACATAGGACTGCAGGTGACATCTACTACATTATCTGTACTCAGAGAGTTATCACTGTGTTATCTGTGGTGTTACATAGGACTGCAGGTGACATCTACTACATTATCTGTACTCAGAGAGTTATCACTGTGTTATCTGTGGTGTTACATAGGACTGCAGGTGACATCTACTACATTATCTGTACTCAGAGAGTTATCACTGTGTTATCTGTGGTGTTACATAGGACTGCAGGTGACATCTACTACATTATCTGTACTCAGAGAGTTATCACTGTGTTATCTGTGGTGTTACATAGGACTGCAGGTGACATCTACTACATTATCTGTACTCAGAGAGTTATCACTGTGTTATCTGTGGTGTTACATAGGACTGCAGGTGACATCTACTACATTATCAGTACTCAGAGAGTTATCACTGTGTTATCTGTGGTGTTACATAGGACTGCAGATGACATCTACTACATTATCTGTACTCAGAGAGTTATCACTGTGTTATCTGTGGTGTTACATAGGACTGCAGGTGACATCTACTACATTATCTGTACTCAGAGAGTTATCACTGTGTTATCTGTGGTGTTACATAGGACTGCGGTGACATCTACTACATTATCTGTACTCAGAGAGTTATCACTGTGTTATCTGTGGTGTTACATAGGACTGCGGTGACATCTACTACATTATCTGTACTCAGAGAGTTATCACTGTGTTATCTGTGGTGTTACATAGGACTGCAGGTGACATCTACTACATTATCTGTACTCAGAGAGTTATCACTGTGTTATCTGTGGTGTTACATAGGACTGCGGGTGACATCTACTACATTATCTGTACTCAGAGAGTTATCACTGTGTTATCTGTAGTGTTACATAGGACTGCAGGTGACATCTACTACATTATCTGTACTCAGAGAGTTATCACTGTGTTATCTGTGGTGTTACATAGGACTGCAGGTGACATCTACTACATTATCTGTACTCAGAGAGTTATCACTGTGTTATCTGTGGTGTTACATAGGACTGCAGATTACATCTACTGCATTATCTGTACTCACAGAGTTATCACTGTGTTATCTGTGGTGTTACATAGGACTGCAGGTGACATCTACTACATTATCTGTACTCAGAGAGTTATCACTGTGTTATCTGTGGTGTTACATAGGACTGCAGGTGACATCTACTACATTATCTGTACTCAGAGAGTTATCACTGTGTTATCTGTGGTGTTGCATAGGACTGCGGGTGACATCTACTACATTATCTGTACTCAGAGAGTTATCACTGTGTTATCTGTGGTGTTACATAGGACTGCATGTGATATCTACTACATTATCTGTACTCAGAGAGTTATCACTGTGTTATCTGTGGTGTTACATAGGACTGCAGGTGACATCTACTACATTATCTGTACTCAGAGAGTTATCACTGTGTTATCTGTGGTGTTACATAGGACTGCAGGTGACATCTACTACATTATCTGTACTCAGAGAGTTATCACTGTGTTATCTGTGGTGTTACATAGGACTGCAGGTGACATCTACTGCATTATCTGTACTCACAGAGTTATCACTGTGTTATCTGTGGTGTTACATAGGACTGCAGGTGACATCTACTACATTATCTGTACTCAGAGAGTTATCACTGTGTTATCTGTGGTGTTACATAGGACTGCAGGTGACATCTACTACATTATCTGTACTCAGAGAGTTATCACTGTATTATCTGTGGTGTTACATAGGACTGCAGGTGACATCTACTACATTATCTGTACTCAGAGAGTTATCACTGTGTTATCTGTGGTGTTACATAGGACTGCGGGTGACATCTACTACATTACCTGTACTCAGAGAGTTATCACTGTGTTATCTGTGGTGTTACATAGGACTGCGGTGACATCTACTACATTATCTGTACTCAGAGAGTTATCACTGTGTTATCTGTGGTGTTACATAGGACTGCGGTGACATCTACTACATTATCTGTACTCAGAGAGTTATCACTGTGTTATCTGTGGTGTTACATAGGACTGCAGGTGACATCTACTACATTATCTGTACTCAGAGAGTTATCACTGTGTTATCTGTGGTGTTACATAGGACTGCGGGTGACATCTACTACATTATCTGTACTCAGAGAGTTATCACTGTGTTATCTGTAGTGTTACATAGGACTGCAGGTGACATCTACTACATTATCTGTACTCAGAGAGTTATCACTGTGTTATCTGTGGTGTTACATAGGACTGCAGGTGACATCTACTACATTATCTGTACTCAGAGAGTTATCACTGTGTTATCTGTGGTGTTACATAGGACTGCAGATGACATCTACTGCATTATCTGTACTCACAGAGTTATCACTGTGTTATCTGTGGTGTTACATAGGACTGCAGGTGACATCTACTACATTATCTGTACTCAGAGAGTTATCACTGTGTTATCTGTGGTGTTACATAGGACTGCAGGTGACATCTACTACATTATCTGTACTCAGAGAGTTATCACTGTGTTATCTGTGGTGTTACATAGGACTGCAGATGACATCTACTGCATTATCTGTACTCACAGAGTTATCACTGTGTTATCTGTGGTGTTACATAGGACTGCAGGTGACATCTACTACATTATCTGTACTCAGAGAGTTATCACTGTGTTATCTGTGGTGTTACATAGGACTGCAGGTGACATCTACTACATTATCTGTACTCAGAGAGTTATCACTGTGTTATCTGTGGTGTTACATAGGACTGCAGGTGACATCTACTACATTATCTGTACTCAGAGAGTTATCACTGTGTTATCTGTGGTGTTACATAGGACTGCAGGTGACATCTACTACATTATCTGTACTCAGAGAGTTATCACTGTGTTATCTGTGGTGTTACATAGGACTGCAGGTGACATCTACTACATTATCTGTACTCAGAGAGTTATCACTGTGTTATCTGTGGTGTTACATAGGACTGCAGGCGACATCTACTACATTATCTGTACTCAGAGAGTTATCACTGTGTTATCTGTGGTGTTACATAGGACTGCAGGTGACATCTACTACATTATCTGTACTCAGAGAGTTATCACTGTGTTATCTGTGGTGTTACATAGGACTGCAGGTGCTATCTACTACATTATCTGTACTCAGAGAGTTATCACTGTGTTATCTGTGGTGTTACATAGGACTGCAGGTGACATCTACTACATTATCTGTACTCAGAGAGTTATCACTGTGTTATCTGTGGTGTTACATAGGACTGCAGATGACATCTACTGCATTATCTGTACTCAGAGAGTTATCACTATGTTATCTGTGGTGTTACATAGGACTGCAGATGACATCTACTGCATTATCTGTACTCAGAGAGTTATCACTGTGTTATCTGTGGTGTTACATAGGACTGCAGGTGACATCTACTACATTATCTGTACTCAGAGAGTTATCACTGTGTTATCTGTGGTGTTACATAGGACTGCAGGTGACATCTACTACATTATCTGTACTCAGAGAGTTATCACTGTGTTATCTGTGGTGTTACATAGGACTGCAGGTGACATCTACTACATTATCTGTACTCAGAGAGTTATCACTGTGTTATCTGTGGTGTTACATAGGACTGCAGGTGACATCTACTACATTATCTGTACTCAGAGAGTTATCACTGTGTTATCTGTGGTGTTACATAGGACTGCAGGTGACATCTACTACATTATCTGTACTCAGAGAGTTATCACTGTGTTATCTGTGGTGTTACATAGGACTGCAGGTGACATCTACTACATTATCTGTACTCAGAGAGTTATCACTGTGTTATCTGTGGTGTTACATAGGACTGCAGGTGACATCTACTACATTATCTGTACTCAGAGTTATCACTGTGTTATCTGTGCTGTTACATAGGACTGCAGGTGACATCTACTACATTATCTGTACTCAGAGTTATCACTGTGGTGTTACATAGGACTGCAGGTGACATCTACTACATTATCTGTACTCAGAGAGTTATCACTGTGTTATCTGTGGTGTTACATAGGACTGCAGGTGACATCTACTACATTATCTGTACTCGGAGAGTTATCACTGTGTTATCTGTGGTGTTACATAGGACTGCAGGTGACATCTACTACATTATCTGTACTCGGAGAGTTATCACTGTGTTATCTGTGGTGTTACATAGGACTGCAGGTGACATCTACTACATTATCTGTACTCAGAGAGTTATCACTGTGTTATCTGTGGTGTTACATAGGACTGCAGGCGACATCTACTACATTATCTGTACTCAGAGAGTTATCACTGTGTTATCTGTGGTGTTATATAGGAC
Organism: Phyllobates terribilis; assembly: GCF_046119375.1. Lineage (NCBI taxonomy): Eukaryota > Metazoa > Chordata > Amphibia > Anura > Dendrobatidae > Phyllobates > Phyllobates terribilis. The sequence continues at coordinate 5,740,505 of NW_027362762.1, forward strand.
TGCAGGCGACATCTACTACATTATCTGTACTCAGAGAGTTATCACTGTGTTATCTGTGGTGTTACATAGGACTGCAGGTGACATCTACTACATTATCTGTACTCAGAGAGTTATCACTGTGTTATCTGTGGTGTTACATAGGACTGCAGGTGGCATCTCCTACATTCTCTGTACTCAGAGAGTTATCACTGTGTTATCTGTGGTGTTACATAGGACTGCAGGTGACATCTACTACATTATCTGTACTCAGAGTTATCACTGTGTTATCTGTGCTGTTACATAGGACTGCAGGTGACATCTACTACATTATCTGTACTCGGAGAGTTATCACTGTGTTATCTGTGGTGTTACATAGGACTGCAGGTGACATCTAGTACATTATCTGTACTCAGAGAGTTATCACTGTGTTATCTGTGGTGTTACATAGGACTGCAGGCGACATCTACCACATTATCTGTACTCAGAGAGTTATCACTGTGTTATCTGTGGTGTTACATAGGACTGCAGGCGACATCTACTACATTATCTGTACTCAGAGAGTTATCACTGTGTTATCTGTGGTGTTACATAGGACTGCAGGTGACATCTACTACATTATCTGTACTCAGATAGTTATCACTGTGTTATCTGTGGAGTTACATAGGACTGCAGGTGACATCTACTACATAATCTGTACTCAGAGAGGTATCACTGTGTTATCTGTGGTGTTACATAGGACTGCAGGTGACATCTACTACATTATCTGTACTCAGAGAGTTATCACTGTGTTATCTGTGGAGTTACATAGGACTGCATGTGACATCTACTACATTATCTGTACTCAGAGAGTTATCACTGTGTTATCTGTGGTGTTACATAGGACTGCAGGTGACATCTACTACATTATCTGTACTCAGAGAGTTATCACTGTGTTATCTGTGGTGTTACATAGGACTGCAGGTGACATCTACTGCATTATCTGTACTCAGAGAGTTATCACTATGTTATCTGTGGTGTTACATAGGACTGCAGGTGACATCTACTACATTATCTGTACTCAGAGAGTTATCACTGTGTTATCTGTGGTGTTACATAGGACTGCATGTGACATCTACTACATCATCTGTACTCAGAGAGTTATCACTGTGTTATCTGTGGAGTTACATAGGACTGCAGGTGACATCTACTACATTATCTGTACTCAGAGAGTTATCACTGTGTTATCTGTGGTGTTACATAGGACTGCAGGTGACATCTACTACATTATCTGTACTCGGAGAGTTATCACTGTGTTATCTGTGGTGTTACATAGGACTGCAGGTGACATCTACTACATTATCTGTACTCGGAGAGTTATCACTGTGTTATCTGTGGTGTTACATAGGACTGCAGGTGACATCTACTACATTATCTGTACTCAGAGAGTTATCACTGTGTTATCTGTGGTGTTACATAGGACTGCAGGCGACATCTACTACATTATCTGTACTCAGAGAGTTATCACTGTGTTATCTGTGGTGTTATATAGGACTGCAGGCGACATCTACTACATTATCTGTACTCAGAGAGTTATCACTGTGTTATCTGTGGAGTTACATAGAACTGCAGGTGACATCTACTACATTATCTGTACTCAGAGAGTTATCACTGTGTTATCTGTGCTGTTACATAGGACTGCAGGTGACATCTACTGCATTATCTGTACTCAGAGTTATCACTGTGTTATCTGTGGTGTTACATAGGACTGCAGGTGACATCTACTACATTATCTGTACTCAGAGTTATCACTGTGTTATCTGTGGTGTTACATAGGACTGCAGGTGACATCTACTACATTATCTGTACTCAGAGAGTTATCACTGTGTTATCTGTGGTGTTACATAGGACTGCAGATGACATCTACTGCATTATCTGTACTCAGAGAGTTATCACTGTGTTATCTGTGGTGTTACATAGGACTGCATGTGACATCTACTACATTATCTGTACTCAGAGAGTTATCACTGTGTTATCTGTGGTGTTACATAGGACTGCATGTGACATCTACTACATTATCTGTACTCAGAGAGTTATCACTGTGTTATCTGTGGTGTTACATAGGACTGCAGGTGACATCTACTACATAATCTGTACTCAGAGAGTTATCACTGTGTTATCTGTGGTGTTACATAGGACTGCAGGTGACATCTACTACATTATCTGTACTCAGAGAGTTATCACTGTGTTATCTGTGGTGTTACATAGGACTGCAGGTGACATCTACTACATTATCTGTACTCAGAGAGTTATCACTGTGTTATCTGTGGTGTTACATAGGACTGCAGATGACATCTACTGCATTATCTGTACTCAGAGAGTTATCACTATGTTATCTGTGGTGTTACATAGGACTGCAGATGACATCTACTGTATTATCTGTACTCAGAGAGTTATCACTGTGTTATCTGTGGAGTTACATAGGACTGCATGTGACATCTACTACATTATCTGTACTCAGAGAGATATCACTGTGTTATCTGTGGTGTTACATAGGACTGCAGGTGACATCTACTACATTATCTGTACTCAGAGAGTTATCACTGTGTTATCCGTGGTGTTACATAGGACTGCAGGTGACATCTACTACATTATGTGTACTCAGAGAGTTATCACTGTGTTATCTGTGGTGTTACATAGGACTGCAGGTGACATCTACTACATTATCTGTACTCAGAGAGTTATCACTGTGTTATCTGTGGTGTTACATAGGACTGCAGGTGACATCTACTACATTATCTGTACTCAGAGAGTTATCACTGTGTTATCTGTGGTGTTACATAGGACTGCAGGTGACATCTACTACATTATCTGTACTCAGAGTTATCACTGTGTTATCTGTGCTGTTACATAGGACTGCAGGTGACATCTACTACATTATCTGTACTCAGAGTTATCACTGTGTTATCTGTGGTGTTACATAGGACTGCAGGTGACATCTACTACATTATCTGTACTCAGAGAGTTATCACTGTGTTTTCTGTGGTGTTACATAGGACTGCAGGTGACATCTACTACATTTCTGTACTCAGAGTTATCACTGTGTTATCTGTGCTGTTACATAGGACTGCAGGTGACATCTACTACATTATCTGTACTCAGAGTTATCACTGTGTTATCTGTGGTGTTACATAGGACTGCAGGTGACATCTACTACATTATCTGTACTCAGAGAGTTATCACTGTGTTATCTGTGGTGTTACATAGGACTGCAGGTGACATCTACTACATTATCTGTACTCGGAGAGTTATCACTGTGTTATCTGTGGTGTTACATAGGACTGCAGGTGACATCTACTACATTATCTGTACTCGGAGAGTTATCACTGTGTTATCTGTGGTGTTACATAGGACTGCAAGTGACATCTACTACATTATCTGTACTCAGAGAGTTATCACTGTGTTATCTGTGGTGTTACATAGGACTGCAGATGACATCTACTGCATTATCTGTACTCAGAGAGTTATCACTATGTTATCTGTGGTGTTACATAGGACTGCAGATGACATCTACTGTATTATCTGTACTCAGAGAGTTATCACTGTGTTATCTGTGGAGTTACATAGGACTGCATGTGACATCTACTACATTATCTGTACTCAGAGAGATATCACTGTGTTATCTGTGGTGTTACATAGGACTGCAGGTGACATCTACTACATTATCTGTACTCAGAGAGTTATCACTGTGTTATCCGTGGTGTTACATAGGACTGCAGGTGACATCTACTACATTATCTGTACTCAGAGAGTTATCACTGTGTTATCTGTGGTGTTACATAGGACTGCAGGTGACATCTACTACATTATCTGTACTCAGAGAGTTATCACTGTGTTATCTGTGGTGTTACATAGGACTGCAGGTGACATCTACTACATTATCTGTACTCAGAGAGTTATCACTGTGTTATCTGTGGTGTTACATAGGACTGCAGGTGACATCTACTACATTATCTGTACTCAGAGTTATCACTGTGTTATCTGTGCTGTTACATAGGACTGCAGGTGACATCTACTACATTATCTGTACTCAGAGTTATCACTGTGTTATCTGTGGTGTTACATAGGACTGCAGGTGACATCTACTACATTATCTGTACTCAGAGAGTTATCACTGTGTTTTCTGTGGTGTTACATAGGACTGCAGGTGACATCTACTACATTATCTGTACTCAGAGTTATCACTGTGTTATCTGTGCTGTTACATAGGACTGCAGGTGACACCTACTACATTATCTGTACTCAGAGTTATCACTGTGTTATCTGTGGTGTTACATAGGACTGCAAGTGACATCTACTACATTATCTGTACTCAGAGAGTTATCACTGTGTTATCTGTGGTGTTACATAGGACTGCAGGCGACATCTACTACATTATCTGTACTCAGAGAGTTATCACTGTGTTATCTGTGGTGTTACATAGGACTGCAGGTGACATCTACTACATTATCTGTACTCAGAGAGTTATCACTGTGTTATCTGTGGTGTTACATAGGACTGCAGGTGGCATCTCCTACATTCTCTGTACTCAGAGAGTTATCACTGTGTTATCTGTGGTGTTACATAGGACTGCAGGTGATATCTACTACATTATCTGTACTCAGAGTTATCACTGTGTTATCTGTGGTGTTACATAGGACTGCAGATGACATCTACTGCATTATCTGTACTCAGAGAGTTATCACTGTGTTATCTGTGGTGTTACATAGGACTGCAGATGACATCTACTACATTATCTGTACTCAGAGAGTTATCACTGTGTTATCTGTGGTGTTACATAGGACTGCAGGTGACATCTACTACATTATCTGTACTCAGAGAGTTATCACTGTGTTATCTGTTGAGTTACATAGGACTGCATGTGACATCTACTACATTATCTGTACTCAGAAAGTTATCACTGTGTTATCTGTGGTGTTACATAGGACTGCAGATGACATCTACTGCATTATCTGTACTCAGAGAGTTATCACTGTGTTATCTGTGGTGTTACATAGGACTGCAGGTGACATCTACTACATTATCTGTACTCAGAGAGTTATCACTGTGTTATCTGTGGTGTTACATAGGACTGCAGGTGACATCTACTGCATTATCTGTACTCAGAGAGTGATCACTATGTTATCTGTGGTGTTACATAGGACTGCAGATGACATCTACTGCATTATCTGTACTCAGAGAGTTATCACTGTGTTATCTGTGAAGTTACATAGGACTGCATGTGACATCTACTACATTATCTGTACTCAGAGAGTTATCACTGTGTTATCTGTGGTGTTACATAGGACTGCAGGTGACACCTACTACATTATCTGTACTCAGAGTTATCACTGTGTTATCTGTGGTGTTACATAGGACTGCAGGTGACATCTACTACATTATCTGTACTCAGAGAGTTATCACTGTGTTATCTGTGGTGTTACATAGGACTGCGGGTGACATCTACTACATTATCTGTACTCAGAGAGTTATCACTGTGTTATCTGTGGTGTTACATAGGACTGCAGGTGACATCTGCTACATTATCTGTACTCAGAGAGTTATCACAGTGTTATCTGTGGTGTTACATAGGACTGCAGGTGACATCTACTCCATTATCTGTACTCAGAGAGTGATCACTGTGTTATCTGTGGTGTTACATAGGACTGCAGGTGACATCTACTACATTATCTGTACTCAGAGAGTTATCACTGTGTTATCTGTGGTGTTACATAGGACTGCACGTGACATCTACTACATTATCTGTACTCAGAGAGTTATCACTGTGTTATCTGTGGTGTTACATAGGACTGCAGGTGACATCTACTACATAATCTGTACTCAGAGATATCACTGTGTTATCTGTGGTGTTACATAGGACTGCAGGTGACATCTACTACATTATCTGTACTCAGAGAGTTATCACTGTGTTATCTGTGGAGTTACATAGGACTGCATGTGACATCTACTACATTATCTGTACTCAGAGAGTTATCACTGTGTTATCTGTGGTGTTACATAGGACTGCAGGTGACATCTACTACATTATCTGTACTCAGAGAGTTATCACTGTGTTATCTGTGGTGTTACATAGGACTGCACGTGACATCTTCTACATTATCTGTACTCAGAGAGTTATCACTGTGTTATCTGTGGTGTTACATAGGACTGCACGTGACATCTTCTACATTATCTGTACTCATAGAGTTATCACTGTGTTATCTGTGGTGTTACATAGGACTGCAGGTGACATCTACTACATTATCAGTACTCAGAGTTATCACTGTGTTATCTGTGGTGTTACATAGGACTGCAGATGACATCTACTGCATTATCTGTACTCAGAGAGTCATCACTGTGTTATCTGTGGTGTTACATAGGACTGCAGGTGACATCTACTACATTGTCTGTACTCAGAGAGTTATCACTGTGTTATCTGTGGTGTTACATAGGACTGCAGGTGACATCTACTACATTATCTGTACTCAGAGTTATCACTGTGTTATCTGTGGTGTTACATAGGACTGCAGATGACATCTACTGCATTATCTGTACTCAGAGAGTTATCACTATGTTATCTGTGGTGTTACATAGGATTGCAGGTGACATCTACTACATTATCTGTACTCAGAGAGTTATCACTGTGTTATCTGTGGTGTTACATAGGACTGCAGGTGACATCTACTACATTATCTGTACTCAGAGTTATCACTGTGTTATCTGTGGTGTTACATAGGACTGCAGGTGACAACTACTACATTACCTGTACTCAGAGAGTTATCACTGTGTTATCTGTGGTGTTACATAGGACTGCAGATGACATCTACTGCATTATCTGTACTCAGAGAGTTATCACTGTGTTATCTGTGGAGTTACATAGGACTGCATGTGACATCTACTACATTATCTGTACTCAGAGAGTTATCACTGTGTTATCTGTGGTGTTACATAGGACTGCCGATGACATCCACTACATTATCTGTACTCAGAGAGTTATCACTGTGTTATCTGTGGTGTTACATAGGACTGCAGGTGACATCTACTACATTATCTGTACTCAGAGAGTTATCACTGTGTTATCTGTGGTGTTACATAGGACTGCAGGTGACATCTACTATATTATCTATATTCAGAGAGTTATCACTGTGTTATCTGTGGAGTTACATAGGACTGCAGGTGACATCTACTACATTATCTGTACTCAGATAGTTATCACTGTGTTATCTGTGGTGTTACATAGGACTGCAGGTGACATCTACTACATAATCTGTACTCAGAGAGATATCACTGTGTTATCTGTGGTGTTACATAGGACTGCAGGTGACATCTACTACATTATCTGTACTCAGAGAGTTATCACTGTGTTATCTGTGGAGTTACATAGGACTACATGTGACATCTACTACATTATCTGTACTCAGAGAGTTATCACTGTGTTATCTGTGGTGTTACATAGGACTGCACGTGACATCTACTACATTATCTGTACTCAGAGAGTTATCACTGTGTTATCTGTGGTGTTACATAGGACTGCAGGTGACATCTACTACATAATCTGTACTCAGAGAGATATCACTGTGTTATCTGTGGTGTTACATAGGACTGCAGGTGACATCTACTACATTATCTGTACTCAGAGAGTTATCACTGTGTTATCTGTGGAGTTACATAGGACTGCATGTGACATCTACTACATTATCTGTACTCAGAGAGTTATCACTGTGTTATCTGTGGTGTTACATAGGACTGCAGGTGACATCTACTACATTATCTGTACTCAGAGAGTTATCACTGTGTTATCTGTGGTGTTACATAGGACTGCACGTGACATCTTCTACATTATCTGTACTCAGAGAGTTATCACTGTGTTATCTGTGGTGTTACATAGGACTGCAGGTGACATCTACTACATAATCTGTACTCAGAGAGATATCACTGTGTTATCTGTGGTGTTACATAGGACTGCAGGTGACATCTACTACATTATCTGTACTCAGAGAGTTATCACTGTGTTATCTGTGGAGTTACATAGGACTGCATGTGACATCTACTACATTATCTGTACTCAGAGAGTTATCACTGTGTTATCTGTGGTGTTACATAGGACTGCAGGTGACATCTACTACATTATCTGTACTCAGAGAGTTATCACTGTGTTATCTGTGGTGTTACATAGGACTGCAGGTGACATCTACTACATTATCTGTACTCAAAGTTATCACTGTGTTATCTGTGGTGTTACATAGGACTGCAGATGACATCTACTGCATTATCTGTACTCAGAGAGTTATCACTATGTTATCTGTGGAGTTACATAGGACTGCAGGTGACATCTACTACATTATCTGTACTCAGAGAGTTATCACTGTGTTATCTGTGGTGTTACATAGGACTGCAGGTGATATCTACTACATTATCTGTACTCAGAGAGTTATCACTGTGTTATCTGTGGTGTTACATAGGACTGCAGGTGACATCTACTACATTATCTGTACTCAGAGAGTTATCACTGTGTTATCTGTGGTGTTACATAGGACTGCAGATGACATCTACTGCATTATCTGTACTCAGAGAGTTATCACTATGTTATCTGTGGTGTTACATAGGACTGCAGATGACATCTACTGCATTATCTGTACTCAGAGAGTTATCACTGTGTTATCTGTGGTGTTACATAGGACTGCAGATGACATCTGCTACATTATCTGTACTCAGAGAGTTATCACTGTGTTATCTGTGGAGTTACATAGGACTTCATTTGACATCTACTACATTATCTGTACTCAGAGAGTTATCACTGTGTTATCTGTGGTGTTACATAGGACTGCAGGTGACATCTACTACATTATCTGTACTCAGAGAGATATCACTGTGTTATCTGTGGTGTTACATAGGACTGCAGGTGACATCTACTACATTATCTGTACTCAGAGAGTTATCTCTGTGTTATCTGTGGTGTTACATAGGACTGCAGGTGACATATACTACATTATCTGTACTCAGAGAGTTATCACTGTGTTATCTGTGGTGTTACATAGGACTGCAGGTGACATCTACTACATTATCTGTACTCAGAGAGTTATCACTGTGTTATCTGTGGTGTTACATAGGACTGCAGGTGACATCTACTACATTATCTGTACTCAGAGAGTTATCACTGTGTTATCTGTGGTGTTACATAGGACTGCAGGTGACATCTACTACATTATCTGTACTCAGAGAGTTATCACTGTGTTATCTGTGGAGTTACATAGGACTGCATGTGACATCTACTACATTATCTGTACTCAGAGAGTTATCACTGTGTTATCTGTGGTGTTACATAGGACTGCAGGTGACATCTACTACATTATCTGTACTCAGAGAGTTATCACTGTGTTATCTGTGGTGTTACATAGGACAGCAGGTGATATCTACTACATTATATGTACTCAGAGAGTTATCACTGTGTTATCTGTGGTGTTACATAGGACTGCAGGTGACATCTACTACATTATCTGTACTCAGAGAGTTATCACTGTGTTATCTGTGGTGTTACATAGGACTGCAGATGACATCTACTACATTATCTGTACTCAGAGAGTTATCACTGTGTTATCTGTGGTGTTACATAGGACTGCAGGTGACATCTACTACATTATCTGTACTCAGAGAGTTATCACTGTGTTATCTGTGGTGTTACATAGGACTGCAGGTGACATCTACTACATTATCTGTACTCAGAGAGATATCACTGTGTTATCTGTGGTGTTACATAGGACTGCAGGTGACATCTACTACATTATCTGTACTCAGAGAGTTATCACTGTGTTATCTGTGGAGTTACATAGGACTGCATGTGACATCTACTACATTATCTGTACTCAGAGAGTTATCACTGTGTTATCTGTGGTGTTACATAGGACAGCAGGTGATATCTACTAAATTATATGTACTCAGAGAGTTATCACTGTGTTATCTGTGGTGTTACATAGGACTGCAGGTGACATCTACTACATTATCTGTACTCAGAGAGTTATCACTGTGTTATCTGTGGTGTTACATAGGACTGCAGATGACATCTACTGCATTATCTGTACTCAGAGAGTTATCACTATGTTATCTGTGGTGTTACATAGGACTGCAGGTGACATCTACTACATTATCTGTACTCAGAGAGTTATCACTGTGTTATCTGTGGTGTTACATAGGACTGCATGTGACATCTACTACATTATCTGTACTCAGAGAGTTATCACTGTGTTATCTGTGGTGTTACATAGGACTGCAGGTGACATCTACTACATAATCTGTACTCAGAGAGATATCACTGTGTTATCTGTGGTGTTACATAGGACTGCAGGTGACATCTACTACATTATCTGTACTCAGAGAGTTATCACTGTGTTATCTGTGGTGTTACATAGGACTGGATGTGACATCTACTACATTATCTGTACTCAGAGAGTTATCACTGTGTTATCTGTGGTGTTACATAGGACTGCATGTGACATCTACTACATTATCTGTACTCAGAGAGTTATCACTGTGTTATCTGTGGTGTTACATAGGACTGCAGATGACATCTACTGCATTATCTGTACTCAGAGAGTTATCACTATGTTATCTGTGGTGTTACATAGGACTGCAGGTGACATCTACTACATTATCTGTACTCAGAGAGTTATCACTGTGTTATCTGTGGAGTTACATAGGACAGGAGGTGATATCTACTACATTATATGTACTCAGAGAGTTATCACTGTGTTATCTGTGGTGTTACATAGGACTGCAGGTGACATCTACTACATTATCTGTACTCAGAGAGTTATCACTGTGTTATCTGTGGTGTTACATAGGACTGCAGATGACATCTACTGCATTATCTGTACTCAGAGAGTTATCACTATGTTATCTGTGGTGTTACATAGGACTGCAGGTGACATCTACTACATTATCTGTACTCAGAGAGTTATCACTATGTTATCTGTGGTGTTACATAGGACTGCATGTGACATCTACTACATTATCTGTACTCAGAGAGTTATCACTGTGTTATCTGTGGTGTTACATAGGACTGCAGGTGACATCTACTACATTATCTGTACTCAGAGAGTTATCACTGTGTTATCTGTGGTGTTACATAGGACTGCAGGTGACATCTACTACATTATCTGTACTCAGAGAGTTATCACTGTGTTATCTGTGGTGTTACATAGGACAGCAGGTGATATCTACTACATTATCTGTACTCAGAGAGTTATCACTGTGTTATCTGTGGTGTTACATAGGACTGCAGATGACATCTACTGCATTATCTGTACTCAGAGAGTTATCACTATGTTATCTGTGGTGTTACATAGGACTGCAGATGACATCTTCTACATTATCTGTACTCATAGAGTTATCACTGTGTTATCTGTGGTGTTACATAGGACTGCAGGTGACATCTACTACATTATCAGTACTCAGAGTTATCACTGTGTTATCTGTGGTGTTACATAGGACTGCAGATGACATCTACTGCATTATCTGTACTCAGAGAGTCATCACTGTGTTATCTGTGGTGTTACATAGGACTGCAGGTGACATCTACTACATTGTCTGTACTCAGAGAGTTATCACTGTGTTATCTGTGGTGTTACATAGGACTGCAGGTGACATCTACTACATTATCTGTACTCAGAGTTATCACTGTGTTATCTGTGGTGTTACATAGGACTGCAGATGACATCTACTGCATTATCTGTACTCAGAGAGTTATCACTATGTTATCTGTGGTGTTACATAGGATTGCAGGTGACATCTACTACATTATCTGTACTCAGAGAGTTATCACTGTGTTATCTGTGGTGTTACATAGGACTGCAGGTGACATCTACTACATTATCTGTACTCAGAGTTATCACTGTGTTATCTGTGGTGTTACATAGGACTGCAGGTGACAACTACTACATTACCTGTACTCAGAGAGTTATCACTGTGTTATCTGTGGTGTTACATAGGACTGCAGATGACATCTACTGCATTATCTGTACTCAGAGAGTTATCACTGTGTTATCTGTGGAGTTACATAGGACTGCATGTGACATCTACTACATTATCTGTACTCAGAGAGTTATCACTGTGTTATCTGTGGTGTTACATAGGACTGCCGATGACATCCACTACATTATCTGTACTCAGAGAGTTATCACTGTGTTATCTGTGGTGTTACATAGGACTGCAGGTGACATCTACTACATTATCTGTACTCAGAGAGTTATCACTGTGTTATCTGTGGTGTTACATAGGACTGCAGGTGACATCTACTATATTATCTATATTCAGAGAGTTATCACTGTGTTATCTGTGGAGTTACATAGGACTGCAGGTGACATCTACTACATTATCTGTACTCAGATAGTTATCACTGTGTTATCTGTGGTGTTACATAGGACTGCAGGTGACATCTACTACATAATCTGTACTCAGAGAGATATCACTGTGTTATCTGTGGTGTTACATAGGACTGCAGGTGACATCTACTACATTATCTGTACTCAGAGAGTTATCACTGTGTTATCTGTGGAGTTACATAGGACTACATGTGACATCTACTACATTATCTGTACTCAGAGAGTTATCACTGTGTTATCTGTGGTGTTACATAGGACTGCACGTGACATCTACTACATTATCTGTACTCAGAGAGTTATCACTGTGTTATCTGTGGTGTTACATAGGACTGCAGGTGACATCTACTACATAATCTGTACTCAGAGAGATATCACTGTGTTATCTGTGGTGTTACATAGGACTGCAGGTGACATCTACTACATTATCTGTACTCAGAGAGTTATCACTGTGTTATCTGTGGAGTTACATAGGACTGCATGTGACATCTACTACATTATCTGTACTCAGAGAGTTATCACTGTGTTATCTGTGGTGTTACATAGGACTGCAGGTGACATCTACTACATTATCTGTACTCAGAGAGTTATCACTGTGTTATCTGTGGTGTTACATAGGACTGCACGTGACATCTTCTACATTATCTGTACTCAGAGAGTTATCACTGTGTTATCTGTGGTGTTACATAGGACTGCAGGTGACATCTACTACATAATCTGTACTCAGAGAGATATCACTGTGTTATCTGTGGTGTTACATAGGACTGCAGGTGACATCTACTACATTATCTGTACTCAGAGAGTTATCACTGTGTTATCTGTGGAGTTACATAGGACTGCATGTGACATCTACTACATTATCTGTACTCAGAGAGTTATCACTGTGTTATCTGTGGTGTTACATAGGACTGCAGGTGACATCTACTACATTATCTGTACTCAGAGAGTTATCACTGTGTTATCTGTGGTGTTACATAGGACTGCAGGTGATATCTACTACATTATCTGTACTCAGAGAGTTATCACTGTGTTATCTGTGGTGTTACATAGGACTGCAGGTGACATCTACTACATTATCTGTACTCAGAGAGTTATCACTGTGTTATCTGTGGTGTTACATAGGACTGCAGATGACATCTACTGCATTATCTGTACTCAGAGAGTTATCACTATGTTATCTGTGGTGTTACATAGGACTGCAGATGACATCTACTGCATTATCTGTACTCAGAGAGTTATCACTGTGTTATCTGTGGTGTTACATAGGACTGCAGATGACATCTGCTACATTATCTGTACTCAGAGAGTTATCACTGTGTTATCTGTGGAGTTACATAGGACTTCATTTGACATCTACTACATTATCTGTACTCAGAGAGTTATCACTGTGTTATCTGTGGTGTTACATAGGACTGCAGGTGACATCTACTACATTATCTGTACTCAGAGAGATATCACTGTGTTATCTGTGGTGTTACATAGGACTGCAGGTGACATCTACTACATTATCTGTACTCAGAGAGTTATCTCTGTGTTATCTGTGGTGTTACATAGGACTGCAGGTGACATATACTACATTATCTGTACTCAGAGAGTTATCACTGTGTTATCTGTGGTGTTACATAGGACTGCAGGTGACATCTACTACATTATCTGTACTCAGAGAGTTATCACTGTGTTATCTGTGGTGTTACATAGGACTGCAGGTGACATCTACTACATTATCTGTACTCAGAGAGTTATCACTGTGTTATCTGTGGTGTTACATAGGACTGCAGGTGACATCTACTACATTATCTGTACTCAGAGAGTTATCACTGTGTTATCTGTGGAGTTACATAGGACTGCATGTGACATCTACTACATTATCTGTACTCAGAGAGTTATCACTGTGTTATCTGTGGTGTTACATAGGACTGCAGGTGACATCTACTACATTATCTGTACTCAGAGAGTTATCACTGTGTTATCTGTGGTGTTACATAGGACAGCATGTGATATCTACTACATTATATGTACTCAGAGAGTTATCACTGTGTTATCTGTGGTGTTACATAGGACTGCAGGTGACATCTACTACATTATCTGTACTCAGAGAGTTATCACTGTGTTATCTGTGGTGTTACATAGGACTGCAGATGACATCTACTACATTATCTGTACTCAGAGAGTTATCACTGTGTTATCTGTGGTGTTACATAGGACTGCAGGTGACATCTACTACATTATCTGTACTCAGAGAGTTATCACTGTGTTATCTGTGGTGTTACATAGGACTGCAGGTGACATCTACTACATTATCTGTACTCAGAGAGATATCACTGTGTTATCTGTGGTGTTACATAGGACTGCAGGTGACATCTACTACATTATCTGTACTCAGAGAGTTATCACTGTGTTATCTGTGGAGTTACATAGGACTGCATGTGACATCTACTACATTATCTGTACTCAGAGAGTTATCACTGTGTTATCTGTGGTGTTACATAGGACAGCAGGTGATATCTACTAAATTATATGTACTCAGAGAGTTATCACTGTGTTATCTGTGGTGTTACATAGGACTGCAGGTGACATCTACTACATTATCTGTACTCAGAGAGTTATCACTGTGTTATCTGTGGTGTTACATAGGACTGCAGATGACATCTACTGCATTATCTGTACTCAGAGAGTTATCACTATGTTATCTGTGGTGTTACATAGGACTGCAGGTGACATCTACTACATTATCTGTACTCAGAGAGTTATCACTGTGTTATCTGTGGTGTTACATAGGACTGCATGTGACATCTACTACATTATCTGTACTCAGAGAGTTATCACTGTGTTATCTGTGGTGTTACATAGGACTGCAGGTGACATATACTACATTATCTGTACTCAGAGAGATATCACTGTGTTATCTGTGGTGTTACATAGGACTGCAGGTGACATCTACTACATTATCTGTACTCAGAGAGTTATCACTGTGTTATCTGTGGTGTTACATAGGACTGGATGTGACATCTACTACATTATCTGTACTCAGAGAGTTATCACTGTGTTATCTGTGGTGTTACATAGGACTGCATGTGACATCTACTACATTATCTGTACTCAGAGAGTTATCACTGTGTTATCTGTGGTGTTACATAGGACTGCAGATGACATCTACTGCATTATCTGTACTCAGAGAGTTATCACTATGTTATCTGTGGTGTTACATAGGACTGCAGGTGACATCTACTACATTATCTGTACTCAGAGAGTTATCACTGTGTTATCTGTGGAGTTACATAGGACAGGAGGTGATATCTACTACATTATATGTACTCAGAGAGTTATCACTGTGTTATCTGTGGTGTTACATAGGACAGCAGGTGATATCTACTACATTATCTGTACTCAGAGAGTTATCACTGTGTTATCTGTGGTGTTACATAGGACTGCAGATGACATCTACTGCATTATCTGTACTCAGAGAGTTATCACTATGTTATCTGTGGTGTTACATAGGACTGCAGATGACATCTACTGCATTATCTGTACTCAGAGAGTTATCACTGTGTTATCTGTGGAGTTACATAGGACTGCAGATGACATCTACTACATTATCTGTACTCAGAGAGTTATCACTGTGTTATCTGTGGTGTTACATAGGACTGCAGATGACATCTACTGCATTATCTGTACTCAGAGAGTTATCACTGTGTTATCTGTGGAGTTACATAGGACTGCAGATGACATCTACTACATTATCTGTACTCAGAGAGTTATCACTGTGTTATCTGTGGTGTTACATAGGACTGCAGGTGACATCTACTACATTATCTGTACTCAGAGAGTTATCACTGTGTTATCTGTGGTGTTACATAGGACTGCATGTGACATCTACTACATTATCTGTACTCAGAGAGTTATCACTGTGTTATCTGTGGTGTTACATAGGACTGCAGGTGACACCTACTGCATTATCTGTACTCAGAGAGTTATCACTGTGTTATCTGTGGTGTTACATAGGACTGCAGGTGACATCTACTACATTATCTGTACTCAGAGAGTTATCACTGTGTTATCTGTGGTGTTACATAGGACTGCAGGTGACATCTACTACTTTATCTGTACTCAGGGAGTTATCACTGTGTTATCTGTGGAGTTACATAGGACTGCATGTGACATCTACTACATTATCTGTACTCAGAGAGTTATCACTGTGTTATCTGTGGTGTTACATAGGACTGCAGGTGACATCTACTACATTATCTGTACTCAGAGAGTTATCACTGTGTTATCTGTGGTGTTACATAGGACTGCAGGTGACATCTACTACATTATCTGTACTCAAAGTTATCACTGTGTTATCTGTGGTGTTACATAGGACTGCAGATGACATCTACTGCATTATCTGTACTCAGAGAGTTATCACTATGTTATCTGTGGAGTTACATAGGACTGCAGGTGACATCTACTACATTATCTGTACTCAGAGAGTTATCACTGTGTTATCTGTGGTGTTACATAGGACTGCAGGTGATATCTACTACATTATCTGTACTCAGAGAGTTATCACTGTGTTATCTGTGGTGTTACATAGGACTGCAGGTGACATCTACTACATTATCTGTACTCAGAGAGTTATCACTGTGTTATCTGTGGTGTTACATAGGACTGCAGATGACATCTACTGCATTATCTGTACTCAGAGAGTTATCACTATGTTATCTGTGGTGTTACATAGGACTGCAGATGACATCTACTGCATTATCTGTACTCAGAGAGTTATCACTGTGTTATCTGTGGTGTTACATAGGACTGCAGATGACATCTGCTACATTATCTGTACTCAGAGAGTTATCACTGTGTTATCTGTGGAGTTACATAGGACTTCATTTGACATCTACTACATTATCTGTACTCAGAGAGTTATCACTGTGTTATCTGTGGTGTTACATAGGACTGCAGGTGACATCTACTACATTATCTGTACTCAGAGAGATATCACTGTGTTATCTGTGGTGTTACATAGGACTGCAGGTGACATCTACTACATTATCTGTACTCAGAGAGTTATCTCTGTGTTATCTGTGGTGTTACATAGGACTGCAGGTGACATATACTACATTATCTGTACTCAGAGAGTTATCACTGTGTTATCTGTGGTGTTACATAGGACTGCAGGTGACATCTACTACATTATCTGTACTCAGAGAGTTATCACTGTGTTATCTGTGGTGTTACATAGGACTGCAGGTGACATCTACTACATTATCTGTACTCAGAGAGTTATCACTGTGTTATCTGTGGTGTTACATAGGACTGCAGGTGACATCTACTACATTATCTGTACTCAGAGAGTTATCACTGTGTTATCTGTGGAGTTACATAGGACTGCATGTGACATCTACTACATTATCTGTACTCAGAGAGTTATCACTGTGTTATCTGTGGTGTTACATAGGACTGCAGGTGACATCTACTACATTATCTGTACTCAGAGAGTTATCACTGTGTTATCTGTGGTGTTACATAGGACAGCATGTGATATCTACTACATTATATGTACTCAGAGAGTTATCACTGTGTTATCTGTGGTGTTACATAGGACTGCAGGTGACATCTACTACATTATCTGTACTCAGAGAGTTATCACTGTGTTATCTGTGGTGTTACATAGGACTGCAGATGACATCTACTACATTATCTGTACTCAGAGAGTTATCACTGTGTTATCTGTGGTGTTACATAGGACTGCAGGTGACATCTACTACATTATCTGTACTCAGAGAGTTATCACTGTGTTATCTGTGGTGTTACATAGGACTGCAGGTGACATCTACTACATTATCTGTACTCAGAGAGATATCACTGTGTTATCTGTGGTGTTACATAGGACTGCAGGTGACATCTACTACATTATCTGTACTCAGAGAGTTATCACTGTGTTATCTGTGGAGTTACATAGGACTGCATGTGACATCTACTACATTATCTGTACTCAGAGAGTTATCACTGTGTTATCTGTGGTGTTACATAGGACAGCAGGTGATATCTACTAAATTATATGTACTCAGAGAGTTATCACTGTGTTATCTGTGGTGTTACATAGGACTGCAGGTGACATCTACTACATTATCTGTACTCAGAGAGTTATCACTGTGTTATCTGTGGTGTTACATAGGACTGCAGATGACATCTACTGCATTATCTGTACTCAGAGAGTTATCACTATGTTATCTGTGGTGTTACATAGGACTGCAGGTGACATCTACTACATTATCTGTACTCAGAGAGTTATCACTGTGTTATCTGTGGTGTTACATAGGACTGCATGTGACATCTACTACATTATCTGTACTCAGAGAGTTATCACTGTGTTATCTGTGGTGTTACATAGGACTGCAGGTGACATATACTACATTATCTGTACTCAGAGAGATATCACTGTGTTATCTGTGGTGTTACATAGGACTGCAGGTGACATCTACTACATTATCTGTACTCAGAGAGTTATCACTGTGTTATCTGTGGTGTTACATAGGACTGGATGTGACATCTACTACATTATCTGTACTCAGAGAGTTATCACTGTGTTATCTGTGGTGTTACATAGGACTGCATGTGACATCTACTACATTATCTGTACTCAGAGAGTTATCACTGTGTTATCTGTGGTGTTACATAGGACTGCAGATGACATCTACTGCATTATCTGTACTCAGAGAGTTATCACTATGTTATCTGTGGTGTTACATAGGACTGCAGGTGACATCTACTACATTATCTGTACTCAGAGAGTTATCACTGTGTTATCTGTGGAGTTACATAGGACAGGAGGTGATATCTACTACATTATATGTACTCAGAGAGTTATCACTGTGTTATCTGTGGTGTTACATAGGACAGCAGGTGATATCTACTACATTATCTGTACTCAGAGAGTTATCACTGTGTTATCTGTGGTGTTACATAGGACTGCAGATGACATCTACTGCATTATCTGTACTCAGAGAGTTATCACTATGTTATCTGTGGTGTTACCTAGGACTGCAGATGACATCTACTGCATTATCTGTACTCAGAGAGTTATCACTGTGTTATCTGTGGAGTTACATAGGACTGCAGATGACATCTACTACATTATCTGTACTCAGAGAGTTATCACTGTGTTATCTGTGGTGTTACATAGGACTGCAGATGACATCTACTGCATTATCTGTACTCAGAGAGTTATCACTGTGTTATCTGTGGAGTTACATAGGACTGCAGATGACATCTACTACATTATCTGTACTCAGAGAGTTATCACTGTGTTATCTGTGGTGTTACATAGGACTGCAGGTGACATCTACTACATTATCTGTACTCAGAGAGTTATCACTGTGTTATCTGTGGTGTTACATAGGACTGCATGTGACATCTACTACATTATCTGTACTCAGAGAGTTATCACTGTGTTATCTGTGGTGTTACATAGGACTGCAGGTGACACCTACTGCATTATCTGTACTCAGAGAGTTATCACTGTGTTATCTGTGGTGTTACATAGGACTGCAGGTGACATCTACTACATTATCTGTACTCAGAGAGTTATCACTGTGTTATCTGTGGTGTTACATAGGACTGCAGGTGACATCTACTACTTTATCTGTACTCAGGGAGTTATCACTGTGTTATCTGTGGTGTTACATAGGACTGCAGGTGACATCTACTACATTATCTGTACTCAGAGAGTTATCACTGTGTTATCTGTGGTGTTACACAGGACTGCAGGTGACATCTACTACATTATCTGTACTCAGAGAGTTATCACTGTGTTATCTCTGGTGTTACACAGGACTGCAGGTGACATCTACTACATCATCTGTACTCAGAGAGTTATCACTGTGTTATCTGTGGTGTTACATAGGACTGCAGGTGACATCTACTACATTATCTGTACTCAGAGAGTTATCACTGTGTTATCTGTGGTGTTACACAGGACTGCAGGTGACATCTACTACATCATCTGTACTCAGAGAGTTATCACTGTGTTATCTGTGGTGTTACATAGGACTGCAGGTGACATCTACTACATTATCTGTACTCAGAGAGTTATCACTGTGTTATCTGTGGTGTTACATAGGACTGCAGGTGACATCTACTACATTATCTGTACTCAGAGAGTTATCACTGTGTTATCTGTGGTGTTACATAGGACTGCAGGTGACATCTACTACATTATCTGTACTCAGAGAGTTATCACTGTGTTATCTGTGGAGTTACATAGGACAGGAGGTTACATAGGACAGGAGGTGATATCTACTACATTATCTGTACTCAGAGGGTTATCACTGTGTTATCTGTGGTGTTACATAGGACTGCAGATGACATCTACTGCATTATCTGTACTCAGAGAGTTATCACTATGTTATCTGTGGTGTTACATAGGACTGCAGATGACATCTACTGCATTATCTGTACTCAGAGAGTTATCACTGTGTTATCTGTGGAGTTACATAGGACTGCAGATTACATCTACTGCATTATCTGTACTCAGAGAGTTATCACTGTGTTATCTGTGGAGTTACATAGGACTGCAGATGACATCTACTACATTATCTGTACTCAGAGAGTTATCACTGTGTTATCTGTGGTGTTACATAGGACTGCAGATGACATCTACTACATTATCTGTACTCAGAGAGTTATCACTGTGTTATCTGTGGTGTTACATAGGACTGCAGGTGACATCTACTACATTATCTGTACTCAGAGAGTTATCACTGTGTTATCTGTGGTGTTACATAGGACTGCAGGTGACACCTACTGCATTATCTGTACTCAGAGAGTTATCACTGTGTTATCTGTGGTGTTACATAGGACTGCAGGTGACATCTACTACATTATCTGTACTCAGAGAGTTATCACTGTGTTATCTGTGGTGTTACATAGGACTGCAGGTGACATCTACTACATTATCTGTACTCAGGGAGTTATCACTGTGTTATCTGTGGTGTTACATAGGACTGCAGGTGACATATACTACATTATCTATACTCAGAGAGTTATCACTGTGTTATCTGTGGTGTTACACAGGACTGCAAGTGACATCTACTACATTATCTGTACTCAGAGAGTTATCACTGTGTTATCTGTGGTGTTACATAGGACTGCAGGTGACATCTACTACATTATCTGTACTCAGAGAGATATCACTGTGTTATCTGTGGTGTTACATAGGACTGCAGGTGACATCTACTACATTATCTGTACTCAGAGAGTTATCACTGTGTTATCTGTGGAGTTACATAGGACTGCAGGTGACATCTACTACATTATCTGTACTCAGAGAGTTATCACTGTGTTATCTGTGGAGTTACATAGGACAGCAGGTGATATCTACTACATTATCTGTACTCAGAGAGTTATCACTGTGTTATCTGTGGTGTTACATAGGACTGCAGGTGACATATACTACATTATCTGTACTCAGAGAGTTATCACTGTGTTATCTGTGGTGTTACATAGGACTGCAGGTGACATCTACTACATTATCTGTACTCAGAGAGTTATCACTGTGTTATCTGTGGTGTTACATAGGACAGCAGGTGATATCTACTACATTATCTGTACTCAGAGAGTTATCACTGTGTTATCTGTGGTGTTACATAGGACTGCAGGTGACATATACTACATTATCTATACTCAGAGAGTTATCACTGTGTTATCTGTGGTGTTACATAGGACAGCAGGTGATATCTACTACATTATCTGTACTCAGAGAGTTATCACTGTGTTATCTGTGGTGTTACATAGGACTGCAGGTGACATCTACTACATTATCTGTACTCAGAGAGTTATCACTGTGTTATCTGTGGTGTTACATAGGACTGCAGATGACATCTACTGCATTATCTGTACTCAGAGAGTTATCACTATGTTATCTGTGGTGTTACATAGGACTGCAGGTGACATCTACTACATTATCTGTACTCAGAGAGTTATCACTGTGTTATCTGTGGTGTTACATAGGACTGCATGTGACATCTACTACATTATCTGTACTCAGAGAGTTATCACTGTGTTATCTGTGGTGTTACATAGGACTGCAGGTGACATCTACTACATTATCTGTACTCAGAGAGTTATCACTGTGTTATCTGTGGTGTTACATAGGACTGCAGGTGACATCTACTACATTATCTGTACTCAGAGAGTTATCACTGTGTTATCTGTGGTGTTACATAGGACTGCAGGTGACATCTACTACATTATCTGTACTCAGAGAGTTATCACTGTGTTATCTGTGGTGTTACATAGGACTGCAGGTGACATCTACTACATTATCTGTACTCAGAGAGTTATCACTGTGTTATCTGTGGTGTTACATAGGACTACAGGTGACATCTACTACATTATCTGTACTCAGGGAGTTATCACTGTGTTATCTGTGGTGTTACATAGGACTGCAGGTGACATATACTACATTATCTATACTCAGAGAGTTATCACTGTGTTATCTGTGGTGTTACACAGGACTGCAAGTGACATCTACTACATTATCTGTACTCAGAGAGTTATCACTGTGTTATCTGTGGTGTTACATAGGACTGCAGGTGACATCTACTACATTATCTGTACTCAGAGAGATATCACTGTGTTATCTGTGGTGTTACATAGGACTGCAGGTGACATCTACTACATTATCTGTACTCAGAGAGTTATCACTGTGTTATCTGTGGAGTTACATAGGACTGCAGGTGACATCTACTACATTATCTGTACTCAGAGAGTTATCACTGTGTTATCTGTGGTGTTACATAGGACAGCAGGTGATATCTACTACATTATCTGTACTCAGAGAGTTATCACTGTGTTATCTGTGGTGTTACATAGGACTGCAGGTGACATATACTACATTATCTATACTCAGAGAGTTATCACTGTGTTATCTGTGGTGTTACATAGGACAGCAGGTGATATCTACTACATTATATGTACTCAGAGAGTTATCACTGTGTTATCTGTGGTGTTACATAGGACTGCAGGTGACATCTACTACATTATCTGTACTCAGAGAGTTATCACTGTGTTATCTGTGGTGTTACATAGGACTGCAGGTGACATCTACTACATTATCTGTACTCAGAGAGTTATCACTGTGTTATCTGTGGTGTTACATAGGACTGCAGGTGACATCTACTACATTATCTGTACTCAGAGAGTTATCACTGTGTTATCTGTGGTGTTACATAGGACTGCAGGTGACATCTACTACATTATCTGTACTCAGAGAGTTATCACTGTGTTATCTGTGGTGTTACATAGGACTGCAGGTGACATCTACTACATTATCTGTACTCAGAGAGTTATCACTGTGTTATCTGTGGTGTTACATAGGACTGCAGGTGACATCTACTACATTATCTGTACTCAGAGAGTTATCACTGTGTTATCTGTGGTGTTACATAGGACTGCAGATGACATCTACTGCATTATCTGTACTCAGAGAGTTATCACTATGTTATCTGTGGTGTTACATAGGACTGCAGGTGACACCTACTGCATTATCTGTACTCAGAGAGTTATCACTGTGTTATCTGTGGTGTTACATAGGACTGCAGGTGACATCTACTACATTATCTGTACTCAGAGAGTTATCACTGTGTTATCTGTGGTGTTACATAGGACTGCAGGTGACATCTACTACATTATCTGTACTCAGGGAGTTATCACTGTGTTATCTGTGGTGTTACATAGGACTGCAGGTGACATATACTACATTATCTATACTCAGAGAGTTATCACTGTGTTATCTGTGGTGTTACATAGGACTGCATGTGACATCTACTACATTATCTGTACTCAGAGAGTTATCACTGTGTTATCTGTGGAGTTACATAGGACTGCATGTGACATCTACTACATTATCTGTACTCAGAGAGTTATCACTGTGTTATCTGTGGTGTTACATAGGACTGCAGGTGACATCTACTACATTATCTGTACTCAGAGAGTTATCACTGTGTTATCTGTGGTGTTACATAGGACTGCAGGTGACATCTACTACATTATCAGTACTCAGAGTTATCACTGTGTTATCTGTGGTGTTACATAGGACTGCAGATGACATCTACTGCATTATCTGTACTCAGAGAGTCATCACTGTGTTATCTGTGGTGTTACATAGGACTGCAGGTGACATCTACTACATTATCTGTACTCAGAGAGTTATCACTGTGTTATCTGTGGTGTTACATAGGACTGCAGGTGACATCTACTACATTATCTGTACTCAGAGTTATCACTGTGTTATCTGTGGTGTTACATAGGACTGCAGATGACATCTACTGCATTATCTGTACTCAGAGAGTTATCACTATGTTATCTGTGGTGTTACATAGGATTGCAGGTGACATCTACTACATTATCTGTACTCAGAGAGTTATCACTGTGTTATCTGTGGTGTTACATAGGACTGCAGGTGACATCTACTACATTATCTGTACTCAGAGTTATCACTGTGTTATCTGTGGTGTTACATAGGACTGCAGGTGACAACTACTACATTACCTGTACTCAGAGAGTTATCACTGTGTTATCTGTGGTGTTACATAGGACTGCAGATGACATCTACTGCATTATCTGTACTCAGAGAGTTATCACTGTGTTATCTGTGGAGTTACATAGGACTGCATGTGACATCTACTACATTATTTGTACTCAGAGAGTTATCACTGTGTTATCTGTGGTGTTACATAGGACTGCAGATGACATCTACTGCATTATCTGTACTCAGAGAGTTATCACTGTGTTATCTGTGGTGTTACATAGGACTGCCGATGACATCCACTACATTATCTGTACTCAGAGAGTTATCACTGTGTTATCTGTGGTGTTACATAGGACTGCAGGTGACATCTACTACATTATCTGTACTCAGAGAGTTATCACTGTGTTATCTGTGGTGTTACATAGGACTGCAGGTGACATCTACTATATTATCTATATTCAGAGAGTTATCACTGTGTTATCTGTGGTGTTACACAGGACTGCAGGTGACATCTACTACATTATCTGTACTCAGATAGTTATCACTGTGTTATCTGTGGTGTTACATAGGACTGCAGGTGACATCTACTACATAATCTGTACTCAGAGAGATATCACTGTGTTATCTGTGGTGTTACATAGGACTGCAGGTGACATCTACTACATAATCTGTACTCAGAGAGATATCACTGTGTTATCTGTGGTGTTACATAGGACTGCAGGTGACATCTACTACATTATCTGTACTCAGAGAGTTATCACTGTGTTATCTGTGGAGTTACATAGGACTGCATGTGACATCTACTACATTATCTGTACTCAGAGAGTTATCACTGTGTTATCTGTGGTGTTACATAGGACTGCAGGTGACATCTACTACATTATCTGTACTCAGAGAGTTATCACTGTGTTATCTGTGGTGTTACATAGGACTGCACGTGACATCTTCTACATTATCTGTACTCAGAGAGTTATCACTGTGTTATCTGTGGTGTTACATAGGACTGCAGGTGACATCTACTACATAATCTGTACTCAGAGAGATATCACTGTGTTATCTGTGGTGTTACATAGGACTGCAGGTGACATCTACTACATTATCTGTACTCAGAGAGTTATCACTGTGTTATCTGTGGAGTTACATAGGACTGCATGTGACATCTACTACATTATCTGTACTCAGAGAGTTATCACTGTGTTATCTGTGGTGTTACATAGGACTGCAGGTGACATCTACTACATTATCTGTACTCAGAGAGTTATCACTGTGTTATCTGTGGTGTTACATAGGACTGCAGGTGACATCTACTACATTATCTGTACTCAAAGTTATCACTGTGTTATCTGTGGTGTTACATAGGACTGCAGGTGACATCTACTACATAATCTGTACTCAGAGAGATATCACTGTGTTATCTGTGGAGTTACATAGGACTGCATGTGACATCTACTACATTATCTGTACTCAGAGAGTTATCACTGTGTTATCTGTGGTGTTACATAGGACTGCACGTGACATCTTCTACATTATCTGTACTCAGAGAGTTATCACTGTGTTATCTGTGGTGTTACATAGGACTGCAGGTGACATCTACTACATAATCTGTACTCAGAGAGATATCACTGTGTTATCTGTGGTGTTACATAGGACTGCAGGTGACATCTACTACATTATCTGTACTCAGAGAGTTATCACTGTGTTATCTGTGGAGTTACATAGGAC
This sequence comes from Phyllobates terribilis, assembly GCF_046119375.1. Taxonomy (NCBI): domain Eukaryota; kingdom Metazoa; phylum Chordata; class Amphibia; order Anura; family Dendrobatidae; genus Phyllobates; species Phyllobates terribilis. The sequence goes on from NW_027362762.1 coordinate 5,767,109, forward strand.
TGCATGTGACATCTACTACATTATCTGTACTCAGAGAGTTATCACTGTGTTATCTGTGGTGTTACATAGGACTGCAGGTGACATCTACTACATTATCTGTACTCAGAGAGTTATCACTGTGTTATCTGTGGTGTTACATAGGACTGCAGGTGACATCTACTACATTATCTGTACTCAAAGTTATCACTGTGTTATCTGTGGTGTTACATAGGACTGCAGATGACATCTACTGCATTATCTGTACTCAGAGAGTTATCACTATGTTATCTGTGGAGTTACATAGGACTGCAGGTGACATCTACTACATTATCTGTACTCAGAGAGTTATCACTGTGTTATCTGTGGTGTTACATAGGACTGCAGGTGATATCTACTACATTATCTGTACTCAGAGAGTTATCACTGTGTTATCTGTGGTGTTACATAGGACTGCAGGTGACATCTACTACATTATCTGTACTCAGAGAGTTATCTCTGTGTTATCTGTGGTGTTACATAGGACTGCAGGTGACATATACTACATTATCTGTACTCAGAGAGTTATCACTGTGTTATCTGTGGTGTTACATAGGACTGCAGGTGACATCTACTACATTATCTGTACTCAGAGAGTTATCACTGTGTTATCTGTGGTGTTACATAGGACTGCAGGTGACATCTACTACATTATCTGTACTCAGAGAGTTATCACTGTGTTATCTGTGGTGTTACATAGGACTGCAGGTGACATCTACTACATTATCTGTACTCAGAGAGTTATCACTGTGTTATCTGTGGAGTTACATAGGACTGCATGTGACATCTACTACATTATCTGTACTCAGAGAGTTATCACTGTGTTATCTGTGGTGTTACATAGGACTGCAGGTGACATCTACTACATTATCTGTACTCAGAGAGTTATCACTGTGTTATCTGTGGTGTTACATAGGACAGCAGGTGATATCTACTACATTATCTGTACTCAGAGAGTTATCACTGTGTTATCTGTGGTGTTACATAGGACTGCAGATGACATCTACTACATTATCTGTACTCAGAGAGTTATCACTGTGTTATCTGTGGTGTTACATAGGACTGCAGGTGACATCTACTACATTATCTGTACTCAGAGAGTTATCACTGTGTTATCTGTGGTGTTACATAGGACTGCAGGTGACATCTACTACATTATCTGTACTCAGAGAGATATCACTGTGTTATCTGTGGTGTTACATAGGACTGCAGGTGACATCTACTACATTATCTGTACTCAGAGAGTTATCACTGTGTTATCTGTGGAGTTACATAGGACTGCATGTGACATCTACTACATTATCTGTACTCAGAGAGTTATCACTGTGTTATCTGTGGTGTTACATAGGACAGCAGGTGATATCTACTAAATTATATGTACTCAGAGAGTTATCACTGTGTTATCTGTGGTGTTACATAGGACTGCAGGTGACATCTACTACATTATCTGTACTCAGAGAGTTATCACTGTGTTATCTGTGGTGTTACATAGGACTGCAGATGACATCTACTGCATTATCTGTACTCAGAGAGTTATCACTATGTTATCTGTGGTGTTACATAGGACTGCAGGTGACATCTACTACATTATCTGTACTCAGAGAGTTATCACTGTGTTATCTGTGGTGTTACATAGGACTGCATGTGACATCTACTACATTATCTGTACTCAGAGAGTTATCACTGTGTTATCTGTGGTGTTACATAGGACTGCAGGTGACATATACTACATTATCTGTACTCAGAGAGATATCACTGTGTTATCTGTGGTGTTACATAGGACTGCAGGTGACATCTACTACATTATCTGTACTCAGAGAGTTATCACTGTGTTATCTGTGGTGTTACATAGGACTGGATGTGACATCTACTACATTATCTGTACTCAGAGAGTTATCACTGTGTTATCTGTGGTGTTACATAGGACTGCATGTGACATCTACTACATTATCTGTACTCAGAGAGTTATCACTGTGTTATCTGTGGTGTTACATAGGACTGCAGATGACATCTACTGCATTATCTGTACTCAGAGAGTTATCACTATGTTATCTGTGGTGTTACATAGGACTGCAGGTGACATCTACTACATTATCTGTACTCAGAGAGTTATCACTGTGTTATCTGTGGTGTTACATAGGACTGCATGTGACATCTACTACATTATCTGTACTCAGAGAGTTATCACTGTGTTATCTGTGGTGTTACATAGGACTGCAGGTGACATCTACTACATTATCTGTACTCAGAGAGTTATCACTGTGTTATCTGTGGTGGTACATAGGACTGCAGGTGACATCTACTACATTATCTGTACTCAGAGAGTTATCACTGTGTTATCTGTGGTGTTACATAGGACAGCAGGTGACATCTACTACATTATCTGTACTCAGAGAGTTATCACTGTGTTATCTGTGGTGTTACATAGGACTGCAGGTGACATCTACTACATTATCTGTACTCAGAGAGTTATCACTATGTTATCTGTGGTGTTACATAGGACTGCAGATGACATCTACTGCATTATCTGTACTCAGAGAGTTATCACTGTGTTATCTGTGGAGTTACATAGGACTGCAGATGACATCTACTACATTATCTGTACTCAGAGAGTTATCACTGTGTTATCTGTGGTGTTACATAGGACTGCAGATGACATCTACTGCATTATCTGTACTCAGAGAGTTATCACTGTGTTATCTGTGGAGTTACATAGGACTGCAGGTGACATCTACTACTTTATCTGTACTCAGGGAGTTATCACTGTGTTATCTGTGGTGTTACATAGGACTGCAGGTGACATCTACTACATTATCTGTACTCAGAGAGTTATCACTGTGTTATCTGTGGTGTTACATAGGACTGCAGATGACATCTACTGCATTATCTGTACTCAGAGAGTTATCACTATGTTATCTGTGGTGTTACATAGGACTGCAGGTGACATCTACTACATTATCTGTACTCAGAGAGTTATCACTGTGTTATCTGTGGTGTTACATAGGACTGCATGTGACATCTACTACATTATCTGTACTCAGAGAGTTATCACTGTGTTATCTGTGGTGTTACATAGGACTGCAGGTGACATCTACTACATTATCTGTACTCAGAGAGTTATCACTGTGTTATCTGTGGTGTTACATAGGACTGCAGGTGACATCTACTACATTATCTGTACTCAGAGAGTTATCACTGTGTTATCTGTGGTGTTACATAGGACTGCAGGTGACATCTACTACATTATCTGTACTCAGAGAGTTATCACTGTGTTATCTGTGGTGTTACATAGGACTGCAGGTGACATCTACTACATTATCTGTACTCAGAGAGTTATCACTGTGTTATCTGTGGTGTTACATAGGACTGCAGGTGACACCTACTGCATTATCTGTACTCAGAGAGTTATCACTGTGTTATCTGTGGTGTTACATAGGACTGCAGGTGACATCTACTACATTATCTGTACTCAGAGAGTTATCACTGTGTTATCTGTGGTGTTACATAGGACTGCAGGTGACATCTACTACATTATCTGTACTCAGGGAGTTATCACTGTGTTATCTGTGGTGTTACATAGGACTGCAGGTGACATATACTACATTATCTATACTCAGAGAGTTATCACTGTGTTATCTGTGGTGTTACACAGGACTGCAAGTGACATCTACTACATTATCTGTACTCAGAGAGTTATCACTGTGTTATCTGTGGTGTTACATAGGACTGCAGGTGACATCTACTACATTATCTGTACTCAGAGAGATATCACTGTGTTATCTGTGGTGTTACATAGGACTGCAGGTGACATCTACTACATTATCTGTACTCAGAGAGTTATCACTGTGTTATCTGTGGAGTTACATAGGACTGCAGGTGACATCTACTACATTATCTGTACTCAGAGAGTTATCACTGTGTTATCTGTGGTGTTACATAGGACAGCAGGTGATATCTACTACATTATCTGTACTCAGAGAGTTATCACTGTGTTATCTGTGGTGTTACATAGGACTGCAGGTGACATATACTACATTATCTATACTCAGAGAGTTATCACTGTGTTATCTGTGGTGTTACATAGGACAGCAGGTGATATCTACTACATTATCTGTACTCAGAGAGTTATCACTGTGTTATCTGTGGTGTTACATAGGACTGCAGGTGACATATACTACATTATCTATACTCAGAGAGTTATCACTGTGTTATCTGTGGTGTTACATAGGACTGCAGGTGACATCTACTACATTATCTGTACTCAGAGAGTTATCACTGTGTTATCTGTGGTGTTACATAGGACTGCAGATGACATCTACTGCATTATCTGTACTCAGAGAGTTATCACTATGTTATCTGTGGTGTTACATAGGACTGCAGGTGACATCTACTACATTATCTGTACTCAGAGAGTTATCACTGTGTTATCTGTGGTGTTACATAGGACTGCAGGTGACATCTACTACATTATCTGTACTCAGAGAGTTATCACTGTGTTATCTGTGGTGTTACATAGGACTGCAGGTGACATCTACTACATTATCTGTACTCAGAGAGTTATCACTGTGTTATCTGTGGTGTTACATAGGACTGCAGGTGACATCTACTACATTATCTGTACTCAGAGAGTTATCACTGTGTTATCTGTGGTGTTACATAGGACTGCAGGTGACATCTACTACATTATCTGTACTCAGAGAGTTATCACTGTGTTATCTGTGGTGTTACATAGGACTGCATGTGACATCTACTACATTATCTGTACTCAGAGAGTTATCACTGTGTTATCTGTGGTGTTACATAGGACTGCAGGTGACATCTACTACATTATCTGTACTCAGAGAGTTATCACTGTGTTATCTGTGGTGTTACATAGGACTGCAGGTGACATCTACTACATTATCTGTACTCAGAGAGTTATCACTGTGTTATCTGTGGTGTTACATAGGACTGCAGGTGACATCTACTACATTATCTGTACTCAGAGAGTTATCACTGTGTTATCTGTGGTGTTACATAGGACTGCAGGTGACATCTACTACATTATCTGTACTCAGAGAGTTATCACTGTGTTATCTGTGGTGTTACATAGGACTGCAGGTGACACCTACTGCATTATCTGTACTCAGAGAGTTATCACTGTGTTATCTGTGGTGTTACATAGGACTGCAGGTGACATCTACTACATTATCTGTACTCAGAGAGTTATCACTGTGTTATCTGTGGTGTTACATAGGACTGCAGGTGACATCTACTACATTATCTGTACTCAGGGAGTTATCACTGTGTTATCTGTGGTGTTACATAGGACTGCAGGTGACATATACTACATTATCTATACTCAGAGAGTTATCACTGTGTTATCTGTGGTGTTACACAGGACTGCAAGTGACATCTACTACATTATCTGTACTCAGAGAGTTATCACTGTGTTATCTGTGGTGTTACATAGGACTGCAGGTGACATCTACTACATTATCTGTACTCAGAGAGATATCACTGTGTTATCTGTGGTGTTACATAGGACTGCAGGTGACATCTACTACATTATCTGTACTCAGAGAGTTATCACTGTGTTATCTGTGGAGTTACATAGGACTGCAGGTGACATCTACTACATTATCTGTACTCAGAGAGTTATCACTGTGTTATCTGTGGTGTTACATAGGACAGCAGGTGATATCTACTACATTATCTGTACTCAGAGAGTTATCACTGTGTTATCTGTGGTGTTACATAGGACTGCAGGTGACATATACTACATTATCTATACTCAGAGAGTTATCACTGTGTTATCTGTGGTGTTACATAGGACTGCAGGTGACATCTACTACATTATCTGTACTCAGAGAGTTATCACTGTGTTATCTGTGGTGTTACATAGGACTGCAGATGACATCTACTGCATTATCTGTACTCAGAGAGTTATCACTATGTTATCTGTGGTGTTACATAGGACTGCAGGTGACATCTACTACATTATCTGTACTCAGAGAGTTATCACTGTGTTATCTGTGGTGTTACATAGGACTGCAGGTGACATCTACTACATTATCTGTACTCAGAGAGTTATCACTGTGTTATCTGTGGTGTTACATAGGACTGCAGGTGACATCTACTACATTATCTGTACTCAGAGAGTTATCACTGTGTTATCTGTGGTGTTACATAGGACTGCAGGTGACATCTATTACATTATCTGTACTCAGAGAGTTATCACTGTGTTATCTGTGGTGTTACATAGGACTGCAGGTGACATCTACTACATTATCTGTACTCAGAGAGTTATCACTGTGTTATCTGTGGTGTTACATAGGACTGCAGGTGACATCTACTACATTATCTGTACTCAGAGAGTTATCACTGTGTTATCTGTGGTGTTACATAGGACTGCAGATGACATCTACTGCATTATCTGTACTCAGAGAGTTATCACTATGTTATCTGTGGTGTTACATAGGACTGCAGGTGACACCTACTGCATTATCTGTACTCAGAGAGTTATCACTGTGTTATCTGTGGTGTTACATAGGACTGCAGGTGACATCTACTACATTATCTGTACTCAGAGAGTTATCACTGTGTTATCTGTGGTGTTACATAGGACTGCAGGTGACATCTACTACATTATCTGTACTCAGGGAGTTATCACTGTGTTATCTGTGGTGTTACATAGGACTGCAGGTGACATATACTACATTATCTATACTCAGAGAGTTATCACTGTGTTATCTGTGGTGTTACACAGGACTGCAGGTGACATCTACTACATTATCTGTACTCAGAGAGTTATCGCTGTGTTATCTGTGGAGTTACATAGGACTGCATGTGACATCTACTACATTATCTGTACTCAGAGAGTTATCACTGTGTTATCTGTGGTGTTACATAGGACTGCAGGTGACATCTACTACATTATCTGTACTCAGAGAGTTATCACTGTGTTATCTGTGGTGTTACATAGGACTGCAGGTGACATCTACTACATTATCAGTACTCAGAGTTATCACTGTGTTATCTGTGGTGTTACATAGGACTGCAGATGACATCTACTGCATTATCTGTACTCAGAGAGTCATCACTGTGTTATCTGTGGTGTTACATAGGACTGCAGGTGACATCTACTACATTATCTGTACTCAGAGAGTTATCACTGTGTTATCTGTGGTGTTACATAGGACTGCAGGTGACATCTACTACATTATCTGTACTCAGAGTTATCACTGTGTTATCTGTGGTGTTACATAGGACTGCAGATGACATCTACTGCATTATCTGTACTCAGAGTTATCACTGTGTTATCTGTGGTGTTACATAGGACTGCAGGTGACATCTACTACATTATCAGTACTCAGAGTTATCACTGTGTTATCTGTGGTGTTACATAGGACTGCAGGTGACATCTACTACATTATCTGTACTCAGAGTTATCACTGTGTTATCTGTGGTGTTACATAGGACTGCAGGTGACAACTACTACATTACCTGTACTCAGAGAGTTATCACTGTGTTATCTGTGGTGTTACATAGGACTGCAGATGACATCTACTGCATTATCTGTACTCAGAGAGTTATCACTGTGTTATCTGTGGAGTTACATAGGACTGCATGTGACATCTACTACATTATCTGTACTCAGAGAGTTATCACTGTGTTATCTGTGGTGTTACATAGGACTGCAGATGACATCTACTGCATTATCTGTACTCAGAGAGTTATCACTGTGTTATCTGTGGTGTTACATAGGACTGCCGATGACATCCACTACATTATCTGTACTCAGAGAGTTATCACTGTGTTATCTGTGGTGTTACATAGGACTGCAGGTGACATCTACTACATTATCTGTACTCAGAGAGTTATCACAGTGTTATCTGTGGTGTTACATAGGACTGCAGGTGACATCTACTATATTATCTATATTCAGAGAGTTATCACTGTGTTATCTGTGGTGTTACACAGGACTGCAGGTGACATCTACTACATTATCTGTACTCAGATAGTTATCACTGTGTTATCTGTGGTGTTACATAGGACTGCAGGTGACATCTACTACATAATCTGTACTCAGAGAGATATCACTGTGTTATCTGTGGTGTTACATAGGACTGCAGGTGACATCTACTACATTATCTGTACTCAGAGAGTTATCACTGTGTTATCTGTGGAGTTACATAGGACTACATGTGACATCTACTACATTATCTGTACTCAGAGAGTTATCACTGTGTTATCTGTGGTGTTACATAGGACTGCACGTGACATCTACTACATTATCTGTACTCAGAGAGTTATCACTGTGTTATCTGTGGTGTTACATAGGACTGCAGGTGACATCTACTACATAATCTGTACTCAGAGAGATATCACTGTGTTATCTGTGGTGTTACATAGGACTGCAGGTGACATCTACTACATTATCTGTACTCAGAGAGTTATCACTGTGTTATCTGTGGAGTTACATAGGACTGCATGTGACATCTACTACATTATCTGTACTCAGAGAGTTATCACTGTGTTATCTGTGGTGTTACATAGGACTGCAGGTGACATCTACTACATTATCTGTACTCAAAGTTATCACTGTGTTATCTGTGGTGTTACATAGGACTGCAGATGACATCTACTGCATTATCTGTACTCAGAGAGTTATCACTATGTTATCTGTGGAGTTACATAGGACTGCAGGTGACATCTACTACATTATCTGTACTCAGAGAGTTATCACTGTGTTATCTGTGGTGTTACATAGGACTGCAGGTGACATCTACTACATTATCTGTACTCAAAGTTATCACTGTGTTATCTGTGGTGTTACATAGGACTGCAGATGACATCTACTGCATTATCTGTACTCAGAGAGTTATCACTATGTTATCTGTGGAGTTACATAGGACTGCAGGTGACATCTACTACATTATCTGTACTCAGAGAGTTATCACTGTGTTATCTGTGGTGTTACATAGGACTGCAGGTGATATCTACTACATTATCTGTACTCAGAGAGTTATCACTGTGTTATCTGTGGTGTTACATAGGACTGCAGGTGACATCTACTACATTATCTGTACTCAGAGAGTTATCACTGTGTTATCTGTGGTGTTACATAGGACTGCAGATGACATCTACTGCATTATCTGTACTCAGAGAGTTATCACTATGTTATCTGTGGTGTTACATAGGACTGCAGATGACATCTACTGCATTATCTGTACTCAGAGAGTTATCACTATGTTATCTGTGGTGTTACATAGGACTGCAGATGACATCTGCTACATTATCTGTACTCAGAGAGTTATCACTGTGTTATCTGTGGAGTTACATAGGACTTCATTTGACATCTACTACATTATCTGTACTCAGAGAGTTATCACTGTGTTATCTGTGGTGTTACATAGGACTGCAGGTGACATCTACTACATTATCTGTACTCAGAGAGATATCACTGTGTTATCTGTGGTGTTACATAGGACTGCAGGTGACATCTACTACATTATCTGTACTCAGAGAGTTATCACTGTGTTATCTGTGGTGTTACATAGGACTGCAGGTGACATCTACTACATTATCTGTACTCAGAGAGTTATCACTGTGTTATCTGTGGTGTTACATAGGACTGCAGGTGACATCTGCTACATTATCTGTACTCAGAGAGATATCACTGTGTTATCTGTGGTGTTACATAGGACTGCAGGTGACATCTACTACATTATATGTACTCAGAGAGTTATCACTGTGTTATCTGTGGTGTTACATAGGACTGCAGGTGACATCTACTACATTATCTGTACTCAGAGAGTTATCACTGTGTTATCTGTGGTGTTACATAGGACTGCAGATGACATCTACTACATTATCTGTACTCAGAGAGTTATCACTGTGTTATCTGTGGTGTTACATAGGACTGCAGGTGACATCTACTACATTATCTGTACTCAGAGAGTTATCACTGTGTTATCTGTGGTGTTACATAGGACTGCAGGTGACATCTACTACATTATCTGTACTCAGAGAGATATCACTGTGTTATCTGTGGTGTTACATAGGACTGCAGGTGACATCTACTACATTATCTGTACTCAGAGAGTTATCACTGTGTTATCTGTGGAGTTACATAGGACTGCATGTGACATCTACTACATTATCTGTACTCAGAGAGTTATCACTGTGTTATCTGTGGTGTTACATAGGACAGCAGGTGATATCTACTAAATTATATGTACTCAGAGAGTTATCACTGTGTTATCTGTGGTGTTACATAGGACTGCAGGTGACATCTACTACATTATCTGTACTCAGAGAGTTATCACTGTGTTATCTGTGGTGTTACATAGGACTGCAGATGACATCTACTGCATTATCTGTACTCAGAGAGTTATCACTATGTTATCTGTGGAGTTACATAGGACTGCAGGTGACATCTACTACATTATCTGTACTCAGAGAGTTATCACTGTGTTATCTGTGGTGTTACATAGGACTGCAGGTGACATCTACTACATTATCTGTACTCAAAGTTATCACTGTGTTATCTGTGGTGTTACATAGGACTGCAGATGACATCTACTGCATTATCTGTACTCAGAGAGTTATCACTATGTTATCTGTGGAGTTACATAGGACTGCAGGTGACATCTACTACATTATCTGTACTCAGAGAGTTATCACTGTGTTATCTGTGGTGTTACATAGGACTGCAGGTGATATCTACTACATTATCTGTACTCAGAGAGTTATCACTGTGTTATCTGTGGTGTTACATAGGACTGCAGGTGACATCTACTACATTATCTGTACTCAGAGAGTTATCACTGTGTTATCTGTGGTGTTACATAGGACTGCAGATGACATCTACTGCATTATCTGTACTCAGAGAGTTATCACTATGTTATCTGTGGTGTTACATAGGACTGCAGATGACATCTACTGCATTATCTGTACTCAGAGAGTTATCACTATGTTATCTGTGGTGTTACATAGGACTGCAGATGACATCTGCTACATTATCTGTACTCAGAGAGTTATCACTGTGTTATCTGTGGAGTTACATAGGACTTCATTTGACATCTACTACATTATCTGTACTCAGAGAGTTATCACTGTGTTATCTGTGGTGTTACATAGGACTGCAGGTGACATCTACTACATTATCTGTACTCAGAGAGATATCACTGTGTTATCTGTGGTGTTACATAGGACTGCAGGTGACATCTACTACATTATCTGTACTCAGAGAGTTATCTCTGTGTTATCTGTGGTGTTACATAGGACTGCAGGTGACATATACTACATTATCTGTACTCAGAGAGTTATCACTGTGTTATCTGTGGTGTTACATAGGACTGCAGGTGACATCTACTACATTATCTGTACTCAGAGAGTTATCACTGTGTTATCTGTGGTGTTACATAGGACTGCAGGTGACATCTGCTACAGTATCTGTACTCAGAGAGATATCACTGTGTTATCTGTGGTGTTACATAGGACTGCAGGTGACATCTACTACATTATATGTACTCAGAGAGTTATCACTGTGTTATCTGTGGTGTTACATAGGACTGCAGGTGACATCTACTACATTATCTGTACTCAGAGAGTTATCACTGTGTTATCTGTGGTGTTACATAGGACTGCAGATGACATCTACTACATTATCTGTACTCAGAGAGTTATCACTGTGTTATCTGTGGTGTTACATAGGACTGCAGGTGACATCTACTACATTATCTGTACTCAGAGAGTTATCACTGTGTTATCTGTGGTGTTACATAGGACTGCAGGTGACATCTACTACATTATCTGTACTCAGAGAGATATCACTGTGTTATCTGTGGTGTTACATAGGACTGCAGGTGACATCTACTACATTATCTGTACTCAGAGAGTTATCACTGTGTTATCTGTGGAGTTACATAGGACTGCATGTGACATCTACTACATTATCTGTACTCAGAGAGTTATCACTGTGTTATCTGTGGTGTTACATAGGACAGCAGGTGATATCTACTAAATTATATGTACTCAGAGAGTTATCACTGTGTTATCTGTGGTGTTACATAGGACTGCAGGTGACATCTACTACATTATCTGTACTCAGAGAGTTATCACTGTGTTATCTGTGGTGTTACATAGGACTGCAGATGACATCTACTGCATTATCTGTACTCAGAGAGTTATCACTATGTTATCTGTGGTGTTACATAGGACTGCAGGTGACATCTACTACATTATCTGTACTCAGAGAGTTATCACTGTGTTATCTGTGGTGTTACATAGGACTGCATGTGACATCTACTACATTATCTGTACTCAGAGAGTTATCACTGTGTTATCTGTGGTGTTACATAGGACTGCAGGTGACATATACTACATTATCTGTACTCAGAGAGATATCACTGTGTTATCTGTGGTGTTACATAGGACTGCAGGTGACATCTACTACATTATCTGTACTCAGAGAGTTATCACTGTGTTATCTGTGGTGTTACATAGGACTGGATGTGACATCTACTACATTATCTGTACTCAGAGAGTTATCACTGTGTTATCTGTGGTGTTACATAGGACTGCAGATGACATCTACTGCATTATCTGTACTCAGAGAGTTATCACTATGTTATCTGTGGTGTTACATAGGACTGCAGGTGACATCTACTACATTATCTGTACTCAGAGAGTTATCACTGTGTTATCTGTGGTGTTACATAGGACTGCATGTGACATCTACTACATTATCTGTACTCAGAGAGTTATCACTGTGTTATCTGTGGTGTTACATAGGACTGCAGGTGACATCTACTACATTATCTGTACTCAGAGAGTTATCACTGTGTTATCTGTGGTGTTACATAGGACTGCAGGTGACATCTACTACATTATCTGTACTCAGAGAGTTATCACTGTGTTATCTGTGGTGTTACATAGGACAGCAGGTGATATCTACTACATTATCTGTACTCAGAGAGTTATCACTGTGTTATCTGTGGTGTTACATAGGACTGCAGATGACATCTACTGCATTATCTGTACTCAGAGAGTTATCACTATGTTATCTGTGGTGTTACATAGGACTGCAGATGACATCTACTGCATTATCTGTACTCAGAGAGTTATCACTGTGTTATCTGTGGAGTTACATAGGACTGCAGATGACATCTACTACATTATCTGTACTCAGAGAGTTATCACTGTGTTATCTGTGGTGTTACATAGGACTGCAGATGACATCTACTGCATTATCTGTACTCGGAGAGTTATCACTGTGTTATCTGTGGAGTTACATAGGACTGCAGATGACATCTACTACATTATCTGTACTCAGAGAGTTATCACTGTGTTATCTGTGGTGTTACATAGGACTGCAGGTGACATCTACTACATTATCTGTACTCAGAGAGTTATCACTGTGTTATCTGTGGTGTTACATAGGACTGCATGTGACATCTACTACATTATCTGTACTCAGAGAGTTATCACTGTGTTATCTGTGGTGTTACATAGGACTGCAGGTGACACCTACTGCATTATCTGTACTCAGAGAGTTATCACTGTGTTATCTGTGGTGTTACATAGGACTGCAGGTGACATCTACTACATTATCTGTACTCAGAGAGTTATCACTGTGTTATCTGTGGTGTTACATAGGACTGCAGGTGACATCTACTACTTTATCTGTACTCAGGGAGTTATCACTGTGTTATCTGTGGTGTTACATAGGACTGCAGGTGACATATACTACATTATCTGTACTCAGAGAGTTATCACTGTGTTATCTGTGGTGTTACACAGGACTGCAGGTGACATCTACTACATTATCTGTACTCAGAGAGTTATCACTGTGTTATCTGTGGTGTTACATAGGACTGCAGATGACATCTACTGCATTATCTGTACTCAGAGAGTTATCACTATGTTATCTGTGGTGTTACATAGGACTGCAGATGACATCTACTGCATTATCTGTACTCAGAGAGTTATCACTGTGTTATCTGTGGAGTTACATAGGACTGCATGTGACATCTACTACATTATCTGTACTCAGAGAGATATCACTGTGTTATCTGTGGTGTTACATAGGACTGCAGGTGACATCTACTACATTACCTGTACTCACAGAGTTATCACTGTGTTATCTGTGGTGTTACATAGGACTGCAGGTGACATCTACTACATTATCTGTACTCAGAGAGTTATCACTGTGTTATCTGTGGAGTTACATAGGACTGCATGTGACATCTACTACATTATCTGTACTCAGAGAGTTATCACTGTGTTATCTGTGGTGTTACATAGGACTGCAGGTGACATCTACTACATTATCTGTACTCAGAGAGTTATCATTGTGTTATCTGTGGTGTTACATAGGACTGCAGATGACATCTACTGCATTATCTGTACTCAGAGAGTTATCACTATGTTATCTGTGGTGTTACATAGGACTGCAGGTGACATCTACTACATTATCTGTACTCAGAGAGTTATCACTGTGTTATCTGTGGTGTTACATAGGACTGCATGTGACATCTACTACATTATCTGTACTCAGAGAGTTATCACTGTGTTATCTGTGGAGTTACATAGGACTGCAGGTGACATCTACTACATTATCTGTACTCAGAGAGTTATCACTGTGTTATCTGTGGTGTTACATAGGACTGCAGGTGATATCTACTACATTATCTGTACTCAGAGGGTTATCACTGTGTTATCTGTGGTGTTACATAGGACTGCAGATGACATCTACTGCATTATCTGTACTCAGAGAGTTATCACTATGTTATCTGTGGTGTTACATAGGACTGCAGATGACATCTACTGCATTATCTGTACTCAGAGAGTTATCACTGTGTTATCTGTGGAGTTACATAGGACTGCAGATTACATCTACTGCATTATCTGTACTCAGAGAGTTATCACTGTGTTATCTGTGGAGTTACATAGGACTGCAGATGACATCTACTACATTATCTGTACTCAGAGAGTTATCACTGTGTTATCTGTGGTGTTACATAGGACTGCAGATGACATCTACTACATTATCTGTACTCAGAGAGTTATCACTGTGTTATCTGTGGTGTTACATAGGACTGCAGGTGACATCTACTACATTATCTGTACTCAGAGAGTTATCACTGTGTTATCTGTGGTGTTACATAGGACTGCAGGTGACACCTACTGCATTATCTGTACTCAGAGAGTTATCACTGTGTTATCTGTGGTGTTACATAGGACTGCAGGTGACATCTACTACATTATCTGTACTCAGAGAGTTATCACTGTGTTATCTGTGGTGTTACATAGGACTGCAGGTGACATCTACTACATTATCTGTACTCAGGGAGTTATCACTGTGTTATCTGTGGTGTTACATAGGACTGCAGGTGACATATACTACATTATCTATACTCAGAGAGTTATCACTGTGTTATCTGTGGTGTTACACAGGACTGCAAGTGACATCTACTACATTATCTGTACTCAGAGAGTTATCACTGTGTTATCTGTGGTGTTACATAGGACTGCAGGTGACATCTACTACATTATCTGTACTCAGAGAGATATCACTGTGTTATCTGTGGTGTTACATAGGACTGCATGTGACATCTACTACATTATCTGTACTCAGAGAGTTATCACTGTGTTATCTGTGGAGTTACATAGGACTGCAGGTGACATCTACTACATTATCTGTACTCAGAGAGTTATCACTGTGTTATCTGTGGTGTTACATAGGACTGCAGGTGATATCTACTACATTATCTGTACTCAGAGGGTTATCACTGTGTTATCTGTGGTGTTACATAGGACTGCAGATGACATCTACTGCATTATCTGTACTCAGAGAGTTATCACTATGTTATCTGTGGTGTTACATAGGACTGCAGATGACATCTACTGCATTATCTGTACTCAGAGAGTTATCACTGTGTTATCTGTGGAGTTACATAGGACTGCAGATTACATCTACTGCATTATCTGTACTCAGAGAGTTATCACTGTGTTATCTGTGGAGTTACATAGGACTGCAGATGACATCTACTACATTATCTGTACTCAGAGAGTTATCACTGTGTTATCTGTGGTGTTACATAGGACTGCAGATGACATCTACTACATTATCTGTACTCAGAGAGTTATCACTGTGTTATCTGTGGTGTTACATAGGACTGCAGGTGACATCTACTACATTATCTGTACTCAGAGAGTTATCACTGTGTTATCTGTGGTGTTACATAGGACTGCAGGTGACACCTACTGCATTATCTGTACTCAGAGAGTTATCACTGTGTTATCTGTGGTGTTACATAGGACTGCAGGTGACATCTACTACATTATCTGTACTCAGAGAGTTATCACTGTGTTATCTGTGGTGTTACATAGGACTGCAGGTGACATCTACTACATTATCTGTACTCAGGGAGTTATCACTGTGTTATCTGTGGTGTTACATAGGACTGCAGGTGACATATACTACATTATCTATACTCAGAGAGTTATCACTGTGTTATCTGTGGTGTTACACAGGACTGCAAGTGACATCTACTACATTATCTGTACTCAGAGAGTTATCACTGTGTTATCTGTGGTGTTACATAGGACTGCAGGTGACATCTACTACATTATCTGTACTCAGAGAGATATCACTGTGTTATCTGTGGTGTTACATAGGACTGCAGGTGACATCTACTACATTATCTGTACTCAGAGAGTTATCACTGTGTTATCTGTGGAGTTACATAGGACTGCAGGTGACATCTACTACATTATCTGTACTCAGAGAGTTATCACTGTGTTATCTGTGGTGTTACATAGGACAGCAGGTGATATCTACTACATTATCTGTACTCAGAGAGTTATCACTGTGTTATCTGTGGTGTTACATAGGACTGCAGGTGACATATACTACATTATCTATACTCAGAGAGTTATCACTGTGTTATCTGTGGTGTTACATAGGACAGCAGGTGATATCTACTACATTATATGTACTCAGAGAGTTATCACTGTGTTATCTGTGGTGTTACATAGGACTGCAGGTGACATCTACTACATTATCTGTACTCAGAGAGTTATCACTGTGTTATCTGTGGTGTTACATAGGACTGCAGAAGACATCTACTGCATTATCTGTACTCAGAGAGTTATCACTATGTTATCTGTGGTGTTACATAGGACTGCAGGTGACATCTACTACATTATCTGTACTCAGAGAGTTATCACTGTGTTATCTGTGGTGTTACATAGGACTGCATGTGACATCTACTACATTATCTGTACTCAGAGAGTTATCACTGTGTTATCTGTGGTGTTACATAGGACTGCAGGTGACATCTACTACATTATCTGTACTCAGAGAGTTATCACTGTGTTATCTGTGGTGTTACATACTACTGCAGGTGACATCTACTACATTATCTGTACTCAGAGAGTTATCACTGTGTTATCTGTGGTGTTACATAGGACTGCAGGTGACATCTACTACATTATCTGTACTCAGAGAGTTATCACTGTGTTATCTGTGGTGTTACATAGGACTGCAGGTGACATCTACTACATTATCTGTACTCAGAGAGTTATCACTGTGTTATCTGTGGTGTTACATAGGACTGCAGGTGACACCTACTGCATTATCTGTACTCAGAGAGTTGTCACTGTGTTATCTGTGGTGTTACATAGGACTGCAGGTGACATCTACTACATTATCTGTACTCAGAGAGTTATCACTGTGTTATCTGTGGTGTTACATAGGACTGCAGGTGACATCTACTACATTATCTGTACTCAGGGAGTTATCACTGTGTTATCTGTGGTGTTACATAGGACTGCAGGTGACATATACTACATTATCTATACTCAGAGAGTTATCACTGTGTTATCTGTGGTGTTACACAGGACTGCAAGTGACATCTACTACATTATCTGTACTCAGAGAGTTATCACTGTGTTATCTGTGGTGTTACATAGGACTGCAGGTGACATCTACTACATTATCTGTACTCAGAGAGATATCACTGTGTTATCTGTGGTGTTACATAGGACTGCAGGTGACATCTACTACATTATCTGTACTCAGAGAGTTATCACTGTGTTATCTGTGGAGTTACATAGGACTGCAGGTGACATCTACTACATTATCTGTACTCAGAGAGTTATCACTGTGTTATCTGTGGTGTTACATAGGACAGCAGTTGATATCTACTACATTATCTGTACTCAGAGAGTTATCACTGTGTTATCTGTGGTGTTACATAGGACTGCAGGTGACATATACTACATTATCTATACTCAGAGAGTTATCACTGTGTTATCTGTGGTGTTACATAGGACAGCAGGTGATATCTACTACATTATATGTACTCAGAGAGTTATCACTGTGTTATCTGTGGTGTTACATAGGACTGCAGGTGACATCTACTACATTATCTGTACTCAGAGAGTTATCACTGTGTTATCTGTGGTGTTACATAGGACTGCAGATGACATCTACTGCATTATCTGTACTCAGAGAGTTATCACTATGTTATCTGTGGTGTTACATAGGACTGCAGGTGACATCTACTACATTATCTGTACTCAGAGAGTTATCACTGTGTTATCTGTGGTGTTACATAGGACTGCATGTGACATCTACTACATTATCTGTACTCAGAGAGTTATCACTGTGTTATCTGTGGTGTTACATAGGACTGCAGGTGACATCTACTACATTATCTGTACTCAGAGAGTTATCACTGTGTTATCTGTGGTGTTACATAGGACTGCAGGTGACATCTACTACATTATCTGTACTCAGAGAGTTATCACTGTGTTATCTGTGGTGTTACATAGGACTGCAGGTGACATCTACTACATTATCTGTACTCAGAGAGTTATCACTGTGTTATCTGTGGTGTTACATAGGACTGCAGATGACATCTACTGCATTATCTGTACTCAGAGAGTTATCACTATGTTATCTGTGGTGTTACATAGGACTGCAGGTGACACCTACTGCATTATCTGTACTCAGAGAGTTATCACTGTGTTATCTGTGGTGTTACATAGGACTGCAGGTGACATCTACTACATTATCTGTACTCAGAGAGTTATCACTGTGTTATCTGTGTTGTTACATAGGACTGCAGGTGACATCTACTACATTATCTGTACTCAGGGAGTTATCACTGTGTTATCTGTGGTGTTACATAGGACTGCAGGTGACATATACTACATTATCTGTACTCAGAGAGTTATCACTGTGTTATCTGTGGTGTTACATAGGACTGCAGGTGACATCTACTACATTATCTGTACTCAGAGAGTTATCACTGTGTTATCTGTGGTGTTACATAGGACTGCAGGTGACATCTACTACATTATCTGTACTCAGAGAGTTATCACTGTGTTATCTGTGGTGTTACATAGGACTGCAGGTGACATCTACTACATTATCTGTACTCAGAGAGTTATCACTGTGTTATCTGTGGTGTTACATAGGACTGCAGGTGACATCTACTACATTATCTGTACTCAGAGAGTTATCACTGTGTTATCTGTGGTGTTACATAGGACTGCAGATGACATCTACTACATTATCTGTACTCAGAGAGTTATCACTGTGTTATCTGTGGTGTTACATAGGACTGCAGGTGACATCTACTACATTATCTGTACTCAGAGAGTTATCACTGTGTTATCTGTGGTGTTACATAGGACTGCAGGTGACACCTACTGCATTATCTGTACTCAGAGAGTTATCACTGTGTTATCTGTGGTGTTACATAGGACTGCAGGTGACATCTACTACATTATCTGTACTCAGAGAGTTATCACTGTGTTATCTGTGGTGTTACATAGGACTGCAGGTGACATCTACTACATTATCTGTACTCAGGGAGTTATCACTGTGTTATCTGTGGTGTTACATAGGACTGCAGGTGACATATACTACATTATCTATACTCAGAGAGTTATCACTGTGTTATCTGTGGTGTTACACAGGACTGCAAGTGACATCTACTACATTATCTGTACTCAGAGAGTTATCACTGTGTTATCTGTGGTGTTACATAGGACTGCAGGTGACATCTACTACATTATCTGTACTCAGAGAGATATCACTGTGTTATCTGTGGTGTTACATAGGACTGCATGTGACATCTACTACATTATCTGTACTCAGAGAGTTATCACTGTGTTATCTGTGGAGTTACATAGGACTGCAGGTGACATCTACTACATTATCTGTACTCAGAGAGTTATCACTGTGTTATCTGTGGTGTTACATAGGACTGCAGGTGATATCTACTACATTATCTGTACTCAGAGGGTTATCACTGTGTTATCTGTGGTGTTACATAGGACTGCAGATGACATCTACTGCATTATCTGTACTCAGAGAGTTATCACTATGTTATCTGTGGTGTTACATAGGACTGCAGATGACATCTACTGCATTATCTGTACTCAGAGAGTTATCACTGTGTTATCTGTGGAGTTACATAGGACTGCAGATTACATCTACTGCATTATCTGTACTCAGAGAGTTATCACTGTGTTATCTGTGGAGTTACATAGGACTGCAGATGACATCTACTACATTATCTGTACTCAGAGAGTTATCACTGTGTTATCTGTGGTGTTACATAGGACTGCAGATGACATCTACTACATTATCTGTACTCAGAGAGTTATCACTGTGTTATCTGTGGTGTTACATAGGACTGCAGGTGACATCTACTACATTATCTGTACTCAGAGAGTTATCACTGTGTTATCTGTGGTGTTACATAGGACTGCAGGTGACACCTACTGCATTATCTGTACTCAGAGAGTTATCACTGTGTTATCTGTGGTGTTACATAGGACTGCAGGTGACATCTACTACATTATCTGTACTCAGAGAGTTATCACTGTGTTATCTGTGGTGTTACATAGGACTGCAGGTGACATCTACTACATTATCTGTACTCAGGGAGTTATCACTGTGTTATCTGTGGTGTTACATAGGACTGCAGGTGACATATACTACATTATCTATACTCAGAGAGTTATCACTGTGTTATCTGTGGTGTTACACAGGACTGCAAGTGACATCTACTACATTATCTGTACTCAGAGAGTTATCACTGTGTTATCTGTGGTGTTACATAGGACTGCAGGTGACATCTACTACATTATCTGTACTCAGAGAGATATCACTGTGTTATCTGTGGTGTTACATAGGACTGCAGGTGACATCTACTACATTATCTGTACTCAGAGAGTTATCACTGTGTTATCTGTGGAGTTACATAGGACTGCAGGTGACATCTACTACATTATCTGTACTCAGAGAGTTATCACTGTGTTATCTGTGGTGTTACATAGGACAGCAGGTGATATCTACTACATTATCTGTACTCAGAGAGTTATCACTGTGTTATCTGTGGTGTTACATAGGACTGCAGGTGACATATACTACATTATCTATACTCAGAGAGTTATCACTGTGTTATCTGTGGTGTTACATAGGACAGCAGGTGATATCTACTACATTATATGTACTCAGAGAGTTATCACTGTGTTATCTGTGGTGTTACATAGGACTGCAGGTGACATCTACTACATTATCTGTACTCAGAGAGTTATCACTGTGTTATCTGTGGTGTTACATAGGACTGCAGAAGACATCTACTGCATTATCTGTACTCAGAGAGTTATCACTATGTTATCTGTGGTGTTACATAGGACTGCAGGTGACATCTACTACATTATCTGTACTCAGAGAGTTATCACTGTGTTATCTGTGGTGTTACATAGGACTGCATGTGACATCTACTACATTATCTGTACTCAGAGAGTTATCACTGTGTTATCTGTGGTGTTACATAGGACTGCAGGTGACATCTACTACATTATCTGTACTCAGAGAGTTATCACTGTGTTATCTGTGGTGTTACATACTACTGCAGGTGACATCTACTACATTATCTGTACTCAGAGAGTTATCACTGTGTTATCTGTGGTGTTACATAGGACTGCAGGTGACATCTACTACATTATCTGTACTCAGAGAGTTATCACTGTGTTATCTGTGGTGTTACATAGGACTGCAGGTGACATCTACTACATTATCTGTACTCAGAGAGTTATCACTGTGTTATCTGTGGTGTTACATAGGACTGCAGGTGACACCTACTGCATTATCTGTACTCAGAGAGTTGTCACTGTGTTATCTGTGGTGTTACATAGGACTGCAGGTGACATCTACTACATTATCTGTACTCAGAGAGTTATCACTGTGTTATCTGTGGTGTTACATAGGACTGCAGGTGACATCTACTACATTATCTGTACTCAGGGAGTTATCACTGTGTTATCTGTGGTGTTACATAGGACTGCAGGTGACATATACTACATTATCTATACTCAGAGAGTTATCACTGTGTTATCTGTGGTGTTACACAGGACTGCAAGTGACATCTACTACATTATCTGTACTCAGAGAGTTATCACTGTGTTATCTGTGGTGTTACATAGGACTGCAGGTGACATCTACTACATTATCTGTACTCAGAGAGATATCACTGTGTTATCTGTGGTGTTACATAGGACTGCAGGTGACATCTACTACATTATCTGTACTCAGAGAGTTATCACTGTGTTATCTGTGGAGTTACATAGGACTGCAGGTGACATCTACTACATTATCTGTACTCAGAGAGTTATCACTGTGTTATCTGTGGTGTTACATAGGACAGCAGTTGATATCTACTACATTATCTGTACTCAGAGAGTTATCACTGTGTTATCTGTGGTGTTACATAGGACTGCAGGTGACATATACTACATTATCTATACTCAGAGAGTTATCACTGTGTTATCTGTGGTGTTACATAGGACAGCAGGTGATATCTACTACATTATATGTACTCAGAGAGTTATCACTGTGTTATCTGTGGTGTTACATAGGACTGCAGGTGACATCTACTACATTATCTGTACTCAGAGAGTTATCACTGTGTTATCTGTGGTGTTACATAGGACTGCAGATGACATCTACTGCATTATCTGTACTCAGAGAGTTATCACTATGTTATCTGTGGTGTTACATAGGACTGCAGGTGACATCTACTACATTATCTGTACTCAGAGAGTTATCACTGTGTTATCTGTGGTGTTACATAGGACTGCATGTGACATCTACTACATTATCTGTACTCAGAGAGTTATCACTGTGTTATCTGTGGTGTTACATAGGACTGCAGGTGACATCTACTACATTATCTGTACTCAGAGAGTTATCACTGTGTTATCTGTGGTGTTACATAGGACTGCAGGTGACATCTACTACATTATCTGTACTCAGAGAGTTATCACTGTGTTATCTGTGGTGTTACATAGGACTGCAGGTGACATCTACTACATTATCTGTACTCAGAGAGTTATCACTGTGTTATCTGTGGTGTTACATAGGACTGCAGATGACATCTACTGCATTATCTGTACTCAGAGAGTTATCACTATGTTATCTGTGGTGTTACATAGGACTGCAGGTGACACCTACTGCATTATCTGTACTCAGAGAGTTATCACTGTGTTATCTGTGGTGTTACATAGGACTGCAGGTGACATCTACTACATTATCTGTACTCAGAGAGTTATCACTGTGTTATCTGTGTTGTTACATAGGACTGCAGGTGACATCTACTACATTATCTGTACTCAGGGAGTTATCACTGTGTTATCTGTGGTGTTACATAGGACTGCAGGTGACATATACTACATTATCTGTACTCAGAGAGTTATCACTGTGTTATCTGTGGTGTTACATAGGACTGCAGGTGACATCTACTACATTATCTGTACTCAGAGAGTTATCACTGTGTTATCTGTGGTGTTACATAGGACTGCAGGTGACATCTACTACATTATCTGTACTCAGAGAGTTATCACTGTGTTATCTGTGGTGTTACATAGGACTGCAGGTGACATCTACTACATTATCTGTACTCAGAGAGTTATCACTGTGTTATCTGTGGTGTTACATAGGACTGCAGGTGACATCTACTACATTATCTGTACTCAGAGAGTTATCACTGTGTTATCTGTGGTGTTACATAGGACTGCATGTGACATCTACTACATTATCTGTACTCAGAGAGTTATCACTGTGTTATCTGTGGTGTTACATAGGACTGCAGGTGACATCTACTACATTATCTGTACTCAGAGAGTTAGCACTGTGTTATCTGTGGTGTTACATAGGACTGCAGGTGACATCTACTACATTATCTGTACTCAGAGAGTTATCACTGTGTTATCTGTGGTGTTACATAGGACTGCATGTGACATCTACTACATTATCTGTACTCAGAGAGTTATCACTGTGTTATCTGTGGTGTTACATAGGACTGCAGGTGACATCTACTACATTATCTGTACTCAGAGAGTTAGCACTGTATTATCTGTGGTGTTACATAGGACTGCAGGCGACATCTACTACATTATCTGTACTCAGAGAGTTATCACTGTGTTATCTGTGGTGTTACATAGGACTGCAGATGACAACTACTACATTATCTGTACTCAGAGAGTTATCACTGTGTTATCTGTGGTGTTACATAGGACTGCAGGCAACATCTACTACATTATCTGTACTCAGAGAGTTATCATTGTGTTATCTGTGGTGTTACATAGGACTGCAGGTGACATCTACTACATTATCTGTACTCAGATAGTTATCACTGTGTTATCTGTGGTGTTACATAGGACTGCAGGTGACATCTACTACATAATCTGTACTCCGAGAGATATCACTGTGTTATCTGTGGTGTTACATAGGACTGCAGGTGACATCTACTACATTATCTGTACTCAGAGAGTTATCACTGTGTTATCTGTGGTGTTACATAGGACTGCAGGTGACATCTACTACATTATCTGTACTCAGAGAGTTATCACTGTGTTATCTGTGGTGTTACATAGGACTGCAGGTGACATCTACTACATTATCTGTACTCAGAGTTATCACTGTGTTATCTGTGGTGTTACATAGGACTGCAGGTGACATCTACTACATTATCTGTACTCAGAGTTTTCACTGTGTTATCTGTGGTGTTACATAGGACTGCAGGTGACATCTACTACATTATCTGTACTCAGAGAGTTATCACTGTGTTATCTGTGGTGTTACATAGGACTGCAGGTGACATCTACTACATTATCTGTACTCGGAGAGTTATCACTGTGTTATCTGTGGTGTTACATAGGACTGCAGGTGACATCTACTACATTATCTGTACTCAGAGAGTTATCATTGTGTTATCTGTGGTGTTACATAGGACTGCAGGTGACATCTACTACATTATCTGTACTCAGATAGTTATCACTGTGTTATCTGTGGTGTTACATAGGACTGCAGGTGACATCTACTACATTATCTGTACTCAGAGAGTTATCACTGTGTTATCTGTGGTGTTACATAGGACTGCAGGTGACATCTACTACATTATCTGTACTCAGAGAGTTATCACTGTGTTATCTGTGGTGTTACATAGGACTGCAGGTGACATCTACTACATTATCTGTACTCAGAGAGTTATCACTGTGTTATCTGTGGTGTTACATAGGACTGCGGGTGACATCTACTACATTATCTGTACTCAGAGAGTTATCACTGTGTTATCTGTGGTGTTACATAGGACTGCAGGTGACATCTACTACATTATCTGTACTCAGAGTTATCACTGTGTTATCTGTGCTGTTACATAGGACTGCAGATGACATCTACTACATTATCTGTACTCAGAGTTTTCACTGTGTTATCTGTGGTGTTACATAGGACTGCAGGTGACATCTACTACATTATCTGTACTCAGAGAGTTATCACTGTGTTATCTGTGGTGTTACATAGGACTGCAGGCGACATCTACTACATTATCTGTACTCAGAGAGGTATCACTGTGTTATCTGTGGTGTTACATAGGACTGCAGGTGACATCTACTACATTATCTGTACTCGGAGAGTTATCACTGTGTTATCTGTGGTGTTACATAGGACTGCAGGTGACATCTACTACATTATCTGTACTCAGAGAGTTATCACTGTGTTATCTGTGGTGTTACATAGGACTGCAGGCGACATCTACTACATTATCTGTACTCAGAGAGTTATCACTGTGTTATCTGTGGTGTTACATAGGACTGCAGATGACATCTACTACATTATCTGTACTCAGAGAGTTATCACTGTGTTATCTGTGGTGTTACATAGGACTGCAGTTGACATCTACTACATTATCTGTACTCAGAGAGATATCACTGTGTTATCTGTGGTGTTACATAGGACTGCAGATGACATCTACTGCATTATCTGTACTCAGAGAGTTATCACTATGTTATCTGTGGTGTTACATAGGACTGCAGATGACAACTACTGCATTATCTGTACTCAGAGAGTTATCACTGTGTTATCTGTGGAGTTACATAGGACTGCATGTGACATCTACTACATTATCTGTACTCAGATAGATATCACTGTGTTATCTGTGGTGTTACATAGGACTGCAGGTGACATCTACTACATTACCTGTACTCACAGAGTTATCACTGTGTTATCTGTGGTGTTGCATAGGACTGCAGGTGACATCTACTACATTATCTGTACTCAGAGAGTTATCACTGTGTTATCTGTGGTGTTACATAGGACTGCAGGTGACATCTACTACATTATCTGTACTCAGAGAGTTATCACTGTGTTATCTGTGGTGTTACATAGGACTGCAGGTGACATCTACTACATTATCTGTACTCAGAGAGTTATCACTGTGTTATCTGTGGTGTTACATAGGACTGCAGGTGACAACTACTACATTATCTGTACTCAGAGAGTTATCACTGTGTTATCTGTGGTGTTACATAGGACTGCAGGTGACATCTACTACATTATCTGTACTCAGAGAGTTATCACTGTGTTATCTGTGGTGTTACATAGGACTGCAGGTGACATCTACTACATTATCTGTACTCAGAGTTATCACTGTGATATCTGTGCTGTTACATAGGACTGCAGGTGACATCTACTACATTATCTGTACTGAGAGTTATCACTGTGTTATCTGTGATGTTACATAGGACTGCAGGTGACATCTACTACATTATCTGTACTCAGAGAGTTATCACTGTGTTATCTGTGGTGTTACATAGGACTGCAGGTGAAATCTACTACATTATCTGTACTCGGAGAGTTATCACTGTGTTATCTGTGGTGTTACATAGGACTGCAGGTGAAATCTACTACATTATCTGTACTCGGAGAGTTATCACTGTGTTATCTGTGGTGTTACATAGGACTGCAGGTGACATCTACTACATTATCTGTACTCAGAGAGTTATCACTGTGTTATCTGTGGTGTTACATAGGACTGCAGGTGAAATCTACTACATTATCTGTACTCGGAGAGTTATCACTGTGTTATCTGTGGTGTTACATAGGACTGCAGGTGACATCTACTACATTATCTGTACTCAGAGAGTTATCGCTGTGTTATCTGTGGTGTTACATAGGACTGCAGGCGACATCTACTACATTATCTGTACTCAGAGAGTTATCACTGTGTTATCTGTGGTGTTACATAGGACTGCAGGTGACAACTACTACATTATCTGTACTCAGAGAGTTATCACTGTGTTATCTGTGGTGTTACATAGGACTGCAGGCAACATCTACTACATTATCTGTACTCAGAGAGTTATCATTGTGTTATCTGTGGTGTTACATAGGACTGCAGGTGACATCTACTACATTATCTGTACTCAGATAGTTATCACTGTGTTATCTGTGGTGTTACATAGGACTGCAGGTGACATCTACTACATAATCTGTACTCAGAGAGATATCACTGTGTTATCTGTGGTGTTACATAGGACTGCAGGTGACATCTACTACATTATCTGTACTCAGAGAGTTATCACTGTGTTATCTGTGGTGTTACATAGGACTGCAGGTGACATCTACTACATTATCTGTACTCGGAGAGTTATCACTGTGTTATCTGTGGTGTTACATAGGACTGCAGGTGACATCTACTACATTATCTGTACTCAGAGAGTTATCATTGTGTTATCTGTGGTGTTACATAGGACTGCAGGTGACATCTACTACATTATCTGTACTCAGATAGTTATCACTGTGTTATCTGTGGTGTTACATAGGACTGCAGGTGACATCTACTACATTATCTGTACTCAGAGAGTTATCACTGTGTTATCTGTGGTGTTACATAGGACTGCAGGTGACATCTACTACATTATCTGTACTCAGAGAGTTATCACTGTGTTATCTGTGGTGTTACATAGGACTGCGGGTGACATCTACTACATTATCTGTACTCAGAGAGTTATCACTGTGTTATCTGTGGTGTTACATAGGACTGCAGGTGACATCTACTACATTATCTGTACTCAGAGTTATCACTGTGTTATCTGTGCTGTTACATAGGACTGCAGATGACATCTACTACATTATCTGTACTCAGAGTTTTCACTGTGTTATCTGTGGTGTTACATAGGACTGCAGGTGACATCTACTACATTATCTGTACTCAGAGAGTTATGACTGTGTTATCTGTGGTGTTACATAGGACTGCAGGCGACATCTACTACATTATCTGTACTCAGAGAGGTATCACTGTGTTATCTGTGGTGTTACATAGGACTGCAGGTGACATCTACTACATTATCTGTACTCAGAGTTATCACTGTGTTATCTGTGCTGTTACATAGGACTGCAGATGACATCTACTACATTATCTGTACTCAGAGTTTTCACTGTGTTATCTGTGGTGTTACATAGGACTGCAGGTGACATCTACTACATTATCTGTACTCAGAGTTATCACTGTGTTATCTGTGGTGTTACATAGGACTGCAGGTGACATCTACTACATTATCTGTACTCAGAGAGTTATCACTGTGTTATCTGTGGTGTTACATAGGACTGCAGGCGACATCTACTACATTATCTGTACTCAGAGAGGTATCACTGTGTTATCTGTGGTGTTACATAGGACTGCAGGTGACATCTACTACATTATCTGTACTCGGAGAGTTATCACTGTGTTATCTGTGGTGTTACATAGGACTGCAGATGACATCTACTACATTATCTGTACTCAGAGAGTTATCACTGTGTTATCTGTGGTGTTACATAGGACTGCAGGTGACATCTACTACATTATCTGTACTCAGAGAGTTATCACTGTGTTATCTGTGGTGTTACATAGGACTGCAGGTGACACCTACTACATTATCTGTACTCAGAGAGTTATCACTGTGTTACCTGTGGTGTTACATAGGACTGCAGGTGACATCTACTACATTATCTGTACTCAGAGAGTTATCACTGTGTTATCTGTGATGTTACATAGGACTACAGGTGACATCTACTACATTATCTGTACTTAGAGAGTTATCACTGTGTTATCTGTGGTGTTACATAGGACTGCAGGTGACATCTACTACATTATCTGTACTTAGAGAGTTATCACTGTGTTATCTGTGGTGTTACATAGGACTGCAGGTGACATCTACTACATTATCTGTACTCAGAGAGTTATCACTGTATTATCTGTGGTGTTACATAGGACTGCAGGTGACATCTACTACATTATCTGTACTCAGAGAGATATCACTGTGTTATCTGTGGTGTTACATAGGACTGCAGGTGACATCTACTACATTATCTGTACTCAGAGAGTTATCACTGTGTTATCCGTGGTGTTACATAGGACTGCAGGTGACATCTACTACATTATCTGTACTTAGAGAGTTATCACTGTGTTATCTGTGGTGTTACATAGGACTGCAGGTGACATCTACTACATTATCTGTACTCAGAGAGTTATCACTGTGTTATCCGTGGTGTTACATAGGACTGCAGGTGACATCTACTACATTATCTGTACTCAGAGACTCATCACTGTGTTATCTGTGGTGTTACATAGGACTGCAGGTGACATCTACTACATTATCTGTACTCAGAGAGTTATCACTGTGTTATCTGTGTTGTTACATAGGACTGCAGGTGACATCTACTACATTATCTGTACTCAGAGAGTTATCACTGTGTTATCTGTGGTGTTACATAGGACTGCAGGTGGCATCTCCTACATTATCTGTACTCAGAGAGTTATCACTGTATTATCTGTGGTGTTACATAGGACTGCAGGTGACATCTACTACATTATCTGTACTCAGAGAGATATCACTGTGTTATCTGTGGTGTTACATAGGACTGCAGATGACATCTACTGCATTATCTGTACTCAGAGAGTTATCACTATGTTATCTGTGGTGTTACATAGGACTGCAGATGACAACTACTGCATTATCTGTACTCAGAGAGTTATCACTGTGTTATCTGTGGAGTTACATAGGACTGCATGTGACATCTACTACATTATCTGTACTCAGAGAGATATCACTGTGTTATCTGTGGTGTTACATAGGACTGCAGGTGACATCTACTACATTACCTGTACTCAGAGTTATCACTGTGTTATCTGTGGTGTTACATAGGACTGCAGGTGACATCTACTACATTATCTGTACTCAGAGAGTTATCACTGTGTTATCTGTGGTGTTACATAGGACTGCAGGTGACATCTACTACATTATCTGTACTCAGAGAGTTATCACTGTGTTATCTGTGGTGTTACATAGGACTGCAGGTGACATCTACTACATTATCTGTACTCAGAGTTATCACTGTGATATCTGTGCTGTTACATAGGACTGCAGGTGACATCTACTACATTATCTGTACTGAGAGTTATCACTGTGTTATCTGTGGTGTTACATAGGACTGCAGGTGACAACTACTACATTATCTGTACTCAGAGAGTTATCACTGTGTTATCTGTGGTGTTACATAGGACTGCAGGCAACATGTACTACATTATCTGTACTCAGAGAGTTATCATTGTGTTATCTGTGGTGTTACATAGGACTGCAGGTGACATCTACTACATTATCTGTACTCAGATAGTTATCACTGTGTTATCTGTGGTGTTACATAGGACTGCAGGTGACATCTACTACATAATCTGTACTCAGAGAGATATCACTGTGTTATCTGTGGTGTTACATAGGACTGCAGGTGACATCTACTACATTATCTGTACTCAGAGAGTTATCACTGTGTTATCTGTGGTGTTACATAGGACTGCAGGTGACACCTACTACATTATCTGTACTCAGAGAGTTATCACTGTGTTACCTGTGGTGTTACATAGGACTGCAGGTGACATCTACTACATTATCTGTACTCAGAGAGTTATCACTGTGTTATCTGTGATGTTACATAGGACTGCAGGTGACATCTACTACATTATCTGTACTTAGAGAGTTATCACTATGTTATCTGTGGTGTTACATAGGACTGCAGGTGACATCTACTACATTATCTGTACTCAGAGAGTTATCACTGTATTATCTGTGGTGTTACATAGGACTGCAGGTGACATCTACTACATTATCTGTACTCAGAGAGATATCACTGTGTTATCTGTGGTGTTACATAGGACTGCAGGTGACATCTACTACATTATCTGTACTCAGAGTTATCACTGTGTTATCTGTGGAGTTACACAGGAGCGTATTCGGCTCTGCTACTCCTGCGTATTATGGTTGGTATTGGTGGTTGCGCACCTTGATGATGATGATGATGATGATGATGATGATGATGATGATGATGAATAGCTGTGACATTCTCTGTCTCTTATTAACTCTTCGGTGCGTTGCGGACGACTCGTCACCTTTTCTTCGCTCTCTTGAGATTCTTTTCTCTCTTCTTCTAGCAGGTTACATGTGAGAGCGCAGAGGAGGGGAAACCCGGCCTGATGGATGCCTTAAAAAAAAATCCTGACTGCACCGAACCCGTGTCCTTGGCAAGTTTCATCAGAGGTACTGCACCTCATTGTCCCCCATAATGTGTCCCCAGGGACTCTCTGTAACCTCTGTAAGGCTGGGTACATTCAAATGACACAGAAGTCTGGGAAGTAGCACGAGGCCAGGTTATATACAAAGGGAAAGTGGAAAGGTTTTCCCATGATAACTGCGGGAAGATCATCTGTGGTATGAAATGTTCTGCATTTTTCTTCTTTTTCCTTGTACTTTTCTTCTCCTTGTGCCTGTCATTTATCCCTTCCTATTCGTCATTACTTTTTTATTTTCCCTTCATCTTCTACCTTTCTTCGTTCCCATTTTTCCAGTTGTTCTCCTCCCCTTTCACTTTACTGTTACTAATTATGACGCTTTCCTTTTACAATTCTCTTCCTTTTTTCTCATTTTTTCTTCATTCTACTTTCCTTCCCTTTCCCTCTTTTTCCACTTCTCTTCTCTTCTCCTTTTACTCTACTGACACTTTTTATTGCCTTTTCCCTTTTTTCATACCTTTTACCCTTCCTCCCCTTCCCTTTCTCTATTTTCTCCTTCTCTTCCCCTTTCCCTTTATGCTTTTAAATTTCATTGCTTTTGTTTCCCCTACCTTTCCCCCTCATCTTCCCTCTTTTTCTTCTTCCCTCTTCCATTCACTTCCTTTCTTTATGCTTTTCACATTCCCTTTCCTTTACAGTTCCCTTTTTCTCTTCTGCCTTTCTTATTCATTTGCCTTCCTTTTCTTCCCCCTTCATTGCTTCTCTTTTTCATCTCTTCCTCTTCTCCGTGATCTTTTCATTTTCTTGCCTGTTTTGTTTTCCTCCTTCCCCTTCCTCTTCCCTTTTCATATCTCCTCCTCTTTTCTTTCACTCGATCACCCTCCCTTATCACCTTTCACTCTCTTTCCTCATGTTTTTCCTTTGTTTTATTTTTTATCTCTTTTCCTCTTCTCCTTCATTTTCCCTTCTTTCTCTCTTTCCATTTCCAGGCACTTTTCAGAACCCTCCTTCTCCTTTTTTTTCCCCTTTTTTCACTTTCCCGTCTTTTATTATTTTATCATCCTTCACTTCCACTACAATGACATCATTTTTGTCCCTCTCTTTCTTTTTCCTCAATCATTTTATTTTTTATTTGCTGTTCTATTTTCTTTCTTTTCTCCTTTTCTTCACTTCCTCCTGCTCCTCAATGGCTTCTTTATTCTTCCTTCAGATTCCTTCTTCTTTCTTTTTCCCCTGTTCCGCCCTTTTCTTTTCTTTTCATTTTCTTTTCTTCATTTCCCTTCCTTTCCTGGTTTCATTTGTGTTTCTTAACTTTCTTTTTTTATCCTAATTTGAATTCCCTTTTTTTTTCCTTTTCACATTCTCCCAATATTATTCTCTTTCTTTTTTCCTACTATTATCCCAATTCCTTTCTCCCTTTCCTCACCTCCCGTTCTCCTGGTAATGCAGCAATATACAGTAGGAGAAGATGATGTATCGCTGCGAAGGAAACAAAGAGCAAGAAGAAGAAAGCCGGATGACCACCGCAATAGTAAATCATAATAAAATGTGGAGAGTGGCTTGTCTTTAAGGATTAAATGCTTCTATATGAATAATAGAGCGGATATTACAAGCGCTCCTCCATGTGCTGATCTCACAATGGATTGTTATGGTTTCCTAAATGTAACGACATGCATTAAATAACGCCCAGTCCCATCTGGCGGAGGCGGCCGGTCAGACCTCACAGCCCTGAGTCATCCTGTCATTTGGTTGATTTCTCCTTTTTAGATAAACATCAGTGATACATTGTTACATTGTGTCTTTTTTGTATAGAAATTCATAGATTGCTCCATTCCATGTGTAATAATAACCTCCGTCACTGGCTGCTCTTTCTATAGAAGTCGTCTCCACCAAGGTCATTGTATTAACCGCTATAATACACTACTTAACATTCAAATTATTGCACCGACAAGAAAAAAGTGGTGGAATTATGCAAATTACA
Source organism: Phyllobates terribilis (assembly GCF_046119375.1). NCBI lineage: Eukaryota > Metazoa > Chordata > Amphibia > Anura > Dendrobatidae > Phyllobates > Phyllobates terribilis. Next base: position 5,801,003 of record NW_027362762.1, read on the forward strand.
GGATGGAGACGTCACTGATCTGCAAATGATGAAAAATGGAAGCAATATTTTCCAAAATATATTGATTTATTCAGTCTAGGGCGTGAGCATCAAACGCAGAAATCCTCACACTTATAAGATAGGCCACGTGTGGATCGTGCTACTGTGAGCGCCTGCGTGGTCTAAACCTGCTCCCGTGGCTGCAACATCTTCAGACTTGTTTCCATCGAGCACATTGGGGACATCATTGGTTGGTGATTACACAGATGCTGCTGGCAGCGTCTCCGGACTTGTCTCCATCGAGCACATCGGGGACGTCATTGGTCGGTGATCACACAGGAGCTGCCAGCAGCGTCTCCGGACTTGTCTCCATCGAGCACATCGGAGACTTCATTGGTTGGTGATTACACAGGAGCTGCTGGCAGCGTCTCCAGACTTGTCTCCATCGAGCACATTGAGGACGTCATTGGTCGGTGATCACACAGGAGCTGCCGGCAGCATCTCCGGACTTGTCTCCATCGAGCACATCGGAGACTTCATTGGTTGGTGATTACACAGGAGCTGCTGGCAGCGTCTCCAGACTTGTCTCCATCGAGCACATTGAGGACGTCATTGGCCGGTGATCACACAGGAGCTGCCGGCAGCGTCTCTGGACTTGTCTCCATCGAGCACATCGGGGACGTCATTGGCCGGTGATCACACAGGAGCTGCCGGCAGCATCTCCGGACTTGTCTCCATCGAGCACATCGGGGTCGTCATTGGTCGGTGATTACACAGGAGCTGCCGGCAGCGTCTCTGGACTTGTCTCCATCGAGCACATCGGGGTCGTCATTGGTCGGTGATTACACAGGAGCTGCCGGCAGCGTCTCTGGACTTTTCTCCATCGAGCACATCGGGGACGTCATTGGTAGGTGATTACACAGGAGCTGCCGGCAGCATCTCAGGGATGTCTCCATCTTGTGATTTCCAGAATTCCACCACTTTTCCTTCTTGGTGTTTTTAATTTCAATGTTGAGCATTGTGTATCTACTTCTATATCGTGCTCACAGCGGTTCTGCAGAGAGGACCAGGACCATTCATGCCCCGATCCCTTCTGCAGATTTTATAATATATGAAATGCCAAGAAAAGGTCTTTCAACTCTTAAAAATGTAATAGTTTCAAGTAAGAACTATATTTCAATTTCTGCACAACTCATTTCAAAACCTTCTAATTTCTGACATCCGGTTTGGTATTAAATAAGTTTTGTAAAGTTTTACCATTGCTACATTTATTTATAAATCAATTTTAAGTATTTACTAATTTCCTTTTTTTATATACATATAATCATTTTGGAGTGGGTCCTTTTGTAGATTTTTTATTTTGTTTATCATGTTGATCCTGTATATATAATACACTATATAGTATTTTTTTTTTACAGCTAATGTATATTAAATGTTTGTACTTATTGTTTTGTTCTTTATTTTAACATGTGTATATATATATATATATATATATATATATATATATATATATATATTTTTTTTTTTTTTTAACTAGTACTAACATAATCACTAATTTATTTTATTTTTATTTTTAATAAATTATGTGATATATTTATTAGATTTTTGTAGTTCATTTGTGCTTACTTTGTTTTATATACTGAGTGTTTTTTTTATTTCTTTGGTGTGTATTTTCTCTTCAATCGTATTTATTATGTAACTATTTTCTTTTTTTTCTATTTCTAGTGTTTTTTGTAGTTCCCGTATCTGTATTTATTAGTGATTTGTTTTTTTTCAGTTTGTGTTTTTTATTATTTTGTTACAATGTAGTTATCGTCTCTTTTTTTTTCTAATACTTTGTAGTTATTTCGTTACTTGTATCTATTATTATGTAATTTTTTCTTCCTATGTTGCAGTTATTTTATCATGTATTTCTTGATGCGCTCAGTCCTTATATTTTCTATAGAGCAGTTCCAGCGGTGACATTTTTGTCTCCGGAGCCTTATGTTTGGTGTCCTTGTAGTTTTTCACAAGTGTGGGTGTTTTTTGATCTTGACACTTCAGACGGGGGCTACTGTCCATCATGTGAGTCCCTGAGGAGGCGGCACATTTATGGAGGATGCTATCCAGTCTGGTGGCTCCATGGAACCTTCTTCTAAATACAGAAAATGCCATCTTCCTTCTGAATCCTCCTGAGAGCGAGGTGTTAAGAACTCTACATCACAGACACCTTGGATTATTCACACTTTTCCAGGAGCTGTAAATGGCTTATATGAAAAATTGAAACCAGAAAATGAAAATTGCATATGTCGAATATTATGGGGGAATAATGGGATTTATAATATAGTCAATTTTTTTCCCAACTTCTGCAGTCCTATGCAAAGTTTTATCACAACAGCAATCCCTTCTACTGGGCCAAATGTGTCAGTATTCACTGCTATCCTTGCATTTCATTCATGAATCAGAAGGAGCAGGATGAACAGTAGATTACGCTTTTACAGCATTAGAAAAACTTGTCATTTAAAAACAGCACCACACCTGGTGGTTTCTGGTATTGCAGCCTAACAAACTGAAACCAGCATGGAAATGACCTGTGGATAGAATTGTCTTTATTTTCTATAAATGGTTTTAAAATCCCTTTTAGACTTTGGTTTATGTTAAAGGTGTCGTCCTGTATTAGCTAAAATATGGCAGCTTTCTTCCAGAATAGCACCACCTCTATCAACAGGTTATTTGTGGTATTACAGATTTGCACCAATCACTTCAATGGAGGTAAGCTGCAATACCAGAAGCAGCCATTAGACTGGGGTGGCACTGTTGTTGGAATAAAGCAGTCATGTTTTTCTAATAATGGACATCTGAGAGAGGATGATCTATTTAGGTACGAAAACCTTAGCCAGCACCTTTTCATTAAAGGGTTTACAGGAACCATTGTCTCTTTATTTTAGGAGTTAGCCACTTGGACGCCATCAATGCTTTTATCTGGTCTCTATGACATAAAATTAAACAGCACTCCTAGTGGTGAACTTCAGTAGTACAGCATAACAAAATTCCCAGCCAGCGTTGGGTAAATTGCTGGAAAGCTGCACTTATTGATGTTATTAATTCTTTTTTTTGTTGTTGTTTGTTTCAGTTTTTCCAAAAGTTTTGCTCAGGACTTTGAAAAATCCAATCTACATCTTAGTGGTTTTGGCTCAAGCGAATCTGGCGGCCATGTTATGCGGGCTGGCGACATTCATGGCCAAGTTCCTGGAGAGACAGTTTTTGATCACGGCGTCCTTGGCTAATCTGATGATCGGTAGGTAAATGGGTCATGTTAGGGCCAGTTACATGAACTAATCAGCGTTCTGCACCTGACACTTTGGGCTAAATCAGGTGCAGGAAAATCACTTTTTATACCGCACTCTGTATGCAAATGACCATTAAATAGTCATCTGGGCGGAGCCAATATCAGGAGGAGTCATACAATATGGGTTCCAACCTCCCGTATTGATTGATGTTACCCTGCCTACATGCGCCAGAGGATTTTTTTTTTGGCTGATCAAATATTTGGGCATCGCTACATGCAAGTGTGGGATGTTTCCCGGCACTCGACATGGTGGGAGGAAGGAGGATCAGGGTGAAGAAGATGCCGACTCCAAGTAAAAAAAATCTCCCAGATCCGCACATTCTTCAAACAAGAATCTGCAAAAACACTAGTGCACGCCCTCATCATCTCCCGCCTCGACTACTGCAACCTCCTGCTCTGTGGCCTCCCCTCTAACACTCTCGCACCCCTCCAATCTATCCTAAACTCTGCTGCCCGACTAATCAACCTGCCCCCCCGCTATTCCCCGGCCTCTCCTCTCTGTCAATCCCTTCACTGGCTCCCCATTACCCAGAGACTCCAGTTCAAAACCCTAACCATGACATACAAAGCCATTCACAACCTGTCTCCTCCATATATCTGTGACCTAGTCTCCCAGTACATACCCGCACTCAACCTCCGATCCTCACAAGATCTCCTTCTCTACTGCCCTCTTATCTCCTCCTCCCACAATCGCATGCAAGATTTCTCCCCTGCATCCCCCCTACTCTGCAACTCTCTACCCCAACACATCAGACTCTCGCCTACCGTGGAAACCTACAAAAGGAACCTGAAGACCCACCTCTTCCGACAAGCCTACAACCTGCAGTAACCACCGCTCCACCATACCGCTGCACGACCAGCTCTAACCCCATCTAATGTATCCTCACCCATCCCTTGTAGATTGTGAGCCCTCATGGGCATGGTTCTTTCTTTCCCTGTACCAGTCACTGTCAGGTTTTTGTTCAAATTATTGTATTTGTTTTTGCAGTGTATACCCCTTTTTCACATATAAAGCACCATGGAGTAAATGGCGCTATAGTAATAATAATAATGTAGTCCAGACTCACGGCTACTGAGACCATGTGGAAGACAGGGTGGTGGTGGTGGTTGCAAACTGACTAGAAGCATTATCTGCTATCCAACCAACAACCTTTTCACACTGCTCTGGCTCCACAAATGTTGTTCCGCGGCCCCCTAGAAATTGGGACAGGAAGATAAGTCAACATGATGTGGAAGCTTGTTGTGCTCCCTCAGAAGGCACAGTTTCATCTTGCCCTTGGCCTCTGCGTTCACCATCACGTTCACTTCCCCGTCCCTTGCCACGCGCCTTTACCATTTTAAATGGAGTTTAATATTTGTCACTTTGCCAAAAATATCTGTACTATTACCACAGTAATATAGGATCATGTCTGATGACCACGGTTTTAGGCAGTAACCCAGAAGTCAGAGATGCTTCCAGGGGTCTTCCCCATGCTGTTCCCATGTCTTTTCAGCACTGTATGTGACGCGCCCCCTGGGCCGTCGGGTACCCGGTGCCGGGCCGGTAAATGCTGGGGGATGTCACAATGGCAGTGACCCGGTCCGTGACCCAGGGCGGTCATTCAATAGGAAATTATTTACAGGGGATTTATATACAAAGTTCGTGACGCCACCTGTGGTATGCGGCTATATGGAGCCGCCTCTGCGGAGCAGTCCTCTGGAGCTGATGTTACTGCAGCAGGGATGGTGTGGCTCTCCACAGGTAGAGCTTAGCTCCAGGGCAGTGTAGATGTTATGGGTTGTGCTGGGCGTTGTAGTGCAGGGGGTGATGGAGCAGACAGTAATCACAGAGACAGTGGGGTGCAGTCTTCCGAGTTTACTCACAGTTGTTAAGTTCCTCAGGTTGCACTGTCCAGCTTACAGCCTCCCACGTCGCGCTGCGTTCACCAAGCCGGGGTTCAGCAATCCCCCAGGAGCACTTAACAGACCCCTTTCTATGTGCCTTTCTCAGTCGTCTTCCTGTGCTGGCTCTCACCCTCCTGCCCTATGCCTCGCAACCAGTGTCCCAATCCGGGTCCTGTTGGGCGACCTGCAGTCCTCTGGACCCTCTGTGGCCACCTTCTCGGCGATATAGTTGCGGATGTGGCCACTGCACCTTGCAAATACAGCAGCCTCCGGTTCCTAGCTGAGCCTTGTAGTTCTCCACTAGTTTAGGGGCCAGTCCCCTCTGCGGCTTGATCCCTCCACCGCCTGGCAGATTTGGGCGTACAGGTGGCCTCCAGCACTGCCCATACCCCTAGGATCCCTTCTGTTCCTGGAGCCCTTCTCCTGCTCCCTCTCCTCTTCTCTCTCTCTCCTTCTTTCTCAGTCCTGGGCCTCTCCCTAGGCCCGCTCTGGAGCAGAGCTCCTACAGAGCCTCTGCTCCCCTAACTTTCCTCCTCTGACTGAACACTCTGACTGGCTTGTCTTTCTAAGATGGCTCCCCTTTTTATACAGCTTCCTTTCATGTGCTCCCCTAACTACGTCCTCCACCCACACCCACTACATGGTTCCCCCTCACTAGGTTCCCCCCCACTCCAGCCAGGGAAGGGGCTCAGCAAGAACCAGAGGCATCTTGCCCCTCTTGATGTCTGGAGTAGTGTAGTGTTGGATGCAGGTGTTGGGGTCCCGGGCAGAACTCCATCCTTACCTGAGAGTGAGATATCACACCTCTGGGTGAGATGCAGTACCTCTGTGGTGACTGAACCCGCAGGGGCGCCACATATGCATGTGTCTGATGATGTGTCACACACCACATGGCCAGATAAGGTTGTAAAATGTTAAAATTACATTTCCCGGTGAATGCATTTGTCTTGGTTGAAAGTAATGCAAAAGTGCAAAAATGCATCAAAAACGCTACATGTGAACATAGCCCAAGGTGTGGAGGAGTATTTTTGGTTTTGGTTATTTATTTTGCCTTATACACAAGTCATTACCCTGGAAAGGATGTTCCTTAACATATTTCCCAGGAAAATCCATTTTGGTTTTGTTTTTGTATGTTTTATTGTGAGTCCATAAAAGTGGCGTAATACTCTGACAACGTTGTTGACAGCAGTGACCTGGGGGTCAAAAATGCTTCCAGGGGTCCTTCCCATGCTGTTCCCATGTCATTTGAGCACTGTTCCCATCGATTTGGGCAATTTTTAGGCCCTCTGCAGACCGCCGGACATAGGTAATGTTTTTACTGTTGAGTAAAGTAAGATCGTTATCCTCAGGATCGGTGACTGTCCCGGGGGCCATGGCCGGCATTGTAATAGGTGGATTTATCGTCAAGAGGTTCCAGTTATCCCCAAAGCAGTGTGGAGCGATGTGCGTCATTGGATTGTTGTGCTGCGTTCTGATTGCTCTTCCTCTGCTCTTCTTGGGATGCTCAACACAGCAGTTTGCAAGTCCTAATGCTGACCAGCGCTTGAGGTAAGAAAACGAAAAATAATTTATGTTTTGTACAAGTGAGTTTACATTGCAGTTATTCAGTCCTCATATATAGCTCAAATCTCCAACATACACAGAGTTTAAATTTTAAAACTCTGCCTATCTGCAGCCACCACTAGGGGGAGCTGACTGTAAACTGTGATATTATTAAGCACAATGTAAAATCTGTAAGCAATGAGCTCCCTCTAGTGGCGGAGTCTTATAGTGGATTTGAAGCTCTGTATTAGAAGAATGGTGGTCTGATAATTGTAAAGAGATAAAAAAAATAACACAGAGTTTTGGAGATTTTTTGTGAGCTATGTAGAAAATAATAATGAAGAGTGAGTGTTTACTTTAATTGTACATGGCCTTACAGGATCAAGAAAAATCTACAAGCTGCATGTAGTTAATAATGTTTAAGGGGGTTTCTGGGTAAATTAATTATTAAAGCTATGCAGAGCATATTAGTAATAAAGAAACTTCAAAATTAATTTGCTTTTCAAATTCTGTTCCTGAGCTGTCACATGAGGCATGGCCTGTGATACTCGGCAAGCTTAGAGTGTCTGGGGATATGCACAGGGTGGGAGAGCAGGGAAAGGACACTGAACAAGGAATCTTATCAACTGGTGACTTTGGCTAGAGAATAAGGTGGTGGGCGCTCCAGATGGCTAGATTACATTAGAATACATGGATACATTATAGAACTCATTTCTCCCTTGGAGTAAACTAATCCTGTTTGGTATCAGTGTCAGCACCTGTAACACTACTTACAGTCTGATGGGGTTAGGACTAGTGTTGAGCCACCCCCGTAGTGTTCGAGTTCGGTTCGGTTCGTCGAACACCTTCGAACACCGTTAAAACCAATGGCAGGCAAACAAAAACACATAGAAACACATAGAAAACACCTTCAAAGGTGTCCAAAAGCTGACAAACTGCTCAGAAGACACAACTAACACATGGAAAAGTGACAAGTACATATAGTCATGCGAAAATAAAAGAGGTGGAGGAGTAAAAGGAGGGGGAGACACAGATATAGGCATGTCATGCCCTTCTAAAATCCAAAAAGTGAGAAGCCGACACGGCCAGTCCGCTCCTGCCCGTGCCACCTCCGTGTCGCCGGGTTTGTGCCAGAGCCGCGGTGAACCCTGACGGCCAGCCCCCCTCTCCCAATACTGGTGCCTGTCCGCTGGTGGGTCGAGCGAGCCCCCCTGTGGTGGAGGCAGCTCTAAGCTTTTTAATTTAAATTGTCCCTCTAATTTGAATGAATACACTTTAAATCCATTTACAAGGATCTATTGGAGGGCAAGTCTCATGCCAGCAGCCGCGGTAATTCCAGCTCCAGTAGCGTCCACTAAAGCTGCTGCAGTTAAAAAGCTTTTATAAGGATCGAGCTCGGCTGTCCACCGCAAGGCATCCTACTGCCAGTCCCAGCCCCTATGCCTTGGGGTGCCTCCTGATGCTCTTCACTAAGTATCCCATGGTCCCAAAGCATTTCCTTTGAAAAAATTAAGTGTCTAAACTACAGGTGGTGCAGCTTGCTTAACAACCGGGATAATCCGCTCACTAGCAGACACTGCTACTAGGCACAAAGTATTTCCTGGGCTAGATGCAGTTAAAAATTTGTAATTAGATACTCTCGTTGGATGCTGAGAAAGCATTCCATAGAGTCTCCTGGCACGCCATATATGATTCTCTTAAAAAGCTTGGGGTAGGGGTCTAAGGGACCCTTTTATAGCCAAAATCACGGCCCTGTATCGCAAGACGTCACCTAGGCTGAAGATAAATGGAACTGTAGCACCCTGAGGGCTCGGTTGCTACAGACGTATTGCACCTCACCCAGAGGTGTGATATCTCACTCTCAGGTAAGGATGGAGTGTGGATCAGGACCCGACACCTGCATGCATTACACCACATTGCCGTGGGGCAGGGCGACCAATATGCCCCTGAGATGGGCACGACAGTCCCTGTCCCTGGCTGGAGTGGGGGGAGGGAACACTGAGGAAGGGGAACCCTGTAGTGCAGGAGCAGGGAGGAAGCAGTTCCTGGGTGCATTGAGAAGGGAGTATAAAAGGTGGGCACCATCTTAGTTCAGTGCAGAGAAGTCTGAGCAGAAGTGGCAGGGAGCAGGGGCTCTGCATGAGCTCTGCTCCGGAGGCGGGCCTAGTAACAGAGGCCCAGGCCTGGAAGAGGGAGAAGGAAGGAAGAGGAGCGGAGAAGGCTCCAGGAACGAGGAATGAAGGGATCCCAGGGGTGCGGACGGGCGAGTCGCCACCGCACGCCCGAATCCACCTGCGTGGAGGGGTCAGGCCAAAGGGGGAGACCGGTCCCCGAACTAGTGGAGGCAGGAAACGACCCTCAGCTAGAAACCGGAGGCTCTGACATTTTATGTGGCGCAGCCCCTCGCTACACCCGCTAGGAAGGCACCACATAGGGTCAGGGAAACTGGCGCCAAGTTTACCAAGAGGAGGCCCGAGGCAGCCGGACAGAAGTGTTGGTAAGAAAGGCCAGACAAAGGACACACAAAGGAGGTCCTGTGAAGTGCTCCAAAGTTATCTGGGAGTTGTCTGAGCCCCTCACCTGGTGAGCACAGTACGACGTGGGCAGCCGTTACCTGCAGACGTGGTCTGGATAATAAGAACTGTGAGTAAAGGCCCTGGACTGCATCACTGACTCCGTGTCATTACTGCTGCTGCCCTGCACCATCACCCCCATCCTCCGCATACACTGCCCTGAGGCTATACTCCTCCCGTGGGGAGTTATGCTACGCTCTGCTGCACCCACAACACCAGCCTCAGCGGTCTGCCCTGGAGCGGCGGTTCACTCTGACCGCAATCCACGGGTGGCGTAGTCGGACATTTAAACATCAAAACCACATAAATAGTTCCGCCACTGGTTTGACCGCCCTGAGCCACGGAACCGGGTCGCCGCCACGAAGACTACAACCACCAGCATCCACCAAAAAGGGTCCGGCTCCGGGTGTCCCAAGGCCCAGGGGGTGCGTCAGAACATTTTCATCACCTTTCACAATCACCAATGGGACAAGGCAGGGATGTCCTCTGTCCCCTCTCTTATACATCCTAGTGACGGAGCACCTGCTCTCATCAATTCGCCATAACCCCAATATTAGGTGGATTGAGGTGGGAGGCACCGAGTACAAGTGCTCTCTATTTGCTGATGATGTCCTAGTATATATCACTCAATCACATATATCCATCCATGCTGTTATGGCTGAAATAGATCACTTTGTTACATGGTAAAATTTTAAAATCAATGCAGCGAAGTCTGAGGCCCTCGATGTCTCCCTCCCCAAATCCATATAGGATTCCATCCAGTCCAACTTTCCCTTTGCCTGGCCCTCACAGGGTATCAAATACTTAGGAATTCCTATTCATAGAGACCTCTCCCATCTATGTTATCTTAATTTTGGGCCCTTTATTGAACAATTCCATACAGACCACGGTTGGCAAGTTAGAACTGTAAAATTCACTACGTGAACCACTGGTGTTTTGTGGAAAAGCACATGTACACCGCGTTCCAAATTATTATGCAAAAAGTGTTTAGGAGTGATAAGGGAAGAATTAGTTTGTTTGTCAGTTAAACTCATTGATGGTGATGTGTGTCAGGGCTCTTTATATCACTGTAAGCAATTGCAGACACCTGTGCTAATTAGTTTGGCAGGTGTGTCCAATGAAAGGCAAGACTACTTAAGAAGGCTCTCTCACATTATTAAGCAGCCTACATTTTCTGCCAAAATGGGAAAGAAAAAGGATGTGTCGGCTGCTGAGAAGCAACAAATTGTGGAGTGTTTAGGTCAAGGCATGACTACAATCAACATTGTGCGATGATCAGGATGAAGTGTCTTGGCAATCAAGAAGTATGTAGCTGATTCACAGTACACACGTGTGCGTGCTGATAAGGGCAAATTGAGGACTCTTTCCTACAGGCAATTACGTCAGGTTGAAAGAGCAGCGGCAAAAAAGCCTTGTCATAGCAGCAGACAAGTTTTTGAAGCTGCTTGTGCCTCCAACGTCCCCCGAACAACAAGATGCAGGGTCCTTCAGAGGTTTGCAGCTGTGCATGCGCCATCCTGTCGACCTCCTCTATCCACTTCACACAAGCAGAAACGGCTCCAGTGGGCCAAACATTACATGAAGACTGATTTCAAAACTGTTTTGTTCACGGATGAGTGCCGTGCAGCGCTCGATGGTCCAGATGGATGGAGTGGAGGATGGCTGGTTGATGGACACCCCACGCAAACACGGCTACAGCGCCAACAAGGAGGAGGTGGAGTAATGTTTTGGGCTGGAATCATGGGGAGAGAGATTGTCGGCCCCTTTAGGATCCCTGAAGGCGCTAAAGATGAACTCCATAATGTATGTGGATTTTCTCAAACAGCACTTCCTGCCATGGTTCAAGAAGAAGAACCGTGTATTTCACAGCAAGATCATTTTTCTGCATGATAATGCACCATCTCATGCTGCACATAAAACATCTGCATCTCTGGCTGATATGGGCATAAAAGGGGACAAACTTATGGTGTGACCCCCATGCTCCCCTGACCTCTACCCCATTGAGAACCTCTGGAGCATCATCAAAAGGAGTGTCTATGATGGCGAGAGGCAGTTCACATCTAAGCAACAGCTCTGGGAGGGTATTCTGTCCTCATGCAAAACAATTGAAGCAGAAACCATCCAAAACCTGACAAATTCAATGGACGAGAGAGTTCAGAAGCTCCTTTCGAACAAGGGGTCCTATGTGAAAATGTAACATCACCTAGAATAAAGTTTTGAGTTGAAAACTGTTTGATTTCAGTTTCTAACAACCTGCTAATGCTTATAATTTCAAAAACGACCATTTTTTTGGTCTTTATTAAAATGAAAAGGTTGATCGAAAAGTTTGGGGGATCTAAGAGTGTGGCAACCCAGTAGTCATGATTACTTCGAATTCTGACAATATGAGGGTCATGCTGCAGGTAGTGCAGCAAGAAGGCACTTATGTGCCTTGCGCATCTCGGAGCCCCAAAATTATTTTCCGGGCTAGATGCAGCTAAAAATTATTTTTAATTTTAAATCTGGTGAAGCTTTAGTATAGATGGCCTAATAGGATCAGTGCTGCACACTGCTACAAAGCCCAAATTATTTTCCAGCCAAGATACAGATAAATATGATTAGTAATTTGAAAGCTTAAAACGGTTGGTAGGGTGATTTTAACCGATCATCAAGCTTTTACTCTCCCCAGGATGACACAGGGGTAGAAAAGTCGTTTCGGATCCATGATTTGTTCATCTTTATGAACGTGAGTCTGTCTACATTATCAGTGGAGAGCCGCGTGCGCTTATCTGTCAGCACACCACCAGCAGCGCTGAACACACGTTCAGACAGAACGCTGGCTGCGGGGTATGACAAGATCTCCAAGGCGTAAGTGGCTAGCTCCGGCCATTTATCCAGATTGGAAGCCCAAAAAGAGCAAGGGTCCAGTGACACAGTCATGGCTTCAATGTTTACTTGGAGATACTCCTGTACCATCGTCTCTAGGCGTTGACTATGTGTCAGACTTCTTCTCTCCTGTGGCCTTGCAAAGGATGGGCTAAAAAAGTGGTGACATGATTCCGCAAAATTGATGTTACCAGCAGATACTGTGGTTTTGTTACGGTTTGAGTGCTGAACACTTGACGGTCCCACGGTTGGCAAGTTGGAACTGTGAGATTCACTACGTGCACCACTGGTATTTTGTGGAAAAGCACATGTAAGATTCTGCAACAGTCTCTGCTGATACTCCTGCATGCGTGCATCCCTTTCTATGGCAGGAATAATTTCTGCAAATTTACTTTTGTACCGGGGATCTAACAGTGTGGCAACCCAGTAGTCAGGATTATTTCTAATTCTCACAATTCGAGGGTCATGTTGCAGGTAGTGCAGCAAGAAGGCACTCATGTGTGTTGCGCATCCAGGAGCACCAAGTCCCTGTTGTGTTGGTGGCGAGGTAACAATCATGCTTCCTTCCTCTGTCCTCTCCCCCCAACCTCGCACAACAGAAATGTGATCAAGGTCTCCCTCATCTGATGAGTCTTCCATCAGTTCGTCCTCCACTTCTTCCTGGGCTCCTGCACCTTCCTCACTAGTTTGGCTGCTACCATGCGCCCTGGTAAAACCATCTCCCCCACCCTCACATGCCTGCCGCCTTGGTGCTGCCGACCGTCTGGACCTTGCAGATGTTAGCCCTTCCGCATACAACTCCTCCTCCTCTACTTCCTCCACCTCCTCTTGTGCCACCACCTGACTCCGAATTCTGTTTAACATGTGCTCCAGCATGTAAATCACCGGAATAGTCATGCTGATAATGGCATCGTCAGCACTAAACATCTTCGTCGCCATTTCAAAACTGTGCAGAAGGGTGAATAGGTCCCTGATCTGAGACCACTCCTCCAGCGTGATTTGCCCCACCTCTGAATCTCGTTGGCCCAGGCTATACGTCAGAACGTATTGCACCAGGGCTTGTCGGTGCTGCCACAGTCGCTGCAACATGTGCAGAGTTGAATTCCACCGGGTAGGCACATCGCATTTTAGCCGGTGAAGTGGCAGGCCCAACGACTTCTGTAGAGATGTAAGTCGCTGAGCTGCGGGATGCGAACGGCGGAAGTGAGCACACAGCGACCGTGCCCTCTGCAGAAGGCCATCTAGTCTGGGATAGTGGGCTAAAAATTGCTGGACAACCAGGTTCAACACGTGAGCCATACAAGGCACGTGTGTGACATTGCCCCGGCGAAGGGCCGCACCCAGGTTTGCAGCATTGTCGCACACGGCCTTCCCTGGTTTCAGGTCCAGTGGAGACAACCATTCATGAAATTGGTTCTCCAGAGCTGACCACAACTCCTCAGCTGTGTGACTCACATTTCCCAGACATTTCAATGTAAAAACCGCATGATGACGTTGAGCCCTACTGCCAGCATAGTAAGGAGGTGTGCAGGATCCCTTCTGCGCAGTTAGAAAGCTTGTGGCATGACCAGACAGGCTTTGGGTGCAGGTGGAAGACCGAGAGGAGGTTGAGGAGGCAGAAGCAGTGGAGGAACTTTGACATAAAGAGGATTGACGCACAACTCGTGGGGACGGCAAGACTTGGACAGCAGCCCCTTGTCCTGCTGTCACCATAGTTACCCAGTGCCCAGTCAGCGACATGTAACGCCCCTGTCCATGCCTACTCGTCCAAGTGTCTGTGGTGAAATGCACCCTGTCACACACAGAGTTTCTCAAAGAAGCGGTGATGTTGTGTGCGACATGCTGGTGGAGCGCAGGCACACCTTTCTTTGAGAAGTAGTGCCGACTGGGCATCTGGTACTGGGGCACTGCGACGGACATAAGGTCTCGAAAATCCTCTGTGTCCACCAGGCGGAAAGGCAGCATTTCTGTAGCCAAGAGCTTGCAGATGGTGAAATTCAACCTTTTAGCTTTCTCATGGCTAGGAGGAAATGGTCTTTTACTTGTCCACATCAGAGGGACCGAGGGCTGGCTGTTGTGCTTAGACGGGGTTGAGAAAGGTGTCCCCGGCAAACTGCCGGTCTGTGAGGAAGATGCAGGCGGACATGTTAGGTTGCCTTGATCCAAAGGTGGTGCTATCGATGTCGGACAGCGCTCAACACCAGCTGGTGTTACCACCTCCAAAGAAAATGATGACCTGCCAATCACGCTGGCTGTTGCGGGTAAAGAGGTGGCAGGTCTGCGCCCCAAAACAGGTGTGACTGCTGTCCCCCCAGTCACAGAGGATGAAGAGGCCGCGGATGCACAAGATGTGGCAGACGGTGGTTGGCCCGGCCGGCTAGACCGCATTGTAGCACACTGAGCTTCCCACTGCAACTTATGCTTCATGTCCATGTGCCGGTTCATGCATGAAGTACTCAAACTATGTATTTTTTGGCCTCTACTTAGCTTTTGCTGACAAATGTTACAGATAACACGAGTTGGGTCATCTTTATCGATCTGAAAAAATGCCCAGGCTATGCAAGGCTTAGCACCCATGCGACCTGAAGAGCCACCACGACTTGTGGTGAGAGGCAGAGTTGTGTTTGAGGATGCAGTTGTTGACGTGCTTCCAGTACTACGTCTCTGTCCAGGAAGGCGCAACCTGACCTCGTCGTCACTAGCATCTTCCTCCACCTCCTCTGCTGACCTCATCTCTTGGCTGACTGTGGGTTGACAGTAAGTGGGATCTCCGACCTAATCATCATCACCCTGTGCATTATCACACCCGTCGTCCTCAGAGCCAACCTGTTCCTGCCCTGACAAAAAACTAAAGTTGTCGCTCCAATCAGGTATTTGAGTCTTATCATCGTCTTCCTCATTGTCTCCACCAACAGGAGTTACAGTTTGGGAATGAGGGTCTACATTATGGTCAGAACCTTCTGCGTCTGGTCCTGGATCCGACTCATAAAGATTCTGGGCATCAGTGCAGATCATTTCCTCGTCTGGATTCACAGAAGCGCTGGAGTCGACCTCTGATTCCCAGGCTATAGTATGAGTAAACAGCTCTGCAGACTCAACCATCTGTTCTACCTCATACTCAGACGGGCAGCTGGAGATTTGGGAGCTGTGAGGAAGCAAGTGCGATTTGGGTGACACCTTTGAGGACTGGAGTATTTGTGATGTTGAAGTTGATGTGGAGGAGAGCCCACTTAAAGGAGCACTTGATATCCGTTGAAGCACCTGCTGTTTTTGTGCCTCATCTGGAATTTGTAGCGATGGGCGTGGCCGTAAGAAAGGGATCTTATCACATTGTCCGCTAAAAGAAGTAGACATTTTAGTTTGGCTGGAAGATGGTCTTTCTTCTGCAGATGTTACTGTTGCTTTAACACCTACCCCACGGACACAACCTTTTTTCCCCTTCCCAACACGCCTATTCCCCTTTCCACCAGCAGCAGGCCTTTTTCCACTCATTTTGGTGGTTAACTAATTCACAACTCTGGAGTTGTTTGCACAAAAAAACAATGGATGGTAACCGAGCAGAGCTGAGTGGCCAAACTGTGGTATTAGGCCAAAACTATTGGCTGGGTTAGATGCAGAAAAAAATTATATTCAATTTGCAACCTGATGGAGGTCAGTATAGATGGACTAATAGAGAAAGTCCCACACACTGCTAGAAGGCCAAATATTTTTTCAGAGCTAGATGCAGAAAAAAATTATATTCAGTTTGCAACCTGATGGAGGTCAGTATAGATGGACTAATAGAATGATGCTATGCCCAAAAGATTTTACTTCACTAGGTGCAGTAAAAAAATTGGTATTCTATACACAGGTGGTATATCTTGCAGCACAGATAGGCTACTCCACTGACTAACACACTCTGCAATAGGCCAAAAAGGATTAGCTTTGCTAGATTCAGCCAAATGCTGTGAAAAAAACTTGCACAGCACTGGCACAGACCTGCCTGGCAAAAACTGATAGGAACTGATGTAACCTAGTCCTGAAAAGGACTCCAATTACAATTAGTCTTTACTCCCACAACCTATCTATTTAAGAGCACAGACCTGCCTGATAAAAGTCGTAGGAAATGCTGTAACCTAGTCCTTAAAAGGACTGCAATCACAACTATTCCCTACTCCCAAGCTATCTGTATATTTGTGCGAAAATTGGCTTGAAATTAACAAGGTATAGCGCACACAGCAACAGCGGTGCCGTCTAACACGCAGCTGCAGCAGTGAGAAAATGGTGGCGACGGGGAAAATGGCTTGGTCTTATAGGGCAAGGACATGTGACATACACTGCCAATCACACATGCCCTTGCTTGTGTGAAAAAAAGCACTTCGCTCCGTGTGTGCGCTGCTGATAGGCTGACAGATTGCACCTCCCCACTGCAAATGCGGGAAAGAGAAAAAAAAATGGAGATCTTCATTATTCCTGCAGAGATCCATCCCCTGCCCCTCCCCCCGCCCCGCTGTACACTCAAACTGCGTATTAACATTAATTTTCATCATTACTGAGAAAAAATCCAGTTATGATTTTGGTGCATGAACAGTTATCGAACATAACCTCGAACAGCCGAATTTTTCTCAAATTGTTCGTGTTCGCCGAACGGCTCGAACACCGCCCAAAACAGCTCGAATTTGAGATTGGCGAACAGTTCGAGTAGAACAACGCTCATCTCTAGTTAGGACAGTGCATAATAGGTGAATTGGTGGAATGTTGGGAAGGAGAAACTGTGTGTACAGCAATTCATCCATCTTGAGACTCGATAAGAGTCTCAGGATGGTGCTTTGTAGGTGGAGTGGGTGGTCACTTAAAATGGGAGTCTGTGAGGGTCTTTTCTGTGCTCTAAAGGGGTAATGTTATCAAATTAGATGTGGGATGTAACTTCTACTGGATTCATCTATCCAGACAATGTTTTATATGCTCTAGTTACATCCAGAGCTGCACTAATAATTCTGCTGGTTTCTTCCTAATTCTCTATTGTCTAAATTAAAAGGTGCTATGTACGTTTTCCACACATGGCAAAATGATTGCAGACCACGTAGTAGCAATGCATGTCTCTCACCTTTGAAAAATGAGACAGAAAGACACGTACTATGTAGCGCACCACTGCAATTTTTATTTTACACTAAGCTAGTACCCTAAACTTGCCCAGAATGTATATGTGCCCACACTGAATTAATGCTCTTAGTGAAGCACTCTACTGATACCACATAATATGGTACTCATTTCATGACTAATACAATGTCCACCACACACAGTGAGATGCCCCGACAGTACCTTCCCCTACACACAGTATTGTATCAACCATGCAGTATGATTCCCCCACAGTGACCCCACACACACAGTATGATGCTCCGCACATACAGTAAGATGTCCCCTACAGTCCCCCACACATTATGCCCCAATGCAAAGTATGATGTTTCCACAGTATAATGACCCCACAATCCCACTCACAGTATGGTAAATTTAGAGCTCTTCATACACAGTATTATGCCTCCATAGCCCCCACACACAGTATGATGCTCCCTCAGTCCCACACACAGTATGATGTCCCAAAAGTACACGTCCCCACACACAGAATGAGGAACCTAAAGTTCCCCACACTATGTTGTCCCCATAGCCTACACACATGCCTTCACAATCACCTATACAGTATGAAGTCCTCACAGTCCCCCGCACACAGTATGATGCCCCCAGAGCCCCCCACACAGTATGATGCCCCCAGAGCCCCCACACAGCATGATGCCCCCAGAGCCCCCCACACAGCATGATGCCCCCAGAGCCCCCCACACAGCATGATGCCCCCAGAGCCCCCCACACAGTATGATGCCCCCAGAGCCCCCCACACAGTATGATGCCCCCAGAGCCCCCCACACAGTATGATGCCCCCAGAGCCCCCCACACAGTATGATGCTCCCACAGTACATTCCCCTGCACACAGTATAATGTCCACACAGCTGCCCATGCAGTGTGATGACCCCATAGCACCTTACACATACAGTATGATTACCCCACAAAATAATCACCCACACACAGTATGATGCCCCCAGAGCCCCCCACACAGTATGATGTCTATACTGCTCCCTCAATTCAGGAGTGAGAACTTTGGGAGGTATGCCACTGTGAATGCCGCTCTTTATATGACTAGAGTATAAGCCATGATGTTCTTCAGGATTAGTACTAGATACGTAATTGCTTGTAGTTCTCTGTATCTTATATATATGTGTTGTTTTTCAGTGCTGGACTTTGGCACAATGTTACAGAATGCAGCAGTAATTGTGGCTGCTCCAAATCTGCTTTCAACCCGATCTGTGGTGCCGACGGCATCGAGTACATCTCTCCATGCTATGCCGGCTGTGAAGACGTGAACTTTGATTACAAGGAGAATAAAGTGCTGGTAAGTACGTTACTTGTCAGATTGTGGCCACTACTAAATTGTATCCTACCATCTTCTCCTTACCTCCTTATCTTCCATGAGTAAAGTCAGAGTCCTGCTGTGTGCAGTAAGGCTGCGTGCCCACTACGCGTTTTTCAATCGTTTTTGCCGCGGAATTTCTGCAGCGAAAACGCTTAAAAAAACACTTGGTAATACGTGCCCCATGGTCCCCAATGATGATCCGCATGTGCTGTGCACATGCTGCGGAAATTTCCGCTGCGGATTATCATTGCGGAAAAATACGCAGCATGTCCATTAATTTTTCCTCCCCTCTCACAGTATATAGTCTATAGACATACAGAGGGAGAGATACTGCAGCTTCATCTCCCTCCTCCCCTCTCGCAGCATGCAATCTATAGACATACAGAGGGAGAGATACTGCAGCTTCATCTCCCTCCTCCCCTCTCGCAGTATGCAATCTATAGACATACAGAGGGAGAGATACTGCAGCTGCATCTCCCTCCTCCCCTCTCACAGTATATAGTCTATAGACATACAGAGGTTGAGATACTGCAGCTGCATCTCCCTCCTCCCTTCCCACAGCATGCAGTCTATAGACGTTTAGAGGGAGAGATGCTGCAGCTGCATCTCCCTTCTCTCCTCTCACAGCATACAGTCTATAGAAAGATAGATGGAGAGATACTGCAGCTGCATCTCCTCCACTCTCATAACATGCACTCTACAGATGTACAGAATGAGAGATACTGGAGCTGCATCTCCCTCCTCCCCTCTCGCAGCATGCAGACTACAGAGATTCAGAGGGAGAGATACTGTTGCTGCAGAATTTTGTTAAGAAAAAACGGAGAGTGGTGGTCATGGGGGATTCCCTGTTAAGAGGAACAGAGGCCGCTATCTGCAGACCAGACATAACCTCAAGAGAAATGTGCTGTCTTCCAGGAGCAAAAATTAAAGATGTGTCTGACAGGATATCAAGACTCTTCAGACCTACAGATCACTACCCATTCCTGCTAATACATGTGGGGACAAATGACACCGCAAGAAAGGACCTGGAAACCATCTGCAGTGACTTTGAAGACTTAGGCAAGAAAGTGAAAGAATTGGGAGCGCAGGTGGTCTTCTCATCCATCCTCCCAGTGGATGGCCATGGAACAATGAGGTGGAATAAGATTCTACAGGTGAACAACTGGCTACGTCGATGGTGCCGTCAACAAGGATTTGGATTTCTGGATCACGGAATGAATTACCTATACGATGGACTACTTGCTAGAGATGGGGTGCACCTTACGAAGACTGGAAAACATGTATTTGGAAGTCGCCTTGCTACACTCATCAGAAGAGCTTTAAACTAGAACAATGTGGGAAGGGAAGCAAAAGGCCAGAAAAAGCCATACAGCTGACAAATACTATTGAGATCTCTGCTACTGGAAGTGGAAAGGAAGAACAAAGACAAAACAATTTAAATAATAAAAGTATGGGAGGAAGAGAAACCAATCACAAACTAAAATGTTTTTATACAAATGCACAAAGCATGGGCAACAAACAAGGAGAATTGGAACTACTAATGCAGGAAAAGGAATATGATGTCATTGGAATCACTGAAACTTGGTGGGACGATACACATGATTGGAATAAAAGGCTAAAAGGATACAACTTATTTGCAAGAAACAGACTTGATAAACGAGGAGGAGGTGTCGCATTGTATGTTAGAAAAGCGAATATCTGCACAGAGATTGAAGCTTCAGAGACTGGGAGTTCTGTGGAAACTGTTTGGGTAAGAATACAAGGAGAGAACAACGGAAAGGACACCATTGTAGGCATTTACTACAGGCCACCTGGGCAAGCTGAAGATATGGATGAACTCTTTATGTATCAAATGACCAAGTTCTCCAAAAGATATGACGTAGTGGTCATGGGAGATTTCAACTATCCAGACATTTGTTGGGAATCTCTCTCAAGTAAAACTAACAGGTCAAGCAAATTCTTATCCTCTCTTGCTGACAACTTTATCTTCCAAAAGGTAGGGGAGAAAACAAGGGGATCTGCTACTTTGGATCTAATCCTTATAAACAGGGAGGAAATGGTTGAGGAGGTAAAGGTGGCTGGGACCCTAGGAGGCAGCGATCATGCTATTATAGAATTTTGGATAACTAGAGGAGGAAGACATGTGAAGACTCAAACTTCAAGGTTAGATTTTAGAAAGGCAGATTTTAAGAGACTCAGAAAGAGAATAGGAGGGATCCAATGGCTGGATGTCCTTAAGGACAAAAATGTCCAGGAAGGATGGGAAATTTTTAAAAATGAGATTCTCAAAGCACAATCGTTAACAATCCCGAAAAGTAGGAAGAATGGGAAGCATTTAAGGAAACCAGGATGGATGAACACAGAACTTAAACACATGCTAAAAAGAAAGAAAGAAATGTTTATTAAATGGAAAGAGGGAGGCATATCTAAAGAAGATTATAATGCAGTCTGCAGATCCTGTAGGGCACGTATCAGGTTAGCTAAAGCTGACAATGAATTAAGGCTTGCAAGAGATGTCAAAAGCAATAAAAAAGGATTTTGGGGGTATGTCAAAAGTAAAAGAAAAGTCAAAGATGCTATAGGATTTTTACAGGATGAAAATGGAGAAATGGTAAGAGAGGATGTTGAGAAGGCCGAACTTTTTAATTCCTATTTTGCATCTGTTTTCTCTCAGAAAGAAAATGTAACATCAACTGATCTTCACTGTCCTTTTAAAGGAATAGAAGAATCCAAGTTATCTGTAAACAGAAAGATTGTGAGGGAATATTTAGCTAACATAAATGAGTTCAAGTCTCCAGGTCCAGATGAATTACACCCCAGAATACTGAAGGAGATCGTAGAAGAAATTTTAGAACCACTCTCCATAATCTTTGAAAATTCTTGGAGAACAGGAGAAGTCCCAGAAGACTGGAGAAGAGCAAATGTTGTTCCTATCTTCAAAAAGGGGAAGAAGGTGGACCCAGGGAACTATAGGCCGGTGAGTCTGACTTCTATACCAGGAAAGATCTTTGAACAAATTATTAAACAACATGTATGTAAGTACCTGGATAAGAATGAAGTGATTAACCAGAGTCAGCATGGGTTTGTAACTAACAAGTCATGTCAGACTAACTTAATTTCCTTCTATGACAGAATCACTGACTGGGTGGATCAGGGAAATGCTGTAGATATAGTATATCTTGACTTCAGCAAAGCATTTGACAAAGTATCTCACACCATCCTTATTGAAAAAATGACCAAGTATGCAATGGACCAGGCAACTGTTAGGTGGATTCATAACTGGCTTAGTGATCGGACTCAAAGGGTGGTTGTAAATGGCTTCACATCCAGCTGGATGAATGTCTCAAGTGGGGTACCACAGGGCTCCGTCCTGGGACCTGTATTGTTCAACATCTTTATCAATGATTTAGATGAAGGAATTGAGGGTAAACTGATTAAATTTGCTGATGACACAAAGCTAGGAGGGATAGCTAATGCTAGAGAAGAGAGAGAGAGGATTCAAAAAGACCTAAATAAACTGGAGCAGTGGGCAGCAACCAACAGAATGGTTTTTAACAGGGAAAAATGCAAAGTACTACATCTGGGCAATAAAAATGAAAAAAGCATATACAGAATGGGAGGAATAGAGCTAAGCAACAGTACATGTGAAAAAGACTTAGGTATACTAATAGATCATAGACTGAACATGAGTCAACAGTGTGATGCAGCAGCAAAAAAGGCAAATACAATTCTGGGATGTATTAACAGAAGCATACAGTCTAGATCACGTGAAGTCATTATCGGTCTTTACTCCTCTTTGGTCAGACCTCATCTGGAATACTGTGTACAGTTTTGGGCACCACATTTTAAAAAAGACATCGACAAACTGGAGCAAGTTCAGAGAAGAGCGACCAGAATGGTGACTGGTCTGCAAACCCTGTCCTATGAGGAACGGTTGCAGGATTTGGGAATGTTTAGCTTGCAAAAAAGAAGACTGAGAGGAGACTTAATAGCTGTCTACAAATATGTCAAGGGCTGTCACATTGTAGATGTCATCTTTATTCTCATTGGCACAAGGAAAGACTAGAAGCAATGGGATGAAACTAAATGGGAGGAGACACAGATTAGATATTAGAAAAAACTTTTTGACAGTTAGGGTGATTAATGAGTGGAACAGGTGGCCACGAGAGGTGGTGAGTTCCCCTTCAATGGACGTCTTCAAACAGAGGCTGGACAGACATCTGTCTGAGATGATTTAGTGAATCCTGCTTTGAGCAGGGGGTTGGACCAGATGACCCAGGAGGTCCCCTCCAACTCTACCATTCTATGATTCTATGATTCTATGATCTTCCTCTTCCCCTCTCACACATGCAGTCTATAGACATACAGAGGGAGAGATACTGGAGGTGCCTCTCCCTCCTCCCCTCTCACAGCATGCAGACTCATATGTTCTACTGATTTATGGGTGGTAAGTTATAGGAACAGGAAGACTTTAATTCGGGACTCATTTAGCATTCTGAGATGTTGAACAACATATAAAATGAATTCTCCACCCAAGAATAACACATTGGGGACATCAGCAGCTCAGAATTTCCAGAATTTTTTAAAGCAAAACAAGAAAGTAAATCTCTAGTGAAAATGATTCATGCAGATCCGTGATTCACGAGGTCTGAGCTGATTCATGGATCTCCACTAATTCCACAGAATTAGGAGCAAAGATGCCAGGTCCTTACTGCAGAGGACTACAAAAGTCATAACCCAAAGTGTAGCACAAATATCCAAAAAATTTGTCAAGGTGTCACCACTACAGACTGGTTGCAAGACCGGTGCATGCAATCTATTACTCCCTGTTATCAGCCATTACTGGGGGAGGAGACTGTAGGACAGGAAGCTACAATCTATTACTCCCTGTTATCAGCCATTACTGGAGGAGGCGACTGTAGGACAGGAGACTACAATCTATTACTCCCTGTTATCAGCCATTACTGGGGGAGGAGACTGTAGGACAGGTGCCCACAATCAGTTTCTCCCTGCTGAGAGTAGCACCTGCCTCGTGAGCTCCAGGACTTCCAGGAGGAGGGTCGTCGTCTGCCTCTCTTCTCCCCAGGGAGAGGCAGGCTTACTGGGAGGCTGGCATGGCTTCCCAACCTTCTGTACCCCGGTCTATGCCGGCGGGGGACAAGGAGCCACAACAACCGGCCCAGAAGGGAGTGAGGAAATTGGGAAGGGTGACGAAGAACGTACCCACCTACTACAACCCCGAGACGGTTCATCGCCCGCCCAGAGAGGGAGACCGGGGCACCCCAGGCCCCAGGAACAAGAGCCCAGCAAGATCCTGGGGGGAGATGAGCTCCAGTGAGTCCCCAAGTTCCTTCTCCTCCCGAGTGGTCGCCATGCTACGAGAATACGAGGACGCCGGCAAAGCACTAACCCAGCTGAAAGAGGAGCTGCGGGAGGCCCGAATCCTGAACACCAGGGCGTCCAACAAGGAAAGACCCGTGACCTCCCAGAGGTTTAAAGCCCTCAGAGACGAGGTGGTCAGGTTAGTGCTCCTCCGGGAGGGGATTGAGAAAAGCGCAGGTCCCTTCCTGGAGAGGTTTAAGAACCAGCGGCGGTTCTCAGAAATGAAGGGGTTAAACACCTCAGGAGAACCGCCAGCCGGCGTCCTTAGTGAAGAGGAGGGGGAGGATGAAGAGGTGACTGGAGCCAAGCGGAAAAGTGAGGGGCAGAGCTGGAGTTCAAGTGGTCTCCCTGCAGGGCAGAGGACTCCGACAGCAGAGGCTGGAGTGTCGGGGGAGGAAGATGAGGAGGAAGGTGGATTACTGAGGGAGATCCGACTGCTGGAGTCTCCTGTGGACCTGATGCGGTTTTCCTTCGGGGAGGATGAACCAGTGGGGGAGACAAAGAAGAGGAAGAAGAAGACCGGAGGAGCTGCACAGGAGGTGGTGAGTTACAAGTATGTACCAATGTCTGATGTTGCGCCTGCCAACTCCTGTGTAAACCCTACCAAACCTAAAGGCACGGGTTCTGCAGTGGGTCCGAGGCAGAGGCAAGGTGGGAAGAGGAGAAGGACGTCTGTCATCTGTGCGGGGAACAGTGCAGTGGGCAAGGCTGTGGAGGTACTCACGGGGCCGGACATAGGAAGTTCTGTGGAGTTTCCCTCCCTGCCCTCTGCGGCTAAGCCAGTTATCACCGGGGCTGGGGAGGCCGGGAGGGATGTTAAAAAAACATCTGTGAGGAATACTGGGCACACCGCTGCGACAGGGGGGCAGTGTGCCCCAGCGCCCAAAAAGGACACTAAGGCCCCAAAGTCTGTGGGTGCAGGGCGGGCACTGCTGCAGTAGGGGGGCAGGGCACTCCAGGAGAGGACCTGCAGAAAGCCAGCACCAACCAAAAGAAAACTGGTGTGGTGCTGCAGGGAAAGGAGTCTCTGGAAGTGCTCCACTCCCCCAGCCCAGCAGGTGTGAGTGCAGAGACACCAGACACAAGGGAAGAAGGAATGGATGTGACTGTGGAAGGTGCAGAGAACAGTGGAGTAAATGGTGGTAATGGGGTGACAAGTAAAGGGAATGAAAGTAGTGGTGCAGTGAATGATGGGAGTAGTGGTGGAGTGAATGATGGGAGTAGTGGTGCAGCAAATGGTGGGAGTAGTGGTGGAGTGAATGATGGGAGTAGTGGTGCAGCAAATGGTTGGAGTAGTGGTGGAGTGAATGTTGGGAGTAGTGGGAATGGTGAGAGTAGTAGTGGAGTGAATGATGGGAGTAGTGGTGCAGCAAATGGTGGGAGTAGTGGTGCAGCAAATGATGGGAGTAGTAGTGGAGTGAATGGTGGGAGCAGCACTGGTGTTGGTGGGGGGGAAGTAGGCGCTGGTCCCGCTGCCCCCCCAGCATTGGCTGGGGCTTCAGCCCAAAGCTATTCAGGAGCTGTCAGTGCTGGGGGTAGTAGTGCACCCTTGTCTGGTGGCCCTGGGGATGGTGACTTGCAGCAGCAGCTCCTGGATGCCCTGAGGAGAGGGGAGAGCTCCATCACTGTAGAGGGGAGGGAGGTTGATCTGTCTTTCTGGGTAGAGAGACATGGTCTTTCAGCCTTCCGAGATAGAGGGGCAGAGACTGTCTGGTCTCTGCCGACAACGGGGCAGAGGAGTAACCGTAGGAACGTGGCCCGTCTCCACTGGGTAAGCAAGGATGCCTGTCCTGATAGGTCGAAGGTGGTTGAGCTCCTGCTGGGGATGGGCTTTGCGGCATATGACATCTTTGCCTTGATCCATCCCTACTGGACCTCCTACTTCGATGTCAGCTTCGTGAGGCCAGAGGCCTTGAGCTTTTCTGGTCTCGCCATGAGCTGGCTTGGAGGCGCCACGAATGGCAGAGTTTCTTTCCCCTGGCAATAACCCACCAAAATTCAGTCAGGAAGGTGACCGTTTTGACTAGTAACAAGTCGCTTTCCTGTATGGACATTACTACCTGGGTAAGTCGATACGGAGAGGTCACCGATATTCCCCAAAAGAATCTCGATGACCATGGTATCTGGTCAGGGGCCTGGACCTTCATGGTGAAATTGAAGGTTTCGGGAAACACTGTTACCCATATCCCGTCCTCAACCTTTTTGGGGAGGGATAGGATCTTGATTTTCTACCGGGGGCAGCCTAAGGTCTGTCACAGGTGTGGTAGCCCCACACACTTCAGTGCGCAGTGTACCACCCAAAAATGCGCACTGTGTGGGGACCTTGGTCATCTTGCTGCTGCCTGTGGCAGGATTAGGTGTAACTTGTGTGGTGACCTCGGTCACCCGTTCAGTCTCTGTCTGCGTTCCTTGGCCAATGCGGTCCTGAAAGCGGCGAGTGCGGGACAGGCGAAAGCCGGGACTAATCTTGCCGGTGAAGGGACCAGCAGAGGCGGGGGAGGCAGGGAACCGGTGAGGAGCAAGCTTCCGGCATCCAACCTCAGGCGGCAGGAGCAGCGCCGTGGGGACAGGGGACAGGGAGTAATGTCCCTAAACTCTGACCCAGATACTTCACTTGCAGCTGAGGATCCTAAAGACAGCGAACTGAGTGAGGAAGTCAAGAGACTTGAAAGGAAAGAGCTAGAGGACGCCACGTCTTTCCAGGAACCCTCTTCTGGTGACAGTCTTGATGAGGGAGAGGGGGAGTGGTCACAGACAAAGAAAAAGGGTAACAGGAAAACGGCCAGAGGTAGGAGGGGGACCAGATCTCGAGCTGCCTCTTGGGACTCTTTCTGACTCTCTTGCCGTGATCCAGGCGCCATTGGAGGGCTCAGCCGCCCCCCCTCTGGTGGATCTCTCCAACCGGTTCCGGGCTCTCCAGGACCTCCCTCTGGAGGGGGGGGATGGGGACCCGGGGCCGGAGGTTGCGGACAAGGTGGTTGGGGCTCAGGAGATGGCTGGGTCTTCCTCTCGGGGGGCAAATACAAAGCCCTCTGGGGGGACGACTAACCCAGCACCACCAGACAAGGGCAAGAATGTATGTAAGGAGAGAATGGACGAGTCTGTTTCTCTTAAGCGCACTAAAAGCCCGTCATTATCGGAGGAAGAGGTTGGGACTGTCAGTGGTAGGAAGAAAAAGGCTATCTAATTAAATCAATCATGATGGCGGCACCCACCCCGTTGACGCTGGCAACTATTAATGTTTGCAGCATAAAGTCAGATGCGGCAAGGTACACGGACTTTCATTTTCTCGGCCAATTGACGCCGACATTTTGTTTTTGCAGGAGACCAGGTTGACAGATATATCAACCTTGCATAGAGCAAGGCGGGAGTGGAGGCATCGGCCCTCCTACGGTCTACTTTTATTTGAAGGAGGAGGCCGTCTCTTCACCGTTGTCGGTTGTGGAGGTGGAGTTCTCCGATCGCTGTTTGATTATGTTTTCTCTGAATGTTACAGAGACTCCTCGGATGGGAAGAGGTTATTGGAAGCTGAATTCGTCACTCCTTGAGGAAGAGACTGTAAGACGGTCTTTTGAGGAATCCCTTCAGAGTCAGGTACCATTGCTGGGCCTAAGTAACACTAAGTCAGAGTGGTGGGAGATGTTCAAACATCGGGTGGCGAGATTCTTCCGGCAGCTCTCGAACCAAAGAAGCCTGAACAGGGATCGCCTGTATCAGAGCCTGAGGAGGAAACTCGAGCATCTTGTCTCGACTAAAGGTAGCCGCGAGGAGATCTCCAGAGTGAAGTCCTTGCTGAAGAGGTGTCAGTACGATAGGCACGCATCTTTGGTTTTCAAGAGGGACTACGGGAAGTACTGCTCGCCTGACCCTTACAGAAACTGTAAGATGTCAGTGAATAGTAAGATAATGACGGGGCTGATGGACAGTACGAGGTCCCTGAGAAGGTCCAGATCAGGGATCTTGGAGGTCGTCAGTTCCTACTACTCGCACCTCTTGGGAAGGAGAGAGCTGGATCGTGACGGGAAGTCGGCTTTCCTGGCTGAATCTGTTCCTGAGCCAGGGGCTGACCTCTCGCTGGGCGGTTTGGCAAAAGCGATCAAAGAAGAGGAAGTGAGACTGGCGATCGATGGGCTTAGGCCCAAAAAGTCGCCAGGTCCGGATGGCTTAACATCCGAGTTCTTTAGGACCTTTAGGGACTCTTTGGTCCCCCTCTTGACTCAGGTGTTTAACGAGTGTCTCTCCTCGGGCACTCTGCCGAGATCATTAAGGAGGTCAGCTTTGATCATTTTGTCAAAGGGTAAGGATCCGTCACGCATTCAGAATTGGCGTCCCATAGCACTTCTCAATGTGGACAGGAAGATTTTGACTAAGATACTTTTCAACAGGCTGGTGAAGTTTGCACCCCGGCTCCTTTCGGTGGTTCAGCACCGTTGCGTTCCTGGCCTTAGCACTTTTAGTGCTGTTCTAGGTGTCCGAGAGGCCATGGAGCAAGGCAGGGCGGGCCTTTGGAAGGGGTTTTTGCTGACCCTGGATCAGGCAAAAGCCTTTGATCGGGTTAACCACGAGTACCTCTGGTCCACTCTTTTGAGGTATGGTCTGCCTGGAGGGTTTGTGGACTGGCTTAAGACCTTGTATGCAGGGGCTGAGACTTTCCCTCTGGTAAATGGGTGGATCGGACGACCTTTCGGGGTAGGATCCGGTGTCCATCAGGGCTGTCCTCTTAGCCCTTTGCTTTACGCGTTTTCAATCGATCCCTTCCTCAGAAGGATCGATTGTGGACCGTTGGCGAGGGTGCGGATGGGCGGGGTGGCACCTGAGGCTATCCTGAGGGTGGTGGCCTACGCGGACGATGTCACCATCTTTGTTTCTTCGCAAGAAGAGGCAGTGGTGGTGATGTCAGAAGTGGAGCGCTAGTCGGAGGCATCCGGGTCCAAGGTCAACCAGGATAAGTGTGAGAGTCTCTGGCTGGGAGGCGGAGATCCCGGGTTTGATCTTCCGGACACCCTCCCCGAACCCCAAGAACATGCCAAAGTCCTGGGCATCGAATTCGGCCAGGGTGATTACCCCACGAAAAACTGTGAAGGCAGAATTAAAGGTGTCGCCCAAAGAGTGGACCAATGGAGGGGTTGGTCTTTGACCCTGAGGGAAAGGGTTGGCCTGTGCAAAGCTTTCCTGCTCCCCTTGCTAATCTACCTGGGCAGCGTCTGTGTCTTGCCAGAGCCTCTCTGGACACGGGTCTACAGTCTGTTCTTCCAGATGTTATGGAGGTACAGACTGAACCTAGTCAAGCGGGAGGTCACTTACTGCACGAGGAGACTAGGGGGGTTGAATAGGGTGAACCCCGTGGTGTTCCTAGTGAACACCTTCTTGAAAGTGAATGTGGCAAACCTCTGGAAAGAGAGGGCTCCTACGTGGGTATTCTCCTGCAAGGGATGGTTTCAGCCTTTCTTCCAGGAATGGGAGACAGGGTGAAGATTGAAGGATCTTCGCACACCACACGGGCATCTCTCGGCTTACGTTACCCCAGTTCTGAAAATGATCCGCCGGTGGGGTCTGGGAATGTGGGAGGTGAGGTCCCTCCCGAGGAAACTCCTCGATATGAGGGTCTGCTTTCTCATTTTCAGAGTCCATTGGTCCTCAAAGACTGCCCAAGTCGGGATCTGGAGGTTGGGTTGAGTTTGTTAAATTCTAGCAGGATCCCCAAGAAGTACTGGGACTTGACTTGGCGCTGCTTCCATGGTAAGTTGTATATGAGGGACAATTTGAAGTACAGGAGCTCCGAGGACAGGAATTGTCCCCGTGAGGCTTGTGCTAACGTCCTGGAAAGCATGGAGCACTTCCTGCTTCATTGTCCCTTTAATACAGAGGTGTACAACAGGGTGGAGGCTTCCATCGGTTGGCCGCGGCTGGCTACTCTGTCCTACGCCGGGTGGGCCTATGGAGCGTTCAGAGACCTTGGGAGAAGGGACCGAGACACTTTATTCATAGTCAGCGCAGTGGTGAGGTATTTCACGTGGAACGCACGAGTTTTAGTCTCGACGCAGAGTAAAATCCTCCATGTAGATGAAGTCTGTAGGAACATCCTAGGTGACCTGGTGAAGGTACGTTCTCTGGAGTATGAAGGACTGTGTGCCCGGAGGGCGGCCCGTCTCTGGAGGGGCTTTTCCTTCAGGGTGCCTTAGTCCGGTAGTACTCCTATATCCTGGTGGTGGGCTGATGTCTTTCCACCCTAGATTGTTGTTTTGTATTTCTGTCTCCTGAATAGAAGGTTTGCCGGCATCGAACTTGAGCCTTGGATGGTGAGTGTGTAGGTTGTGTTCTGTATATATTGTATATAATGTATAATAGGGGTTTTTTGTTAGGTTGGGTGGGGGATTTGGGGGGTTTTCATCAGCAGTGATAAGAGGACTGATCTGGCCTGGCCTAGGCCCCGTCTGGGGAAAAACTTTGGGGCCTAATCTTGAACTTTGTGGCCAGAGCTGGATCAGGGGTGGTGGGAAAGTTAGTGTAGGTCTGTGTTTTATATATATATAAAAAAAATAAATAAATAAATTTAAAAAAAAAGTCCATGTCACTATTGTATATATTGTTATTTTTGGTTTTCTGTGGTGTGAATGAGGTGCGGTAAGGGGGTGACTGTAAGGTCAGGCAGTGGGACCAGTAGGTTAGTGTTAGTGTCCGGTTGTATATACATTATATTAGGTTTAGTGTTTTATTGTATATAATCTTGTATATAGGACGGTGTTTTATGTGTATATAGGACGGTGTGAGCGTTGTGTGGGATTGTATATAGTAGTATGAATGAAGCTGGGCCGGAGGTTTTATAGGTTTTATATTTATTTATTGTTTATAAAAAAAAGTATATGTATATATTCCTGTGGTGATGGTTATTTTGTTTCTTTAATTTTCAAATTTTTTTTTTTTTTGTTCCCTCAGTAGGTCGAATCTTCTCCCCTTTCTGTTTGATTTATTTTGCTTAGATTTGTGTCGGGTTTTTGTCGTCTTGTTCTGCAGTTTTGTTCTTATGTTTTGTGTCCTGTAATGTATTATTGTTGTGTCATGTAACGTATTCTTTTTTTTTTTTTTTTCTTCCCCTGGATCAACGCTGCGGAATAGCTGCAGTGCACAAGTAATAGGCTGAACTGGATGGACGCTTGTCTTTTTTCGGCCTTATAAACTTTGTAACTTGTAACTTTGTAATTCTTCTATAAATAAAAAAAGACCTACAATCTATTACTCTCTGTTATCAGCCATTACTGGGGAGAGGCGACTGTAAAACGAGGGAATAAAATTAGTTTCTTTCTGTTATCAGCCATTTCAGGATGATAGACACTGACTGTATTTACCTCCTACAATCCTTTCATTATTAATTATCTACAACAATATAACAACACACTAATATAAAATATAACATGTCCTCCTGCAAATGCACAATGAGTCCAATAATGAAACAAACATTACCAAGAAAATCCCATTATCTTCCGCGAATAAGTTTCCATTACTGTAATCACTTGTCGCTATTTGTCAATAAAGATAATTTCAAAATAAACACAAAACATGAGTGTAATACTATGTCCCGGCTGCTGCTCATTCTCCACAGATTATACATCCTACACGTGTGATGTTTGTATCGGGGTATTAAAGGCACAACCCCATTCCTGATAGTAGATTCCTGAATCATTTAGTGACTTGATCTGGTTTGTTTCAATATATCAGTTTAAAGTTTAGACTGCTTACCCGACTAAGGATTGGCTAGACTTGATGCAATTGTAACAGACAGATGTATTATAGTTATGTATGTATTATGTCCTCCACAAAAACCATGCAGTATAATGCACCCCATAGTCCTTCATACAGTATAACGCACACCCCATAGTCCTCCATAGACGATACAGTAAAATGCACCCCCATAATCCTCCATAGAGTATACTGCACTCTGCATAGTCCTCCATGCAGTATAATGCACCCCATAGTCTTCCATTCAGTATTATGCACTCTGCATAGTCATCCACATAGTATAATGCTCTCCTTATTGTCCTCCACATAGTATAATGTACTCCCCATAGTCCTCCATATAGTATAATGCACTCCCCATAGTCCTCCATATAGTATAATGTACTCCCCATAGTCCCCCATATAGTATAATGCACTCCCCATAGTCCTTCATATAGAATAATGTACTCCCCATAGTCCTCCATATAGTATAATGCACTCCCCATAGTCCTCCATATAGTATAATGCACTTCCCATAGTTCTCCATATAGTATACTGCACTCCCCATAGTCCTCCATATAGT
The DNA here is from genome assembly GCF_046119375.1 of Phyllobates terribilis. Lineage (NCBI taxonomy): Eukaryota > Metazoa > Chordata > Amphibia > Anura > Dendrobatidae > Phyllobates > Phyllobates terribilis. The sequence continues at coordinate 5,833,294 of NW_027362762.1, forward strand.
ATAATGCACTCCTCATAGTCCTCCATATAGTATACTGCACTCCCCATAGTCCTCCATATAGTATACTGCACTCCCCATAGTCCTCTATACAGTATATTGCACTCCCCATAGTCCTCCATTTGGTATAATGCACCTCATAGTCCTCCATATAGTATAATGCACTCCCCACAGTCCTCCATATAGTATAATGCACTCCCCATAGTCCTCCATATAGTATAATGCACTCCCCACAGTCCTCCATATAGTATAATGCACTCCCCATAGTCCTCCATATAGTATACTGCACTCCCCATAGTCCTCTATACAGTATAATGCACTCCCCATATTCCTCTATACAGTATACTGCACTCCCCATAGTCCTCTATACAGTATAATGCACTCCCCATAGTCCTCTATACAGTATACTGCACTCCCCATAGTCCTCTATACAGTATACTGCACTCCCCATAGTCCTCTATACAGTATACTGCACTCCCCATAGTCCTCTATACAGTATACTGCACTCCCCATAGTCCTCTATACAGTATACTGCACTCCCCATAGTCCTCCATATAGTATGCTGCACTCCCCATAGTCCTCTATACAGTATAATGTACTCCCCATAGTCCTCTATACAGTATAATGCAGTCCCCATAGTCCTCTATACCGTATAATGCACTCTCCATAGTCCTCTATACAGTATAATGCACTCCCCATAGTCCTCCATATAGTATACTGCACTCCCCATAGTCCTCTATACCGTATAATGCACTCTCCATAGTCCTCTATACAGTATAATGCACTCCCCATAGTCCTCCATATAGTATACTGCACTCCCCATAGTCCTCTATACAGTATAATGCACTCCCCATAGTCCTCTATACAGTATAATGCACTCCCCATAGTCATCTATACAGTATAATGCACTCCCCATAGTACTCCATATAGTATAATGCACTCCCCATAGTCCTCCATATAGTATAATGCACTCCCTATAGTCCTCCATATAGTATACTGCACTCCCCATAGTCCTCTATACAGTATAATGCACTCCCCATAGTCCTTCATATAGTATACTGCACTCCCAATAGTCCTCTATACAGTATAATGCACTCCCCATAGTCCTCCATATAGTATAATGCACTCCTCATAGTCCTCCATATAGTATAATGCACTCCCCATAGTCCTCTATACAGTATAATTCACTCCCCATAGTACTCCATATAGTATAATGCACTCCCCATAGTTCTCTATACAGTATAATGCACTCCCCATAGTCCTCTATACAGTATAATGGCCCCACATAGTCCTCCATACAGTATAATGGGCCCCACATAGTCCTCCATACAGTATAATGGCCCTACAAAGTCCACCATACAGTATAATGGCTCCACATAGTCCTCTATACAGTATAATGCACTCCCCATAGTCCTCCATATAGTATACTGCACTCCCCATAGTCCTCTATACAGTATAATGCACTCCCCATAGTCCTTCATATAGAATAATGTACTCCCCATAGTCCTCCATATAGTATAATGCACTCCCCATAGTCCTCCATATAGTATAATGCACTTCCCATAGTTCTCCATATAGTATACTGCACTCCCCATAGTCCTCCATATAGTATAATGCACTCCTCATAGTCCTCCATATAGTATACTGCACTCCCCATAGTCCTCCATATAGTATACTGCACTCCCCATAGTCCTCTATACAGTATATTGCACTCCCCATAGTCCTCCATTTGGTATAATGCACCTCATAGTCCTCCATATAGTATAATGCACTCCCCACAGTCCTCCATATAGTATAATGCACTCCCCATAGTCCTCCATATAGTATAATGCACTCCCCACAGTCCTCCATATAGTATAATGCACTCCCCATAGTCCTCCATATAGTATACTGCACTCACCATAGTCCTCTATACAGTATAATGCACTCCCCATATTCCTCTATACAGAATACTGCACTCCCCATAGTCCTCTATACAGTATAATGCACTCCCCATAGTCCTCTATACAGTATACTGCACTCCCCATAGTCCTCTATACAGTATACTGCACTCCCCATAGTCCTCTATACAGTATACTGCACTCCCCATAGTCCTCCATATAGTATGCTGCACTCCCCATAGTCCTCTATACAGTATAATGCACTCCCCATAGTCCTCTATACAGTATAATGCAGTCCCCATAGTCCTCTATACCGTATAATGCACTCTCCATAGTCCTCTATACAGTATAATGCACTCCCCAAAGTACTCCATATAGTATACTGCACTCCCCATAGTCCTCTATACCGTATAATGCACTCTCCATAGTCCTCTATACAGTATAATGCACTCCCCATAGTCCTCCATATAGTATACTGCACTCCCCATAGTCCTCTATACAGTATAATGCACTCCCCATAGTCCTCTATACAGTATAATGCACTCCCCATAGTACTCCATATAGTATAATGCACTCCCCATAGTCCTCCATACAGTATAATGCACTCCCTATAGTCCTCCATATAGTATACTGCACTCCCCATAGTCCTCTATACAGTATAATGCACTCCCCATAGTCCTCCATATAGTATACTGCACTCCCCATAGTCCTCTATACAGTATAATGCACTACCCATAGTCCTCCATATAGTATACTGCACTCCCCATAGTCCTCTATACAGTATAATGCACTCCCCATAGTCCTCCATATAGTATACTGCACTCCCCATAGTCCTCCATATAGTATAATGCACTCCCCATAGTCCTCCATATAGTATACTGCACTCCCCATAGTCCTCCATATAGTATAATGCACTCCCCATAGTCCTCCATATAGTATACTGCACTCCCCATAGTCCTCTATACAGTATAATGCACTCCCCATAGTCCTCCATATAGTATACTGCACTCCCCATAGTCCTCTATACAGTATAATGCACTACCCATAGTCCTCCATATAGTATACTGCACTCCCCATAGTCCTCTATACAGTATAATGCACTCCCCATAGTCCTCCATATAGTATACTGCACTCCCCATAGTCCTCCATATAGTATAATGCACTCCCCATAGTCCTCCATATAGTATACTGCACTCCCCATAGTCCTCTATACAGTATAATGCACTCCCCATAGTCCTCTTTACAGTATTATGGCCACCACAATTTACTCATTGATATTAAAAAAAATACAATACTCTCCTCTACTCCTTGTTCCCCCGCTGATCCGGTCTCTGCAGTGAGTGCTGTGAAGCACCCGCACATCTAAACACAGCTGGCGCCATGTTGTGATGTCATCGCGCTCGCTGCATTGAAAAGTCAGAGGGGGAATGATGGCAGAGGGAGCGTCAGCTGACACTCCCTCCTGGCACCGGGCTCCCCGGCTCGCGGGCCCCATAGCAGCCATGTTGCCTGCCATGTTGGATAACAAAGGCAACAACGTCTATCAAGATAGAGGACTGTGTGATCACATAATCACCGCAGCCCGGCTGGTAAAATCCCCAATGATCATTAAGGAAGGATTCTACTGGGGCAGCTGCAGAGGAAGCGAGGTGCAAGGAAAGAACTGTACTCATGAGATAACTCCTTTATGTATTTAAGACTGAAGGAGCCGAGTCACTAAGTAATTGTGTAAGGAGGGTTCTCAGTATTTACATTCCAAGATAACAAATACCTGTAACAAAGTAATCATTCATAGATGAGGATTAACCGTAATGTAATATCTCACCGCAATGGAAAAGACGGAGAAAACCTGCATTGTTGTAAATAGATGAGTGATACGCGGAGTATAAACTGTAACAGACGTGTTTGTTGCTCTCTTGGTTGCAGAACTACACCGGGTGCCGCTGTATAACATCTCCAGGATCCGGCAGCTCAGCCGCTCCGGGGTCATGTGGAAGCCGCTGCTACCATCTCTTCCTGCCCTTCATGGTCCTGTCCTGCCTGGCAGCGACTCTCGCCGGCACATCCCAGACGCCATCGTTCATGCTCATACTTCGGTAGAGATATGACTATAAGGGGCAGCTCGTAAAAAAAATATTATAGTTTGTTATGGGAGTGATTATATAGATTCACAACATTACTCAAACAACTGCTGTTAATTACATCTTGAATCATATTCCAGAGCTGCACTCACTATTCTGCTGGTGCAGTCACTGTGTAGATACATTACATTACTGATCCTGAGTTACGTCCTGTATTATACTCCAGAGCTGCACTCACTATTCTGCTGGTGCAGTCACTGTGTACATACATTACATTACTGATCCTGAGTTACGTCCTGTATTATACTCCAGAGCTGCACTCACTATTCTGCTGGTGCAGTGACTGTGTACATACATTACATTACTGATCCTGAGTTACATCCTGTATTATACTCCAGAACTGCACTCACTATTCTGCTGGTGCAGTCACTGTGTACATACATTACATTACTGATCCTGAGTTACATCCTGTATTATACTCCAGAGCTGCACTCACTATTCTGCTGGTGCAGTCACTGTGTACATACATTACATTACTGATCCTGAGTTACCTCCTGTATTATACTCCACAGCTGCACTCACTATTCTGCTGGTGCAGTCACTGTGTACATACATTACATTACTGATCCTGAGTTACCTCCTGTATTTTACTCCAGAGCTGCACTCACTATTCTGCTGGTGCAGTCACTGTGTACATACAGTACATTACTGATCCTGAGTTACCTCCTGTATTATACCCCAGAGCTGCACTCACTATTCTGCTGGTGCAGTCACTGTGTACATACATTACATTACTGATCCTGAGTTACATCCTGTATTATACTCCAGAGCTGCACTCACTATTCTGCTGGTGCAGTCACTGTGTACATACATTACATTACTGATACTGAGTTATACCCTGTATTATACCCCAGAGCTGCACTCGGTATTCTGCTGGTTCAGTCACTGTGTACATACATTACATTACTGATCCTGAGTTACATCCTGTATTATACTCCAGAGCTGCATTCACTATTCTGCTGGTGCAGTCACTGTGTACATACATTACATTACTAATCCTGAGTTACATCCTGTATTATACTCCAGAGCTGCACTCACTATTCTGCTGGTGCAGTCACTGTGTACATACATTACATTACTGATCCTGAGTTACATCCTGTATTATACTCCAGAGCTGCACTCACTATTCTGCTGGTGTAGTCACTGTGTACATACATTACATTACTGATCCAGAGTTACATCCTGTATTATACTCCAGAGCTGCACTCACAATTCTGCTGGTGTAGTCACTGTGTACATACATTACATTACTGATCCTGAGTTACATCCTGTATTATACTCCAGAGCTGCACTCACTATTCTGCTGGTGCAGTCACTGTGTACATACATTACATTACTAATCCTGAGTTACATCCTGTATTATACTCCAGAGCTGCACTCACTATTCTGCTGGTGCAGTCACTGTGTACATACATTACATTAATGATCCTGAGTTACATCCTGTATTATACTCCAGAGCTGCACTCACTATTCTGCTGGTGGAGTCACTGTGTACATACATTACATTACTGATCCTGAGATACATCATGTATTATACTCCAGAGCTGCACTCACTGTTCTGCTGGTGCAGTCACTGTGTACATACATTACATTACTGATCCTGAGTTACATCTTGTATTATACTCCAGAGCTGCACTCACTATTCTGCTGGTGCAGTCACTGTGTACATACATTACATTACTGATCCTGAGTTATATCCTGCAATATACTCCAGAGCTGCACTCACTATTCTGCTGGTGCAGTCACTGTGTACATACATTACATTACTAATCCTGAGTTACATTCTGTATTATACTCCAGAGCTGCACCCACTATTCTGCTGGTGGAGTCACTGTGTACATACATTACATTACTGATCCTGAGTTATATCCTGTATTATACTCCAGCGCTGCACTCACTATTCTGCTGGTGCAGTCACTGTGTACATACATTACAATTCTGATCCTGAGTTATATCCAGTATTATACTCCAGAGCTGCACTCACTATTCTGCTGGTGCAGTCAATGTGTACATACATTACATTACTGATCCTGAGTTACATCCTGTATTATACTCCAAAGCTGCACTCACTATTCTGCTGGTGCAGTCACTGTGTACATACATTACATTACTGATCCTGAGTTATATCCTGTATTATACTCCAGAGCTGCACTCACTATTCTGCTGGTGCAGTCAATGTGTACATACATTACATTACTGATCCTGAGTTACATCCTGTATTATACTCCAAAGCTGCACTCACTATTCTGCTGGAGCAGTCACTGTGTACATACATTACATTACTGATACTGAGTTATATCCTGTATTATACTCCAGAGCTGCACTCACTATTCTGCTGGTGCAGTCACTGTGTACATACATTACATTACTAATCCTGAGTTACATCCTGTATTATACTCCAGAGCTGCACCCACTATTCTGCTGGTGGAGTCACTGTGTACATACATTACATTACTGATCCTGAGTTATATCCTGTATTATACTCCAGAGCTGCACTCACTATTCTGCTGGTGCAGTCACTGTGTACATACATTACATTACTAATCCTGAGTTACATCCTGTATTATACTCCAGAGCTGCACTCACTATTCTGCTGGTGCAGTCACTGTGTACATACATTACATTACTGATCCTGAGTTATATCCTGTATTATACTCCAGAGCTGTACTCACTATTCTGCTGGTGCAGTCACTGTGTACATACATTACATTACTAATCCTGAGTTACATTCTGTATTATACTACAGAGCTGCACCCACTATTCTGCTGGTGGAGTCACTGTGTACATACATTACATTACTGATCCTGAGTTATATCCTGTATTATACTCCAGAGCTGCACTCACTATTCTGCTGGTGCAGTCACTGTGTACATACATTACATTACTAATCCTGAGTTATATCCAGTATTATACTCCAGAGCTGCACTCACTATTCTGCTGGTGCAGTCACTGTGTACATACATTACATTACTGATAATGAGTTATATCCTGTATTATACTCCAGAGCTGCACTCACTATTCTGCTGGTGCAATCACTGTGTACATACATTACATTACTAATCCTGAGTTACATCCTGTATTATACTCCAGAGCTGCACCCACTATTATTCTGGTGGAGTCACTGTGTACATACATTACATTACTGATCCTGAGTTACCTCCTGTATTATACTCCAGAGCTGCACTCACTATTCTGCTCTTGCAGTCACTGTGTACATACATTACATTACTGATCCCGAGTTATATCCTGTATTATACCCCAGAGCTGCACTCACTATTCTGCTGGTGCAGTCACTGTGTACATACATTACATTACTGATCCGGAGTTACATCCTGTATTATACTCCAGAGCTGCACTCACTATTCTGCTGGTGCAGTCACTGTGTACATACATTATATTACTGATCCTGAGTTACCTCCTGTATTATCCTCCAGAGCTGCACTCACTATTCTGCTCTTGCAGTCACTGTGTACATACATTACATTACTGATCCCGAGTTATATCCTGTATTATACCCCAGAGCTGCACTCACTATTCTGCTGGTGCAGTCACTGTGTACATACATTACATTACTGATCCGGAGTTACATCCTGTATTATACTCCAGAGCTGCACTCACTATTCTGCTGGTGCAGTCACTGTGTACATACATTACATTACTAATCCTGAGTTACATCCTGTATTATACTCCAGAGCTGCACTCACTATTCTGCTGGTGCAGTGACTGTGTACATACATTACATTACTGATCCTGAGTTACATCTTGTATTATACTCCAGAGCTGCACTCACTATTCTACTGGTGCAGTCACTGTGTACATACATTACATTACTAATCCTGAGTTACATCCTGTATTATACTCCAGAGCTGCACCCACTATTCTGCTGGTGCAGTCACTGTGTACATACATTACATTACTGATCCTGAGTTATATCTTGTATTATACTCCAGAGCTGCACTCACTATTCTGCTGGTGGAGTCACTGTGTACATACATTACATTACTGATCCTGAGTTATATCCTGTATTATACTCCAGAGCTGCACTCACTATTCTGCTGGTGCCGTCACTGTGTACATACATTACATTACTGATACTGAGTTACATCCTGTATTATACTCCAGAGCTGCACTCACTATTCTGCTGGTGCCGTCACTGTGTACATACATTACATTACTGATACTGAGTTATATCCTGTATTATACTCCAGAGCTGCACTCACTATTCTGCTGGTGCAGTCACTGTGTACATACATTACATTACTGATCCTGAGTTATTACCTGTATTATACTCCAGAGCTGCACTCACTATTCTGCTGGTGCAGTCACTGTGTACATACATTACTAATCCTGAGTTACATCCTGTATTATACTCCAGAGCTGCACTCACTGTTCTGCTGGTGCAGTCACTATGTACATATATTACATTACTAATCCTGAGTTACATCCTGTATTATACTCCAGAGCTGCACTCACTATTCTGCTGGTGCAGTCACTGTGTACATACATTACATTACTGATACTGAGTTACATCCTGTATTATACTCCAGAGCTGCACTCACTATTCTGCTGGTGCAGTCACTGTGTACATACATTACATTACTGATCCGGAGTTACTTCCTGTATTATACTCCAGAGCTGAACTCACTATTCTGCTGGTGCAGTCACTATGTACATATAATACATTACTAATCCTGAGTTACATCCTGTATTATACTCCAGAGCTGCACTCACTATTCTGCTGGTGCAGTCACTGTGTACATACATTACATTACTGATACTGAGTTACATCCTGTATTATACTCCAGAGCTGCACTCACTATTCTGCTGGTGCAGTCACTGTGTACATACATTACATTACTGATCCTGAGTTACATCCTGTATTATACTCCAGAGCTGCACTCACTATTCTGCTGGTGCAGTCACTGTGTACACACATTACATTACTGATCCTGAGTTACATCCTGTATTATACTCCAGAGCTGCACCCACTATTCTGCTGGTGGAGTCATTGTGTACATACATTACATTACGGATCCTGAGTTGCCTCCTGTATTATCCTCCAGAGTTGCACTCACTATTCTGCTGGTGCAGTCACTGTGTACACACATTACATTACTGATCCTGAGTTACATCCTGTATTATACTCCAGAGCTGCACTCACTATTCTGCTGGTGCAGTCACTGTGTACATACATTACATTACTGATCCTGAGTTATATCCTGTATTATACTCCAGAGCTGCACTCACTATTCTGCTGGTGGAGTCACTGTGTACATACATTACATTACTGATCCTGAGTTACATCCTGTATTATACTCCAGAGCTGTACTCACTATTCTGCAGGTGCAGTCACTGTGTACATACATTACATTACTGATCCTGAGTAACATCCTGTATTATACTCCAGAGCTGCACTCACTATTCTGCTGGTGCAGTCACTGTGTACATACATTACATTATTGATCCTGAGTTACATCCTGTATTATACTCCAGAGCTGCACTCACTATTCTGCTGGTGCAGTCACTGTGTACATACATTACATTACTGATCCTGAGTAACATCCTGTATTATACTCCAGAGCTGCACTCACTATTCTGCTATTCTGCTGGTGGAGTCACTGTGTACATACATTACATTACTGATCCTGAGTTACCTCCTGTATTATTCTCCAGAGCTGCACTCACTATTCTGCTGGTGCAGTCACTGTGTACATACATTACATTACTGATCCTGAGTTACATCCTGTATTATACTCCAGAGCTGCACTCACTATTCTGCTGGTGCAGTCACTGTGTACATATATTACATTACTGATCCTGAGTAACATCCTGTATTATACTCCAGAGCTGCACTCACTATTCTGCTGGTGCAGTCACTGTGTACATACATTACTGATCCTGAGTTACATCCTGTATTATACTCCAGAGCTGCACTCACTATTCTGCTGGTGCAGTCACTGTGTACATACATTACATTACTGATCCTGAGTAACAGCCTGTATTATACTCCAGAGCTGCACTCACTATTCTGCTGTTGCAGTCACTATGTACATACATTACATTACTGATCCTGAGTTACCTCCTGTATTATACTCCAGAGCTGCACTCACTATTCTGCTGGTGCAGTCACTGTGTACATACATTACATTACTGATCCTGAGTAACATCCTGTATTATACTCCAGAGCTGCACTCACTATTCTGCTGGTGCAGTCACTGTGTACATACATTACATTACTGATCCTGAGTTACGTCCTGTATTATACTCCAGAGCTGCACTCACTATTCTGCTGGTGCAGTCACTGTGTACATACATTACATTACTGATCCTGAGTTACATCCTGTATTATACTCCAGAGCTGCACTCACTATTCTGCTGGTGCAGTCACTGTGTACATACATTACATTACTGATCCTGAGTTACATTCTGTATTATACTCCAGAGCTGCACTCACTATTCTGCTGGTGCAGTCACTATGTACATACATTACATTATTGATCCTGAGTTACATCCTGTATTATACTCCAGAGCTGCACTCACTATTCTGCTGGTGCAGTCACTGTGTACATACATTACATTACTGATCCTGAGTAACATCCTCTATTATACTCCAGAGCTGCACTCACTATTCTGCTGGTGCAGTCACTGTGTACATACATTACATTACTGATCCTGAGTTACATCCTGTATTATACTCCAGAGCTGCACTCACTATTCTGCTGGTGTAGTCACTGTGTACATACATTACATTACTGATCCTGAGTTACATCCTGTATTATACCCCAGAGCTGCACTCACTATTCTGCTGGTGCAGTCACTGTGTACATACATTACATTACTGATCCTGAGTTACATCCTGTATTATACTCCAGAGCTGCACTCACTATTCTGCTGGTGCAGTCACTGTGTACATACATTACATTACTGATCCTGAGTTACATCCTGTATTATACCCCAGAGCTGCACTCACTATTCTGCTGGTGCAGTCACTGTGTACATACATTACATTACTGATCCTGAGTTACATCCTGTATTATACCCCAGAGCTGCACTCACTATTCTGCTGGTGCAGTCACTGTGTAAATACATTACATTACTGATCCTGAGTTACATCCTGTATTATACTCCATAGCTGCTCTCACTATTCTGCTGGTGCAGTCACTGTGTACATACATTACATTACTGATCCTGAGTTACATCCTGTATTATACTCCAGAGCTGCACTCACTATTCTGCTGGTGCAGTCACTGTGTACATACATTACATTACTGATCCTGAGTTACATCCTGTATTATACTCCAGAGCTGCACTCACTATTCTGCTGGTGCAGTCACTGTACATACATTACATTACTGATCCTGTGTAACATCCTGTATTATACTCCAGAGCTGCACTCACTATTCTGCTGGTGCAGTCACTGTGTACATACATTACATTACTGATCCTGAGTTACATCCTGTATTATACCCCAGAGCTGCACTCACTATTCTGCTGATGCAGTCACTGTGTACATACATTACATTACTGATCCTGAGTTACCTCCTGTATTATACTCCAGAGCTGCACTCACTATTCTGCTGGTGCAGTCACTGTGTACATACATTACATTACTGATCCTGAGTTACATCCTGTATTATACCCCAGAGCTGCACTCACTATTCTGCTGGTGCAGTCACTGTGTACATACATTACATTACTGATCCTGAGTTACATCCTGTATTATACTCCAGAGCTGCTCTCACTATTCTGCTGGTGCAGTCACTGTGTACATACATTACATTACTGATCCTGAGTTACATCCTGTATTATACTCCAGAGCTGCACTCACTATTCTGCTGGTGCAGTCACTGTGTACATACATTACATTACTGATCCTGAGTTACATCCTGTATTATACTCCAGAGCTGCACTCACTATTCTGCTGGTGCAGTCACTGTGTACATACATTACATTAGTGATCCTGAGTTGCATCCTGTATTATACTCCAGAGCTGCACTCACTATTCTGCTGGTGCAGTCACTGTGTACATACATTACATTACTGATCCTGAGTTACATCCTGTATTATACTCCAGAGCTGCACTCACTATTCTGCTGGTGCAGTCACTGTGTACATACATTACATTACTGATCCTGAGTTATATCCTGTATTATACTCCAGAGCTGCACTCACTATTCTGCTGGTGGAGTCACTGTGTACATACATTACATTACTGATCCTGAGTTACCTCCTGTATTATACTCTAGAGCTGCACTCACTATTCTGCTGGTGCAGTCACTGTGTACATACATTACATTACTGATCCTGAGTTACATCCTGTATTATACTCCAGAGCTGCACTCACTATTCTGCTGGTGCAGTCACTGTGTACATACATTACATTACTGATCCTGAGTTACATCCTGTATTATACTCCAGAGCTGCACTCACTATTCTGCTGGTGCAGTCACTGTGTACATACATTACATTACTGATCCTGAGTTACATCCTGTATTATACTCCAGAGCTGCACTCACTATTCTGCTGGTGCAGTCACTGTGTACATACATTACATTACTAATCCTGAGTTACCTCCTGTATTATACTCCAGAGCTGCACTCACTATTCTGCTGGTGCAGCCACTGTGTACATACATTACATTACTGATCCTGAGTTACATCCTGTATTATACCCCAGAGCTGCACTCACTATTCTGCTGGTGGAGTCACTGTGTACATACATTACATTACTGATCCTGAGTTACATCCTGTATTATACTCCAGAGCTGCTCTCACTATTCTGCTGGTGCAGTCACTGTGTACATACATTATATTACTGATCCTGAGTTACATCCTGTATTATACTCCAGAGCTGCACTCACTATTCTGCTGGTGCAGTCACTGTGTACATACATTACATTACTGATCCTGAGTTACATCCTGTATTATACTCCAGAGCTGCACTCACTATTCTGCTGGTGCAGTCACTGTGTACATACATTACATTACTGATCCTGACTTGCATCCTGTATTATACTCCAGAGCTGCACTCACTATTCTGCTGGTGCAGTCACTGTGTACATACATTACATTACTGATCCTGAGTTACATCCTGTATTATACTCCAGAGCTGCACTCACTATTCTGCTGGTGCAGTCACTGTGTACATACATTACATTACTGATCCTGAGTTATATCCTGTATTATACTCCAGAGCTGCACTCACTATTCTGCTGGTGGAGTCACTGTGTACATACATTACATTACTGATCCTGAGTTACCTCCTGTATTATACTCTAGAGCTGCACTCACTATTCTGCTGGTGCAGTCACTGTGTACATACATTATATTACTGATCCTGAGTTACATCCTGTATTATACTCCAGAGCTGCACTCACTATTCTGCTGGTGCAGTCACTGTGTACATACAGTACATTACTGATCCTGAGTTACATCCTGTATTATACTCCAGAGCTGCACTCACTATTCTGCTGGTGCAGTCACTGTGTACATACATTACATTACTGATCCTGAGTTACATCCTGTATTATACTCCAGAGCTGCACTCACTATTCTGCTGGTCCAGCCGCTCCCTCTCTCCTCACACACATATTATACATATATACACAATAATAACTACCTACACCATGACATCTGGTCCGGTTACCAAACAAATAATAACAATATAATAAACAATAACCGACAAATTATATACAAACTAATATATACATTCTTTTTTTTTTTTTTTTTTTTTAAATAAATAAAATACTAACTATACAAATATATACAAGACAAAACAAAAAAAACCCCACACTGGAGCCCACCAGTCCCTCCCCGGCACTGACCTGAGAGCTGGTCCTGCGCCTCATGCCGCAGTCCATGTCCAACGTCCATAGGCCAGATCAGGCAGTGCCAGTTTTTCACCCAAATAACCAGTGTCCCACAAGATGAACCCACCTCCCCCCTTTTCCCTCCACCCAACCTAACACCTCCACCCAAACCCATATATACAATATATACAGAAACAAACAATACAATAACCACAACTGACAAAGCCCAAGTTCGGCGCCTGCAGCCCTACATCACTGTCTACTGATCAATAAAACAAAAATCTATGGTGTCAGCAGCAGCCCCCCACCAGGAGAGGAGATGACCAGACTAGGGCACACTAAAAGAAAAGCCCCTCCAGAGGAGAGCGGCCCTCCGTGTACCCAGTCTCTCATACTCCAGAGAACGCACCTTCACCAGGTCACCGAGTATGGTCCTAAACACATCGTCCACTGGGAGGATTTTCCGCTGCGTCGATACTAAGCACCGTGCGTTCCACGTGTGATACCTAACCACTGCGCTAACTAGAAATAAGGTGCAGCGGTCCCGACCACCCAGGCCCCCAAATGCTCCATAGGCCCATTCCGCATAAGAGAGACCGGCCAGCCGGGGCCAACCAATGGAGGTGCCCACCCTGTTGTACACCTCTGTGTTAAAGGGACAACGAAGCAGGAAGTGGTCCATGCTTTCAAGCATGGTACAACAATGCTCCCGAGGACAGTTCCTGTCCTCAGAGCTCCTACACTTCAGATTGTCCCTCACACACAGTTTCCCATGGAAGCAGCGCCAAGCCAAGTCCCAAACCTTCGAGGGGATCCTGATAGAATTCAAAAGATGCAGACCCACCCCAAGATCCCGACTTGGGCAATCCCTGAGCGCCAGAGGCCTCTGAAAATGGGTCAACAGAACCCTTTTGTCAAGGAGCTTCCTTGGCAGAGTCCTGACCTCCCACATTCCCAGACCCCACCGGCGAATTACCTTCAGAACCACGGTAGCGTAAGCCGTGAGATGTCCATGCGGTGTGCGGAGATCCTTCACTTGCCCTCCTGTCTCCCATTCCTGGAAGAAAGGCTGAAACCATCCCTTACAGGAGAATACCCACGGAGGAGCCCTCTCTTTCCAGAGGTTTGCAATATTGATCTTAATGAAGGTATTCACAAGGAATACCACAGGGTTGACCATACCCAACCCTCCTAGTCTCCTCGTACGGTAAGTAACCTCCCTCTTGACCAGGTTCAGTCTATTCCCCCATAACAGTTGAAAAAACAAACTGTAGACCCGAGTCCAGAGAGGCTCTGGCAAGATGCACACACTGCCCAGATAGATCAGCAAAGGGAGCAGGTAAGTTTTGATCAGGTTTACCCTTTCCCTTAGGGTCAAAGACCAACCCTTCCATTGGTTCACCTTCTGAGTGGCGATCTCTAGCCTGCTGTCCCAATTTTGTTTGGGGTAATCCCCCTGGCCAAATTCGATGCCAAGAACTTTTGCAGAGACTTTGGGTTCTGGAAGGGTGTCCGGGAGATCAAAACCAGGATCTCCTCCTCCCAACCAGAGACTCTCACACTTATCCCGGTTGATTTTAGACCCGGATGCCTCCGAGTAGCGATTTACCTCTGACATCAGCCATTCTGCCTCCCCATCAGAGGAAACAAAAACGGTGACGTCATCGGCATACGCCACCACTCTCAGAGTGGCTTCCGGTGCTGCCCGGTCCATTCCGATCCCAGCCAACGGTCCACGCTCCACCCTCCTAAGAAGTGGGTCAATCGCAAACACGTACAGTAGCGGGCTCAAGGGACAACCCTGGCGAACACCACACCCGACCTCAAAAGAGCTGCCAATCCAACCGTTCACAAGCGGGAAACTCTCTGCTCCAGCGTACAAGGTCTTAAGCCAATCAACGAATCCCCCCGGCAGGCCATATCTCAGAAGGACAGACCAGAGGTACTCATGATTAACCCGATCAAACGCTTTTGCCTGGTCCAATGACAGCATGTACCCCTTCCAGTGACCAGCCCTACCCTGCTCCACCGCCTCTCGAACACAGAGTACAGCACTAATTGTACTGCCGCCCGGAACAGAGCAATGCTGGGCCCCCGAAAGGAGCTGGGGTGCAAATTTCACCAGCCGATTAAACAGCACCTTTGCCAAAACCTTCCTGTCTGCATTGAGAAGCGCTATGGGACGCCAATTCTCAATGCAAGATGGGTCCTTACCCTTTGACAAGATGATCAGGGCAGACCTCCTCATTGACTTTGGCAGAGTGCCTGAGGAAAGACACTCATTGAATACCTCAGTCAAGAGGGGAGCCAAGGCGTCCTTAAAGGTCTTATAGAATTCAGATATTAAGCCATCTGGACCGGGAGATTTCTTTAGGGCAAGCCCTTCAATCGCCAACTTAACTTCCTCTTCCCTGATCATCTCTGTCAAAACACCAAGAGAGGGGTCTACCCCTGGTTCGGGGACGGCTTCAGCCAGAAAAGCCGACATCTCATCCCAATCCAGATCCCTCTTCCCCAAGAGGTGCGAGTAGAAGGATCTGACGACCTCCAGGATCCCTGATCTGGATCTTTTCAGGGAACCCGCAGTGTCAACCAGTCCTGTAACAACTTTACTATTCACTGACATCTTGCAGTTTCTGTAAGGGTCGGGCGAGCGGTACTTCCCGTAATCCCTCTCAAAAACCAAAGATGCGTGTCTATCATACTGACACCTCATTAGCAAAGATTTCACTCTGGAGATCTCCTCGCGGTTACCTCCAGTTGAGACAAGATGCTCGAGTTTCCTCCTCAGGCCCTGATACAGGCGATACCGGTCCAGGCTCCTGAGGCTCGAGAGCTGGCGGAAGAATCTCGCCACCCTTTTCTTAAACATCTCCCACCACTCTGACTTACTACTACAAAGATCCAGTAAGGGTACCTGGCTCTGAAGAAAATCCTCTAAGGACTGTCTTATCTCCGCTTCTTCCAAGAGAGACGAATTGAGCCTCCAAAAGCCTCTTCCCATCCGGGGGGTCTCTGTAACATTCAGGGAAAACAAAATCAAACAGTGATCGGAGAACTCCACCTCAACAACAGATACTGCTGAAGAGACGGCTTCCTCCTTTAAATAAAACCTGTCTATCCTGGACCTACAGTTACCTCTATGATAGGTGAACCCCTCGTGGCCTGGGGTGTGCCGGATGTGGACATCCACCAGACGAGCCTCACTAGCTATACTATTAAGGGCGACGCTATCATAAGTCAGCTTGTCTCTGGAACCTCCTCTATCCCGGGGCCTCGTAACAGTGTTGAAGTCCCCTCCAAAGACGACCTGCCGACTCGTAAAAAGGTAGGGCTTGATCCTCATAAAGAGACACTTCCGGTCCCATTTAGATTGGGGACCATAAATGTTAATGAGCCGAAGCTCCTGTCCCTTCATGAGGACATCTAATATCAGGCACCTCCCCATTTCTAACTCAATAACCCGTCGGCATTCTACTGGTGCGGTAAAAAGGACCGCCACTCCGCTATACGGCTCGGCCGCAAGAGACCAATAGGAGGGCCCGAGTCTCCACTCCCTCTTAGCTATAAACACCTCTGCCATATTTGGCAGCCTGGTCTCTTGCAAAAAG
The DNA here is from genome assembly GCF_046119375.1 of Phyllobates terribilis. Taxonomy (NCBI): domain Eukaryota; kingdom Metazoa; phylum Chordata; class Amphibia; order Anura; family Dendrobatidae; genus Phyllobates; species Phyllobates terribilis. The sequence continues at coordinate 5,850,731 of NW_027362762.1, forward strand.
AAAATGTCAGCTTCAACCCGGCTGAGAAAATCAAAGGCCGCAAATCTAGCCATATTTGACTTAATGCTGGCGACATTAATGGACGCCAGCGTCAACGGAGTGGGTACCGCCATCATTGGTGATTGAGTTAGATGGCTTTCTTCTTACCACTCCCCTTATCCTCTGCCTCAGAGGATGAATCCTTCCCCCTCTTTAATGACACAGAGGTGTCCATTCCCACATTTTTTCTTCTTTTCTCGTCCTCGTCTCCGGACTCTGGGCCAGTCCCTCCCCCCAAGGACCTTGCATCCCCAGGAGAAGGAGACTCGGCGCCCCCTGTAAGCTCCGCTGAAGCCGGAACCTCACCCTCAGCCTCCTCCTCAGAGGAGGGCTTGGAACCGGTTAGAAAGACCAACCAGAGGGGAGTCGGTTTTACCTTCCTTAGGTACCTTGGTCAGAGCAGGAGAAGATGTTTTATCTCCCTTCTTTTTCTTCTTTTGTTGCCGAGCTTACGCTTGTTCTCTAGCCACCGCTTATTATCCTCATCCATACTTTCATAATGGGAGGATTCTGAGGCAGAGGCGGTTTCCTCCCTGTGGATCCTCCTGACCTCCTCATCCAACTCATCATCCCTTGGGGCCTCAGCAGCAACACTGGCATCCAGGACAGGGGCTGCCCCGGTAGTCTGGGGCTCGCCCCGCTCCCTCTCCTGTCTGCGCTTGTCTAGACGCCTCAGCTGGGCATGCGTCTTTTTATTGCTTTTCTTCCCTGGCCCCTCAGCTCCCCCACCCCTGCTAGTCCCCTCCCCAGCAGAATCGGCCTCACGGCTTACTCCCACCGGGGTCTCGACTGCATTAGCAAAGGAGCGAGGACAACGGCTGAATGGGTGACCTAACTCACCACACAGGTGGCACCTAATCTCCACACAAGAGGCGGCAAGATGGCCGACACCCCCACACAACGCGCATTTCTGCACGGTGCAGTTTGCACTGAAGTGTGTGGGGTCGCCGCACCTGTGACAGAGCTTCGGTTGCCCCTGGTAGAAGACCAGTATACGATCCCTACCCAGGAAGGCAGATGATGGAATGTGGGCAACCGTACCACCTGAACGCTTAAGTTTTACCATAAACGTCCAGGCCCCTGACCAGATACCAAACTCGTCGTGGTTTTTCTTTGGCATCTCCACCACCTCTCCATACCGACCAAGCCATGTCATGATGTCATAGCAAGAAAGCGACTCGTCACTTTCTTGATCTGGTTTTGGCGAGACACTGCCTGAACGGCAAAGTCTCGCCAGCCGGGCTCATTTTTTGCCAGCTCATAATTCGCCCAGAAGAGCTCAAGCCCCTCCGGCCGAACAAAGCTGACATCAAACTCAGGCGTGGAATAGGGATGTATCAAGGCGTAGATGTCAATCGCCTTGAAGCCCATCCTCAGCAGGAGCTCCACAACTTTAGACCTTGGCGGACATGCATCACTGCCCCTCCACCGAAGACGGACCACATTCCTACGCACACTGCCTTGCCCGGCTGTTGGGAGGGACCACACTGTATCTCCCCCTTTTTGCTCTCGGAAGGCCCCGAGGCCATGCCTCTCTATCCAGAAGGATAGATCAACCTCTCGACCCTCTACCATTAGTGATCTCTCCCCCTTCTTTAGAGCCTCCAGAAGGCGCCGTTGCAACATGCCGTCCCCAAAGCCCGGAGACGAGGAGGATGCCCTATTTGCCCCGGAGGTGACACTGGCATAACTCTGGACAGGTGTTGCCACCCCCGGGGGGGCAACCGGACCAGTGACCACATCAGCCCCAACAGTATCACCATTACCCACCTCCATCTCACCCTCCACCAAACCAGCAAACACACCACTAGACAATGAATTATCCTCATTCACCTCCACCACCACATTCATTCCTGCTGGACCAGTAACAATGGTGGATGACCTTTTGACCTCCGCATCAGGCACAAGGGGCTCAGTCACCTCCATAGAACTGGAGGCGACCTCACCCCCGGTCTTATGTGTGCCCTCCACATCATCGGTCGGTAATTTCCGCTGTTTGGCATTTGGTATAATGTGCCGCTGATCTTTAGCTGCAGTTAGGCGCCGCTGATCTTTAGCATCAGGATCTTCCGGACCAGCGACGCCAACACAAAATAGCACTTTGGTGGGAGGACCGGAACGCTCAGCCCCGACAGCCCCCTCACACTGCCGCCGCTTCTTAACTAAGTGATCAGCGGCAACAGCATTCAGAGGCGCCGAGGCTACCGGAGCTGCCCCCGACACCGGGCTGCTCCCCCCTCCCACTGAGGAGCGCACCACAGCATCGTGGCCTGATGGAACGCCCGACGCCGGGCCGCCCTCACTGTCCAGCCTCTCGGCTGATGCACCTCCTGCTGCGTCCCCGCTACTACAAGCAGAGACGGAGCTCTGTGCCTCACTACCGCGCTCTGTAATCTCCCCGCGCCTTTGCACCGGATCCACAGCAGAACCCGGGCTGGGCTGGGCAACGGGGCTTATACAGCGAGCTGAGCCTGCCGCCAACTCAGGGGGTACAGGGAGGGGGGCATATACGTATCTTACCGCTTCCTGCAGCTTTGGCTTGGTCTTCTTTGCCTTTTTGTGGCCCCCAGGTGCCTCTTCTGGTAGATCGTCACCAAGATGGAAGTTTTGGAGGCACACTGGGGACTCCAGGAGCTTAATCTCCGCCATTAGCGCCCCTCCCTGGCCGCTGCTGTCACTGTCCTCCCCAGAGCCGGCAGAACTGCGACCGGATGTCACTGTCGCCTGTCCTGCAGGGAGCTCGCTGCACGTGGCCTGCGGGTGACTTTGCAGGCTGCCAGGTGGGGCTTCCTGCTGGTCATCATCACTCTCATCATCCACCTGGCTCTCAGGCTGCAGCCCTATCTGCCTTTGCTCTCTGGTATCAGCCATTTCTCTAAAGCGGTCTTCATTTATAAGTTTTTCTTTGAAAGGACCACTCTGCTCCCTGATGTCAGCTTTCCTAAGTTCCAGGAGATGAATTTCACTGCTCAGTCTTTTTACCTCGGCTTTGAGCTTGGACTTTCTTGGTTTGGAGGCCCCCGCAGCTTTTGCGCTTGTGCAGCGCAGCTCCTCCCGGAGCCTCCTGATGAGCTTACTGGCATCTTCATACTCACGGAGGTGGATCATGACCCGGGAGGCATAGGTGGACACAGACTCCCGGGGTCCCTGCAGCGCCCACCTCCCTTCAGGGAGGTCGGCCTCACCTCCGTGAGCACTCCGCTTTCCTCCGGAAGGAGCGCCATCATGCACGCCGCTGTCAGGCTTTACCTCCATGCTGGAAGCCTTGCGGCTTCTGGGGGTCTCCACAATCCCGGGGGGAGTAGGAGCCACATTGCTGCGACTCCTGGTGCAGCGTCTCACCCCCGAGTCCTCTGATGTGCAGGCCGGTTGCTGGTTTCTTCTGCCCCCCGCCGGCCTGGTTCGGGAAGCAGAAGCCTGGGACTTGGCTCCATCACTCATCCCAGAAACCCGCTCCCTCCCTGGGAAAGAGAGAGAGAGCAGGTCCCCAGGTGGAGAGGTGTTGGTTTCTCAGAGATCAGGAGCTCACAGCAGGATCTGCAGCCACCACACCCGCAATCAGCACACTGACTAGCAGCTGATCAGAGCTGCACCCAGTATGCTGCTGGTGCAGTCACTGTGTACATACATTACATTACTGATCCCGAGTTACATCCTGTATTATACTCCAGAGCTGCACTCACTATTCTGCTGATGCAGTCACTGTGTACATACATTACATTACTGATCCTGAGTTACATCCTGTATTATACTCCAGAGCTGCACTCACTATTCTGCTGATTAGAGATTGAATGGAACATTTGAAGTTGGAATTATCTGTCTTCATTGAATTTTCCCCATAATTCAATTTGACACAAATACATTTTCCTTGAATGGCCACAGTGAAAAGCTTCTGGTTGTCAGTATAATATGTGTAGCAGACTGCTCGGTCTCCTAGGACTTTATTTAACCCATTCGGAGCTTTTTTAAACTGACACATTCTAATTAATTAATCTAACTGAAAAATGCTTAGAAACCAACAGTTGCATTCGAGTGGCACTTACAGACCTAATATTAAACTATTACAGACATATATAATCATTGCCGAAAGTGTTGGCACCCTTGAAATTGTTCCAGAAAATGTATTTCTCCCAGAAAATTATTGTTTAACTTGAAGTCGATCCTCCTCCGATCAGTCTGCTCATCTCTACAGCTTATATAAATGCATTACAGGGAATCTATGATATATTTATTTCTGGTTCTATATTTCAGGAGTGTGAATGCAGCAGAAAAGTCCTTGGCTATCGGGATACAGTTTATGCTTTTGAGGATCCTCGGTAAGAAGATCCTTCACTTCTTCTGTCCCGATTACCGCTCAGTGGATGCTTCATTGGACAATTACCTTTACACATTTGACTAAACATACAAGGCTCCCCGGGACAGTGATACTAACTGCCCCTGGTCTACGGCATGATATGCTGTATGTCCCCTTTAAATGGGACCACAGGTTTAGTGTCCAGTATCTAGTATCCAGTGGTTAAGGATCCAAGTACCTTATGTCTAATAACTTAGTGTCTCAGTTCCTTGTGCCTGGTGCTTTTATGTCCTAATTTCTGATGTCCAATGTTTTGGTGTCTTAGTCCCTGGTTACCATGAATTTAGTTTCTTCTTCTTTGGTGTGCCACGGTTTAGAGTTCCAGTATCTGGTGTCCACTTTTTAAGGGTCAAAGTCTCTTACGTCAAGTAACTTAGTGTCTCAGCTCCATGTTCTTAGTATTCTCATGTCCTAGTTCCAGGTGTCCAGTGTTTTGGTGTCTTAGTCCCTGGTGACCATGAATTTAGTTTCTTTGTCTTTGGTGTGCTGCAGTTTAGTGTCCTAGTTCCTGGAATCCAGTGCTTTAATGTCCTAGTCCCTGGAGTCCAAGTGGTATAGTGACGCAGTCCTTGGTTTCCAGTGGTTTAGTGTTTTTGGCTATAATGTCCAGTGCCTTAGTGTCTCAATTCCCCAGTGTTCAGTGATTTGGTGTCCTATAGTCCCTGTTGTTCAGAGATTTAGTGCCTGTCCTTGGCGTACAGTGGTTTAGTGTCCTAATCCATTGTGTAGAGCGGCTCAGTATCATGGATCCTGGTGCTCAGTAGTTTAGTGATCCCAGTTTATGATGTCCATTGGTTTAGTGGTCTCCATCCATCAATATATACCATACTTATTTGTGTCCAGAAGTTGAGTGTCCCAGTATCAATATCTGGTGGTTTAGAGTCTGAGTCCCGAAAAATGTTATGTATTCTGTATCAGACCCTACTGTCCAGTGGTATAATCGTAATATCCAGAGGTTTAGTATCCCAGTAATGATGTAACGTGGTTCTGAGTCCCAGTCATTAGTGTTCAGGGGAGTCATTGACGTTCAGTTGGCAGATATTCATTGTATGGTCCTAATAAATGGAACAGATGCTGAGAAGATGACGATGAGCTAGAGAGTTCATAAATAATCTGGTAATTTATGACTTCAATACCTATTTTCCAGCTTGGCTGCCTGGTCCCGTGATGTTTGGCAGTATGATTGACAGCACATGTATACTATGGGGGAAGAAGTGTGGAGCCAAAGCCTCCTGTCAATATTATAATAACAATCTGCTGAGGCAACGGTAAGTGACCCCCCCAAATCCAGAGAGGTAAAATCACAAGACGATAGGAATTATTATTATTGATGTTCATTTAAAAACCGCAAGGTAGAAAACAACCTACCATTATAAATTACAATGGAGCACGGATTTCACAGTCCAAACAATTAGAAACCAACCCCCATGTAGAAGACAGGAACATCAAATCATACTGCCTCTATGTACAAGAATATAACTACTATAATACTGCCCCTATGTACAAGAATATAACTACTATAATACTGCCCCCTATGTACAAGAATATAACTACTATAATACTGCCCCCTATGTACAAGAATATAACTACTATAATACTGCTCCTATATACAAGAATATAACTAGTATAATACTGCCCCCTATGTACAAGAATATAACTACTATAATACTGCCCCCTATGTACAAGAATATAACTACTATAATACTGCTCCTATATACAAGAATATAACTACTATAATACTGCCCTCTATGTACAAGAATATAACTACTATAATACTGCCCCTATGTACAAGAATATAACTACTATAATACTGCTCCTATGTACAAGAATATAACTACTATAATACTGCCCCCTATGTACAAGAATATAGCTACTATAATACTGCCCCTATGTACAAGAATATAACTAATATAATACTGCCCCTATGTACAAGAATATAACTACTATAATACTGCCACCTATGTACAAGAATATAACTACTATAATACTGCCCCCTATGTACAAGAATATAACTACTATAATACTGCCCCCTATGTACAAGAATATAACTACTATAATACTGCCCCTATGTACAAGACTATAACTACTATAATGCTGCCCCTATGTACAAGAATATAACTACTAAAATACTGCCCCCTATGTACAAGAATATAACTACTATAATACTGCCCCCTATGTACAAGAATATCACTACTATAACACTGCTTCCTAGCTGTGAGGACGTGTGTCAGTGGTTCTCCTGATGTCTGGAGCAAGCCCGGGGAGGGGCCTCCCTGGGCGGGTAAGCTCTCCAAGCAAGGCCCAGGCTTCCAGGCCTACACTGGGAGGAAACTCCCAAGCTCTTTCTAATGTGGATGGAAATCCCAAAGCGATCTCTGAGGAGAAGAAAGCTCCGAATGGAAGTAGCAGCAGCAGCAACAAGAAAGATGAAGTTGTGAAAGTGAGTAAAGTAAAGGAAGAAGGAAAAGCCGTGGTTGTATGTAAGAAGGTCGCAGTAAAGCAGTCGGCCAGCCAAGGCAAGCAGAGTGAAGTGCAATTAGGAAAGATCCAGAAGGAATCTACTGCTGGGAAGCTGAATGGAGGAAAGCAGCTTGTTGGCCAGGAGGTGAGGCAGATCCCATCACCAGCCTCAGGTGTGCAGCTCACTCCAAGCCGGCAGAGGAGGACATCTCTGGAGAGACAGACCCTCCAGGAGAACCTGCAGCAGAAGCACGTGGTGACCAGCATGGCGGGCTCTGGACGTACGCGGTCACAGTCAGGTGGCAGCAGTAATAGTGCCGTGGAGCCTGGAGCCACGAAACCTACGGTGGTGAAAACCAAGGAGGCATCTAGGTACAAGCAGCCAGAGAGCTCGCTGAAGGCAGGATCCCAGGAGACTCCATGTGCAGCAGGGCTGCAGATTGCAGAGGACATCCCAGGACTGGTGGGGAGGTTGCGTGTGTTACAGCAGCAGAAGCAGCTAATACAGGTATCAATAGACTGTGCATATAAAATAAAGGCTGAGGATCCCGGGGATCACACCGTGTATGACCGGAAGCTGAACTCAATGGGGGTAGAGCTGGCAAATGTGGTGAAGGACATAGACTGTGTGTTTGAGAGGATGGGGCCCCTGGCAGAGACTTACAGGAACCAGAAACCGTTTATGTTCAGTCTGCCGTACTCTGCTGATTCGCAGTCAGACATTGTCCCAGGTGGGCCCCAGAAGCAGGTGCGGCCAGTGCTGCAACCCGCAAGCTTCTTGTTCCAAAAGGGACTGCACCAGGAGCCGCAACAGCCTGCGGCAGGTCCCAAGCAGGAGCATGGAGTGCAGGGTACAACGGTGGTACCACAAGTCCCAGGATGCCCAGCACAGCAGCCGGACAGTGGACATGTGTCATTAGTTTCTGGTGGTGCCCAGCAGGACTCTCATGCTGGGGATAATCATACTGTATCTGTGGGGTCGGGGGCTGGAGGGAGCACAGAATCTGTGGTGGACATGGCGCAGTATGATAATGACATTGATGTTGATGATAACAATGTGCATGATAATGTCTGTGATTTTCCTCCTTTAATTCCAAGCACACAAGGTCCCCCTGCAGCAGACCCTCACCCTGTTAGTCAGCCCAGTGTGACCCCGGAAGTTCCCCCCAGTAATGCCTGGAGCCGTGGTGCTCCGTCCTTTACCTCTGGCGCTAATTATACCGGCCAGGCGTTTAAACGGAGGAACGTCGTGCGTTTCAGGCACAGAGGTGCCAAGGAAGATCTGCCGGACAGGAGGTTTGTGGTCAGGGAGCTCCTGTGCCAGCAGATGGGGTTTGCGCCAGTTAACATCTGGGCGGTAATTAATCTACCAGACAGGCAGGGCTATGATGTCAGCTTTAAGCTCATGTCTGATCTGGACAGATTCTGGGCCAATTTCCCCAAGTTCAGAGACGCTGAGGGCTGGAGTAAGTTCAGTTTTATTCCCATCTCTAAGCCAGATACGGTTACGGTTAATGTCATCTTCTGGAATGAGTCTGTTCCCCCGCAGGACATTGTGGTGTGGCTCCGGAGGCATTGCGACCTCGTCTCTGACCTCACCAGAAACAGAGATAACGATGGTATCTGGACAGGTGGGTGGAAGGTCCTGGTGAAGCTGCGCCAGTGTAATAACATCACTGCCCACCTACCCAACTCCTTCTTTATTGGGAGGGAGAAGGGTGTATGTTTCTACCCCGGCCAGCCCCGAAAGTGCTTCAAATGTGGCAAGACGGGTCACCTGGCGAATACCTGTACAGTGGTGAAGTGCAGCCTGTGCGGGGAAGTCGGCCATGTAGCTGCAGACTGTCAGAACATCAGGTGCAACCTCTGTGGTAAGATCGGCCACCCTCACCGGGACTGTCCAGACGCCTGGCACAACATCTGTAAGGACTTTCCTGATGAGGATTTGGTGGCGGGGGCAGAGATTCTGGAGGAGGAGGCTTTATTGTCAGAGGTCCACCAGGGGTCCGCTCAGGTACCACCAGAGCAGCAGTGCTCAGAGGGGGCACAGGGGAGCATGGAGGTCGTCCCTCAGGAGCAGCAGTCACAGGAAGGCGCTACTTCAGTATCTGAAGGAAATAGCCAGAATCAGAGTAAAAGGAAGAAGGACAAGACCTCCCGTAAACCTGAGGAGGAGCATGACACTGGCCAGAGTGCCAGGAGGAAGGTCCAGAGTTCTGCAGGAGTAATGGTCGTGTCTAATAGGTTTGATGTTCTGTCTAACGGGGATTTTGAGGATGAACTTAAAAAAATAGACGCAGAGTGTGATAGGGATGTAGAGGACTGTCCCCCGCCAAAGCGGAAGCCCTTACCTGTGGGCACTCAGGTAGAGACTGGTATGGAGACCGGTGGTGGACAGGATGACTCCGACTCAGATCTATGAGCTGACACCCAGACAATGTCCGAACCCAGATAAAATCATGAGAAATTAGGAAGAGTCAGAAAAGTGTAAAGTTATGGAACGATGTGTAACTGTGCTGAAATATGATGGTTTCTTTTTACAAAGTGTTTATTTTTCATTTTTCCAACCACAGGTGTGGACTCTTTATATTGACTTTATCTGTATAATCTAGAGATGTAACGAATGTATGTACAATTCAAGTGAATCTAGTTTTGTATTACTGCAGGAATTTTGTTAATTTTTAATTGTATTTGTTTGGTTTTTATAATAAAAATTGCCCCTATGTACAAGAATATAACTACTACAATACTGCTCCTATGTACAAGAATATAACTACTATAATACTGCCTCCTATGTACAAGAATATAACTACTATAATACTGCCCCTATGTACAAGAATATAACTACTATAATACTGCTCCTATGTACAAGAATATAACTACTATAATACTGCCCCTATGTACAAGAATAAAACTACTATAATACTGCTCCTATGTACAAGAATATAACTACTATAATACTGCTCCTATGTACAAGAATATAACTACTATAATACTGCCCCCTATGTGCGAGAATATAACTACTATAATACTGCCCCCTATGTACGAAAATATAGCTACTATAATACTGCCCCCTATGTACAAGAATATAACTGCTATAATACTGCTCCTGTGTACAAGAATATAACTACTATAATACTGCCCCTATGTACAAGAATATAACTACTATAATACTGCCCCTATGTACAAGAATATAACTACTATAATACTGCCCCTATGTATAAGAATATAACTACTATAATACTGCCCCTATGTACAAGAATATAACTACTACAATACTGCCCCCTATGTACAAGAATATAACTACTATAATACTGCCCCCTATGTACAAGAATATAACTACTATAATACTGCCCTCTATGTACAAGGATATAACTACTATAATACTGCCCCCTATGTACAGGAATATAACTACTGTAATACTGCCCCTATGTTCAAGAATATAACTAATATAATACTGCTCCTATGTACAAGAATATAACTACTATAATACTGCTCCTATGTACAAGAATATAACTACTATAATACTGTCTCCTATGTACAAGAATATAACTACTATAATACTGCCCCTATGTACAAAAGTATAACTACTATAATACTACCCCCTATGTACAAGAATATAACTACTATAATACTGTCTCCTATGTACAAGAATATAACTACTATAATACTGCCCCTATGTACAAGAATATAACTACTATAATACTGCCCCCTATGTACAAGAATATAACTACTATAATACTGCCCTCTATGTACAAGGATATAACTACTATAATACTGCCCCCTATGTACAGGAATATAACTACTATAATACTGCCCCTATGTTCAAGAATATAACTACTATAATACTGCTCCTATGTACAAGAATATAACTACTATAATACTGCTCCTATGTACAAGAATATAACTACTATATTACTGCCCCTATGTACAAGAATATAACTACTATAATACTGCCCCTATGTGCAAGAATATAACTACTATAATACTGCCCCTATGTACAAGAATATAAGTACTATACTACTGTCTCCTATGTACAAGAATATAACTACTATATTACTGCCCCTATGTACAAGAATATAACTACTATAATACTGCCCCTATGTACAAGAATATAACTACTATAATACTGCCCCTATGTACAAGAATATAACTATTATAATACTGCCCCCTATGTACAAAAATATAACTACTATAATACTGTCTCCTATGTACAAGAATATAACTACTATAATACTGCCCCTATGTACAAAAGTATAACTACTATAATACTACCCCCTATGTACAAGAATATAACTACTATAATACTACCCCCTATGTACAAGAATATAACTACTATAATACTGTCTCCTATGTACAAGAATATAACTACTATAATACTGCCCCCTATGTACAAGAATATAACTACTATAATACTGCTCCTATGTACAAGAATATAACTACTATAATACTGCTCCTATGTACAAGAATATAACTACTATAATACTGCCCCCTATGTACAAGAATATAACTACTATAATACTGCCCCCTATATACAAGAACATAACTACTATAATACTGCTCCTATGTACAGGAATATAACCACTATAATACTGCCTCCTATGTACAGGAATATAACTACTATAATACTGCTCCTATGTACAAGAATATAACTACTATAATACTGCCCCCTATGTACAAGAATATAACTACTATAATACTGCTCCTATGTACAAGAATATAACTACTATAATACTGCTCCTATGTACGGGAATATAGCTACTATAATACTGCCCCTATGAACAAGAATATAACTACTATAGTACTGCCCCTATGTACAAGAATATAACTACTATAATACTGCCCCTATGTACAAGAATATAACTACTATAATACTGCCCCTATGTACAAGAATATAACTACTATAATACTGCCCCTATGTACAAGAATATAACTACTATAATACTGCCCCTATGTACAAGAATATAACTACTATAATACTGCCCCTATGTACAAGAATAAAACTACTATAATACTGCTCCTATGTACAAGAATATAACTACTATAATACTGCTCCTATGTACAAGAATATAACTACTATAATACTGCTCCTATGTACAAGAATATAACTACTATAATACTGCCCCCTATGTGCGAGAATATAACTACTATAATACTGCCCCCTATGTACGAAAATATAGCTACTATAATACTGCCCCCTATGTACAAGAATATAACTGCTATAATACTGCTCCTGTGTACAAGAATATAACTACTATAATACTGCCCCTATGTACAAGAATATAACTACTATAATACTGCCCCTATGTATAAGAATATAACTACTATAATACTGCCCCTATGTACAAGAATATAACTACTACAATACTGCCCCCTATGTACAAGAATATAACTACTATAATACTGCCCCCTATGTACAAGAATATAACTACTATAATACTGCCCCTCTGTACAGGAATATAACTACTATAATACTGCCCCTATGTTCAAGAATATAACTACTATAATACTGCTCCTATGTACAAGAATATAACTACTATAATACTGCTCCTATGTACAAGAATATAACTACTATATTACTGCCCCTATGTACAAGAATATAACTACTATAATACTGCCCCTATGTGCAAGAATATAACTACTATAATACTGCCCCTATGTACAAGAATATAACTATTATAATACTGCCCCCTATGTACAAAAATATAACTACTATAATACTGTCTCCTATGTACAAGAATATAACTACTATAATACTGCCCCTATGTACAAAAGTATAACTACTATAATACTACCCCCTATGTACAAGAATATAACTACTATAATACTGTCTCCTATGTACAAGAATATAACTACTATAATACTGCCCCTATGTATAAGAATATAACTACTATAATACTGCCCCTATGTACAAGAATATAACTACTACAATACTGCCCCCTATGTACAAGAATATAACTACTATAATACTGCCCCCTATGTACAAGAATATAACTACTATAATACTGCCCTCTATGTACAAGGATATAACTACTATAATACTGCCCCTATGTACAGGAATATAACTACTATAATACTGCCCCTATGTTCAAGAATATAACTACTATAATACTGCTCCTATGTACAAGAATATAACTACTATAATACTGCTCCTATGTACAAGAATATAACTACTATATTACTGCCCCTATGTACAAGAATATAACTACTATAATACTGCCCCTATGTGCAAGAATATAACTACTATAATACTGCCGCTATGTACAAGAATATAAGTACTATGCTACTGTCTCCTATGTACAAGAACATAACTACTATATTACTGCCCCTATGTACAAGAATATAACTACTATAATACTGCCCCTATGTACAAGAATATAACTACTATAATACTGCCCCTATGTACAAGAATATAACTATTATAATACTGCCCCCTATGTACAAAAATATAACTACTATAATACTGTCTCCTATGTACAAGAATATAACTACTATAATACTGCCCCTATGTACAAAAGTATAACTACTATAATACTACCCCCTATGTACAAGAATATAACTACTATAATACTGTCTCCTATGTACAAGAATATAACTACTATAATACTGCCCCTATGTACAAGAATATAACTACTATAATACTGCCCCCTATGTACAAGGATATAACTACTATAATACTGCCCCCTATGTACAGGAATATAACTACTATAATACTGCCCCTATGTTCAAGAATATAACTACTATAATACTGCTCCTATGTACAAGAATATAACTACTATAATACTGCCCCTATGTACAAAAATATAACTACTATAATACTACCCCCTATGTACAAGAATATAACTACTATAATACTGTCTCCTATGTACAAGAATATAACTACTATAATACTGCCCCCTATGTACAAGAATATAACTACTATAATACTGCCCCCTATGTACAAGGATATAACTACTATAATACTGCCCCGTGTACAAGAATATAACTACTATAATACTGCTCCTATGTACAAGAATATAACTACTATAATACTGCTCCTATGTACAAGAATATAACTACTATATTACTGCCCCTATGTACAAGAATATAACTACTATAATACTGCCCCTATGTACAAGAATATAACTACTATAATACTGCCCCTATGTACAAGAATATAACTACTATAATACTGCCCCTATGTACAAGAATATAACTACTATAATACTGCCCCCTATGTACAAAAATATAACTACTATAATACTGCCCCTATATACAAGGATATAACTACTATAATACTGCCCCTATGTACAAGAATATAACTACTATAATACTGCCCCCTATGTACAAGAATATAACCACTATAATACTGCCCCTATGTGCAAGAATATAACCACTATAATACTGCCCCTATGTGCAAGAATATAACCACTATAATACTGCCCCTATGTACAAGAATATAACTACTATAATACTGCCCCTATGTACAAGAATATAACTACTATAATACTGCCCCCTATGTACAAGAATATAACTACTATAATACTGCCCCCTATGTACAAGAATATAACTACTATAATACTGCCCCCTATGTACGAGAATATAGCTACTATAATACTGCCCCCTATGTACAAGAATATAACTGCTATAATACTGCTCCTGTGTACAAGAATATAACTACTATAATACTGCTCCTATGTACAAGAATATAACTACTATAATACTGCTCCTATGTACAAGAATATAACTACTATATTACTGCCCCTATGTACAAGAATATAACTACTATAATACTGCCCGTATGTGCAAGAATATAACTACTATAATACTGCCCCTATATACAAGGATATAACTACTATAATACTGCCCCTATGTACAAGAATATAACTACTATAATACTGCCCCTACGTGCAAGAATATAACTACTATACTACTGCCCCTATATACAAGGATATAACTACTATAATACTGCCCCTATGTACAAGAATATAAGTACTATACTACTGTCTCCTATGTACAAGAATATAACTACTATAATACTGCCCCTATGTACAAGAATATAACTACTATAATACTGCCCCTATGTACAAGAATATAACTATTATAATACTGCCCCCTATGTACAAAAATATAACTACTATAATACTGTCTCCTATGTACAAGAATATAACTACTATAATACTGCCCCTATGTACAAAAGTATAACTACTATAATACTACCCCCCATGTACAAGAATATAACTACTATAATACTGTCTCCTATGTACAAGAATATAACTACTATAATACTGCCCCTATGTACAAGAATATAACTACTATAATACTGCCCCCTATGTACAAGGATATAACTACTATAATACTGCCCCCTATGTACAGGAATATAACTACTATAATACTGCCCCTATGTTCAAGAATATAACTACTATAATACTGCTCCTATGTACAAGAATATAACTACTATAATACTGCCCCTATGAACAAAAATATAACTACTATAATACTACCCCCTATGTACAAGAATATAACTACTATAATACTGTCTCCTATGTACAAGAATATAACTACTATAATACTGCCCCCTATGTACAAGAATATAACTACTATAATACTGCCCCCTATGTACAAGAATATAACTACTATAATACTGCCCCCTATGTACAAGGATATAACTACTATAATACTGCCCCCTATGTACAGGAATATAACTACTATAATACTGCCCCTATGTTCAAGAATATAACTACTATAATACTGCTCCTATGTACAAGAATATAACTACTATAATACTGCTCCTATGTACAAGAATATAACTACTATATTACTGCCCCTATGTACAAGAATATAACTACTATAATACTGCCCCTATGTACAAGAATATAACTACTATAATACTGCCCCTATGTACAAGAATATAACTACTATAATACTGCCCCTATGTACAAGAATATAACTACTATAATACTGCCCCCTATGTACAAAAATATAACTACTATAATACTGCCCCTATATACAAGGATATAACTACTATAATACTGCCCCTATGTACAAGAATATAACTACTATAATACTGCCCCCTATGTACAAGAATATAACCACTATAATACTGCCCCTATGTGCAAGAATATAACCACTATAATACTGCCCCTATGTGCAAGAATATAACCACTATAATACTGCCCCTATGTGCAAGAATATAACTACTATAATACTGCCCCTATGTACAAGAATATAACTACTATAATACTGCCCCCTATGTACAAGAATATAACTACTATAATACTGCCCCCTATGTACAAGAATATAACTACTATAATACTGCCCCCTATGTACGAGAATATAGCTACTATAATACTGCCCCCTATGTACAAGAATATAACTACTATAATACTGCCCCTATGTACAAGAATATAACTACTACAATACTGCCCCCTATGTACAAGAATATAACTACTATAATACTGCCCCCTATGTACAAGAATATAACTACTATATTACTGCCCCTATGTACAAGAATATAACTACTATAATACTGCCCCTATGTACAAGAATATAACTACTATAATACTGCCCCTATGTACAAGAATATAAGTACTATACTACTGTCTCCTATGTACAAGAATATAACTACTATAATACTGCCCCTATGTACAAGAATATAACTACTATAATACTGCCCCTATGTACAAGAATATAACTATTATAATACTGCCCCCTATGTACAAAAATATAACTACTATAATACTGTCTCCTATGTACAAGAATATTACTACTATAATACTGCCCCTATGTACAAAAGTATAACTACTATAATACTACCCCCTATGTAAAAGAATATAACTACTATAATACTGTCTCCTATGTACAAGAATATAACTACTATAATACTGCCCCTATGTACAAGAATATAACTACAATAATACTGCCCCCTATGTACAAGGATATAACTACTATAATACTGCCCCCTATGTACAGGAATATAACTACTATAATACTGCCCCTATGTTCAAGAATATAACTACTATAATACTGCTCCTATATACAAGAATATAACTACTATAATACTGCCCCTATGTACAAAAATATAACTACTATAATACTACCCCCTATGTACAAGAATATAACTACTATAATACTGTCTCCTATGTACAAGAATATAACTACTATAATACTGCCCCCTATGTACAAGAATATAACTACTATAATACTGCCCCCTATGTACAGGAATATAACTACTATAATACTGCCCCTATGTTCAAGAATATAACTACTATAATACTGCTCCTATGTACAAGAATATAACTACTATAATACTGCTCCTATGTACAAGAATATAACTACTATATTACTGCCCCTATGTACAAGAATATAACTACTATAATACTGCCCCTATGTACAAGAATATAACTACTATAATACTGCCCCTATGTACAAGAATATAACTACTATAATACTGCCCCTATGTACAAGAATATAACTACTATAATACTGCCCCCTATGTACAAAAATATAACTACTATAATACTGCCCCTATATACAAGGATATAACTACTATAATACTGCCCCTATGTACAAGAATATAACTACTATAATACTGCCCCCTATGTACAAGAATATAACCACTATAATACTGCCCCTATGTGCAAGAATATAACCACTATAATACTGCCCCTATGTGCAAGAATATAACCACTATAATACTGCCCCTATGTACAAGAATATAACTACTATAATACTGCCCCTATGTACAAGAATATAACTACTATAATACTGCCCCCTATGTACAAGAATATAACTACTATAATACTGCCCCCTATGTACAAGAATATAACTACTATAATACTGCCCCCTATGTACGAGAATATAGCTACTATAATACTGCCCCCTATGTACAAGAATATAACTACTATAATACTGCCCCTATGTACAAGAATATAACTACTACAATACTGCCCCCTATGTACAAGAATATAACTACTATAATACTGCCCCCTATGTACAAGAATATAACTACTATAATAGTGCCCCTATGTACAAGAATATAACTACTATAATACTGCCCCTATGTATAAGAATATAACTACTATAATACTGCCCCTATGTACAAGAATATAACTACTACAATACTGCCCCCTATGTACAAGAATATAACTACTATAATACTGCCCCCTATGTACAAGAATATAACTACTATAATACTGCCCCCTATGTACAAGGATATAACTACTATAATACTGCCCCCTATGTACAAGAATATAACTACTATAATACTGCCCCTATGTACAAGAATATAACTACTATAATACTGCCCCTATGTATAAGAATATAACTACTATAATACTGCCCCTATGTACAAGAATATAACTACTACAATACTGCCCCCTATGTACAAGAATATAACTACTATAATACTGCCCCTATGTACAAGAATAGAACTACTATAATACTGCCCCCTATGTACAAGGATATAACTACTATAATACTGCCCCCTATGTACAGGAATATAACTACTATAATACTGCTCCTATGTTCAAGAATATAACTACTATAATACTGCTCCTATGTACAAGAATATAACTACTATAATACTGCTCCTATGTACAAGAATATAACTACTATATTACTGCCCCTATGTACAAGAATATAACTACTATAATACTGCCCCTATGTACAAGAATATAACTACTATAATACTGCCCCTATGTACAAGAATATAACTACTATAATACTGCCCCCTATGTACAAGAATATAACTACTATAATACTGCCCCTATATACAAGGATATAACTACTATAATACTGTCTCCTATGTACAAGAATATAACTACTATAATCCTGCCCCTATGTACTAGAATGTAACTACTATAATACTGCCCCCTATGTACAAAAATATAACTACTATAATACTGCCACCTATGTACAAGAATATAACTACTAGAATACTGCCCCTATGTACAAAAATATAACTACTATAATACTACCCCCTATGTACAAGAATATAACTACTATAATACTCTCTCCTATGTACAAGAATATAACTACTATCATACTGCCCCTATGTACAAGAATATAACTACTATAATACTGCCCCCTATGTACAAGAATATAACTACTATAATACTGCCCCCTATGTACAAGAATATAACTACTATAATACTGCCCCTATGTACAAGAATATAACTACTATAATACTGCCCCTATATACAAGGATATAACTACTATAATACTGCCCCTATGTACAAGAATATAACTGCTATAATACTGCCCCCTATGTACAAGAATATAACTACTATAATACTGCCCCTATGTACAAGAATATAACTACTATAATACTGCCCCTATGTACAAGAATATAACTACTATAATACTGCCACCTATGTACAAGAATATAACCACTATAATACTGCCCCTATGTGCAAGAATATAACCACTATAATACTGCCCCTATGTACAAGAATATAACTACTATAATACTGCCCCTATGTACAAGAATATAACTACTATAATACTGCCCCTATGTACAAGAATATAACTACTATAATACTGCCCCCTATGTACAAGAATATAACTACTATAATACTGCCCCCTATGTACAAGAATATAACTACTATAATACTGCCCCCTATGTACGAGAATATAGCTACTATAATACTGCCCCCTATGTACGAGAATATAACTGCTATAATACTGCCCCTATGTACAAGAATATAACTACTATAATAGTGCCCCTATGTACAAGAATATAACTACTATAATACTGCCACTATGTATAAGAATATAACTACTATAATACTGCCACTATGTATAAGAATATAACTACTATAATACTGCCCCTATGTACAAGAATATAACTACTACAATACTGCCCCCTATGTACAAGAATATAACTACTATAATACTGCCCCCTATGTACAAGAATATAACTACTATAATACTGCCCCCTATGTACGAGGATATAACTACTATAATACTGCCCCCTATGTACAAGAATATAACTACTATAATACTGTCCCTATGTACAAGAATATAACTACTATAATACTGCCCCTATGTATAAGAATATAACTACTATAATACTGCCCCTATGTACAAGAATATAACTACTACAATACTGCCCCCTATGTACAAGAATATAACTACTATATTACTGCCCCCTATGTACAAGAATATAACTACTATAATACTGCTCCTATGTACCAGAATATAACTACTATAATACTGCTCCTATGTACAAGAATATAACTACTATAATACTGCCCCTATGTACAAGAATATAACTACTATAATACTGCCCCTATGTACAAGAATATAACTACTATAATACTGCCCCTATGTATAAGAATATAACTACTATAATACTGCCCCTATGTACAAGAATATAACTACTACAATACTGCCCCCTATGTACAAGAATATAACTACTATAATACTGCCCCCTATGTACAAGAATATAACTACTATAATACTGCCCCCTATGTACAAGGATATAACTACTATAATACTGCCCCCTATGTACAGGAATATAACTACTATAATACTGCTCCTATGTTCAAGAATATAACTACTATAATACTGCTCCTATGTACAAGAATATAACTACTATAATACTGCTCCTATGTACAAGAATATAACTACTATATTACTGCCCCTATGTACAAGAATATAACTACTATAATACTGCCCCTATGTACAAGAATATAACTACTATAATACTGCCTTTATGTACAAGAATATAACTACTATAATACTGCCCCTATGTACAATAATATAACTACTATAATACTGCCCCTATATACAAGGATATAACTACTATAATACTGTCTCCTATGTACAAGAATATAACTACTATAATCCTGCCCCTATGTACTAGAATATAACTACTATAATACTGCCCCCTATGTACAAAAATATAACTACTATAATACTGCCCCCTATGTACAAGAATATAACTACTATAATACTGCCCCTATGTACAAGAATATAACTACTATAATACTGCCCCCTATGTACAAGAATATAACTACTATAATACTGCCCCTATGTACAAGAATATAACTACTATAATACTGCCCCTATATACAAGGATATAACTACTATAATACTGCCCCTATGTACAAGAATATAACTACTATAATACTGCCCCCTATGTACAAGAATATAACTACTATAATACTGCCCCTATGTACAAGAATATAACTACTATAATACTGCCCCTATATACAAGGATATAACTACTATAATACTGCCCCTATGTACAAGAATATAACTGCTATAATACTGCCCCCTATGTACAAGAATATAACTACTATAATACTGCCCCTATGTACAAGAATATAACTACTATAATACTGCCCCCTATGTACAAGAATATAACCACTATAATACTGCCCCTATGTGCAAGAAAATAACCACTATAATACTGCCCCTATGTACAAGAATATAACTACTATAATACTGCCCCTATGTACAAGAATATAACTACCATAATACTGCCCCCTATGTACAAGAATATAACTACTATAATACTGCCCCCTATGTACAAGAATATAACTACTATAATACTGCCCCCTATGTACGAGAATATAGCTACTATAATACTGCCCCCTATGTACGAGAATATAACTGCTATAATACTGCTCCTGTGTACAAGAATATAACTACTATAATACTGCCCCTATGTACAAGAATATAACTACTATAATAGTGCCCCTATGTACAAGAATATAACTACTATAATACTGCCACTATGTATAAGAATATAACTACTATAATACTGCCCCTATGTACAAGAATATAACTACTACAGTACTGCCCCCTATGTACAAGAATATAACTACTATAATACTGCCCCCTATGTACGAGAATATAACTGTTATAATACTGCCCCTATGTACAAGAATATAACTACTATAATACTGCCCCTATGTACAAGAATATAACTACTATAATACTGCCACCTATGTACAAGAATATAACCACTATAATACTGCCCCTATGTGCAAGAATATAACCACTATAATACTGCCCCTATGTACAAGAATATAACTACTATAATACTGCCCCTATGTACAAGAATATAACTACTATAATACTGCCCCTATGTACAAGAATATAACTACTATAATACTGCCCCCTATGTACAAGAATATAACTACTATAATACTGCCCCCTATGTACAAGAATATAACTACTATAATACTGCCCCCTATGTACGAGAATATAGCT
This sequence comes from Phyllobates terribilis, assembly GCF_046119375.1. Taxonomy (NCBI): domain Eukaryota; kingdom Metazoa; phylum Chordata; class Amphibia; order Anura; family Dendrobatidae; genus Phyllobates; species Phyllobates terribilis. Next base: position 5,872,785 of record NW_027362762.1, read on the forward strand.
ACTATAATACTGCCCCCTATGTACGAGAATATAACTGCTATAATACTGCCCCTATGTACAAGAATATAACTACTATAATAGTGCCCCTATGTACAAGAATATAACTACTATAATACTGCCACTATGTATAAGAATATAACTACTATAATACTGCCACTATGTATAAGAATATAACTACTATAATACTGCCCCTATGTACAAGAATATAACTACTACAATACTGCCCCCTATGTACAAGAATATAACTACTATAATACTGCCCCCTATGTACAAGAATATAACTACTATAATACTGCCCCCTATGTACGAGGATATAACTACTATAATACTGCCCCCTATGTACAAGAATATAACTACTATAATACTGTCCCTATGTACAAGAATATAACTACTATAATACTGCCCCTATGTACAAGAATATAACTACTATAATACTGCCCCTATGTATAAGAATATAACTACTATAATACTGCCCTTATGTACAAGAATATAACTACTACAATACTGCCCCCTATGTACAAGAATATAACTACTATAATACTGCCCCCTATGTACAAGGATATAACTACTATAATACTGCCCCCCTATGTACAGTAATATAACTACTATAATACTGCCCCTAGGTTCAAGAATATAACTACTATAATACTCTCTCCTATGTACAAGAATATAACTACTATCATACTGCCCCTATGTACAAGAATATAACTACTATAATACTGCCCCCTATGTACAAGAATATAACTACTATAATACTGCCCCCTATGTACAAGAATATAACTACTATAATACTGCCCCTATGTACAAGAATATAACTACTATAATACTGCCCCTATATACAAGGATATAACTACTATAATACTGCCCCTATGTACAAGAATATAACTGCTATAATACTGCCCCCTATGTACAAGAATATAACTACTATAATACTGCCCCTATGTACAAGAATATAACTACTATAATACTGCCCCTATGTACAAGAATATAACTACTATAATACTGCCACCTATGTACAAGAATATAACCACTATAATACTGCCCCTATGTGCAAGAATATAACCACTATAATACTGCCCCTATGTACAAGAATATAACTACTATAATACTGCCCCTATGTACAAGAATATAACTACTATAATACTGCCCCTATGTACAAGAATATAACTACTATAATACTGCCCCCTATGTACAAGAATATAACTACTATAATACTGCCCCCTATGTACAAGAATATAACTACTATAATACTGCCCCCTATGTACGAGAATATAGCTACTATAATACTGCCCCCTATGTACGAGAATATAACTGCTATAATACTGCCCCTATGTACAAGAATATAACTACTATAATAGTGCCCCTATGTACAAGAATATAACTACTATAATACTGCCACTATGTATAAGAATATAACTACTATAATACTGCCACTATGTATAAGAATATAACTACTATAATACTGCCCCTATGTACAAGAATATAACTACTACAATACTGCCCCCTATGTACAAGAATATAACTACTATAATACTGCCCCCTATGTACAAGAATATAACTACTATAATACTGCCCCCTATGTACGAGGATATAACTACTATAATACTGCCCCCTATGTACAAGAATATAACTACTATAATACTGTCCCTATGTACAAGAATATAACTACTATAATACTGCCCCTATGTATAAGAATATAACTACTATAATACTGCCCCTATGTACAAGAATATAACTACTACAATACTGCCCCCTATGTACAAGAATATAACTACTATATTACTGCCCCCTATGTACAAGAATATAACTACTATAATACTGCTCCTATGTACCAGAATATAACTACTATAATACTGCTCCTATGTACAAGAATATAACTACTATAATACTGCCCCTATGTACAAGAATATAACTACTATAATACTGCCCCTATGTACAAGAATATAACTACTATAATACTGCCCCTATGTATAAGAATATAACTACTATAATACTGCCCCTATGTACAAGAATATAACTACTACAATACTGCCCCCTATGTACAAGAATATAACTACTATAATACTGCCCCCTATGTACAAGAATATAACTACTATAATACTGCCCCCTATGTACAAGGATATAACTACTATAATACTGCCCCCTATGTACAGGAATATAACTACTATAATACTGCTCCTATGTTCAAGAATATAACTACTATAATACTGCTCCTATGTACAAGAATATAACTACTATAATACTGCTCCTATGTACAAGAATATAACTACTATATTACTGCCCCTATGTACAAGAATATAACTACTATAATACTGCCCCTATGTACAAGAATATAACTACTATAATACTGCCTTTATGTACAAGAATATAACTACTATAATACTGCCCCTATGTACAATAATATAACTACTATAATACTGCCCCTATATACAAGGATATAACTACTATAATACTGTCTCCTATGTACAAGAATATAACTACTATAATCCTGCCCCTATGTACTAGAATATAACTACTATAATACTGCCCCCTATGTACAAAAATATAACTACTATAATACTGCCCCCTATGTACAAGAATATAACTACTATAATACTGCCCCTATGTACAAGAATATAACTACTATAATACTGCCCCCTATGTACAAGAATATAACTACTATAATACTGCCCCTATGTACAAGAATATAACTACTATAATACTGCCCCTATATACAAGGATATAACTACTATAATACTGCCCCTATGTACAAGAATATAACTACTATAATACTGCCCCCTATGTACAAGAATATAACTACTATAATACTGCCCCTATGTACAAGAATATAACTACTATAATACTGCCCCTATATACAAGGATATAACTACTATAATACTGCCCCTATGTACAAGAATATAACTGCTATAATACTGCCCCCTATGTACAAGAATATAACTACTATAATACTGCCCCTATGTACAAGAATATAACTACTATAATACTGCCCCCTATGTACAAGAATATAACCACTATAATACTGCCCCTATGTGCAAGAAAATAACCACTATAATACTGCCCCTATGTACAAGAATATAACTACTATAATACTGCCCCTATGTACAAGAATATAACTACTATAATACTGCCCCCTATGTACAAGAATATAACTACTATAATACTGCCCCCTATGTACAAGAATATAACTACTATAATACTGCCCCCTATGTACGAGAATATAGCTACTATAATACTGCCCCCTATGTACGAGAATATAACTGCTATAATACTGCTCCTGTGTACAAGAATATAACTACTATAATACTGCCCCTATGTACAAGAATATAACTACTATAATAGTGCCCCTATGTACAAGAATATAACTACTATAATACTGCCACTATGTATAAGAATATAACTACTATAATACTGCCCCTATGTACAAGAATATAACTACTACAGTACTGCCCCCTATGTACAAGAATATAACTACTATAATACTGCCCCCTATGTACGAGAATATAACTGTTATAATACTGCCCCTATGTACAAGAATATAACTACTATAATAGTGCCCCTATGTACAAGAATATAACTACTATAATACTGCCACTATGTATAAGAATATAACTACTATAATACTGCCACTATGTATAAGAATATAACTACTATAATACTGCCCCTATGTACAAGAATATAACTACTACAATACTGCCCCCTATGTACAAGAATATAACTACTATAATACTGCCCCCTATGTACGAGGATATAACTACTATAATACTGCCCCCTATGTACAAGAATATAACTACTATAATACTGTCCCTTTGTACAAGAATATAACTACTATAATACTGCCCCTATGTATAAGAATATAACTACTATAATACTGCCCCTATGTACAAGAATATAACTACTACAATACTGCCCCCTATGTACAAGAATATAACTACTATATTACTGCCCCCTATGTACAAGAATATAACTACTATAATACTGCTCCTATGTACCAGAATATAACTACTATAATACTGCTCCTATGTACAAGAATATAACTACTATAATACTGCCCCTATGTACAAGAATATAACTACTATAATACTGCCCCTATGTACAAGAATATAACTACTATAATACTGCCCCTATGTATAAGAATATAACTACTATAATACTGCCCCTATGTACAAGAATATAACTACTACAATACTGCCCCCTATGTACAGGAATATAACTACTACAATACTGCCCCCTATGTACAAGAATATAACTACTATAATACTGCCCCCTATGTACAAGAATATAACTACTATAATACTGCCCCCTATGTACAAGGATATAACTACTATAATACTGCCCCCTATGTACAGGAATATAACTATTATAATACTGCTCCTATGTTCAAGAATATAACTACTATAATACTGCTCCTATGTACAAGAATATAACTACTATAATACTGCTCCTATGTACAAGAATATAACTACTATATTACTGCCCCTATGTACAAGAATATAACTACTATAATACTGCCCCTATGTACAAGAATATAACTACTATAATACTGCCCCTATGTACAAGAATATAACTACTATAATACTGCCCCCTATGTACAAGAATATAACTACTATAATACTGCCCCTATATACAAGGATATAACTACTATAATACTGTCTCCTATGTACAAGAATATAACTACTATAATCCTGCCCCTATGTACTAGAATATAACTACTATAATACTGCCCCCTATGTACAAAAATATAACTACTATAATACTGCCCCTATGTACAAGAATATAACTACTATAATACTGCCCCTATGTACAAGAATATAACTACTATAATACTGCCCCCTATGTACAAGAATATAACTACTATAATACTGCCCCTATGTACAAGAATATAACTACTATAATACTGCCCCTATATACAAGGATATAACTACTATAATACTGCCCCTATGTACAAGAATATAACTACTATAATACTGTCTCCTATGTACAAGAATATAACTACTATAATACTGCCCCTATGTACAAGAATATAACTACTATAATACTGCCCCCTATGTACAAGTATATAACTACTATAATACTGCCCCCTATGTACAAGAATATAACTACTATAATACTGCCCCTATGTACAAGAATATAACTACTATAATACTGCCCCTATATACAAGGATATAACTACTATAATACTGCCCCTATGTACAAGAATATAACTACTATAATACTGCCCCCTATGTACAAGAATATAACTACTATAATTCTGTCCCCTATGTACAAGGATATAACTACTATAATACTGCCCCCTATGTACAGGAATATAACTACTATAATACTGCCCCTATGTTCAAGAATATAACTACTATAATACTGCTCCTATGTAGAAGAATATAACTACTATAATACTGCGCCTATGTACAAGAATATAACTGCTATAATACTGCTCCTGTGTACAAGAATATAACTACTATAATACTGCGCCTGTGTACAAGAATATAACTGCTATAATACTGCTCCTGTGTACAAGAATATAACTGCTATAATACTGCCCCTATGTACAAGAATATAACTACTATAATACTGCCCCTATGTACAAGAATATAACTACTATAATACTGCCCCTATGTATAAGAATATAACTACTATAATACTGCCCTTATGTACAAGAATATAACTACTACAATACTGCCCCCTATGTACAAGAATATAACTACTATAATACTGCCCCCTATGTACAAGGATATAACTACTATAATACTGCCCCCCTATGTACAGTAATATAACTACTATAATACTGCCCCTAGGTTCAAGAATATAACTACTATAATACTGCTCCTATGTACAAGAATATAACTACTATAATGCTGCTCCTATGTACAAGAATATAACTACTATATTACTGCCCCTATGTACAAGAATATAACTACTATAATACTGCCCCCTATTTACAAGAATATAACTACTATAATACTGCCCCTATATACAAGGATATAACTACTAGAATACTGCCCCTATGTACAAGAATATAACTACTATAATACTGTCTCCTATGTACAAGAATATAACTACTATAATACTGCCCCTATGTACAAGAATATAACTACTATAATACTGCCCCCTATGTACAAAAATATAACTACTATAATACTGTCTCCTATGTACAAGAATATAACTACTATAATACTGCCCCTATGTACAAAAATATAACTACTATAATACTGCCCCCTATGTACAAGAATATAACCACTATAATACTGCCCCTATGTGCAAGAATATAACTACTATAATACTGCCCCTATGTACAAGAATATAACTACTATAATACTGCCCCCTATGTACAAGAATATAACTACTATAATACTGCCCCCTATGTACAAGAATATAACTACTATAATACTGCTCCTGTGTACAAGAATATAACTACTATAATACTGCCCCTATGTACAAGAATAAAACTACTATAATACTGCCCCTATGTACAAGAATATAACTACTATAATAGTGCCCCTATGTACAAGAATATAACTACTATAATAGTGCCCCTATGTACAAGAATATAACTACTATAATACTGCCACTATATATAAGAATATAACTACTATAATACTGCCCCTATGTACAAGAATATAACTACTACAATACTGCCCCCTATGTACAGGAATATAACTACTACAATACTGCCCCCTATGTACAAGAATATAACTACTATAATACTGCCCCCTATGTACAAGAATATAACTACTATAATACTGCCCCCTATGTACAAGGATATAACTACTATAATACTGCCCCCTATGTACAGGAATATAACTACTATAATACTGCTCCTATGTTCAAGAATATAACTACTATAATACTGCTCCTATGTACAAGAATATAACTACTATAATACTGCTCCTATGTACAAGAATATAACTACTATATTACTGCCCCTATGTACAAGAATATAACTACTATAATACTGCCCCTATGTACAAGAATATAACTACTATAATACTGCCCCTATGTACAAGAATATAACTACTATAATACTGCCCCCTATGTACAAGAATATAACTACTATAATACTGCCCCTATATACAAGGATATAACTACTATAATACTGTCTCCTATGTACAAGAATATAACTACTATAATCCTGCCCCTATGTACTAGAATATAACTACTATAATACTGCCCCCTATGTGCAAGAATATAACTACTATAATACTGCCCCTATGTACAAGAATATAACTACTATAATACTGCCCCCTATGTACAAGAATATAACTACTATAATACTGCCCCCTATGTACAAGAATATAACTACTATAATACTGCTCCTGTGTACAAGAATATAACTACTATAATACTGCCCCTATGTAGAAGAATAAAACTACTATAATACTGCCCCTATGTACAAGAATATAACTACTATAATAGTGCCCCTATGTACAAGAATATAACTACTATAATAGTGCCCCTATGTACAAGAATATAACTACTATAATACTGCCACTATGTATAAGAATATAACTACTATAATACTGCCCCTATGTACAAGAATATAACTACTACAATACTGCCCCCTATGTACAGGAATATAACTACTACAATACTGCCCCCTATGTACAAGAATATAACTACTATAATACTGCCCCCTATGTACAAGAATATAACTACTATAATACTGCCCCCTATGTACAAGGATATAACTACTATAATACTGCCCCCTATGTACAGGAATATAACTACTATAATACTGCTCCTATGTTCAAGAATATAACTACTATAATACTGCTCCTATGTACAAGAATATAACTACTATAATACTGCTCCTATGTACAAGAATATAACTACTATATTACTGCCCCTATGTACAAGAATATAACTACTATAATACTGCCCCTATGTACAAGAATATAACTACTATAATACTGCCCCTATGTACAAGAATATAACTACTATAATACTGCCCCCTATGTACAAGAATATAACTACTATAATACTGCCCCTATATACAAGGATATAACTACTATAATACTGTCTCCTATGTACAAGAATATAACTACTATAATCCTGCCCCTATGTACTAGAATATAACTACTATAATACTGCCCCCTATGTACAAAAATATAACTACTATAATACTGCCCCTATGTACAAGAATATAACTACTATAATACTGCCCCTATGTACAAGAATATAACTACTATAATACTGCCCCCTATGTACAAGAATATAACTACTATAATACTGCCCCTATGTACAAGAATATAACTACTATAATACTGCCCCTATATACAAGGATATAACTACTATAATACTGCCCCTATGTACAAGAATATAACTACTATAATACTGTCTCCTATGTACAAGAATATAACTACTATAATACTGCCCCTATGTACAAGAATATAACTACTATAATACTGCCCCCTATGTACAAGAATATAACTACTATAATACTGCCCCCTATGTACAAGAATATAACTACTATAATACTGCCCCTATGTACAAGAATATAACTACTATAATACTGCCCCTATATACAAGGATATAACTACTATAATACTGCCCCTATGTACAAGAATATAACTACTATAATACTGCCCCCTATGTACAAGAATATAACTACTATAATTCTGTCCCCTATGTACAAGGATATAACTACTATAATACTGCCCCCTATGTACAGGAATATAACTACTATAATACTGCCCCTATGTTCAAGAATATAACTACTATAATACTGCTCCTATGTACAAGAATATAACTACTATAATACTGCGCCTATGTACAAGAATATAACTGCTATAATACTGCTCCTGTGTACAAGAATATAACTAATATAATACTGCGCCTGTGTACAAGAATATAACTGCTATAATACTGCTCCTGTGTACAAGAATATAACTGCTATAATACTGCCCCTATGTACAAGAATATAACTACTATAATACTGCCCCTATGTACAAGAATATAACTACTATAATACTGCCCCTATGTATAAGAATATAACTACTATAATACTGCCCTTATGTACAAGAATATAACTACTACAATACTGCCCCCTATGTACAAGAATATAACTACTATAATACTGCCCCCTATGTACAAGGATATAACTACTATAATACTGCCCCCCTATGTACAGTAATATAACTACTATAATACTGCCCCTAGGTTCAAGAATATAACTACTATAATACTGCTCCTATGTACAAGAATATAACTACTATAATGCTGCTCCTATGTACAAGAATATAACTACTATATTACTGCCCCTATGTACAAGAATATAACTACTATAATACTGCCCCTATGTGCAAGAATATAACTACTATAATACTGCCCATATGTACAAGAATATAACTACTATAATACTGCCCCCTATGTACAAGAATATAACTACTATAATACTGCCCCTATATACAAGGATATAACTACTAGAATACTGCCCCTATGTACAAGAATATAACTACTATAATACTGTCTCCTATGTACAAGAATATAACTACTATAATACTGCCCCTATGTACAAGAATATAACTACTATAATACTGCTCCTATGTACAAGATTATAACTAGTATAATACTGCCCCTATGTACAAGAATATAACTACTATAATACTGCCCCTAATGTACAAGAATATAACTACTATAATACTGCTCCTATGTACAAGAATATAACTACTATAATACTGCCCCCTATGTACAAGAATATAACTACTATAATACTGCTCCTATGTACAAGAATATAACTAGTATAATACTGCCCCTATGTACAAGAATATAACTTCTATAATACTGCCCCTAATGTACAAGAATATAACTACTATAATACTGCTCCTATGTACAAGAATATAACTACTATAATACTGCCCCTATGTACAAGAATATAACTACTACAATACTGCCCCCTATGTACAAGAATATAACTACTATAATACTGCCCCCTATGTACAAGAATATAACTACTATAATACTGCTCCCTATGTCCAAGAATATAACTACTATAATACTGCTCCTATGTACAAGAATATAACTACTATTATACTGCCCCCTATGTACAAGAATATAACTACTATAATACTGCTCCCTATGTACAAGAATATAACTACTATAATACGGCCCCTATGTACAAGAATATAACTACTATAATACTGTCCCCTATGTACAAGAATATAACTACTATAATACTGCCCCAATGTACAAGAATATAACTACTATAATACTGCTCCTATGTACAAGAATATAACTACTATAATACTGCCCCCTATGTACAAGAATATAACTACTATAATACTGCTCCCTATGTACAAGAATATAACTACTATAATACTGCCCCCTATGTACAAGAATATAACTACTATAATACTGCTCCCTATGTACAAGAATATAACTACTATAATACTGCTCCTATGTACAAGAATATAACTACTATAATACTGCCCCCTATGTACAAGAATATAACTACTATAATACTGCTCCCTATGTACAAGAATATATCTACTATAATACTGCTCATTATGTACAAGAATATAACTACTATAATACTGCTCCTATGTATAAGAATATAACTACTATAATACTGCCTCTATGTACAAGAATATAACTAGTATAATACTGTCCCCTATGTACAAGAATATAACTACTATAATACTGCCCCCTATGTACAAGAATATAACTACTATAATACTGCTCCCTATGTACAAGAATATAACTACTATAATACTGCTCCTATGTACAAGAATATAACTACTATAATACTGCCCCCTATGTACAAGAATATAACTACTGTATTACTGCTCCTATGTACAAGAATATAACTAGTATAATACTGCCCCTATGTACAAGAATATAACTTCTATAATACTGCCCCTAATGTACAAGAATATAACTACTATAATACTGCTCCTATGTACAAGAATATAACTACTACAATACTGCCCCCTATGTACAAGAATATAACTACTATAATACTGCCCCCTATGTACAAGAATATAACTAGTATAATACTGCCCCTATGTACAAGAATATAACTACTATAATACTGCTCCTATGTACAAGATTATAACTAGTATAATACTGCCCCTATGTACAAGAATATAACTACTATAATACTGCCCCTAATGTACAAGAATATAACTACTATAATACTGCTCCTATGTACAAGAATATAACTACTATAATACTGCCCCCTATGTACAAGAATATAACTACTATAATACTGCTCCTATGTACAAGAATATAACTAGTATAATACTGCCCCTATGTACAAGAATATAACTTCTATAATACTGCCCCTAATGTACAAGAATATAACTACTATAATACTGCTCCTATGTACAAGAATATAACTACTATAATACTGCCCCTATGTACAAGAATATAACTACTACAATACTGCCCCCTATGTACAAGAATATAACTACTATAATACTGCCCCCTATGTACAAGAATATAACTACTATAATACTGCTCCCTATGTCCAAGAATATAACTACTATAATACTGCTCCTATGTACAAGAATATAACTACTATTATACTGCCCCCTATGTACAAGAATATAACTACTATAATACTGCTCCCTATGTACAAGAATATAACTACTATAATACGGCCCCTATGTACAAGAATATAACTACTATAATACTGTCCCCTATGTACAAGAATATAACTACTATAATACTGCCCCAATGTACAAGAATATAACTACTATAATACTGCTCCTATGTACAAGAATATAACTACTATAATACTGCCCCCTATGTACAAGAATATAACTACTATAATACTGCTCCCTATGTACAAGAATATAACTACTATAATACTGCCCCCTATGTACAAGAATATAACTACTATAATACTGCTCCCTATGTACAAGAATATAACTACTATAATACTGCTCCTATGTACAAGAATATAACTACTATAATACTGCCCCCTATGTACAAGAATATAACTACTATAATACTGCTCCCTATGTACAAGAATATATCTACTATAATACTGCTCATTATGTACAAGAATATAACTACTATAATACTGCTCCTATGTATAAGAATATAACTACTATAATACTGCCTCTATGTACAAGAATATAACTAGTATAATACTGTCCCCTATGTACAAGAATATAACTACTATAATACTGCCCCCTATGTACAAGAATATAACTACTATAATACTGCTCCCTATGTACAAGAATATAACTACTATAATACTGCTCCTATGTACAAGAATATAACTACTATAATACTGCCCCCTATGTACAAGAATATAACTACTGTATTACTGCTCCTATGTACAAGAATATAACTAGTATAATACTGCCCCTATGTACAAGAATATAACTTCTATAATACTGCCCCTAATGTACAAGAATATAACTACTATAATACTGCTCCTATGTACAAGAATATAACTACTACAATACTGCCCCCTATGTACAAGAATATAACTACTATAATACTGCCCCCTATGTACAAGAATATAACTACTATAATACTGCTCCCTATGTCCAAGAATATAACTACTATAATACTGCTCCTATGTACAAGATTATAACTACTATAATACTGCCCCCTATGTACAAGAATATAACTACTATAATACTGCTCCCTATGTACAAGAATATAACTACTATAATACGGCCCCTATGTACAAGAATATAACTACTATAATACTGTCCCCTATGTACAAGAATATAACTACTATAATACTGCCCCAATGTACAAGAATATAACTACTATAATACTGCTCCTATGTACAAGAATATAACTACTATAATACTGCCCCCTATGTACAAGAATATAACTACTATAATACTGCTCCCTATGTACAAGAATATAACTACTATAATACTGCCCCCTATGTACAAGAATATAACTACTATAATACTGCTCCCTATGTACAAGAATATAACTACTATAATACTGCTCCTATGTACAAGAATATAACTACTATAATACTGCCCCCTATGTACAAGAATATAACTACTATAATACTGCTCCCTATGTACAAGAATATATCTACTATAATACTGCTCATTATGTACAAGAATATAACTACTATAATACTGCTCCTATGTATAAGAATATAACTACTATAATACTGCCTCTATGTACAAGAATATAACTAGTATAATACTGTCCCCTATGTACAAGAATATAACTACTTTAATACTGCCCCCTATGTACAAGAATATAACTACTATAATACTGCTCCCTATGTACAAGAATATAACTACTATAATACTGCTCCTATGTACAAGAATATAACTACTATAATACTGCCCCTATGTACAAGAATATAACTACTGTATTACTGCTCCCTATGTACAAGAATATAACTACTATAATACTGTCCCTATGTACAAGAATATAACTACTATAATACTGTCCCCTATGTACAAGAATATAACTACTATAATACTGCCCCAATGTACAAGAATATAACTACTATAATACTGCTCCTATGTACAAGAATATAACTACTATAATACTGCCCCCTATGTACAAGAATATAACTACTATAATACTGCTCCCTATGTACAAGAATATAACTACTATAATACTGCCCCTATGTACAAAAATATAACTACTATAATACTGCCCCCTATGTACAAGAATATAACTACTATAATACTGCTTCCTATGTACAAGAATATAGCTACTATAATACTGCTCCTATGTACAAGAATATAACTACTATAATACTGCCCCCTATGTACAAGAATATAACTACTATAATACTGCTCCCTATGTACAAGAATATAACTACTATAATACTGCCCCTATGTACAAGAATATAACTACTATAATACTCCCCCCTATGTACAAGAATATAACTACTATAATACTGATCCTATGTACAAGAATATACTATAATACTGCCCCCTATGTACAAGAATATATCTACTATAATACTGCCCCCTATGTACAAGAATATAACTAGTATAGTACTGCACCTATGTACAAGAAGATAACTACTATAATACTGCTCCTATGTACAAGAATGTAACTACTATAATACTGCCCCTATGTACAAGAATATAGCTACTATAATACTGCCCCTATGTGCAAGAATATAACTACTATAATACTGCTCCTGTGTACAAGAATATAACTACTATAATACTGCTCCTATGTATAAGAATATAACTACTATAATACTGCCCCTATGTACAAGAATATAACTACTATAATACTGCCCCCATGTACAAGAATATAACTACTATAATACTGCCCCTATGTACAAGAATATAGCTACTATAATACTGCCCCCTATGTACAAGAATATAACTACTATAATACTGCTCCCTATGTCCAAGAATATAACTACTATAATACTGCTCCTATGTACAAGAATATAACTACTATAATACTGCCCCCTATGTACAAGAATATAACTACTATAATACTGCTTCCTATGTACAAGAATATAACTACTATAATACTGCCCCTATGTACAAGAATATAACTACTATAATACTGCCCCCTATGTACAAGAATATAACTACTATAATACTGCTCCCTATGTACAAGAATATAACTACTATAATACTGCTCCCTGTGTACAAGAATATAACTACTATAATACTGCTCCTATGTACAAGAATATAACTACTATAATACTGCCCCATGTACAAGAATATAACTACTATAATACTGCCCCCTATGTACAAGAATATAACTACTATAATACTGCCCCTATGTACAAGAATATAACTACTATAATACTGCTCCCTATGTACAAGAATATAACTACTATAATACTGCTCCTATGTACAAGAATATAACTACTATAATACTGCTCCTATATACAAGAATATAACTACTATAATACTGCCCCCTTGTATAAGAATATAACTACTATAATACTGCCCCCTATGTACAAGAATATAACTACTATAATACTGCCCCTAGGCACAAGAATATAACTACTATAATACTGCTCCCTATGTACAAGAATATAACTACTATAATACTGCCCCCTATGTAGAAGAATATAACTACTATAATACTGCCCCTATGTATAAGAATATAACAACTGTAATACTGCCCCTATGTACAAGAATATAACTACTATAATACTGCCCCCATGTACAAGAATATAACTACTATAATACTGCTCCCTCTGTACAAGAATATAACTACTATAATACTGCTCCTATATACAAGAATATAACTACTATACTACTGCCCCCTTGTATCAGAATATAACTACTATAATACTGCCCCCTATGTACAAGAATATAACTACTATAATACTGCCCCCTATGTACAAGAATATAACTAATATAATACTGCCCCTATGTACAAGAATATAACTGCTATAATACTGCTCCTATGTACAAGAATATAACTACTATAATACTGCTCCTATGTACAAGAATGTAACTACTATAATACTGCCCCTATGTATAAGAATATAACAACTATAATACTGCCCCTATGTACAAGAATATAACTACTATAATACTGCCCCCTATGTACAAGAATATAACTACTATAATACTGCTCCCTCTGTACAAGAATATAACTACTATAATACTGTTCCTATATACAAGAATATAACTACTATAATACTGCCCCCTTGTATAAGAATATAACTACTATAATACTGCCCCCTATGTACAAGAATATAACTACTATAATACTGCCCCTAGGTACAAGAATATAACTACTATAATACTGCCCCCTATATACAACAATATAACTACTATAATACTGCCCCCTATGTAGAAGAATATAACTACTATAATACTGCCCCTATGTATAAGAATATAACAACTATAATACTGCCCCTATGTACAAGAATATAACTATTATAATACTGCCCCCTATGTACAAGAATATAACTACTATAATACTGCTCCTATATACAAGAATATAACTACTATAATACTGCCCCCTATGTAGAAGAATATAACTACTATAATACTGCCCCTATGTATAAGAATATAACAACTATAATACTGCCCCTATGTACAAGAATATAACTACTATAATACTGCTCCCTCTGTACAAGAATATAACTACTATAATACTGCTCCTATATACAAGAATATAACTACTATAATACTGCCCCCTTGTATAAAAATATAACTACTATAATACTGCCCCTATGTACAAGAATATAACTACTACAATACTGCCCCCTATGTACAAGAATATAACTACTATAATACTGCCCCCTATGTACAAGAATATAACTACTATAATACTGCCCCCTATGTACAAGGATATAACTACTATAATACTGCCCCCTATGTATAGGAATATAACTACTATAATACTGCCCCTATGTTCAAGAATATAACTACTATAATACTGTTCCTATGTACAAGAATATAACTACTATAATACTGCTCCTATGTACAAGAATATAACTACTATATTACTGCCCCTATGTACAAGAATATAACTACTATAATACTGCCCCTATGTACAAGAATATAACTACTATAATACTGCCCCTATGTACAAGAATATAACTACTATAATACTGCCCCCTATGTACAAAAATATAACTACTATAATGCTGTCTCCTATGTACAAGAATATAACTACTATAATACTGCCCCTATGTACAAAAATATAACTACTATAATACTGCCCCCTATGTACAAGAATATAACCACTATAATACTGCCCCTATGTGCAAGAATATAACCACTATAATACTGCCCCTATGTACAAGAATATATCTACAATAATACTGCCCCTATGTACAAGAATATAACTACTATAATACTGCTCCCTATGTACAAGAATATAACTACTATAATACTGCCCCCTATGTACAAGAATATAACTACTATAATACTGCCCCTTATGTACGAGAATATAGCTACTATAATACTGCCCCCTATGTACAAGAATATAACTGCTATAATACTGCTCCTGTGTACAAGAATATAACTACTATAATACTGCCCCTGTGTACAAGAATATAACTACTATAATAGTGCCCCTATGTACAAGAATATAACTACTATAATACTGCCCCTATGTATAAGATTATAACTACTATAATACTGCCCCTATGTACAAGAATATAACTACTACAATACTGCCCCCTATGTACAAGAATATAACTACTATAATACTGCCCCCTATGTACAAGAATATAACTACTATAATACTGCCCCCTATGTACAAGGATATAACTACTATAATACTGCCCCCTATGTACAAGAATATAACTACTATAATACTGCCCCTATGTACAAGAATATAACTACTATAAAACTGCCCCTATGTATAAGAATATAACTACTATAATACTGCCCCTATGTACAAGAATATAACTACTATAATACTGTTCCTATGTACAAGAATATAACTACTATAATACTGCTCCTTTGTACAAGAATATAACTACTATATTTCTGCCCCTATGTACAAGAATATAACTACTATAATACTGCCCCTATGTACAAGAATATAACTACTATAATACTGCCCATATGTACAAGAATATAACTACTATAATACTGCCCCCTATGTACAAGAATATAACTACTATAATACTGCCCCTATATACAAGGATATAACTACTATAATACTGCCCCTATATACAAGGATATAACTACTATAATACTGCCCCTATGTACAAGAATATAACTACTATAATACTGTCTCCTATGTACAAGAATATAACTACTATAATACTGCCCCTATGTACAAAAATATAACTACTATAATACTGCCCCCTATGTACAAGAATATAACCACTATAATACTGCCCATATGTGCAAGAATATAACCACTATAATACTGCCCCTATGTACAAGAATATAACTACAATAATACTGCCCCTATGTACAAGAATATAACTACTATAATACTGCTCCCTATGTACAAGAATATAACTACTATAAAACTGCCCCTATGTATAAGAATATAACTACTATAATACTGCCCCTATGTACAAGAATATAACTACTATAATACTGTTCCTATGTACAAGAATATAACTACTATAATACTGCTCCTATGTACAAGAATATAACTACTATATTACTGCCCCTATGTACAAGAATATAACTACTATAATACTGCCCCTATGTACAAGAATATAACTACTATAATACTGCCCATATGTACAAGAATATAACTACTATAATACTGCCCCCTATGTACAAGAATATAACTACTATAATACTGCCCCTATATACAAGGATATAACTACTATAATACTGCCCCTATGTACAAGAATATAACTACTATAATACTGTCTCCTATGTACAAGAATATAACTACTATAATACTGCCCCTATGTACAAGAATATAACTACTATAATACTGCCCCCTATGTACAAAAATATAACTACTATAATGCTGTCTCCTATGTACAAGAATATAACTACTATAATACTGCCCCTATGTACAAAAATATAACTACTATAATACTGCCCCCTATGTACAAGAATATAACCACTATAATACTGCCCCTATGTGCAAGAATATAACCACTATAATACTGCCCCTATGTACAAGAATATAACTACAATAATACTGCCCCTATGTACAAGAATATAACTACTATAATACTGCTCCCTATGTACAAGAATATAACTACTATAATACTGCCCCCTATGTACAAGAATATAACTACTATAATACTGCCCCTTATGTACGAGAATATAGCTACTATAATACTGCCCCTTATGTACGAGAATATAGCTACTATAATACTGCTCCTGTGTACAAGAATATAACTACTATAATACTGCCCCTATGTATAAGAATATAACTACTATAATACTGCCCCTATGTACAAGAATATAACTACTATAATAGTGCCCCTATGTACAAGAATATAACTACTATAATACTGCCCCTATGTATAAGATTATAACTACTATAATACTGCCCCTTTGTACAAGAATATAACTACTACAATACTGCCCCCTATGTACAAGAATATAACTACTATAATACTGCCCCCTATGTACAAGAATATAACTACTATAATACTGCCCCCTATGTACAAGGATATAACTACTATAATACTGCCCCCTATGTACAAGAATATAACTACTATAATACTGCCCCTATGTACAAGAATATAACTACTATAAAACTGCCCCTATGTATAAGAATATAACTACTATAATACTGCCCCTATGTACAAGAATATAACTACTATAATACTGCCCCTATGTACAAGAATATAACTACTATAATACTGCCCCTATGTACAAGAATATAACTACTATAATACTGCCCCTATGTACAAGAATATAACTACTATAATACTGCCCCCTATGTACAAGAATATAACTACTATAATACTGCCCCTATGTATAAGAATATAACTACTACAATACTGCCCCCTATGTATAAGAATATAACTACTACAATACTGCTCCTATGTACAAGAATATAACTACTATAATACTGCCCCCTATGTACAAGAATATAACTACTATAATACTGCCCCTATGTACCAGAATATATCTACTATAATACTGCCCCTATGTACAAGAATATAACTACTATAATACTGACCCTATGTACAAGAATATAACTACCATAATACTGACCCCTATGTACAAGAATATAACTACTATAATACTGCCCCTATGTACAAGAATATAACTACTATAATACTGCTCCCTATGTACAAGAATATAACTACTATAATACTGCCCCCTATGTACAAGAATATAACTACTATAATACTGCTCCTATGTACAAGAATATAACTACTATAATACTGCCCCCTATGTACAAGAATATAACTACTATAATACTGCTCCCTATGTACAAGAATATAACTACTGTAATACTGCCCCTATGTACAAGAATATGACTACTATAATACTGTCCCCTATGTACAAGAATATAACTACTATAATACTGCCCTCTATATACAAGAATATAACTACTATAATACTGCTCCTATGTACAAGAATATAACTACTATA
The DNA here is from genome assembly GCF_046119375.1 of Phyllobates terribilis. Lineage (NCBI taxonomy): Eukaryota > Metazoa > Chordata > Amphibia > Anura > Dendrobatidae > Phyllobates > Phyllobates terribilis. The sequence continues at coordinate 5,892,695 of NW_027362762.1, forward strand.
ATACTGCCCCCTATGTACAAGAATATAACTACTATAATACTGCTCCTATGTACAAGAATATAACTACTATAATACTGCCCCCTATGTACAAGAATATAACTACTATAATACTGCTCCCTATGTACAAGAATATAACTACTATAATACTGCTGCATATGTACAAGAATATAACTACTATAATACTGCTCCTAAGTATAAGAATATAACTACTATAATACTGCCTCTATGTACAAGAATATAACTACTATAATACTGTCCCCTATGTACAAGAATATAATTACTATTATACTGCCCCAATGTACAAGAATATAACTACTATAATACTGCCCCTATGTACAAGAATATAACTACTATAATACTGCCCCCTATGTACAAGAATATAACTACTATAATACTGCTCCCTATGTACAAGAATATAACTACTATAATACTGCTCCTATGTACAAGAATATAACTACTATAATACTGCCCCCTATGTACAAGAATATAACTACTATAATACTGCTCCCTATGTACAAGAATATAACTACTGTAATACTGCCCCTATGTACAAGAATATAAATACTATAATACTGTCCCCTATGTACAAGAATATAGCTACTATAATACTGCCCCAATGTACAAGAATATAACTACTATAATACTGCTCCTATGTACAAGAATATAACTACTATAATACTGCCCCCTATGTACAAGAATATAACTACTATAATACTGCTCCCTATGTACAAGAATATAACTACTATAATACTGCCCCCTATGTACAAGAATATAACTACTATAATACTGCTCCCTATGTACAAGAATATAACTACTATAATACTGCTCCTATGTACAAGAATATAACTACTATAATACTGCCCCCTATGTACAAGAATATAACTACTATAATACTGCTCCCTATGTACAAGAATATAACTACTATAATACTGCTCATTATGTACAAGAATATAACTACTATAATACTGCTCCTATGTATAAGAATATAACTACTATAATACTGCCTCTATGTACAAGAATATAACTAGTATAATACTGTCCCCTATGTACAAGAATATAACTACTATAATACTGCCCCAATGTACAAGAATATAACTACTATAATACTGCCCCTATGTACAAGAATATAACTACTATAATACTGCCCCCTATGTACAAAAATATAACTACTATAATACTGCTCCCTATGTACAAGAATATAACTACTATAATACTGCTCCTATGTACAAGAATATAACTACTATAATACTGCCCCCTATGTACAAGAATATAACTACTATAATACTGCTCCTATGTACAAGAATATAACTACTATAATACTGCTCCCTATGTACAAGAATATAACTACTATAATACTGCTCCTATGTACAAGAATATAACTACTATAATACTGCCCCCTATGTACAAGAATATAACTACTATAATACTGCTCCCTATGTACAAGAATATAACTACTGTAATACTGCCCCTATGTACAAGAATATAAATACTATAATACTGTCCCCTATGTACAAGAATATAGCTACTATAATACTGCCCCAATGTACAAGAATATAACTACTATAATACTGCTCCTATGTACAAGAATATAACTACTATAATACTGCCCCCTATGTACAAGAATATAACTACTATAATACTGCTCCCTATGTACAAGAATATAACTACTATAATACTGCCCCCTATGTACAAGAATATAACTACTATAATACTGCTCCCTATGTACAAGAATATAACTACTATAATACTGCTCCTATGTACAAGAATATAACTACTATAATACTGCCCCCTATGTACAAGAATATAACTACTATAATACTGCTCCCTATGTACAAGAATATAACTACTATAATACTGCTCATTATGTACAAGAATATAACTACTATAATACTGCTCCTATGTATAAGAATATAACTACTATAATACTGCCTCTATGTACAAGAATATAACTAGTATAATACTGTCCCCTATGTACAAGAATATAACTACTATAATACTGCCCCAATGTACAAGAATATAACTACTATAATACTGCCCCTATGTACAAGAATATAACTACTATAATACTGCCCCCTATGTACAAAAATATAACTACTATAATACTGCCCCTATGTACAAGAATATAACTACTATAATACTGCTCCTATGTACAAGAATATAACTACTATAATACTGCCCCCTATGTACAAGAATATAACTACTATAATACTGCTCCTATGTACAAGAATATAACTACTATAATACTGCTCCTATGTACAAGAATATAACTACTATAATACTGCTCCTATGTACAAGAATATAACTACTATAATACTGCTCCTATGTACAAGAATATAACTACTATAATACTGCTCCTATGTACAAGAATATAACTACTATAATACTGCCCCCTATGTACAAGAATATAACTACTATAATACTGCTCCTATGTACAAGAATATAACTACTATAATACTGCCCCCTATGTACAAGAATATAACTACTATAATACTGCTCCCTATGTACAAGAATATAACTACTGTAATACTGCCCCTATGTACAAGAATATGACTACTATAATACTGTCCCCTATGTACAAGAATATAACTACTATAATACTGCCCTCTATATACAAGAATATAACTACTATAATACTGCTCCTATGTACAAGAATATAACTACTATAATACTGCCCCCTATGTACAAGAATATAACTACTATAATACTGCTCCTATGTACAAGAATATAACTACTATAATACTGCCCCCTATGTACAAGAATATAACTACTATATTACTGCTCCCTATGTACAAGAATATAACTACTATAATACTGCTCCATATGTACAAGAATATAACTACTATAATACTGCTCCTAAGTATAAGAATATAACTACTATAATACTGCCTCTATGTACAAGAATATAACTACTATAATACTGTCCCCTATGTACAAGAATATAATTACTATTATACTGCCCCAATGTACAAGAATATAACTACTATAATACTGCCCCTATGTACAAGAATATAACTACTATAATACTGCCCCCTATGTACAAGAATATAACTACTATAATACTGCTCCCTATGTACAAGAATATAACTACTATAATACTGCTCCTATGTACAAGAATATAACTACTATAATACTGCCCCCTATGTACAAGAATATAACTACTATAATACTGCTCCCTATGTACAAGAATATAACTACTGTAATACTGCCCCTATGTACAAGAATATAAATACTATAATACTGTCCCCTATGTACAAGAATATAGCTACTATAATACTGCCCCAATGTACAAGAATATAACTACTATAATACTGCTCCTATGTACAAGAATATAACTACTATAATACTGCCCCCTATGTACAAGAATATAACTACTATAATACTGCTCCCTATGTACAAGAATATAACTACTATAATACTGCCCCCTATGTACAAGAATATAACTACTATAATACTGCTCCCTATGTACAAGAATATAACTACTATAATACTGCTCCTATGTACAAGAATATAACTACTATAATACTGCCCCCTATGTACAAGAATATAACTACTATAATACTGCTCCCTATGTACAAGAATATAACTACTATAATACTGCTCATTATGTACAAGAATATAACTACTATAATACTGCTCCTATGTATAAGAATATAACTACTATAATACTGCCTCTATGTACAAGAATATAACTAGTATAATACTGTCCCCTATGTACAAGAATATAACTACTATAATACTGCCTCAATGTACAAGAATATAACTACTATAATACTGCCCCTATGTACAAGAATATAACTACTATAATACTGCCCCCTATGTACAAGAATATAACTACTATAATACTGCTCCCTATGTACAAGAATATAACTACTATAATACTGCTCCTATGTACAAGACTATAACTACTATAATACTGCCCCCTATGTACAAGAATATAACTACTATAATACTGCTCCTATGTACAAGAATATAACTACTATAATACTGCCCCCTATGTACAAGAATATAACTACTATAATACTGCTCCCTATGTACAAGAATATGACTACTATAATACTGCCCCTATGTACAAGAATATAACTACTATAATACTGTCCCCTATGTACAAGAATATAACTACTATAATACTGCCCCAATGTGCAAGAATATAACTACTATAATACTGCTCCTATGTACAAGAATATAACTACTATAATACTGCCCCCTATGTACAAGAATATAACTACTATAATACTGCTCCCTATGTACAAGAATATAACTACTATAATACTGCCCCTATGTACAAGAATATAACTACTATAATAATGCCCCCTATGTACAAGAATATAACTACTATAATACTGCTCCCTATGTACAAGAATATAACTACTATAATACTGCTCCTATGTACAAGAATATAACTACTATAATACTGCCCCCTATGTACAAGAATATAACTACTATAATACTGCTCCCTATGTACAAGAATATAACTACTATAATACTGCCCCTATGTACAAGAATATAACTACTATAATACTGCCCCCTATGTACAAGAATATAACTACTATAATACTGCTCCCTATGTACAAGAATATACTATAATACTGCTCCCTATGTACAAGAATATAACTACTATAATACTGCTCCTATGTACAAGAATATACTATAATACTGCCCCCTATGTACAAGAATATAACTACTATAATACTGCCCCCTATGTACAAGAATATAACTAGTATAGTACTGCCCCTATGTACAAGAAGATAACTACTATAATACTGCTCCTATGTACAAGAATGTAACTACTATAATACTGCCCCTATGTACAAGAATATAGCTACTATAATACTGCCCCTATGTGCAAGAATATAACTACTATAATACTGCTCCTGTGTACAAGAATATAACTACTATAATACTGCTCCTATGTACAAGAATGTAACTATTATAATACTGCCCATATGTACAAGAATATAGCTACTATAATACTGCTCCTAAGTACAAGAATATAACTACTATAATACTGCCCCCTATGTACAAGAATGTAACTACTATAATACTGCCCCCTATGTACAAGAATATAACTACTATAATACTGCCCCTATGTACAAGAATATAACTACTATAATACTGCTCCTATGTACAAGAATGTAACTACTATAATACTGCCCCTATGTACAAGAAGATAGCTACTATAATACTGCTCCTAAGTACAAGAATATAACTACTATAATACTGCCCCCTATGTACAAGAATGTAACTACTATAATACTGCCCCTATGTGCAAGAATATAACTACTATAATACTGCTCCCTATGTACAAGAATATAACTACTATAATACTGCCCCTTATGTACAAGAATGTAACTACTTTAATACTGCCCCCTATGTACAAGAATATAACTACTATAATACTGCCCCTATGTACAAGAATATAACTACTATAATACTGCTCCTATGTACAAGAAAGTAACTACTATAATACTGCCCCTATGTACAAGAATATAGCTACTATAATACTGCCCCTATGTGCAAGAATATAACTACTATAATACTGCTCCTGTGTACAAGAATATAACTACTATAATACTGCTCCTATGTTTAAGAATATAACTACTTTAATACTGCCCCTTATGTACAAGAATATAACTACTATAATACTGCCCCTATGTACAAGAATATAACTACTATAATACTGCCCCCGATGTACAAGAATATAACTACTATAATACTGCCCCCTATGTACAAGAATATAACTACTATAATACTGCCCCTATGTACAAGAATATAACTACTATAATACTGCTCCTATGTACAAGAATATAACTACTATAATACTGCTCTATATACAAGAATATAACTACTATAATACTGCCCCCTTGTATAAGAATATAACTACTATAATACTGCCCCCTATGTACAAGAATATAACTACTATAATACTGCCCCTAGGCACAAGAATATAACTACTATAATACTGCTCCCTATGTACAAGAATATAACTACTATAATTCCCCCCTATGTAGAAGAATATAACTACTATAATACTGCCCCTATGTATAAGAATATAACAACTATAATACTGCCCCTATGTACAAGAATATAACTACTATAATACTGCCCCCCATGTACAAGAATATAACTACTATAATACTGCTCCCTCTGTACAAGAATATAACTACTATAATACTGCCCCTATGTACAAGAATATAACTACTATAATACTGCTCCTATGTACAAGAATATAACTACTATAATACTGCTCCTATATACAAGAATATAACTACTATACTACTGCCCCCTTGTATAAGAATATAACTACTATAATACTGCCCCCTATGTACAAGAATATAACTACTATAATACTGCCCCCTATGTACAAGAATATAACTAATATAATACTGCCCCCTATGTACAAGAATGTAACTACTATAATACTGCCCCCTATGTACAAGAATATAACTACTATAATACTGCCCCTATGTACAAGAATATAACTACTATAATACTGCTCCTATGTACAAGAATGTAACTACTATAATACTGCCCCTATGTACAAGAATATAGCTACTATAATACTGCTCCTAAGTACAAGAATATAACTACTATAATACTGCCCCCTATGTACAAGAATATAACTACTATAATACTGCCCCTATGTGCAAGAATATAACTACTATAATACTGCTCCCTATGTACAAGAATATAACTACTATAATACTGCCCCCTATGTACAAGAATATAACTACTTTAATACTGCCCCCTATGTACAAGAATATAACTACTATAATACTGCCCCTATGTACAAGAATATAACTACTATAATACTGCTCCTATGTACAAGAAAGTAACTACTATAATACTGCCCCTATGTACAAGAATATAGCTACTATAATACTGCGCCTATGTGCAAGAATATAACTACTATAATACTGCTCCTGTGTACAAGAATATAACTACTATAATACTGCCCCCTATGTACAAGAATATAACTACTATAATACTGCCCCTATGTACAAGAATATAACTACTATAATACTGCCCCCGATGTACAAGAATATAACTACTATAATACTGCCCCCTATGTACAAGAATATAACTACTATAATACTGCCCCTATGTACAAGAATATAACTACTATAATACTGCTCCTATGTACAAGAATATAACTACTATAATACTGCTCCTATATACAAGAATATAACTACTATAATACTGCCCCCTTGTATAAGAATATAACTACTATAATACTGCCCCCTATGTACAAGAATATAACTACTATAATACTGCCCCTAGGCACAAGAATATAACTACTATAATAATGCTCCCTATGTACAAGAATATAACTACTATAATACTGCCCCCTATGTAGAAGAATATAACTACTATAATACTGCCCCTATGTATAAGAATATAACAACTATAATACTGCCCCTATGTACAAGAATATAACTACTATAATACTGCCCCCCATGTACAAGAATATAACTACTATAATACTGCTCCCTCTGTACAAGAATATAACTACTATAATACTGCTCCTATATACAAGAATATAACTACTATACTACTGCCCCCTTGTATAAGAATATAACTACTATAATACTGCCCCCTATGTACAAGAATATAACTACTATAATACTGCCCCCTATGTACAAGAATATAACTACTATAATACTGCCCCTATGTACAAGAATATAACTACTATAATACTGCTCCTATGTACAAGAATATAACTACTATAATACTGCTCCTATATACAAGAATATAACTACTATAATACTGCCCCCTTGTATAAGAATATAACTACTATAATACTGCCCCCTATGTACAAGAATATAACTACTATAATACTGCCCCTAGGCACAAGAATATAACTACTATAATAATGCTCCCTATGTACAAGAATATAACTACTATAATACTGCCCCCTATGTAGAAGAATATAACTACTATAATACTGCCCCTATGTATAAGAATATAACAACTATAATACTGCCCCTATGTACAAGAATATAACTACTATAATACTGCCCCCCATGTACAAGAATATAACTACTATAATACTGCTCCCTCTGTACAAGAATATAACTACTATAATACTGCTCCTATATACAAGAATATAACTACTATACTACTGCCCCCTTGTATAAGAATATAACTACTATAATACTGCCCCCTATGTACAAGAATATAACTACTATAATACTGCCCCCTATGTACAAGAATATAACTACTATAATACTGCCCCTATGTACAAGAATATAACTACTATAATACTGCTCCTATGTACAAGAATATAACTACTATAATACTGCTCCTATATACAAGAATATAACTACTATAATACTGCCCCCTTGTATAAGAATATAACTACTATAATACTGCCCCCTATGTACAAGAATATAACTACTATAATACTGCCCCTAGGCACAAGAATATAACTACTATAATAATGCTCCCTATGTACAAGAATATAACTACTATAATACTGCCCCCTATGTAGAAGAATATAACTACTATAATACTGCCCCTATGTATAAGAATATAACAACTATAATACTGCCCCTATGTACAAGAATATAACTACTATAATACTGCCCCCCATGTACAAGAATATAACTACTATAATACTGCTCCCTCTGTACAAGAATATAACTACTATAATACTGCTCCTATATACAAGAATATAACTACTATACTACTGCCCCCTTGTATAAGAATATAACTACTATAATACTGCCCCCTATGTACAAGAATATAACTACTATAATACTGCCCCCTATGTACTAGAATATAACTAATATAATACTGCCCCTATGTACAAGAATATAACTGCTATAATACTGCTCCTATGTAAAAGAATATAACTACTATAATACTGCCCCCTATGTAGAAGAATATAACTACTATAATACTGCCCCTATGTATAAGAATGTAACTACTATAATACTGCCCCTATGTACAAGAATATAACTACTATAATACTGCCCCCTATGTACAAGAATATAACTACTATAATACTGCTCCCTCTGTACAAGAATATAACTACTATAATTCTGCTCCTATATACAAGAATATAACTACTATAATACTGCCCCCTATGTACAAGAATATAACTACTATAATACTGCTCCCTCTGTACAAGAATATAACTACTATAATACTGCTCCTATATACAAGAATATAACTACTATAATACTGCCCCCTTGTATAAGAATATAACTGCTATAATACTGCCCCCTATGTACAAGAATATAACTTCTATAATACTGCCCCTAGGTACAAGAATATAACTACTATAATACTGCTCCCTATGTACAAGATTATAACTACTATAATACTGCTCCTATATACAAGAATATAACTACTATAATACTGCCCCCTTGTATAAGAATATAACTACTATAATACTGCCCCCTATGTACAAGAATATAACTACTATAATACTGCCTCTATGTACAAGAATATAACTACTATAATACTGCTCCTATATACAAGAATATAACTACTATAATACTGCCCCCTTGTATAAGAATATAACTACTATAATACTGCCCCCTATGTACAAGAATATAACTACTATAATACTGCCCCTAGGTACAAGAATATAACTACTGTAATACTGCCCCCTATATACAAGAATATAACTACTATAATACTGCCCCCTATGTAGAAGAATATAACTACTATAATACTGCCCCTATGTATAAGAATATAACAACTATAATACTGCCCCTATGTACAAGAATATAACTACTATAATACTGCCCCCTATGTACAAGAATATAACTACTATAATACTGCTCCTATATACAAGAATATAACTACTATAATACTGCCCCCTATGTAGAAGAATATAACTACTATAATACTGCCCCTATGTATAAGAATATAACAACTATAATACTGCCCCTATGTACAAGAATATAACTACTATAGTACTGCTCCCTCTGTACAAGAATATAACTACTATAATACTGCCCCCTATGTAGAAGAATATAACTACTATAATACTGCCCCTATGTATAAGAATATAACAACTATAATACTGCTCCTATATGCAAGAATATAACTACTATAATACTGCCCCCTTGTATAAGAATATAACTACTATAATACTGCCCCCTATGTACAAGAATATAACTACTATAATACTGCCCCCTATGTACAAGAATATAACTACTATAATACTGCTCCTATGTACAAGAATATAACTACTATAATACTGCCCCCTATGTACAAGAATATAACTACTATAATACTGCTCCCTATGTACAAGAATATGACTACTATAATACTGCCCCTATGTACAAGAATATAACTACTATAATACTGTCCCCTATGTACAAGAATATAACTACTATAATACTGCCCCAATGTGCAAGAATATAACTACTATAATACTGCTCCTATGTACAAGAATATAACTACTATAACACTGCCCCCTATGTACAAGAATATAACTACTATAATACTGCTCCCTATGTACAAGAATATAACTACTATAATACTGCCCCTATGTACAAGAATATAACTACTATAATAATGCCCCCTATGTACAAGAATATAACTACTATAATACTGCTCCCTATGTACAAGAATATAACTACTATAATACTGCTCCTATGTACAAGAATATAACTACTATAATACTGCCCCCTATGTACAAGAATATAACTACTATAATACTGCTCCCTATGTACAAGAATATAACTACTATAATACTGCCCCTATGTACAAGAATATAACTACTATAATACTGCCCCCTATGTACAAGAATATAACTACTATAATACTGCTCCCTATGTACAAGAATATACTATAATACTGCTCCCTATGTACAAGAATATAACTACTATAATACTGCTCCTATGTACAAGAATATACTATAATACTGCCCCCTATGTACAAGAATATAACTACTATAATACTGCCCCCTATGTACAAGAATATAACTAGTATAGTACTGCCCCTATGTACAAGAAGATAACTACTATAATACTGCTCCTATGTACAAGAATGTAACTACTATAATACTGCCCCTATGTACAAGAATATAGCTACTATAATACTGCCCCTATGTGCAAGAATATAACTACTATAATACTGCTCCTGTGTACAAGAATATAACTACTATAATACTGCTCCTATGTACAAGAATGTAACTATTATAATACTGCCCATATGTACAAGAATATAGCTACTATAATACTGCTCCTAAGTACAAGAATATAACTACTATAATACTGCCCCCTATGTACAAGAATGTAACTACTATAATACTGCCCCCTATGTACAAGAATATAACTACTATAATACTGCCCCTATGTACAAGAATATAACTACTATAATACTGCTCCTATGTACAAGAATGTAACTACTATAATACTGCCCCTATGTACAAGAAGATAGCTACTATAATACTGCTCCTAAGTACAAGAATATAACTACTATAATACTGCCCCCTATGTACAAGAATGTAACTACTATAATACTGCCCCTATGTGCAAGAATATAACTACTATAATACTGCTCCCTATGTACAAGAATATAACTACTATAATACTGCCCCCTATGTACAAGAATATAACTACTTTAATACTGCCCCCTATGTACAAGAATATAACTACTATAATACTGCCCCTATGTACAAGAATATAACTACTATAATACTGCTCCTATGTACAAGAAAGTAACTACTATAATACTGCCCCTATGTACAAGAATATAGCTACTATAATACTGCCCCTATGTGCAAGAATATAACTACTATAATACTGCTCCTGTGTACAAGAATATAACTACTATAATACTGCTCCTATGTTTAAGAATATAACTACTTTAATACTGCCCCTTATGTACAAGAATATAACTACTATAATACTGCCCCTATGTACAAGAATATAACTACTATAATACTGCCCCCGATGTACAAGAATATAACTACTATAATACTGCCCCCTATGTACAAGAATATAACTACTATAATACTGCCCCTATGTACAAGAATATAACTACTATAATACTGCTCCTATGTACAAGAATATAACTACTATAATACTGCTCTATATACAAGAATATAACTACTATAATACTGCCCCCTTGTATAAGAATATAACTACTATAATACTGCCCCCTATGTACAAGAATATAACTACTATAATACTGCCCCTAGGCACAAGAATATAACTACTATAATACTGCTCCCTATGTACAAGAATATAACTACTATAATTCCCCCCTATGTAGAAGAATATAACTACTATAATACTGCCCCTATGTATAAGAATATAACAACTATAATACTGCCCCTATGTACAAGAATATAACTACTATAATACTGCCCCCCATGTACAAGAATATAACTACTATAATACTGCTCCCTCTGTACAAGAATATAACTACTATAATACTGCCCCTATGTACAAGAATATAACTACTATAATACTGCTCCTATGTACAAGAATATAACTACTATAATACTGCTCCTATATACAAGAATATAACTACTATACTACTGCCCCCTTGTATAAGAATATAACTACTATAATACTGCCCCCTATGTACAAGAATATAACTACTATAATACTGCCCCCTATGTACAAGAATATAACTAATATAATACTGCCCCCTATGTACAAGAATGTAACTACTATAATACTGCCCCCTATGTACAAGAATATAACTACTATAATACTGCCCCTATGTACAAGAATATAACTACTATAATACTGCTCCTATGTACAAGAATGTAACTACTATAATACTGCCCCTATGTACAAGAATATAGCTACTATAATACTGCTCCTAAGTACAAGAATATAACTACTATAATACTGCCCCCTATGTACAAGAATATAACTACTATAATACTGCCCCTATGTGCAAGAATATAACTACTATAATACTGCTCCCTATGTACAAGAATATAACTACTATAATACTGCCCCCTATGTACAAGAATATAACTACTTTAATACTGCCCCCTATGTACAAGAATATAACTACTATAATACTGCCCCTATGTACAAGAATATAACTACTATAATACTGCTCCTATGTACAAGAAAGTAACTACTATAATACTGCCCCTATGTACAAGAATATAGCTACTATAATACTGCGCCTATGTGCAAGAATATAACTACTATAATACTGCTCCTGTGTACAAGAATATAACTACTATAATACTGCCCCCTATGTACAAGAATATAACTACTATAATACTGCCCCTATGTACAAGAATATAACTACTATAATACTGCCCCCGATGTACAAGAATATAACTACTATAATACTGCCCCCTATGTACAAGAATATAACTACTATAATACTGCCCCTATGTACAAGAATATAACTACTATAATACTGCTCCTATGTACAAGAATATAACTACTATAATACTGCTCCTATATTCAAGAATATAACTACTATAATACTGCCCCCTTGTATAAGAATATAACTACTATAATACTGCCCCCTATGTACAAGAATATAACTACTATAATACTGCCCCTAGGCACAAGAATATAACTACTATAATAATGCTCCCTATGTACAAGAATATAACTACTATAATACTGCCCCCTATGTAGAAGAATATAACTACTATAATACTGCCCCTATGTATAAGAATATAACAACTATAATACTGCCCCTATGTACAAGAATATAACTACTATAATACTGCCCCCCATGTACAAGAATATAACTACTATAATACTGCTCCCTCTGTACAAGAATATAACTACTATAATACTGCTCCTATATACAAGAATATAACTACTATACTACTGCCCCCTTGTATAAGAATATAACTACTATAATACTGCCCCCTATGTACAAGAATATAACTACTATAATACTGCCCCCTATGTACTAGAATATAACTAATATAATACTGCCCCTATGTACAAGAATATAACTGCTATAATACTGCTCCTATGTAAAAGAATATAACTACTATAATACTGCCCCCTATGTAGAAGAATATAACTACTATAATACTGCCCCTATGTATAAGAATGTAACTACTATAATACTGCCCCTATGTACAAGAATATAACTACTATAATACTGCCCCCTATGTACAAGAATATAACTACTATAATACTGCTCCCTCTGTACAAGAATATAACTACTATAATTCTGCTCCTATATACAAGAATATAACTACTATAATACTGCCCCCTATGTACAAGAATATAACTACTATAATACTGCTCCCTCTGTACAAGAATATAACTACTATAATACTGCTCCTATATACAAGAATATAACTACTATAATACTGCCCCCTTGTATAAGAATATAACTGCTATAATACTGCCCCCTATGTACAAGAATATAACTTCTATAATACTGCCCCTAGGTACAAGAATATAACTACTATAATACTGCTCCCTATGTACAAGATTATAACTACTATAATACTGCTCCTATATACAAGAATATAACTACTATAATACTGCCCCCTTGTATAAGAATATAACTACTATAATACTGCCCCCTATGTACAAGAATATAACTACTATAATACTGCCTCTATGTACAAGAATATAACTACTATAATACTGCTCCTATATACAAGAATATAACTACTATAATACTGCCCCCTTGTATAAGAATATAACTACTATAATACTGCCCCCTATGTACAAGAATATAACTACTATAATACTGCCCCTAGGTACAAGAATATAACTACTGTAATACTGCCCCCTATATACAAGAATATAACTACTATAATACTGCCCCCTATGTAGAAGAATATAACTACTATAATACTGCCCCTATGTATAAGAATATAACAACTATAATACTGCCCCTATGTACAAGAATATAACTACTATAATACTGCCCCCTATGTACAAGAATATAACTACTATAATACTGCTCCTATATACAAGAATATAACTACTATAATACTGCCCCCTATGTAGAAGAATATAACTACTATAATACTGCCCCTATGTATAAGAATATAACAACTATAATACTGCCCCTATGTACAAGAATATAACTACTATAGTACTGCTCCCTCTGTACAAGAATATAACTACTATAATACTGCCCCCTATGTAGAAGAATATAACTACTATAATACTGCCCCTATGTATAAGAATATAACAACTATAATACTGCTCCTATATGCAAGAATATAACTACTATAATACTGCCCCCTTGTATAAGAATATAACTACTATAATACTGCCCCCTATGTACAAGAATATAACTACTATAATACTGCCCCCTATGTACAAGAATATAACTACTATAATACTGCTCCTATGTACAAGAATATAACTACTATAATACTGCCCCCTATGTACAAGAATATAACTACTATAATACTGCTCCCTATGTACAAGAATATGACTACTATAATACTGCCCCTATGTACAAGAATATAACTACTATAATACTGTCCCCTATGTACAAGAATATAACTACTATAATACTGCCCCAATGTGCAAGAATATAACTACTATAATACTGCTCCTATGTACAAGAATATAACTACTATAATACTGCCCCCTATGTACAAGAATATAACTACTATAATACTGCTCCCTATGTACAAGAATATAACTACTATAATACTGCCCCTATGTACAAGAATATAACTACTATAATAATGCCCCCTATGTACAAGAATATAACTACTATAATACTGCTCCCTATGTACAAGAATATAACTACTATAATACTGCTCCTATGTACAAGAATATAACTACTATAATACTGCCCCCTATGTACAAGAATATAACTACTATAATACTGCTCCCTATGTACAAGAATATAACTACTATAATACTGCCCCTATGTACAAGAATATAACTACTATAATACTGCCCCCTATGTACAAGAATATAACTACTATAATACTGCTCCCTATGTACAAGAATATACTATAATACTGCTCCCTATGTACAAGAATATAACTACTATAATACTGCTCCTATGTACAAGAATATACTATAATACTGCCCCCTATGTACAAGAATATAACTACTATAATACTGCCCCCTATGTACAAGAATATAACTAGTATAGTACTGCCCCTATGTACAAGAAGATAACTACTATAATACTGCTCCTATGTACAAGAATGTAACTACTATAATACTGCCCCTATGTACAAGAATATAGCTACTATAATACTGCCCCTATGTGCAAGAATATAACTACTATAATACTGCTCCTGTGTACAAGAATATAACTACTATAATACTGCTCCTATGTACAAGAATGTAACTATTATAATACTGCCCATATGTACAAGAATATAGCTACTATAATACTGCTCCTAAGTACAAGAATATAACTACTATAATACTGCCCCCTATGTACAAGAATGTAACTACTATAATACTGCCCCCTATGTACAAGAATATAACTACTATAATACTGCCCCTATGTACAAGAATATAACTACTATAATACTGCTCCTATGTACAAGAATGTAACTACTATAATACTGCCCCTATGTACAAGAAGATAGCTACTATAATACTGCTCCTAAGTACAAGAATATAACTACTATAATACTGCCCCCTATGTACAAGAATGTAACTACTATAATACTGCCCCTATGTGCAAGAATATAACTACTATAATACTGCTCCCTATGTACAAGAATATAACTACTATAATACTGCCCCCTATGTACAAGAATATAACTACTTTAATACTGCCCCCTATGTACAAGAATATAACTACTATAATACTGCCCCTATGTACAAGAATATAACTACTATAATACTGCTCCTATGTACAAGAAAGTAACTACTATAATACTGCCCCTATGTACAAGAATATAGCTACTATAATACTGCCCCTATGTGCAAGAATATAACTACTATAATACTGCTCCTGTGTACAAGAATATAACTACTATAATACTGCTCCTATGTTTAAGAATATAACTACTTTAATACTGCCCCTTATGTACAAGAATATAACTACTATAATACTGCCCCTATGTACAAGAATATAACTACTATAATACTGCCCCCGATGTACAAGAATATAACTACTATAATACTGCCCCCTATGTACAAGAATATAACTACTATAATACTGCCCCTATGTACAAGAATATAACTACTATAATACTGCTCCTATGTACAAGAATATAACTACTATAATACTGCTCTATATACAAGAATATAACTACTATAATACTGCCCCCTTGTATAAGAATATAACTACTATAATACTGCCCCCTATGTACAAGAATATAACTACTATAATACTGCCCCTAGGCACAAGAATATAACTACTATAATACTGCTCCCTATGTACAAGAATATAACTACTATAATTCCCCCCTATGTAGAAGAATATAACTACTATAATACTGCCCCTATGTATAAGAATATAACAACTATAATACTGCCCCTATGTACAAGAATATAACTACTATAATACTGCCCCCCATGTACAAGAATATAACTACTATAATACTGCTCCCTCTGTACAAGAATATAACTACTATAATACTGCCCCTATGTACAAGAATATAACTACTATAATACTGCTCCTATGTACAAGAATATAACTACTATAATACTGCTCCTATATACAAGAATATAACTACTATACTACTGCCCCCTTGTATAAGAATATAACTACTATAATACTGCCCCCTATGTACAAGAATATAACTACTATAATACTGCCCCCTATGTACAAGAATATAACTAATATAATACTGCCCCCTATGTACAAGAATGTAACTACTATAATACTGCCCCCTATGTACAAGAATATAACTACTATAATACTGCCCCTATGTACAAGAATATAACTACTATAATACTGCTCCTATGTACAAGAATGTAACTACTATAATACTGCCCCTATGTACAAGAATATAGCTACTATAATACTGCTCCTAAGTACAAGAATATAACTACTATAATACTGCCCCCTATGTACAAGAATATAACTACTATAATACTGCCCCTATGTGCAAGAATATAACTACTATAATACTGCTCCCTATGTACAAGAATATAACTACTATAATACTGCCCCCTATGTACAAGAATATAACTACTTTAATACTGCCCCCTATGTACAAGAATATAACTACTATAATACTGCCCCTATGTACAAGAATATAACTACTATAATACTGCTCCTATGTACAAGAAAGTAACTACTATAATACTGCCCCTATGTACAAGAATATAGCTACTATAATACTGCGCCTATGTGCAAGAATATAACTACTATAATACTGCTCCTGTGTACAAGAATATAACTACTATAATACTGCCCCCTATGTACAAGAATATAACTACTATAATACTGCCCCTATGTACAAGAATATAACTACTATAATACTGCCCCCGATGTACAAGAATATAACTACTATAATACTGCCCCCTATGTACAAGAATATAACTACTATAATACTGCCCCTATGTACAAGAATATAACTACTATAATACTGCTCCTATGTACAAGAATATAACTACTATAATACTGCTCCTATATACAAGAATATAACTACTATAATACTGCCCCCTTGTATAAGAATATAACTACTATAATACTGCCCCCTATGTACAAGAATATAACTACTATAATACTGCCCCTAGGCACAAGAATATAACTACTATAATAATGCTCCCTATGTACAAGAATATAACTACTATAATACTGCCCCCTATGTAGAAGAATATAACTACTATAATACTGCCCCTATGTATAAGAATATAACAACTATAATACTGCCCCTATGTACAAGAATATAACTACTATAATACTGCCCCCCATGTACAAGAATATAACTACTATAATACTGCTCCCTCTGTACAAGAATATAACTACTATAATACTGCTCCTATATACAAGAATATAACTACTATACTACTGCCCCCTTGTATAAGAATATAACTACTATAATACTGCCCCCTATGTACAAGAATATAACTACTATAATACTGCCCCCTATGTACTAGAATATAACTAATATAATACTGCCCCTATGTACAAGAATATAACTGCTATAATACTGCTCCTATGTAAAAGAATATAACTACTATAATACTGCCCCCTATGTAGAAGAATATAACTACTATAATACTGCCCCTATGTATAAGAATGTAACTACTATAATACTGCCCCTATGTACAAGAATATAACTACTATAATACTGCCCCCTATGTACAAGAATATAACTACTATAATACTGCTCCCTCTGTACAAGAATATAACTACTATAATTCTGCTCCTATATACAAGAATATAACTACTATAATACTGCCCCCTATGTACAAGAATATAACTACTATAATACTGCTCCCTCTGTACAAGAATATAACTACTATAATACTGCTCCTATATACAAGAATATAACTACTATAATACTGCCCCCTTGTATAAGAATATAACTGCTATAATACTGCCCCCTATGTACAAGAATATAACTTCTATAATACTGCCCCTAGGTACAAGAATATAACTACTATAATACTGCTCCCTATGTACAAGATTATAACTACTATAATACTGCTCCTATATACAAGAATATAACTACTATAATACTGCCCCCTTGTATAAGAATATAACTACTATAATACTGCCCCCTATGTACAAGAATATAACTACTATAATACTGCCTCTATGTACAAGAATATAACTACTATAATACTGCTCCTATATACAAGAATATAACTACTATAATACTGCCCCCTTGTATAAGAATATAACTACTATAATACTGCCCCCTATGTACAAGAATATAACTACTATAATACTGCCCCTAGGTACAAGAATATAACTACTGTAATACTGCCCCCTATATACAAGAATATAACTACTATAATACTGCCCCCTATGTAGAAGAATATAACTACTATAATACTGCCCCTATGTATAAGAATATAACAACTATAATACTGCCCCTATGTACAAGAATATAACTACTATAATACTGCCCCCTATGTACAAGAATATAACTACTATAATACTGCTCCTATATACAAGAATATAACTACTATAATACTGCCCCCTATGTAGAAGAATATAACTACTATAATACTGCCCCTATGTATAAGAATATAACAACTATAATACTGCCCCTATGTACAAGAATATAACTACTATAGTACTGCTCCCTCTGTACAAGAATATAACTACTATAATACTGCCCCCTATGTAGAAGAATATAACTACTATAATACTGCCCCTATGTATAAGAATATAACAACTATAATACTGCTCCTATATGCAAGAATATAACTACTATAATACTGCCCCCTTGTATAAGAATATAACTACTATAATACTGCCCCCTATGTACAAGAATATAACTACTATAATACTGCCCCCTATGTACAAGAATATAACTAATATAATACTACCCCTATGTACAAGAGTATAACTGCTATAATACTGCTCCTATGTACAAGAATATAACTACTATAATACTGCTCCTATGTACAAGAATATAACTACTATAATACTGCCCCTATGTATAAGAATATAACAACTATAATACTGCCCCTATGTACAAGAATATAACTACTATAATACTGCCCCCTATGTACAAGAATATAACTGGTATAATACTGCTCCCTCTGTACAAGAATATAACTACTATAATACTGCTCCTATATACAAGAATATAACTACTATAATACTGCCCCCTTGTATAAGAATATAACTGCTATAATACTGCCCCCCATGTACAAGAATATAACTACTATAATACTGCCCCTAGGTACAAGAATATAACTACTATAATAGTGCTCCCTATGTACAAGATTATAACTACTATAATACTGCTCCTATATACAAGAATATAACTACTATAATACTGCCCCCTTGTATAAGAATATAACTACTATAATACTGCCCCCTATGTAGAAGAATATAACTACTATAATACTGCCCCATATGTAGAAGAATATAACTACTATAATACTGCCCCTATGTAGAAGAATATAACTACTATAATACTGCCCCCTATGTACAAGAATATAACTACTATAATACTGCCCCCTATGTAGAAGAATATAACTACTATAATACTGCCCCCTATGTACAAGAATATAACTACTATAATTCTGCTCCTATATACAAGAATATAACTACTATAATACTGCCCCCTATGTACAAGAATATAACTACTATAATACTGCTCCCTCTGTACAAGAATATAACTACTATAATACTGCTCCTATATACAAGAATATAACTACTATAATACTGCCCCCTTGTATAAGAATATAACTGCTATAATACTGCCCCCTATGTACAAGAATATAACTTCTATAATACTGCCCCTAGGTACAAGAATATAACTACTATAATACTGCTCCCTATGTACAAGATTATAACTACTATAATACTGCTCCTATATACAAGAATATAACTACTATAATACTGCCCCCTTGTATAAGAATATAACTACTATAATACTGCCCCCTATGTACAAGAATATAACTACTATAATACTGCCTCTATGTACAAGAATATAACTACTATAATACTGCTCCTATATACAAGAATATAACTACTATAATACTGCCCCCTTGTATAAGAATATAACTACTATAATACTGCCCCCTATGTACAAGAATATAACTACTATAATACTGCCCCTAGGTACAAGAATATAACTACTGTAATACTGCCCCCTATATACAAGAATATAACTACTATAATACTGCCCCCTATGTAGAAGAATATAACTACTATAATACTGCCCCTATGTATAAGAATATAACAACTATAATACTGCCCCTATGTACAAGAATATAACTACTATAATACTGCCCCCTATGTACAAGAATATAACTACTATAATACTGCTCCTATATACAAGAATATAACTACTATAATACTGCCCCCTATGTAGAAGAATATAACTACTATAATACTGCCCCTATGTATAAGAATATAACAACTATAATACTGCCCCTATGTACAAGAATATAACTACTATAGTACTGCTCCCTCTGTACAAGAATATAACTACTATAATACTGCCCCCTATGTAGAAGAATATAACTACTATAATACTGCCCCTATGTATAAGAATATAACAACTATAATACTGCTCCTATATGCAAGAATATAACTACTATAATACTGCCCCCTTGTATAAGAATATAACTACTATAATACTGCCCCCTATGTACAAGAATATAACTACTATAATACTGCCCCCTATGTACAAGAATATAACTAATATAATACTACCCCTATGTACAAGAATATAACTGCTATAATACTGCTCCTATGTACAAGAATATAACTACTATAATACTGCTCCTATGTACAAGAATATAACTACTATAATACTGCCCCTATGTATAAGAATATAACAACTATAATACTGCCCCTATGTACAAGAATATAACTACTATAATACTGCCCCCTATGTACAAGAATATAACTGGTATAATACTGCTCCCTCTGTACAAGAATATAACTACTATAATACTGCTCCTATATACAAGAATATAACTACTATAATACTGCCCCCTTGTATAAGAATATAACTGCTATAATACTGCCCCCCATGTACAAGAATATAACTACTATAATACTGCCCCTAGGTACAAGAATATAACTACTATAATAGTGCTCCCTATGTACAAGATTATAACTACTATAATACTGCTCCTATATACAAGAATATAACTACTATAATACTGCCCCCTTGTATAAGAATATAACTACTATAATACTGCCCCCTATGTAGAAGAATATAACTACTATAATACTGCCCCATATGTAGAAGAATATAACTACTATAATACTGCCCCTATGTAGAAGAATATAACTACTATAATACTGCCCCCTATGTACAAGAATATAACTACTATAATACTGCCCCCTATGTAGAAGAATATAACTACTATAATACTGCCCCCTATGTACAAGAATATAACTACTATAATACTGCTCCCTATGTACTAGAATATAACTACTATAATACTGCCCCCTATGTAGAAGAATATAACTACTATAATACTGCCCCCTATGTAGAAGAATATAACTACTATAATACTGCCCCTATGTAGAAGAATACAACTACTATAAAACTGCCCCCTATGTAGAAGAATATAACTACTATAATACTGCCCCCTATGTACAAGAATATAACTTCTATAATACTGCTCCCTATGTACAAGAATATAACTACTATAATACTGCTCCTATGTACAAGAATATAACTACTATAATACTGCCCCCTATGTACAAGAATATAACTACTATAATACTGCTCCCTATGTACAAGAATATAACTATTATAATACTGCCCCTATGTACAAGAATATAACTACTATAATACTGCCCCCTATGTACAAGAATATAACTACTATAATACTGCTCCCTATGTACAAGAATATACTATAATACTGCTCCCTATGTACAAGAATATAACTACTATAATACTGCTCCTATGTACAAGAATATACTATAATACTGCCCCCTATGCACAAGAATATAACTACTATAATACTGCCCCCTATGTACAAGAATATAACTAGTGTAGTACTGCCCCTATGTACAAGAAGATGACTACTATAATACTGCTCCTATGTACAAGAATGTAACTACTATAATACTGCCCCTATGTACAAGAATATAGCTACTATAATACTGCCCCTATGTGCAAGAATATAACTACTATAATACTGCTCCTGTGTACAAGAATATAACTACTATAATACTGCTCCTATGTACAAGAATGTAACTATTATAATACTGCCCATATGTACAAGAATATAGCTACTATAATGCTGCTCCTAAGTACAAGAATATAACTACTATAATACTGCCCCCTATGTACAAGAATGTAACTACTATAATACTGCCCCCTATGTACAAGAATATAACTACTATAATACTGCCCCTATGTACAAGAATATAACTACTATAATACTGCTCCTATGTACAAGAATGTAACTACTATAATACTGCCCCTATGTACAAGAATATAGCTACTATAATACTGCTCCTAAGTACAAGAATATAACTACTATAATACTGCCCCCTATGTACAAGAATGTAACTACTATAATACTGCCCCTATGTGCAAGAATATAACTACTATAATACTGCTCCCTATGTACAAGAATATAACTACTATAATACTGCTCCCTATGTACAAGAATATAACTACTATAATACTGCCCCCTATGTACAAGAATATAACTACTTTAATACTGCCCCCTATGTACAAGAATATAACTACTATAATACTGCCCCTATGTACAAGAATATAACTACTATAATACTGCTCCTATGTACAAGAAAGTAACTACTATAATACTGCCCCTATGTGCAAGAATATAGGTACTATAATACTGCCCCTATGTGCAAGAATATATCTACTATAATACTGCTCCTGTGTACAAGAATATAACTACTATAATACTGCTCCTATGTATAAGAATATAACTACTTTAATACTGCCCCCTATGTACAAGAATATAACTACTATAATACTGCCCCTATGTACAAGAATATAACTACTATAATACTGCCCCCGATGTACAAGAATATAACTACTATAATACTGCCCCCTATGTACAAGAATATAACTACTATAATACTGCCCCTATGTACAAGAATATAACTACTATAATACTGCTCCTATGTACAAGAATATAACTACTATAATACTGCTCCTATATACAAGAATATAACTACTATAATACTGCCCCCTTGTATAAGAATATAACTACTATAATACTGCCCCTATGTATAAGAATATAACAACTATAATACTGCCCCTATGTACAAGAATATAACTACTATAATACTGCCCCCCATGTACAAGAATATAACTACTATAATACTGCTCCCTCTGTACAAGAATATAACTACTATAATACTGCTCCTATATACAAGAATATAACTACTATACTACTGCCCCCTTGTATAAGAATATAACTACTATAATACTGCCCCCTATGTACAAGAATATAACTACTATAATACTGCCCCCTATGTACAAGAATATAACTAATATAATACTGCCCCCTATGTACAAGAATGTAACTACTATAATACTGCCCCTATGTACAATAATACTGCCCCTATGTAGAAGAATATAACTACTATAATACTGCCCCCTATGTACAAGAATATAAATACTATAATACTGCCCCTAGGCACAAGAATATAACTACTATAATACTGCTCCCTATGTACAAGAATATAACTACTATAATACTGCCCCCTATGTAGAAGAATATAACTACTATAATACTGCCCCTATGTATAAGAATATAACAACTATAATACTGCCCCTATGTACAAGAATATAACTACTATAATACTGCCCCCCATGTACAAGAATATAACTACTATAATACTGCTCCCTCTGTACAAGAATATAACTACTATAATACTGCTCCTATATACAAGAATATAACTACTATACTACTGCCCCCTTGTATAAGAATATAGCTACTATAATACTGCCCCCTATGTACAAGAATATAACTACTATAATACTGCCCCCTATGTACAAGAATATAACTAATATAATACTGCCCCCTATGTACAAGAATGTAACTACTATAATACTGCCCCCTATGTACAGGAATATAACTACTATAATACTGCCCCTATGTACAAGAATATAACTACTATAATACTGCTCCTATGTACAAGAATGTAACTACTATAATACTGCCCCTATGTACAAGAATATAGCTACTATAATACTGCTCCTAAGTACAAGAATATAACTACTATAATACTGCACCCTATGTACAAGAATGTAACTACTATAATACTGCCCCTATGTGCAAGAATATAACTACTATAATACTGCTCCCTATGTACAAGAATATAACTACTATAATATTGCCCCCTATGTACAAGAACATAACTACTTTAATACTGCCCCTATGTACAAGAATATAACTACTATAATACTGCCCCTATGTACAAGAATATAACTACTATAATACTGCTCCTATGTACAAGAAAGTAACTACTATAATACTGCCCCTATGTACAAGAATATAGCTACTATAATACTGCCCCTATGTGCAAGAATATAACTACTATAATACTGCTCCTGTGTACAAGAATATAACTACTATAATACTGCTCCTATGTATAAGAATATAACTACTTTAATACTGCCCCCTATGTACAAGAATATAACTACTATAATACTGCCCCTATGTACAATAATACTGCCCCTATGTAGAAGAATATAACTACTATAATACTGCCCCCTATGTACAAGAAGATAACTACTATAATACTGCCCCCTATGTAGAAGAATATAACTACTATAATACTGCCCCCTATGTACAAGAATATAACTACTATAATACTGCTCCCTCTGTACAAGAATATAACTACTATAATACTGCCCCCTATGTACAAGAATATAACTACTATAATACTCCCCCCTATGTACTAGAATATAACTACTATAATACTGCCCTCTATGTACAAGAATATAACTACTATAATACTGCCCCCTATGTAGAAGAATATAACTACTATAATACTGCCCCTATGTAGAAGAATACAACTACTATAATACTGCCCCCTATGTAGAAGAATATAACTACTATAATACTGCCCCCTATGTAGAAGAATATAACTACTATAATACTGCTCCCTCTGTACAAGAATATAACTACTATAATACTGCTCCCTCTGTACAAGAATATAACTACTATAATACTGCTCCCTATGTACAAGAATATAACTACTATAATACTGCTCCTATGTACAAGAATATAACTACTAAATACTGCCCCCTATGTACAAGAATATAACTACTATAATACTGCCCCTATGTACAAGAATATAACTACTATAATACTGCTCCTATGTACAAGAATGTAACTACTATAATACTGCCCCTATGTACAAGAATATAGCTACTATAATACTGCTCCTAAGTACAAGAATATAACTACTATAATACTGCCCCCTATGTACAAGAATGTAACTACTATAATACTGCCCCTATATACAAGAATATAACTACTATAATACTGCCTCTATGTACAAGAATATAACTACTATAATACTTCCCCTATGTACAAGAATATAGCTACTATAATACTGCCCCCTTGTATAAGAATATAACTGCTATAATACTGCCCCCTATGTACAAGAATATAACTACTATAATACTGCCCCTAGGTACAAGAATATAACTACTATAATACTGCTCCCTATGTACAAGATTATAACTACTATAATACTGCTCCTATATACAAGAATATAACTACTATAATACTGCCCCCTTGTATAAGAATATGACTACTATAATACTGCCCCCTATGTACAAGAATATAACTACTATAATACTGCCCCCTATGTATAAGAATATAACTACTATAATACTGCCCCTATGTACAAGAATATAACTACTATAATACTGCCCCCTATGTAGAAGAATATAACTACTATAATACTGCCCCTATGTACAAGAATATAACTACTATAATACTGCCCCCTATGTACAAGAATATATCTACTATATTACTGCCCCCTATGTACTAGAATATAACTACTATAATACTGCCCCTATGTACAAGAATATAACTACTATAATACTGCCCCTATGTACAAGAATATAACTACTATAATACTGCCCCCTATGTATAAGAATATAACTACTATAATACTGCCCCTATGTACAAGAATATAACTACTATAATACTGCCCCCTATGTACAAGAATATAACTACTATAATACTGCCCCCTATGTACAAGAATATAACTACTATAATACTGCCCCTATGTACAAGAATATAACTACTATAATACTGCTCCTATGTACAAGAATATAACTACTATAATACTGCTCCTATATACCAGAATATAACTACTATAATACTGCCCCCTTGTATAAGAATATAACTACTATAATACTGACCCCTATGTACAAGAATATAACTACTATAATACTGCCCCTAGGTACAAGAATATAACTACTATAATACTGCCCCCTATGTACAAGAATATAACTACTATAATACTGCCCCCTATGTAGAAGAATATAACTACTATAATACTGCCCCTATGTATAAAAATATAGCAACTATAATACTGCCCCTATGTACAAGAATATAACTACTATAATACTGCCCCCTATGTACAAGATTATAACTACTATAATACTGCTCCTATATACAAGAATATAACTACTATAATACTGCCCCCTTGTTTAAGAATATGACTACTATAATACTGCCCTCTATGTACAAGAATATAACTACTATAATACTGCCCCCTATGTATAAGAATATAACTACTATAATACTGCCCCTATGTACAAGAATATAACTACTATAATACTGCCCCCTATGTAGAAGAATATAACTACTATAATACTGCCCCTATGTATAAAAATATAGCAACTATAATACTGCCCCTATGTACAAGAATATAACTACTATAATACTGCCCCCTATGTACAAGATTATAACTACTATAATACTGCTCCTATATACAAGAATATAACTACTATAATACTGCCCCCTTGTATAAGAATATGACTACTATAATACTGCCCTCTATGTACAAGAATATAACTACTATAATACTGCCCCCTATGTATAAGAATATAACTACTATAATACTGCCCCTATGTATAAGAATATAACTACTATAATACTGCTCCTATATACAAGAATATAACTACTATAATACTGCCCCCTTGTATAAGAATATGACTACTATAATACTGCCCTCTATGTACAAGAATATAACTACTATAATACTGCTCCCTATGTAGAAGAATATAACTACTATAATACTGCCCCTTTGTACAAGAATATAGCTACTATAATACTGCCCCCTATGTACAAGAATATATCTACTATAATACTGCCCCCTATGTACTAGAATATAACTACTATAATACTGCCTCTATGTACAAGAATATAACTACTATAATACTGCCCCTATGTACAAGAATATAACTACTATAATACTGCCCCCTATGTATAAGAATATAACTGCTATAATACTGCCCCTATGTACTAGAATATAACTACTATAATACTGCCCCCTATGTACAAGAATATAACTACTATAATACTGCCCCTATGTACAAGAATATAACTACTATAATACTGCTCCTATGTATAAGAATACAGCTAATATAACACTTACTCCTATGGACAGCCATAAATTAGCTTTATTCTAGCTCTTTTGTAGCCTTCTATTCTCAGTCAGTATATTTAATTTGCATGCACTCTTGTGTAGAATCATTTATTAGATGTAGCGGTTTTTCGGTGCATTGTGCTTAAGTCTTTTTCAGCTGAATTGGACATATCTACTGTATATTGTTGCTGAATCTGAATGTGCATACATAGTATTATTAATGCTGATATATTTTGTTCTGCTCAGTGCTCTATGATCTTCGCTCTCGCCCATCTGTCTTTTATTCTCCGCAGGTACATCGGCCTGCAGATTCTCTTTGAAATTGGAGCTTTGATCTTCTTCATTGCGGTTTACTGTTTGTTACGTCGCAAAGAAAAGGTCAAGATCGAGGACGAAAAAACCCCAGAGATGCATAAACTAAATGAAAAGCAAGAAAATCTTATCATTGTCCCAAGGCGGGATAAGGAGGAGGCCGCTTAGATCAATGGTGGAAAGTTCCATGGGGATGTGGGATTCATGCTGTGAGTCCTGGACATGGTGGAATACTTGGGATGTGGCAATGGAGGTTCACTAGAACCCTCTCATCTCCAGCGGTGATATTTGGCAATAGCCTCTTTTTTTTCCATTATGTCTTTCTCGAAAAGATGGCTGAACAATTTTAAGCTGCAAACTTTTCAAAGTTTCAAAAACATTACAAGGAAATAGACAAGTCCAAGGACCAAGGATTATCCAACAGCTTATCTCCTACCAACAGCACCAAGAAAACGCTTGACTTCCATCATAATCCTTCCTTCCCTTTCTCTATTTCTGAGCATTGTATAGTGACAAATGTTACTTCTCCAGGAGCACTGGAAATATATCTGCGGAGGAAAACTGGTCTGAGAAGCCTCCTAGTGGTTTGGACATAAACAAGATATTGACCATAAACCAGTCTCACAAGTTCAACCTGATATGTATTTTTTATTGATCCAGGAGAAATTAATCCAGAAGCCATTAATGATGAACCTATAGATGTACATTGCAGGACCAAAGAACTAACAATAGTCAAACATGTGTAGATGCGAATCAGAACATGCTCTGTAACACTTCAGCTGCTATTCTACGCCCAGTTGGCTTTTATTGGCTTTACGTTTTGTAGAGGAATTTCAACTTAAGCTGATGTTCTTGCTCAAGTTGGCCTTTACTTACCATATATTCCATGTGAGAAATGTTACCTTCAGCAGCTATCATAGTTTTAGTTGTCCTTTAATTGCTTTCTTTTATATAAAGGAGACTTTACTTTGTACACATAGAGCTGCTATCCTAGCTAAACCTAGTCTTTATTTGCCTTATGTTCTCTAAATTAAACTTTGCTTGCAGTTGCTATCCTAGTTCCAATTGCTTTTACTTGCTCTATATTCTATAAAGGAAACTTCAGCTTAGGCTGCTATCTTAGCTCCAATTGGAATTTGCTTATTCTATATTCCAAAAACAAACTTTACCTTCAGCTGCTATTCTAGCTTCAGTTGGCCTTTACTTGCTTTGTATTCCATAAAGGAAACTATACCTTCAGCTGCAATCTGGGCTTTAGTTTCCCTTTTAATTGCTCTGTGTTCCATAAAGGAAACATTAACTCAAGCTGCTTTTCTTTTTCTATTTGGTCTTTACGTGCTTTGTATTCTAATAAAAGAAACATCTTCAACTGCTACCCTTGCTCTGGTTGGCCTTTACTTATTCTATATTCTGTAAAGGAAACTTCAACTGAAGCTGCTATCTTAGTTCCACTTGGAATTTACTTGTTCTATGTTCCACAAAAGAAAGTTTACTTTCGTCTGCTATTTTAGCTCCAGTTGGCCTTCACTTGTTTTAGATTCCAAAAAGGAATCATCAACTTAAGATATTTTCCCTACCACAGTTGGACCTTACTTGCATTATATTTTCATTTAAAAAAAAAACATTACCTTTAGCTGCTACCCTAGCTCCAGTTGATCCTTGCTTTCCCAATATGCCATGAAGAATTTTTTAACTTAAGCTGTGATCCTAGCTCCATGTAGAATTTTTTTTCTGTTGTATTCCACAAAATAAATTTTACTCTTTAGCTGCTATTCTAACTTTAGATGACACTTACTTGTTTTGAATTTTACAAAGAACACTTAATTTAGGCTGTTTTCCTTGCTCTAGTTGGTCTTTACTTGCTTTATGATCCATAAATAAAACTTTACCTTTTATCCATTATCCAAACTCTAGTTTTCCTTTAATTGTTCCACATTTCATAAGAGAAACTTTACCTTCATCTGCTATCCTGGCTCCAGTTGGTCTTTACTTTCTCTGCATTCTATAAAAGAAACTTGAACTTAAGCTGCTATTCTAGCTCTAGTTGACCTTTATTTAGTTTCCATTCCATAAAGAAAACTTTTCCCAGCAACTATCCTAGACCCAGTTGGATTTTATTTGTTCTACATTCCATAAGGAACTTTAACTTCAGCTGCTATCCTAGCTGTAGTTGGCCTTCCCCTCGCTGCTCATTGGTGGTGTGAAGCTAATCTCAGTGCCCCAATTCCACAGGTGATGTAAAATCAGAAAATATGGAATGTAGGAGATGGAAGGAGGATGTCTATGAGCAGCATTTCTGTAAATATTTTCAAAGACAATATGAACCTCTGTAGCAGAGCCATGAGAATGGTAAGCAACAGGACATAAGAACTGACATGGCATAAGCCATTATAAAAAGAGAGGATAACGTTTTGATTCTTTTGGGGAACTTTTCTTTATCTAGATCCCTGTAGCACCAAAAATTCTTGTTACTTTTTTTAAAGAAATAAACTGATTTTTGTTTTACTTTTTTTTTTACTTTGTAATATCAACTTAATACATTCAATGTTTCATCTGTCCAACATTCCATAGACCTCCTGGACTTCACATCTTCTAAAGCTCTATGCAATTTGTATATGTATTGCACTTTATGATGGTAGGGATATTTGTGCTCTTACAAATCTGGGACCAGGTTTTATATAAAGGGAAATAGTTTTAGCGAGTGCAGCTCTGGAGTATAACACAGGATGTAACTCAGGATCAGTAATGTAATGTATGTACACAGTGACTCCACCAGCAGAACAGTGAGTGCAGCTCTGGAGTGTAATACAGGATGTAACTCAGGATCAGTAATGTAATGTATGTACACAGTGACTGCACCAGCAGAATAGTGAGTGCAGCTCTGGAGTATAATACAGGAGGTAACTCAGGATCAGTAATGTAATGTATGTACACAGTGACTGCACCAGCAGAATAGTGAGTGCAGATCTGGAGTATAATACAGGAGCTAACTCAGGATCAGTAATGTAATGTATGTACACAGTGACTCCACCAGCAGAATAGTGAGTGCAGCTCTGGAGTATAATACAGGATGTAACTCAGGATCAGTAATGTAATGTATGTACACAGTGACTGCACCAGCAGAATAGTGAGTTATAGCCTGTATTATACTCCAGAGCTGCACTCACTATTCAGGATCAAGAGGTGAACATAAATTTAACAAATAAATATTGGGTATATAATGAATAATGAGATTCTTTACTCCTTTTTTTTCTATGCAAATGAAACTGTATAATATATTTCTAGAGTAATATAAGAGTAATATAGAGTTATATTATAATTATATTATGTGCTGTCTGTTTATCCAATTGGATTTCCTTGTATTTTATTTGTTGTGATCATTGTTCTGGTCCAGGTTGAGCATTTTTACTGCAGAATTGGATGTTTTGATAAACATAAATGTAATAATATTGGTATGAAACAAAGAAGATGGACTTTACTAAAAGACTGATCACGATGATAAAGGAAGATAGCAATAACCTATCGCTGCTTCATTGAGCCTTATGGGAGGGATTGTCTTAATAAAATCTATAGATCTTACGAAGTGAACGTTGACTTCTTGTTCTACCGATCTCCAATATGACATCAACAGTAATCCTGCTCAGTAGTCAATAAGGACAAACCCTTTACAAATAATAATCTTGACTA
Organism: Phyllobates terribilis; assembly: GCF_046119375.1. Classification (NCBI taxonomy): domain Eukaryota; kingdom Metazoa; phylum Chordata; class Amphibia; order Anura; family Dendrobatidae; genus Phyllobates; species Phyllobates terribilis. The sequence continues at coordinate 5,925,806 of NW_027362762.1, forward strand.
GTGTTGAGCATTCCGATACTGAAATATCGGGTATCGGCCGATATTCGCGGTATCGGAATTCCGATACTTAATTCCGATACTTTTACAATATCGAATACCGGAATCGGAAGTTCCCATAATGCCTGCGCTCTGCAGTGTCTCTGAAGGATGACAAGCTGGTTGGCAGCGCTCAGCTGAGATCCAGCCTGTCATCAGAATGCCATCCCAGCGTGGGAGAATTCTCCTGATCGTTTAAAAGCCGGCGGGCGGTAAAAAGCCGCCGGCTTTTAAACAATCACACAGCCCCATACTGCTTCCCCGCAGCCTCCCACCCCGATCCTCCGCTCCCCTCGCCACCTCCCATCCCGATCGTAAGTTAGGACCAGGCGGGGAGCACAGCACCAAGGAGTGGGGAGCGAAGGACCCGGGCGGGGAAGCCGGCAATGAAAAGACTTCACCGCCGGCTTTCCCGTTCTGTGCTGCGCTTTCCCGCCGGTTATTTCAAATGAACAGCTGAGGTATCAGGTGATGCCGATCAGCTGTTCATTTGAAGTCGCTGCGGTGCCCTCAGAGGGTTCATGTGAGTTCATGCTTCACTGCATTGCATGAACTCACATGAACTTTCCCACGGCCGCACAGGTCAGCCTCACCTCCCAGACCCGTCATGATAAGTGTGTGCGGGTGTGTGCGGGGTGTCTGTGCGATGTCTGCGGGTGTGCGCGGTGTCTGTGCGATGTCTGCGGGTGTGCGCGGTGTCTGTGCGATGTCTGCGGGTGTGTGCGGTGTCTGTGCGGGTGTGTGCGTGCAGGCAGACATAGGCCGATGTGACACTACTACTCCCATCGGCCTATGTCTATCCCCCGTCCACTCGTGCCAGCAGGATCAGCTCGATGGGAGCAGTAGTTCCCATCAGCCTGATCCTGCTATATAAATTGCCCTACTGTGTCCCCAATAAATGTTAAATACATGTCATTGGTGGCCAGTGGTTACCTACAATAAATTAGTTCATACATTACCTGTCCCCGCCGATCGCCACCTAAAATAAAGTAAAAAATAAAAAACTATACACCTATACTCACCTAGACACCTAATTCCCCGAAGCCACCGATCTCCTGTAATAAAATCTAAAATAATAAACCACAACCTTATCCTTACCCCTCCGTAGTAGTCCACGAGTGTCCCACGATGATCTCCAGTTTAGAGCAGCCACATAGAATGTGACCGCTCTGAACCGCCGCCGCCGCTAGAATGACGGGGCCGTAAAGCAGCCCCGTCACTGCATAAGTGGGTTCGCCGGAGTTCAGGCAGCGCTGCTCCGGTTAGCTGCTTTACGGCCTCGCTGTACCGTGAGAAATTCCCACGGTACAGCAGTGCCGTAAAGGAGGTCTGTCATCCAGCCTGTCATCCCGCAGACACTGAGAAGCGCAGGCACGCTTGCGCTCCTCAGTGTCTCGCTGTGACGGCATCCAGATGAGCCGAGGTCATGTCCAATGAACTCAGCTCACCTCATGCACGTCACTGACAGCGTGGGAAAATTCTCCTGCACTCAGCGCTTCAGCGTGAGAATTCTCCCACGCTGTCAGTGACGTGCATGAGGTCAGCTGAATTCATTGGACATGACCTCGGCTAATCTGGATGCCGTCACAGAGAGACACTGAGGAGCGCAAGCGTGCCTGCGCTTCTCAGTGTCTGCGGGATGACAGGCTGGATGGCAGCTTTCTCCTGCGATCCAGCCTGTCATCTCGATGTAGCAGAGCTGAAGCTGTCCTGGGAACCATGGGAAGGTAAGGATGAGGTTGCTTTATTATTTTTCTTTTATTGCAGGAGATCGTTGGCTTCAGCTGGAATGGGCGTGATGGTAAGTATGGTTTAATTTAGAACAATAAACAATTGTGTGTTTATTTCAATTAAAGGACTTTATTCTGGGTGTTTGTGGGTTTTTTTTAACTTTGACTATGGGGTTAGTAATGGGGGTGTTTTATAGACGCCTCTCCATTACTAACCTGGGCTTGATGTCAGCTGGCATTATAAGCTGACATCAACCCCAACCCTATTACCCCACTGCCACCGCTACAGGGCAGTGGGAAGAGCGAGGCTAAGTGCCAGAATTGGGGCATCCTATGGATGCGCCATTTCTGGGGCGGCTGACGGCTGGTGTTTCTAGCCTGGGAGGGGGCCAATATTCATGGCACCCTTCCTGGGCTATTAATATCAGCCCCAGCTGTCTGCCTAGCCTTTGCTAGCTATTAAATTAGGGGGGACCCCACGTCATTTTTTTGGGGGGGTCCCCCATTTTAATAGCTAGTAAAGGCTAGGTATTCCGCTGGGGGCTGATATTAGTAGCCTGGGAAGCTCCGTGGGTATTACCCCCTTCCCAGGCTTCAAACATCTGCCCCAGCCGTCTGCTTAACCTCCGCTAGAGACTAAAATTACGGGGAACCCCACGTCATTTTTTGGGGGGGGTCCCCCATTTTAATAGCTAGTAAAGGCTAGGTATTCAGCTGGGGGCTGATATTAGTAGCCTGGGAAGCTCCGTGGGTATTACCCCCTTCCCAGGCTTCAAACATCTGCCCCAGCCGTCTGCTTTACTTCCGCTAGAGACTAAAATTACGGGGAACCCTACGCCAATTTTTTTTTAAATAAATCCTTTATTTTAACACTAAATGACAAGTACAGTAATCAACACTATCACTGTACTTCTTATATATGTGACTGACATGTTTCTATCTATCTAATCTGTGTGATGCTCTATTCTTTCTGTTGTAAATTGTCGGGTACCGATGCTGAATTGCCGGCCGGCTTTTTTAAAGAGACGGTGCATGAAAACACAATTATATTTTTTTATAAATCCTTTACACTAAATGACAAGTACAGTAATCAACACTGTCACTGTACTTTATATATATGTGACTGACATGTTTCTATCTATCTAATCTTTGTGTGATTCTCTATTCTTTCTATTCTAAATTGTCGGGTACCGTTGCTGAATTGTCGGCCGGCTTTTTTAAAGAGACGGTGCATGAAAACACTATTATTTTTTTTAATAAATCCTTTACACTAAATGACAAGTACAGTAACCAACACTGTCACTGTACTTCTTATATATGTGACTGACATGTTTCTATCTATCTAATCTATGTGTGAAGCTCTATTCTTTCTGTTGTAAATTGTCGGGTACCGGTGTATGCCGCTGCTGAATTGCCGGCTTTTCGCGTAATACATTCTACATTATTCTTAGTTGTTTTACTTCATGTAGAATTAACCTACAAGGAAAGAAAGGGTTTATTTTCATTCCGATATTTCTGTCCCATTGACTTGCATTGGTTTCCGGTATCGGACTCGGCGATATCCGATACTTTTTGGGTGTCGGCCTGATCGAATCCGATACGATATTTCCTGATATCGGAAGGTATCGCTCAACACTAATCTTGACTTGATTCATTATTGGATTTTTGCATATTTTTATTTTGGCTTTTCCCTTTTTTTTTACGGGTTTGTGCCATATTCTCATTTTTAATTTGCTCCTATTTTAATGCCATTCGATCATCTGTTTTTTTCCATTGTTTCGCTATTGTGAATGTGGGTTCTGTAATCCAGATATTTACGGAAGATTCATTATTTGTAAATTTTTAAAAAGTCGTACATTTTTTTTTTAATTATAAGTTGAGACCTCTGTGCTCATCGCAGGATCGAGGTACGTGGAGCCCCTGGGCAAACATTATATAAGGCCTAGTGCCCATGAAGCCCGCCACGTAGAAGCATTTGTCAAGCGTTTTTGCATGCATTTCTGCATGCGGGTTATCAAGCGCTTTTCCAAGCGTCCACATTCACCTGTCCACATGTTTGTGGTTAGGCGGTCCTTCCCAGTAAGTGCACTGGGGAGGGCACGGGTAATGTTGTGGGACCCGTGCTTGTGGAAGGCGGAGGCGATACCGGGAAATATAGTGGCGGCTGGGGACCGAGTATGGACACCCGGCCGCCGCTGGCACGAGGTTATGAAAAGCTTCCGCCTCCACGAGCTTAATAGGCCACATTTCAAGTGCAAGCAGCTGTCAAAAATTTGGCAGTATAGTATTGCAGCCTGTGGAAGGGTGGGTGGGTGGCTGGCTGCATACTTGCGCTTGCATTCCAAGGAATGGGGTAGGGACAACTGAACGCTGCAGTGGGACAAGGACGTGGACGGTGATTGTTGCAAGTCTGCAACAACAGGTGCATGGCGGGAGGCATCTTCGCATGTGCCAAGGATCACTTATGATTGGCACACTTTTAGGCAGTGACCTGGAAGTCAGAGATGCTTCCAGAGGTCTTCCCCATGCTGTTCCCATGTCTTTTCAGCACTGTATGCATGTGTCTGATGATGTGTCACACACCACATGGCCAGATAAGGTTGTAAAATTTTAGAATTACATTTCCTAGTGAATGCATTTGTCTTGGTTGAAAGCAATGCAAAAGTGCAAAAACACATCAAAAACGCTACGTGTGAACATAGCCCAAGGTGTGGAGGAGTATTTTTGTTTTTGGTTATTTATTTTGCCTTATATACAAGTCATTACCCTGGAAAGGATGTTCCTTAATATATTTCCCAGGAAAATCCATTTTGTTTTTGTTTTTGTATGTTTTATTGTGAGTCCGTAAAAGTGGTGTAATACTCTGACAACGTTGTTGACAGCAGTGACCTGTGAGTCAGAGATGCTTCCAGGGGTCTTCCCCATGCTGTTCCCATGTCATTTGAACACTGTTCCCATCGATTTGGGCAATTTTTAGGCCCCCTGCAGACCGCCGGGGGGAGCCTCCTGAAAAATGCTCAAGTTTCCCATAGACTTACATTGAGCTCGTTGCTCTGTTCGAGCTCCCGAGTATTCCAATTTGCTCGGCCCGAGCAACGAGTACCCGAGCATTTTAGTGCTTGCTCATCACTATTAATGAAATCAAGGTCTGCTTAGATCCGCCAATATAGACTGAGTTGATAAAAACCAACAATGATCAACTCAATGTACAGCTTAATTGGACATATTTTAAGCAGGCAGGCAAAATAGACTAAACACAAGAAATGGATTCAGATAAATACAACATCAGGGGCGGACCTACTGCCGGTACAGCCGGTGCAACTGCACTGGGGCCTGGTGGTGCAGGGGGGGCCTTGCCGGGTGGCTAATATTGAGGACAATCTGGCTTGCTTCTCGGATTCCCAGGCTCCGAGGGGCCCATGGCCAGATTGCCCTCTCAAGTGCAGCGGGCAGGGAGCAAATGGCAGCAGAGCTGCAGAGATCCGTCCTCACCTCCGCTTCCTCCCTTACACAGGCTCGCCCTGCTTGATGACATCATCATGCAGCGCGGGCCTGTGTCATAGTGAAAATTGCCGGCACCGAGGAGAATGCTGCTGAAGGGGAGCGGGCTGAGAGGTAAGTTGTGTTTTTATTTAATTTTTTTTTTTTATATACTGAAACGAGAGAGGAACAGGAGAATGAGGGGAGGTGGGGGAGAGCACTGGTTGTGATGGGAAGAGCAGTGATGGGGCCGGGGAGAGCAATGATGACGCTGGTGGTGATGGGAGAGCAATGATGTGGATGGTGGCGACGGGGAGAGCAATGATGGGGATGGTGGCGATGGGTAGAGCAATGATGGGGATGATGGCGATGGGGAGAGCAAAGATGGGGATGGTGGTGATGGGGAGAGCAATGATGAAGATGGAGGGGCTTGGGAGAGCAATGATGGGGCTGGTGGCGATGGCGAGAGCAATGATGGGGCTGGGGGTGCTGGAAGAGAGCAATGATAGGGCTGGGGGTGCTGGGAGAGAGCAATGATGGAGATGCTGGAGAGATCAATGATGGAGGTGCTGGGAGAGAACAATGATGAAGGTGCTGGCAGAGAGCAATGATGGGGGTGCTGGGAGAGAGCAATGATGGGGGTGCTGGGAGAGAGCAATGACGGGGGTGCTGGGAGAGAGCAATGACGGGGGTGCTGAGAGAAAGCAAAGACGGGGGTGTTGGGACAGAACAATGATGGGGTGCTGGGAGAGAGCAATGACGGGGGTGCTGGGAGAAAGCAAAGACGGGGGTGTTGGGACAGAACAATGATGGGGTGCTGGGAGAGAGCAATGACGGGGGTGCTGGGACAAAACAATGATGGGGTGTTGGGAGAGAGCAATGATGGGGGTGCTGGGAGAGAGCAATGACGGGAGTGCTGGGAGAGAGCAGAGGGGGGTGCTGTGTGTGTGCAATTGTGGGGGTTCTGGGAGAGAGCAATGGTGGGGGTTCTGGGAGAGAGCAATGATGGAGGTGCTGGGACAGAGCAATGATGGGGGTGGTGGGAGAGAGCAATGATGGGGTGCTGGGAGAGAGCAATGATGGAGGTGCTGGGACAGAGCAATGATGGGGGTGCTGGGACAGAGCAATGATGGGGGTGCTGAGAGAGAACAATGATGGGGGTTTCACTTTGTACTGTAAAGCCTTGTATATTTTCCGTGTGCACATAGCCTTACAGTTGATTTGGGAGTCACAGAGACTGAATAATTTATATTATTGGTCGGTGGAGATTATAGTTAATGGGGGGCACAGTGCTGCTTATCACTTCATATTTTGATTACTAAGTGGTTAATAGTATATTAATGGGGAGTGCATAACTGTATTCAGGGGCGCAGAGTGGGGGAGACATGTATATATACAATATATGTGACCTTGTTATTTTCTAGGCTGGAGATCATCATGACAAGACAAATCGTGACTGGGAGATGTGGACATGAAGGTCTGACCAGATGGAGAAGAAGCAGCAGAAACCGGCTCTGATCAGATGAGACGTCAGCGGTAAGTGCCTGGATGTAAGTATTATTCTGTATCTGCACTGTGTGACTTGGAGTGATAATGTTACATGTAAAATCCCTTAGGCCACATTCTCACATGTCCGTGTGCTTTCAGATTTTTTTATCGGATGGTCCACGGATTCGTAGAGTTTTATAGATCCATTCACACATCCATGAAAATGAGATCTAAGAGAGTCAGAGAATGTCCTGTTCTGATCCGATTTTGAGGATTAGAATAGGACATGCTCAATGAGTCTGTAAAAGCGGGCAGGACACCGACACTGCACACAGATGCAGGAATGTAGCCTTATTATGTATAGCACAGTCCCTTAGTATATAGTGTACTCTATTATTATGTATAGCACTGTCCCTTAGTATATAGTGTACTTTATTATTATGTATAGCACAGTCCCTTAGTATATAGTGTACTCACTTATTATGTATAGCGCCATCCTTAGTTCTATAGTTTCATCTTTTATTATATATAACACTGTCCTTTATTACCTATCATCATCTCTAGTTATATATGGTGCCATCTCTTATTATATAGCTTCCTCTGCTGTTATGTACAGTGCTGTTCCTTACATAGTGTATTCTTGTTATTTTTGTTATTCACAGCGCCCTTTTTTTTGTTACATAGTCGTCTCTTGTTAGATATAAAATGATGGCTGATGGAGCAGCCGGTGACCAGAAGACCAGTCCATCAGCTCCTCCGTAAGAAAAGAAGCTTTCCCATCCTCCATCAGCCGTCACTGCATTATATATCTAACAAGAGAGGACGGTATGTACATAACAAGAGAGGGCACTGTGTAATAGGGGGCAGCAATATATATAACAAAGGAGGCTATGTAAGAGGTATATTTGTGTGTGTTGCTATATATACATCTGTAGCTTTGTCACCATAAAAGGTGGGGGGCCCAGACACATTTCTTGCACAGGGGCCCCAAGAAGTCAGTGTCCGCCCCTGTACAACATAACATCTATCTAGTATGAACCTGTTTTTAGCGTTTATTACCATTAATCAAATGCTCATTACCATATATATAGAAAACTCAACGCGTTTCCCCTTTTTACTAGGTTAATCAGGAGTGATGATATAGGTAATACACTTTGAGAAGAAAAGAACTGGATACTTACCTGGGTAGACGTAGAAATGCCATTTGATAAGGCCTATATAGTTGTGGAGCGTGTGTGTTAAATTGATGTGTGTTGATTTGTTGAATGGTTGCTGATTACCCATTAAGAGCACCCACTGACCTCCATGTCTCCACACTTGGTGGCAGCGGTGGGATACTGCTCAGCCCAGCAGATCCGGGGGAGGTGCAGGGGACTGGTGTTCGTAGACACGGACCAAGGGCTCCACAACTAGGGAAGCATACACACAGACCCAGCAGACCATGGGTGAGGCATATACAGCAGGTTTCGGATGCCACCATGTCTAACCACACTAGTATGGTCTGGAGGAAAGGACTGGAGTGGATATACTACAGGAGCTTTGACAAATAGACTACAGGGCCACCGACAATCGGTCGGATTTAATCCAGGAATTGGTCCTTTGGGATGCCGAGAACATTGTGGAGGACGATGAGTTTGACCAAGAGGAAATGCAAATCAAGGATCCAGTGGCAGTCTGTAATCAAAAACCCAAGCAGCCCGAATCCAGGAGTTGTTGGTCGCATTGGGACATGGAGCCGGAGGAGTTGTTCGATCGGTAAGGCAGATCTGTACCATCGAGCTGAAAAATTTCAGGGAGGCAGCGTCACATCATATGCCTTCATCAGCTTCCAAGATCCACGGGATGTGGAGGACACCATGTGTGGATGCAATGGATGCGAGTTCTATTGTTGTCGTTTATGTGTGGAGTTTCCCAGGTCAAGCCATGGACCAGGGGGAGGATATGGAGGACCCCGCAGGAAGAATGGACCCCTTCCCAGCGAACTGAATACAGAGTCCTCCTCTCAGGACTTCCCCATCCGGGAGTTGGCAGGATCTGAAAGATCATATGACAGAAGCTGGGGATGTCTGCTATGCTATGGTACACAAGGATGGAATGGGGATTGTGGAGTTTATTTGCAAGAAAGACATGGACTATGCTTTGAGGAAACTGGATGATACAAAGTTTCGTTCTCATGAAGGTGAAACCTCTTACATTCCTGTAAGGATGATCAGAAGCTTATCACGTCTGGCTAATTAAGAAGGGGGAGGAATTTGATGACACCGCATTTATTCTTAATTATGCCAGACGTCTTGTTCATTAGGTCCAAGGACATGAGCTATTGTTCACTTAAGCCTGAACGTTGACTATTGTTGTATGTTGAATTGATTTGTTGAATGGCTGCTAATTACCTATTCTATCAGCCCCTACAGCTTATTGTTATGATATCCGGGGGAAAAAAGGCACAGGTTAATTGAACAATCAATGTTTGTTAATTTGGTGAATGCCTGCTGACTACCTATTGATCAGTACATGCAACTTGTTGTTCTGTAAACATTGACAGACAAAATATGCAGGTTAATTGAACACTCGTACAATGAGAGATCACTTCCTCCCACCTTCCCTCAAATCTGTGGATAATGGCCTGAAGGACAGCTGTGGATATAAAAGGGACCTCTCTCCTTCTACAGAGAAACTCTAGAGGACAGCAGCCAAGCGCCATGGCGCCAACTGGAGGAATACAGATTTGATCCACTGCTGATCACTGAACCCACGGAGATGTTTGGAGAAACCAGGTTGGGACAATTAGGTCACCTGGCCACATACCTCAATGGACTCTGTCAGCTTCCTAAGCTTGCTGCTACCTCCTCTCTGTGGGTGCTGACCAAAAGTGGGGTGCTACTGGTTGGGGTAGTTGGCCCTGGGAGCCCTAAAGTCACAGATGTTCTAATTCCCGGCGAGCCAGAGGAAGTGTGAAACTCTGTCATTTGCATAATTTTATGTACTTGCTGGGACTGTACTATATGTTATTTAATGTTGGTGATCCAATAATGTATCACCCTGTCATGATTTCCAACACACAGGCAAGACGACACCGGGGAGATCACGCAATATCTCACCGTGTCGTCACGCTGTCCATATTTCGTCTGTAGTCACGAGCACGCGATCCAGACAACTCTCTACGTAGGTATCGGTAAGCGATCAGTGAGCGTACGGCGTAACACCCTGGTTTAACGCCCTCCATACGGTCACTGTCAGCTTCACGATAGCCCAATTATTATTATTCTCTGCCACCACCGGCCGAGTTTGAATATAATACTGGCCTGGCCGGACGCCTGCGTTTTGGTAGCATATATGGCTTCGGGGAAGGAAATGATTACAGAATAAAAGAAACAGGACTATTAAATTGTATATTTAATCCAAAAGGGAGGCAATGTTTAGTAAAACTATATACAAGGATGTTACAAAGGAGACATTAAAGTACATACGCAGTTACATAAAATAAACAGGGTAAAAAAGAAGATAACTTACTTACACTATACGATCGCGGACACGATTCAATATAGGTGGAGGAGGGGCTCTTCAGTCTGATTATGCTGTTATTGAACAGAACCCGTTGCTTATAATTCTTATTCCCCCCAGGCAATGAGTGCTCCTGTCTTCTCCATGGATTCTCTTATACATAAGGGAAGATCTGGCCACACACCCCTGGTGGTGACATCATGTGGGCCGGTCTCCAGCTTGTACATTTTTATTAAAAACGCTAACTTCTGCGATAACTCATCGCTCGTTAATCGCAGAAGCTTGCAAACTACGCCATTTTTTCCCTTATGATTTTATCTTTATTTAGAGACCACACATCACATAGCTGCAGTCTGCTATTCTGGTGTTTTTGTGCTACAGCTCCCTGATTTTGGTTACAGCCCTGGAAAACTACTTACACATTCCTGGGCTGATTTGGTCACTACACATATGGGTCCCGTCACTGTCAGACGTATGGAACTCATAATATTTCATATTCCATATCAGAGTCAGTTCGTCTGCAAATTTCCCTTTGAGGCTCGGGAAGCAGCCTCACGGGTACACACAAATTAGTGCAAGCCTGCATTTTAATTACCTCCTGCGTCTTTCAGAGACAAGATGCTTGCTTCCTAACAAAGTTATAACACTCCTTGCCTGGCATTGTTTGCATAAGCTATTTCCCAGGCGTGTGCTAATTGGGGCTTTTGTGCTGAGGAAAATGGGACAGCTCGGTGCTGACAAGTGGTGATAATATATAGTAAGACACTGTATAATTGTCATCTCTGGACAAACACTACAGCAGAGGGCATGGGAGAAGGGGCTAATATTCTGTTAATATGTCCCTGACATTAATATTTCCCTGACACACCCCATTGTGTTACCCTCACCCTATGTTATCTGAGTAGTATTCTGCCCACGGGGAAGGTGTGCAGGCATTCAGTGCGATGAGCCCTGGTCTATGTGGTCTTTCTAAAGACAGCCAGACCAGGGGATGAGAGCACCCAATGACCCTCGTGTCTCTACAGGAGGTAATTCCACTGGTTATTAGTGTTGTTTCAACAAACAAGCAAAACAAAAGAAGTACTAGTGAATATAGGACATTTCTGCATACTTCTGTATAATGTGCCTCCACGCTGCTGCTATCAAGTAAGTATTTTATCTCTCCCCAGTGCTGGAGTCACAGCTACATTTCTCAGTACTGATGTATAAGGTGCCTCCATGCTGCTGCTTTCTAGTAAGTATTTTATCTATCCACAGTGCTGGATTCTCAGCTGCACTGGTCAGTACTGCTGTATAATGTGCCTCCATGTTACTGCGATCTAGTAAATGTTTTATTTCTCTCCAATGCTGACATTTAAGCAACACTGCTCAGTATTATGGTCTAATGTCCTCCATGCTTCTGCAGCCATTGAGCATGTGCTACATAAGAGCAGGAATCTCCCTTTTCTGTCTCTTCTGTCTATGTGAGAAATCATAGCATCAGGTCCCCACCCACTAGCTCAGAGACAACTGAAAATCAGAGATAGATTCTGCAGAGAGAAAAACTAGTGGAAAATCCAGGATAGAAGTCAAAATATATCCTGTGTCTTCTGTCTATGTGAGAAATCATAGCATCAGGTCCCCACCCACTAGCTCAGAGACAACTGAAAATCAGAGATAGATTCCGCAGAGAGAAAAACTAGTGGAAAATCCAGGATAGAAGTCAAAATATATCCTGAAAAAAAATTATTTTTCATGCACAGACGCATGGCAGCTTAATCTGAAGTCACCTGAAACATGAGACTACAATTATACATTCTACTATACTGCAAGGGACAAGGAAAAGCAAAGACAGGAGAATAGACTAGAAAACTTGGCAATTGTATAAAATCCAAATTACCTCTTAACGGTTAATGATCTATTTTACAAACCCTCCTTTAAATTTAAACAATGGAGGCTCCGAGTCCTAAATTTAATTACTTCGTAAAATAAATGCCTAACAGCCGAGATCCTAAAGCCAAGCTGCCTGGAAGACGTATGTGGCGCCAGATGCCGTTCTGTGGCCAGACAGTCCAAAAAGTCATCGAAGGTGAACATTAAAATCAATGGAGGAGCAGAAGGACTCACAGAGGAACGGCCTGGAATATATCACCCTGGAAGGAAAATCCGCCGGGAAACGCATGAAAGGAGAGTTAATAACAGAAATCAATCTTTAAAGTAGTTCTGCGGATTTCTGGACCGGCTCCGCTGTGGATATAAAATATTCTGCCTTGTATTATTTATTTTCTATTATTCTTCACAGATCTTTATTTATTTACTAAAGTTCTCAGAAAACTTCTCTCAACTTCTTAACTTTTATTCCGTTTTTTTATCTCTTCATCACTTAAATAAATCTCAAGTTACAGTAACTGAAAAAAAAAATACCATAAACCTGAAACGAAATGTCAAGTCTCGGCCCAATGACATATAACGAAGCTGCACAGCCACCCCCCTATGGCTAACGCTGGACATGTACAAAAAAGTATTGGACCCATAAGTCTTAATCAATGAATTCCATTATTTACTTCTGTCCTATTTCCCCCAGTGTATAACATCTGGCCCCCTCAACCCCCGGTGTATAACATCCAGCCCCATAGCCGCCGGTGTATAACTTCTGGCCTCCTCACCTCCAGTGTATAACATCCAGCTCCATATGCCCCCGTTTATAACATTTGCCCCATTGCCTCCAATATTACCTTTGGTGCATAACATTCGACTTTAGCCCCCCGGTGTATAACATTCGGCCCCATTTCCCCCACTCTGTATAACATTCAGCCCCATAGCCCCCGGGGTATAGCTTTTGGCCCTTAGTTCCCAGTGTATAATATCTGGCCTCATTACCATTGGTGTATAATATCCAGCCCCCAGTGTATAACATCCGGCCCCCTGTGAAGAATAACATCTAGCCCCATTTCCCCCCCTCTATATAACATCCGGCCCCATAGCCCCCGGTGTATAACTTCTGGCACCCTCACCCTGGTGTATAACATTCAGCCCCACTGGCCCCCTTTTATAACATTTGTCCCACTGCCTCCAGTACATAACATCCGGCTCTTAGCACCTTGTGTATAACACCCAGCCCCATATGCCCCCATTTACAACATTTGCCCCATTGCCCCCAATATATAACATCCGGCCTTTAGCCCCCAATGTATACCATCTGGCCCCATCACCCCCCGATGTATAACATCTGGCGGCATTACCACTGGTGTATAACATGCCAGTCTATTGACCCTGGTGTATAACATCAGTCTCCATTGCACCCCCGGTGTATAACATCTGCCACTATTACCCCTGGTGTATACCATCCGGCGGCATTACCACTGGTGTATAACATGCGACCCCATTGCCCTCGGTGTATACCATCTGGCCCCATTGCCCCCAGTGTAAAACATATGTCTCGATTGGCCGCCGGGTATAACATTTGGTCCCGTTGCCCCTGATTTATAACCTCTGGCCCTTTGCACCCCACCCGGTGTATAGCCTCCAGCCCATGACATGCCATCTGCCTTTACTAACATGTGACAGAATGGCTGGTGGTAAAGAACTCACTGTTACCAGCTCACAGATACCCTGTAATAGGAGCTACCGGGATAAAAAGTCCGGCACAAACTGTTCCCCCACCGGGAGCTTCATAGCATGGTTTTCCATGGCTGAGCAGCTGCTATTAGGCTCAGAGGAGCCTTTACGGTCTTTGAGACACCAGACCCAAGATGTACAGTTAGGTCCATATATATTTGGACAGAGACAACATTTTTCTAATTTTGGTTCTAGACATTACCACAATGAATTTTAAACAAAACAATTCAGATGCAGTTGAAGTTCAGACTTTCAGCTTTCATTTGAGGGTATCCACATTAAAATTGGATAAAGGGTTTAGGAGTTTCAGCTCCTTAACATGTGACACCCTGTTTTTAAAGGGACCAAAAGTAATTGGACAATTGACTCCAAGGCTATTTCATGGACAGGTGTGGGCAATCCCTTCGTTATGTCATTCTCAATTAAGCAGAAGGCCTGGAGTTGATTTGAGATGTGGTGCTTGCATTTGGAAGGTTTTGCTGTGAAGTAAACATGCGGTCAAAGGAGCTCTCCATGCAGGTGAAACAAGCCATCCTTAAGCTGCAAAAACAGAAAAAACCCATCCGAGAAATTGCTACAATATTAGGAGTGGCAAAATCTACAGTTTGGTACATCCTGAGAAAGAAAGAAAGCACAGGTGAACTCATCAATGCAAAAAGACCTGGGCGCCCACGGAAGACAACAGTGGTGGATGATCGCAGAATAATCTCCATGGTGAAGAGAAACCCCTTCACAACAGCCAACCAAGTGACCACCACTCTCCAGGAGGTAGGCGTATCAATATCCAAATCTACCATAAAGAGAAGACTGCATGAAAGTAACTACAGAGGGTTCACTGCACGGTGCAAGCCACTCATAAGCGTCAAGAATGAAAAGGCTAGACTGGACTTTGCTAAAAAACATCTAAAAAAAGCCAGCACAGTTCTGGAAGAACATTCTTTGGACAGATGAAACCAAGATCAACCTCTATCAGAATGATGGAAAGAGAAAAGTATGGCGAAGGCGTGGTACAGCTCATGATCCAAAGCATACCACATCATCTGTAAAACACGGCGGAGGCAGTGTGATGGCGCGGGCATGCATGGCTGCCAGTGGCACTGGGTCACTAGTGTTTATTGATGATGTGACGCAGGACAGAAGCAGCCAAATGAATTCTGATGTATTCAGAGCCATACTGTGTGCTCAGATCCAGCCAAATGCAGCCAAACTGATTGGTCGTCGTTTCATACTACAGATGGACAATGACCCAAAACATAAAGCCAAAGCAACCCAGGAGTTTATTAAAGCAAAGAAGTGGAGTATTCTTGAATGGCCAAGTCAGTCACCTGATCTCAACCCAATTGAGCATGCATTTCACTTGTTAAAGACTAAACTTCAGACAGAAAGGCCCAAAAACAAACAGGAACTGAAAACCACTGCAGTGAAGGCCTGGCAGAGCATCAAAAAGGAGGAAACACAGCGTCTGGTGATGTCCATGAGTTCAAGACTTCAGGCAGTCATTGCCAACAAAGGGTTTTCAACCAAGTACTAGAAATGAACATTTTATTTACAATTATTTAATCTGTCCAATTACTTTTGGAAAAATGTTGTCTCTGTCCAAATATATATGGACCTAACTGTATATCCCGTCTCTCAGCTCTTATAGCTATATCACTAGGAGTAATCTCCTTCTTGTCCCTACCACCTGTGACAAAATCAAAATCTCACCCTTTATATATTTCTGTACACATCATATGAGTAAGGGTATATATATACCATGAGGACACAATGCGACACAGCCCTGAGCTAAGGAGAACCCAACCGAGGGGTGAGGAGGGTCAGTAAATGGAAGGCTACTGGGGTGACTGAGTCTGATTAGTATTCTCGAAAGGAAACCACACAAACCCCAAAACAAGTAAAAATATTCGCTTACCTTTACTAGAAATCCATCGAGAAGATGGGAAAACATGTCACTCCAACACAAAATATTTGTGAGTCTCCTTGGGTTTTGTTTTGGCATAATTTTCATTTTATTTTCCTAAATTTTGTCAAGAGTACACAACTGGAGGGGAAGGGAGCGCATAACCCACCACTGTTACCATTTTGTCATAGTTGATACCGGAGAGATCACCCAGATCCCACCGCTGTGACCAGTTGTCATGGGAATGCAACTCCGCTGCCTCTAATCATCAAGACAATTATGCAATTGCCTGACGAGTGATGGACGAGGCCGCGGATGCTTCCACTACTAGGCCGGTTATTGGGGAACTCACAGTGAGCGTATGGTATGTACACCTCCAATGCCAACCCATGGAATACATGTATATACCCCCCATACTGTCACTGCCAGCTCTGCAATAACAAAAAGAACCACTAGCTGCCATCAACAATCGTTTATACAGACCGATTGGACACCCGTTACAGGTAGCGTACGGCTTAAGGGGTGCGGTTTGCAGAGCAAGAGTAACAGACCTATTACATTTTATACATTTAATCAGGAAAAATAGACAGTTTTTATAAAAAAACAAGATGATACAGAATGGGAACAAAACAATGCGATATATATAATTACATAAAATTAAAAGTGATAACACAAGAAACTTACTAAATACTGGTAACAGAAATGGCTCAGAGCTTAGCGAAGAGAAGCACTTTTTTTGAAAAAATGGACAGAACCTCCACAATGAACTATGTCTTCTAAGGGCTGACAAAGACCCAAACCAAGTTTCTGCTTTTTATCAGCTCTAAGTTACGCCCACATGCCTCTTCTTGATGAGCTCATGTGAGCGCTGTTTGGGATGTTCTCAGCCTTCCAGGATTTTATGAGATCCCCAATTTACAAGATATCTTTGCCTCTGAAGGTCCAAGGTGCTAGATAATGAAGTCATATTTTCTTTCGTGATTTCACTTTTAGAGGCCAAATATGACCTGGTTCGCATCATCTATCGGACCGATATTAAGTTGGAGGGTTCTTAGCGGCCCAGCAGCAATGTGAGTGAATGTGTCATGTCCATCCCTTCGCTACAATGCCGAAAATCTATATTCCAGAAATATCAAATTGATACAAACTCCAATATTCCTCTCTGGACTCCGGAGATGGAGTGTCTACAAAAGATACTTTGACAAGAACAAAAGTTTCCTCTGTGTAAAAAGCTCTCATTTTGGTATCTTGTTCCCAGAAAATATTTTTAGTGATTAATTACCTGGACACTGCAGGGAGTCACTGCTTCAAAAGTTTTTTTATTTCATTTTTCTCTCCCTAGCTATAACTAGTTATCTCTCTTGCCTATATGTTCAATGTGAGGTCTTACTTAAAAAAGGAGTTTGAATTGTCAGCTCTTCTCCCTTCTCTGGAGATGTCTTATGAATTTTAATTTTCCATGACATATTTTTTTTAAATTTATTTATTTTAGTTATGTCTCTCAAGCACCGCTGCCCCCTAATTAGTCTTGCATGGTCTATTATTAGATGTGACGAGGCCTTTTCTGGTCTTTATCACAAGTACCCTTTGGTACAAATATTTTACTACAATCATCTCGCTAAGGTGTCATCTTCCCCAAACCAAACGCAGATTAATTCATCATGATCTGTAGGTAAATATCGGGGCTCATGAGTTATTAATCAGCTCAGATTACTGTCAGTGAGATAATTAGATTTCCCTAAGACATATGGAGAAAGTCTAACCATGTCCTTCACGAGACCTTGAGATCCTCACGCCATAAACAAGGATGGAATCCAATGTATGGAAGGTTTTAGCCTTGTCAACATTAATTTCTTTAGGAAATGACTTACAACGAATATATTTTGACCCAGTGAAGAACGACCTTAGAGACGATGTACTCCCCAATATAACAGACTTGTGACATTATCCATCTTTTTGGTTTACCTGTTTGTTTAGTCCCAAAGAGATTTCAATTAATATTTGCTTTTGTATTTCTTTTGTTTTTGAGAACGTTTGGTCCTACGGAGCAGAAACCCCATCTAAAACCTTCCAAAACGCCTATTTACCGATGTGTCAATTTGGGGTCAGATTAGTTTACTTGTTTGGATGTAATTTATTATTTCCTTTTGTATTCCATTTTTTGGTGCACAGTTTATCCCAAAAACTCTCGGTCCTAGAGAGCTGAACTTTCTGAAGTATCTAATTTATTCATGTGCAAAATTGGGTACAGTCATTTCCCCGTGCACAAAGAACGGAAAACAGACATATCAAAGATATGGGCGCCTAGGTGCCAAGGCTGAGCCGCACCCACTGGCACATTGGTTGAAGTATGCAGGTAGAGTACTAGGCGATGGTGAAACAGGCATTGGCCCTTTGCTTTTCAGATTGTCCTCCCGCGTTCTGCTTTGGCTTTTCTGCCTTTGCATTGTGGCTTTATTGCAATGTGGATCATCTTCTGTAATTACGCATGACACTAAATGTCTAAAAGCCACCTTATCTATTAGACTGATGTTGGCCGAACCTCCTGACTCTCTCCCCCCAACATCACCTATATGGTAAGGATTTTGCATGTCCAGTTTTGGACTGTTCATTCCTTTTTTCACGGAGAGATAAAGCATGGTCAGAAGAGTCTGGCAGTGACTCTCTCATGGAGAATACAGGAATGCTCGGCAAATAACTAGTGGATACATTGAACCAGTAGAATAGCTACCGGGAGGCAGAGGGGGCAGTTGCCCTGGGCCAACTTAGAGTTATCGCCACTCTTAACTATATCGGCGTGCACAGCAAGCTGATATAATTATGCCCTGCGGTAATGCAAGGAGAAATGATCTCCCTGCACTACCACTCTCCATTCTGTAGACGGCAAGTTGCCTTATGCATGCCGAGAACAGAACTGGCTGAGGAGCCGGCGCAAGCACAGGATGTCAGAGTAACGGTGCGGTGACATCATTGCACCGCTCCATGACTACCGCCCTGTGCATGCGCCAGCACTGTTATATCAGCGCGTTGGTCCACCCCCACTCTGCCGAATCACTCATCAGGATCGTGGATTAGGTGAGTATGTGATGTTTTTTATTTTGGTGAAAGCTTGTGGTGTAACTGTGGGGGCATCATAAAGTATGGGGGCCTCTCATACACTGTATGGACTACTGTGTGGGCCCCTCATACATGAGGCATTACTATGCGGGGGGCACAGTGGTGGTAATATTATGTGGGGACACAGTAGTGGCATTATTATGTGGGAGCACAGTGGTGGCATTATTATGTGGGGACACAGCGGTGGCATTATTATGTGGGGGCACAGGGGTGGCATTATTATGTGGGGGCACAGTGGTGGCATTATTATGTGGGGACACAGCGGTGGCATTATTATGTGGGGGCACAGGGGTGGCATTATTATGTGGGGGCACAGTGGTGGCATTATTATGTGGGGCACAGTGGTGGCATTTTTATGTGGGGACACAGCGGTGGCATTATTATGTGGGGGCACAGGGGTGGCATTATTATGTGGGGGCACAGTGGTGGCATTATTATGTGGGGACACAGTGGTGGCATTATTATGTGGGGGGCACAGTGGTGGTAATATTATGTGGGGACACAGCGGTGGCATTATTATGTGGGGGGCACAGTGGTGGCATTATTATGTGAGGGCACAGTGGTGGCATTATTATGTGGGGGCACAGGGATGGCATTATTATGTGGGGGCACAGTGGTGGCATTATTATGTGGTGGCACAGTGGTGGCATTATTATATGGGGACACAGCGGTGGCACTATTATGTGGGGGCACAGTGGTGACATTTTTATGTGGGGGGACACAGCGGTGGCATTATTATGTGGGGGCACAGCGGTGGCATTATTATGTGGGGGCACAGTGGTGGCATTATTATGTGGGGGCACAGTGGTGGCATTATTATGCGGGGGGCACAGTGGTGGCATTATTATATGGGGGCACAGTGGTGGCATTATTATGCGGGGGGCACAGTGGTGGCATTATATGGGGGCACAGTGGTGGCATTATATGGGGGCACAGTGGTGGAATTATTATGCGAGGGGCACAGTGGTGGCATTATTATGTGGGTGCACAGTGGTGGCATTATTATGTGGGGCACAGTGGTGGGCATTATTATGTGGGGGCACAGTGGTGGCATTATTATGTGGGGACACAGTGGTGGCATTATTATGTGGAGGCACAGTGGTGGCATTATCATGTGGGGGCACAGTGGTGGCATTATGTGGGGGCACGATGGTGGCATTATTATGTGGGGGCACAGTGGTGGCATTACTATGTGGTGGCATGGTGGTGGCATTATTATGTAAGGGCACAGTGGTGGCATTATTATGTGGGGGCACAGTGGTGGGCATTATTATGTGGGAGCACAGTGGTGGCATAATTATGTGGGGGCACAGTGGTGGCATTATTATGTGTGGGCACAGTGGTGGCATTATTATGGGGGGGCAAAGTGGTGTCATTATGTGGGGGCACAGTGATGGTATTATTATGTGAGGGCACAGTGGTGGCATTATTATATGAGGGCACAGTGGTGGCATTATTATGTGAGGGCACAGTGGTGGCATTATTATGTGGGGGCACAGTGATGGGCATTATTATGTGAGGGGGCACAGTGGTGGCATTATTATGTGAGGGCACAGTGGTGGCATTATTATGTGGGGGCACAGTGATGGCATTATTATGTGGGGGCACAGTGGTGGCATTATTATGTGGGGGCAGCGGTGGCATTATTATGTGGGGGCACAGTGGTGGCATTATTATGTGGGGGACAGTGATGGGCATTATTATGTGAGGGGGCACAGTGGTGGCATTATTATGTGGGGGCACAGTGGTGGCATTATTATGTGGGGGCACAGTGGTGGCATTATTAGGCGGGGGTCACAGTGGTGGGCATTATTATGTGGGGGCACAGTGATGGCATTATTATGTGGGGGCACAGTGGTGGCATTATTATGTGGGGGCAGCGGTGGCATTATTATGTGGGGGCACAGTGGTGGCATTATTATGTGGGGGACAGTGATGGGCATTATTATGTGAGGGGGCACAGTGGTGGCATTATTATGTGGGGGCACAGTGGTGGCATTATTATGTGGGGGCACGGTGGTGGCATTATTAGGCGGGGGTCACAGTGGTGGGCATTATTATGTGGGGGCACAGTGGTGGCATTATTACGTGGGGACACAGTGGTGGCATTATTATGTGGGGGCACAGTGGTGGCATTATTATGTGGGGGCACAGTGGTGGCATTATTATGTGGGGGCACAACAGTGGCATTATGTGGGGGCACAGTGGCATTATTATGCGGGGGTCACAGTGATGGGCATTATTATGTGGGGGCACAGTGGTGGCATTATTACGTGGGGACACAGTGGTGGCATTATTATGTGGGGGCAGAGTGGTGGCATTATTATGTGGGGGCACAGCAGTGGCATTATGTGGGGGCACAGTGGTGGCATTATTATGCGGGGGACCCAGTGGTGGCATTATTATGTGGGGACACAGTGGTGGCATTATTATGTGGGGGCACAGCAGTGGCAATATGTGGGGGCACAGTGGCATTATTATGCGGGGGTCACAGTGATGGGCATTATTATGTGGGGGCACAGTGGTGGCATTATTACGTGGGGACACAGTGGTGGCATTATTATGTGGGGGCACAGTGGTGGCATTATTATGTGGGGGCACAGCAGTGGCATTATTATGTGGGGGCACAGGGATGGCATTATTATGTGGGGGCACAGTGGTGGCATTATTATGTGGTGGCACAGTGGTGGCATTATTATATGGGGACACAGCGGTGGCACTATTATGTGGGGGCACAGTGGTGACATTTTTATGTGGGGGGACACAGCGGTGGCATTATTATGTGGGGGCACAGCGGTGGCATTATTATGTGGGGGCACAGTGGTGGCATTATTATGTGGGGGCACAGTGGTGGCATTATTATGCGGGGGGCACAGTGGTGGCATTATTATATGGGGGCACAGTGGTGGCATTATTATGCGGGGGGCACAGTGGTGGCATTATATGGGGGCACAGTGGTGGAATTATTATGCGAGGGGCACAGTGGTGGCATTATTATGTGGGTGCACAGTGGTGGCATTATTATGTGGGGCACAGTGGTGGGCATTATTATGTGGGGGCACAGTGGTGGCATTATTATGTGGGGACACAGTGGTGGCATTATTATGTGGAGGCACAGTGGTGGCATTATCATGTGGGGGCACAGTGGTGGCATTATGTGGGGGCACGATGGTGGCATTATTATGTGGGGGCACAGTGGTGGCATTACTATGTGGGGGCATGGTGGTGGCATTATTATGTAAGGGCACAGTGGTGGCATTATTATGTGGGGGCACAGTGGTGGGCATTATTATGTGGGAGCACAGTGGTGGCATAATTATGTGGGGGCACAGTGGTGGCATTATTATGTGTGGGCACAGTGGTGGCATTATTATGGGGGGGCAAAGTGGTGTCATTATGTGGGGGCACAGTGATGGTATTATTATGTGAGGGCACAGTGGTGGCATTATTATATGAGGGCACAGTGGTGGCATTATTATGTGAGGGCACAGTGGTGGCATTATTATGTGGGGGCACAGTGATGGGCATTATTATGTGAGGGGGCACAGTGGTGGCATTATTATGTGAGGGCACAGTGGTGGCATTATTATGTGGGGGCAGCGGTGGCATTATTATGTGGGGGCACAGTGGTGGCATTATTATGTGGGGGACAGTGATGGGCATTATTATGTGAGGGGGCACAGTGGTGGCATTATTATGTGGGGGCACAGTGGTGGCATTATTAGGCGGGGGTCACAGTGGTGGGCATTATTATGTGGGGGCACAGTGGTGGCATTATTACGTGGGGACACAGTGGTGGCATTATTATGTGGGGGCACAGTGGTGGCATTATTATGTGGGGGCACAGTGGTGGCATTATTATGTGGGGGCACAACAGTGGCATTATGTGGGGGCACAGTGGCATTATTATGCGGGGGTCACAGTGATGGGCATTATTATGTGGGGGCACAGTGGTGGCATTATTACGTGGGGACACAGTGGTGGCATTATTATGTGGGGGCAGAGTGGTGGCATTATTATGTGGGGGCACAGCAGTGGCATTATGTGGGGGCACAGTGGTGGCATTATTATGCGGGGGACCCAGTGGTGGCATTATTATGTGGGGACACAGTGGTGGCATTATTATGTGGGGGCACAGCAGTGGCATTATGTGGGGGCACAGTGGCATTATTATGCGGGGGTCACAGTGATGGGCATTATTATGTGGGGGCACAGTGGTGGCATTATTACGTGGGGACACAGTGGTGGCATTATTATGTGGGGGCACAGTGGTGGCATTATTATGTGGGGGCACAGCAGTGGCATTATGTGGGGGCACAGTGGTGGCATTATTATGCGGGGGACCCAGTGGTGGGATTATTATGTGGGGGCACAGCAGTGGCATTATGTGGGGGCACAGTGGTGGCATAATTATGCGGGGGTCACAGTGGGGGGCACAGTGGTGGGCACAGTGGTGGAAGTATTATGTGAGGGGGCACAGTGGTGGCATTATTATGTGGGGGCACAGTGATGGCATTATTATGTGGGGGCACAGTGGTGGCATTATTATGCGGGGGTCACAGTGATGGGCATTATTATGTGGGGGCACAGTGGTGGCATTATTACGTGGGGACACAGTGGTGGCATTGTTATGTGGGGGCACAGTGGTGGCATTATTATGTGGGGGCACAGTGGTGGCATTATTACGTGGGGACACAGTGGTGGCATTGTTATGTGGGGGGGCACAGTGGTGGCATTATTATGTGGGACACTAAGAGGAGCCATTATTGTGCCAAACAGCAGGTGCAGTAATAGCGGCACATACAACAACAGCGTCTCAGCATTGGATTGAGTAGTTTGTGCAGGGTGGAAATAGATGGGGATGATACTGGAAATATGAGGAGTTGAATGTGTTTTTGTTGTAATCCTTCCAAACGAGCCGTGGCTGGAAAAACTTATCATGTCGGTCTGGGACAAATGGAAAAGACGGGAAAAGTGAACTACTCCATCAGAGAGAACGTCAGCTGCAAGTCACTGTCTATAACTGTACTGTGATCACTTATATGCTCTACCAGTATATGGTCACCATATGGCGGTAATACCAGTGTTGGTCTTGGGATAGTGATTTATTTTCAGTAACAGCACGGTCATCTGCTGAGATTCCTCTATACCGACAGTTAGGGTCCACCTCCGTATTTGTAATCAGGGCTACATGATTGGGGGTCCACAAAGATGTTTCGCCACCCCTTTCCCCCCAGAGATGAACCCCTAGCTACGCCTCTACAATGAACCATAAATATGTCAATAATACGACTGAGAAAGACTTAAGACATTGTTTTGAGTTGACTCGAGATGGTCGGACTGGCTGGTCCTACAATCCCCTAGTAGACAATTTGCTTGGCGGCTTCTATGCAGCCGGTGGATCATTGTTCGATTCTATCAAGAGAATTAATAACTTTATAATTATATTCTAGTGTTCGGTTACTACTAGTTGAACCTTCTAGATTTCCTTCGTTGTCTTTCAACCTTAAAATTAGAAAACTATGAAATTATTATTTTTGTTTTCCAGCTGGCCAATAGGACAAGTCTCTCATTATGTGCCGGTATAGAGACACCATCCAAATCGGTCAGTATCAGATTTGCTTTGATGTCTGACGATCAGATTAAATAAAGTACACATTTTTTTTTTTTTAACATTTTTATCTCATTTTATTCTTTTCTTAGATTTTACATTTCCAGAGCTTTTTTCCAAAACCACCACAAGGTGATGATCCTTTTTGTAATTCCTCTCGCTTTCTCATCTGTCCGAGACTTTCCACTTTTAATTCATAGATATTTAGAGGAAGAAATGTCACCTGTGACTCCAGCATATTCTGATGAATCACATTGCCTTTAGGCTCTCAGGTTAGTCAGAGACGATTGATTTCTCCGACTTTTTGATGTAATAACCCTCCGTGAAGCTTTTCATTGCGGTCACCAAACCTTTGACACTGGGTCGGGCGGTGGAGTGATCGCTGTCTGAATGTCTTTGAGTTATATCAATAGTTAAGATTGAAGAGGCAATAACCCTAGAAGTCTTCATTCATGGATGGAGATGAGCCTTGAAAGACAGGAGTTTTTGAGGTTATGTATTTTATTTCCAGCAACTCATATATGGTGGCACTACTGTCACACACTCAATAGTCCCTGTGCCCAGTGGAGCTTACAGTTTATTTTTTTCTCTGTCAGTTGCACATACAGTACATGAACCAAGACCAAGTTTTTAAAGAAAAAACGCAACATACTGAATATGCTTTTGGGGTGGAGGTCAAGAGAATCCAGCGGAAGCTTATGAGAACTCTATATGAACATGCAAGTCTGTAATGACCATGGTTGGATCCATAACCAGATCCTCAGCACATGCAAATCTGTAATGACCATGATTGGAACCATAACCAGATCTTCAGCACATGCAAGTCTGTAATGACCATGGTTGGATCCATAACCAGATCCTCAGCACATGCAAGTCTGTAATGACTATGGTTGGAACCATAACCAGATCCTCAGCACATGCAAGTCTGTAATGACCATGGTTGGAACCATAACCAGATCCTCAGCACATGCAAGTCTGTAATGACCATGGTTGGATCCATAACCAGATCCTCAGCACATGCAAATCTGTAATGACCATGATTGGAACCATAACCAGATCCTCAGCACATGCAAGTCTGTAATGACCATGGTTGGAACCATAACCAGATCCTCAGCACATGCAAGTCTGTAATGACCATGGTTGGATCCATAACCAGATCCTCAGCACATGCAAGTCTGTAATGACCATGGTTGGAACCATAACCAGATCCTCAGCACATGCAAGTCTGTAATGACCATGGTTGGATCCATAACCAGATCCTCAGCACATGCAAGTCTGTAATGACCATGGTTGGAACCATAACCAGATCCTCAGCACATGCAAGTCTGTAATGACCATGGTTGGATCCATAACCAGATCCTCAGCACATGCAAGTCTGTAATGACCATGGTTGGATCCATAACCAGATCCTCAGCACATGCAAGTCTGTAATGACCATGGTTGGATCCATAACCAGATCCTCAGCACATGCAAGTCTGTAATGACCATGGTTGGAACTATAACCAGATCCTCAGCACATGCAAGTCTGTAATGACCATGGTTGGATCCATAACCAGATCCTCAGCACATGCAAGTCTGTAATGACCATGGTTGGATCCATAACCAGATCCTCAGCACATGCAAGTCTGTAATGACCATGGTGGGATCCATAACCAGATCCTCAGCACATGCAAGTCTGTAATGACCATGGTTGGATCCATAACCAGATCCTCAGCACATGCAAGTCTGTAATGTCCATGGTTGGAACCATAACTAGATCCTCAGCACATGCAAGTCTGTAATGACCATGGTTGGAACCATAACCAGATCCTCAGCACATGCAAGTCTGCAATGACCATGGTTGGATCCATAACCAGATCCTCAGCACATGCAAGTCTGTAATGACCATGGTTGGATCCATAACCAGATCCTCAGCACATGCAAGTCTGTAATGACCATGGTTGGATCCATAACCAGATCCTCAGCACATTCAAGTCTGTAATGACCATGGTTGGTTCCATAACCAGATCCTCAGCACATGCAAGTCTGTAATGACCATGGTTGGAACCATAACCAGATCCTCAGCACATGCAAGTCTGTAATGACTATGGTTGGAACCATAACCAGATCCTCAGCACATGCAAGTCTGTAATGACCATGGTTGGAACCATAACCAGATCCTCAGCACATGCAAGTCTGCAATGACCATGGTTGGATCCATAACCAGATCCTCAGCACATGCAAGTCTGTAATGACCATGGTTGGATCCATAACCAGATCCTCAGCACATGCAAGTCTGTAATGACCATGGTGGGATCCATAACCAGATCCTCAGCACATGCAAGTCTGTAATGACCATGGTTGGATCCATAACCAGATCCTCAGCACATGCAAGTCTGTAATGTCCATGGTTGGAACCATAACTAGATCCTTAGCACATGCAAGTCTGTAATGACCATGGTTGGAACCATAACCAGATCCTCAGCACATGCAAGTCTGCAATGACCATGGTTGGATCCATAACCAGATCCTCAGCACATGCAAGTCTGTAATGACCATGGTTGGATCCATAACCAGATCCTCAGCACATGCAAGTCTGTAATGACCATGGTTGGATCCATAACCAGATCCTCAGCACATTCAAGTCTGTAATGACCATGGTTGGTTCCATAACCAGATCCTCAGCACATGCAAGTCTGTAATGACCATGGTTGGATCCATAACCAGATCCTCAGCACATGCAAGTCTGTAATGACCATGGTTGGATCCATAACCAGATCCTCAGCACATGCAAGTCTGTAATGACCATGGTTGGATCCATAACCAGATCCTCAGCACATGCAAGTCTGTAATGACCATGGTTGGATCCATAACCAGATCCTCAGCACATGCAAGTCTGTAAGACCATGGTTGGATCCATAACCAGATCCTCAGCACATGCAAGTCTGTGATGACCATGGTTGGATCCATAACCAGATCCTCAGCACATGCAAGTCTGTAATGACCATGGTTGGATCCATAACCAGATCCTCAGCACATGCAAGTCTGTAATGACCATGGTTGGATCCATAACCAGATCCTCAGCACATGCAAGTCTGTAATGACCATGGTTGGATCCATAACCAGATCCTCAGCACATTCAAGTCTGTAATGACCATGGTTGGTTCCATAACCAGATCCTCAGCACATGCAAGTCTGTAATGACCATGGTTGGATCCATAACCAGATCCTCAGCACATGCAAGTCTGTAATGACCATGGTTGGATCCATAACCAGATCCTCAGCACATGCAAGTCTGTAATGACCATGGTTGGATCCATAACCAGATCCTCAGCACATGTAAGTCTGTGATGACCATGGTGGGATCCATAACCAGATCCTCAGCACATGCAAGTCTGTAATGACCATGGTTGGATCCCTAACCAGATCCTCAGCACATGCAAGTCTGTGATGACCATGGTTGGATCCATAGCCAGATCCTCAGCACTCATGGACAATGATGACAAACACTCAACCACCATTCTTTAAATTAAAAGGATAGGAGGTACTGACCTCACTCCAAAAGTTCTACTTAACTAATCCATGCTGACCACAATCTTCTTGCTTGCTGTTCCTGCAGTAATCTTCTTATGAGGTTTTTGGGCAGTTGTCATCTCCAGTCTGGAAACCCATGCACCATAGTCATTGCCAATACGTCAATGGACACACGTGATTGAACGCATCCATCCCTTCTGCACAGTGCAGATTTGGAGTGTCATGAAGTGTCATGAAGTGGCTGACAGAGGTTTCAGGTGACTTAGTTGTAGCAGGCTCACCATCTTTAACTGCTGTCCTTCCGTGAGGAATCTTTCTAGAAAGCCAGGCCCTGTTTACCGCTCACAGGAATTTGGAATTCATCATCCCCCTACTCTCCATGTCAAATATCGTAACCTTCGGCACAAGAAACCTTCTGAAAGAGTTGGTTTCTGGAAGGTTTTAGGAAGCTTCAGCAGTGCTTGGGAGATTTTACAACTCAACTTTACAGGGAGTCTGGTAGGTCTACACTTTTTCCAGAAGCCTCTTGGACATTCCTTGAGATTTAGCAAGAGTAGTCAAGTCGTTGATGGTGCCTGGAGCTCTGCTGTTAGATTACAGATGCTACAAATATTAGTTCAAAGCAGCTGGAGTTGAGCGGATAAGCCAACAGGTGCCACCTACCCAATCTGCTTTAACCACCAGCATTGAATGATATGGTGGTGGGGCTTATATGTCTCCTATGCTTAAAGGCTTCACAGCAACTACAAGCACCACAACTAACTTACTGTTCCATGGTCCCATTTGCACTGAAAACTTGATGATTACCTTTAGCCACCACTAGGGGAAACATCAGAGCTCTGTGCATACTGGCTATTCATTGCACTCAATAATACCACAGTATGCAGTGAGCTCCTCGGTTCCCCCTAGTGGTGGATGTAGGTAACCAAGGTATATTCATTTAGGTGTCTTGTAGACATATTTTTAAAAAGTCTAGAAAAGTGAATAAAAGGAGCATCTATCTACAGTATCTATCTATCTACAGTATGTATCTACCTACAGTATCTATCTATTTATCTACAGTGTCTATTATTCTGTTTTATTCTCTTTTGCCCTGACATCACTGGCTTCTTCTATAGTAAATCATCCTCATCTCCTCTTTTACATACTATGGTGGAGCTCGGCATCTTCAGAGGGGATACAGAGCTGGGGGCAGGGGAAGGTTGGCTTTGAATCTAACCTGAATTCTCAGTAGGAGGCCAGGAACATGTCAAATTAAGTTCTGCAATTGTAAAAAAAAGACATAAAACAGAACATATACACAGTGGATCTAAAAGGTTTAGACACCCCTGATTCAATGGCAGGTTTTTGCCATGTAAAATACGTTTACCAAGAAAAATAATTTCAGAACTTTTTCCACCTTTAATGTCACCCATAATCTGTACAAAGCCAGTAAGAAACAAACTTCAATGTTTTTCAGGTGAAAAAAGAAAAAGAATTAAACATGTGGTTGCATAAATCTGCACACCCTTATCTAATACTTTGTTGAAGTCCCCATTGGAACATTCAGTGTTTTTGGCTCGGAGGCTGTCAGTGCAGCACATCTAGAATTGGCGATCTTCGCCCGCTCTCCCTTGCAGTAGTTCCAGATCTGTCAGATTGCAGGGGAATCTCCTGTGTACAGCGCCCTCTTCAGATCACCAAAGATCGTCACTTGGGTTCAAGTCTGGACACATGCTGGGACATTACCAAACTTTCATTGTCTTCTTTTTGTGGTGATTTGTAGGTCACTTAGGGTTGTTGTCCCTGACAGGTTGAAATTCCTCTTCATCTTCAGCTTTTTAGCAGAGACCTAAAGGTTCTGTTATAAAATTGTCTGATATTTGGAGCTGTTCATAATTCCCTCCTCCTTTATTAAAGTCTCAGTTCCAGCTGCCAAAAAAACATCTCCAAAGCACAATGCAGCCTCCACCATGCCTCACTGTGGGGATGGTGATCTTCTGGTGATG
Organism: Phyllobates terribilis; assembly: GCF_046119375.1. NCBI lineage: Eukaryota > Metazoa > Chordata > Amphibia > Anura > Dendrobatidae > Phyllobates > Phyllobates terribilis. The sequence goes on from NW_027362762.1 coordinate 5,955,767, forward strand.
CGCAGTGTTGGTTTTGCAGCTCTTAGACTTATGGCCAAAAGCTCCCCCTTGGTCTCCCTCAGCTTTTGGCAAACTTGATGAAGGTTTTTGGCAAAACATAGCTGGGCTTGGATGTTTTTCTTTGTAAGAAAAGTCTCCATTTTGTTACCCTCCTACTCAGGCCAGACACATGGAGAATATGGGAGATTGTTGTCACATGCAGTACACAGCCATTACTGGCCAACAATTTTTGCAGCTCCTTCAATGTTGTTGTAGGACTCTTGGCAGCCTCCTGGACCAATTCTTATTTTGCAATTTCATCAATTTTCCAGAGACATCCAGTTCTAGATAACACCACTGTTGGGCCAAATTTCAGCCATTTCTTGACATCCATGGAAGATCTAATGTCTGGGAAATGTGTTTGTCTCTTCTCCTTTTTCATAACTTTCCACAATGAGATCCTTTGCTGTGTTGTCATCTGTTTACGGACCAGAAAATGTCAGGAAAATCCTACTAGAGCAGAGACACTTTCTCTGAGGTTAATCAGGATCACTGGAAATGACAGCGGCCGAGCGCTGTCTACAATGTAATATGAGGGTAAATGGGATTTGGTGCTTCTGAACACAACCACATCCCCAATTATAAGAGAGTGTTCACACTTTTGTAACCACATTATTGTATTTTTTTATTTGCATTTCTCCCTCAAAATGATTTCAATTTGCATCTCAATGGATTTGTACAGATTTTGTGCGACATTAAAGGTGGAAAAAGTTCTGAAATGATTCTTCTTGGTAGAAACTTTTTCCTTGACAAAAACCCTTGCATTTTATCAGGGGTGTGTAGACTTTTTATATACACTTCATATATAAATATGCATGTACTGTATATAGTAACTTGAATGACAACTTTTTTTTAAGGCCCCAGCCTTTTTTTGAAACTTGACTTGTTGCTATGGTATAATTGTGGGGAAGGACTTCTCGGCCCATCCTGGCTCCTCAGAAACCTGTAGCCAGATGACCTCTTCCTATCAGGCTGGTGGAGATGCAGTAATGTTGGGGGAAGTTTTTCTTGGTGCACACTGACTCCTTGGTCATCTGTGGATGTCAGGTTGGTGGAAGTGCAGTAATGTTGAGGGAGGGTTTTCTTGGTGCTCCCTGGCTCCTCTGAAACCTGTAGATGGATGATCACATCCTTCCAGTCTGGTGGAGGTGCAGTAATGTTGGGGGAAGTTTTTCTTGGTGCAAACTGGCTCCTCGGTCACCCGTGGATGTCAGGCTAATGGAGGTGCAGTAATGTTGGGGGAGGGTGTCTTGGTGGTCACTGATTCCTCAGACACCTGTGGTTGTCAGGCTGGTGGAGGTGCAGTAATGTTGGGGAGGGTTGCTTGGTGGACACTGGCTCCTCAGACATCTGTGGTTGTCAGGCTGGTGGAGGTTCAGTAATGTTGGGGGAGGGTTTCTTGGTACACTTTGACTCCTCAGACACCTGTGGTTGTCAGGCTAATGGAGTTGAAGTAATGTTGGGGAGGGTTTCTTGTTGGACACTGGCTCTTCAGACACCTGTGGTTGTCAGGCTGGTGGAGGTACAATAATGTTGGGGGAGGGTTTCTTGGTGGACACTGACTCCTCAGACATCTGTGGTTGTCAGGCTGGTGGAGGTGCAGTAATGTTGGGGGAGGGTTTCTTGGTGGACACTGGCTCTTCAGACACCTGTGGTTGTCAGGCTGGTGGAGGTACAGTAATGTTGGGGGAGGGTTTCTTGGTGGACACTGGCTCCTCAGACACCTGTGGTTGTCAGGCTGGTGGAGGTACAGTAATGTTGGGGGAGGGTTTCTTGGTGGACACTGGCTCCTCAGACACATGTGGTTGTCAGGCTGGTGGAGGTGCAGTAATGTTGGGGGAGGGTTTCTTGGTGGACCCTGACTCCTCAGACACCTGTGGACGTCAAGCTGGTGGAGGAGCATTCAGTGCACTCCATTTGTATTCTGTCTCTATTGATTAATGACTTGAGTTTCGATCATTTGCATGCCTGTGTTGTGTACTCGGCTCTGCAGCTATCTGCTCTCAATGTAATTTATATAAACGTTTCATGAAGTCAATGAGGCAGTGAGCAATGTTCTCTGCTGCTTTATTACTGCCATTGTGGATACATCGAATTTCTATATGACTCAATTAAAAGTTCTGGTAATGATGAGACTGAGACATTATTACTAAGTCCGTCCTCATCCATCACCGGCAGCTTCCATTATACTTTTATGATCGAGAAGGGAACTTAGAGTTCGAGGCAAGTTTGGAGCCCCTGGAAAGACAAGAAATTTTCAGTGATGCTGGTGCCACAGATCAAAGAGAGAAGTTTACCCTCAGAAGTGATGTACAGTGGGTTCACAGCAAGGGGAGGCACTGCTGCTTTCATAGGGACCTGTTGATGAACTATGGAGTATAGTGATAATTGTGGATGACATGAGGGGTAAGATGGGGATTGTGGCTATCATGAGCACTTTGAGGCTTGTAGAATGGATATTTTGGCTACAGAAGGAGGTAATATTAGAGTCAAAATTGACATTGCGGCTGTCGTCTGCCATTATTACTGGTTTGCTTTGTGGCTGGCACAAGACATTCAGGCTATCATGAGTGTTACGCACACGCCCGGACTATTTGGCGTGAGCGTGGTTAGTGATCCCACTGGACCATGAGCCGAGGAGTGCCTGGAGGGGTGTGACTAAGTATCAACTCGGTCCGACCAAGGTCGCACAGCGGCTCAGTCGACTCCGTGAACCAGGGAGGAACCGAGCAGAGGGACCAGGTGCTACTCCAGGTCAGACCCCGGTCACAGCTGTTGACCCACAACGGGGGATGCAGGAACGGGCAGGCACAGCTGGTATGCAGACAGGTGGGTACTGGCAGGCACGGCTGGTATGCAGACAGGCGGGTTCTGGCAGGTAAAAACGCAGGCTGGATAGGGACCAGTACAGACTGGGATTCAGGAACAGAGCCGCGGGTGCGGTGGACTAGCAGAGCAGAACCGCCGGTGTGGTGAACAAACAGAGCGGAGCAAAACCGCAGGTGCGGTGAACAAGCAGAGTGGAGCAAAAAGCAGGTGCGGCGAACAAGCAGAGCGGAGTGAAATCGCAGGTGCGGTAAACTAGCAGAGCGGAGTGAAACTGCAGGTGCGGTGAACAAGCAGAGCAGAGCGGAACCGCAGGTGCGGTGAAAAAGCAGAGCAGAGCGGAACCGCAGGTGCGGTGAACAAACAGAGCAGAGCGGAACTGCAGGTGCAGTGAACAAGCAGAGCAGAGCGGAACCGCAGGTGCGGTGAACAAGCAGAGCGGAATCGCAGGTGCGGTGAACAAGCAGAGCAGAGCGGAACCGCAAGTGCGGCGAACAAGCAGAGCAGAGCGGAACCTCAGGCGCGGCGAACAAGCAGAGCTGAGCGGAACCGCGGGTACGGTGAACAAGCAGTGCAGAGCGGAACCGCAGGTGCGGCAAACAAGCAGAGCGGAGCGGAACTGCAGGTGCGGTGAACAAGCAGAGCGGAGCGGAACCGCAGGTGCGGTGAACAAGCAGAACAGAGCGGAACCGTAGGTGCGGTGAACAAGCAGAGCAGAGCGGAACCGCACGTGCGGTGAACAAGCAGAGCAGAGCGGAACCGCAAGAGCGGTGAATAAGCAGAGCAGAGCGGAATCGCAGGTGCGGTGAATAAGCAGAGCAGAACGGAACCGCAGGTGCGGTGAACAAGCAGAGCAGAGCGGAACCACAGGTGCGGTGAACAAGGAGAGCAGATACACACAAGGTACTAACAATTAAGTAGCGAGTGGACACTAAACTCACAAACAGAAGTACAGAGACAACGAGTTGGAGCTAGGTGCAGGTTCAGACACTGCAGGAAAAGAGGAGATACGAACATAGAGACAAACAAGTAACGGGCTAAGACACTGTTCAGACAGGAACAAGATACAGGAACGAGCCTGGGAACTCGGCCCCCAGGGTGGTGGAAACAGACTAGAAGTCTCAGATACAGGCAACAGGCTTGGGTATACAGCCCCCAGGGTGGCAGAACAGACTAGGTCACAGATACAGGTTACAGGCCTGGGTATACAGTCCCCAGGGTGGCGGAAACAGACAAGATACAGGACAGGACCTGGCAACTCAGTTGCACAGAACACACTGTAAGAAAGTGTTGCTCAGGCACCCCCTACTGGGTGGAGGGGGTTTAAGTATCCAGTGACTTTAGGCATTAGGCATTAGGAGTGCGCATACAGTAACTATAAGAATCAGACAGTCACCGTGCCGCTGCCCTAAGCAATCAGACAAGAGACACAGCAGGTACTGGAGCAAAGGGTGCAGCCTGGATTGATAGGTAAGATGGCGGTCTTGCATGGTGAGAGGTGGTAAGCCATGCAAGCACACCGCCAGGGATGTTACAATGAGGACTCTGTAACTAACAAAATGGTCTTGGTGGCTGAAAGAAGGGACATTGCAGATGCCATACGATGTAAAATTGTAAATTTAAAGGTGGCTGAGCATTAAACTCTGCACATCATAGCTGGAAGAAGTCTTTATCGTGGTCTGTGCCAGAGGAAAACAAAAGGAAAGTGAATAATTCCTCAGAGATGACATCAACCTGTAACGGGTCTGGGAGGCGGAACCTCTGAGCTACTATACAAGGGGGCAGTCCTTGTAAGGGAGCGGGTGGCGACCAGGGAAGACGGGCAGGAGGTCACAGCAGGTGACCGGGACAGTCTCTGAGTGAACGGGCTGGAGGTCACGGCAAGTGACCGGGGCAGTCTCTGAATGAACGGGCAGATGGTCACGGCAAGTGACCGGGGCAGTCTCTGGATGAACGGGCAGATGGTCACGGCAAGTGACCGGGGCAGTCTCTGGATGAACGGGCAGATGGTCACGGCAAGTGACCGGGGCAGTCTCTGGATGAACGGGCAGATGGTCACGGCAAGTGACCGGGGCAGTCTCTAGGTAAAGGGTTGGTACGACCTGTGGCGGCTGATGATAGACGTGAGCTCCCAGGTGAGCAGGCGAGAGTCTCTGGATGAACGGGTGGTCACAGCATGTGACGGCGGAGCCTCCAGGAAGACCAACAGACAGGCGGCAGATGAGCGCTCCCAGGTGAGCGGGCAGAAGTCTCTGGACAGGAGGGTGGTCACAGCACGTGACGGCAGAGCCTCCAGGTAGGCTAGCAGACAGGCAGCAGATGAGCACTCCCAGGTGAGCGAGCAGGAGTCACTGGACAAGCAGGTGGTCACAGCACGTGACGGCGGAGCCTCCAGGTAGACTAGCAGCCAGGTAGCTGGTGTGTGCTCCCAGGTGAGCGGGCAAGCTGGTCCATAGACAGACTGACAGGAGATGGAAGGCAGACCGTCGGACCTCAGGCAAGCAGGCAGGTGGCTGATGTGCGCTCCCAGGTGAGTGGGCAGGCTGGTCCTTAGACAGACTGACAGGAGTAGTAAGGCAGACCGTCAGACCTCAGACTAGCAGGCAGGTAGCAGATAATCAGGCAGGAATCTGGCAGGTAACTGGCAGGTAACTGGCAGGTAACTGGCAACGGGACCTGAGGGCTGAAGCAGAGTAGTGAACAGTGCAACAACATTGCTCGGGCACCTCCATTTTGGAGGAGGTGCCTTAAATATGGTGAAGTCCTCCGGCCATTGGCCGGGGACTCCTTAGGACGGCGCGCGCGGCCCCTTTAAGAGGGAGGGAGAGCGCGCGCGCGCGCCCTAAGCACAGTGGACGGGAAGGAGCGCGCACTGCCAGCAGAGCGGGAGGAGGACGCCGGGCACGGAGCAGGGAGGTGAGGGGAACAGCGTCCCTGCCTAGCAGAGGGCAGGGATGCCGGCGCTACAGTACCCCCCCCTTTAGGCCCCCCCTTTTTTAGGCCAGACAGAAATTTAGCTAGGATAAGAGGGGCATGGATGTTCTCCCGGGGCTCCCACGTTCTCTCCTCAGGACCAAACCCCCTCCAATCTACTAGAAAAAAGGTCTTTCCTCTTACCCTTTTGGTGGCAAGAATGTTCTCTACCTCAAACTCGTCCTCAGCAGAAACCGGAGCAGGAGGCGTACCTGTAGACTTGGAAAAAGAGTTAAGTACCACAGGTTTGAGGAGAGATACATGGAAGGAGTTAGGGATCCGTAAGTTGGCCGGGAGTTTTAATTTATAGGCCACCGGGTTGATCTGACTGATGACCTCCAGAGGACCGATGAACCGAGGCCCTAACTTGTAAGAAGGTATCTTGAGTCGGACATATTTAGACGAGAGCCAGACTTTATCTCCAGGACGAAATTGCGGAGGATCCAGGCGTTTTTTGTCAGCGTGTCTTTTCATCCGTTCGGACGACTGGAGGAGTGCGGATCGAGTACTCTCCCAAATGGACGAAAATTTGCTAACGAGAGATTCCGCAGCCGGGTTGTCCACAGAGGTGGAGACAGGAAAAGGAATCCGAGGATGCTGACCGAAGACTACAAAAAACGGGGATTTGGAAGAGGATTCGCTCTCGTGATTGTTATAGGAGAACTCGGCCCATGGTAGGAGATCCACCCAGTCAGAACGATGGGCATTAACGAAGTGCCGGAGGTAACTGGTCAGGTTCTGATTGATCCGCTCCACTTGACCATTAGACTGTGGGTGGTAAGCGGAAGAGAAGTCCAGGGTGACGTCTAGCAGTTTACAAGTGGCTCTCCAGAAACGTGAGATGAATTGTACCCCACGATCCGACACGATGTGGAGGGGCAGGCCATGAAGACGGAAGATGTGGCGGATAAAGTCTTTAGCCAGCTCGGGTGCAGACGGGAGACCAGGCAGGGGAATAAAGTGAGCCACCTTGGAAAAGCGGTCAGCGACCACCCAAATGACCGTACAACTGGCAGAGACGGGGAGATCAGTTATGAAGTCCATAGCAATATGCTGCCAGGGGGCAGCAGGCACAGGAAGCGGAAGAAGGCGACCGGCTGGCAGGCGTCTCGGGACTTTGTTGCGGGCGCAGGACACACAGGCAGAAACAAAGTCTATTACGTCCTTGTGCAGGGTAGGCCACCAGTAGTGCCGGGCAATAAGCTGGAGGGTCTTTTTCTGACCGGCGTGGCCAGCTAGTTTAGACGAGTGACCCCAGTGTAAGATCTTCTCCCGATCAGGTACTGATACGAACGTCTTACCGGGAGGGAGACGATTTAGGCTCACGGGAGCCACCTGCATTACTCTGGCGGGATCGATGATATGTTTAGGTTCTTCCTCGAGATCGGACACCAGAAAGGATCGGGACAAGGCATCTGCTTTGACGTTTTTGTCAGCCGGGCGGAAATGAAGAACAAAATCAAAGCGAGCAAAAAACAAGGACCACCGGGCTTGGCGCGGGTTAAGTCTCTGGGCATGCTGGAGGTAAGCCAAGTTCTTGTGGTCAGTGTAAATTATTACCGGGTGAAGAGCCCCCTCGAGTAGGTAACGCCACTCCTCCAATGCCAGTTTGATGGCCAATAACTCTCGGTCTCCTATGGAGTAGTTGCGCTCAGAAGAGGAGAAGAGTTTGGAGAAGAAGCCACAAGTTACCATTCTCCCGGAAGATGATTTTTGAGTAAGTACCGCTCCGGCTCCAGAGGAGGAGGCGTCAACTTCCAGGAAGAACTGCTTGTTGCCGTCCGGGTGATGCAGCACCGGGGCGGAAGAGAAGGCCTGTTTTAGGGAAAGAAAGGCCTCCTCTGCTTCGGGTGGCCACTCTTTGGGATTAGTGCCCTTACGGGTGAGCGCGGAAATTGGGGCAGTCCGGGAAGAGAATTGTGGTATGAAGAGGCGGTAGTAGTTGGCAAAGCCCAGGAATCGCTGAATGGCCTTCAACCCCTCCGGTCGAGGCCATTTCTCGATGGCAGACAGTTTCTCTGGATCCATTCGTAGGCCGGTCTGAGAAATAATGTAGCCCAAAAACGGAAGCGAGGTCTGCTCAAAGAGGCATTTCTCGTATTTAGCGAAGAGGTGATTCTGCCTGAGCCTGAGCAGGACCTGACGAACGTCCCTCCGGTGAGTCTGGAGATCCGGAGAGAAGACCAAGATGTCGTCCAGGTACACCACTACGCAGGAGTAGAGAAGGTCCCGGAAGATGTCATTGACCAACTCTTGAAAGACGGCAGGAGCGTTACAGAGACCAAAGGGCATTACCAGATATTCATAGTGGCCGTCCCGGGTGTTGAATGCCGTCTTCCATTCATCCCCCTGACGGATACGAACCAGGTTGTACGCCCCACGGAGGTCCAGTTTGGTGAAGATTCTAGCCCCCCTCAGACGATCAAATAACTCCGGAATGAGCGGAAGGGGGTACTTATTCTTCACCGTGATCTGGTTAAGGCCTCTATAGTCTATACAGGGACGGAGAGAGCCGTCCTTCTTTTTGACGAAAAAGAAGCCTGCTCCCGCCGGGGAGGTAGATTTCCGGATGAATCCCCTGGCCAGATTCTCCTCAATATATTCGGACATCGACCGGGTCTCAGCAGCGGATAAAGGATAAATACGCCCACGGGGAGGAGTAGTACCAGGTAACAGGTCGATAGGGCAGTCGTATGGTCTATGAGGAGGTAGTGTCTCTGCTTCCTTTTTATTAAAGACATCAGCATAAGACCAATAAGGAATCGGAAGTCCAGGTAGATTAGCTGGGGTAGGAGAAGGACGGACGGGAACCAGACAGGTATTATTGCAGTCCTGTCCCCAGCGAAGGACTTCTCCGGTCTGCCAGTCAAGCACGGGTGCATGTCTCTGGAGCCAAGGTAGGCCTAGCAAGAGGGCGTGAGAGAGTCCAGGCAGAACATGAAAGGAGATACTCTCAGAATGCAGCATTCCCACCTGCAGAGTAATGGATTCGGTGATGAGTTGGATGGGGCGTGGTAAGAGACCCCCATCCACGGCAGCAACAGACAAGGGCACAGCCAGAGGTTTGGTGGGGATGCGGTATTTCTCTACCAGGGACTGTGAAATAAGATTCCCGGCTGCTCCAGAGTCAAGTTGGGCTAGTTCGAAATAACGGTTCTCCCCGCAGACGATTGAGACTGACAGCAGCAGAGATGGAGAGGATTTATTCTTGTCTAGGTTGACCTCTCTGAGCGAACCTAGACACAGGCGTTTCCCGACCTCTCCGGGCAGGCACGGATCCGGTGCTCCCTACTGCCACAGTAGAAGCAGCTCCCTTCGGCACGGCGTAAGTCCTGATGGGTTTTGACCATCTTGGTCTGGTCAACCTGCATAGACTCAGGAGAGTGTACCTGGGTAGAGACGGAGGGAGTGACGGGTTTCTGAAAAGTAGGAGCTAGACGTGGAAACCTCCTCTCACGGGTGACCTCTTTCGCACGCTCCTGGAACCGTAGGTCAATCCGGGTGGCAAGAGTTATTAGGTCATCGAGAGTGGTAGGAATGTCCCGACCGGCAAGTTCATCTTTAATACGGCCGGACAGACCCTCCCAGAAGACGGATACCAGAGCGTCGTTATCCCAGGCCAGCTCCGAGGCAAGGGTATGGAACCGTATGGCATATTGGCCCACGGTGAGACTTCCCTGACGGAGGCGTAGCAGTGATGATGCGGATGAGGTCTTCCGTCCGGGTTCGTCGAAGACTTTCCGGAAAGCCGTGAGAAAAGCAGGCAAGTTGGACACCAGGGGGTCTCCTCTCTCCCATAGAGTATTTAGCCAGGCCAGGGCCTCCCCGGTGAGATGGGACATGATGAATGCAATTTTGGCCCGGTCGGAGTTAAACTGGTGGGACAATAGTTCAAAGTGCAGGGTGCACTGATTTATAAAGCCCCGAGCCTGGGTGGAGTCGCCTCCGAAGCGAGGAGGTGCAGAAAGCCGGGGTCCGGGGTAGGATACCATGGTATTAGTGGGCAGCGGAGCTGCCGGATTGCGAGACATGGCACTGGCGGAGGTTGCTGGTGGAGCAGTCAGAGTGTCCAGGCGAGTATTGACATTCCGCAGGTGACCCAGGATGGACTCCTGTTGGGACCTTTGACGGGACAGTTCATGACACAGGTCCGAGAGCGAGGGAGCTTGGGTGCCACCGGGTTCCATGGCCCGAGCAAACTGTAACGGGTCTGGGAGGCGGAACCTCTGAGCTACTATACAAGGGGGCAGTCCTTGTAAGGGAGCGGGTGGCGACCAGGGAAGACGGGCAGGAGGTCACAGCAGGTGACCGGGACAGTCTCTGAGTGAACGGGCTGGAGGTCACGGCAAGTGACCGGGGCAGTCTCTGAATGAACGGGCAGATGGTCACGGCAAGTGACCGGGGCAGTCTCTGGATGAACGGGCAGATGGTCACGGCAAGTGACCGGGGCAGTCTCTGGATGAATGGGCAGATGGTCACGGCAAGTGACCGGGGCAGTCTCTGGATGAACGGGCAGATGGTCACGGCAAGTGACCGGGGCAGTCTCTAGGTAAAGGGTTGGTACGACCTGTGGCGGCTGATGATAGACGTGAGCTCCCAGGTGAGCAGGCGAGAGTCTCTGGATGAACGGGTGGTCACAGCATGTGACGGCGGAGCCTCCAGGAAGACCAACAGACAGGCGGCAGATGAGCGCTCCAAGGTGAGCGGGCAGAAGTCTCTGGACAGGAGGGTGGTCACAGCACGTGACGGCAGAGCCTCCAGGTAGGCTAGCAGACAGGCAGCAGATGAGCACTCCCAGGTGAGCGAGCAGGAGTCACTGGACAGGCAGGTGGTCACAGCACGTGACGGCGGAGCCTCCAGGTAGACTAGCAGGCAGGTAGCTGGTGTGTGCTCCCAGGTGAGCTGGCAAGCTGGTCCATAGACAGACTGACAGGAGATGGAAGGCAGACCGTCGGACCTCAGGCAAGCAGGCAGGTGGCTGATGTGCGCTCCCAGGTGAGCGGGCAGGCTGGTCCTTAGACAGACTGACAGGAGTAGTAAGGCAGACCGTCGGACCTCAGACTAGCAGGCAGGTAGCAGATAATCAGGCAGGAATCTGGCAGGTAACTGGCAGGTAACTGGCAGGTAACTGGCAACGGGACCTGAGGGCTGAAGCAGAGTAGTGAACAGTGCAACAACATTGCTCGGGCACCTCCATTTTGGAGGAGGTGCCTTAAATATGGTGAAGTCCTCCGGCCATTGGCCGGGGACTCCTTAGGACGGCGCGCGTGGCCCCTTTAAGAGGGAGGGAGAGCGCGCGCGCCCTAAGCACAGTGGACGGGAAGGAGCGCGCACTGCCAGCAGAGCGGGAGGAGGACGCCGGGCACGGAGCAGGGAGGTGAGGGGAACAGCGTCCCTGCCTAGCAGAGGGCAGGGACGCCGGCGCTACACAACCATTATATGTAATTGGGATTTATCCTCCGACTGATCCATTCTGTATTTACCTGCACAATGTAGGGGGTTAATGAAGCCACAAGCTCATCAGATCAGCCCTAAAGTGACAGCACCATCTGTCCATGATGAATATGACACAAATGTGACGTAATCCACCGCTATGTATGATCACCATTGTCCCTAATCTTGTAGAAATATAACCGGATCATTTCATCTGAAGTCTTCATTCCGACAGCACCAAGAAGATTAATTCTCCAAGATCAATGACTCAAAGCGAAATGTAAAGAAGAAAAGAACATTGTGAAGTGATGTCATGGCAGCAGGCCCCCTGTACGATGTGTGGTGTGGTGCCCCTGAGGGTCCAGTCGCCACAGAGGTACTGCATCTCACCCAGAGGTGTGGTATCCCCTTCTCTCAGGTAAGGAGGGAGTGCTGCCCGGAACCCCAACACTCACATTCAACACTACACTGCTCCAGGCCGGCTGGAAGGGCAAGATGCACTGTGTTCCTGCTGAGCCCTGTCCCTGGATGGAGTGGGGGGAACCCAAAGGTAGGGGGAACCAGTAGTGGGTGTGGGTGGAGGAAGCAGTTTAGCGAAGCATCATAGAAGGAGGTATAAAAAGGGAAGCCATCTTAGGGTGGCAGTTCAGTCAGTGGCTGAAGTCAGTTAGGGAGCAGAGTCTCTTTAGGAGCTCTGCTCCATAAGTAGGGCCCAGTCCTAGAGGCCCAGGAGGGGAGCAGAGGAGTAGGCTCCGATCTAAAGAAGGGATCCCAGGGGGTACGACGAGTGCAGGATGGCACCCGTACGCCCCGAATCTGTCAGAAGACAGAGGGATCGTAGGCCGCAAGAAGGGGACCGGCCCCTGGGCTAGTCGTGTAACTTCAAGTCCAGGCTGGAAAAACCGGAGGCTTCTGGCTTTCAGAGTCCAGTTGCTGAAGCCCTATTCTAATCCCCGTGAGGGTCAAGCAGGTCTGGGAACTCCAGTAAGACAGGTGGGACCTAAGAGAACCCGAGCGGGATTGAGAGTGGGCAAGCGCAGGGCAGGAGGGAGAAAGACCCAGCGTGAAGATGGTCTAGCTAGGAACACAAGAAAGCGGGGTTCCGTCAGGTGCTCCTAATCTGCCTGGGGGAGAGCTGGACCCCTGCCTGGTGAACGCAGTGCGACGTGGGAGGCTGGCACCCGTACAGTGCACCAGTGGAACTGTCATAAGATCTGTGAGTAAAGACTTGGATGACTGCACCATACTGCCTCCGTCCATTATTTCAGCTGCTCCATCTTTCCCTCCCTGCACTACAACGCCCAGCGCAACTCACACTATCTACACTGCCCTGGAGCTAGCTCTGCCTGTGGAGAGCCACACCATCCCTGCTGCCGTAACACCAGCTCCAGAGGACTGCTCCGCAGAGGCGGCTCCCTTTAGCCGCATTCCACAGGTGGCGTCACGAACACTATTCCAAAACCCCATATAAACCTAAAATCCCCTTCCTTTTTGGTTGACCGCCCTGGGCTAGAGAGGCCCAGGAGGTGAGACTGAAGAGAGGAGAGGAGCAGGAAGGAAGGCTCCAGAAGGAAAGAAAGGATCCTAGGGGTACGGGAAGTGCTGCCGGCTACCTGACGCGTCCCCTGGGCGGTGGGGTACTCGGTGTCGGGCCGGTCATTGCTAAGGGAGATGTCACAGTGGCGGTGACCCGGTCCATGACCCAGGGCGGTCAATAAAAAGGGGAATATTATTTACAGGGGATTATAGTTTTTATATAATGTTCGTGACGCCACCTGTGGTATGCGGCTAAATGGAGCCGCCGCTGCGGAGCAGGTCCTCTGGAGCTGTTGTTAATGCAGCAGAGTTGGTTCAGCTCTCCACAGGCAGAGCTTAGCTCCAGGGCAGTGTAGATGTTGCTGTTATGGAAGTAGCACTTGTGGTGCAGTGTAGTGCAGGGGGTGATGGCGCAGCAGTAATAAGTGACCGAGACAGTGGGGTGCAGTCTTTCGAATTTACTCACAGTTCTCACTTTGCTCCTGGTTACAACTGCAGGTCATAACTTCAAATTCTGCATTCACCGGGCAGGGGCTCAGCCAACCCTCAGGTACCTCCGGAGTACATAACAGGATCCCCTTCTGTGTGTTCCTTCTGGCCGTCTCCCTGCACCTCACACCTAGTGTCCCAATCCAGTGACCGCGGATCTTGCCGGGCGACGTCTTCTCTGTCCCCTGGGTCCTCTATGGCCACCTTCTTGGTAAGACAGATGTGGCTTGTGGCTGCAGTACCTGAAATACTGCAGCCTCCGGTTTCCTAGTTGAGGCTTAAAGAACTCCGCTAGTTTAGGGACTGGTGCCATCTGTGGGACCTGACCCCTCCACATCCTGACAGATTCGGTCGTACGGGTGGCCTCCAGCACTACCCATACCCCTAGGGTCCCTTCCACATTCCTGGAGCCTCTCCTGCTCCTCTCTCTCTCTCTTCAGTCTTGGGCCTCTCTGGCTTGGCCCTCCTCCTGAGCAGAGCTCCTACAGAGCTCCTGCTCTTCTAACTGTCCTCCTCTGACTGAACTGCTCAGAACTCCCAAGATGGCTCCTCTCTTTATACTATTCCTAACAAGTGCTCCCCTGATTTACTTCTTCCTCCCACACCCACTACATGGTTCCCCCTACTTTGGTTCCCCCCACTCCTGCCAGGGACAGGGCTCAGCAGGGAAGTGACGCATCTTGCCCCTCCTGCTGGTCTGGCGTAGTGTAGTGTTGGATGCAGGTGTTTGGGTCCTGGGCAGTACTTCTTCCTTACCTGAAAGTGAGATACCACACCTCTGGGTGAGATGCAGTACCTCTGTGGCGACTGAACCCGCAGGGGCGCCACATACCCATACGCCCGAATCTACCAGGAGTGGAAGGATCAGGCCGCAGAGGGGACTGGCCCCTAACTAGTGAGAATTGCAATATTTAACTAGAAACCAGAGGCTTCTACATTTCCAGGGTGTAGTTGCCACAGCCGAAATTAATCGCCAAAAAGGTAGCCACACAGGATCCAGGGAACTCCAGGTTGCCCGCCAAGATCTGAGGTTACCGGCTTGGGACACTGTTTGCGAGGCGCAGGGCAGGAGGGTGAAAGCCAGAGCAGGAAGACGACCAGGAGAGGCACACGGAAAGGGGTCCCGCTAAGTGCTCTTGAATTACCTGAGGGTTTGCTGAACCCCTCCCTGAGTAAACACCGGACGATGTGGGTGGTTATGATCTGCAGTTGTAACCAGGAGCAACGTGATAATCGTGAGTAAACCCTGAAGACGGCACCCCACTGTCTCTGTGAATTATTGATGCCATCACCCCGTGCACCACCACAGTTACTTCATCATTCACCATCACAGCAACGCCCTGGAGCTAAGCTCTGCCTGTGGAGAGCTGAACCAACTCTGCTGCATTACCAACAGCTTCAGAGGACCTGCACCGCAGCGGCGGTTCCATATAGCCGCATACCACAGGTGGCGTCACGAACACTAAACATAAAAACTATAATCCTTTTATTTAAAACCCCTTTTATTGACCGCCCTGGGTCACGGACCGAGTCACCGCCACTGTGACATCTCCCATAGCAACGACCGGCCCGGCTACCGAGTACCCCACGGCCCAGGGGGCGCGTCATATCTATTATCTATCATCTATCTCTGCATCTATCTATTATCTATCATCTATCTATCTATTATCAATCTATTATCTATCATCTATCTATCATCTATGTATTATCTATCATCTATCTATTATTCATCTATCTATTTATCTATTATCTATCATCTATTTATCTAGCTATCTATCTATTATCTATCTATTATCTATCTATTATCTATTATCTATCTATTATCTATCATCTATCTTTTATCTATTATCTATCTTTTATATATGTATTATCTATTATCTATCTATATATTATATATCTATGTATTATCTATCTATTATCTATCTATTATCTATCTATATATTATATATGTATTATCTATTATCTATCTATTATCTATCTGTCTAGTTAGCTAAACACACACAAATTGAGCTGGAGTATGAGTTGGTATACATGCAACATATAAACGCAGATTCACATTGGTCATAAAATAGACAAAACCTACAAAAGCAAAATGAACATATACCCTGCTATAACTAAATAAGTAAAAAGCAAAAGTGCATGTAAATAACATAGGGTTCTTAGTAACACTGTTTTTGATCAAGAATAGTATAAAAGCTACACCACCACGACAAGGCGACCCTATTCGGGATGGTCCTACATTGCCTAATATTAAAACCTTACCATGTGTCAGAAGTGACCTGTGTGAATAAGGGCAGACAAAGCATCGGGTCCTGAACTGTGGACACCTCAGTCTATCTCCTTGTAGAACATGACTGCAGGAAGCTACATATTGAAGACAAATGTCTACTCTAGGTGCTTTCTTTACTACAGAACAATGTCCTCGCTGACAATCTCATATTCCCTTCTCACATATTTTCACTTTAAGGCAAGGAAAATTCTCATTATCTCTGGCCCATGGTTTATGGCTCGGTACGAGCTGCTCTATTGCCTCAGTACATTACTGGTGTCATGAATAAGATGGTGAACACTGTCTGTACTTCACTGCACTCAGTCATAGAAAGATCTACATTCATCGTAACGTGAAGCTGCTCCGAGCAAAGGCAAACGCCGGGAACCAACACAGATCTATGAAGAGACGGCTGTATGTGAACCCCGGGAAGCAATGATGACGCAGAGGAAGAAGCGTGGGAGAAAATGTCCACAGACTATCACATAGTACAATATCTATTATCTATCTATTATCTATATATTATTTATCTATTATCTATCTATCTATTACCTATTATCTATCTATTATCTATCTATCTATTATCTATCTATTATCTATTATCTATCTATTATCATCTATTATCTATCTATTATCATCTATTATCTATCTATTATCTATGTATTATCTATCTATCTATCTATCTATTATCTATCTATTATCTATATATTATTTATCTATTATCTATCTATTATCTATCTATCATCTATTATCTATATATTATCTATATATTATCTATCTATTATCTATCATCTATCTATCCATTCATCCATCTACCTCACTCACATACTGTGCTTCGCTCTCCCCTGCACTCACATACTGTGCTGCTCTCTCCCCTGTGCTCACATACTGCGCTGCTCTCTCCCCCGTGCTGATGTGGCGCCAAGCTGCGCTTGGTACCACAGATCCTAGAGGGTTGCATAGAAGGATTTCTCCACAAGAGTCCCCCACAGCATACACACACCTCCACCTTCCACCTCAGGCCACCATAGGGAGCCCGTTAGGGATATAAATAGGGAAGGTGGAGCTAGGCAGTTCAGTTCCTAGCCTGCTAGAGTACAGAGCAGCTAGGGAGTTCCTGCTCAGACACAGAAGGAGTCAGTGCAGTCGAGCCACAGCCTAGCAGTTCCGCAGAAAGAGTTTAGTATAGTCTGTAGAGTGATTCCAGACTAGAACTCACAGAGCTCAGGATAGAGACCTAGGAGTGTGCCGACACTCTGAGAGCGGCGAAGAAGAGCAGCGTCCCAGCTGCAGTGTGTGTAGCCTAGTGAGGGCCCGAGCGGGGCCGAAGGCGAGTGGAAAGTGAGTAACATAGGGGGCAGAGGAGCTTAACCAGCTCACCCTGAAGCTTATACCGGACACCAGGTCCGAGTCTACGTGGATCTTCATGACCAGTAGAAAACAACCGGAACCCCTGGCGAACTACATGTCCCAGGATCAACAAAAGCCGATACATACCAGGGTCAGGAATCACAGAGACCCCAGAGAATAGGGAGAGTGATCTCCAACAGAAGGCCCTATCACCAGGTCAGCCGATGCAGAACAGAAACCAAGTTAGGCCTAGCTCCAGGCAGATCAGAAACTTACCACACAAAGGCAAGAAACAGGAGGCCCTACACCCGCTCACTGGGGAGAATCCGGACGTGCACCCCTCACCCTACAGTGTTCCGGGATGTGCCTGAATTTCCATCAGTAAAATTTACTGAAGTGACTTTTGTGTGTGCTCCTATTCTTGCTCTGACTCGGCTGGGTCCCCTCTGCCCTGCATCCCCTCTCCGTACCCTGCCCTGAGGCCTAGCTCCACCTGTGGGGAGCCATACCATCGAGCTGCCTTATCATCAGCCTCAGTGGACTGCCGCGGCGCTGGTGATTCTCACCAGAAGCCACAGGTGGTGTCACGAACTTTCATAGAGTTAACCAATAATCCCCTTTTAAAACCTGACCCCAGGGTACGGGCCCGGGAGCCGACCAACGCGACATCCCCAAGGCCAGGCAAAGGCCCGGATAACGAGTCGTCTCCATCCCCCCTGGGCTAGTCACTCACACACTGTGCTGTTCTCTCCCCTGCGCTCACATACTGCGCTGCTCTCTCCCCCTTGCTCACATATTGTGCTGTTCTCTCCCCTGCGCTCACATACTGCGCTGCTCTCTCCCCCGTGCTCTCATACTGTGATGCTCTCTCCCCTGTGCTCACATACTGTGCTGCTCTCTCCCCTGTCCTCACATACTGCGCTGCTCTCTCCTCTGCGCTCACATACTGTGCTGCTCTCTCCCCTGTGCTCACATACTGCTCTGCTCTCTCCCCCGTGCTCACATACTGTGCTGTTCTCTCCCATGCGCTCACATATTGCGCTGCTCTCTGCCCATGCTCACATACTGTGCTGCTCTCTCCCCTGCGCGCAAATACTGCGCTGCTCTCTCCCCCGTGCTCACATACTGTGCTGTTCTCTCCCTTGCGCTCACATACTGGGCTGTTCTCTCCCCCTTGCTCTCATACTCTGATGCTCTCTACCCGCACTCACATACTGCGCTGCTCTCTCCCCTGTGCTCACATACTGCGCTGCTCTCTCCCCTGTGCTCACATACTGCGCTGCTCTCTCCCCTGTGCTCACATACTGTGCTGCTCTCTCCCCTGCACTCACATACTGCCCTGCTCTCTCCCCTGCACTCACATACTGTGCTGCTCTCTCCCCTGCACTCACATACTGCACTGCTCTCTCCCCCGTGCTCAAATGCTGTGCTGTTCTCTCCCATGTGCTCACATACTGCGCTGCTCTCTCCCCTGCGCTCACATACTGTGCTGCTCTCTCCCCTGCGCTCACATACTGCGCTTCTCTCTCCCCCGTGCTCACATACTGTGTTATTCTCTCCCCTGCGCTCACATACTGCGCTGCTCTCTCCCCCGTGCTCTCATACTGTGATGCTCTCTTCCCTGTGCTAACATACTGCGCTGCTCTCTCCCCTGTCCTCACATACTGTGCTGCTCTCTCCCCTGCGCTCACATACTGCGCTGCTCTCTCCCCCGTGCTCACATACTGTGCTGTTCTCTCCCCTGTGCTCACATACTGCGCTGCTCTTTCCCCCGTGCTCTCATACTGTGATGCTCTCTCCCCTGTACTCACATACTGTGCTGTTCTCTCCCCTGTGCTCACATACTGTGCTGCTCTCTCCCCTGCGCTCACATACTGTGCTGCTCTCTCCCCTGCGCTCACATACTGCGCTGCTCTCTCCCCCGTGCTCACATACTGTGCTATTCTCTCCCCTGCGCTCACATACTGCGCTGCTCTCTCCACGTGCTCTCATACTGTGATGCTCTCTTCCCTGTGCTAACATACTGCGCTGCTCTCTCCCCTGTCCTCACATACTGTGCTGTTCTCTCCCCTGTGCTCACATACTGCGCTGCTCTCTCCCCTGTCCTCACATACTGTGCTGCTCTCTCCCCTGTCCTCACATACTGTGCTGCTCTCTCCCCCGTGCTCACATACTGCGCTCCTCTCTCCCCCGAGGTCACATACTGCGCTCCTCTTTCCCCCTTGCTCACATACTGTGCTGCTCTCTCCCCCATGCTCACATACTGCGCTGCTCTCTCCCCTGCACTCACATACTACACTGCTCTCTCCCCTGCGCTCACATACTGTGCTGCTCTCTCCCCTGTCCTCACATACTGTGCTGCTCTCTCCCCTGTCCTCATATACTGTGCTGCTCTCTCCCCCAAGGTCACATACTGCGCTCCTCTTTCCCCCTTGCTCACATACTGTGCTGCTCTCTCCCCTGCACTCACATACTGCGCTCCTCTCTCCCCTGCGCTCACATACTGTGCTGTTCTTTCCCCTGTGCTCACATACTGCGCTGTTCTCTCCTGCACACACATACTGTGCTGCTCTCTCCACTACGCTCACATACTCCACTGTTTCCTCCCCTGCGCTCACATACTGCGCTGCTCTTTCCCCTGCGCTCACATACTGTGCTGTTCTCACCCTGCACTCACATACTGTGCTGTTCTCTCCCCTGCGCTCACATACTGCGCTGTTCTCTCCTGCACTCACATACTCCACTGTTTCCTCCCCTGCGCTCACATACTGCGCTGCTCTCTCCCCATGCTCACATACTGTGCTGCTCTCTCCCCTGCGCTCACATACTGCGCTGCTCTCTCCCCCGTACTCACATACTGTGCTGATCTCTCCCCTGCGCTCACATACTGCGCTGCTCTCTCCCCGTGCTCTCATACTGTGATGCTCTCTACCCGCACTCACATACTGCGCTGCTCTCTCCCCTGTGCTCATACTGCGCTGCTCTCTCCCCTGTCCTCACATACTGCGCTGCTCTCTCCCCTGCGCTCACATACTGTGCTGCTCTCTCCTCTGCACTCACAAACTGCCCTGCTCTCTCCCCTGCACTCACATACTGTGCTGTTCTCAACAATGTGCTCACACACTGTGCTGCTCTCTCCCCTGCGCTCACATACTGTGCTGTTCTCTCCCCTGCGCTCACATACTGCGCTGTTCTCTCCTGCACTCACATACTGCGCAGCTCTCTCCACTGCGCTCACATACTCCACTGTTTTCTCCCCTACGCTCACATACTGTGCTGTTCTCTCCCCTGCACTCACATACTGCGCTGCTCTCTCCCCATGCTCACATACTGTGCTGCTCTCTCCCCTGCGCTCACATACTGCGCTGCTCTCTCCCCCGTGCTCACATACTGCGCTGCTCACTCCCCCAAGCTCACATACTGTGCTGCTCTCTCCCCTGTGCTCACATACTGCGCTGCTCACTCCCCCAAGCTCACATACTGCGCTGCTCTCTCCCCTGTGCTCACATACTGCGCTGCACTCTCCCCTGCGCTCACATACTGCGCTTCTCTCTCCCCTGCGCTCACATATTGCGCTGCTCTCTTCCCAAAGCTCACATACTGCGCTGCTCTCTCCCCCGCGCTCACATACTGCCCTGCTCTCTCCCTCATGCTCACATACTGCGAAGCTCTCTCCCCCGCTCACATACTGCGCTGCTCTCTCCTCCGTGCTCACACACTGCGCTTCTCTCTCCCTCATGCTCACACACTGCGCTGCTCTTTCCCCCACTCACAATCTGCGCTGCTCTCTCCCCCGCTCACATACTGTGCTGCTCTCTCCCCCGCTCACATACTGTGCTGCTCTCTTCCCCGCTCACAAACTGTGCTGCTCTCTCCCCTGCTCACATACTACGCTGCTCTCTCCCCCGCTCACATACTGCGCTGCTCTCTCCCCCGCTCACGTACTGTGCTGCTCTCTCCCCCGCTCACAAACTGCACTGCTCTCTCCCCCGCTCAAATACTGCGCTGCTCTCTCCCCCGCTCACATACTGTGCTGCTCTCTCCCCTGTGCTCACATACTGTGCTGCTCTCTACCCCGTTCACGCAAACTGTGCTGCTCTCTCCCCCACTCACATACTGTGCTGCTCTCTCCCCCACTCACATACTGCGCTGCTCTCTCCCCCGCTCACATACTGCGTTGCTCTCTCCCCCTCGCGCACATACTGTGCTGCTCTCTCCCCCGCTCACATACTGAGCTCCTCTCTCCCCTGCGCTCACATACTGTGCTGCTCTCTCCCCCGCTCACATACTGCGCTGCTCTCTCCCCCGCTCACATACTGTGCTGCTCTCTCCCCGTGCTCACATACTGTGCTGCTCTCTACCCCGTGCACGCAAACTGTGCTGCTCTCTCCCCCACTCACATACTGCGCTGCTCTCTCCCCTGTGCTCACATACTGTGCTGCTCTCTCCCCCGTGCTCGCACACTGTGCTGCTCTCTCCCCCACTCACATACTGCGCTGCTCTCTCCCCCGCTCACATACTGCGTTGCTCTCTCCCCCTCGCGCACATACTGTGCTGCTCTCTCCCCCGCTCACATACTGAGCTCCTCTCTCCCCTGCGCTCACATACTGCCCTGCTCTCTCCCCCGCTCACATACTGCGCTGCTCTCTCCCTTGTGCTCAGATACGGCGCTGCACTCTCCCCGGTGCTCACATACTGCGCTCTGCATGTCCTCCTGCCAGTTTGAGTCAGTTACTGTATCATCCACCACCTCGTCTTCCACTTCCGCACCCTGGTCCTCCTCCTGACTTTCTGGCAATTGTGTCTCATCATCATCCACCTCTTGTGACACTTTCCCACCATTGCCTTCGTGTGACCGTGGCTGCTCAAATATTTGGGCATTGCTACATGCGACCTCCTCTTGCCCCACTTCAAGTGGACCGGGAGAGAGGCCCGAACCTATAAATGGAAAAGTGAACAGCTCTTCAGAGTGTCCAAGTGTGGGATCAGTTGTCTCTGGGCACTCGGCATGGAGGGAGGAAGGAGGATCAGGGTGAGGAATATGCGGTCCAGACTCACGGCTACTGAGACTTTACCCTGTGGAAGACAGGGTGGTGGTGGTGGTGGCAAAGTGACTGGAAGCATTATCCACTATCCAACCAACAACCTTTTCACACTGCTCTGGGTACAATAGTGGTGTGCTGCGGTCCCTTAGAAATTGGGACAGGAAGGTCGGGCGAGAAGATGTGGGTGTTTGTTGTGGCACAATTTCAGCTTGCCCACGGCCTCGGCCTCTGCATGCACCATTACCATCACATCCAGTTCCCCGTCCCTTGCCACGTGACTTGCCCATTTTAAATGGAGGACAATATCTTCCACGCTCACTTTTGTGCTATATGCACTGCAGTCTGCTATATACACTGCCTGCCTGCCTATATACACTGCCTGCCTGATATCTCTGCAGATGGATCAGTCCTCAGAAGGACTGTTTGTTAAGATGGATATGTGTAATGTGCGGTTTTTCTCCCTACACTACCTAATACACGATTAAATCTCTCCCTAGCTCAGCAGCAGCTCTCCCTACTCTGCCTAATTCCGGAGTGACTGTGATGAGTACATACTGCGCTGCTCTCTCCCCCGCTAACATACTGCGCTTCTCTCTCCTCTGCGCTCACATACTGTGCTGCTCTCTCCCCTGTGCTCACATACTGTGCTGCTCTCTCCCCCGCTAACATACTGCGCTGCTCTCTCCTCTGTGCTCACATACTGCGCTGCACTCTCCCCTGCACTCACATACTGTGCTGCTCTCTCCCCCGTGCTCACATACTGCGCAGCACTCTCCCCCGTGCTCACACACTGCGCTGCTCTTTCCCTCACGCTCACACACTGCGCTGCTCTTTCCCCCACTCACATACTGTGCTGCTGTCTCCCCACGGTTCACACACTGTGCTGCTCTCTCCCGCGCTCACGTACTGTGCTGCTCTCTCCCCCGCTCACATACTGCGCTGCTCTCTCCCCTGTCCTCACATACTGCGCTGTTCTCTCCCCTGCCCTCACATACTGTGCTGTTCTCTCCCCTGCGCTCACATACTGCGATGTTCTCTCCTGCACTCACATACTCCACTGTTTCCTCCCCTGCGCTCACATACTGCGCTGCTCTCTCCCCATGCTCACATACTGTGCTGCTCTCTCCCCTGCGCTCACATACTGCGCTGCTCTCTCCCCCGTACTCACATACTGTGCTGCTCTCTCCCCTGCGCTCACATACTGCGCTGCTCTCTCCCCTGTGCTCATACTGCGCTGCTCTCTCCCCAGCTCACATACTGCGCTGCTCTCTCCCCCGCTCACGTACTGTGCTGCTCTCTCCCCCGCTCACAAACTGCGCTGCTCTCTCCCCCGCTCACATGCTGCGCTGCTCTCTCCCCCGCTCACACACTGTGCTGCTCTCTCCCCGTGCTCACATACTGTGCTGCTCTCTACCCCGTGCACGCAAACTGTGCTGCTCTCTTCCCCACTCACATACTGCGCTGCTCTCTCCCCTGTGCTCACATACTGTGCTGCTCTCTCCTCTGCGCTCACATACTGTGCTGCTCTCTCCACCTTGCTCACATACTGCGCTGCACTCTCCCCTGCACTCACATACTGCGCTGCTCTTTCCCTCACGCTCACACACTGCGCTGCTCTTTCCCCCACTCACAAACTGCGCTGCTCTCTCCCCACGGTTCACACACTGTGCTGCTCTCTCCCGCGCTCACGTACTGTGCTGCTCTCTCCCCCGCTCACATACTGCGCTGCTCTCTCCCCTGTCCTCACATACTGTGCTGCTCTCTCCCCCGCTCACATACTGTGCTGCTCTCTGCCCCGTGCTCACATACTGTGCTGTTCTCTCCCCTGTGCTCAAATACTGTGCTGCTCTCTCCCCCACTCACATACTGCGCTGCTCTCTTGCCTGTGCTCACATACTCTGCTGCTCTCTCCCCCGTGCTCGCATACTGAGCTGCTCTCTCCCCTGCCCTCACATACTGTGCTGCTCTCTCCCCCGTGCTCACATACTGCGCTGCTCACTCCCCCACGCTCACATACTGTGCTGCTCTCTCCCCTGTGCTCACATACTGCGCTGCACTCTCCCCTGCGCTCACATACTGCGCTGCTCTCTCCCCTGCGCTCACATATTGCGCTGCTCTCTTCCCAAAGCTCACATACTGCGCTGCTCTCTCCCCTGCGCTCACATACTGCCCTGCTCTCTCCCCCATGCTCACATACTGCGCTGCTATCTGCACCGCGCTCACATACTGCGCTGCTCTTTCCACCTAGCTCACATACTGTGCTTTTCTCTCCCCGGCTCACATACTACGCTGCTCTCTCCCCCGCTCACATACTGTGCTGCTCTCTCCCCCGCTCACATACTGCGCTGCTCTCTCCCCCGCTCACATACTGCACTGCTCTCTCCCCTGTGCTCACATACTGTGCTGCTCTTTCCCCCGTGCTCGCAAATTGTGCTGCTCTCTCCCCCACTCACATACTGCGCTGCTCTCTCCCCAGTGCTCACATACTGTGCGGCTCTCTCCCCCGTGCTCGCATACTGTGCTGCTCTCTCCCCCGCTCACATACTGCGCTGCTCTCTACCCTGCGCTCACATACTGCGCTGCTCTCTCACTTGTGCACACATACTGCGCTGCTCTCTCCCTTGTGCTCACATACTGTGCTGCACTCTCCCCCCGTATTTACATACTGCACTGCACTCTCCCCCGCTCACATACTGCTCGGCTCTCTCCCCCGCTCACACACTGTGCTGCTCTCACCCCCGCTCAGATACTGCGCTGCTCTCTTCATTGTGTTCACATACTGTGCTGCACTCTACCCCGGGCTCACATACTGCGCTGCACTCTCCCCCGCAATCACATACTCTGCTGCACTCTCCCCCTCACTCACATACTGAGCTGCACTCTCCCCTGCGCTCACATACTGCGCTGCTCTCTCCCCTGTGCTCATACTGCGCTGCTCTCTCCCCTGCTCACATACTGCGCTGCTCTCTCCCCCGCTCACGTACTGTGCTGCTCTCTCCCCCGCTCACAAACTGCGCTGCTCTCTCCCCCGCTCACATACTGCGCTGCTCTCTCCCCCGCTCACATACTGTGCTGCTCTCTCCGCGTGCTCACATACTGTGCTGCTCTCTACCCCGTGCACGCAAACTGTGCTGCTCTCTCCCCCACTCACATACTGCGCTGCTCTCTCCCCTGTGCTCGCACACTGTGCTGCTCTCTCCCCCGCTCACATACTGAGCTCCTCTCTCCCCTGCGCTCACATACTGTGCTGCTCTCTCCCCCGCTCACATACTGCGCTGCTCTCTCCCTTGTGCTCAGATACGGCGCTGCACTCTCCCCGGTGCTCACATACTGCGCTCTGCATGTCCTCCTGCCAGTTTGGGTCAGTTACTGTATCATCCACCACCTCATCTTCCACTTCCGCACCCTGGTCCTCCTCCTGACTTTCTGGCAATTGTGTCTCATCATTGTCCACCTCTTGTGACACTTTCCCACTGTTGCCTTCGTGTGACCGTGGCTGCTCAAATATTTGGGCATTGCTACATGCGACCTCCTCTTGCCCCGCTTCAAGTGGACCGGGCGAGAGGCCCGAATCTATAAATGGAAAAGTGAACAGCTCTTCGGAGTATCCAAGTGTGGGATCAGTTGTCTCCGGGCACTCGGCATGGTGGGAAGAAGGAGGATCAGGGTGAGGAATATGCGGTCCAGACTCACGGCTACTGAGACTTTACCCTGTGGAAGACAGGGTGGTGGTGGTGGTGGCAAAGTGACTGGAAGCATTATCTGCTATCCAACCAATAACCTTTTGACACTGCTCTGGGTACAATAGTGGTGTGCTGCGGTCCCTTAGAAATTGGGACAGGAAGGTCGGGCGAGAAGATGTGGGTGTTTGTTGTGGCACAATTTCAGCTTGCCCACGGCCTCGGCCTCTGCATGCACCATTACCATCACATCCAGTTCCCCGTCCCTTGCCACGTGACTTGCCCATTTTAAATGGAGGACAATATCTTCCACGCTCACTTTTGTGCTATATGCACTGCAGTCTGCTATATACACTGCCTGCCTGCCTATATACACTGCCTGCCTGATATCTCTGCAGATGGATCAGTCCTCAGAAGGACTGTTTGTTAAGATGGATATGTGTAATGTGCGGTTTTTCTCCCTACACTACCTAATACACGATTAAATCTCTCCCTAGCTCAGCAGCAGCTCTCCCTACTCTGCCTAATTCCGGAGTGACTGTGATGAGTACATACTGCGCTGCTCTCTCCCCCGCTAACATACTGCGCTTCTCTCTCCTCTGCGCTCACATACTGTGCTGCTCTCTCCACCTTGCTCACATACTGCGCTGCTCTCCACCGTTGCTCACATACTGCGCTGCACTCTCCCCTGCACTCACATACTGCGCTGCTCTCTCCCCCATGCTCACACACTGCGCTGCTCTTTCCCTCACGCTCACAAACTGCGCTGCTCTTTACCCCACTCACAAACTGCGCTGCTCTCTCCCCACGGTTCACACACTGTGCTGCTCTCTCCCGCGCTCATGTACTGTGCTGCTCTCTCCCCCGCTCACATACTGCGCTGCTCTCTCCCCTGTCCTCACATACTGTGCTGCTCTCTCCCCCGCTCACATACTGTGCTGCTCTCTGTCCCGTGCTCACATACTGTGCTGTTCTCTCCCCTGTGCTCAAATACTGTGCTGCTCTCTCCCCCGTGCTCGCATAATGTGCTGCTCTCTCCCCCACTCACATACTGCGCTGCTCTCTCCCCCGTGCTCACATACTGCGCTGCTCTCTTGCCTGTGCTCACATACTCTGCTGCTCTCTCCCCCGTGCTCGCATACTGAGCTGCTCTCTCCCCTGCCCTCACATACTGGGCTGCTCTCTCCCCTGCGCTCACATACTGCGCTGCTCTCTTTCCTGTGCTCACATACTGCGCTGCTCTCTTTTCTGTGCTCACATACTGTGCTGCTCTCTCCCCCGTGCTCACATACTGCGCTGCTCACTCCCCCACGCTCACATACTGTGCTGCTCTCTCCCCTGTGCTCACATACTGCGCTGCACTCTCCCCTGCGCTCACATACTGCGCTGCTCTCTCCCCTGCGCTCACATATTGCGCTGCTCTCTTCCCAAAGCTCACATACTGCGCTGCTCTCTCCCCTGCGCTCACATACTGCGCTGCTCTCTCCCCCATGCTCACATACTGCGCTGCTATCTGCACCGCGCTCTCACACTGCGCTGCTCTTTCCACCTAGCTCACATAATGTGCTTCTCTCTCCCCGGCTCACATACTACGCCGCTCTCTCCCCGACTCACATACTGTGCTGCTCTCTCCCACGCTCACAAATTGTGCTGCTCTCTCCCCCGCTCACATACTGTGCTGCTCTCTCCCCCGCTCACATACTGCACTGCTCTCTCCCCTGTGCTCACATACTGTGCTGCTCTCTCCCCCGTGCTCGCAAACTGTGCTGCTCTCTCCCCCACTCACATACTGCGCTGCTCTCTCCCCAGTGCTCACATACTGTGCTGCTCTCTCCCCCGTGCTCGCATACTGTGCTGATCTCTCCCCCGCTCACATACTGCGCTGTTCTCTACCATGCTCTCACATACTGCGCTGCTCTCTCCCCTGTGCTCACATACTGTGCTGCTCTCTCCCTTGTGCTCACATACTGTGCTGCTCTCTCCCCCGCTCACATACTGCGCTGCTCTCTCCCCCGCTCACATACTGCACTGCTCTCTCCCCTGTGCTCACATACTGTGCTGCTCTCTCCCCCGTGCTCGCAAACTGTGCTGCTCTCTCCCCCACTCACATACTGCGCTGCTCTCTCCCCAGTGCTCACATACTGTGCTGCTCTCTCCCACGTGCTCGCAAACTGTGCTGCTCTCTCCCCCACTCACATACTGCGCTGCTCTCTCCCCCGCTCACATACTGTGCTGCTCTCTCCCCCGCTCACATACTGCGCTGCTCTCTCCCTTGTGTTCACATACTGCGCTGCACTCTCCCCTGTGCTCACATACTGCGCTGTACTCTCCCCTGCACTCACATACTGTGCTGCACTCTCCCCCGCACTCACATACTGAGCTGCACTCTCCCCCGCACTCATACTGCGCTGCTCTCTCCCCTGTGCTCACATACTACGCTGCACTCTCCCCCGCACTCACATACTGTGCTGCTCTCTCCCCCGCTCACAAACTGTGCTGCTCTCTCCCCCGCTCACATACTGACCTGCTCTCTCCCCCGCTCACATTCTGTGCTGCTCTCTCCCCTGTGCTCGCAAACTGTGCTGCTCGCTCCCCCACTCACATACTGCTCTGCTCTCTCCGCTGTGCTCTGATACTGTGCTGCTCTCTCCCCCGTGCTCGCATACTGTGCTGCTCTCTCCCCCGTGCTCGCATACCGTGCTGCTCTCTCCTCCGCTCACATACTGCGCTGCTCTCTCCCCTGTGCTCACATACTGCGCTGCACTCTCCCCCCGTGTTTACATACTGCGCTGCACTCTCCACCGCTCACATACTGCCCTGCTCTCTCCTCCGCTCACATACTGTGCTGCTCTCTCCCCCGCTCACACACTGTGCTGCTCTCTCCCCCACTCACACACTGCGCTGCACTCTCCCCCGTGCTCACATACTGCGCTGCACTCTCCCCCGCACTCACATACTGCGCTGCACTCTCTCCGCACTCACATACTGCGCTGCTCTCTCCCCCACACTCACATACTACGCTGCACTCTCCCCCGCACTCACATACTGTGCTGCACTCTCCCCCGCACTCACATACTGCGCTGCTCTCTCCCCCGCGCTCACATACTGAGCTGCACTCTCCCCGGCACTCATACTCCGCTGCTCTCTCCCCTGTGCTCACATACTACGCTGCACTCTCCCCCGCACTCACATACTGTGCTGCTCTCTCCCCCGCTCACAAACTGTGCTGCTCTCTCCCCCGCTCACATACTGCCCTCCTCTCTCCCCCGCTCACATACTGTGCTGCTCTCTCCAATGTGCTCGCAAACTGTGCTGCTCGCTCCCCCACTCACATACTGCTCTGCTCTCTCCCCTGTGCTCTCCTACTGTGCTGCTCTCTCCCCCGTGCTCGCATACTGTTCTGCTCTCTCCCCAGCTCACATACTGCGCTGCTCTCTCCCTTGCGCTCACATACTGCGCTGCGCTCTCCCCTGTACTCAAATACTGCGCTGCTCTCTCCCTTGTGCTCACATACTGTGCTGCACTCTCCCCCCGTGTTTACATACTGCGCTGCACTCTCCCCCGCTCACATACTGCCCTGCTCTCTCCCCCGCTCACATACTGTGCTGCTCTCTCCCCCGCTCACACACTGTGCTGCTCTCTCTCCCGCTCACATACTGCGCTGCACTCTCCCCCGTGCTCACATACTGCGCTGCACTCTCCCCCGCACGCACATACTGCGCTGCACTCTCCCCGAACTTACATACTGCGCTGCTCTCTCCCCCGCGCTCACATACTGGGCTGCACTCTCCCCAGCACTCATACTGCGCTGCACTCTCCCCCATGCTCATATACTGCGCTGCACTCTCCCCCGTGCTCACGTACTGTGCTGTACTCTCCCCTACGCTCACATACTGTGCTGCTCTCTCCCCTGTGCTCCGAAACTGTGCTGCTCGCTCCTCCACTCAAATACTGTTCTGCTCTCTCCCATGTGCTCTCATATTGTGCTGCTCTCTCCCCCGTACTTACATACTGTGCTGCTCTCTCCCCTACGCTCACACATACTGCGCTGCGCTCTCCCCTGTGCTCACATACTGCGTTGCTCTCTCCCTTGTGCTCACATACTGCGCTGCACTCTCCCTCCGTGTTTACATACTGCGCTGCTCTCTCCCCCGCTCACATACTGTGCTGCTCTCTCCCCCGCTCACACACTGTGCTGCTCTCTCCCCCGCTCACATACTGCGCAGCACTCTCCCCTGTGCTCACATACTGCGCTGCACTCTCCCCCGCACTCACATACTGCGCTGCACTCTCCCAGCACTCACATACTGCGCTGCTCTCTCCCTTGCGCTCACATACTGGGCTGCACTCTCCCCCGCACTCATACTGCGCTGCTCTCTCCCCCGCTCACACACTGTGCTGCTCTCTCCCCCGCTCACATACTGCGCTGCACTCTCCCCCGTGCTCACATACTGCGCTGCACTCTCCCCCGCACTCACATACTGAGCTGCACTCTCTCCGCACTCACATACTGCGCTGCACTCTCCCCCGCGCTCACATACTGCGCTGCACTCTCCCCCGCACTCACATACAGTGCTCCACTCTCCCCCTTGCTCACATACTGCGCTGCTCTCTCCCCCGCGCTCACATACTGAGCTGCACTCTCCCCCGCACTCATACTGCGCTGTTCTTTCCCCTGTGCTCACATACTACGCTGCACTCTCCCCCACACTCACATACTGTGCTGCTCTCTCCCCCGTTCACATACTGTTCTGCTCTCTCCCCTGTTCTCGCAAACTGTGCTGCTCGTTCCCCCATTCACAAACTGCTCTGCTCTCTCCCCTGTGCTCTCATACTGTGCTGCTCTCTCCCCCGTGCTCGCATACTGTGCTGCGCTCTCCCCCGCTCACATACTGCGCTGCTCTCTCCCTTGCGCTCACATACTGCGGTGCGCTCTCCCTTGTGCTCAAATACTGCGCTGATCTCTCCCTTGTGCTCACATACTGCGCTGCACTCTCCCCCCGTGTTTACATACTGCGCTGCACTCTCCCCCGCTCACATACTGCCCTGCTCTCTCCCCCGCTCACATACTGTGCTGCTCTCTCCCCCGCTCACACACTGTGCTGCTCTCTCCCCCGCGCACATACTGCGCTGCACTCTCCCCCGTGCTCACATACTGCGCTGCAATCTCCCCCGCACTCACATACTGCGCTGCACTCTCCCCGCACTCACATACTGCACTGCTCTCTCCCCCGCGCTCACATACTGGGCTGCACTGTCCCCAGCACTCATACTGCGCTGCACTCTCCCCCTGCTCACATACTGTGCTGTACTCTCCCCCACGCTCACATATTGTGCTGCTCTCTCCCCCGCTCACATACTGCGCTGCACTCTCCCCCACGCTCACATACTGTGCTGCTCTCTCCCCTGTGCTCCGAAACTGTGCTGCTCGCTCTCCCACTCACATACTGTTCTGCTCTCTCCCATGTGCTCTCATATTGTGCTGCTCTCTCCCTCGTACTCACATACTGTGCTGCTCTCTCCCCTACGCTCACACATACTGCGCTGCGCTCTCCTCTGTGCTCACATAGTACGCTGCTCTCTCCCCTGTGCTCACATACTGCGCTGCACTCTCCCTCCGTGTTTACATACTGCGCTGCACTCTCCCCCGCTCACATACTGCCCTGCTCTCTCCCCCGCTCACATACTGTGCTGCTCTCTCCCCCGTTCACACACTGTGCTGCTCTCTCCCCCGATCACATACTGCGCTGCACTCTCCCCCGCACTCACATACTGTGCTGCACTCTCCCCGCACTCACATACTGCGCTGCTCTCTCCCTTGCACTCACATACTGGGCTGCACTCTCCCCCGCACTCATACTGCGCTGCACTCTCCCCCATGCTCACATACTGCGCTGCACTCTCCCCCGTGCTCACATACTGTGCTGTACTCGCCCCCACGCTCACATACTGTGCTGCTCTCTCCCCCGCTCACATACTGCGCTGCACTCTCCCCCGTGCTCACATACTGTGCTGCACTCTCCCCCGTGCTCACATACTGCGCTGCATTCTCCCCCGTGCTCACATACTGTGCTGCACTCTCCGCCACGCTCACATACTGTGTTGCACTCTCCCTCGTGCTCACATACTGTGCTGCTCTCTCCCCCGCTCACATACTGCGCTGCACTCTACCCCGTGCTCACATACTGTGCTGCACTCTCCCCCGTGCTCACATACTGCGCTGCACTTTCGCCCACGCTCACATACTGCGCTGCACTCTCCCCCGTGCTCACATACTGCGATGCTCTCTACCCTGTGCTCACATACTGCGCTGCACTCTCCCCCGCTCAAATACTGTGCTGCTCTCACCCGTGCTCACATACTGCGCTGCTCTCTCCCTTGCACTCACATACTGGGCTGCACTCTCCCCCGCACTCATACTGCGCTGCACTCTCCCCCATGCTCACATACTGCGCTGCACTCTCCCCCGTGCTCACATTCTGTGCTGTACTCGCCCCCACGCTCACATACTGTGCTGCTCTCTCCCCCGCTCACATACTGCGCTGCACTCTCCCCCGTGCTCACATACTGTGCTGCACTCTCCCCCATGCTCACATACTGCGCTGCACTCTCCCCCGTGCTCACATACTGCGCTGCTCTCTCCCCCACGCTCAAATACTGCGCTGCACTCTCCCCTGTGCTCACATACTGCGCTGCACTCTCCCCTGTGCTCACATACTGCGCTGCACTCTCCCCCGTGCTCACATACTGCGCTGCACTCTCCCCCGTGCGCACATACTGCGCTCCACTCTCCCCCGTGCTCACATACTGTGCTGCACTCTCCCCCGTACTCACATACTGCGTTGCTCTCTCCTCTGTGCTCACATATTGCGCTGCTCTCTCCCCCGCTCACATACTGCGCTGTTCTCTCCCCTGCGCTCCCATAGTACGCTGCACTCTCCCCCGTGCTGACATACTGCGCTGCTCTCTCCCCCATGCTCACCTACTGCGCTGCACTCTTCCTCGTGCTCACATACTGTGCTGCACTCTCCCCCATGCTCACATACTGCGCTGCAGTCTCCCCCGTGCTCACATACTGTGCTGCTCTCTCCCCCGCTCACATAATGCGCTGCTCTCTCCCCCGTGCTCACATACTGCGCTGGTCTCTCCCCCACGCTCACATACTGCGCTGCACTCTCCCCCGTGCTCACATACTGCGTTGCTCTCTCCTCTGTGCTCACATATTGCGCTGCTCTCTCCCCCGCTCACATACTGCGCTGTTCTCTCCCCTGCACTCCCATAGTATGCTGCACTCTCCCCCGTGCTGACATACTGCGCTGCTCTCTCCCCCATGCTCACCTACTGCGCTGCACTCTCCCCCGTGCGCACATACTGCGCTCCACTCTCCCCCGTGCTCACATACTGTGCTGCACTCTCCCCCGTACTCACATACTGCGTTGCTCTCTACTCTGTGCTCACATATTGCGCTGCTCTCTCCCCCGCTCACATACTGCGCTGTTCTCTCCCCTGCGCTCCCATAGTACGCTGCACTCTCCCCCGTGCTGACATACTGCGCTGCTCTCTCCCCCATGCTCACCTATTGCGCTGCACTCTTCCCCGTGCTCACATACTGTGCTGCACTCTCCCCCATGCTCACATACTGCGCTGCAGTCTCCCCCGTGCTCACATACTGTGCTGCTCTCTCCCCCGCTCACATAATGCGCTGCTCTCTCCCCCGTGCTCACATACTGCGCTGGTCTCTCCCCCACGCTCACATACTGCGCTGCACTCTCCCCCGTGCTCACATACTGCGCTGCACTCTCCCCCGTGCTCACATACTGCGCTGCAGTCTCCCCCGTGCTCACATACTGTGCTGCTCTCTCCCCTGCTCACATAATGCGCTGCTCTCTCCCCCGTACTCACATACTGCGCTTGTCTCTCCCCCACGCTCACATACTGCGCTGCACTCTCCCCCGTGCTCACATACTGCACTGCACTCTCCACCGTGCTCACATACTGCGCTGCACTCTCCCCCGTGCTCACATGCTGTGCTGCACTCTCCCCCGTGCTCACATACTGCGCTTGTCTCTCCCCCACGCTCACATACTGTGCTGCACTCTCCCCCATGCTCACATACTGCACTGCACTCTCCACCGTGCTCACTTACTGCGCTGCACTCTCCCCCGTGCTCACATGCTGTGCTGCACTCTCCCCCATGCTCACATACTGCGCTGCACGCTCCCCCACGCTCACATACTGTGCTGCACTCTACGCCGTGCTCACATACTGCGCTGTTCTCTCCCCCGTGCTCACATACTTCGCTGCACTCTCCCCCGTGCTCACATACTGCGCTGCACTCTCCCCCGTGCTCACATACTGCGCTGCACTCTCCCTCCTGCTCACATACTGCGCTGCACTCTCCCCCGTGCTCACATACTGCGCTGCACTATCCCCCGTGCTCACATACTGCGCTGCACTCTCCCCCTTGCTCGCATACTGCGCTGCACTCTCCCCTGTGCTCACATAAAGCGCTGCACTCTCCCCCGTGCTCACATACTGCGCTGCACTGTCCCCCTGCTCACATACTGCGCTGCACTCTCCCCTGTGCTCACATAAAGCGCTGCACTCTCCTCTGTGCTCACATATTGCGCTGCTCTCTCCCCCGCTCACATACTGCGCTGCACTCTCCCCCGGCTCACATACTGCGTTGCTCTCTCCTCTGTGCTCACATATTGCGCTGCTCTCTCCTCCGCTCACATACTGCGCTGTTCTCTCCCCTGCACTCCCATAGTACGCTGCACTCTCCCCCGTGCTGACATACTGCGCTGCTCTCTCCCCCATGCTCACCTACTGCGCTGCACTCTTCCCCGTGCTCACATACTGTGCTGCACTCTCCCCCATGCTCACATACTGCGCTGCAGTCTCCCCCGTGCTCACATACTGTGCTGCTCTCTCCCCCGCTCACATAATGCGCTGCTCTCTCCCCCGTGCTCACATACTGCGCTGGTCTCTCCCCCACGCTCACATACTGCGCTGCACTCTCCCCCGTGCTCACATACTGCGTTGCTCTCTCCTCTGTGCTCACATATTGCGCTGCTCTCTCCCCCGCTCACATACTGCGCTGTTCTCTCCCCTGCACTCCCATAGTACGCTGCACTCTCCCCCGTGCTCACATACTGCGCTGCTCTCTCCCCCATGCTCACTTACTGCGCTGCACTCTTCCCCGTGCTCACATACTGCGCTGCAGTCTCCCCCGTGCTCACATACTGTGCTGCTCTCTCCCCTGCTCACATAATGCGCTGCTCTCTCCCCCGTACTCACATACTGCGCTTGTCTCTCCCCCACGCTCACATACTGCGCTGCACTCTCCCCCTTGCTCACATACTGCACTGCACTCTCCACCGTGCTCACATACTGCGCTGCACTCTCCCCCGTGCTCACATGCTGTGCTGCACTCTCCCCCGTGCTCACATACTGCGCTTGTCTCTCCCCCACGCTCACATACTGTGCTGCACTCTCCCCCATGCTCACATACTGCACTGCACTCTCCACCGTGCTCACTTGCTGCGCTGCACTCTCCCCCGTGCTCACATGCTGTGCTGCACTCTCCCCCATGCTCACATACTGCGCTGCACGCTCCCCCACGCTCACATACTGTGCTGCACTCTACGCCGTGCTCACATACTGCGCTGTTCTCTCCCCCGTGCTCACATACTTCGCTGCACTCTCCCCCGTGCTCACATACTGCGCTGCACTCTCCCCCGTGCTCACATACTGCGCTGCACTCTCCCCCGTGTTCACATACTGCGCTGCACTCTCCCTCCTGCTCACATACTGCGCTGCACTCTCCCCCGTGCTCACATACTGCGCTGCACTATCCCCCGTGCTCACATACTGCGCTGCACTCTCCCCCTTGCTCGCATACTGCGCTGCACTCTCCCCTGTGCTCACATAAAGCGCTGCACTCTCCCCCGTGCTCACATACTGCGCTGCACTCTCCCCCTGCTCACATACTGCGCTGCACTCTCCCCCGTGCTCACATACTGCGCTGCACTCTCCCCCGTGCGCAGATACTGCGCTCCACTCTCCCCCGTGCTCACATACTGCGCTGCACTCTCCCCCGGCTCACATACTGCGCTGCACTCTCCCCCATACTCACATACTGCGCTGCACTCTCCCCCTTGCTCACATACTGCGCTGCACTCTCCCCCGTGCTCCCATACTGCGCTGCACTCTCCTCCTTGCTCACATACTGTGCTGCACTCTCCCCCGTACTCACATACTGCGTTGCTCTCTCCTCTGTGCTCACATATTGCGCTGCTCTCTCCCCCGCTCACATACTGCGCTGTTCTCTCCCCTGCGCTCCCATAGTACGCTGCACTCTCCCCCGTGGTGACATACTGCGCTGCTCTCTCCCCCATGCTCACCTACTGCGCTGCACTCTCCCCCGTGCTCACATACTGTGCTGCTCTCTCCCCTGCTCACATAATGCGCTGCACTCTCCCCCACGCTCACATACTGCGCTGCACTCTCCCCCGTGCTCACATGCTGTGCTGCACTCTCCCCCATGCTCACATACTGCACTGCACTCTCCCCCGTGCTCACATACTGTGCTGCACTCTCCCCCACGCTCACATACTGTGCTGCACTCTACGCCGTGCTCACATACTGCGCTGTTCTCTCCCCCGTGCTCACATACTGCGCTGCACTCTCCCCCGTGCTCACATACTGCGCTGCACTCTCCCCCGTGCTCACATACTGCGCTGCACTCTCCCCCGTGCTCACATACTGCGCTGCACTCTCCACCGTGCTCACATACTGCGCTGCACTCTCCCCCGTGCTCACATATTGCGCTGCACTCTCCCCCGTGCTCACATACTGCGCTGCACTCTCCCTCATGCTCACATACTGCGCTGCACTCTCCCCCGTGCTCACATACTGCGCTGCACTCTCCACCGTGCTCACATACTGCGCTGCACTCTCCCCCTTGCTCACATACTGCGCTGCACTCTCCCATGTGCTCACATACTGTCCAGCACTCTCCCCCTTGCTCACATACTGCGCTGCACTCTCCCCCTTGCTCACATACTGCGCTGCACTCTCCCCCGTGCTCACATACTGCGCTGCACTCTCCACCGGGCTCACATACTGCGCTGCACTCTCCCCCGTGCTCACATACTGCGCTGCACTCTCCCCCGTGCTCACATATAGCGCTGCACTCTCCACCGAGCTCACATACTGCGCTGCTCTCTCCCCTGAGCTCACATAAAGCGCTGCACTCTCCCCCGTGCTCACATACTGCGCTGCACTCTCCCCCGTGCTCACATACTGCGCTGCTCTCTCCCCCGTGCTCACATACTGTGCTGCACTCTCCCCCGTGCTCACATACTGCGCTGCACTGTCCCCCGTGCTCACATACTGCGCTACACTCTTCCCCCTGCTCACATACTGCGCTGCACTCTCCCCTGTGCTAACATACTGCGCTGCACTCTCCCCCGTGCTCACATACTGCACTGCACTCTCCCCCGGGCTCACATACTGCGCTGCACTCTCCCCAATGCTCACATACTGCGCTGCACTCTCCCCCTTGCTCACAAACTGCGCTGCACTCTCTCCCATGCTCACATACTGCGCTGCTCTCTCACCCGTGCTCACATACTGCGCTGCACTCTCCCCCTTCTCACATACTGCGCTGCACTCTCCCCCATGCTCACATACTGCGCTGCACTCTCCCCCTTGCTCACATACTGTGCAGCTCTCTCCCTTGTACTCATATACTGCGTTGCTCACTCCTCTGTGCTCACATATTGCGCTGCTCTCTCCCCCGCTCACATACTGCTCTGTTCTCTCCTCTGCACACTCATACTGCGCTGTAGTCTCCTGTGTGCTCACATACTGCGCTGCACTCTCCCCCGTGCTCACATACAGCGCTGCACTCTCCCCTGTGCTCACATACTGCGCTGCACTCTCCCGCTTGCTCACATACTGTGCTGCAATCTCCCCCGTGCTCACATACTGCGCTGCACTCTCCTCCGTGCTCACATACTGCGCTGCACTCTCCCCCGGGCTCACATACTGCGCTGCACTCTCCCCCATGCTCACATACTGCGCTGCACTCTCCCCCTTGCTCACATACTGTGCTGCACTCTCCCCCGCGCTCACATACTGGGCTGCACTCTCCCCCGCACTCATACTGCGCTGCACTCTCCCCCATGCCCACATACTGCGCTGCACTCTTCCCCGTGCTCACATACTGCGCTGCACTCTCCCCCGTGCTCACATACAGCGCTGCACTCTCCACCGAGCTCACATACTGCGCTGCTCTCTCCCCTGTGCTCACATAAAGCGCTGCACTCTCCCCCGTGCTCACATACTGCGCTGCACTCTCCCCCGTGCTCACATACTGCGCTGCTCTCTCCCCCGTGCTCACATACTGTGCTGCACTCTCCCCCGTGCTCACATACTGCGCTGCACTGTCCCCCGTGCTCACATACTGCGCTACACTCTTCCGCGTGCTCACATACTGCGCTGCACTCTCCCCTGTGCTCACATACTGCGCTGCACTCTCCCCCTTGCTCACATACTGCGCTGCAATCTCCCCCGTGCTCACATACTGCGCTGCAGTCTCCCCCGTGCTCACATACTGCACTGCACTCTCCCCCGGGCTCACATACTGCGCTGCACTCTCCCCAATGCTCACATACTGCGCTGCACTCTCCCCCTTGCTCACATACTGTGCTGCACTCTCTCCCATGCTCACATACTGCGCTGCTCTCTCACCCGTGCTCACATACTGCGCTGCACTCTCCCCCGGGCTCACATACTGCGCTGCACTCTCCCCCATGCTCACATACTGCGCTGCACTCTCCCCCTTGCTCACATACTGTGCTGCTCTCTCCCTTGTACTCATATACTGCGTTGCTCTCTCCTCTGTGCTCACATATTGCGCTGCTCTCTTCCCCGCTCACATACTGCGCTGTACTCTCCTCTGCACACTCATACTGCGCTGCAGTCTCCTCTGTGCTCACATACTGCGCTGCACTCTCCCCCGTGCTCACATACTGCGCTGCACTCTCCCCTGTGCTCACATACTGCGCTGCACTCTCCCCCTTGCTCACATACTGCGCTGCAATCTCCCCCGTGCTCACATACTGCGCTGCACTCTCCTCCGTGCTCACATACTGCGCTGCACTCTCCCCCGGGCTCACATACTGCGCTGCACTCTCCCCCATGCTCACATACTTCGCTGCACTCTCCCCCGTGCTCACATACTGCGCTGCACTCTCCCCCGGGCTCACATACTGTGTTGCACTCTCCCCCTGGCTCACATACTGCGCTGCACTCTCCCCCGTGCTCACATACTGCGCTGCACTCTCCCCCTGGCTCACATACTGTGCTGCTCTCTCCCCCGTACTCACATACTGCGTTGCTCTTTCCTCTGTGCTCACATACTTCGCTGTTGTCTCCCCTGCGCTCACATACTGCGCTGCTCTCTCCCCCGCTCATATACTGCGCTGCTCTCTCCTCTGTGCTCATATACTGCGCTGCACTCTCCCCCGTATTCACATACTGCGTTGCTCTCTCCCCCGCTCACATACTGCGCTGTTCTCTCCCCTGCACTCACATACTGCGCTGCACTCTCCCCCTTGCTCACATACTGTGCTGCTCTCTCCCTTGTACTCATATACTGCGTTGCTCTCTCCTCTGTGCTCACATATTGCGCTGCTCTCTTCCCCGCTCACATACTGCGCTGTTCTCTCCTCTGCACACTCATACTGCGCTGCACTCTCCCCCGTATTCACATACTGCGTTGCTCTCTCCCCCGCTCACATACTGCGCTGTTCTCTCCCCTGCACTCACATACTGCGCTGCACTCTCCCCCACTCACATACTGTGCTGCTCTCTCCCCCGCTCACACACTGTGCTGCTCTCTCCCCCTGCTGCTATCTCCCCCGCTCACATACTGCGCTGCACTCTCCCCCGTGCTCACATACTGCGCTGCACTCTCCCCCGTGCTCACATACTGCGCTGCACTCTCCCCCGCACTCACATACTGCGCTGCAATCTCCCCGCACTCACATACTGCGCTGCTCTCTCCCCCGCGCTCACATACTGGGCTGCAATCTCCCCCGCACTCATACTGCGCTGCACTCTCCCCCATGCCCACATACTGCGCTGCACTCTCCCCCGAGCTCACATACTGTGCTGTACTCTCCCCCACGCTCACATACTGTGCTGCTCTCTCCCCTGTGCTCGCAAACTGTGTTGCTCGCTCCCCCACTCACATACTGCTCTGCTCTCTCCCCTGTGCTCTCATATTGTGCTGCTCTCTCCCCCGTACTCGCATACTGTGCTGCTCTCTCCCCTGTGCTCAGATACTGCGCTGAGCTCTCCCCTGTGCTCACAGACTGCGCTGCTCTCTCCCTTGTGCTCACATACTGCGCTGCACTCTCCCCCACTCACATACCGCCCTGCTCTCTGCCCCGCTCACATAATGTGCTGCTCTCTCCCCCGCTCACACACTGTGCTGCTCTCTCCCCCACTCACATACTGCGCTGCACTCTTCCCCGTGCTCACATACTGCGCTGCACTCTCCCCCGAGCTCACATACTGTGCTGTACTCTCCCCCACGCTCACATACTGTGCTGCTCTCTCCCCTGTGCTCGCAAAATGTGTTGCTCGCTCCCCCACTCACATACTGCTCTGCTCTCTCCCCTGTGCTCTCATATTGTGCTGCTCTCTCCCCCGTACTCCCATACTGTGCTACTCTCTCCCCTGTGCTCAGATACTGCGCTGAGCTCTCCCCTGTGCTCACAGACTGCGCTGCTCTCTCCTTTGTGCTCACATACTGCGCTGCACTCTCCCCCACTCACATACCGCCCTGCTCTCTCCCCTGCTCACATAATGTGTTGCTCTCTCCCCCGCTCACACACTGCGCTGCTCTCTCCCCCGCTCACACACTGTGCCGCTCTCTCCCCCGTGCTCACATACTGCTCTGCTCTCTCCCCTGTGCTCTCATATTGTGCTGCTCTCTCCCCCCTACTCGCATACTGTGCTGCTCTCTCCCCTGTGCTCAGATACTGCGCTGAGCTCTCCCCTGTGCTCACAGACTGCGCTGCTCTCTCCCTTGTGCTCACATACTGCGCTGCACTCTCCCCCACTCACATACCACCCTGCTCTCTCCCTCGCTCACATAATGTGCTGCTCTCTCCCCTGCTCACACACTGTGCTGCTCTCTCCCCCGCTCACATACTGCGCTGCACTCTTGCCCGTGCTCACATACTGCGCTGCACTCTCCCCCGCACTCACATACTGCGCTGCACTCTCCCCGCACTCACATACTGCGCTGCTCTCTCCCTTGCGCTCACATACTGGCCTGAACTCTCCCCCGCACTCATACTGCGCTGCAATCTCCCCCATGCTCACATACTGCGCTGCACTCTCCCCCGTGCTCACATCCTGTGCTGTACTCTCCCCCACGCTCACATACTGTGCTGATCTCTCCCCCGCTCACATACTGCGCTGCACTCTCCCCCGTGCTGAAATACTGCACTGCACTCTCCCCCGTGCTCACATACTGTGCTGCACTCTCCCCCACGCTCACATACTGTGCTGCACTCTACGCCGTGCTCACATACTGCGCTGTTCTCTCCCCCACGCTCACATACTGTGCTGCACTCTACGCCGTGCTCACATACTGCGCTGTTCTCTCCCCCGTGCTCACATACTGCGCTGT
The DNA here is from genome assembly GCF_046119375.1 of Phyllobates terribilis. Taxonomy (NCBI): domain Eukaryota; kingdom Metazoa; phylum Chordata; class Amphibia; order Anura; family Dendrobatidae; genus Phyllobates; species Phyllobates terribilis. The sequence goes on from NW_027362762.1 coordinate 5,997,122, forward strand.
TCTCTCCCCCGTGCTCACATACTGTGCTGCACTCTCCCCCGTGCTCACATACTGCGCTGCACTCTCCCCCGTGCTCACACACTGCGCTCCACTCTCCCCCGTGCCCACATACTGCGCTGCACTCTCCCTCATGCTCACATACTGCGCTGCACTCTCCCCCGTGCTCACATACTGCGCTGCACTCTCCCCCTTGCTCACATACTGCGCTGCACTCTCCCATGTGCTCACATACTGTCCAGCACTCTCCCCCTTGCTCACATACTGCGCTACACTCTCCCCCGTGCTCACATACTACGCTGCACTCTCCCCCGTGCTCACATACTGCGCTGCACTCTCCACCGGGCTCACATACTGCGCTGCACTCTCCCCCGTGCTCACGTACTGCGCTGCACTCTCCCCCGTGCTCACATACAGCGCTGCACTCTCCACCGAGCTCACATACTGCGCTGCTCTCTCCCCTGTGCTCAAATAAAGCGCTGCACTCTCCCTCGTGCTCAAATACTGCGCTGCACTCTCCCCCGTGCTCACATACTGCGCTGCTCTCTCCCCCGTGCTCACATACTGCGCTGCACTCTCCCCCGTGCTCACATACTGCGCTGCACTGTCCCCCGTGCTCACATACTGCGCTACACTCTTCCCCGTGCTCACATACTGCGCTGCACCCTCCCCTGTGCTAACATACTGCGCTGCACTCTCCCCCGTGCTCACATACTGCGCTGCACTCTCCCCTGTGCTCGCATACTGCGCTGCACTCTCCCCCTTGCTCACATACTGCGCTGCAATCTCCCCCGTGCTCACATACTGCGCTGCACTCTCCCCCGTGCTCACATACTGCACTGCACTCTCCCCCGGGCTCACATACTGCGCTGCACTCTCCCCAATGCTCACATACTGCGCTGCACTCTCCCCCACGCTCACATACTGCGCTGAACTCTCCCCCATGCTCACATACTGCGCTGCTCTCTCACCCGAGCTCACATACTGCGCTGCACTCTCCCCCGGGCTCACATACTGCGCTGCACTCTCCCCCATGCTCACATACTGCGCTGCACTCTCCCCCGTGCTCTCATACTGCGCTGCACTCTCCCCCGTGCTCACATACTGTGCTGCACTCTCCCCCGTACTCACATACTGCGTTGCACTCTCCCCCTTGCTCACGTACTGTGCTGCACTCTCCCCCTGCTCACATACTGCGCTGCACTCTCCCCCTTGCTCACATACTGTGCTGCTCTCTCCCCCGTACTCACATACTGCGTTGCTCTCTCCTCTGTGCTCACATATTGCGCTGCTCTCTCCCCCGCTCACATACTGCGCTGTTCTCTCCCTGCGCTCACATACTGTGCTGTTCTCACCCCTGCGCTCAGATACTGCGCTGCTCTCTCCCCCGCTCACATACTGCGCTGTTCTGTCCCCTGCGCTCGCATACTGCGCTGCACTCTCCCCTGCGCTCACATACTGCGCTGCACTCTCCCCCGTGCTCCCATACTGCGCTGCACTCTCCCCCTTGCTCACATACTGCGCTGCACTCTCCCCCGTGCTCACATACTGCGCTTTTCTCTCTCCTTCACTCAGATACTGCGCTGTTCTCTCCCCCACTCACATACTGCGCTGTTCTCTCCCCTGCGCTCACATACTGTGCTGTTCTCTCCCCTGCGCTCACATACTGCGCTGCACTCTCACCCGCACTCACATACTGCTCAGCTCTCTCCCCCGCTCACATACTGCGCTGCACTCTCCCCCGTGCTCACATACTGCGCTGCACTCTCCCCCATGCTCACATACTGTGCTGCACTCTCCCCCACGCTCACATACTGTGCTGCACTCTCCCCCGTGCTCACATACTGCGCTGCACTCTCCCCCTTGCTCACATACTGCGCTGCACTCTCCCCTGCGCTCACATACTGCGCTGCACTCTCCCCCATGCTCACATACTGCGCTGCACTCTCCCCCTTGCTCACATACTGCGCTGCACTCTCCCCCGTGCTCACAAACTGCGCTGTTCTCTCCCCTTCGCTCAGATTCTGCGCTGCTCTCTCCCCCGCTCACATACTGCGCTGTTCTCTCCCCTGCGATCACATACTGTGCTGTTCTCTCCCCTGCCCTCACATACTGCGCTGCACTCTCACCCGCACTCACATACTGCTCTGCTCTCTCCCCCGCTCACATACTGCGCTGCACTCTCCCCCACTCACATATCGCCCTGCTCTCTCCCCCGCTCACATAATGTGCTGCTCTCTCCCCCGCTCACATACTGCGCTGCACTCTCCCCCGTGCTCACATACTGCGCTGCACTCTCCCTCATGCTCACATACTGCGCTGCACTCTCCCCCGTGCTCACATACTGCGCTGCACTATCCACCGTGCTCACATACTGCGCTGCACTCTCCCCCTTGCTCACATACTGCGCTGCACTCTCCCATGTGCTCACATACTGTCCAGCACTCTCCCCCTTGCTCACATACTGCGCTGCACTCTCCCCCTTGCTCACATACTGCGCTGCACTCTCCCCCGTGCTCACATACTGCGCTGCACTCTCCACCGGGCTCACATACTGCGCTGCACTCTCCCCCGTGCTCACATACTGCGCTGCACTCTCCCCCGTGCTCACATACAGCGCTGCACTCTCCACCGAGCTCACATACTGCGCTGCTCTCTCCCCTGTGCTCACATAAAGCGCTGCACTCTCCCCCGTGCTCACATACTGCGCTGCACTCTCCCCCGTGCTCACATACTGCGCTGCTCTCTCCCCCGTGCTCACATACTGTGCTGCACTCTCCCCCGTGCTCACATACTGCGCTGCACTGTCCCCCGTGCTCACATACTGCGCTACACTCTTCCCCGTGCTCACATACTGCGCTGCACTCTCCCCCGTGCTCACATACTGCGCTGCACTCTCCCCTGTGCTCACATACTGCGCTGCACTCTCCCCCGTGCTCACATACTGCACTGCACTCTCCCCCGGGCTCACATACTGCGCTGCACTCTCCCCAATGCTCACATACTGCGCTGCACTCTCCCCCTTGCTCACATACTGCGCTGCACTCTCTCCCATGCTCACATACTGCGCTGCTCTCTCACCCGTGCTCACATACTGCGCTGCACTCTCCCCCTTGCTCACATACTGCGCTGCACTCTCCCCCATGCTCACATACTGCGCTGCACTCTCCCCCTTGCTCACATACTGTGCTGCTCTCTCCCTTGTACTCATATACTGCGTTGCTCTCTCCTCTGTGCTCACATATTGCGTTGCTCTCTCCCCCGCTCACATACTGCTCTGTTCTCTCCTCTGCACACTCATACTGCGCTGTAGTCTCCTCTGTGCTCACATACTGCGCTGCACTCTCCCCCGTGCTCACATACTGCGCTGCACTCTCCCCTGTGCTCACATACTGCGCTGCACTCTCTCCCTTGCTCACATACTGTGCTGCAATCTCCCCCGTGCTCACATACTGCGCTGCACTCTCCTCCGTGCTCACATACTGTGCTGCACTCTCCCCCGGGCTCACGTACTGCGCTGCACTCTCCCCCATGCTCACATACTGCGCTGCACTCTCCCCCTTGCTCACATACTGTGCTGCACTCTCCCCCGCGCTCACATACTGGGCTGCACTCTCCCCCGCACTCATACTGCGCTGCACTCTCCCCCATGCCCACATACTGCGCTGCACTCTTCCCCGTGCTCACATACTGCGCTGCACTCTCCCCCGTGCTCACATACAGCGCTGCACTCTCCACCGAGCTCACATACTGCGCTGCTCTCTCCCCTGTGCTCACATAAAGCGCTGCACTCTCCCCCGTGCTCACATACTGCGCTGCACTCTCCCCCGTGCTCACATACTGCGCTGCTCTCTCCCCCGTGCTCACATACTGTGCTGCACTCTCCCCCGTGCTCACATACTGCGCTGCACTGTCCCCCGTGCTCACATACTGCGCTACACTCTTCCCCGTGCTCACATACTGCGCTGCACTCTCCCCTGTGCTCACATACTGCGCTGCACTCTCCCCCTTGCTCACATACTGCGCTGCAATCTCCCCTGTGCTCACATACTGCGCTGCAGTCTCCCCCGTGCTCACATACTGCACTGCACTCTCCCCCGGGCTCACATACTGCGCTGCACTCTCCCCAATGCTCACATACTGCGCTGCACTCTCCCCCTTGCTCACATACTGTGCTGCTCTCTCCCTTGTACTCATATACTGCGTTGCTCTCTCCTCTGTGCTCACATATTGCGCTGCTCTCTTCCCCGCTCACATACTGCGCTGTTCTCTTCTCTGCACACTCATACTGCGCTGCAGTCTCCTCTGTGCTCACATACTGCGCTGCACTCTCCCCCTTGCTCACATACTGCGCTGCAATCTCCCCCGTGCTCACATACTGCGCTGCACTCTCCTCCGTGCTCACATACTGCGCTGCACTCTCCCCCGGGCTCACATACTGCGCTGCACTCTCCCCCATGCTCACATACTGCGCTGCACTCTCCCCCTTGCTCACATACTGTGCTGCACTCTCCCTCGTCCTCACATACTTCGCTGCACTCTCCCCCGTGCTCACATACTGCGCTGCACTCTCCCCCGGGCTCACATACTGTGTTGCACTCTCCCCCTGGCTCACATACTGCGCTGCACTCTCCCCCGTGCTCACATACTGCGCTGCACTCTCCCCCTGGCTCACATACTGTGCTGCTCTCTCCCCCGTACTCACATACTGCGTTGCTCTTTCCTCTGTGCTCACATGCTTCTCTGTTGTCTCCCCTGCGCTCACATACTGCGCTGCTCTCTCCCCCGCTCATATACTGCGCTGCTCTCTCCTCTGTGCTCATATACTGCGCTGCACTCTCCCCCGTATTCACATACTGCGTTGCTCTCTCCCCCGCTCACATACTGCGCTGTTCTCTCCACTGCACTCACATACTGCGCTGCACTCTCCCCCACTCACATACTGTGCTGCTCTCTCCCCCTGCTGCTATCTCCCCCGCTCACATACTGCGCTGCACTCTCCCCCGTGCTCACATACTGCGCTGCACTCTCCCCCGCACTCACATACTGCGCTGCACTCTCCCCGCACTCACATACTGCGCTGCTCTCTCCCCCGCGCTCACATACTGGGCTGCACTCTCCCCCGCACTCATACTGCGCTGCACTCTCCCCCATGCCCACATACTGCGCTGCACTCTCCCCCGAGCTCACATACTGTGCTGTACTCTCCCCCACGCTCACATACTGTGCTGCTCTCTCCCCTGTGCTCGCAAACTGTGTTGCTCGCTCCCCCACTCACATACTGCTCTGCTCTCTCCCCTGTGCTCTCATATTGTGCTGCTCTCTCCCCCGTACTCGCATACTGTGCTGCTCTCTCCCCTGTGCTAAGATACTGCGCTGAGCTCTCCCCTGTGCTCACAGACTGCGCTGCTCTCTCCCTTGTGCTCACATACTGCGCTGCACTCTCCCCCACTCACATACCGCCCTGCTCTCTCCCCTGCTCACATAATGTGCTGCTCTCTCCCCCGCTCACACACTGTGCTGCTCTCTCCCCCGCTCACACACTGTGCTGCACTCTACGCCGTGCTCACATACTGCGCTGTTCTCTCCCCCACGCTCACATACTGTGCTGCACTCTACGCCGTGCTCACATACTGCGCTGTTCTCTCCCCCGTGCTCACATACTGCGCTGTTCTCTCCCCTGTGCTCACATACTGCGCTGCACTCTCCCCCTTGCTCACATACTGTGCTGCACTCTCCCCCATGCTCACATACTGCGCTGCTCTCTCACCCGAGCTCACATACTGCGCTGCACTCTCCCCCGGGCTCACATACTGCGCTGCACTCTCCCCCATGCTCACATACTGCGCTGCACTCTCCCCCTTGCTCACATACTGTGCTGCTCTCTCCCTTGTACTCACATACTGCGTTGCTCTCTCCTCTGTGCTCACATATTGCGCTGCTCTCTCCCTTGTACTCACATACTGTGCTGCTCTCTCCCCTGTGCTCGCAAACTGTGTTGCTCGCTCCCCCACTCACATACTGCTCTGCTCTCTCCACTGTGCTCTCATATTGTGCTGCTCTCTCCCCCGTACTCGCATACTGTGCTGCTCTCTCCCCTGTGCTCAGATACTGCGCTGAGCTCTCCCCTGTGCTCACAGACTGCGCTGCTCTCTCCCTTGTGCTCACATACTGCGCTGCACTCTCCCCCACTCACATATCGCCCTGCTCTCTCCCCCGCTCACATAATGTGCTGCTCTCTCCCCCTCTCACACACTGTGCTGCTCTCTCCCCCGCTCACATACTGCGCTGCACTCTCCCCCGTGCTCACATACTGCGCTGCACTCTCCCCCGCACTCACATACTGCACTGCACTCTCCCCGCACTCACATACTGCGCTGCTCTCTCCCTTGCGCTCACATACTGACCTGAACTCTCCCCCGCACTCATACTGTGCTGCAATCTCCCCCATGCTCACATACTGCGCTGCACTCTCCCCCGTGCTCACATACTGTGCTGTACTCTCCCCCACGCTCACATACTGTGCTGATCTCTCCCCCGCTCACATACTGCGCTGCACTCTCCCCCGTGCTCACATACTGTGCTGCTCTCTCCCCCGCTCACATACTGCGCTGCTCTCTCCCCCGTGCTCACATACTGCGCTGGTCTCTCCCCCACGCTCACATACTGCGCTGCACTCTCCTCCGTGCTCACATACTGTGCTGCACTCTCCCCCATGCTCACATACTGCGCTGCACTCTCCCCCGTGCTCACATACTGCGCTGCACTCTCCCCCACGCTCACATACTGTGCTGCACTCTCCCCTGTGCTCACATACTGGGCTGCTCTCTCCCCTGCTCACATACTGCGCTGCACTCTCCCCCGTGCTCACATACTGCGCTGCACTCTCCCCCGTGCTCACATACTGCGCTGCACTTTCACCCCCACGCTCACATACTGCGATTCTCTCTCCCCTGTGCTCACATACTGCGCTGCACTCTCCCCCGCTCACATACTGTGCTGCTCTCTCCCCTGCTCTCATACTGCGCTGCTCTCTCCCCCACGCTCACATACTGCGCTGCACTCTTCCCCGTGCTCACATACTGTGCTGCACTCTCCCCCATGCTGACATACTGCGCTGCACTCTCCCCCGTGCTCACATACTGCGCTGCTCTCTCCCCCACGCTCACATACTGCGCTGCACTCTTCCCCGTGCTCACATACTGCGCTGCACTCTCCCCCGTGCTCACATACTGGGCTGCACTCTCCCCCGTGCTCACATACTGTGCTGCACTCTCCCCCGTGCTCACATACTGTGCTGCACTCTCCCCCACGCTCACATACTGTGCTGCACTCTCCCCCGTACTCACATACTGCGTTGCACTCTCCCCCTTGCTCACGTACTGTGCTGCACTCTCCCCCTGCTCACATACTGCGCTGCACTCTCCCCCTTGCTCACATACTGCGCTGCACTCTCCCCCGTGCTCACATACTGCGCTGCACTCTCCCCCGTGCTCACATACTGCGCTGCACTTTCGCCCCCACGCTCACATACTGCGATTTTCTCTCCCCTGTGCTCACATACTGCGCTGCACTCTCCCCCGCTCATGTAGCACCCTGAGGATTCGGCTGCTACAGGGGTATTGCACCTCAACCCAGAGGTGTGATATTCCACTCCCGGGTAAGGATGGAGTGTGGAACTGAGCTCGGTAGGCTGCATGCACTACATACATCCCATTTCCGAGGAACAGGCCGACGGTACTCCCACTTAGAAATGTGCATGTACGACCGAGTCTGTTCCTGGCTGGAGTGGGAGGGGGGTGGTACATCCCAAGTAGTGTAGGGGCAGATAGGGGGAGCAGCCTGGGTAAAGATAGGAGCTCATTGGGTGCTGGTCACCTGAGCTCACACATAGAGGGTGTATATAAGGTGGGCACCAACTAAGAACAGGGTCAGTCTGTCAGAGTGGAGTCAGAGGAGAAGAGCAGAGAAGCCTGAGTGAGAGAGGAGAAGAAAGAGAGACCCAGAGGGGGAAGCAGAAGAGAGGACTCTGAGACCCCAAATCCAATCAACGGGTGAAGAGTCGGCATCAGGGTACCGGAACCCAAGCTGGTGGGGGCGAAAACACACCCCAGCCAGAGACCGGAGGCCGTGGGCAGCGTCTGCCACGGCCACCCACCACATCCACCACGAAGGCATACCACGTGGAGGGTCAGGGAGCCCCAGGGCCAAGGGTCTCCCAACAGAAGGCCCGAGGGAGCTGGACCTGGGTGGATCACTAGTGGGGACGGCCAGAGAAAGGACAGAAGGAGAGCTCAGGGTCACGCTCCGGACTTGCTTGGGGGTTGGCTGGATCCAGGACCTGGTGGATGCAGCACGGCTCGGGAGGTCACTTGAAGCTGGAGTGACCGGAACATCAGCAGTGAGTAAATACCCTAAACTGCATAACCCGACTCTGTCTTCATTTAACATCTATGCTGCACCACCACAACCCCCATCCTCTGCACCTGACCCCCTGAGGCTATACCCCACCCGTTGGGGGTTATACCACCAAAAGCTGCACCAACACCATCAGCCTCAGCGGACCCTGCTGCAGCGGCGGCCATAGTGACCGCAATACAACGGGTGGCGTAGTCGACATTAAGAACTTAATAACATCTGTAGGACTGCCACATACAACTGAGTTTGACACCCTGGGCACGGACCGGGTCACAGCCACTCGGAAGACTACAACTCCCATCTGATCCGGCTCCGGATATTCCCCCTAAAGAATATGGCCCAGGGGGCGCGTCAACTTTGGCGTAGTCGGCAGGATTACGTGCCCGCAACAACCGGGTACTGCGTGCCTGAAGAAAAGAACGAGTTTACCTCAAAAAGAAGTCTCCTGCCGGTTCCGGAGGGTCCCCGCCATCGGACCCCATCACCAGTCGATTCCAGCCGGTTGTCCGCCATTAACAGCGTTTTCCCGCCATCTGCAGAGTTTCCCGCCACTGGGAAGCGATTCCCGCCATTTCCAAAGGTTTCCCGCCTTGGAAGAGCGGACGCCATTATGGGCGTGCCAGAGGGTGGTGAGAGGCCACCTCCCATCGTGGGCCAGGACCGAAAATGGCGCCAAAAGTGGAAACCGCCCCCACCAACAGAGACTGTGATGCTAGAGGTGTCTGTCAGCGTGAAAGAACCGCCCCTGGAGCTGACAGTCACCAAGTGGCCCCGGGACCGCCCTCGAGGTGGGAGGAGACGAAAGGAGAGAACAAAGATGGGTGCCGCCTGGAGCAGTCGAGAGCGAGCGCACCCGGAGGCAAGAAGCCTGGAGAAGAGTATCGGAGGAGCTTACCCGGAGATGGCGAGAAAGCAGAGCAGCACCGGCCCGTTGGCCAGGAGCCTGCTAGAAACCGAGGAGGGAGAGCAGAGCAGCACCGGCCCGCTGGCCAGGAGCCTGCTGGAGACGACTGTAGGAGAGCAGAGCAGCACCGACCCGTTGGTCAGGAGCCTGCTGGAAACAACGACCCCACTAGGACTAGTGGAGGTCCTAGCACAGCTCCCCCGAGACCGGGAGTGTGCACAGACCGCTCTGGAGGGCCTCGCAAGGATTATGGCCCGGGTGCAGCGAGAGACGTTGGCGGAGTGGAGCCGTGAGATGGCCCAGCAGACCGAGACCTGTCAGCGGAGCACGCCACCCGAGACGAGGAGACAGACCGCCTCTGAGGATGGCGCGGGAGGATTGAAGGCCGGAGACGGCGCCGAGAAGGGAGCCGAACGAGTGGAGGCAGGTAAAGGGGACGTCTATACCCCAGACCGGGAAACCGCGTACCTGCCCCAGCTCCCCGTCGCAGAGCCCGAAGTCTATCCTGCCGTGCCCGTCGCTGCAACGTCACCGCCGCAGACTAGGCCTCAAACGGGAGCCGCGACCCCTGTGACGTCACACGCCTCGACCCCGAGCGTGACCAAGCAGGAAGTACCACCAGCCTGGTCGCAAGGCCTAGTACCCCCGGGCGCCGCAATACCAACAGCGCCCCCTACCTCCGCGGAGCCCCCGGCCTGGTCGCAGGGCCAAGTAGCCCAGGGCGCCGCCGTCCTTACGGTGCCCTTCACCTTCCAGATACCCCAGGCCTGGCCGCAAGGCCCGGGCAACCCGGGCGCTAACACCACCGCGCCCATAAGACCAAGAGTGCCGCATCTGGGAGAGGACCTGTACGCCCAGCATACGTGCCCGGATGGGCAGCCATTTATATGGCCACCGGAGTTCCACCATCCCCGACTCCGGAGAGAGAGACCCCTGGATGAACCCCTGATCCCGGCTCCAAAGCCCGTAAAGAGGATCTCGCCCCCGCTAGCGGAAGCACAGTTTGAGTGGGACCCCACCGGAGAAGATCTTATGGGGTTCACTCAAGAGACTCGGGCAGCTGCAGCGGAGCGTGCTGAGTGCTGCCGCCAACAGCTCGAGGACTTCGAGAGGGAGCGGAGAGAGAGGCGGGTCCGGGAACAGCTAGCTCAAGTAAAGAGCGCGGAGCAGAAGAGCCGGGCCAGGAGAGACCCCCGTGCAGCGCATAGTCCCCGCACCACCGGGACTGTGATAAAGTTTAACCTGCAGCATGGGTGGGGCTTCATCCGAGACCACCACACCCTAGGCGACGTCTTTGTGACCAGAAGAGACGTTGAGTCCCACCTGCCGGAGGGACACAGAGGTCGTGACCTTTACATCGGGGACGAGGTCACCTTCACCCGGCACAAGTGTGCCAAAGGTCCCTACGCCCTCCATGTGCATCGCCTGACGGAGGAAGAGCTGCGGTGTGAGGAGGAAGAACAAGAGGACCCGGACGGGTCTGAAACTAGAGCCAAAGGTAACCATAAAGCAAGAGCAGGAGGACGCCGTCGCTAAGGACAGCGAAGCAGAAGCTGTATATAGTTGCCCGTCGGGGCACAGTAAACTGAAACTGAAAACTGAAACTGTTGCTGTTGCTAATATAGTCCCCGTTGGGACCAGCAAGTGTGAACTGTTACCCGTATTTCCCTTAATCCCACTGACCGAGGACTGAGAGCGGTCATTCCTCCCCAATACCTGGCCGAGGACTGAGAGCGGCCATATCCCTGTATATAGTTGCGCGTCCTAAAGCGCCCCCTACCGGTTTTACAGGAAAACCAGTTTTCCAGAGAGACTGTCGCACTTTACCCGGTCACACGTTGCACAGTGACCGGAGGAGGAGCCAGAGGCGACGAGAATGTTTTATATTGATATATATATATATAATGTTTTATATGTTTATGCAAAAATTTGTATGTTTTGGTGTTATGTCTTACAGCCCGAGGACGTGCTGTGATTTACCAGGGGGGAATGTAGCACCCTGAGGATTCGGCTGCTACAGGGGTATTGCACCTCAACCCAGAGGTGTGATATTCCACTCCCGGGTAAGGATGGAGTGTGGAACTGAGCTCGGTAGGCTGCATGCACTACATACATCCCATTTCCGAGGAACAGGCCGACGGTACTCCCACTTAGAAATGTGCAGGTACGACCGAGTCTGTTCCTGGCTGGAGTGGGAGGGGGGTGGTACATCCCAAGTAGTGTAGGGGCAGATAGGGGGAGCAGCCTGGGTAAAGATAGGAGCTCATTGGGTGCTGGTCACCTGAGCTCACACATAGAGGGTGTATATAAGGTGGGCACCAACTAAGAACAGGGTCAGTCTGTCAGAGTGGAGTCAGAGGAGAAGAACAGAGAAGCCTGAGTGAGAGAGGAGAAGAAAGAGAGACCCAGAGGGGGAAGCAGAAGAGAGGACTCTGAGACCCCAAATCCAATCCACGGGTGAAGAGTCGGCATCAGGGTACCGGAACCCAAGCTGGTGGGGGCGAAAACACACCCCAGCCAGAGACCGGAGGCCGTGGTCAGCGTCTGCCACGGCCACCCACCACATCCACCACGAAGGCATACCACGTGGAGGGTCAGGGAGCCCAAGGCCAAGGGTCTCCCAACAGAAGGCCCGAGGGAGCTGGACCTGGGTGGATCACTAGTGGGGACGGCCAGAGAAAGGACAGAAGGAGAGCTCAGGGTCACGCTCCGGACTTGCTTGGGGGTTGGCTGGATCCAGGACCTGGTGGACGCAGCACGGCTCGGGTGGTCACTTGAAGCTGGAGTGACCGGAACATCAGCAGTGAGTAAATACCCTAAACTGCACAACCCGACTCTGTCTTCATTTAACATCTATGCTGCACCACCACAACCCCCATCCTCTGCACCTGACCCCCTGAGGCTATACCCCACCCGTTGGGGGTTATACCACCAAAAGCTGCACCAACACCATCAGCCTCAGCGGACCCTGCTGCAGCGGCGGCCATAGTGACCGCAATACAACGGGTGGCATAGTCGACATTAAGAACTTAATAACATCTGTAGGACTGCCACATACAACTGAGTTTGACACCCTGGGCACGGACCGGGTCACAGCCACTCGGAAGACTACAACTCCCATCTGATCCGGCTCCGGATATTCCCCCTAAAGAATATGGCCCAGGGGGCGCGTCACTCACATACTGTGCTGCTCTCTCCCCTGCTCTCATACTGCGCTGCTCTCTCCCCCACGCTCACATACTGCGCTGCACTCTTCCCCGTGCTCACATACTGTGCTGCACTCTCCCCCATGCTGACATACTGCGCTGCACTCTCCCCCGTGCTCACATACTGCGCTGCTCTCTCCCCCACGCTCACATACTGCGCTGCACTCTTCCCCGTGCTCACATACTGCGCTGCACTCTCCCCCGGGCTCACATGCTGTGCTGCACTCTCCCCCGTGCTCACATACTGGGCTGCACTCTCCCCCGTGCTCACATACTGTGCTGCACTCTCCCCCGTGCTCACATACTGTGCTGCACTCTCCCCCACGCTCACATACTGTGCTGCATTCTCCCCCGTACTCACATACTGCGCTGCACTCTCCCCCTTGCTCACATACTGTGCTGCACTCTCCCCCTGCTCACATACTGCGCTGCACTCTCCCCCTTGCTCACATACTGTGCTGCTCTCTCCCCCGTACTCACATACTGCGTTGCTCTCTCCTCTGTGCTCACATATTGCGCTGCTCTCTCCCCCGCTCACATACTGCGCTGTTCTCTCCCTGCGCTCACATACTGTGCTGTTCTCACCCCTGCGCTCAGATACTGCGCTGCTCTCTCCCCCGCTCACATACTGCGCTGTTCTGTCCCCTGCGCTCGCATACTGCGCTGCACTCTCCCCTGCGCTCACATACTGCGCTGCACTCTCCCCCGTGCTCCCATACTGCGCTGCACTCTCCCCCTTGCTCACATACTGCGCTGCACTCTCCCCCGTGCTCACATACTGCGCTTTTCTCTCTCCTTCGCTCAGATACTGCGCTGCTCTCTCCCCCACTCACATACTGCGCTGTTCTCTCCCCTGCGCTCACATACTGTGCTGTTCTCTCCCCTGCGCTCACATTCTGCGCTGCACTCTCACCCACACTCAAATACTGCTCAGCTCTCTCCCCCGCTCACATACTGCGCTGCACTCTCCCCCGTGCTCACATACTGCGCTGCACTCTCCCCCATGCTCACATACTGTGCTGCACTCTCCCCCACGCTCACATACTGTGCTGCACTCTCCCCCGTGCTCACATACTGCGCTGCACTCTCCCCGTTGCTCACATACTGCGCTGCACTCTCCCCTGCGCTCACATACTGCGCTGCACTCTCCCCCGTGCTCACATACTGCGCTGCACTCTCCCCCTTGCTCACATACTGCGCTGCACTCTCCCCCGTGCTCACATACTGCGCTGTTCTCTCCCCTTCGCTCAGATACTGCGCTGCTCTCTCCCCCGCTCACATACTGCGCTGTTCTCTCCCCTGCGCTCACATACTGTGCTGTTCTCAGCCCTGCCCTCACATACTGCGCTGCACTCTCACCCGCACTCACATACTGCTCTGCTCTCTCCCCCGCTCACATACTGCGCTGCACTCTCCCCCGTGCTCACATAATGCGCTGCACTCTCCCCTGTGCTCACATACCGCTCTGCACTCTCCCCTGTGCTCACATACTGCGCTGTTCTCTCCCCTGCGCTTAGATACTGCGCTGCTCTCTCCCCTGCTCATATACTGCGCTGCTCTCTCCTCTGTGCTCACATACTGCGCTGCACTCTCCCTCGTGCTCACATACTGTGCTGCACTCTCCCCCGTGCTCACATACTGCACTGTTCTCACCCCTGTGCTCACATACCGTGCTGCACTCTCCCCTGTGCTCACATACTGCGCTGCACTCTCCCCCTTGCTCACATACTGCGCTGCAATCTCCCCCGTGCTCACATACTGCGCTGCACTCTCCCCCGTGCTCACATACTGCGCTGCACTCTCCCCCGGGCTCACATACTGCGCTGCATCTCCCCCATGCTCACATACTGCGCTGCACTCTCCCCCTTGCTCACATACTGTGCTGCACTTTCCCCCTTGCTCACATACTGTGCTGCTCTCTCCCCCGTACTCACATACTGCGTTGCTCTCTCCTCTGTGCTCACATATTGCGCTGCTCTCTCCCCCGCTCACATACTGCGCTGTTCTCTCCCCTGCGCTCAGATACTGAGCTGCTCTCTCCCCTGCTCATATACTGCGCTGCTCTCTCCTCTGTGCTCACATACTGCGCTGCACTCTCCCCCGTGCTCACATACTGTGCTGCACTCTCCCCCGTGCTCACATACTGCGCTGTTCTCACCGCTGCGCTCAGATACTGCGCTGCTCTCTCCCCCGCTCACATACTGCGCTGTTCTCTCCCCTGCGCTCACATACTGCGCTGCACTCTCCCCTGCGCTCACATACTGCGCTGCACTCTCCCCCGTGCTCACATACTGCGCTGCACTCTCCCCCGTGCTCACATACTGCGCTGCACTCTCCCCCGTGCTCACATACTGCGCTGCACTCTCCCCCGTGCTCACATACTGCGCTGTACTCTCCCCCGTGCTCACATACTGCGCTGTTCTCTCCCCTTCACTCAGATACTGTGCTGCTCTCTCCCGCGCTCACATACTGCGCTGTTCTCTCCCCTGCGCTCACATACTGCGCTGTTCTCTCCTCTGCGTTCACATACTGCGCTGCACTCTCACCCGCACTCACATACTGCTCTGCTCTCTCCCCCGCTCACATACTGCGCTGCACTCTCCCCCGTGCTCACATACTGCGCTGCACTCTCACCTGTGCTCACATACTGCGCTGCACTCTCCCCCGTGCTCACATACTGAGCTGCACTCTCCCCTGTGCTCACATACTGCGCTGCACTCTACCCTGTGCTCACATACCGCGCTGCAATCTCCCCTGTGCTCACATACTGCGCTGCACTCTCCCCCTTGCTCACATACTGCGCTGCAATCTCCCCCGTGCTCACATACTGAGCTGCACTCTCCCCCGTGCTCACATACTGCGCTGCACTCTCCCCCGTGCTCACATACTGCGCTGCACTCTCCCCTGTGCTCACATACTGCGCTGCACTCTCCCCCTTGCTCACATACTGTGCTGCACTCTCCCCCATGCTCACATACTGCGCTGCACTCTCCCCCTTGCTCACGTACTGTGCTGCTCTCTACCCCGTACTCACATACTGCGTTGCTCTCTCCACAGTGCTCACATATTGCGCTGCTGTCTCCCCCGCTCACATACTGCGCTGTTCTCTCCCCTGCGCTCAGATACTGCGGTCCTCTCTCCCCCGCTCATATACTGCGCTGCTCTCTCCTCTGTGCTCACATACTGCGCTGCACTCTCCCCCGTACTCACATACTGTGCTGCACTCTCCCCCACGCTCACATACTGTGCTGCACTCTTCCGCGTGCTCACATACTGTGCTGCACTCTCCCCCATGCTGACATACTGCGCTGCACTCTCCCCCGTGCTCACATACTGCGCTGCTCTCTCCCCCGTGTTCACATACTGCGCTGCTCTCTCCCCCACACTCACATACTGTGCTGAACTCTCCCCCATGCTCACATACTGCGCTGCACTCTCCCCCGTGCTCACATACTGTGCTGCTGTCTCCCCCGCTCACATAATGCGCTGCTCTCTCCCCCATGCTCACATACTGCGCTGGTCTCTCCCCCACGCTCACATACTGCGCTGCACTCTCCCCCGGGCTCACATGCTGTGCTGCACTCTCCCTCGTGCTCACATACTGCGCTGCACTCCCCCCCGTGCTCACATACTGTGCTGCACTCTCCCCCACGCTCACATACTGTGCTGCACTCTCCCCCGTGCTCACATACTGTGCTGCACTCTCCCCCGTGCTCACATACTGCGCTGCACTCTCCCCCGTGCTCACATACTGTGCTGCTCTGTCCCTTGTGCTTACATAATGCGCTGCACTCTCCCCGTGCTCACATACTGCGCTGCACTCTCCCCCATGCTCACATACTGCGCAGCACTCTCCCCCGTGCTCACATACTGCGCTGCACTCTCCCCTGTGCTCACATACTGCGCTGCACTCTCCCCTGTGCTCACATACTGCGCTGCACTCTCCCCCATGCTCACATACGGCGCTGCACTCTCCCCCGTGCTCACATACTGCGCTGCACTCTCCCCCGGGCTCACATACTGCGCTGCACTCTCCCCCGGTCTCACATACTGCGCTGCACTCTCCCCCATACTCACATACTGCGCTGCACTCTCCCCCTTGCTCACATACTGCGCTGCACTCTCCCCCGTGCTCACATACTGCACTGCTCTCTCCCCTGCGCTCACATACTGCGCTGCACTCTCCCCCTTGCTCACATATTGTGCTGCACTCTCCCCCGTAATCACATACTGCGTTGCTCTCTCTTCTGTGCTCACATATTGCGCTGCTCTCTCCCCCGCTCACATACTGCGCTGTTCTCTTCCCTGCGCTCAAATACTACGCTGCACTCTCCCCCGTGCTCACATACTGCGCTGCTCTCTCCCCCATGCTCACATACTGCGCTGCACTCTTCCCCGTGCTCACATACTGCGCTGCACTCTCCCTCGTGCTCACATACTGTGCTGCTCTCTCCCCCGCTCACATAATGCGCTTCTCTCTCCCCCGTGCTCACATACTGCGCTGGTCTCTCCCCCACGCTCACATACTGCGCTGCACTCTCCCCCGTGCTCACATGCTGTGCTGCACTCTTCCCCATTCTCACATACTGCGCTGCACTCTCCCCCGTGCTCACTCACATACTGCGCTGCTCTCTCCCCCATGCTCACATACTGCGCTGCACTCTCCCTCATGCTCACATACTGCGCTGCACTCTCCCCCATGCTCACATACTGCGCTGCACTCTCCCCCGTGCTCACATACTGCGCTGCACTCTCCCATGTGCTCACATACTGTCCAGCACTCTCCCCCGGGCTCACATACTGCGCTGCACTCTCCCCCATGCTCACATACTGCGCTGCACTCTCCCCCGTGCTCACATACTGCGCTGCTCTCTCCCCCATGCTCACATACTGCGCTGCACTCTCCCCCGTGCTCACATACTGCGCTGCTCTCTCCCCTGTGCTCACATACTCCGCTGCACTCTCCCCCATGCTCACATACTGCGCTGCACTCTCCCCCGTGCTCACATACTGCGCTGCTCTCTCCCCCGTGCTCACATACGGCGCTGCACTCTCCCCCGTGCTCACATACTGCGCTGCACTCTCCCCCGTGTTCACATACTGAGCTGCAATCTCCCCCGTGCTCACATACTGCGCTGCACTCTCCCCCGTGCTCACATGCTGTGCTGCACTCTCCCCCGCTCATATACTGCGCTGCTCTCTCCTCTGTGCTCACATACTGCGCTGCACTCTCCCCCGTGCTCACATACTGCGCTGCACTCTCCCCCACGCTCACATACTGCGCTGCACTCGTCCCCGTGCTCACATACTGCGCTGCACTCTCCCCCTTGCTCACATACTGTGCTGCTCTCTCCCCTGCTCACATAATGCGCTTCTCTCTCCCCGGTGCTCATATACTGCGCTGGTCTCTCCCCCACGCTCACATACTGCGCTGCTCTCTCCCCCGTGCTCACATGCTGTGCTGCACTCTTCCCCATGCTCACATACTGCGCTGCACTCTCCCCCGTGCTCACATACTGCGCTACTCTCTCCCCCGTGCTCACATACTGCGCTGCACTTTCTCATGTGCTCACATACTGTCCAGCACTCTCCCCCTTGCTCACATACTGCGCTGCACTCTCCCCCGTGCTCACATACTGCCCTGCACTCTCCCCCGTGCTCACATACTGCGCTGCACTCTCCCCCGGGCTCACATACTCCGCTGCACTCTCCCCCATGCTCACATACTGCGCTGCACTCTCCTCCGTGCTCACATACTGCGCTGCTCTCTCCCCCATGCTCACATACTGCGCTGCACTCTCCCCCGTGTTCACATACTGAGCTGCAATCTCCCCCGTGCTCACATACTGCGCTGCACTCTCCCCCGTGCTCACATACTGCGCTGCACTCTCCCCCGGGCTCACATACTGCGCTTCACTCTCTCCCATGCTCACATACTGCGCTGCACTCTCCCCCGTGCTCACATACTGTGCTGCACTCTCGCCCGTGCTCACATACTGCGCTGCACTCTCCCAATTGCTCACATACTGTGCTGCTCTCTCCCTCGTACTCACATACTGCGTTGCTCTCTCCTCTGTGCTCACATATTGTGCTGCTCTCTCCCCCGCTCACATACTGCGCTGTTCTCTCCCCTGCGCTCACATACTGCGCTGTTCTCTCCCCTGCGCTCAGATACTGCGCTGCTCTCTCCCCCGCTCATATACTGCGCTGCTCTCTCCTCTGTGCTCACATACTGCGCTGCACTCTCCCCCGTGCTCACATACTGCGCTGTACTCTCCCCCACGCTCACATACTGTGCTGCACTCTCTCTCGTGCTCACATACTGCGCTGCTCTCTCCCCCGTGCTCACATACTGCGCTGCACTCTCCCCCGTGCTCACATACTGCGCTGCACTCTCCCCCGTGCTCACATACTGCGCTGCACTCTCCCCCGTGTTCACATACTGAGCTGCAATCTCCCCCGTGCTCACATACTGCGCTGCACTCTCCCCCGTGCTCACATGCTGTGCTGCACTCTCCCCCGCTCATATACTGCGCTGCTCTCTCCTCTGTGCTCACATACTGCGCTGCACTCTCCCCCGTGCTCACATACTGCGCTGCACTCTCCCCCACGCTCACATACTGCGCTGCACTCGTCCCCGTGCTCACATACTGCGCTGCACTCTCCCCCTTGCTCACATACTGTGCTGCTCTCTCCCCTGCTCACATAATGCGCTTCTCTCTCCCCGGTGCTCATATACTGCGCTGGTCTCTCCCCCACGCTCACATACTGCGCTGCACTCTCCCCCGTGCTCACATGCTGTGCTGCACTCTTCCCCATGCTCACATACTGCGCTGCACTCTCCCCCGTGCTCACATACTGCGCTACTCTCTCCCCCGTGCTCACATACTGCGCTGCACTTTCTCATGTGCTCACATACTGTCCAGCACTCTCCCCCTTGCTCACATACTGCGCTGCACTCTCCCCCGTGCTCACATACTGCCCTGCACTCTCCCCCGTGCTCACATACTGCGCTGCACTCTCCCCCGGGCTCACATACTCCGCTGCACTCTCCCCCATGCTCACATACTGCGCTGCACTCTCCCCCGTGCTCACATACTGCGCTGCTCTCTCCCCCATGCTCACATACTGCGCTGCACTCTCCCCCGTGTTCACATACTGAGCTGCAATCTCCCGCGTGCTCACATACTGCGCTGCACTCTCCCCCGTGCTCACATACTGCGCTGCACTCTCCCCCGGGCTCACATACTGCGCTTCACTCTCTCCCATGCTCACATACTGCGCTGCACTCTCCCCCGTGCTCACATACTGTGCTGCACTCTCGCCCGTGCTCACATACTGCGCTGCACTCTCCCAATTGCTCACATACTGTGCTGCTCTCTCCCTCGTACTCACATACTGCGTTGCTCTCTCCTCTGTGCTCACATATTGTGCTGCTCTCTCCCCCGCTCACATACTGCGCTGTTCTCTCCCCTGCGCTCAGATACTGCGCTGCTCTCTCCCCCGCTCATATACTGCGCTGCTCTCTCCTCTGTGCTCACATACTGCGCTGCACTCTCCCCCGTGCTCACATACTGCGCTGTACTCTCCCCCACGCTCACATACTGTGCTGCACTCTCTCTCGTGCTCACATACTGCGCTGCTCTCTCCCCCGTGCTCACATACTGCGCTGCACTCTCCCCCGTGCTCACATACTACGCTGCACTCTCCCCCGTGCTCACATACTGCGCTGCACTCTCCCCCGTGCTCACATACTGCGCTGCTCTCTCCCCCGTACTCACATACTGCGTTGCTCTCTCCTCTGTGCTCACATACTGCGCTGTTCTCTCCCCTGCGCTCAGATACTGCGCTCCTCTCTCCCCCGCTCATATAGTGCGCTGCTCTCTCCTCTGTGCTCACATACTGCGCTACACTCTCCCCCGTGCTCACATACTGTGCTGCACTCTCCCCCGTGCTCACATACTGCGCTGCACTCTCCCCCGTTCTCACATATTGCGCTGCTCTCTCCCCCGCTCACATACTGCGCTGTTCTCTCCCCTGCGCTCACATACTACGCTGCACTCTCCCCCGTGCTCACATACTGCGCTGCTCTCTCCCCCTTGCTCACATACTGGGCTGCACTCTTCCCCGTGCTCACATACTGCGCTGCACTATCCCCCGTGCTCACATACTGTGCTGCTCTCTCACCCGCTCACATAATGCGCTTCTCTCTCCCCCGTGCTCACATACTGCGCTGGTCTCTCCCCCACACTCACATACTGCGCTGCACTCTCCCCCGTGCTCACATGCTGTGCTCCACTCTCCACCACGCTCACATACTGTGCTGCACTCTCCCCCGTGCTCACATACTGCGCTGCTCTCTCCCCCGTGCTCACATACTGCGCTGCACTCTCCCCCGTGCTCACATACTGTGCTCCACTCTCCCCCACGCTCACATACTGTGCTGCACTCTCCCCCGTGCTCACTCACATACTGCGCTGCTCTCTCCCCCGTGCTCACATACTGCGCTGCACTCTCCCCCGTGCTCACATACTGCGCTTCACTCTCCCTCATGCTCACATACTGCGCTGCACTCTCCCCCATGCTCACATACTGCGCTGCACTCTCCCCCGTGCTCACATACTGCGGTGCACTCTCCCATGTGCTCACATACTGTCCAGCACTCTCCCCCTTGCTCACATACTGCGCTGCACTCTCCCCAGTGCTCAACTACTGCGCTGGACTCTCCCCCGTGCTCACATACTGCGCTTCATTCTCCCTCATGCTCACATACTGCGCTGCACTCTCCCCCGTGCTCACTTACTGCCCTGCACTCTCCCCCATGCTCACATACTGCGCTGCACTCTCCCCCGGGCTCACATACTCCGCTGCGCTCTCCCCCATGCTCACATACTGCGCTGCACTCTCCCCGGTGCTCACCTACTGCGCTGCACTCTCCCCTGTGCTCACATACTGCGCTGCACTCTCCCCCGTGCTGACATACTGAGCTGCAATCTCCCCCGTGCTCACATACTGCGCTGCACTCTCCCCCGTGCTCACATACTGCGCTGCACTCTCCCCCGGGCTCACATACTGCGCTTCACTCTACCCCATGCTCACATACTGCGCTGCACTCTCCCCCTTGCTCACATACTGTGCTGCACTCTCGCCCGTGCTCACATACTGCGCTGCACTCTCCCCCTTGCTCATATACTGTGCTGCTCTCTCCCCCGTACTCACATACTGCATTGCTCTCTCCTCTGTGCTCACATATTGTGCTGCTCTCTCCCCCGCTCACATACTGCACTGTTCTCTCCCCTGCGCTCACATACTGCGCTGTTCTCTCCCCTGCGCTCAGATACTGCGCTGCTCTCTCCCCCGCTCATATACTGCGCTGCTCTCTCCTCTGTGCTCACATACTGCGCTGCACTCTCCCCCGTGCTCACATACTGCGCTGCACTCTCCCCCACGCTCACATACTGTGCTGCACTCTCCCTCGTGCTCACATACTGCGCTGCTCTCTCCCCCGTGCTCACATACTGCGCTGCACTCTCCCCCGTGCTCACATACTGCGCTGCACTCTCCCCCGTGCTCACATACTGCGCTGTGCTCTCCCCCATGCTCACATACTGCGCTGCACTCTCCCCCGTGCTCACATACTGCGCTGCACTCTCCCATGTGCTCACATACTGTCTAGCACTCTCCCCCTTGCTCACATACTGCACTGCACTCTCCCCCGTGCTCACATACTGCACTGCACTCTCCCCCGTGCTCACATACTGAGCTGCACTCTCCCCCGGGCTCACATACTCCGCTGCACTCTCCCCCATGCTCACATACTGCGCTGCACTCTCCCCCGAGCTCACATACTGCGGTGCACTCTCCCCCATGCTCACATACTGCGCTGCTCTCTCCCCCGTGCTCACATACGGCGCTGCACTCTCCCCCGTGCTCACATACTGCGCTGCACTCTCCCCGGTGCTCACATACTGAGCTGCAATCTCCCCCGTGCTCACATACTGCGCTGCGCTCTCCCCCGTGCTCACATACTGCGCTGCACTCTCCACTGGGCTCAAATACTAAGCTGCACTCTCCCCTGTGCTCACATACTGAGCTGCAATCTCCCCCGTGCTCACATACTGCGCTGCACTCTCCCCCGTGCTCACATACTGCGCTGCACTCTCCCCCGGGCTCACATACTGCGCTTCACTCTACCCCATGCTCACATACTGCGCTGCACTCTCCCCCTTGCTCACATACTGTGCTGCACTCTCGCCTGTGCTCACATACTGCGCTGCACTCTCCCCCTTGCTCATATACTGTGCTGCTCTCTACCCCGTACTCACATACTGCGTTGCTCTCTCCTCTGTGCTCACATATTGCACTGCTCTCTCCCCAGCTCACATACTGCACTGTTCTCTCCCCTGCGCTCACATACTGCGCTGTTCTCTCCCCTGCGCTCAGATACTGCGCTGCTCTCTCCCCCGCTCATATACTGCGCTGCTCTCTCCTCTGTGCTCACATACTGCGCTGCACTCTCCCCCGTGCTCACATACTGCGCTGCACTCTCCCCCACGCTCACATACTGTGCTGCACTCTCCCTCGTGCTCACATACTGCGCTGCTCTCTCCCCCGTGCTCACATACTGCGCTGCACTATCCCCCGTGCTCACATACTGCGCTGCACTCTCCCCCGTGCTCACATACTGCGCTGCACTCTCCCCCGTGCTCACATACTGCGCTGTGCTCTCCCCCATGCTCACATACTGCGCTACACTCTCCCCCGTGCTCACATACTGCGCTGCACTCTCCCTTGTGCTCACATACTGTCTAGCACTGTCCCCCGTGCTCACAAACTGTGCTGCACTCTCCCCCGGGCTCACATACTCCGCTGCACTCTCCCCCATGCTCACATAATGCGCTGCACTCTCCCCCGTGCTCACATACTGCGGTGCACTCTCCCCCATGCTCACATACTGCGCTGCTTTTTCCCCCGTGCTCACATACGGCGCTGCACTCTCCCCCGTGCTCACATACTGCGCTGCACTCTCCCCCGTGCTCACATACTGCGCTGCACTCTCCACTGGGCTCACATACTGCGCTGCACTCTCCCCCATGCTCACATACTGCGCTGCACTCTCCCCCTTGCTCACATACTGCGCTGCACTCTCCCCCGTGCTCACATACTGCGCTGCACTCTCCCCCGTGCTCACATACTGCGCTGCACTCTCCCCCTTGCTCACATACTGTGCTGCTCTCTCCCCCGTACTCACATACTGCGTTGCTCTCTCCTCTGTGCTCACATATTGCGCTGCTCTCTCCCCCGCTCACATACTGCGCTGTTCTCTCCCCTGCGCTCACATACTGCGCTGTTCTCTCCCCTGCGCTCAGATACTGCGCTGCTCTCTCCCCCGCTCATATACTGCGCTGCTCTCTCCTCTGTGCTCACATACTGCGCTGCACTCTCCCCCGTGCTCACATACTGCGCTGCACTCTCCCCCATGCTCACATACTGCGCTGTTCTCTCCCCTGCGCTCAGATACTGCGCTGCTCTCTCCCACGCTCACATACTGCGCTGTTCTCTCCCTGCGCTCACATACTGCGCTGCACTCTCCCCTGCGCTCACATACTGCGCTGCACTCTCCCCCGTGCTCACATACTGCGCTGCACTCTCCCCCGTGCTCACATACTGCGCTGTACTCTCCCCCGTGCTCACATACTGCGCTGTTCTCTCCCCTGCGCTCAGATACTGCGCTGCTCTCTCCCCCGCTCACATACTGCGCTGTTCTCTCCCCTGCGCTCACATACTGCGCTGTTCTCTCCCCTGCGCTCACATACTGCGCTGTTCTCTCCCCTGCGCTCACATACTGCGCCGCACTCTCACCCGCAGTCACATACTGCTCTGCTCTCTCCCCCGCTCACATACTGCGCTGCACTCTCCCCCGTTCTCACATACTGCGCTGCACTCTCCCCTGTGCTCACTTACTGCGCTGCCCTCTCCCCCGTGCTCACATACTGCGCTGCACTCTCCCCCGTGCTCACATACTGCGCTGCACTCTCCCCTGTGCTCACATACTGCGCTGCACTCTCCCCCTTGCTCACATACTGCGCTGCAATCTCCCCCGTGCTCACATACTGCGCTGCACTCACCCCCGGGCTCACATACTACGCTGCACTCTCCCCCATGCTCACATACTGCGCTGCACTCTCCCCCTTGCTCACATACTGTGCTGCACTCTCCCCTGTGCTCACATACTGCGCTGCACTATCCCCCTTGCTCACATACTGTGCTGCTCTCTCCCCCGTACTCACATACTGCGTTGCTCTCTCCTCTGTGCTCACATACTGCGCTGCACTCTCCCCCGCTCATATACTGCGCTGCTCTCTCCTCTGTGCTCACATACTGCGCTGTTCTCTCCCCTGCGCTCACATACTGTGCTGCACTCTCCCCTGTGCTCACATACTGCGCTGTTCTCTCCCCTGCGCTCAGATACTGCGCTGCTCTCTCCCCCGTGCTCACATACTGTGCTGCACTCTCCCCCGTGCTCACATACTGCTCTGCACTCTCCCCTGTGCTCACATACTGCGCTGCACTCTCCCCCTTGCTCACATACTGTGCTGCTCTCTCCCCCGTACTCACATACTGCGTTGCTCTCTCCTCTGTGCTCACATATTGCGCTGCTCTCTCCCCCGCTCACATACTGCGCTGTTCTCTCCCCTGCGCTCACATACTGCGCTGTTCTCTCCCCTACGCTCAGATACTGCGCTCCTCTCTCCCCCGCTCATATACTGCGCTGCACTCTCCCCTGTGCTCACATACTGCGCTGCACTCTCCCCCGTGGTCACATACTGCGCTGCACTCTCCCCCGTGCTCACATACTGCGCTGCACTCTCCCCCATGCTCACACACTGCACTGCTCTCTCCCCCGCTCACATACTGTGCTGCTCTCTCCCCCACGCTCACATACTGCGCTGCACTCTCCCCCGTGCTCACATACTGCGCTGCTCTCTCCCCCACGCTCACATACTGTGCTGCTCTCTCCCCCGCTCACATACTGTACTGCTCTCTCCCCCACGCTCACATACTGCGCTGCACTCTCCCACACGCTCACATACTGTGCTGCTCTCTCCTCCGCTCACATACTGTACTGCTCTCTCCCCCACGCTCACATACTGCGCTGCACTCTCCCACACGCTCACATACTGTGCTGCTCTCTCCTCCGCTCACATACTGTACTGCTCTCTCCCCCACGCTCACATACTGCGCTGCACTCTCCCACACGCTCACATACTGTACTGCTCTCTCCCCCACGCTCACATACTGCGCTGCACTCTCCCCCATGCTCACATACTGCACTGCACTCTCCCCCGTGCTTACATACTGCGCTGCTCTCTCCCCCACGCTCACATACTGTGCTGCTCTCAACCCCGCGCTCACATACTGTGCTGCTCTCTCCTCTGTGTTCACATACTGTGCTGCACTCTCCCCCGTGCTCACATACTGTGCTGCTCTCTCCTCCGCTCACATACTGTGCTGCTCTCTCCCCCGCTCACATACTGTGCGGCACTCTCTCCCGTGCTCACATACTGTGCTGCTCTCTCCCCTGTGCTCACATACTGTGCTGCTCTCTCCTCTGCTCACATACTGCGCTGCTCTCTCCTCCGCTCACATACTGTGCTGCTCTCTCCTCCGCTCACATACTGTGCTGCTCTCTCCCCCGTGCTCACATACTGTGCGGCACTCTCTCCCGTGCTCACATACTGTGCTGCTCATTCCTCTGCTCACATACTGTGCTGCTCTCTCCCCTGTGCTCACATACTGTGCTGCTCTCTCCTCTGCTCACATACTGTGCTGCTCTCTCCTCCGCTCACATACTGTGCTGCTCTCTCCCCTGTGCTCACATACTGTGCTGCTCTCTCCTCTGCTCACATACTGCACTGCTCTCTCCCCCGCTCACATACTGTGCTGCTCTCTCCCCCACGCTCACATACTGCACTGCACTCTCCCCCGTGCTCACATACTGCGCTGCTCTCTCCCCCACGCTCACATACTGTGCTGCTCTCTCCCCCGCTCACATACTGTACTGCTCTCTCCCCCACGCTCACATACTGCGCTGCACTCTCCCACACGCTCACATACTGTGCTGCTCTCTCCTCCGCTCACATACTGTACTGCTCTCTCCCCCACGCTCACATACTGCTCTGCACTCTCCCACACGCTCACATACTGTGCTGCTCTCTCCTCCGCTCACATACTGTACTGCTCTCTCCCCCACGCTCACATACTGCGCTGCACTCTCCCACACGCTCACATACTGTACTGCTCTCTCCCCCACGCTCACATACTGCGCTGCACTCTCCCCCATGCTCACATACTGCACTGCACTCTCCCCCGTGCTTACATACTGCGCTGCTCTCTCCCCCACGCTCACATACTGTGCTGCTCTCTCCCCCGCGCTCACATACTGTGCTGCTCTCTCCTCTGTGTTCACATACTGTGCTGCACTCTCCCCCGTGCTCACATACTGTGCTGCTCTCTCCTCCGCTCACATACTGTGCTGCTCTCTCCCCCGCTCACATACTGTGCGGCACTCTCTCCCGTGCTCACATACTGTGCTGCTCTCTCCCCTGTGCTCACATACTGTGCTGCTCTCTCCTCTGCTCACATACTGCGCTGCTCTCTCCTCCGCTCACATACTGTGCTGCTCTCTCCTCCGCTCACATACTGTGCTGCTCTCTCCCCCGTGCTCACATACTGTGCGGCACTCTCTCCCGTGCTCACATACTGTGCTGCTCATTCCTCTGCTCACATGCTGTGCTGCTCTCTCCCCTGTGCTCACATACTGTGCTGCTCTCTCCTCTCCTCACATACTGTGCTGCTCTCTCCTCCGCTCACATACTGTGCTGCTCTCTCCCCTGTGCTCACATACTGTGCTGCTCTCTCCTCTGCTCACATACTGTGCTGCTCTCTCCTCCGCTCACATACTGTGCTGCTCTCTCCCCCGCTCACATACTGTGCGGCACTCTCTCCCGTGCTCACATACTGTGCTGCTCTCTCCCCTGTGCTCACATACTGTGCTGCTCTCTCCTCTGCTCACATACTGTGCTGCTCTCTCCCCTGTGCTCACATACTGTGCTGCTCTCTCCTCTGCTCACATACTGTGCTGCTCTCTCCTCCGCTCACATACTGTGCTGCTCTCTCCCCCGTGCTCACATATTGCTCCCCGCGCTTTCTTCTTCCCCCAGCAGGATAAATGTTTTCTCTTCCGCCTTCATTGGGCTGAAATCCGTGAAGAGATCGGAAAGTCTCCTGAAGTCAGTGTCCCTCACTGCTGAGTATTTGGTGCAGTGTAACAGGAGGTGGGTCTCATCCTCGATGGCCTCCAGGTCACCGTATGGACACAGTCTGTCCTCCTTGGGCTAGTAGCTCTGTCTGTGCCGGCCGGGCTCTATGGTCAGACTGTGGGCACTGTATTTATACCGTCTGAAGATCTGGTGGTCTCTGGGGTCTGGGAGTTTCTCCAGATATGGGGCCACTCTGTATCCTCTCTGTAGACTCCGGTACACAGTCAGTTTCTGTGAGGTGTTGATATCGTTCCTCCAGTCACTGACAGACCTCTTTTGGCTTTTGTCAGGCTGCTGTGATTGGTGTTTTGGTTCGGTTGGGTTTGGGTGAACTGCTCTGAGGGTCCTTGTTCGGGCGGACCACCTATATGTAGCAGGGCTTCATGGTGATGGGAGCTCGGACTGCTAATATGTAGGTGAGCCCAGAATGACAGCGCCCTCTTCAGGACTGTTAGGTGTAGAGGGAATCTGCCCAGCTCAGCCGAACAGGCACTGGTGGAGGTGCTCCGAAAAAAAGCCCTCCCAACGCGTTTCTGCCTCAATACTGAGGCCTCATCAGGGGAGTGTACTTGTCCTTATGAGGGCATGAAAGTCCATATAGGGGGTGTCGATGGGGGTGTAGTTTTTTATACCCTTTATATGCTGGACTTTCAAATCCTCATAATGACAAGAACACTCTCCTAATGAGACCTCGGTTTTGAGGCAGAAACACATCAGGAGGGCATTTTTCGTACTGTGTTTGGGGTACAATTTATAGGTAACATTTGGGCACTACCCTTGTAAGGCGGGAGAAAAACAGGACAAGACAGGGGTTGTCAGGAACACCTTTATTTCCCTCTCTTGAACCATCTGTCTCCGTGCTGAGGATTTCGCTTCGAGTCACAATGAGCAAATTGGGTGACATCGTGACAATTTTATTATGAGCACTGGCACTACTAGCACATTATTAGTATTATTGTTGCTTTTTGCTATGTATGAGCCATTGTAGTTTTTTAACCACAAAAGACTGTGTGGAGACATTTGCTGTTTAAATAGCCATTATACTGTATGGAGGACTATGTGGGGCCCATTATACTGTATGGAGGACTATGTGGGGCCATTATACTGTATGGAGGACTATGTGGGGCCATTATACTGTATGGAGGACTATGTGGGGCCATTATACTGTATGGAGGACTATGTGGAGCCCATTATACTGTATGGAGGACTATGTGGGGCCCATTATACTGTATGGAGGACTATGTGGAGCCCATTATACTGTATGGAGGACTATGTGGAGCCCATTATACTGTATGGAGGACTATGTGGGGCCATTATACTGTATGGAGGACTATGTGGGGCCCATTATACTGTATGGAGGACTATGTGGAGCCCATTATACTGTATGGAGGACTATGTGGGGCCCATTATACTGTATGGAGGACTATGTGGAGCCCATTATACTGTATGGGGGACTATGTGGGGCCATTATACTGTATGGAGGACTATGTGGTGTCATTATACTGTATGGAGGACTATGTGAAGCCCACTATACTGTATGGAAGACTATGTGGTGCCATTATACTGTATAGAGGACTATGTGGGACCCATTATACTGTATGTAGGATTATGTAGGGCCCATTATACTGTATGGAGGACTATGTGGTGCCATTATACTGTATGGAGGACTATGTGGAGTCCATTATACTGTATGGAGGACTATGTGGAGTCCATTATACTGTATGGAGGACTATGTGGTGCCCATTATACTGTATGGAGGACTATGTGGTGTCATTATACTGTATGGAGGACTATGTGAAGCCCACTATACTGTATGGAAGACTATGTGGTGCCATTATACTGTATAGAGGACTATGTGGGACCCATTATACTGTATGTAGGATTATGTAGGGCCCATTATTCTGCATGGAGAACTATGTGGGGCCATTATACTGTATGGAGGACTATGTGGGGCCCATTATTCTGTATGGAGGACTATGTGGGGCCCATTATACTGAATGGAGGGCTATGTTAGGCCATTATTCTGTATGGAGGACTATGTGGGCCCATTATACTGTATGGAGGACTATGTGGGGCCAGTATACTGTATGGAGGACTATGTGGGGCTCATTATACTGTATGGAGGACTATGTGGGGCCCATTATACTGTATGGAGGACTATGTGGGGCCATTATACTGTATGGAGGACTATGTGGGGCCATTATACTGTATGGAGGACTATGTGGGGCCATTATACTGTATGGAGGACTATGTGGGGCCATTATATTGTATGGAGGACTATGTGGGGCCCATTATACTGTATGGAGGACTATGTGGAGCCCATTATACTGTATGGAGGACTATGTGGGGCCCATTATACTGTATGGAGGACTATGTGGAGCCCATTATACTGTATGGAGGACTATGTGGTGCCCATTATACTGTATGGAGGACTATGTGGTGTCATTATACTGTATGGAGGACTATGTGAAGCCCACTATACTGTATGGAAGACTATGTGGTGCCATTATACTGTATAGAGGACTATGTGGGACCCATTATACTGTATGTAGGATTATGTAGGGCCCATTATTCTGCATGGAGGACTATGTGGGGCCCATTATACTGAATGGAGGGCTATGTTAGGCCATTATTCTGTATGGAGGACTATGTGGGCCCATTATACTGTATGGAGGACTATGTGGGGCCATTGTACTGTATGGAGGACTATGTGGGGCCATTATACTGTATGGAGGACTATGTGGGGCCCATTATTCTGTATGGAGGACTATGTGGGGCCCATTATACTGAATGGAGGGCTATGTTAGGCCATTATTCTGTATGGAGGACTATGTGGGCCCATTATACTGTATGGAGGACTATGTGGGGCCATTGTACTGTATGGAGGACTATGTGGGGCTCATTATACTGTATGGAGCATTATATGGGGCCCATTATTCTGTATGAAGCATTATATATTGTTCATTATTCTGTATGGGGCTCATTATACTGTATGGAGGACTATGTGGGGCCCATTATACAGTATGGAGGACTATGTGGGGCCATTATACTGTATGGAGGACTATGTGGGGCCATTATACTGTATGAAGGACTATGTGGGCTCATTATACTGTATGGAGGACTATGTGGGCCCATTATACTGTATGAAGGACTATGTGGGTCCATTATACTGTATGGAGGACTATGTGGGCCCATTATACTGTATGAAGGACTATGTGTGCCCATTGTACTGTATGGAGGACTATGTGGGGCCATCATACTGTATGGAGGACTATGAGGGGTCCATTTTACTGTATGGAGGACTATGTGGGGCCATATACTGTATGGAGCACAATGTGGGGCCATATACTGTATGGAGGACTATGTGGTGTCATTATACTGTATGGAGGACTATGTGGGGCCCACTATACTGTATGGAGGACTATGTGGGGCCCACTATACTGTACGGAGGACTATGTAGAGCCTTATACTGTATGGAGGACTATGTGAGGCCATTATACTGTATGGAGGACTATGGGGGGCCCATTATACTGTATGGATGACTTTGTGGAGCCATTATACTGTATGGAGGACTATGTGTGTCCATTATACTGTATGGAAGACTATATGGGGCCATTATGCTGTATGGAGGACTATGTGGGGCAATTATACTGTATGGAGGACTGTGTGGAGCCATTATACTGTATGGAGGACTATGTGAGGCCGATTATGTTACGTACACGCCCGGACTGACTGGCGTGAGCGTGGTTAGTGTCCCCACTGGACCATGAACCAAGGAGTGCCTGGAGGGGCGTGACTATG
Organism: Phyllobates terribilis; assembly: GCF_046119375.1. Taxonomy (NCBI): domain Eukaryota; kingdom Metazoa; phylum Chordata; class Amphibia; order Anura; family Dendrobatidae; genus Phyllobates; species Phyllobates terribilis. The sequence goes on from NW_027362762.1 coordinate 6,028,771, forward strand.
TATCAACTCGGTCCGACCAAGGTCGCACGGCCGCTCAGTCGACTCCGTGAACCAGGAGGAACCGAGCAGAGGGACCAGGTACTACTCCAGGTCAGACGCCAGTCGCAGCTGTTGACCCACACCGGGGAATGCAGGAACACACAGGTTACGCTGGCATACAGGCAGGTGGATACTGGTAGGCACGGCTGGCATGCAGATAGGTGGGTACTGGCAGGCACGGCTGGTGTGCAGACAGGTGGGTACTGGCAGGTAGGAACGCAGGCAGGATAGGGATCAGTACAGACTGGGATACAGGAACAGAGCCACAGGTGCAGTAGCCAAGCAGAGCAGAGCAAAACCCGCAGGTGCGGTAGACAAGCAAAGCAGAGCAAAACCCACAGGTGCGGTAGACAAGCAGAGCAGAGCAAAACCCGCACGTGCAGTAGACAAGCAGAGCAGAGCAAAACCCGCAGGTGCGGTAGACAAGCAGAGCAGAGCAAAACCCACAGGTGCGGTAGACAAACAGAGCAAAGCAAAACCCGCAGGTGCGGTAGACAAGCAGAGCAGAGCAAAACCTGCAAGTGCGGCAGACAAGCAGAGCAGAGCAAAACCCGCAGGTGCGGTAGACAAGCAGAGCAAAACACGCAGGTGCTGTAGACAAGCAGAGCAAAACCCGCAGTTGCGGTAGACAAGCAGAGCAGAGCAAAACCGGCAGGTGCGGTAGACAAGCAGAGCAGAGCAACACCCGCAGGTGCGGTAGACAAGCAGAGCAGAGCAAAACCCGCAGGTGCGGTAGACAAGTAGAGCAGAACAAAACCCGCAGGTGCGGTAGACAAGCAGAGCAGAGCAAAACCCGCAGGTGCGGTAGACAAGCAGAGCAGAGCAAAACCCGCAGGTGCGGTAGACAAGCAGAGCAGAGCAAAACCCACAGGTGCGGTAGACAAACAGAGCAGAGCAAAACCCACAGGTGCGGTAGACAAGCAGAGCAGAGCAAAACCGCAGGTGCGGTAGACAAACAGAGCAGAGCAAAACCCGCAGGTGCGGTAGACAAGCAGAGCAGAGCAAAACCTGCAAGTGCGGTAGACAAGCAGAGCAGAGCAAAACCCGCAGGTGCGGTAGACAAGCAGAGCAGAGCCCGCAGGTGCTGTAGACAAGCAGAGCAAAACCCGCAGGTGCGGTAGACAAGCAGAGCAGAGCAAAACCCGCAGGTGCGGTAGACAAGCAGAGCAGAGCAAAACCCGCAGGTGCGGTAGACAAGCAGAGCAGAGCAAAACCCGCAGGTGCGGTAGACAAGCAGAGCAGAGCAAAACCCGCAGGTGCGGTAGACAAGCAGAGCAGAGCAAAACCGCAGGTGCGGTAGACAAGCAGAGCAGAGCAAAACCCGCAGGTGCGGTAGACAAGCAGAGCAGAGCAAAACCTGAAGGTGCGGTAGACAAGCAGAGCAAAACCCGCAGGTGCGGTAGACAAGCAGAGCAGAGCAAATACACACCAGGTACTTACAATGAAGTAGCGAGTGGACACTAAACTCACAAACAGAAGTATAGAGACAATGAGTTGGAGTTATGTGCAGGTTCAAACACTGCAGGAAAAGGGAAGATATGGACATAGAGACAAAGAAGTAACGGGCTAGGACACTGTTCAGAAAGGAACTGAACCAGGAACGAGCCTGCGAACTCAGCCCCCAGGGTGGCGGAAACAGACTAAAAGTCACAGATACAGGTAACGGGCCTGGGTATACAGCCCCCAGGGTGGCGAAAACAGACAAGATACAGGACAGGACCTGGCAACTCAGTTGCAGAGAACACACTGAAAGAAAGTGTTGCTCAGGCACCTCCCACTGGGTGGAGGGAGTTTAAGTATCCAGTGACTCACAGCATTAGGACTGTGCACACAGTAACTATAAGAAACAGGCAGTAACCGTGCCGCCACCGCCCTAAGCAATCAGACAAGAGACATGCACACAGCAGGTACTGGAGCAAAGTGTGCAGCCAGGACTGATAGGTAAGATGGCGGTCTTGCATGGTGGGAGGTGGTAAGCCATGGCATCAGGCTGCCAGAGATGTTACAGATTATACTGTATGGAGGACTATGTGGTACCATTATACTGTATGGAGGACTATGTGGGGCCATTATACTGTATGAAGGACTATGTGGGGCCCATTATTCTGTATGCAGGACTATGTGGGGCCATTATACTGTATGGAGGACTATGTGGGCTCATTATACTGTATGGAGGACTATGTGGGCCCATTATACTGTATGGAGGACTATATGGGGCCCATTATACTGTATAGAGGACTATGTGGGGCCATTATACTGTATAGAGGCCTATGTGGGGCCCATTACACTGTATGGAGGGCTATGTGGGGCCCATTATTCTGTATGGAGGACGATGTGGGGCCATTACACTGTATGGAGAGTTGTGTGGGGCCATTATACTGTATGGAGGACTATGTGGGGTTATTACACTGTATGGAGGACTATGTGGGGCCCATTATACTGTATGAAGGACTATGTGGGGCCCATTATACTGTATGGAGGACTATATGGGGCCCATTATACTGTACGGAGGACTATGTGGGGCCATTATACTGTACGGAGGACTATGTGGGGCCCATTACACTGTATGGAGGGCGATGTGGGGCCCATTATTCTGTATGGAGGACTATGTGGGGTCCATTATACTGTATGGAGGACTATGTGGTGTTATTGCACTGTATGGAGGACTATGTGGGGCAATTATACTGTATGGAGGACTATGTGGGGCCATTATTCTGTATGGAGGACTATGTGGGGCCATTATCCTGTCATCGAGGACTATGTGGGGCTCATTATACTGTATGGAGGACTATGTGGGGCCATTATACTGTATGGAGGGTTGTGTGAGGCCATTATACTGTATGGAGGACTATGTGGGGCCATTATACTGTATGGAGGACTATGTGGCAGGGCCGGCGTCAGCACCCGGCGCACCCGGGCAAATGCCGGGGCCCTGAGCAGGCAGAGGGGCCCACTGGCGGTCGCGCACCCCGCTGGGCTATGGGCGGAGGAGAGTGGTGTCAGCGCCCGCCCTTCTCCGCCGCTTGCTCAGGGCCCCGGCAGCTGGATACTTACCTCTCCTCGTGCCTCCGCAGATCCGCTGTCTTCCTGCTCTGCGCTCCCTGTGACGTCTCAGGTCAGAGGGCGCGGTGACGTCTTTACACCGCGCCCTCCCCTGAGCCGTCACAGGGAGCGCAGAGCGGGAAGATACCGGCGTCGCTGGAGTCCAGACCAGAGCAGCGGCAGCAGGTGAGGAGAAGGAAGGTGAGTATTTGATTTTTTTTTTTTTAATGTATGGAGGCATGGGGCAGTATAAAGGGGAAGAGGGGGGGGGGGGCATCCTCCATGGAGCATTATAAAGAGAGGGGGGACTGGACATCCTGCATGGGTCATTATAAAGAAGGGGGGGGGTGACATCCTGCATGGGGCATTATAAGGTGGGGAACAGCCTGCATGGGGCATTATAAAGGGGGGGGGGCAGCCTGTATGGGGCATTATGTGGGGAGTAAGAGCCTGCATGGAGCATTAAAAGGGGGGGGGGCTGTATGGGGCATTATGTTGGGGGTAACAGCCTGCATGGAGCATTATAAGGGGGGACAGCCTGTATGGGGCATTATGTGGGAGGTAACAGCCTGCATGCAGCATTATATGGGGGCCAGTATCCTGTATGGAGCGTTATAAGGGGACCGGTATCCTGTATGGAGAGTTATATGGGGGCCAGTATCCTGTATGGAGTTTTATAAGGGGACCAGTATTCTGTATGGAGCGTTATATGGGGGCCAGTATCCTGTATGGAGCGTTATATGGGGGCCAGTATTCTGTATGGAGCCTTATATGGGGGCCAGTATTCCGTATGGAGCCTTATATGGGGGCCAGTATTCCATATGGGGCCTTATATGGGGGCCAGTATTCCGTATGGAGCCTTATATGGGGGCCAGTATTCCGTATGGAGCCTTATATGGGGGCCAGTATTCCGTATGGAGCCTTATATGGGGGCCAGTATTCCGTATGGAGCCTTATATGGGGGCCAGTATTCCGTATGGAGCCTTATATGGGGGCCAGTATTCCGTATGGAGCCTTATAAGGGGACCAGTATTCCGTATGGAGCCTTATATGGGGGCCAGTATTCCGTATGAAGCATTATATGGGGGCCAGTATTCCGTATGGAGCCTTATATGGGGGCCAGTATTCCGTATGAAGCGTTATATGGGGGCCAGTATTCCGTATGGGGCCTTATATGGGGGCCAGTATTCCGTATGAAGCGTTATATGGGGGCCAGTATTCCGTATGGAGCCTTATATGGGGGCCAGTATTCCGTATGAAGCGTTATATGGGGGCCAGTTTTACGTATGGGGCCTTATATGGGGGCCAGTATTCCGTATGAAGCGTTATATGGGGGCCAGTATTCCGTATGGGGCCTTATATAGGGGCCAGTCTTCTGTGTGGAGCGATTCACCGGTTTCTGAGCTATTGTGGAATTTACAATAGATATCACTCATGTAATGTAAGAAGTGAAATCTTTGCATTGTACTATCAGGGCCGGCGTCAGCACCCGGCGCACCCGGGCAAATGCCGGGGCCCTGAGCAGGCAGAGGGGCCCACTGGCGGTCGCGCACCCCGCTGGGCTATGGGCAGAGGAGAGCGGTGTCAGCGCCCGCCCTTCTCCGCCGCTTGCTCAGGGCCCCGGCAGCTGGATACTTACCTCTCCCCGTGCCTCCGCAGATCCACTGTCTTCCTGCTCTGCGCTCCCTGTGACGTCTCAGGTCAGAGGGCGCGGTGACGTCTTTACACCGCGCCCTCCCCTGAGCCGTCACAGGGAGCGCAGAGCGGGAAGATACCGGCGTCGCTGGAGTCCAGACCAGAGCAGCGGCAGCAGGTGAGGAGAAGGAAGGTGAGTATTTGATTTTTTTTTTTTAATGTATGGAGGCATGGGGCAGTATAAAGGGGAAGAGGGGGGGGGCATCATCCATGGAGCATTATAAAGAGAGGGGGGACTGGACATCCTGCATGGGGCATTATAAAGAAGGGGGGGGTGACATCCTGCATGGGGCATTATAAGGTGGGGAACAGCCTGCATGGGGCATTATAAAGGGGGGGGGTCAGCCTGTATGGGGCATTATGTGGGGGGCAAGAGCCTGCATGGAGCATTAAAAGGGGGGGGGCTGTATGGGGCATTATGTTGGGGGTAACAGCCTGCATGGAGCATTATAAGGGGGGACAGCCTGTTTGGGGCATTATGTGGGGGGTAACAGCCTGCATGCAGCATTATATGGGGGCCAGTATCCTGTATGGAGCGTTATAAGGGGACCGGTATCCTGTATGGAGAGTTATATGGGGGCCAGTATCCTGTATGGAGTTTTATAAGGGGACCAGTATTCTGTATGGAGCGTTATATGGGGGCCAGTATCCTGTATGGAGCGTTATATGGGGGCCAGTATTCTGTATGGAGCCTTATATGGGGGCCAGTATTCCATATGGGGCCTTATATGGGGGCCAGTATTCCGTATGGAGCCTTATATGGGGGCCAGTATTCCGTATGGAGCCTTATATGGGGGCCAGTATTCCGTATGGAGCCTTATATGGGGGCCAGTATTCCGGATGGAGCCTTATATGGGGGCCAGTATTCCGTATGGAACCTTATAAGGGGACCAGTATTCCGTATGGAGCCTTATATGGGGGCCAGTATTCCGTATGGAGCATTATATGGGGGCCAGTATTCCGTATGGAGCCTTATATGGGGGCCAGTATTCCGTATGAAGCGTTATATGGGGGCCAGTATTCCGTATGGGGCCTTATATGGGGGCCAGTATTCCGTATGAAGCGTTATATGGGGGCCAGTATTCCGTATGGAGCCTTATATGGGGGCCAGTATTCCGTATGAAGCGTTATATGGGGGCCAGTATTCTGTGTGGAGCCTTATATGGGGGCCAGTATTCTGTGTGGAGCCTTATAAGGGGACCAGTATTCCGTATGGAGCCTTATATGGGGGCCAGTATTCCGTATGAAGCATTATATGGGGGCCAGTATTCCGTATTGGGCCTTATATGGGGGCCAGTATTCCGTATGAAGCGTTATATGGGGGCCAGTATTCCGTATGGGGCCTTATATGGGGGCCAGTATTCCGTATGAAGCGCTATATGGGGGCCAGTATTCCGTATGGAGCCTTATATGGGGGCCAGTATTCCGTATGAAGCGCTATATGGGGGCCAGTATTCCGTATGAAGCGCTATATGGGGGCCAGTATTCCGTATGGAGCCTTATATGGGGGCCAGTATTCCGTATGGAGCCTTATATGGGGGCCAGTATTCCGTATGAAGCGTTATATGGGGGCCAGTATTCCGTATGGGGCCTTATATAGGGGCCAGTCTTCTGTGTGGAGCGATTCACCGGTTTCTGAGCTATTGTGGAATTTACAATAGATATCACTCATGTAATGTAAGAAGTGAAATCTTTGCATTGTACTATATATATATATATATATATATATATATATTTCTCCCCCATATCTCTGCATCATGAATCGTGGTATGTGTTAAAGGGGCCCACTGAGACTCTTTCGCCCGGGGCCCAGAAAAACCTGAAGCCGGCCCTGCTATGTGGAGTCCATTATACTGTATGGAGGACTATGTGGGGCCATTATACTGTATGGAGGACTATGTGGGGCCATTATACTGTATGGAGGACTATGTGGGGTCATTACACTGTATTGAGGGTTGTGTGGGCCCATTATACTGTATGGAGGACTTACGTGGGGTCATTATACTGTATGGAGGACTATGTGGGGCCATTATACTGTATGGAGGACTATGTGGGGCCATTATACTGTATGGAGGACTATGTGGGGTCATTACACTGTATTGAAGGTTGTGTGGGCCCATTATACTGTATGGAGGACTATGTGGGGTCATTATACTGTATGGAGGACTATGTGGGGCCATTATACTGTATGGAGGACTATGTGGGGTCATTACACTGTATTGAAGGTTATGTGGGCCCATTATACTGTATGGAGGACTATGTGGGGTCATTACACTGTATGGAGGACTATGTGGGGCCCATTATACTGTATGGTGGACTATGTGGGGTCATTATACTGTATGGAGGACTATGTGGGGCCATTATTCTGTATGGAGGACTATGTGGGGTCATTATACTGTATGGAGGACTATGTGGGGCCATTATACTGTATGGAGGACTATGTGGGGTCATTACACTGTATTGAAGGTTATGTGGGCCCATTATACTGTATGGAGGACTATGTGGGGTCATTACACTGTATGGAGGACTATGTGGGGTCATTACACTGTATTGAAGGTTATGTGGGCCCATTATACTGTATGGAGGACTATGTGGGGTCATTACACTGTATGGAGGGTTGTGTGGGGAGTACAGTTGGAGAATTATACAGTGATGGGTTCGTCATATTTTGTTGGGGGATTGAGGGAGGTGAGGTACAGTAGGTTCATCATAGCGTGCGTGTGGAAGGTACAGTGGAGGAATTGACTGTGGGGTTATCTTACTGTGTTTGGCCGCACTTTTGTTTGCATCATACTTTATTATCTGTATTTTTATCATTTATTACACATTTAAATTAGGCCATTGGGCATATTACATTATTCCAATATTTTATTGCAATATCTATTAATTAAAATGTACTTTGTTTGTGGGACATTGTTAATATGGGAAAAAGTTAATTGTTATATTTGATGATAAGAAAGAAATTCCTCAATTGTAGACATTTTTAATAAATACCAAGGTTGGCCGCGACTTTGCCTGAGCTTTAATTTTGGCCTCTGTGTATTTGAGTTTGACATCGCTGGTTTAGATGACTTCCCTGGCTCCAGCTGTGGAAGGACCTCTACAGGGCGAATACAGTATTACATGGCACACTTTCTGAAGGTCACAGCCTGAGAGTACACCTCCTGGCTGGGGTGCACTTAATTACAACAGGTCTGCATTTTCCCGGAGCAGTTTTGTGATTACATGGCTGCAGATTTTTCTTTCATGTCCTTGTTGCCCACCACAGGTCTCAATATTAAAGACCCCAATACACAGACAAGCAGACGAGTGCGGCATTGAGAAAAGAGCAAAGCATAAAAGCAAGAAGCGATAAATCCGATCACAGACAATCACAGAGATTAATGTTACACCGAGCGAGTAATATACACAGTCATAATAGAGAGAGGGGCATGAAAAATCCTACAACGCAAAGATCATCACCCCACAAACACTGAAAATATGAACAACACCGAGGCCATACATGATCCACACGACAGATGGTGGAACAGGAGGTGAATAACAACTACAGAGAACAGGAGAAAACATGAAATAACGGAAAGAGGAGAGAAAGGAGGGGAATAGTATACCGCTCTATAACCATAAGCGTGATACCATATAGCGTAGACCCATGAACACAGTAGTAAAGAGCATCACATTGTCACATTGTTATAGTCTTGTACATAGGGGGCAGTATTATAGTAGTTATATTCTTGTACATAGGGGCAGTATTATAGTAGCTATATTCTTGTACATAGAGGGCAGTATTATAGTAGTTATATTCTTGTACATAGGGGCAGTATTATAGTAGTTATATTCTTGTACATAGGGGGCAGTATTATAGTAGTTATATTCTTGTACATAGGAGCAGTATTATAGTAGTTATATTCTTGTACATAGGGGGCAGTATTGTAGTAGTTATATACTTGTACATAGAGGGCAGTATTATAGTAGTTATATTCTTGTACATAGGGGCAGTATTATAGTAGTTATAGTCTTGTACGTAGGGGGCAGTATTATAGTGGTTATATTCCTGTACATAGAGGCAGTATTATAGTAGTTATATTCTTATACATAGGGGCAGTATTATAGTAGTTATATTCTTGTACATAGGGGGCAGTATTATAGTGGTTATATTCTTGTACATAGGGGCAGTATTATAGTAGTTATATTCTTGTACATAGCGGCAGTATTATAGTAGTTATATTCTTGTACATAGGGGGCAGTATTATAGTAGTTATATTCTTGTATATAGGAGCAGTATTATAGTAGTTATATTCTTGTACATAGAGGCAGTATTATAGTAGTTATATTCTTGTACATAGGAGGTAGTATTATAGTAGTTATATTCTTGTACATAGGGGGCAATATTATAGTAGTTATATTCTTGTACATAGGAGGTAGTATTATAGTAGTTATATTCTTGTACATAGGGGCCAGTATTATAGTGGTTATATTCTTGTACATAGAGGCAGTATTATAGTAGTTATATTCTTGTACATAGGGGCAGTATTATAGTAGTTATATTCTTGTACATAGGGGTCAGTATTATAGTAGTTATATTCTTGTACATAGGAGCAGTATTATAGTAGTTATATTCTTATACATAGGGGCAGTATTATAGTAGTTATATTCTTGTACATAGGGGGCAGTATTATAGTGGTTATATTCTTGTACATAGCGGCAGTATTATAGTAGTTATATTCTTGTACATAGCGGCAGTATTATAGTAGTTATATTCTTGTATATAGGGGGCAATATTATAGTAGTTATATTCTTGTACATAGGAGGTAGTATTATAGTAGTTATATTCTTGTACATAGGGGGCAGTATTATAGTGGTTATATTCTTGTACATAGAGGCAGTATTATAGTAGTTATATTCTTGTACATAGGGGCAGTATTATAGTAGTTATATTCTTGTACATAGGGGGCAGTATTATAGTAGTTATATTCTTGTACATAGGGAGCAGTATTATAGTAGTTATATTCTTGTACATAGGGGGCAGTATTATGGTAGTTATATTCTTGTACATAGGGTCAGTATTATAGTAGTTATATTCTTGTATATAGGAGCAGTATTATAGTAGTTATATTCTTGTACATAGGGGCAGTATTATAGTAGTTATATTCTTGTACATAGGGGGCAGTATTATAGTGGTTATATTCCTGTACATAGGGGCAGTATTATAGTAGTTATATTCTTATACATAGGGGCATTATTATAGTAGTTATATTCTTGTACATAGGGGGCAGTATTATAGTGGTTATATTCTTGTACATAGGGGCAGTATTATAGTAGTTATATTCTTGTACATAGCGGCAGTATTATAGTAGTTATATTCTTGTACATAGGGGGCAGTATTATAGTAGTTATATTCTTGTATATAGGAGCAGTATTATAGTAGTTATATTCTTGTACATAGAGGCAGTATTATAGTAGTTATATTCTTGTACATAGGAGGTAGTATTATAGTAGCTATATTCTTGTACATAGGGGGCAATATTATAGTAGTTATATTCTTGTACATAGGAGGTAGTATTATAGTAGTTATATTCTTGTACATAGGGGGCAGTATTATAGTGGTTATATTCCTGTACATAGGGGCAGTATTATAGTAGTTATATTCTTATAAATAGGGGCATTATTATAGTAGTTATATTCTTGTACATAGGGGGCAGTATTATAGTGGTTATATTCTTGTACATAGGGGCAGTATTATAGTAGTTATATTCTTGTACATAGCGGCAGTATTATAGTAGTTATATTCTTGTACATAGGGGGCAGTATTATAGTAGTTATATTCTTGTATATAGGAGCAGTATTATAGTAGTTATATTCTTGTACATAGAGGCAGTATTATAGTAGTTATATTCTTGTACATAGGAGGTAGTATTATAGTAGCTATATTCTTGTACATAGGGGGCAATATTATAGTAGTTATATTCTTGTACATAGGAGGTAGTATTATAGTAGTTATATTCTTGTACATAGGGGGCAGTATTATAGTGGTTATATTCTTGTACATAGAGGCAGTATTATAGTAGTTATATTCTTGTACATAGGGGCAGTATTATAGTAGTTATATTCTTGTACATAGGGGGCAGTATTATAGTAGTTATATTCTTGTACATAGGGAGCAGTATTATAGTAGTTATATTCTTGTACATAGGGGGCAGTATTATGGTAGTTATATTCTTGTACATAGGGTCAGTATTATAGTAGTTATATTCTTGTACATAGGGGCAGTATTATAGTAGTTATATTCTTGTACATAGGGGCAGTATTATAGTAGTTATATTCTTGTACATAGGGGGCAGTATTATAGTAGTTATATTCTTGTACATAGGGGGCAGTATTATAGAAGTTATATTCTTGTACATAGAGGCAGCATTATAGTAGTTATATTCTTGTACATAGGGGCAGTATTATAGTAGTTATATTCTTGTACATAGGGGGCAGTATTATAGTAGTTATATTCTTGTACATAGGGGCAGTATTATAGTAGTTATATTCTTGTACATAGGGGGCAGTATTATAGTAGTTATATTCTTGTACATAGGGGCAGTATTATAGTAGTTATATTCTTGTACATAGGGGCAGTATTATAGTTGTTATATTCTTGTACATAGGGAGCAGTATTATAGTAGTTATATTCTTGTACATAGGAGCAGTATTATAGTAGTTAGATTCTTGTACATAGGAGCTGTATTATAACAGTTATATTCTTGTATATAGGAGGCAGTATTATAGTAGTTATATTCTTGTACATAGAAGCAGTATTATAGTAGTTATATTCTTGTTCATAGGAGCAGTATTATAGTAGTTATATTTTTGTACATAGGGGCAGTATTATAGTTGTTATATTCTTGTACATAGGGGCAGTATTATAGTTGTTATATTCTTGTACATAGGGGGCAGTATTATAGTAGTTATATTCTTGTACATAGGGGGCAGTATTATAGTAGTTATATTCTTGTACATAGGGGGCAGTATTATAGTAGTTATATTCTTGTATATAGGAGCAGTATTATAGTAGTTATATTCTTGTACATAGAGGCAGTATTATAGTAGTTATATTCTTGTACATAGGAGGAAGTATTATAGTAGCTATATTCTTGTACATAGGGGGCAATATTATAGTAGTTATATTCTTGTACATAGGAGGTAGTATTATAGTAGTTATATTCTTGTACATAGGGGGCAGTATTATAGTGGTTATATTCTTGTACATAGAGGCAGTATTATAGTAGTTATATTCTTGTACATAGGGGCAGTATTATAGTAGTTATATTCTTGTACATAGGGGGCAGTATTATAGTAGTTATATTCTTGTACATAGGGAGCAGTATTATAGTAGTTATATTCTTGTACATAGGGGGCAGTATTATGGTAGTTATATTCTTGTACATAGGGTCAGTATTATAGTAGTTATATTCTTGTACATAGGGGCAGTATTATAGTAGTTATATTCTTGTACATAGGGGCAGTATTATAGTAGTTATATTCTTGTACATAGGGGGCAGTATTATAGTAGTTATATTCTTGTACATAGGGGGCAGTATTATAGAAGTTATATTCTTGTACATAGAGGCAGTATTATAGTAGTTATATTCTTGTACATAGGGGCAGTATTATAGTAGTTATATTCTTGTACATAGGGGGCAGTATTATAGTAGTTATATTCTTGTACATAGGGGCAGTATTATAGTAGTTATATTCTTGTACATAGGGGGCAGTATTATAGTAGTTATATTCTTGTACATAGGGGGCAGTATTATAGTAGTTATATTCTTGTACATAGGGAGCAGTATTATAGTAGTTATATTCTTGTACATAGGAGCAGTATTATAGTAGGTATATTCTTGTACATAGGAGCAGTATTATAGTAGGTATATTCTTGTACATAGGAGTAGTATTATAGTAGTTATATTCCTGTACATAGGGAGCAGTATTATAGTAGTTATATTCTTGTACATAGGGGGCAGTATTATAGTAGTTATATTCTTGTACATAGGGGCAGTATTATAGTAGTTATATTCTTGTACATAGGAGCAGTATTATAATAGTTATATTCTTGAACATATGAGCAGTATTATAGTAGGTATATTCTTGCACATAGGGGGCAGTATTATAGTAGTTATATTCTTGTACATAGGGGCAGTATTATAGTAGTTATATTCTTGTACATAGGAGCAGTATTATAGTAGTTATATTCTTGTATATAGGGGCAGTATTATAGTAGTTATATTCTTGTACAAAGGGGGCAGTATTATAGTAGTTATATTCTTGTACATAGGGGGCAGTATTATAGTAGTTATATTCTTTTATATAGGGGCAGTATTATAGTAGTTATATTCTTGTACATAGGGGGCAGTATTATAGTAGTTATATTCTTGTACATAGGGAGCAGTATTATAGTAGTTATATTCTTCTACATAGGAGCAGTATTATAGTAGTTATATTCCTGTAAATAGGGAGCAGTATTATAGTAGTTATATTCTTGTACATAGGGGGCAGTATTATAGTAGTTATATACTTGTAAATAGGGGTCAGTATTATAGTAGTTATATTCTTGTACATAGGGGGCAGAATTATAGTAGTTATATTCTTGTACATAGTGAGCAGTATTATAGTAGTTATATACTTGTACATAGGGGCAGTATTATAGTAGTTATATTCTTGTACATAGGGGGCAGTATTATAGTAGTTATATTCTTGTACATAGGGGGCAGTATTATAGTAGTTATATTCTTGTACATAGAGGCAGTTTTATAGTAGTTATATTCTTGTACATAGGAGCAGTATTATAGTAGGTATATTCTTGTACATAGGAGCAGTATTGTAGTAGTTATATTCCTGTACATAGGGAACAGTATTATAGTAGCTATATTCCTGTACATAGGAGCAGTATTATAGTAGGTATATTTTTGTACATAGGAGCAGTATTATAGTAGGTATATTCTTGTATATAGGGGCAGTATTATAGTAGTTATATTCTTCTACATAGGAGCAGTATTATAGTAGTTATATTCCTGTACATAGGGAGCAGTATTATAGTAGTTATATTCTTGTACATAGGGAGCAGTATAATAGTAGTTATATTCTTGTACATAGGGGCAGTATTATAGTAGTTATATTCTTGTACATAGGAGCAGTATTATAATAGTTATATTCTTGTACATAGGGGCAGTATTATAGTAGGTATATTCTTGTACATATGGGGCAGTATTATAGTAGTTATATTCTTGTACATAGGGGGCAGTATTATAGTAGTTATATTCTTGTACATAGGGGCAGTATTATAGTAGTTATATTCTTGTACATAGGGGGCAGTATTATAGTAGTTATATTCTTGTACATAGGGGGCAGTATTATAGTAGTTATATTCTTGTATATAGGGGCAGTATTATAGTAGTTATATTCTTGTACATAGGGGGCAGTATTATAGTAGTTATATTCTTGTACATAGGGAGCAGTATTATAGTAGTTATATTCTTGTACATAGGAGCAGTATTATAGCAGTTATATTCCTGTAAATAGGGAGCAGTATTATAGTAGTTATATTCTTGTACATAGGGGCAGTATTATAGTAGTTATATTCTTGTACATAGGGGGCAGTATTATAGTAGTTATATTCTTGTACATAGGGAGCAGTATTATAGTAGTTATATTCTTGTACATAGGAGCAGTATTATAGTAGGTATATTCTTGTACATAGGAGCAGTATTATAGTAGTTATATTCTTGTACATAGGAGCAGTGTTATAGTAGGTATATTCTTGTACATAGGAGCAGTATTATATTAGTTATATTCCTGTACATAGGGAGCAGTATTATAGTAGTTATATTCTTGTACATAGGAGCAGTATTATAGTAGGTATAATTTTGTACATAGGAGCAGTATTATAGTAGGTATATTCTTGTATATAGGGGCAGTATTATAGTAGTTATATTCTTGTACATAGGAGCAGTATTATAGTAGGTATATTCTTGTACATAGGAGTAGTATTATAGTAGTAATATTCCTGTACATAGGGAGCAGTATTATAGTAGTTATATTCTCTTACATAGGGGCAGTATTATAGTAGTTATATTCTTGTACATAGGAGCAGTATTATAATAGTTATATTCTTGAACATATGAGCAGTATTATAGTAGCTATATTCTTGCACATAGGGGGCAGTATTATAGTAGTTATATTCTTGTACATAGGGGCAGTATTATAGTAGTTATATTCTTGTACATAGGAGCAGTATTATAGTAGTTATATTCTTGTATATAGGGGCAGTATTATAGTAGTTATATTCTTGTACAAAGGGGGCAGTATTATAGTAGTTATATTCTTGTACATAGGGGGCAGTATTATAGTAGTTATATTCTTTTATATAGGGGCAGTATTATAGTAGTTATATTCTTGTACATAGGGGGCAGTATTATAGTAGTTATATTCTTGTACATAGGGAGCAGTATTATAGTAGTTATATTCTTCTACATAGGAGCAGTATTATAGTAGTTATATTCCTGTAAATAGGGAGCAGTATTATAGTAGTTATATTCTTGTACATAGGAGCAGTATTATAGTAGTTATATTCTTGTATATAGGGGCAGTATTATAGTAGTTATATTCTTGTACAAAGGGGGCAGTATTATAGTAGTTATATTCTTTTATATAGGGGCAGTATTATAGTAGTTATATTCTTGTACATAGGGGCAGTATTATAGTAGTTATATTCTTGTACATAGGGGCAGTATTATAGTAGTTATATTCTTGTACATAGGAGCAGTATTATAGTAGTTATATTCTTGTATATAGGGGCAGTATTATAGTAGTTATATTCTTGTACAAAGGGGGCAGTATTATAGTAGTTATATTCTTGTACATAGGGGGCAGTATTATAGTAGTTATATTCTTTTATATAGGGGCAGTATTATAGTAGTTATATTCTTGTACATAGGGGGCAGTATTATAGTTGTTATATTCTTGTACATAGGGAGCAGTATTATAGTAGTTATATTCTTGTACATAGGAGCAGTATTATAGTAGTTAGATTCTTGTACATAGGAGCTGTATTATAACAGTTATATTCTTGTATATAGGAGGCAGTATTATAGTAGTTATATTCTTGTACATAGAAGCAGTATTATAGTAGTTATATTCTTGTTCATAGGAGCAGTATTATAGTAGTTATATTTTTGTACATAGGGGCAGTATTATAGTTGTTATATTCTTGTACATAGGGGCAGTATTATAGTTGTTATATTCTTGTACATAGGGGGCAGTATTATAGTAGTTATATTCTTGTACATAGGGGGCAGTATTATAGTAGTTATATTCTTGTACATAGGGGCAGTATTATAGTAGTTATATTCTTGTACATAGGGGGCAGTATTATAGTAGTTATATTCTTGTACATAGGGGGCAGTATTATAGTAGTTATATTCTTGTACATAGGGAGCAGTATTATAGTAGTTATATTCTTGTACATAGGAGCAGTATTATAGTAGGTATATTCTTGTACATAGGAGCAGTATTATAGTAGTTATATTCTTGTACATAGGAGCAGTATTATAGTAGGTATATTCTTGTACATAGGAGCAGTATTATATTAGTTATATTCCTGTACATAGGGAGCAGTATTATAGTAGTTATATTCTTGTACATAGGAGCAGTATTATAGTAGGTATATTTTTGTACATAGGAGCAGTATTATAGTAGGTATATTCTTGTATATAGGGGCAATATTGTAGTAGTTATATTCTAGTACATAGGGGCAGTATTATAGTAGTTATATTCTTGTACATAGGGGGCAGTATTATAGTAGTTATATTCTTGTACATAGGAGCAGTATTATAGTAGTTATATTCTTGTACATAGGGGGCAGTATTGTAGTAGTTATATTCTTGTACATAGAGGGCAGTATTATAGTAGTTATATTCTTGTACATAGGGGCAGTATTATAGTAGTTATAGTCTTGTACGTAGGGGGCAGTATTATAGTGGTTATATTCCTGTACATAGAGGCAGTATTATAGTAGTTATATTCTTATACATAGGGGCAGTATTATAGTAGTTATATTCTTGTACATAGGGGGCAGTATTATAGTGGTTATATTCTTGTACATAGGGGCAGTATTATAGTAGTTATATTCTTGTACATAGCGGCAGTATTATAGTAGTTATATTCTTGTACATAGGGGGCAGTATTATAGTAGTTATATTCTTGTATATAGGAGCAGTATTATAGTAGTTATATTCTTGTACATAGAGGCAGTATTATAGTAGTTATATTCTTGTACATAGGAGGTAGCATTATAGTAGTTATATTCTTGTACATAGGGGGCAATATTATAGTAGTTATATTCTTGTACATAGGAGGTAGTATTATAGTAGTTATATTCTTGTACATAGGGGCCAGTATTATAGTGGTTATATTCTTGTACATAGAGGCAGTATTATAGTAGTTATATTCTTGTACATAGGGGCAGTATTATAGTAGTTATATTCTTGTACATAGGGGGCAGTATTATAGTAGTTATATTCTTGTACATAGGAGCAGTATTATAGTAGTTATATTCTTATACATAGGGGCAGTATTATAGTAGTTATATTCTTGTACATAGGGGGCAGTATTATAGTGGTTATATTCTTGTACATAGGGGCAGTATTATAGTAGTTATATTCTTGTACATAGCGGCAGTATTATAGTAGTTATATTCTTGTATATAGGGGGCAATATTATAGTAGTTATATTCTTGTACATAGGAGGTAGTATTATAGTAGTTATATTCTTGTACATAGGGGGCAGTATTATAGTGGTTATATTCTTGTACATAGAGGCAGTATTATAGTAGTTATATTCTTGTACATAGGGGCAGTATTATAGTAGTTATATTCTTGTACATAGGGGGCAGTATTATAGTAGTTATATTCTTGTACATAGGGAGCAGTATTATAGTAGTTATATTCTTGTACATAGGGGGCAGTATTATGGTAGTTATATTCTTGTACATAGGGTCAGTATTATAGTAGTTATATTCTTGTATATAGGAGCAGTATTATAGTAGTTATATTCTTGTACATAGGGGCAGTATTATAGTAGTTATATTCTTGTACATAGGGGGCAGTATTATAGTGGTTATATTCCTGTACATAGGGGCAGTATTATAGTAGTTATATTCTTATACATAGGGGCATTATTATAGTAGTTATATTCTTGTACATAGGGGGCAGTATTATAGTGGTTATATTCTTGTACATAGGGGCAGTATTATAGTAGTTATATTCTTGTACATAGCGGCAGTATTATAGTAGTTATATTCTTGTACATAGGGGGCAGTATTATAGTAGTTATATTCTTGTATATAGGAGCAGTATTATAGTAGTTATATTCTTGTACATAGAGGCAGTATTATAGTAGTTATATTCTTGTACATAGGAGGTAGTATTATAGTAGCTATATTCTTGTACATAGGGGGCAATATTATAGTAGTTATATTCTTGTACATAGGAGGTAGTATTATAGTAGTTATATTCTTGTACATAGGGGGCAGTATTATAGTGGTTATATTCCTGTACATAGGGGCAGTATTATAGTAGTTATATTCTTATAAATAGGGGCATTATTATAGTAGTTATATTCTTGTACATAGGGGGCAGTATTATAGTGGTTATATTCTTGTACATAGGGGCAGTATTATAGTAGTTATATTCTTGTACATAGCGGCAGTATTATAGTAGTTATATTCTTGTACATAGGGGGCAGTATTATAGTAGTTATATTCTTGTATATAGGAGCAGTATTATAGTAGTTATATTCTTGTACATAGAGGCAGTATTATAGTAGTTATATTCTTGTACATAGGAGGTAGTATTATAGTAGCTATATTCTTGTACATAGGGGGCAATATTATAGTAGTTATATTCTTGTACATAGGAGGTAGTATTATAGTAGTTATATTCTTGTACATAGGGGGCAGTATTATAGTGGTTATATTCTTGTACATAGAGGCAGTATTATAGTAGTTATATTCTTGTACATAGGGGCAGTATTATAGTAGTTATATTCTTGTACATAGGGGGCAGTATTATAGTAGTTATATTCTTGTACATAGGGAGCAGTATTATAGTAGTTATATTCTTGTACATAGGGGGCAGTATTATGGTAGTTATATTCTTGTACATAGGGTCAGTATTATAGTAGTTATATTCTTGTACATAGGGGCAGTATTATAGTAGTTATATTCTTGTACATAGGGGCAGTATTATAGTAGTTATATTCTTGTACATAGGGGGCAGTATTATAGTAGTTATATTCTTGTACATAGGGGGCAGTATTATAGAAGTTATATTCTTGTACATAGAGGCAGTATTATAGTAGTTATATTCTTGTACATAGGGGCAGTATTATAGTAGTTATATTCTTGTACATAGGGGGCAGTATTATAGTAGTTATATTCTTGTACATAGGGGCAGTATTATAGTAGTTATATTCTTGTACATAGGGGGCAGTATTATAGTAGTTATATTCTTGTACATAGGGGCAGTATTATAGTAGTTATATTCTTGTACATAGGGGCAGTATTATAGTTGTTATATTCTTGTACATAGGGAGCAGTATTATAGTAGTTATATTCTTGTACATAGGAGCAGTATTATAGTAGTTAGATTCTTGTACATAGGAGCTGTATTATAACAGTTATATTCTTGTATATAGGAGGCAGTATTATAGTAGTTATATTCTTGTACATAGAAGCAGTATTATAGTAGTTATATTCTTGTTCATAGGAGCAGTATTATAGTAGTTATATTTTTGTACATAGGGGCAGTATTATAGTTGTTATATTCTTGTACATAGGGGCAGTATTATAGTTGCTATATTCTTGTACATAGGGGGCAGTATTATAGTAGTTATATTCTTGTACATAGGGGGCAGTATTATAGTAGTTATATTCTTGTACATAGGGGCAGTATTATAGTAGTTATATTCTTGTACATAAGGGGCAGTATTATAGTAGTTATATTCTTGTACATAGGGGGCAGTATTATAGTAGTTATATTCTTGTACATAGGGAGCAGTATTATAGTAGTTATATTCTTGTACATAGGAGCAGTATTATAGTAGGTATATTCTTGTACATAGGAGCAGTATTATAGTAGTTATATTCTTGTACATAGGAGCAGTATTATAGTAGGTATATTCTTGTACATAGGAGCAGTATTATATTAGTTATATTCCTGTACATAGGGAGCTGTATTATAGTAGTTATATTCTTGTACATAGGAGCAGTATTATAGTAGGTATATTTTTGTACATAGGAGCAGTATTATAGTAGGTATATTCTTGTATATAGGGGCAATATTGTAGTAGTTATATTCTAGTACATAGGAGCAGTATTATAGTAGGTATATTCTTGTACATAGGAGTAGTATTATAGTAGTTATATTCCTGTACATAGGGAGCAGTATTATAGTAGTTATATTCTTGTACATAGGGGGCAGTATTATAGTAGTTATATTCTTGTACATAGGGGCAGTATTATAGTAGTTATATTCTTGTACATAGGAGCAGTATTATAATAGTTATATTCTTGAACATATGAGCAGTATTATAGTAGGTATATTCTTGCACATAGGGGGCAGTATTATAGTAGTTATATTCTTGTACATAGGGGCAGTATTATAGTAGTTATATTCTTGTACATAGGAGCAGTATTATAGTAGTTATATTCTTGTATATAGGGGCAGTATTATAGTAGTTATATTCTTGTACAAAGGGGGCAGTATTATAGTAGTTATATTCTTGTACATAGGGGGCAGTATTATAGTAGTTATATTCTTTTATATAGGGGCAGTATTATAGTAGTTATATTCTTGTACATAGGGGGCAGTATTATAGTAGTTATATTCTTGTACATAGGGAGCAGTATTATAGTAGTTATATTCTTCTACATAGGAGCAGTATTATAGTAGTTATATTCCTGTAAATAGGGAGCAGTATTATAGTAGTTATATTCTTGTACATAGGGGGCAGTATTATAGTAGTTATATACTTGTAAATAGGGGTCAGTATTATAGTAGTTATATTCTTGTACATAGGGGGCAGAATTATAGTAGTTATATTCTTGTACATAGTGAGCAGTATTATAGTAGTTATATACTTGTACATAGGGGCAGTATTATAGTAGTTATATTCTTGTACATAGGGGGCAGTATTATAGTAGTTATATTCTTGTACATAGGGGGCAGTATTATAGTAGTTATATTCTTGTACATAGAGGCAGTTTTATAGTAGTTATATTCTTGTACATAGGAGCAGTATTATAGTAGGTATATTCTTGTACATAGGAGCAGTATTGTAGTAGTTATATTCCTGTACATAGGGAACAGTATTATAGTAGCTATATTCTTGTACATAGGAGCAGTATTATAGTAGGTATATTTTTGTACATAGGAGCAGTATTATAGTAGGTATATTCTTGTATATAGGGGCAGTATTATAGTAGTTATATTCTTCTACATAGGAGCAGTATTATAGTAGGTATATTCTTGTACATAGGAGCAGTATTATAGTAGTTATATTCCTGTACATAGGGAGCAGTATTATAGTAGTTATATTCTTGTACATAGGGAGCAGTATAATAGTAGTTATATTCTTGTACATAGGGGCAGTATTATAGTAGTTATATTCTTGTACATAGGAGCAGTATTATAATAGTTATATTCTTGTACATAGGGGCAGTATTATAGTAGGTATATTCTTGTACATATGGGGCAGTATTATAGTAGTTATATTCTTGTACATAGGGGGCAGTATTATAGTAGTTATATTCTTGTACATAGGGGCAGTATTATAGTAGTTATATTCTTGTACATAGGGGGCAGTATTATAGTAGTTATATTCTTGTACATAGGGGGCAGTATTATAGTAGTTATATTCTTGTATATAGGGGCAGTATTATAGTAGTTATATTCTTGTACATAGGGGGCAGTATTATAGTAGTTATATTCTTGTACATAGGGAGCAGTATTATAGTAGTTATATTCTTGTACATAGGAGCAGTATTATAGCAGTTATATTCCTGTAAATAGGGAGCAGTATTATAGTAGTTATATTCTTGTACATAGGGGCAGTATTATAGTAGTTATATTCTTGTACATAGGGGGCAGTATTATAGTAGTTATATTCTTGTACATAGGGAGCAGTATTATAGTAGTTATATTCTTGTACATAGGAGCAGTATTATAGTAGGTATATTCTTGTACATAGGAGCAGTATTATAGTAGTTATATTCTTGTACATAGGAGCAGTGTTATAGTAGGTATATTCTTGTACATAGGAGCAGTATTATATTAGTTATATTCCTGTACATAGGAAGCAGTATTATAGTAGTTATATTCTTGTACATAGGAGCAGTATTATAGTAGGTATAATTTTGTACATAGGAGCAGTATTATAGTAGGTATATTCTTGTATATAGGGGCAGTATTATAGTAGTTATATTCTTGTACATAGGAGCAGTATTATAGTAGGTATATTCTTGTACATAGGAGTAGTATTATAGTAGTAATATTCCTGTACATAGGGAGCAGTATTATAGTAGTTATATTCTCTTACATAGGGGCAGTATTATAGTAGTTATATTCTTGTACATAGGAGCAGTATTATAATAGTTATATTCTTGAACATATGAGCAGTATTATAGTAGGTATATTCTTGCACATAGGGGGCAGTATTATAGTAGTTATATTCTTGTACATAGGGGCAGTATTATAGTAGTTATATTCTTGTACATAGGAGCAGTATTATAGTAGTTATATTCTTGTATATAGGGGCAGTATTATAGTAGTTATATTCTTGTACAAAGGGGGCAGTATTATAGTAGTTATATTCTTGTACATAGGGGGCAGTATTATAGTAGTTATATTCTTTTATATAGGGGCAGTATTATAGTAGTTATATTCTTGTACATAGGGGGCAGTATTATAGTAGTTATATTCTTGTACATAGGGAGCAGTATTATAGTAGTTATATTCTTCTACATAGGAGCAGTATTATAGTAGTTATATTCCTGTAAATAGGGAGCAGTATTATAGTAGTTATATTCTTGTACATAGGGGGCAGTATTATAGTAGTTATATACTTGTAAATAGGGGTCAGTATTATAGTAGTTATATTCTTGTACATAGGGGGCAGAATTATAGTAGTTATATTCTTGTACATAGTGAGCAGTATTATAGTAGTTATATACTTGTACATAGGGGCAGTATTATAGTAGTTATATTCTTGTACATAGGGGGCAGTATTATAGTAGTTATATTCTTGTACATAGGGGGCAGTATTATAGTAGTTATATTCTTGTACATAGAGGCAGTTTTATAGTAGTTATATTCTTGTACATAGGAGCAGTATTATAGTAGGTATATTCTTGTACATAGGAGCAGTATTGTAGTAGTTATATTCCTGTACATAGGGAACAGTATTATAGTAGCTATATTCTTGTACATAGGAGCAGTATTATAGTAGGTATATTTTTGTACATAGGAGCAGTATTATAGTAGGTATATTCTTGTATATAGGGGCAGTATTATAGTAGTTATATTCTTCTACATAGGAGCAGTATTATAGTAGGTATATTCTTGTACATAGGAGCAGTATTATAGTAGTTATATTCCTGTACATAGGGAGCAGTATTATAGTAGTTATATTCTTGTACATAGGGAGCAGTATTATAGTAGTTATATTCTTGTACATAGGGGCAGTATTATAGTAGTTATATTCTTGTACATAGGGAGCAGTATAATAGTAGTTATATTCTTGTACATAGGGGCAGTATTATAGTAGTTATATTCTTGTACATAGGAGCAGTATTATAATAGTTATATTCTTGTACATAGGGGCAGTATTATAGTAGGTATATTCTTGTACATATGGGGCAGTATTATAGTAGTTATATTCTTGTACATAGGGGGCAGTATTATAGTAGTTATATTCTTGTACATAGGGGCAGTATTATAGTAGTTATATTCTTGTACATAGGGGGCAGTATTATAGTAGTTATATTCTTGTACATAGGGGGCAGTATTATAGTAGTTATATTCTTGTATATAGGGGCAGTATTATAGTAGTTATATTCTTGTACATAGGGGGCAGTATTATAGTAGTTATATTCTTGTACATAGGGAGCAGTATTATAGTAGTTATATTCTTGTACATAGGAGCAGTATTATAGCAGTTATATTCCTGTAAATAGGGAGCAGTATTATAGTAGTTATATTCTTGTACATAGGGGGCAGTATTATAGTAGTTATATTCTTGTACATAGGGGGCAGTATTATAGTAGTTATATTCTTGTACATAGGGAGCAGTATTATAGTAGTTATATTCTTGTACATAGGAGCAGTATTATAGTAGGTATATTCTTGTACATAGGGGGCAGTATTATAGTAGTTATATTCTTGTACATAGGGAGCAGTATTATAGTAGTTATATTCTTGTACATAGGAGCAGTATTATAGCAGTTATATTCCTGTAAATAGGGAGCAGTATTATAGTAGTTATATTCTTGTACATAGGGGGCAGTATTATAGTAGTTATATTCTTGTACATAGGGGGCAGTATTATAGTAGTTATATTCTTGTACATAGGGAGCAGTATTATAGTAGTTATATTCTTGTACATAGGAGCAGTATTATAGTAGGTATATTCTTGTACATAGGAGCAGTATTATAGTAGTTATATTCTTGTACATAGGAGCAGTGTTATAGTAGGTATATTCTTGTACATAGGAGCAGTATTATATTAGTTATATTCCTGTACATAGGGAGCAGTATTATAGTAGTTATATTCTTGTACATAGGAGCAGTATTATAGTAGGTATAATTTTGTACATAGGAGCAGTATTATAGTAGGTATATTCTTGTATATAGGGGCAGTATTATAGTAGTTATATTCTTGTACATAGGACCAGTATTATAGTAGGTATATTCTTGTACATAGGAGTGGTATTATAGTAGTTATATTCCTGTACATAGGGAGCAGTATTATAGTAGTTATATTCTCTTACATAGGGGGCAGTATTATAGTAGTTATATTCTTGTACATAGGGGCAGTATTATAGTAGTTATATTCTTGTACATAGGAGCAGTATTATAATAGTTATATTCTTGTACATAGGGGCAGTATTATAGTAGGTATATTCTTGTACATAGGGGGCAGTATTATAGTAGTTATATTCTTGTACATAGGGGCAGTATTATAGTAGTTATATTCTTGTACATAGAGGCAGTTTTATAGTAGTTATATTCTTGTACATAGGAGCAGTATTATAGTAGGTATATTCTTGTACATAGGAGCAGTATTGTAGTAGTTATATTCCTGTACATAGGGAACAGTATTATAGTAGCTATATTCTTGTACATAGGAGCAGTATTATAGTAGGTATATTTTTGTACATAGGAGCAGTATTATAGTAGGTATATTCTTGTATATAGGGGCAGTATTATAGTAGTTATATTCTTCTACATAGGAGCAGTATTATAGTAGGTATATTCTTGTACATAGGAGCAGTATTATAGTAGTTATATTCCTGTACATAGGGAGCAGTATTATAGTAGTTATATTCTTGTACATAGGGAGCAGTATAATAGTAGTTATATTCTTGTACATAGGGGCAGTATTATAGTAGTTATATTCTTGTACATAGGAGCAGTATTATAATAGTTATATTCTTGTACATAGGGGCAGTATTATAGTAGGTATATTCTTGTACATATGGGGCAGTATTATAGTAGTTATATTCTTGTACATAGGGGGCAGTATTATAGTAGTTATATTCTTGTACATAGGGGCAGTATTATAGTAGTTATATTCTTGTACATAGGGGGCAGTATTATAGTAGTTATATTCTTGTACATAGGGGGCAGTATTATAGTAGTTATATTCTTGTATATAGGGGCAGTATTATAGTAGTTATATTCTTGTACATAGGGGGCAGTATTATAGTAGTTATATTCTTGTACATAGGGAGCAGTATTATAGTAGTTATATTCTTGTACATAGGAGCAGTATTATAGCAGTTATATTCCTGTAAATAGGGAGCAGTATTATAGTAGTTATATTCTTGTACATAGGGGGCAGTATTATAGTAGTTATATTCTTATACATAGGGGGCAGTATTATAGTAGTTATATTCTTGTACATAGGTAGCAGTATTATAGTAGTTATATTCTTGTACATAGGAGCAGTATTATAGTAGGTATATTCTTGTACATAGGGGGCAGTATTATAGTAGTTATATTCTTGTACATAGGGAGCAGTATTATAGTAGTTATATTCTTGTACATAGGAGCAGTATTATAGCAGTTATATTCCTGTAAATAGGGAGCAGTATTATAGTAGTTATATTCTTGTACATAGGGGGCAGTATTATAGTAGTTATATTCTTGTACATAAGGGGCAGTATTATAGTAGTTATATTCTTGTACATAGGGAGCAGTATTATAGTAGTTATATTCTTGTACATAGGAGCAGTATTATAGTAGGTATATTCTTGTACATAGGAGCAGTATTATAGTAGTTATATTCTTGTACATAGGAGCAGTGTTATAGTAGGTATATTCTTGTACATAGGAGCAGTATTATATTAGTTATATTCCTGTACATAGGGAGCAGTATTATAGTAGTTATATTCTTGTACATAGGAGCAGTATTATAGTAGGTATAATTTTGTACATAGGAGCAGTATTATAGTAGGTATATTCTTGTATATAGGGGCAGTATTATAGTAGTTATATTCTTGTACATAGGAGCAGTATTATAGTAGGTATATTCTTGTACATAGGAGTGGTATTATAGTAGTTATATTCCTGTACATAGGGAGCAGTATTATAGTAGTTATATTCTCTTACATAGGGGGCAGTATTATAGTAGTTATATTCTTGTACATAGGGGCAGTATTATAGTAGTTATATTCTTGTACATAGGAGCAGTATTATAATAGTTATATTCTTGTACATAGGGGCAGTATTATAGTAGGTATATTCTTGTACATAGGGGGCAGTATTATAGTAGTTATATTCTTGTACATAGGGGCAGTATTATAGTAGTTATATTCTTGTACATAGGAGCAGTATGATAGTAGTTATATTCTTGTACATAGGGACAGTATTATAGTAGTTATATTCTTGTACATAGGGGGCAGTATTATAGTAGTTATATTCTTGTACATTGGGGGCAGTATTATAGTAGTTATATTCTTGTATATAGGGGCAGTATTATAGTAGTTATATTCTTGTACATAGGGGGCAGTATTATAGTAGTTATATTCTTGTACATAGGGAGCAGTATTATAGTCGTTATATTCTTCTACATAGGAGCAGTATTATAGTAGTTATATTCCTGTAAATAGGGAGCAGTATTATAGTAGTTATATTCTTGTACATAGGGGGCAGTATTATAGTAGTTATATACTTGTAAATAGGGGTCAGTATTATAGTAGTTATATTCTTGTACATAGGGGGCAGTATTATAGTAGTTATATTCTTGTACATAGGGAGCAGTATTATAGTAGTTATATACTTGTACATAGGGGCAGTATTATAGTAGTTATATTCTTGTACATAAGGGGCAGTATTATAGTAGTTATATTCTTGTACATAGGGGGCAGTATTATAGTAGTTATATTCTTGTACATAGGGGCAGTATTATAGTAGTTATATTCTTGTACATAGGAGCAGTATTATAGTAGTTATATTCTTGTACATAGGGGCAGTATTATAGTAGTTATATTCTTTTACATAGGGGGCAGTATTATAGTAGTTATATTCTTGTACATAGGGGCAGTATTATAGTAGTTATATTCTTGTACATAGGAGCAGTATTATAGTAGTTATATTCTTGTACATAGGGGCAGTATTATAGTAGTTATTTTCTTGTACATAGGAGCAGTATTATAGTAGTTATATTCTTGTACATAGGGACAGTATTATAGTAGTTATATTCTTGTCCATAGTGAGCAGTATTATAGTAGTATATTCTAGTACATAGGAGCAGTATAATAGTAGTTATATTCTTGTACATAGGGGGCAGTATTATAGTAGTTATATTCTTGTACATAGTGAGCAGTATTATAGTAGTTATATTCTAGTACATAGGAGCAGTATAATAGTAGTTATATTCTTGTACATAGGGGCAGTATTATAGTAGTTATATTCTTGTACATAGGGGGCAGTATTATAGTAGTTATATTCTTGTACATAGGGGGCAGTATTATAGTAGTTATATACTTGTACATAGGGGGCAGTATTATAGTAGTTATATTCTTGTACATAGGGGGCAGTATTATAGTAGTTATATTCTTGTATATAGGGGCAGTATTATAGTAGTTATATTCTAGTACATAGGGGGCAGTATTATAGTAGTTATATTCTTGTACATAGGGAGCAGTATTATAGTAGTTATATTCTTGTACATAGGAGCACTATTATAGTAGTTATATTCCTGTAAATAGGGAGCAGTATTATAGTAGTTATATTCTTGTACATAGGGGGCAGTATTATAGTAGTTATATTCTTGTACATAGGGAGCAGTATTATAGTAGTTATATTCTTGTACATAGGAGCAGTATTATATTAGTTATATTCTTGTACATAGGGGCAGTATTATAGTAGGTATATTCTTGTACATAGGGGGCAGTATTATAGTAGTTATATCCTTGTACATAGGGGGCAGTATTATAGTAGTTATATTCTTGTACATAGGGGCAGTATTATAGTAGTTATATTCTTGTACATAGGGGGCAGTATTATAGTAGTTATTTTCTTGTACATAGGGGCAGTATTATAGTAGTTATATTCTTGTACATAGGAGCAGTATTATAGTAGTTATATTCTTGTACATAGGGGCAGTATTATAGTAGTTATTTTCTTGTACATAGGAGCAGTATTATAGTAGTTATATTCTTGTACATAGGGACAGTATTATAGTAGTTATATTCTTGTCCATAGTGAGCAGTATTATAGTAGTTATATTCTAGCACATAGGAGCAGTATAATAGTAGTTATATTCTTGTACATAGGGGGCAGTATTATAGTAGTTATATTCTTGTACATAGTGAGCAGTATTATAGTAGTTATATTCTAGTACATAGGAGCAGTATAATAGTAGTTATATTCTTGTACATAGGGGGCAGTATTATAGTAGATATATTCTTGTACATAGGGGGCAGTATTATAGTAGTTATATTCTTG
Source organism: Phyllobates terribilis (assembly GCF_046119375.1). Taxonomy (NCBI): domain Eukaryota; kingdom Metazoa; phylum Chordata; class Amphibia; order Anura; family Dendrobatidae; genus Phyllobates; species Phyllobates terribilis. The sequence goes on from NW_027362762.1 coordinate 6,057,813, forward strand.
TACATAGGGGGCAGTATTATAGTAGTTATATACTTGTACATAGGGGGCAGTATTAAAGTAGTTATATTCTTGTACATAGGGGGCAGTATTATAGTAGTTATATTCTTGTATATAGGGGCAGTATTATAGTAGTTATATTCTAGTACATAGGGGGCAGTATTATAGTAGTTATATTCTTGTACATAGGGAGCAGTATTATAGTAGTTATATTCTTGTACATAGGAGCACTATTATAGTAGTTATATTCCTGTAAATAGGGAGCAGTATTATAGTAGTTATATTCTTGTACATAGAGGGCAGTATTATAGTAGTTATATTCTTGTACAAAGGGAGCAGTATTATAGTAGTTATATTCTTGTACATAGGAGCAGTATTATAGTAGGTATATTCTTGTACATAGGAGCAGTATTATAGTAGTTATATTCTTGTACATAGGAGCAGTATTATAGTAGGTATATTCTTGAACATAGGAGCAGTATTATATTAGTTATATTCCTGTACATAGGGAGCAGTATTATAGTAGTTATATTCTTGTACATAGGAGCAGTATTATAGTAGGTATATTTTTGTACATAGGAGCAGTATTATAGTAGGTATATTCTTGTATATAGGGGCAGTATTATAGTAGTTATATTCTTGTACATAGGAGCAGTATTATAGTAAGTATATTCTTGTACATAGGGGCAGTATTATAGTAGTTATATTCTTGTACATAGGAGCAGTATTATAGTAGTTATATTCTTGTACATAGGGGCAGTATTATAGTAGTTATATTCTTGTACATAGGAGCAGTATTATAATAGTTATATTCTTGTACATAGGGGCAGTATTATAGTAGGTATATTCTTGTACATAGCGGGCAGTATTATAGTAGTTATATTCTTGTACATAGGGGCAGTATTATAGTAGTTATATTCTTGTACATAGGAGCAGTATTATAGTAGTTATATTCTTGCACATAGGGGCAGTATTATAGTAGCTATATTCTTGTACATAGGGGCAGTATTATAGTAGTTATATTCTTGTACATAGGGGGCAGTATTATAGTAGTTATATTCTTGTACATAGGGGGCAGTATTATAGTAGTTATATTCTTGTTTATAGGGGCAGTATTATAGTAGTTATATTCTTGAACATAGGGGGCAGTATTATAGTAGTTATGTTCTTGTACATAGGGAGCAGTATTATAGTAGTTATATTCTTCTACATAGGAGCAGTATTATAGTAGTTATATTCCTGTAAATAGGGAGCAGTATTATAGTAGTTATATTCTTGTACATAGGGGGCAGTATTATAGTAGTTATATACTTGTACATAGGGGTCAGTATTATAGTAGTTATATTCTTGTACATAGGGGGCAGTATTATAGAAGTTATATTCTTGTACATAGGGGGCAGAATTATAGTAGTTATATTCCTGTACATAGGGAGCAGTATTATAGTAGCTATATTCTTGTACATAGGAGCAGTATTATAGTAGGTATATTTTTGTACTTAGGAGCAGTATTATAGTAGGTATATTATTGTATATAGGGGCAGTATTATAGTAGTTATATTCTTGTACATAGGAGCAGTATTATAGTAGGTATATTCTTGTACATAGGAGTAGTATTATAGTAGTTATATTCCTGTACATAGGGAGCAGTATTATAGTAGTTATATTCTTGTACATAGGGGCAGTATTATAGTAGTTATATTCTTGTACATAGGAGCAGTATTATAATAGTTATATTCTTGTACATAGGGGCAGTATTATAGTAGGTATATTCTTGTACATAGGGGGCAGTATTATAGCAGTCATATTCTTGTACATAGGGGCAGTATTATAGTAGTTATATTCTTGTACATAGGAGCAGTATTATAGTAGCTATATCCTTGCACATAGGGGCAGTATTATAGTAGCTATATTCTTGTACATAGGGGCAGTATTATAGTAGTTATATTCTTGTACATAGGGGGCAGTATTATAGTAGTTATATTCTTGTACATAGGGGGCAGTATTATAGTAGTTATATTCTTGTATATAGGGGCAGTATTATAGTAGTTATATTCTTGAACATAGGGGGCAGTATTATAGTAGTTATATTCTTGTACATAGGGAGCAGTATTATAGTAGTTATATTCTTCTACATAGGAGCAGTATTATAGTAGTTATATTCCTGTAAATAGGGAGCAGTATTATAGTAGTTATATTCTTGTACATAGGGGGCAGTATTATAGTAGTTATATACTTGTACATAGGGGTCAGTATTATAGTAGTTATATTCTTGTACATAGGGGGCAGTATTATAGTAGTTATATTCTTGTACATAGGGGGCAGCATTATAGTAGTTATATTCTTGTACATAGAGGCAGTTTTATAGTAGTTATATTCTTGTACAAAGGAGCAGTATTATAGTAGGTATATTCTTGTACATAGGAGCAGTATTATAGTAGTTATATTCTTGTACATAGGAGCAGTATTATAGTAGTTATATTCTTGTACATAGGGGCAGTATTATAGTAGTTATATTCTTGTACATAGGAGCAGTATTATAATAGTTATATTCTTGTACATAGGGGCAGTATTATAGTAGGTATATTCTTGTACATAGGGGGCAGTATTATAGTAGTTATATTCTTGTACATAGGGGGCAGTATTATAGTAGTTATATTCTTGTACATAGGGGCAGTATTATAATAGTTATATTCTTGTACATAGGAGCAGTATTATAGTAGTTATATTCTTGTACATAGGGGCAGTATTATAGTAGTTATATTCTTGTACATAGGGGACAGTATTATAGTAGTTATATTCTTGTACATAGGGACAGTATTATAGTAGTTATATTCTTGTCCATAGTGAGCAGTATTATAGTAGTTATATTCTAGTACATAGGAGCAGTATAATAGTAGTTATATTCTTGTACATAGGGGGCAGTATTATAGTAGTTATATTCTTGTACATAGGAGCAGTATTATAGTAGTTATATTCTTGTACATAGGGGCAGTATTATAGTAGTTATATTCTTGTACATAGGAGCAGTATTATAATAGTTATATTCTTGTACATAGGGGCAGTATTATAGTAGGTATATTCTTGTACATAGGGGGCAGTATTATAGTAGTTATATTCTTGTACATAGGGGCAGTATTATAGTAGTTATATTCTTGTACATAGGAGCAGTATTATAGTAGTTATATTCTTGTACATAGGAGCAGTATTATAGTAGTTATATTCTTGTACATAGGGGCAGTATTATAGTAGGTATATTCTTGTACATAGGGGGCAGTATTATAGTAGTTATATTCTTGTACATAGGGGCAGTATTATAGTAGTTATATTCTTGTACATAGGGGCAGTATTATAGTAGTTATATTCTTGTACATAGGAGCAGTATTATAGTAGTTATATTCTTGTACATAGCGGCAGTATTATAGTAGTTATATTCTTTTACATAGGGGGCAGTATTATAGTAGTTATATTCTTGTACATAGGGACAGTATTATAGTAGTTATATTCTTGTCCATAGTGAGCAGTATTATAGTAGTTATATTCTAGTACATAGGAGCAGTATAATAGTAGTTATATTCTTGTACATAGGGGGCAGTATTATAGTAGTTATATTCTTGTACATAGTGAGCAGTATTATAGTAGTTATATTCTAGTACATAGGAGCAGTATAATAGTAGTTATATTCTTGTACATAGGGGGCAGTATTATAGTAGTTATATTCTTGTACATAGGGGGCAGTATTATAGTAGTTATATTCTTGTACATAGGGGGCAGTATTATAGTAGTTATATACTTGTCCATAGTGAGCAGTATTATAGTAGTTATATTCTAGTACATAGGAGCAGTATAATAGTAGTTATATTCTTGTACATAGGGGGCAGTATTATAGTAGTTATATTCTTGTACATAGGGGGCAGTATTATAGTAGTTATATTCTTGTCCATAGTGAGCAGTATTATAGTAGTTATATTCTAGTACATAGGAGCAGTATAATAGTAGTTATATTCTTGTACATAGGGGGCAGTATTATAGTAGTTATATTCTTGTACATAGTGAGCAGTATTATAGTAGTTATATTCTAGTACATAGGAGCAGTATTATAGTAGTTATATTCTTGTACATAGGGGGCAGTATTATAGTAGTTATATTCTTGTATATAGGGGCAGTATTATAGTAGTTATATTCTAGTACATAGGGGGCAGTATTATAGTAGTTATATTCTTGTACATAGGGAGCAGTATTATAGTAGTTATATTCTTGTACATAGGAGCACTATTATAGTAGTTATATTCCTGTAAATAGGGAGCAGTATTATAGTAGTTATATTCTTGTACATAGGGGGCAGTATTATAGTAGTTATATTCTTGTACATAGGGAGCAGTATTATAGTAGTTATATTCTTGTACATAGGAGCAGTATTATAGTAGGTATATTCTTGTACATAGGAGCAGTATTATAGTAGTTATATTCTTGTACATAGGAGCAGTATTATAGTAGGTATATTCTTGTACATAGGAGCAGTATTATATTAGTTATATTCCTGTACATAGGGAGCAGTATTATAGTAGTTATATTCTTGTACATAGGAGCAGTATTATAGTAGGTATATTTTTGTACATAGGAGCAGAATTATAGTAGGTATATTCTTGTATATAGGGGCAGTATTATAGTACTTATATTCTTGTACATAGGAGCAGTATTATAGTAGGCATATTCTTGTACATAGGAGTAGTATTATAGTAGTTATATTCCTGTACATAGGGAGCAGTATTATAGTAGTTATATTCTTGTACATAGGGGCAGTATTATAGTAGTTATATTCTTGTACATAGGAGCAGTATTATAATAGTTATATTCTTGTACATAGGGGCAGTATTATAGTAGGTATATTCTTGTACATAGGGGGCAGTATTATAGTAGTTATATTCTTGTACATAGGGGCAGTATTATAGTAGTTATATTCTTGTACATAGGAGCAGTATTATAGTAGTTATATTCTTGTACATAGGGGCAGTATTATAGTAGTTATATTCTTGTACATAGGGGGCAGTATTATAGTAGTTATATTCTTGTACATAGGGGGCAGTATTATAGTAGTTATATTCTTGTATATAGGGGCAGTATTATAGTAGTTATATTCTTGAACATAGGGGGCAGTATTATAGTAGTTATATTCTTGTACATAGGAGCAGTATTATAGTAGTTATATTCCTGTAAATAGGGAGCAGTATTATAGTAGTTATATTCTTGTACATAGGGGGCAGTATTATAGTAGTTATATACTTGTACATAGGGAGCAGTATTATAGTAGTTATATTCTTGTACATAGGAGCAGTATTATAGTAGTTATATTCCTGTAAATAGGGAGCAGTATTATAGTAGTTATATTCTTGTACATAGGGGGCAGTATTATAGTAGTTATATACTTGTACATAGGGGTCAGTATTATAGTAGTTATATTCTTGTACATAGGGGGCAGTATTATAGTAGTTATATTCTTGTACATAGGGAGCAGTATTATAGTAGTTATATACTTGTACATAGGGGCAGTATTATAGTAGTTATATTCTTGTACATAGGGGGCAGTATTATAGTAGTTATATTCTTGTACATAGGGGGCAGTATTATAGTAGTTATATTCTTGTACATAGAGGCAGTTTTATAGTAGTTATATTCTTGTACATAGGAGCATTTTTATAGTAGGTATATTCTTGTACATAGGAGCAGTATTATAGTAGTTATATTCTTGTACATAGGAGCAGTATTATAGTAGGTATATTCTTGTACATAGGAGCAGTATTATAGTAGTTATATTCCTGTACATAGGGAGCAGTATTATAGTAGCTATATTCTTGTACATAGGAGCAGTATTATAGTAGGTATATTTTTGTACATAGGAGCAGTATTATAGTAGGTATATTCTTGTACATAGGAGCAGTATTATAGTAGTTATATTCCTGTACATAGGGAGCATTATTATAGTAGTTATATTCTTGTACATAGGGGCAGTATTATAGTAGTTATATTCTTGTACATAGGAGCAGGATTATAATAGTTATATTCTTGTACATAGGGGCAGTATTATAGTAGGTATATTCTTGTACATAGGGGGCAGTATTATAGTAGTTATATTCTTGTACATAGGGGGCAGTATTTTAGTAGTTATATTCTTGTACATAGGGGCAGTATTATAGTAGTTATATTCTTGTACATAGGAGCAGCATTATAGTAGTTATATTCTTGTACATAGGAGCAGTATTATAGTAGTTATATTCTTGTACATAGGGGCAGTATTATAGTAGTTATATTCCTGTACATAGGGACAGTATTATAGTAGTTATATTCTAGTACATAGGAGCAGTATAATAGTAGTTATATTCTTGTACGTAGGAGCAGTATTATAGTAGTTATATTCTTGTACATAGGGGCAGTATTATAGTAGTTATATTCTAGTACATAGGAGCAGTATAATAGTAGTTATATTCTTGTACATAGGGGGCAGTATTATAGTAGTTATATTCTTGTACATAAGGGGCAGTATTATAGTAGTTATATACTTGTACATAGGGGGCAGTATTATAGTAGTTATATTCTTGTACATAGGGTGCAGTATTATAGTAGTTATATACTTGTACATAGGGGGCAGTATTATAGTAGTTATATTCTTGTACATAGGGGGCAGTATTATAGTAGTTATATTCTTGTACATAGGGGGCAGTATTATAGTAGTTATATACTTGTACATAGGAGCAGTATTATAGTAGTTATATTCTTGTATATAGGAGCAGTATTATAGTAGTTATATTCTTGTACATAGGGGGCAGTATTATAGTAGTTATATTCCTGTACATAGGAGCAGTATTATAGTAGTTATATTCTTGTACATAGGGGCAGTATTATAGGAGTAATATTCCTGTATATAAGTTGATTTTTTTGCATTTATAATGCAAATCAGTAAATCTGATTTTTTTTGTAAGTCCTATACATTTTATTACTCGCCTCCATACTGTTGTATTTATAATACTTTTATGATCCCATTATGCCTGGCTTTCTGCCATAGCAGTTATTTTAAAGTTGCATTATTAATATAATAAGAATTATTTTTTTACATATTTTCCTCCATTCACCAAACATTATAAATAAGTAAAGTTATTTCACAATTCTCTGACATTTATTATTTACGTTTTTAATTTTTCTTTACTTTTTTTTTCTTGTAAATATTTTATTTTTGCACCTTTTCTTCTGCGATATGTAATGTTTAGCTGGAGATCCGACAGGCCAGCGATCATGATGACATAATACGGGGAGCGGTCCTCTGACGCTCTCTGGAGCACTGGACCGGATGTCAAAGAGAAATAAATATAGAATTGACACAGATGATATAATAAATTTCTGCAATTTTAAAGAGTACATCAGAAAATGACCAGCCATGAAACAAACCCGGGTCAAAACTGGAGAACAACCAGATCTTCAACAATCACCAAAGAATTTTCCTTTAGGTAAGATCGAGCAACTCCCAGCAGGCGGAGTGCTCTTTTACATACCTCTGACTTATCGCCCTCTGCTGGTCATTTGCAGTGGTGCAGGTATGACAACTATGACTTCTGCCAATCAGCAGAGTTGAGGTCATGACAAGACTTTGATGGATCTTGGCTTTGGTCCTGAGCCTGAAATGTAAGTATTAGATCCTCTTATTTTCGTATCTACTCCATAGTTGCCATAACTTTTTTTTCAGAGTTTGCAAATTAACTGGTTTTATCAAAAATATATATATTTTTTTCTCCTACAGCACTTTTAATTTTTATGCTATGTTGCAGATTTATTTATAAAGGGCGCTTCTCTTAAGCAGATGTTCAGGGAATCTAAAATTCGCCATGACCTGATCTGATTATGACCTTACAGACGCCGAGTCCTATTAATCCCCTGTTTTTAGCTTCATCTGTTTCCCATTTTTATCCGGTGGAGGGCGAGAGCTCAGAATCAATCAGGTCGCGTCATGACATCTGCAGACAGGGTGACTGATGACATCTCATATTAGATGAAATCCTATTATCGGCTAATGTTCCTTCTTGTCGCCCCGGATGGTAATTTTTATTTTTTTTTTTATGGGTTTTGTACAATAAGAGTTAACATTTCATTTTTTTTTTTACATTGAAACATGAAAAGTGACATTAAACTTAAAAAAAAAAAAAAAAAAAAAAGTTTGTGACCCCCATCATAGGAACCATCATGAGAACAGCGTAGGATCCTGGCCTAGGATTCTTGGATTTCAGTTTCAAGAAGAAGACAATCCCACTCGGAGGAGATCTTGGAGCAATCACTACCAGAGTGTATTTTCAGTAATTAGATACTATTGATGAATGCAATGATAATGAAGGTAATGGTGGATGGTGGTTATGGTGGATGGACACATTAAGCTATAGGTGATACAGAGGCAGCAGGAGCGCCCGGTCCTGGCGTCCGACATTGTCTCATGGCTCCTCTGCTAATGATGAAGATGCCAGTACTATGAATTGTAGGTGAAGTTGGCTGCAGAATTTGCACTGATTATAAAAGCTTAGTATTTGCTGAATTTTTGGTAATTATAAAATAATATAAAAGTTCTTCCAGTAAAAGGGAAAAAAACGTGGAGTTAATTTTTTTAAATTAATTTACATATCTCTCAGCTGCTGTAATCTATTGCCCTGATAACATTTATATTTCAGAGGTCGGGTCTTTGTCTTTCTCCTAGAAATGGGATGAGTCTTTTTCTCTCTATCGGAAGTGGGGTGGGTCTTATTTATCTACAGGAAGTGGGGTGGGTCTTATTTATCTACAGGAAGTGGGGTGGGTCTTATTTAACTACAGGAAGTGGGGCGGGTCTTATTTAACTACAGGAAGTTGGGCGGGTTTTATATATCTACAGAAAGTGGGGTGAGTCTTAATTATCTACAGAAAGTGGGGTGGGTCTTATTTATCTACAGGACGTGGGGCGGGTCTTATTTATCTACAGGAAGTAGGGCAGGTCTTATTTCTCTACAGGAAGTGGGATGGGTCTTATTTATCTACAGGAAGACGGGCAGGTCTTATTTCTCTACAGGAAGTGGGGTGGGTCTTATTTCTCTACAGGAAGTAGGGCAGGTCTTATTTCTCTACAGGAAGTGTGATGGGTCTTATTTATCTACAGGAAGTAGGGCGGGTCTTATTTATCTACAGAAAGTGGGGTGGGTCTTATTTATCCTCAGAAAGTGGGGTGGGTCTTATTTATCTACAGAAAGTGGGGTGGGTCTTATTTATCTACAGGACGTGGGGCGGGTCTTATTTATCTACAGGAAGTGGGGCGGGTCTTATTTATCTACAGAATGTGGGGTGGGTCTTATTTATCTACAGAAAGTGGGATGGGTCTTATTTCTCTACAGGAAGTAGGGCAGCTCTTATTTCTCTACAGGAAGTGGGATGGGTCTTATTTCTCTACAGGAAGTAGGGCAGGTCTTATTTCTCTACAGGAAGTGGGATGGGTCTTATTTCTCTACAGGAAGTAGGGCAGGTCTTATTTCTCTACAGGAAGTGGGGTGGGTCTTATTTCTCTACAGGAAGTAGGGCAGGTCTTATTTCTCTACAGGAAGTTGAATGGGTCTTAGTTATCTACAGGAAGGGGGGCGGGTCTTATTTATCTGAAGAAAGTGGGGTGGGTCTTTGTCTCTCTACAGGAAGTGGGGTGGGTCTTATTTCTCTACAGGAAGTGGGATGGGTCTTATTTATCTACAGGAAGTAGGGCAGGTCTTATTTCTCTACAGGAAGTGGGGTGGGTCTTATTTCTCTACAGGAAGTGGGGCGGGTCTTTGTCTCTCTACAGGAAGTGGGGTGGATCTTATTTCTCTACAGGAAGTGGGATGGGTCTTATTTCACTACAGGAAGTAGGGCAGGTCTTATTTCTCTACAGGAAGTGGGGTGGGTCTTATTTCTCTACAGGAAGTGGGGTGAGTCTTTGACTCTCTACAGGAAGTGGGGTGGATCTTATTTCTCTACAGGAAGTGGGGCGGGTCTTATTTATCTACAGGAAGTGGGGCGGGTCTTATTTATCTACAGGAAGTGGGGCGGGTCTTATTTCTCTAGAGGAAGTAGGGCAGGTCTTATTTATCTACAGGAAGTGGGGTGGGTCTTATTTCTCTACAGGAAGTAGGGCAGATCTTATTTCTCTACAGGAAGTGGGATGGGTCTTATTTATCTACAGGAAGTAGGGTGGGTCTTATTTATCTACAGGAAGTGGGGCGGGTCTTATTTCTCTACAGGAAGTGGGGTGGGTCTTATTTCTCTACAGGAAGTGGGATGGGTCTTATTTATCTACAGGAAGTAGGGTGGGTCTTATTTATCTACAGAAAGTGGGGCGGGTCTTATTTAACTACAGAAAGTGGGGTGGGTCTTATTTATCTACAGAAAGTGGGGTGGGTCTTATTTATATACAGGACGTGGGGCGGGTCTTATTTATCTACAGGAAGTAGGGCAGGTCTTATTTCTCTACAGGAAGTGGGATGGGTCTTATTTATCTACAGGAAGTAGGGCAGGTCTTATTTCTCTACAGGAAGTAGGGCAGGTCTTATTTCTCTACAGGAAGTGGGATGGGTCATATTTCTCTACAGGAAGTAGGGCAGGTCTTATTTCTCTACAGGAAGTGGGGCGGGTCTTATTTCTCTACAGGAAGTGGGATGGGTCTTATTTCTCTACAGGAAGTAGGGCAGGACTTATTTCTCTACAGGAAGTGGGGTGGGTCTTATTTATCTACAGGAAGTGGGGCGGGTCTTATTTATCTACAGGAAGTGGGGCGGGTCTTATTTATCTACAGGAAGTGGGGCAGGTCTTATTTCTCTACAGGAAGTAGGGCAGGTCTTATTTCTCTACAGGAAGTGGGGTGGGTCTTATTTCTCTACAGGAAGTAGGGCAGGTCTTATTTCTCTACAGGAAGTTGAATGGGTCTTAGTTATCTACAGGAAGGGGGGCGGGTCTTATTTATCTGAAGAAAGTGGGGTGGGTCTTTGTCTCTCTACAGGAAGTGGGGTGGGTCTTATTTATCTACAGGAAGTGGGATGGGTCTTATTTATCTACAGGAAGTAGAGCAGGTCTTATTTCTCTACAGGAAGTAGGGTGGGTCTTATTTATCTACAGAAAGTGGGGCGGGTCTTATTTATCTACAGAAAGTGGGGTGGGTCTTATTTATCTACAGAAAGTGGGGTGGGTCTTATTTATCTACAGAAAGTGGGGTGGGTCTTATTTATCTACAGAAAGTGGGGTGGGTCTTATTTAACTACAGGACGTGGGGCGGGTCTTATTTATCTACAGAATGTGGGGCGGGTCTTATTTATCTACAGGAAGTAGGGCAGGTCTTATTTCTCTACAGGAAGTTGAATGGGTCTTAGTTATCTACAGGAAGGGGGGCGGGTCTTATTTATCTGAAGAAAGTGGGGTGGGTCTTTGTCTCTCTACAGGAAGTGGGGTGGGTCTTATTTCTCTACAGGAAGTGGGATGGGACTTATTTATCTACAGGAAGTAGGGCAGGTCTTATTTCTCTACAGGAAGTGGGGTGGGTCTTATTTCTCTACAGGAAGTGGGGTGGGTCTTATTTCTCTACAGGAAGTGGGGCGGGTCTTTGTCTCTCTACAGGAAGTGGGGTGGATCTTATTTCTCTACAGGAAGTGGGATGGGTCTTATTTCTCTACAGGAAGTGGGATGGGTCTTATTTCACTACAGGAAGTAGGGCAGGTCTTATTTCTCTACAGGAAGTGGGGTGGGTCTTATTTCTCTACAGGAAGTGGGGTGAGTCTTTGACTCTCTACAGGAAGTGGGGTGGATCTTATTTCTCTACAGGAAGTGGGGCGGGTCTAATTTATCTACAGGAAGTGGGGTGGGTCTTATTTATCTACAGGAAGTGGGGTGGGTCTTATTTATCTACAGGAAGTGGGGCGGGTCTTATTTATCTACAGGAAGTGGGGCGGGTCTTATTTCTCTACAGGAAGTGGGGCGGGTCTTATTTATCTACAGGAAGTGGGGTGGGTCTTATTTCTCTACAGGAAGTAGGGCAGAACTTATTTCTCTACAGGAAGTGGGATGGGTCTTATTTATCTACAGGAAGTAGGGTGGGTCTTATTTATCTACAGAAAGTGGGGCGGGTCTTATTTAACTACAGAAAGTGGGGTGGGTCTTATTTATCTTCAGAAAGTGGGGTGGGTCTTATTTATCTACAGGACGTGGGGCGGGTCTTATATCTCTACAGGAAGTGGGATGGGTCTTATTTATCTACAGGAAGTAGGGCAGGTCTTATTTCTCTACAGGAAGTGGGATGGGTCATATTTCTCTACAGGAAGTAGGGCAGGTCTTATTTCTCTACATGAAGTGGGGCGGGTCTTATTTCTCTACAGGAAGTGGGATGGGTCTTATTTCTCTACAGGAAGTAGGGCAGGACTTATTTCTCTACAGGAAGTGGGGTGGGTCTTATTTATCTACAGGAAGTGGGGCGGGTCTTATTTATCTACAGGAAGTGGGGCGGGTCTTATTTATCTACAGGAAGTGGGGCGGGTCTTATTTCTCTACAGGAAGTAGGGCAGGTCTTATTTCTCTACAGGAAGTGGGGCGGGTCTTATTTATCTACAGGAAGTAGAGCAGGTCTTATTTCTCTACAGGAAGTTGGGTGGGTCTTATTTATCTACAGAAAGTGGGGTGGGTCTTATTTATCTACAGAAAGTGGGGTGGGTCTTATTTATCTACAGAAAGTGGGGTGGGTCTTATTTATCTACAGAAAGTGGGGTGGGTCTTATTTATCTACAGGAAGTGGGGCGGGTCTTATTTCTCTACAGAAAGTGGGGCGGGTCTTATTTATCTACAGAAAGTGGGGTGGGTCTTATTTATCTACAGAAAGTGGGGTGGGTCTTATTTATCTACAGAAAGTGGGGTGGGTCTTTATCTACAGGAAGTGGGGCGGGTCTTATTTATCTACAGGAAGTGGGGCGGGTCTTATTTATCTACAGGAAGTGGGGCGGGTCTTATTTATCTACAGAATGTGGGGTGGGTCTTATTTATCTACAGAAAGTGGGATGGGTCTTATTTCTCTACAGGAAGTAGGGCAGCTCTTATTTCTCTACAGGAAGTGGGATGGGTCTTATGTCTCTACAGGAAGTAGGGCAGGTCTTATTTCTCTACAGGAAGTAGGGTGGGTCTTATTTCTCTACAGGAAGTGGGATGGGTCTTATTTCTCTACAGGAAGTAGGGCAGGATTTATTTCTCTACAGGAAGTGGGGTGGGTCTTATTTCTCTACAGGAAGTAGGGCAGGTCTTATTTCTCTACAGGAAGTTGAATGGGTCTTAGTTATCTACAGGAAGGGGGGCGGGTCTTATTTATCTGAAGAAAGTGGGGTGGGTCTTTGTCTCTACAGGAAGTGGGGTCGGTCTTATTTCTCTACAGGAAGTGGGATGGGTCTTATTTATCTACAGGAAGTAGGGCAGGTCTTATTTCTCTACAGGAAGTGGGGTGGGTCTTATTTCTCTACAGGAAGTGGGGCGGGTCTTTGTCTCTCTACAGGAAGTGGGGTGGATATTATTTCTCTACATGAAGTGGGATGGGTCTTATTTCTCTAAAGGAAGTGGAATGGGTCTTATTTCTCTACAGGAAGTGGGGCGGGTCTTATTTAACTACAGGAAGTGGGGCGGGTCTTATTTATCTACAGAAAGTGGGGTGAGTCTTAATTATCTACAGAAAGTGGGGCGGGTCTTATTTATCTACAGGAAGTAGGGCAGGTCTTATTTCTCTACAGGAAGTGGGGTGGGTCTTATTTCTCTACAGGAAGTAGGGCAGGTCTTATTTCTCTACAGGAAGTGTGATGGGTCTTATTTATCTACAGGAAGTAGGGCGGGTCTTATTTATCTTCAGAAAGTGGGGTGGGCCTTATTTATCCTCAGAAAGTGGGGTGGGACTTATTTATCTACAGAAAGTGGGGTGGGTCTTATTTATCTACAGAAAGTGGGGTGGGTCTTATTTATCTACAGAAAGTGGGGTGGGTCTTATTTATCTACAGAACGTGGGGCGGGTCTTATTTATCTGCAGGAAGTGGGGCGGGTCTTATTTATCTACAGAATGTGGGGTGGGTCTTATTTATCTACAGAAAGTGGGATGGGTCTTATTTCTCTACAGGAAGTAGAGCAGCTCTTATTTCTCTACAGGAAGTGGGATGGGTCTTATTTCTCTACAGGAAGTAGGGCAGGTCTTATTTCTCTACAGGAAGTGGGGTGGGTCTTATTTCTCTACAGGAAGTAGGGCAGGTCTTATTTCTCTACAGGAAGTGGGGTGGGTCTTATTTCTCTACAGGAAGTAGGGCAGGTCTTATTTCTCTACAGGAAGTTGAATGGGTCTTGGTTATCTACAGGAAGGGGGGCAGGTCTTATTTATCTGAAGAAAGTGGGGTGGGTCTTTGTCTCTCTACAGGAAGTGGGGTGGGTCTTATTTCTCTACAGGAAGTGGGATGGGTCTTATTTATCTACAGGAAGTAGGGCAGGTCTTATTTCTCTACAGGAAGTGGGGTGGGTCTTATTTCTCTACAGGAAGTGGGGCGGGTCTTTGTCTCTCTACAGGAAGTGGGGTGGATCTTATTTCTCTACAGGAAGTGGGGCGGGTCTTATTTATCTACAGGAAGTGGGGCGGGTCTTATTTATCTACAGGAAGTGGGGCGGGTCTTATTTCTCTACAGGAAGTAGGGCAGGTCTTATTTCTCTACAGGAAGTGGGGCGGGTCTTATTTATCTACAGGAAGTAGAGCAGGTCTTATTTCTCTACAGGAAGTTGGGTGGGTCTTATTTATCTACAGAAAGTGGGGTGGGTCTTATTTATCTACAGAAAGTGGGGTGGGTCTTATTTATCTACAGAAAGTGGGGTGGGTCTTATTTATCTACTGGAAGTGGGGCGGGTCTTATTTCTCTACAGAAAGTGGGGCGGGTCTTATTTATCTACAGAAAGTGGGGTGGGTCTTATTTATCTACAGAAAGTGGGGTGGGTCTTATTTATCTACAGAAAGTGGGATGGGTCTTATTTCTCTACAGGAAGTAGGGCAGCTCTTATTTCTCTACAGGAAGTGGGATGGGTCTTATTTCTCTACAGGAAGTAGGGCAGGTCTTATTTCTCTACAGGAAGTGGGGCGGGTCTTATTTATCTACAGGAAGTGGGGCGGGTCTTATTTATCTACAGGAAGTGGGGCGGGTCTTATTTCTCTACAGGAAGTAGGGCAGGTCTTATTTATCTACAGGAAGTGGGGTGGGTCTTATTTCTCTACAGGAAGTAGGGCAGATCTTATTTCTCTACAGGAAGTGGGATGGGTCTTATTTATCTACAGGAAGTAGGGTGGGTCTTATTTATCTACAGGAAGTGGGGCGGGTCTTATTTCTCTACAGGAAGTGGGGTGGGTCTTATTTCTCTACAGGAAGTGGGATGGGTCTTATTTATCTACAGGAAGTAGGGTGGGTCTTATTTATCTACAGAAAGTGGGGCGGGTCTTATTTAACTACAGAAAGTGGGGTGGGTCTTATTTATCTACAGAAAGTGGGGTGGGTCTTATTTATATACAGGACGTGGGGCGGGTCTTATTTATCTACAGGAAGTAGGGCAGGTCTTATTTCTCTACAGGAAGTGGGATGGGTCTTATTTATCTACAGGAAGTAGGGCAGGTCTTATTTCTCTACAGGAAGTAGGGCAGGTCTTATTTCTCTACAGGAAGTGGGATGGGTCATATTTCTCTACAGGAAGTAGGGCAGGTCTTATTTCTCTACAGGAAGTGGGGCGGGTCTTATTTCTCTACAGGAAGTGGGATGGGTCTTATTTCTCTACAGGAAGTAGGGCAGGACTTATTTCTCTACAGGAAGTGGGGTGGGTCTTATTTATCTACAGGAAGTGGGGCGGGTCTTATTTATCTACAGGAAGTGGGGCGGGTCTTATTTATCTACAGGAAGTGGGGCAGGTCTTATTTCTCTACAGGAAGTAGGGCAGGTCTTATTTCTCTACAGGAAGTGGGGTGGGTCTTATTTCTCTACAGGAAGTAGGGCAGGTCTTATTTCTCTACAGGAAGTTGAATGGGTCTTAGTTATCTACAGGAAGGGGGGCGGGTCTTATTTATCTGAAGAAAGTGGGGTGGGTCTTTGTCTCTCTACAGGAAGTGGGGTGGGTCTTATTTATCTACAGGAAGTGGGATGGGTCTTATTTATCTACAGGAAGTAGGGCAGATCTTATTTCTCTACAGGAAGTGGGGTGGGTCTTATTTCTCTACAGGAAGTTGGGTGGGTCTTATTTATCTACAGGAAGTGGGATGGGTCTTATTTATCTACAGAAAGTGGGATGGGTCTTATTTATCTACAGAAAGTGGGGTGGGTCTTATTTATCTACAGAAAGTGGGGTGGGTCTTATTTATCTACAGGACGTGGGGCGGGTCTTATTTATCTACAGGAAGTAGAGCAGGTCTTATTTCTCTACAGGAAGTAGGGTGGGTCTTATTTATCTACAGAAAGTGGGGCGGGTCTTATTTATCTACAGAAAGTGGGGTGGGTCTTATTTATCTACAGAAAGTGGGGTGGGTCTTATTTATCTACAGAAAGTGGGGTGGGTCTTATTTATCTACAGAAAGTGGGGTGGGTCTTATTTAACTACAGGACGTGGGGCGGGTCTTATTTATCTACAGAATGTGGGGCGGGTCTTATTTATCTACAGGAAGTAGGGCAGGTCTTATTTCTCTACAGGAAGTTGAATGGGTCTTAGTTATCTACAGGAAGGGGGGCGGGTCTTATTTATCTGAAGAAAGTGGGGTGGGTCTTTGTCTCTCTACAGGAAGTGGGGTGGGTCTTATTTCTCTACAGGAAGTGGGATGGGACTTATTTATCTACAGGAAGTAGGGCAGGTCTTATTTCTCTACAGGAAGTGGGGTGGGTCTTATTTCTCTACAGGAAGTGGGGTGGGTCTTATTTCTCTACAGGAAGTGGGGCGGGTCTTTGTCTCTCTACAGGAAGTGGGGTGGATCTTATTTCTCTACAGGAAGTGGGATGGGTCTTATTTCTCTACAGGAAGTGGGATGGGTCTTATTTCACTACAGGAAGTAGGGCAGGTCTTATTTCTCTACAGGAAGTGGGGTGGGTCTTATTTCTCTACAGGAAGTGGGGTGAGTCTTTGACTCTCTACAGGAAGTGGGGTGGATCTTATTTCTCTACAGGAAGTGGGGCGGGTCTAATTTATCTACAGGAAGTGGGGTGGGTCTTATTTATCTACAGGAAGTGGGGTGGGTCTTATTTATCTACAGGAAGTGGGGCGGGTCTTATTTATCTACAGGAAGTGGGGCGGGTCTTATTTCTCTACAGGAAGTGGGGCGGGTCTTATTTATCTACAGGAAGTGGGGTGGGTCTTATTTCTCTACAGGAAGTAGGGCAGAACTTATTTCTCTACAGGAAGTGGGATGGGTCTTATTTATCTACAGGAAGTAGGGTGGGTCTTATTTATCTACAGAAAGTGGGGCGGGTCTTATTTAACTACAGAAAGTGGGGTGGGTCTTATTTATCTTCAGAAAGTGGGGTGGGTCTTATTTATCTACAGGACGTGGGGCGGGTCTTATTTCTCTACAGGAAGTGGGATGGGTCTTATTTATCTACAGGAAGTAGGGCAGGTCTTATTTCTCTACAGGAAGTGGGATGGGTCATATTTCTCTACAGGAAGTAGGGCAGGTCTTATTTCTCTACATGAAGTGGGGCGGGTCTTATTTCTCTACAGGAAGTGGGATGGGTCTTATTTCTCTACAGGAAGTAGGGCAGGACTTATTTCTCTACAGGAAGTGGGGTGGGTCTTATTTATCTACAGGAAGTGGGGCGGGTCTTATTTATCTACAGGAAGTGGGGCGGGTCTTATTTATCTACAGGAAGTGGGGCGGGTCTTATTTCTCTACAGGAAGTAGGGCAGGTCTTATTTCTCTACAGGAAGTGGGGCGGGTCTTATTTATCTACAGGAAGTAGAGCAGGTCTTATTTCTCTACAGGAAGTTGGGTGGGTCTTATTTATCTACAGAAAGTGGGGTGGGTCTTATTTATCTACAGAAAGTGGGGTGGGTCTTATTTATCTACAGAAAGTGGGGTGGGTCTTATTTATCTACAGAAAGTGGGGTGGGTCTTATTTATCTACAGGAAGTGGGGCGGGTCTTATTTCTCTACAGAAAGTGGGGCGGGTCTTATTTATCTACAGAAAGTGGGGTGGGTCTTATTTATCTACAGAAAGTGGGGTGGGTCTTATTTATCTACAGAAAGTGGGGTGGGTCTTTATCTACAGGAAGTGGGGCGGGTCTTATTTATCTACAGGAAGTGGGGCGGGTCTTATTTATCTACAGGAAGTGGGGCGGGTCTTATTTATCTACAGAATGTGGGGTGGGTCTTATTTATCTACAGAAAGTGGGATGGGTCTTATTTCTCTACAGGAAGTAGGGCAGCTCTTATTTCTCTACAGGAAGTGGGATGGGTCTTATGTCTCTACAGGAAGTAGGGCAGGTCTTATTTCTCTACAGGAAGTAGGGTGGGTCTTATTTCTCTACAGGAAGTGGGATGGGTCTTATTTCTCTACAGGAAGTAGGGCAGGATTTATTTCTCTACAGGAAGTGGGGTGGGTCTTATTTCTCTACAGGAAGTAGGGCAGGTCTTATTTCTCTACAGGAAGTTGAATGGGTCTTAGTTATCTACAGGAAGGGGGGCGGGTCTTATTTATCTGAAGAAAGTGGGGTGGGTCTTTGTCTCTACAGGAAGTGGGGTCGGTCTTATTTCTCTACAGGAAGTGGGATGGGTCTTATTTATCTACAGGAAGTAGGGCAGGTCTTATTTCTCTACAGGAAGTGGGGTGGGTCTTATTTCTCTACAGGAAGTGGGGCGGGTCTTTGTCTCTCTACAGGAAGTGGGGTGGATATTATTTCTCTACATGAAGTGGGATGGGTCTTATTTCTCTAAAGGAAGTGGAATGGGTCTTATTTCTCTACAGGAAGTGGGGCGGGTCTTATTTAACTACAGGAAGTGGGGCGGGTCTTATTTATCTACAGAAAGTGGGGTGAGTCTTAATTATCTACAGAAAGTGGGGCGGGTCTTATTTATCTACAGGAAGTAGGGCAGGTCTTATTTCTCTACAGGAAGTGGGGTGGGTCTTATTTCTCTACAGGAAGTAGGGCAGGTCTTATTTCTCTACAGGAAGTGTGATGGGTCTTATTTATCTACAGGAAGTAGGGCGGGTCTTATTTATCTTCAGAAAGTGGGGTGGGCCTTATTTATCCTCAGAAAGTGGGGTGGGACTTATTTATCTACAGAAAGTGGGGTGGGTCTTATTTATCTACAGAAAGTGGGGTGGGTCTTATTTATCTACAGAAAGTGGGGTGGGTCTTATTTATCTACAGAACGTGGGGCGGGTCTTATTTATCTGCAGGAAGTGGGGCGGGTCTTATTTATCTACAGAATGTGGGGTGGGTCTTATTTATCTACAGAAAGTGGGATGGGTCTTATTTCTCTACAGGAAGTAGAGCAGCTCTTATTTCTCTACAGGAAGTGGGATGGGTCTTATTTCTCTACAGGAAGTAGGGCAGGTCTTATTTCTCTACAGGAAGTGGGGTGGGTCTTATTTCTCTACAGGAAGTAGGGCAGGTCTTATTTCTCTACAGGAAGTGGGGTGGGTCTTATTTCTCTACAGGAAGTAGGGCAGGTCTTATTTCTCTACAGGAAGTTGAATGGGTCTTGGTTATCTACAGGAAGGGGGGCAGGTCTTATTTATCTGAAGAAAGTGGGGTGGGTCTTTGTCTCTCTACAGGAAGTGGGGTGGGTCTTATTTCTCTACAGGAAGTGGGATGGGTCTTATTTATCTACAGGAAGTAGGGCAGGTCTTATTTCTCTACAGGAAGTGGGGTGGGTCTTATTTCTCTACAGGAAGTGGGGCGGGTCTTTGTCTCTCTACAGGAAGTGGGGTGGATCTTATTTCTCTACAGGAAGTGGGGCGGGTCTTATTTATCTACAGGAAGTGGGGCGGGTCTTATTTATCTACAGGAAGTGGGGCGGGTCTTATTTCTCTACAGGAAGTAGGGCAGGTCTTATTTCTCTACAGGAAGTGGGGCGGGTCTTATTTATCTACAGGAAGTAGAGCAGGTCTTATTTCTCTACAGGAAGTTGGGTGGGTCTTATTTATCTACAGAAAGTGGGGTGGGTCTTATTTATCTACAGAAAGTGGGGTGGGTCTTATTTATCTACAGAAAGTGGGGTGGGTCTTATTTATCTACTGGAAGTGGGGCGGGTCTTATTTCTCTACAGAAAGTGGGGCGGGTCTTATTTATCTACAGAAAGTGGGGTGGGTCTTATTTATCTACAGAAAGTGGGGTGGGTCTTATTTATCTACAGAAAGTGGGGTGGGTCTTATTTCTCTACAGGAAGTGGGGCGGGTCTTTTTTATCTACAGGAAGTGGGGCGGGTCTTATTTATCTACAGAATGTGGGGTGGGTCTTATTTATCTACAGAAAGTGGGATGGGTCTTATTTCTCTACAGGAAGTAGGGCAGCTCTTATTTCTCTACAGGAAGTGGGATGGGTCTTATTTCTCTACAGGAAGTAGGGCAGGTCTTATTTCTCTACAGGAAGTAGGGTGGGTCTTATTTCTCTACAGGATGTGGGATGGGTCTTATTTCTCTACAGGAAGTAGGGCAGGATTTATTTCTCTACAGGAAGTGGGGTGGGTCTTATTTCTCTACAGGAAGTAGGGCAGGTCTTATTTCTCTACAGGAAGTTGAATGGGTCTTAGTTATCTACAGGAAGGGGGGCGGGTCTTATTTATCTGAAGAAAGTGGGGTGGGTCTTTGTCTCTCTACAGGAAGTGGGGTCGGTCTTATTTCTCTACAGGAAGTGGGATGGGTCTTATTTATCTACAGGAAGTAGGGCAGGTCTTATTTCTCTACAGGAAGTGGGGTGGGTCTTATTTCTCTACAGGAAGTGGGGCGGGTCTTTGTCTCTCTACAGGAAGTGGGGTGGATATTATTTCTCTACATGAAGTGGGATGGGTCTTATTTCTCTAAAGGAAGTGGAATGGGTCTTATTTCTCTACAGGAAGTAGGGCAGGTCTTATTTCTCTACAGGAAGTGGGGTGGGTCTTATTTCTCTACAGGAAGTGGGGCGAGTCTTTGACTCTCTACAGGAAGTGGAGTGGATCTTATTTCTCTACAGGAAGTGGGGCGGGTCTTATTTATCTACAGGAAGTGGGGCGGGTCTTATTTATCTACAGGAAGTGGGGCGGGTCTTATTTATCTACAGGAAGTGGGGCGGGTCTTATTTATCTACAGGAAGTCGGGCGGGTCTTATTTCTCAACAGGAAGTAGGGCAGGTCTTATTTTTCTACAGGAAGTGGGGTGGGTCTTATTTCTCTACAGGAAGTAGGGCAGATCTTATTTCTCTACAGGAAGTGGGATGGGTCTTATTTATCTACAGGAAGTAGGGTGGGTCTTATTTATCTACAGAAAGTGGGGCGGGTCTTATTTAACTACAGAAAGTGGGGTGGGTCTTATTTATCTACAGAAAGTGGGGTGGGTCTTATTTATCTACAGGACGTGGGGCGGGTCTTATTTATCTACAGGAAGTAGGGCAGGACTTATTTATCTACAGGAAGTGGGGCGGGTCTTATTTAACTACAGGAAGCGGGGCGGGTCTTATTTATCTACAGAAAGTGGGGTGAGTCTTAATTATCTACAGAAAGTGGGGCGGGTCTTATTTATCTACAGGAAGTAGGGCAGGTCTTATTTCTCTACAGGAAGTGGGATGGGTCTTATTTATCTACAGGAAGACGGGCAGGTCTTATTTCTCTACAGGAAGTGGGGTGGGTCTTATTTCTCTACAGGAAGTAGGGCAGGTCTTATTTCTCTACAGGAAGTGTGATGGGTCTTATTTATCTACAGGAAGTAGGGCGGGTCTTATTTATCTTCAGAAAGTGGGGTGGGTCTTATTTATCCTCAGAAAGTGGGGTGGGACTTATTTATCTACAGAAAGTGGGGTGGGTCTTATTTATCTACAGAAAGTGGGGTGGGTCTTATTTATCTACAGAAAGTGGGGTGGGTCTTATTTATCTACAGGACGTGGGGCGGGTCTTATTTATCTGCAGGAAATGGGGCGGGTCTTATTTATCTACAGAATGTGGGGTGGGTCTTATTTATCTACAGAAAGTGGGATGGGTCTTATTTCTCTACAGGAAGTAGGGCAGCTCTTATTTCTCTACAGGAAGTGGGATGGGTCTTATTTCTCTACAGGAAGTAGGGCAGGTCTTATTTCTCTACAGGAAGTGGGGTGGGTCTTATTTCTCTACAGGAAGTAGGGCAGGTCTTATTTCTCTACAGGAAGTGGGGTGGGTCTTATTTCTCTACAGGAAGTAGGGCAGGTCTTATTTCTCTACAGGAAGTTGAATGGGTCTTAGTTATCTACAGGAAGGGGGGCAGGTCTTATTTATCTGAAGAAAGTGGGGTGGGTCTTTGTCTCTCTACAGGAAGTGGGGTGGGTCTTATTTCTCTACAGGAAGTGGGATGGGTCTTATTTATCTATAGGAAGTAGGGCAGGTCTTATTTCTCTACAGGAAGTGGGGTGGGTCTTATTTCTCTACAGGAAGTGGGGCGGGTCTTTGTCTCTCTACAGGAAGTGGGGTGGATCTTATTTCTCTACAGGAAGTGGGATGGGTCTTATTTCTCTACAGGAAGTGGGATGGGTCTTATTTCACTACAGGAAGTAGGGCAGGTCTTATTTCTCTACAGGAAGTTGGGTGGGTCTTATTTCTCTACAGGAAGTGGGGCGAGTCTTTGACTCTCTACAGGAAGTGGGGTGGATCTTATTTCTCTACAGGAAGTGGGGCGGGTCTTATTTATCTACAGGAAGTGGGGTGGGTCTTATTTATCTACAGGAAGTGGGGCGGGTCTTATTTCTCTACAGGAAGTGGGGTGGATCTTATTTCTCTACAGGAAGTGGGGCGGGTCTTATTTATCTACAGGAAGTGGGGCGGGTCTTATTTATCTACAGGAAGTGGGGCGGGTCTTATTTATCTACAGGAAGTAGGGCAGCTCTTATTTCTCTACAGGAAGTGGGATGGGTCTTATTTCTCTACAGCAAGTAGGGCAGGTCTTATCTCTCTACAGGAAGTGGGATGGGTCTTATTTATCTACAGGAAGTAGGGTGGGTCTTATTTATCTACAGAAAGTGGGGCAGGTCTTATTTATCTACAGAAAGTGGGGTGGGTCTTATTTATCTACAGAAAGTGGGGTGGGTCTTATTTATCTACAGGACGTGGGGCGGGTCTTATTTATCTACAGGAAGTAGGGCAGGTCTTATTTCTCTACAGGAAGTGGGGCGGGTCTTATTTATCTACAGGTAGTAGGGCAGGTCTTATTTCTCTACAGGAAGTGGGGTGGGTCTTATTTCTCTACAGGAAGTAGGGCAGGTCTTATTTCTCTGCAGGAAGTGGGATGGGTCTTATTTCTCTACAGGAAGTAGGGCGGTTCTTATTTATCTACAGAAAGTGGGGTGGGTCTTATTTATCTACAGAAAGTGGGGTGGGTCTTATTTATCTACAGAAAGTGGGGTGGGTCTTATTTATCTACAGAAAGTGGGGTGGGTCTTATTTATCTACAGAAAGTGGGGTGGGTCTTATTTATCTACAGGATGTGGGGCGGGTCTTATTTATCTACAGGAAGTGGGGCGGGTCTTATTTATCTACAGAATGTGGGGTGGGTCTTATTTATTTACAGAAAGTGGGATGGGTCTTATTTCTCTACAGGAAGTAGGGCAGGTCTTATTTCTCTACAGGAAGTGGGATGGGTCTTTTTTGTCTACAGTAAGTAGGGCAGGTCTTATTTCTCTACAGGAAGTGGGATGGGTCTTTTTTCTCTACAGTAAGTAGGGCAGGTCTTATTTCTCTACAGGAAGTGGGGTGGTTCTTATTTCTCTACAGGAAGTGTGATGGGTCTTCTTTCTCTACAGGAAGTAGGGCAGGTCTTATTTCTCTACAGGAAGTGGGGTGGGTCTTATTTCTCTACAGGAAGTAGGGCAGGTCTTATTTCTTTACAGGAAGTTGAATGGGTCTTATTTATCTACAGGAAGTGGGGCGGGTCTTATTTATCTGCAGAAAGTGGGGTGGGTCATTGTCTCTCTACAGGAAGTGGGATGGGTCTTATTTCTCTACAGGAAGTGGGATAGGTCTTATTTCTCTACAGGAAATAGGGCAGGTCTTATTTCTCTACAGGAAGTGGGGTGGGTCTTATTTCTCTACAGGAAGTGGGGCGAGTCTTTGTCTCTCTACAGGAAGTGGGGTGGATCTTATTTCTCTACAGGAAGTGGGATGGGTCTTATTTCTCTACAGGAAGTGGGATGGGTCTTATTTCTCTACAGGAAGTGGGATGGGTCTTATTTCTCTACAGGACGTGGGATGGGTCTTATTTCTCTACAGGAAGTAGGGCAGGTCTTATTTCTCTACAGGAAGTGGGGAGGGTCTTATTTCTCTACAGGAAGTGGGGCGAGTCTTTGTTTCTCTTCGGGAAGTGGGGTGGATCTAATTTCTCTACAGGAAGTGGGGTGGGTATTATTTCTCTACAGGAAGTGGGGCGAGTCTTTTTCTCTCTACAGGAAGTGGGGTGGGTCTTATTTCTCTACAGGAAGTGGGGCAAGTCTTTGTCTCTCTACAGGAAGTGGTGTGGATCTCATTTCTCTACAGGAAGTGGGGTGGGTATTATTTCTCTACAGGAAGTGGGGTGGGTATTTTTTCTCTACAGGAAGTGGGGCGAGTCTTTTTCTCTCTACAGGAAGTGGGGCGGGTCTTATTTCTCTACAGGAAGTGGGGCGAGTCTTTGTCTCTCTACGGGAAGTGGGGTGGATCTTATTTCTCTACAGGAAGTGGGGTGGGTATTATTTCTCTACAGGAAGTGGGGAGAGTCTTATTTCTACAGGAAGGGGAGCGGCTCTTTGTCTCTCTACGGGAAGTGGGACAGGTCTTATTTCCCTACAGGAAGTTGAGTGAGTATTTCTCTACAGGAAATCAGGATGCATCTTTTTCTCTCCACAGGAAGTAAATAATGGTCTTCGTTTCTCTTGGGCATTGGGAGTCAGTCTTTGTCTTTCTATAATAAGTGGGGTATGTCTTTGCCTCTGTATTGTGATTGACGATGGGTCTTTGTCATGGGTCTTTTCTTCATGAAATTGGATATTTGTTTCCCGATCCTTCTCTCTTGTCTGTCAAACTGTATACTGCGTTGTATAACAGGCTGGCTTTCAGTTCTGGACAGGTAAGCAATGGGACTATTTCAGGAGAAATGCATTCTGGGAAAATAGGTAAAGGAAGTTACTGCACCTATAGTGCTGGTAGAATGTTGAAAAGGAGAAGTCACTAATCAAAAAGAGTTACAGAGCTGGAGAACCAGAACTGATCATGGACATATTAGACTTATGTGTACCACAAGTTGTTTTGCCTTGCTGTGGGGGACGAGGTCAGCAGGACTAGGATTTTCTACAGGTTTTGAGTGTAGGTACACTTTAAGTCTCCTCAGTACATTTCATCACAGTTACTATATAGTTTTTTTGACTTTCCTTGTGAAATATGCTGGTTACGATGGAACAACTCTGAGCACAGATGGTGGATAAAAGCGGGACTGAGTTGTATCTCAATCATCTTATGTATCAGACAAGCAGAAAATTCAATCAGAGGAGGAGGAGGAGGAGGATCGCTCCGGGCCTCAGGGTCTGACGCTCCTGTATGTGGTTGTGTCAGCTTTTATTTCAGCTCGTGATGCAGGAACGTTACCTGCTCATCATAATGTTCTGTTATGTAGGTGAGATACAACTGCGCATGCTGAGATACAACACCGCAAATGGAGTTTCTGATTTCGCTTTTATCCTAAGTTGATGTGGCAAGGCTCGTTAAGGAGTCGATATTGACTTTTAGAATAGCTACATCCAATAGGTGGCGATAGAGTTCAAGTCCTATTCTTCTCTGAAGAAGCTAGTTGCGTATTTAATTTCCTAGAAGATCATTGCATGGCTTACAAGTCTCCTTACTCTTGCATGTCATTCTTCACAAGGAGATATGTTACCACTAAGAAACAACAGCACATCCTGAAATACAACCACTCATGCTGAGGTACAGCTGCATTGGCTGAGATACAGCTACAAATGGAGTGATATAACCCCATCTAATGTACAGGACCATGGAATCAATGGAGCTCTAAAAGTCATTAATAATCATAATACAGCAACACATGGTGAGATACAGCCTTGAATGGTGAGATACAGCTATATACAGTGAGATACAGCACCACATAGTGAGATACAGTTGATATCAATAAGTACATAGGCAGCGTTGTTTTTGGAAGATGACCCTGTGACGTGCTCGGTTTGGCTTTGGAACCTGTTTAATTTTGCTATTTTAGTCTGTCGACCTAAGAAATGATTATAGGGAGGTACCATCTCTGATTAAAGAGACTCAGGAGTATGGAGATTTATCATCAGGCAAAGCTCCATGGGGAAAAAGTATGCAAATTATTCCCTCCATAGGAAAAAAAAAAAAGTCAGCACCGCCTACGAGCATCTCATCCAGCTAACCAGTACCCCACACTACACTAATGAGAGGCAAGGACCTCAAAACAGCTGCGTGTAGAAGGGATCGTCTTCTTTTTGGAAGCCTGAGATACCGTTCTTTCTTCTGCATATATAATTAACTTGAAGTTTGGCTTCTCATTTTTGATTTTCCACGAAGTCCACCCTTGTGTTGTCCCCTTGTAGTGTTTGTTAGCCAATATTATTCTTAAGCAAGAGCCACTTGCCCATGAAGGGTCATCATTGATAAGGGTGAGGTTGGGTGAGTTAATGTGAGAGGTTTCGCCGTGTCTTCTCTTACGCAGGTGAACTCTCACGACACATAATGGTTAAATCAAAGTTTGCATATTGCTTTGTAATTGCTTTAAAATTGGGTAATTAGCTGCAGAGAACAAATCACAAAGTTATTGAAAAGTATGTTCTCATTAAAATGGAAATTCACCGTCGGCAGCCAGACATGGAGGCGGCAGGATTCATGAGGTTTACTAATGCTCCGAAAGTGAAACGTGTATCGAAGATTCAGAGAAAAATGTAAGAACTGTTTTAAAGTCCAGCAGTTTATTGCTGAGCAGCCATATTTTAGATTTGTCCCACAACCCCTTCTACCCACCGTCTGATGCCATAGTCTACTGTCCAAATTTTGTAGGGGCAATCCAAAATTTTCTGAACCAATCTTGACAAACTCAAGGATTCCAAAAGAGCCAAAAAGTGGCCACTCCTTTCCTTCTTTGGGCATTTAAAGCGCTATTCTAGGGGGCAATACTGATGGATTTTCCATACCATCATCCTAGGATAAGAAAGAGGGACCCATACCTGGCAATTTAGTGGTGAGTTACAGAAACTATGGGCCTATATTCTGCTTTCGCATTGGCGCCGCTTTGTTCTATAGAGCAAATGTTCCCATCCGACCAGATTTTGGGTCTGATACTCTCTGCTATCTTCACCCATGATGGACTAACCAACAGGGAATTACTTGAATTGAAGAGCGTAGAAGACTCTCTGTAGGCCATAGGTGTGCCGTCCATGTCCTGCCTCTCTTCAGTGGACACCAGACGAGAAGACTGTGACAACAAGGTAAATGCCTTTATCAATGTAACATGATATAAATATCCAATAGATGTGGATCTCGGCAAATAATCACAGGAATTTTCTGAGGTCCTGTAGAAATGAATGGAAGGATCCGCGGTCACCTTTCCGTTCCAGACAGTGCAGAACTTGGACCCGTTCATGATATGGATGCAGGTCCCAGCAGTCAATAAGTCATTAATTTTCCAGATATCAACATTTCACCGGTGGCGACTAAGACACGGCTCGTACATAGTTTGGTCGTACCTGTGGTAACATACGAATGTGAAACAAGACAGAAGAAGAATTGACTCCTTCAAAATGTGGTGCTGGAGAAGGATGTTATCAATACCATGGATGGCAAAAAGAACAAACAAATCAAATTTGGAACAAATCAAGCCAGACATGTCACTCGAAGCAAGGATCACCAAGATAAGACTTGCCTACTTTGTACAAATCATACGAAGACAACAATCACTGGAGAAGGACATCATGGTCGGAAGAATAAAAGGAACTTTCATGGTTTCATAACTGACTGTGGACTAGGGACGCTGTCAGTGGCAGCTCAGCCGCCCTGTGGAATCTGGAGTGTGCTGAGCTGTTTTGATTGACAGCTCTGCTGTCCCATCTGGTTTAGTCTGTGGGCGTTTCTCACCAGGAGTCTCCCATCCTTAATCATTTGCAAGGTATTTAGCTGGCTAGCTCCTAGGAGTCTTTGCTTAGCTGGATGTGTTTGCTTAGCTCTGTATCATTTTCCTCTGACCCTGTTGCCAAATATAGGATTTGTCATGACTATTCTTGTGGATTCCCCCCTTCTGGTTTTGACATACCCTCCTGGCATCTGACCCCGGATTTGACCTATGACTATCCATTTGTTGTACCCTCTGGTTTTGACGTACCCTCCTGGCATTTGACCCTGGTCTGTGTCTTGACAACGCCTTTGACATATCCCTCTGTACTACAAGCCGTCCTGGTATCTGACCTCGGACCTCCTGACTACCCTGTCCCATGGCTTGCCCGTGAGTATTGACTTAGCGTTACAAGAACAAAACGAAGAGGAAAACCAACAACCTGACGGCTTGATACAATTAAGATAATGGCGGTGAAGACACTGGTAGACCTATCTAGGCTTGCACAAGATTGATCTTCCTACGGATCACTATGGCCCGAGATCGAGCTGAAGGCCGTTAAAAAAACAAAAAATTCAGACATGAACACCCCTTTACTATCTGTCCATGGTTATAAAAGAAATCTCAATGACTGGCAGCAGTCGAAGTGTATAAGTGTCTTGTCGTGTGTCCATCCTCTACGTTTCGGGTCTGTCCTGCACATTTTTTCTCTCTGTGCTTAGTGAGTGGGCGACCACTTCCTGGTCTTATGTCAGAGGTGTGCTCAGCAGTTTTAACCTATCAGACGTCTTATCCTGGCTGCTCCTCTTCCCCTCTCACAGCACAGAAATAGAGGGAGAGAATCTGCAGTTGCATCTCCCTCCTCCCTCTCACCCTTGTCTATAATTCACTGTTTTATTCTGTGATAAATTTTGGGAGACTTAAGTGGTTTGTAATCATTTCTAAAAAGTCTGCAAGCAGGAAAAAGGCTAACTACAATCATCTAGAAGGTGAGGAAGATTGAAAGGTTTATTGCTGGTTCAACCGTGCAAGGACCATTGCAATGAGGAGAGCCGGAGTCGCAGTTGGGCACAGCTAAGCAGTGATGGATCCGTGGTGCTTTACACATGATCGCGCACTTTCTCTTTCTTTTTTTCCGTCTCTCTATAGAAATAACCTTCTTCCCATTTATAATAGTGTCACTACATGAAGCAGGAAGGTGAGAACCCCCCGGAGCTGAATGCAGCCACCGTCCATGAAGTGACTCGCTGCAGAGATTTATAGGACGGCTATTCTGTCAATTATGCAATTTATGCAAATTACATCCTTCGCTCTAGAAGGCGAATCGCCATGAGTAATGTCTCACAAGCATCCAAGGAGGCAGCACAGAAGACAATCCCTTAAAATAACTGAGATACAAGCATAGCCCAGCTGAATTTGCAATTTAAAGGGGATCTGTCATATTGTGCATGCACAGGCGGCAGGTTATAGATGTGCAGAAGAGCAGGTTGTGGGGAAAGATTCCGAAAAACTTCAGCTTTTTTTTGTTTAAATTTCTGTTCTTTCGAAACTTAAAGTGATGTTCCTTTACTTTTATATTGATGACCTATCCCCGGGTAAGCTCATAAATATCAGATCAGTAGCCGTCCACCTCCACAATTCAGCTGTTCTCTGTGCTGGCGGCTGTCAATTAAGTAGTAAAATTCATGTATAAATTAGAGAGTAGCTGAGAAAAAAAATTACCTCCAGTGTCAGATTATCCAAAAAGCTGAGATTGTGTTTGCAGAGTCCTGGTACTAAAGTGCTGAGTTAGGCTTTGTGCACACAGAGTTTTTTGAGTTTTTTTGGGGACAAAAACTAAACGGAAACTAAGCAAAAACTTTCTAAATGACTGTTGCGCAGGCCAAACCAATAGGCATAAATTAATTCTGCTCAATATTAATATTAACATACTAATTATAATTATTATTTAAAATTTATATAAATTGTATCACCTAATATTAAGCAGGATTAAATATGCTGACATCCCCCTATATGAGCCCCCACATAGCCCACCTATATACAATGTGATCCCACACACAGCCCCCTATATACAGTATGAGTCTCCACATAGCTTCTCTATATACAATATCAGATCCCACACAGCCCCCTATATACAGTATGAGCCCACACACAGCCCCCTACATTTAGTATGAGCCCCCACATAGCCTCCTATATACAGTATGAGCCCCCACATAACCTCCCTATATTCAGTATAAGCCCTGACATAACCCCCTATTTACAGTATCATCCCCACATAGCCCCCATGTACAGTATGAGTCCCCACATAGCCGTCTTTATACAGTATGTGCCCCCACATAACCTCCTATATACACTGTGTGCCGAATTATTAGGCAAGTTGTATTTTAGAGGATTATTTTTATTATTGATCAACAATAATGTTCTCAATCAACCCAAAAGACTCATAAATTTCCAAGCTTAATATTTTTGGAAGTTGGAGTGTTTTTTTTTTAGATTTGACTATCTTAGGAGGATATCTGTTTGTGCAGGTAACTATTACTGTGCAGAATTATTAGGCAACTTAATAAAAACCAAATATAATCCCATCTCACTTGTTTATTTTCACCAGGTAAACCAATATCAGTGCAAAAAATGTAGAAATAAACATTTCTGACATGCAAAAACAAAAACCCCAAAAAATGAGTGATGAATATAGCCACCTTTCTTTATGATGACACTCAGCATCCTTCCATCCATAGATTCTGTCAGTTGCTCTGTTTTCGCTCTGCAGCAGCCACCACAGCCTCCCAGACACTGTTCCCAGAGGTGTACTGTTTTCCCTTCCTGTAGATCTCACCACAGCCTCCCAGACACTGTTCCCAGAGGTGTACTGTTTTCCCTCCCTGTAGATCTCACATTTTATGATGGACCACAGGTTCTCTATGGGGTTCAGATCAGGTGAACAAGGGGGCCATGTCATTATTTTTTCTTCTTTTAGACCTTTACTGGCCAGCCACGCTGTGGAGTAGTTGGATGCATGTGATGGAGCATTGTCCTGCATGAAAATCATGTTTTTCTTGAACGATACTGACTTCTTCCTGTACCACTGCTTGAAGAAGTTGTCTTCCAGAAACTGGCAGTAGGTCTGGGAGTTGAGCTTCACTCCATCCTCAACCCGAAAAGGTCCCACAAGTTCATCTTTGATGATACCAGTGTAATGCAGGTGCCGGAATGCAACGCACGGAGACACAAGGCTAGAACAGTCAGAGATGAATATAAACAGTTTATATATATATATATATATAACAGGTATTCTGAACAAGGGATTAGCAACAAGGGTAATGAACAGTAATTTGAAATATTAGCAAGATACGGAGTCTCTCAAAGTAATGTGGTGCCCTCAATCATGGGAGACACCACATAAGTTCTTTAACTCTGCATATGGCCCTAGCGGGGGTCACCGGTTATTCCCGCTAGGCCGAAAGTCTTTTCCGGACAAATTCAATTAGATCAAGTTGAGCTCCTTTAACCCCAACCATTCCCCTCCCAACCTGAGTACCTAAACCCAACTGGCCCCGGCACCGTGGGTGAACAGCAGAAGTGACCGCCCTGTTCACGTATGCAGCTCCTCTGCTTTCACTTGCGTGACTTTCCTGGCTCAGCAGTCTCTCAACTCCTCTCTTCTTTGCTGTTGGAGGCAATCTCTCAAGCCTTGGGTAGGGGGGTCCAGACCTCATCTGTCGGCGAGTGACGTCGGGTTCTGCGAACTCACTCAGCACCGCAAGCAGGCTCCTAGTCTCCTCAGCAGGCACAGCACTCGGGTCACATCTGTGAGGGATCTGGAGCTCTTCCACCGGCGCCCAGCTGTGGCACCTCACAGACCTCTGGCTTAGGCCTGCCACACGGGGCTTCTCAGCACGCAGAGAACGCATCTCCTCCTCTCTGCTGCTTGGAACCAAAAACTGCTCAGGCTTGGCGCGCTGGCCTCTTATCTCCAGGAACTCCTTCCTGGAAGTCACCTGATCGGGTCCAGCATCTAAATCTGTTCTCTCTTCAACTTCTCTTGTGTATCTTGGTTCCGCTTGACTGTGTCTAGCCATCAGATGGCAGTCTCTCTCCATCTTTGAAGCATCATACAAGAGCCCTCCCAAATGCTCTCTCGCCTATGCTACATTCCTCCCTCCTTTTTGTTCGCCAGTCCTCGGGCGAGTGGATTTCTTGCAGAATTGATGTCTCTTTCCAGGCAGTGCAAGTTCAGACAGGAGTTGAGCACATTCCTGCGTTTTCTGTTGGATTTGAGACCAGATAAACTCTTCTTGAGCATACCGGTTAAGAGGAATTCCTGCATTAGCCCACTCAGTTCTGTGGGGCTCCTCCTGCGGAGGTGACTCCGGGATATCCGATGAATCAACCACTGGGGATTGCAAGTCACTTCTCGACTCATTCTGGGTTCCACTCGGGGTTGGCATAGACAGTTCTGACGGGCCCAACTGCATTGTGGCCCATCCTTCTTCATCCTCCAAGGTTCCTGTATGTGGCAGTCCAGCCAATTCGTTTGAGGGCCCAACCTCATTACAGGCTTCTGCTTCAGAGGAGCAAGGACGCAGCATATTGCGGTGCAACACCCTGGGTGTCGCGGCGTCATCCCCTTCGGGCCTAACCTCGTAGACTGGGTTGTCTGGGTGAACCTTCTTCACCACCCGATATGGTATCGCCTCCCAACGATGGTCCAGTTTACTCCCAAATCGTTTGACCCTTACCAGTACACGGTCTCCTGGCTGGAGTGATCCACCTGAGGTCGGGGGCCAATCTGCTTGCTTGACTTCCTGAAACTTCTGAGCAACCAATCTTCTCACTGTATGGAGCCGACGCTGGTGTTCTCGAATCCAGGTACTTGGGCTACTGCCCGGGCCGGAGTCTTCTGAGTCTAGCTCCAGTTCAGTAATTTCTCGCCCACTTCTTCCAAACAGCAACATGTAAGGGGTGTAGCCAGTAGTCGCATGAACTCGATTATTATACACCCACACCATCTCGGACACAAATTCGGGCCACTTCACCTTTTTGTCCGCTTCCAGCGTTCGCAACATTTGCAACAGGGTTTGGTTGAAGTGCTCGCATGCGCCATTGCCTTGAGGGTGATAGGGCGTTGTTCGGGATCGGTCGATCGCATAGATGCGGTATAGTTCATCCATCACTTGTCCTTGGAAGCAGGCCCCCTGGTCAGAGTGTATCCGCTTCGGGCACCCATAAATCCGGATGAAATCCTGACAGATGGCCTTAGCTGCGGCTTCTGCTGTCTGGTCTTTGGTAGGCGTCACTACTGCGAACTTGGTGAAGTGATCAGTCATGACTAAACAGTGTCCATAACCATTGTATGAAGTTCCTATCATCAGGTAGTCAATCATCAGGACTTCCAATGGGGCAGAAGTTCGGATGGTCTGAATGGGAGCTCTTTGTTTTGGGGGCTTGTTCAACTCGCACTGGCGACATGTTCGGCAGACCCCCTCGACTTCTTGCCGCAGTTGAGGCCAATACACCAGCCGTTGCAACCACCGAAAGGTCTTCTCTATGCCGAAGTGAGCACCTCTTCTATGAGCTTCCTGGGCTAGCTGCGTTACCAGCGCTCCTGGAACTACTACCTGCCAGGTAACATCAAACTCTCGAGGTAGCTGGATTCTTCGGCATAGCAAGCCATGCTTCAGGAAAAGCCTCTCCCACTGGCCTAGGATTTGTAGGGTAGTTTGAAGTGAAGCGGAACTGGCTTCCTGGTCGGGTCTTTGACCAAGGGCGACCCATTCTCTCAGCTTTGCCAGCTCTGGGTCAGATTGTTGCAGATGTATCCACTCGTCTCTTGAGCGACCCAGAATTTGAGTGGGCCTCGGCTTCTCTCTGGTCTCCTAGGCGTCGACCACGGCAGCGGCGAACTGGCTGAAATCCGGAATCTCGTCGCTTTCGAGCTCCTCATCTCTGTCCCTCTTCGGCCCCGTCTGAGTGACCCGGGACAGGGTGTCTGCATGAGTGTTCAGGGCCTTGGACCGATAGGCGATTTTATACTGGTATTTGGACATCCTTGCGACCCACCGCTGCTCTAACGCGCCCAGTTTGGCGTTCTCCAAGTGGGCCAAAGGGTTGTTATCTGTCCGCACTTGCACTTCTGACCCTGACAAGTACTCAGCAAATTTCTCGGTCATGACCCACACCAGTGCCAGTAGCTCCAGCTTAAATGAACTGTAGTTGTCCGGATTCTTCCCCGTATCTCGGAGCGACCTGCTGGCATACGCGATCACCCGCTCTTTTCCTCCTTGCACTTGAGCCAGCACTGCTCCCAGTCCATGCAAGCTTCCATCAGTGTGCAACATAAAAGGCTGTGAAAAGTCAGCATAGGCCAGAATTGGGGCATCCGTTAGCGCCATTTTCAATGCTCGGAATGCCTCTTCTTGTCGTGGGCCCCACTGAATGGGCTGCTGCTTGGCTCCCCCAGCTGTTCCTCTCAGCAATTCATTGAGCGGGATCACAATCTTAGCGAAGTCTTTAATGAATCTGCGGTAGTATCCAGCGAGCCCCAGAAATACCCTCAGTTCTTTTAGATTAGCGAGTGTGGGCCACTTCTGCACGGCAGCTACTTTTTCTGCAGTGGGGTGCACTCCTGCACTGGACACAGTGTGCCCCAGATATTCAATTTGTCGCTTGAAGAGACGACACTTACGAGGCTTAATTTTCAGGCCGTGCCTTTGAAGCTATTCTAACACTTGTTCCAGTCGGCGGAGATGATCTTCAAACGTAGCGGAATAGATAATTATATTGTCCAGATATATTAAAGTGGCTTCAAAGTTGAGGTCCCCCAAGCATCTCTCCATCAGTCTTTGGAAGGTTCCCTGCGCATTTGTTAACCAGAACGGCATCTGATTGAACTCAAACAGGCCCATAGGGAGAACAAAAGCTGTCTTCGGACGATCCTTCTCAGCAACTGGGACCTGCCAATAGCCACTGGCCAGGTCGAGGGAAGAGAAGAACTTGGCGCTTCCTAGCGCAGATAGAGACTCTTCAATTCGGGGGAGTGGATAGGAGTCCCGTACTGTACAGGCATTCAGCTTCCGATAGTCTATACAGAATCTCAGGGTACCATCCTTCTTCCGGACCAGCACGATAGGAGCCGCCCAAGGACTCTGACTTTCGCGGATCACGCCGTTCCGCAACATGTGGGCCAACAGCTCTTTCACCTCCTGGTACATTTGAGGCGGGATCTGCCGATATCTCTCTCGGATGGGAGCAGTATTTCCGGTGGGTATTTCGTGCTGAATGTCCCGAGTGCACCCGAAATCGTCTTCATGTTGTGCAAACACTCCCTGATATCGCTGTAGAAGTTGTTCGATCTGCCTTACTTGTCCAGCAGAAAACTCAGTAAGATTAGCCTCCATTTTCTCCAAGAGGTGGCGCCCAGCCAAGGGTTCTCTTCCATTCTCCTGGCTGTTGAGGGACACCTCCAGGGTCCATGGCTCTCCTTCCACAGGTGCCAGCCCTATAGCGTCAGCTCTGGTAAGGGCCTCTGGCATTATACACACTCGCACCACCTCTTGTTGGGGCAACAACTGTAAACTCATGCCACTTAGATTGATGCAACGCACGGGCACTCGACCCTGCCGCACGGTTGCCAGGGTCCAAGCAACCAGGAGTCCAGAGGGCGCTTCCTCTCCCTCCATTGGTTCAATTTGAATGTCCACGCCTTCTAAGGACACATGTGCCAGCACCGGTAATGTGAGTACAGTCTGTCCCAGTGGCAGTGTCATTGTGGCTTCGGGTGGTATCGATACCTTACCAAGGTACTGAGAGGTAGCGGGCAATTTTTGAATTTGGCTGACCCGCACGAGATGCTGGAATACTTTCTTGTTAGCTGGGTCTCGAGTGGCGCGGGTCCAGTTGTTTTTGTCACAGCCCTCAGCCAGGAACTGTCTGACCTCCTTCAGCACATTCATGCCCAGGGTTACAATGGGCCCATCGCCTCCGGGCCCTGTCGTTAATACGATCCCTTTCCGACCGAGGTCCTTTCCACATGCCCTTACAGACATCCATACTACTCCCGCTACTGGGATAGGTAGTTGATTAGCCGCCATCAGTTTGACAGTGGGTTCCCGCCAGGAACGAGCAACTTCAGGAAAGTGACTTTGGAAATACGTCTCAGGCATAGTGGTCACTTGAGACCCGGTGTCCATTAGACAGTGGATCCGCTGCCCATTAAATTCAGCCCAGATAATGGGCCTCTCAGAGACAATGTCTTCAGAGCTCCCTCTTCCACTCTCTGAAGCTCGAGACCCCACGGTATGCTCCACAACCGTGGGGCATTTTAGTTTAACGGCTGTCCCCTCCTCCTCCTTTCTCGGTTTGGACAGTCTTTGGAGATATGCCCCCTACCGCCGCAGGTCCAAAACTCTGGTCCTCGTTCTACCGATAGGTCGGGTACATTCCGTGCTGGGGCCTGGTAGGAACGTCTTTCTCGCTCTGGTCTCCGTCTGCGTTGGGCGGTACGGTCCATCGGCAAGGGGGCAGCAGGGGTCTTTCTGATAGCGTTCAACTCACCCCGAATATCTCGAATTTCCTGACGTATTTCCCGTACCCAATCAGGCTCTTTGTTAGTGAATCCAGGGGCAATTGCCTCATGACTTCTAACTGTGGCTTTGAGAACAGGAACTTCTTTCTCCAGGACTCTAGCTTCAGCCCCTACCTCCAGGAAGCCCAGATCAGGGCTCAAACGCAGTCGCTCCTTCAGGATCTGCCTCAGGGAAGGGTCTTTCAAGCCAGCAATCAGTTGGTCACGCAACACTTCATCTAATGGTCCCAGTCCTCGGTTCCCGTCTCGAGCCTTCTTAGTGATATGGGCCGTCACTTCCTGCAATGCATTAACATACTGATTTATGGTCTCATTTTCCCCTTGGACCCGCTGAAACAACCGTAGGCGCAAGTGTCCCAGATCTGTGGTGTCACCGTGCATGTCCTCTAGAATTTTTAGCACTTTGTCCACGGTGTCACGGTCCCCAGGTGGGCGGTACATCACAGTCTGCCGGGCCTCTCCATCAAGGGTTAGGAGGGCCAGTTCCTCCAGGGCTAGGGGATCGAGGGGATACATACGTAACATACTTCTCAGTCTTTCTACCCAGTCCCACAGTGACATGCCATCCCCCGTGAACTTGGGAAGATGGCTGAGCATAGCCCCCAGGGGTATATGGCTCCGGCCGGACCCAGCCACAGACTGATCCGCCATCTCTGCGTCTGAATGTTGCATCCTGCCGACTACGCCAAATGTAATGCAGGTGCCGGAATGCAACACACAGAGACACAAGGCGAGAACAGTCAGAGATGAATATAAACAGTTTATATATATATATGACGCGCCCCCTGGGCCATATTCTTTAGGGGAATACCCGGAGCCGGATCAGATGGGAGTTGTAGTCGCCGAGTGGCTGTGACCCGGTCCGTGCCCAGGGTGTCAAGCTCAGAGTATGTGGCAGTCCTACAGATGTTATAAAGTTCTTTATGTCGACTACGCCACCCGTTGTATTGCGGTCACTACGGCCGCCGCTGCAGCAGGGTCCGCTGAGGCTGATGGTGTTGGTGCAGCTTTTGATAGTATAACCCCCAACGGGTGGGGTATAGCCTCAGGGGGTCAGGTGCAGAGGATGGGGGTTGTGGTGGTGCAGCACGGATGGTAATTAAAGACAGAGTCGGGTTGTGCAGTTTAGGGTATTTACTTACTGCTGATGTTCCGGTCACTCCAGCTTCAAGTGACCACCCGAGCCGTGCTGCGTCCACCAGGTCCTGGATTCAGCCAACCCCCAAGCAAGTCCGGAGCGTGACCCTGAGCCCTCCTTCCTGTCCTGTCTTCTGGCCGTCCCCACCAGGGATCCACCTAGGTCCAGCTCCCTCGGGTCTTCTGTTGGGAAACCCTTGGCCTTGGGTTCCCTGACCCTACTCGTGGTTTGCCTTCAGGGTGGATGTGGTGGGTGGCCGTGGCAGATCCTGCCCACGGCCTCCGGTCTCTGGCTGAGGTGTGCTTGAGCCCCCACCAGTTTGGGATCCGGTACCCTTTTGCCAACTCTTCACCCTAGGTTTGTATATGGGTTCTCAGAGTTCCTGCTTGTTTTCTCTGGGTCCTTCTGACTCTCCTCTCTCACTCTCTCTGGGCCTGGGGCTGCTCTGCTCCTCTTCCTCTGGCTTCTCTGCAAAAGGCTGACTGACTCCTCACAGACTGACTGTGGCAAACTGACTCCTCTGCAAAGACTGACCCTGATCTTAGATGGTGCCCACCTTAAATACTCCCTCTATGTGTGAGCTCAGGTGACCAGCACCCAATGAGCTCCTATCTTTACCCAGGCTGCTCCCCCTATCTGCCCCTACACTACTTGGGATGTACCACCCCCCTCCCACTCCAGCCAGGAACAGACTCGGTCGTACCTGCACATTTCTAAGTGGGAGTACCGTTGGTCTGTTCCCCGGAAATGGGATGTGTGTAGTGCATGCAGCTCTCCGGGCTCAGTCCCACACTCCATCCTTACCCGGGAGTGGAATATCACACCTCTGGGTTGAGGTGCAATACCCCTGTAGCAGCCGAATCCTCAGGGTGCTACATTCCCCCCTGGTAAACCACAGCACGTCCTCGGGCTGTAAGATATAAAACATCCACAAACATACATTTTTTTTTTTCATATAAACAACATAATAAAACATATAAAATATCATATATATATCAGCATCATCATAAAACTTTTCATATTAATAACATTCTCGTCGCCTCTGGCTCCTCCTCTGGTCACTGTGCAACGTGTGACCGGGTAAAGTGCGACAGTCTTTGGAACTCGTGGCTTTCCTATAAAACCGGTAGGGGGCGCTTTAGGACGCGCAACTATTTACAAGGTATATGGCCGCTCTCAGTCCTCGGCCAGGTATTAGGGAGGAATGACCGCTCTCAGTCCTCGGTCAGTGGGATTTAAGGGATAAACGGGTAAACAGTTCACACTTGCTGGTCCCAACGGGGACTATGATAGCAGCAGTAACAGTTCACTGTGCCCCGACGGGCAACTATATACAGCTTCTGCTCCGCTGTACTTAACGACGACGTCCTCCTGCTCTTTCTTTGTGGTTACCTTTAACTTCAGACCCGTCCGGGTCCTCTTGTTCTTCCTCCTCACACCGCAGCTCTTCCTCCGTCAGGCGATGCACATGGAGGGCGTAGGGTCCTTTGGCACACTTGTGCCGGGTGAAGGTGACCTCGTCCCCGATGTAAAGGTCACGACCTCTGTGTCCCTCCGGTAGGTGGGACTCAACGTCTCTCCTGGTCATGAAGACGTCACCTGGGGTGCGGTGGTCTCGGATGAAGCCCCACCCGTGCTGCATATTGAACTTGATCACAGTCCCGGTGGAAGGGGGACCATGAGCTGCACGGGGATTCCTCCTTGCCCGGCTCTTCTGCTCCGCGCTCCTTATCTGCGCTTGTTGTTCTCGGACCCGCCTCTCTCTCCGCTCCCTCTCAAAGACCTCGAGCTGCTGGCGGCAGCACTCTGCACGCTCCGCTGCGGCTGCCCGAGTCTCCTGAGTGAACCCCATGAGGTCTTCTCCGGTGGGGTCCCACTCAAACTGCGCTTCTGCTAGCGGGGGCGAGATCCTCTTTACGGGCTTTGGAGCCGGGATCAGGGGTTCATCTAGGGGTCTCTCTTTCCGGAGTCGGGGATGGTGAAACTCCGGTGGCCAAATAAAGGGCTGCCCATCTGGGCACGTATGTTGGGCGAACAGGTCCTCACCCAGGTGCGGCACTCTTGGTCTTATGGGCGCGGTGGAAGTGGCGCCCGGGTTGCCCAAGCCTTGCGGCCAGGCCTGGGGCACCTGGAAAGTGAAGGGCACCGTAAGGACGGCGGCGCCCTGGGCTACTTGGCCCTGCGACCAGGCCGGGGGCTCCGCGGAGGTAGGGGGCGCTGTTGGTATTGCGGCGCCCGGGGGTAGTAGGCCTTGCGACCAGGCTGGTGGTACTTCCTGCTTGGTCACGCTCGGGGTCGAGGCGCGTGACGTCACAGGGGTCGCGGCTGCGGCTTCCGGTTGAGGCCTAGTCTGTGGCGGTGACGTTGCGGTTACGGGCACGGCAGGGGGTACTTCGGGCTCTGCGACGGGGAGCTGGGGCAGGTACACGGTTTCCCGGTTTGGGGTAGAGACGTCCCCTTTACCTGCCTCCACTCGTTCGGCTCCCTTCTCGGCGCCGTCTCCGGCCTTCAGTCCTCCTGCGCCATCCTCAGAGGCGGTCTGTCTCCTCGTCTTGGGTGGCGTGCTCCGCTGACGGGTCTCGGTCTGCTGGGCCATCTCACGGCTCCACTCCGCCAACGTCTCTCGTTGCACCCGGGCCATCCTCCTTGCGAGGCCCTCCAGAGCGGTCTGCGCACACTCCCGGTCTCGGGGGAGCTGTGCCAGGACCTCCACTAGGCCTAGTGGGGTCGTTGCTTCTAGCAGGCTCCTGACCAACGGGTCGGTGCTGCTCTGCTCTCCTTCTGTTGTCTTCAGCAGGCTCCTGGCCAGTGGGCCGGTGCTGCTCTGCTCTTCTCCCATCTCCGGGTAAGCTTCTTCTGGACTCAGCTCTAGGCTTCTTGTCTCCGGGTGCGCTCTCTCCAGACTGCTCCAGGCGTCACCCATCTTTGCTCTCTTCTTCTCAGTCCTCCCACTTCGAAGGCGGTCCCGGGGCCACTTGGTGATTGTCAGCTCCAGGGGCAGTTCTTTCACGCTGACAGACACCTCTAGCATCACAGTCTCCGTTGGTGGGGGCGGTTTCCACTTTTGGCGCCATTTTCGGTCCTGGCCCACGATGGGAGGCGGCCTCTCACCACCCTCTGGCACGCCCATAATGGCGTCCGCTCTTCCAAGGCGGGAAACCTTTGGAAATGGCGGGAATCGTCTCCCAGTGGCGGGAAACTCTGCAGATGGCGGGAAAAAGCTGTTAATGGCGGACAACCGGCGGGAATCGATCTGTGACGGAGTCCGATGGCGGGGACCCTCCGGAACCGGCAGGAGACTTCTTCTTGAGGTAAACTTGTTCTTCTCTTCAGGCACGCAGTACCCGGGTGTTGCGGGCATGGTATCCTGCCGACTACGCCAAAGTTGACGCGCCCCCTGGGCCATATTCTTTAGGGGAATACCCGGAGCCGGATCAGATGGGAGTTGTAGTCGCCGAGTGGCTGTGACCCGGTCCGTGCCCAGGGTGTCAAGCTCAGAGTATGTGGCAGTCCTACAGATGTTATAAAGTTCTTTATGTCGACTACGCCACCCGTTGTATTGCGGTCACTACGGCCGCCGCTGCAGCAGGGTCCGCTGAGGCTGATGGTGTTGGTGCAGCTTTTGATAGTATAACCCCCAACGGGTGGGGTATAGCCTCAGGGGGTCAGGTGCAGAGGATGGGGGTTGTGGTGGTGCAGCACGGATGGTAATTAAAGACAGAGTCGGGTTGTGCAGTTTAGGGTATTTACTTACTGCTGATGTTCCGGTCACTCCAGCTTCAAGTGACCACCCGAGCCGTGCTGCGTCCACCAGGTCCTGGATTCAGCCAACCCCCAAGCAAGTCCGGAGCGTGACCCTGAGCCCTCCTTCCTGTCCTGTCTTCTGGCCGTCCCCACCAGGGATCCACCTAGGTCCAGCTCCCTCGGGCCTTCTGTTGGGAAACCCTTGGCCTTGGGTTCCCTGACCCTACTCGTGGTTTGCCTTCAGGGTGGATGTGGTGGGTGGCCGTGGCAGATCCTGCCCACGGCCTCCGGTCTCTGGCTGAGGTGTGCTTGAGCCCCCACCAGTTTGGGATCCGGTACCCTTTTGCCAACTCTTCACCCTAGGTTTGTATATGGGTTCTCAGAGTTCCTGCTTGTTTTCTCTGGGTCCTTCTGACTCTCCTCTCTCACTCTCTCTGGGCCTGGGGCTGCTCTGCTCCTCTTCCTCTGGCTTCTCTGCAAAAGGCTGACTGACTCCTCACAGACTGACTGTGGCAAACTGACTCCTCTGCAAAGACTGACCCTGATCTTAGATGGTGCCCACCTTAAATACTCCCTCTATGTGTGAGCTCAGGTGACCAGCACCCAATGAGCTCCTATCTTTACCCAGGCTGCTCCCCCTATCTGCCCCTACACTACTTGGGATGTACCACCCCCCTCCCACTCCAGCCAGGAACAGACTCGGTCGTACCTGCACATTTCTAAGTGGGAGTACCGTTGGTCTGTTCCCCGGAAATGGGATGTGTGTAGTGCATGCAGCTCTCCGGGCTCAGTCCCACACTCCATCCTTACCCGGGAGTGGAATATCACACCTCTGGGTTGAGGTGCAATACCCCTGTAGCAGCCGAATCCTCAGGGTGCTACATATATATATATATATATATATATATATATATATATAACAGGTATTCTGAACAAGGGATTGGCAACAAGGGTAATGAACAGTAATTTGAAATATTAGCAAGATACGGAGTCTCTCAAAGTAATATGGTGCCCTCAGTCATGGGAGACACCACGTGAGTTCTTTAACTCTGCATATGGCCCTAGCGGGGGTCACCGGTTATTCCCGCTAGGCTGAAAGTCTTTTCTGGACAAATTCAATTAGATCAAGTTGAGCTCCTTTAACCCCAACCGTTCCCCTCCCAACCTGAGTACCTAAACCCAACTGGCCCCGATACCGTGAGTGAACAGTAGAAGTGACCGCCCTGTTCACGTATGCAGCTCCTCTGCTTTCACTTGCGTGACTTTCCTGGCTCAGCAGTCTCTCAACTCCTCTCTTCTTTGCTGTTGGAGGCAATCTCTCAAGCCTTGGGTATTGGGATCCAGATCTCGTCTGTCGGCAGGCGACGTCGGGTTCCGCGAACTCACTCAGCACCACAAGCAGGCTCCGAGTCTCCTCAGCAGGCACAGCACTCGGGTCACATCTGTGAGGGATCTGGAGCTCTTCCACCGGCGGCCAGCTGTGGCACCTCACAGACCTCTGGCTTAGGCCCGCCACACGGGGCTTCTCAGCACGTAGGGAGTACGTCTCCTCCTCTCTGCTGCTTGGCGCCAAAAACTGCTCAGGCTTGGCGCGCTGGCCTCTTATCTCCAGGAACTCCTTCCTGGAAGTCACCTGGTCGGGTCCAGTATCTAAATCTGCTCTCTCTTCAACTTCTCTTGTGTATCTTGGTTCCGCTTGACTGTGTCTAGACATCAGATGGCAGCCTCTCTCCATCTTTGAAGCATCATACAAGAGCCCTCCCAAATGCTCTCTCGCCTCTGCTACACCAGTCCATACCAGTACCTCACCTCCACCTTGCTGGCGTCTGAGTCGGAGTGGAGCTCTCTGCCCTTTACTGATCCAGCCTCTGGCCCATCCATCTGGCCCATCAAGAGTCACTCTCATTTCATCAGTCCTTAAAACCTTTGAAAAATCAGTCTTAAGATATTTCTTGGCCCATTCTTGACGTTTTATCTTATGTTTCTTGTTCATAGGTGGTGGTTTTTCAGCCTTCCTTACCTTGGCCATGTCCCTGAGTATCGCACACCTTGTGCTTTTTGATACTCCAGTAACGTTGCAGCTATGAAATATGGCAAAACTGGTGGCGAATGGCATCTTGGCAGCTTCACGCTTGATTTTCCTCAATTCATGGGCAGTGATTTTGCGCCTTTTTTGGCCAACACGCTTCTTGCGACCCTGTTGGCTATTTGCCATGAAACGCTTGATTGTTCGGTGATCTCGCTTCAAAAGTTTGGAAATTTCAAGACTGCTGCGTCCCTCTGCAAGACATCTCACAATTTTGGACTTTTCAGAGCCGTCAAATCTCTCTTCTGACCCATTTTGCCAAAGGAAAGGAAGTTGCCTAATAATTAAGCACACCTTATATAGGGTGTTGATGTCATTAGTCAACACCCCTCCTCATTACAGAGATGCACATCACCAGATTTACTTCATTGGTAGTTGGCTCTCAAGACTATGCAGCTTGGAGTAGGACGACATGTAGAAAAAGTATCATGTGAGCAAAATACACATCTGCCTAATAATTCTGCACGCGGTGTATAATATGAGCCCCCACACAACCTCCCTATATATAGTATGAGCCCTCACATAACCCCCTATATACAGTATGAGTCTCCACATAGATCCACTATATACAATCTCAAATCCCACACAGTCCCCTATATACAGTATGAGCGCACACACAGCCCCCTACATTTAGTATGTGCCCCCACACAGTCCCCTATAGACAGTATGAGCCCCCACATAGCCTCCTATATACAATATGAGCCCCCACACAACCTCTCTATATATAGTATGGGTCCTCACATAGCCCCCTATATATAGTATGAGCCCTTACAAAGCCTCCTATATTCAGTATAAGGCCTCACATAACCCCCTGTATACAGTATGATCCCCACATAGCCATCATATACAGTATGAGTCCCCACGTTGCCATCTATTTACAGTATGTGCCCCCACATAGCCGTCTATATATAGTATGTGTCCACATATAGCCGCCTATATACAGTATGGCCCCCACATAGCCTC
Organism: Phyllobates terribilis; assembly: GCF_046119375.1. Lineage (NCBI taxonomy): Eukaryota > Metazoa > Chordata > Amphibia > Anura > Dendrobatidae > Phyllobates > Phyllobates terribilis. The sequence continues at coordinate 6,102,620 of NW_027362762.1, forward strand.
TGTGTATACAGTATGAGCCCTACATAGCCTCCCTATATATAATACAACAAAAAAAGCATGGACCACACCTCAAAAGAATAATATGTTGATCTAATGCCTCTCAGCAAAAATATATATAACTAAACATGAGGCTCTTAGTTTAACATTCTGATCAGACTGTATGAAGCCCACTGCCACGTCACGGTGAACCTCGTAGTGGGTCCTAACATTTCTTGCCTGAACGGGAGCGGAGCCGTGCGCCAACCACCGCCGCAGCGACAATGCACCAGCAGGGCGGGCGGCCCGGTGCCTCACAGCACCCATGCTGTCCCAAGAGGCATTAGATCAACATATGATTTTTTGGAGGTGCTGTCCATACTCTTTTTTTTGTACTCCCTATATATAGTATGAGCCCTCACATAGTCTGTCTAAATTCAGTATTAGCGCTGATATAACCCCCTATATACAGTATGATTCCCCAAATAGCCCCCCATATACAGTATGGGTCCCCACATAGCCATCTATATACAGTATGTGCCCCCACATAGCCTCCTATATACTGTATGTGTCCCCATATAGCCTCTATATATAGTATGAACCCCCACATAACCTCCCTATATATAGCATGAGCCCCTACATAGCCTTCCTATTTCCTTATTTACAGTATGAGCCCTCACATAGCCTACCTATATTCAGTATTAGCTCCCATGTACTCTCCCTATATTCAGCATTAGCTCCCATGTAGTCTCCCTATATTAAGTGTGCACCCTCACATAGCCCCCTATATAGAGTATGAGCCCCTACATAGCCTCCCTATATTCAATATGAGCCCCACTTAGCCCGCTATATACAGTATGAACCTCCGCACAACCTCGTATATACAGTATGAGCCCCCACATAGCTCCCTATATGCAGTATGAGCCCCCACATATCCTCCCTATATACACTATGAACCCTCACATAACCCTATATACAGGATGAACCCCCACATAACGCCTATAAACAGTATGAACCCCACTTTAGCCTTCCTATATTCAGTATGAGCCCCCACATAGCCTCCTATATGTTACGGATCCGGGTAGTGGAACCTCTGTGCTGCGGTGCAAGGAGGGACCAGAGGGGCATAACTAGGTATCAACTCGGACTGACCAAGGTCGCATGGCGGCTCAATCGACTCCGTGAACCAGGGAAAGACCGAGCAGAGGGACCAGGTGCTACTCTGTACCAGTCCTTGTATGAGAGCAGGTGACACCCACGGGTCAGAAGGCAGGGACTGACCGGTACAGCAGATGAGCATGGCAGGCAGGCTGATGGGTGATCCGGGAAGACGGACTGGCAGACACCACGGGTAACTGGCAGGAACCTCCAGGTAGGCTGGCTGGTAGGCACGGCAGGTAACTGGTACGTTCTTCGGGTAGGCAGGCAAGCCTGGCCCATAGACAGACTGGCGGGTTAGGACCGTAGGCAGACCGTCTGGCTTGAGAGTATACTTGACTGGCAGACACAGGTAGACAGGCTGGCGGACTGGACTGGTAGTCAGGCTGGCGGATTGGACTGGTAGTCAGGCTGGTGGACTGGACTGGTAGTCAGGCTGGCTCACTGGACTGGTAGTCAGGCTGGTGGACTGGACTGGTAGTCAGACTAGCTGCGGGACTTGAGGGCTGAAGCAGAGTTTAGAACACAGAGCTACAACCTTGCACGGGCACCTCCATTTTGGAGGAGGTGCCTTTTATATGAGAGGTCCTCCGGCCCTTGGCCGGGGACTCCTTAGGACGGCGCGCGCGGCCCCTTTAAGAGGTAGCGCGCACGCGCGCGCCCTAAGCACAGTGCTCGGGAAGCTCCGCGCGCCGGCAGCAGCAGGAGGGCCAGAAGACGCCGGGCCAGGAGCGAGGCGGTAAGGGGGACGGCGTCTCTGCCTGTCAGGGGGCAGAGACGCCGATGCTACACTACATACAATATGAGCCCCCACATAACCTGCCTATATATAGTATGAGCCCTCACATAGCCCCCTATATACAGTATGAGCCCCCACATAGCTCCCTATATGCAGTATGAGCCCCCACATATCCTCCCTATACATTATTATTATTATTATTATTATTTATTATTATAGCGCCATTTATTCCATGGTGCTTTACATGTGATAGGAATATACATAGCAAAAACATTTACATAATCTTAACAAAACGAGTCAGCGACTGGTACAGGAGGAGCGAGGACCCTGCCCGCGAGGGCTCACAGTCTACAAGGGATGGGTGAGGATTAGTGTTGAGCGATACCTTCCGATATCGGGAAATATCGGATCGGATTGGATCGGACCGATACCGAAAAAGTATCGGATATCGCCGATTCCGATACCGAAAACCAATGCAAGTCAATGGGACAGAAATATCGGAATGAAAATAAACCCTTTCTTTCCTTGTAGGTTAATTCTACATGAAGGAAAACAACTAAGAATAATGTAGAATGTATTGGGGGAGGTGGGGGAGACAATAAAGGCATAGAGGTTTAGCCCAATCAAATGGAATAGCAGGAATTAATATTTTTTTAAGACGTTCTGAGTTACGGAAATATTGACTATGTTAAGTATTTTTATATTTTGTCAGATATTTATGTTTCACTACTTCCATGCTCTTCACCTTCTTTTTTACTTCTCCCACACTTTCTCCTTCATCATCCTCAGCATCTTTTTCATCCTCTTCTTCTTCACCTTCTTCATCTTCTTCTTCTTCACCTTCTTCGTATTATTCTTTTTTTTTACATTCTTCATATTCTACTTCTTCATCTTCTTCATCTTCTTCTTCTTCATCATATTCTTATTTGTGGCAGACATTCCTGTAGTTGTTATCTATAAAAGGTTGGACATTACACCTTTCGTTCTGCCCGTCACAAAAGATTTACAACAGGATTTGTCCGCGTTCAGTTTGGCCTGCAGCAGCAGGTCTTTTCCAGGGGCACCACGAGGAGGAACGGACTCACCCCCATACACTGCTTAGTCATCTTCTGCTTATAATTTAGATATTATCTTTTGCTCTGATTTTTAGTCTTATGCTTAATGTTCTTCCGCTTTTTGTTCTGCAGCTTCTTGTATTTCTGCTTCTTGGTTTTCTGTCTCTTGTTCTTCTGTATCTTGGTGCTTGTCTCCTCTTCTTTGTCCTCTTGGTCAACTTCTTCAGGGTCATCTTCTTGGTCTTCTTCGGGGTGGTCTTCAGGGTCGTCATCTTCAGGGGTCCTCATCTTCGGGGTCCTCGTCTTCTTCGGGTTGGTCTTCTGGGTCCTCGTCTTCGGGGTCCTCGTCTTCTTCGGGGTGGTCTTCAGGGTCCTCGTCTTCTTCGGTGTGGTCTTCAGGGTCCTCGTCTTCTTCGGGGTGGTCTTCAGGGTCGTTGTCTTCGGGCTCCTCGTCTTCTTAGGGTTGGTCTTCAGGGTCCTCGTCTTCAGGGTCCTCGTCAGGGAGATCCAGAGTGATTACCAAGAACCATTTCAAAAAGCTTGAACTTGGAAATGTAGCAGAAGGTACAAGAAAGCTGAGGAACTACCGAGAACCAGCTGACGGTACTGGAACCCGGATGGGTAGCAGAAGGTACAAGAGCCAATGGAACTGCCGAAGACCAGCTGACGGTACTGAAACTCGGTTACTAAGCAGGAGGTACCTGTGCCAGAAAGCACTACCAAGGACCAGCAGACGTTGGTGGAACTTGGATACCGAGAAGGAGGCACCTAATCCAAAGGCACTGCCGAGAACCAGCTGACGGTACTGGAACCCGGATGTGTAGCAGAAGATACCCATGTAAAAAAAAGTTCAAGGCCGCGAGCCGGCCGCAGTTACTAAAACCCACAGTCCTACAGGGGGTGCTTGTCCTATTGGCACTATGGAACCAGCCTTCATTGCCTGATCCCGCAGCCCACATAGGAGTCACCTAAACTACAGGCACCATAGAGTCGGCTAACCCGACCGCAACACGACAGGACAACGCATTGGAGGCAAAGTGACGTTGACACTACCCAGAAACAGCTGGCTTGCTGGAACCAGGCTGGGCAGGAGGGAGTACCCATGCCAAAGTCACTGCCGAGAACCAGCTGACGGTACTGGAACCCGGATGGGTAGTAGAAGGTACAAGAGCAAATGGAACTACCGAGGACCAGCTGACGGTACTGGAACCCGGATGGGTAGCAGAAGGTACAAGAGCCAATGGAACTGCCGAAGACCAGCTGACGGTACTGGAACTCGGTTACTAAGCAGGAGGTACCTGTGCCAGAAAGCACTACCAAGGACCAGCAGACGTTGGTGGAACTTGGATACCGAGAAGAAGGCAGCTAATCCAAAGGCACTGCCGAGAACCAGCTGACGGTACTGGAACCCGGATGGGTAGCAGAAGGTACCCATGTAAAAAAAAGTTCAAGGCCGCGAGCCGGCCGCAGTTACCAAAACCCACAGTCCTACAGGGGGTGCTTGTCCTATAGGCACTATGGAACCAGCCTTCATTGCCAGATCCCGCAGCCCACATAGGAGTCACCTAAACTGCAGGCACCATAGAGTCGGCTAACCCGACCGCAACACGACAGGACAACGCATTGGAGGCAAAGTGACGTTGACACTACCCGGAAACAGCTGGCGTGCTGGAACCAGGCTGGGCAGGAGGGAGTACCCGTGCCAAAGTCACTGCTGAGAACCAGCTGACGGTACTGGAACCCGGATGGGTAGTAGAAGGTACAAGAGCAAATGGAACTACCGAGGACCAGCTGACGGTACTGGAACCCGGATGGGTAGCAGAAGGTACCCATGTAAAAAAAAGTTCAAGGCCGCGAGTCGGCCGCAGTTACCAAAACCCACAGTCCTACAGGGGGTGCTTGTTCTATTGGCACTATGGAACCAGCCTTCATTGCCTGATCCCGCAGCCCACATAGGAGTCACCTAAACTGCAGGCACCATAGAGTCGGCTAACCCGACCGCAACACGACAGGACAACGCATTGGAGGCAAAGTGACGTTGACACTACCCGGAAACAGCTGGCGTGCTGGAACCAGGCTGGGCAGGAGGGAGTACCCGTGCCAAAGTCACTGCCGAGAACCAGCTGACGGTACTGGAACCCGGATGGGTAGTAGAAGGTACAAGAGCAAATGGAACTACCGAGGACCAGCTGACGGTACTGGAACCCGGATGGGTAGCAGAAGGTACAAGAGCCAATGGAACTGCCGAAGACCAGCTGACGGTACTGGAACTCGGTTACTAAGCAGGAGGAACCTGTGCCAGAAAGCACTACCAAGGACCAGCAGACGTTGGTGGAACTTGGATACCGAGAAGGAGGCACCTAATCCAAAGGCACTGCCGAGAACCAGCTGACGGTACTGGAACCCGGATGGGTAGCAGAAGGTACCCATGTAAAAAAAAGTTCAAGGCTGCGAGCCGACCGCAGTTACCAATACCCACAGTCCTACAGGGGGTGCTTGTCCTATTGGCACTATGGAACCAGCCTTCATTGCCAGATCCCGCAGCCCACATAGGAGTCACCTAAACTGCAGGCACCATAGAGCCGGCTAACCCGACCGCAACACGACAAGACAACGCATTGGAGGCAAAGTGACGTTGACACTACCCGGAAACAGCTGGCGTGCTGGAACCAGGCTGGGCAGGAGGGAGTACCCGTGCCAAAGTCACTGCCGAGAACCAGCTGACGGTACTGGAACCCGGATGGGTAGTAGAAGGTACAAGAGCAAATTGAACTACCGAGGACCAGCTGACGGTACTGGAACCCGGATGGGTAGCAGAAGGTACAAGAGCCAATGGAACTGCCGAACACCAGCTGACGGTACTGGAACTCGGTTACTAAGCAGGAGGTACCTGTGCCAGAAAGCACTACCAAGGACCAGCAGACGTTGGTGGAACTTGGATACCGAGAAGGAGGCACCTAATCCAAAGGCACTGCCGAGAACCAGCTGACGGTACTGGAACCCGGATGGGTAGCAGAAGGTACCCATGTAAAAAAAAGTTCAAGGCCGCGAGTCGGCCGCAGTTACCAAAACCCACAGTCCTACAGGGGGTGCTTGTCCTATTGGCACTATGGAACCAGCCTTCATTGCCTGATCCCGCAGCCCACATAGGAGTCACCTAAACTGCAGGCACCATAGAGTCGGCTAACCCGACCGCAACACGACAGGACAACGCATTGGAGGCAAAGTGACGTTGACACTACCCGGAAACAGCTGGCGTGCTGGAACCAGGCTGGGCAGGAGGGAGTACCCGTGCCAAAGACACTGCCGAGAACCAGCTGACGGTACTGGAACCCAGATGGGTAGTAGAAGGTACAAGAGCCAATGGAACTGCCGAAGACCAGCTGACGGTACTGGAACTCGGTTACTAAGCAGGAGGTACCTGTGCCAGAAAGCACTACCAAGGACCAGCAGATGTTGGTGGAACTTCGATACCGAGAAGGAGGCACCTAATCCAAAGGCACTGCTGAGAACCAGCTGACGGTACTGGAACCCGGATGGGTAGCAGAAGGTACCCATGTAAAAAAAAGTTCAAGGCCGCGAGCCGGCCGCAGTTACCAAAACCCACAGTCCTACAGGGGGTGCTTGTCCTATTGGCACTATGGAACCAGCCTTCATTGCCTGATCCCGCAGCCCACATAGGAGTCACCTAAACTGCAGGCACCATAGAGTCGGCTAACCCGACCGCAACATGACAGGACAACGCATTGGAGGCAAAGTGACGTTGACACTACCCGGAAACAGCTGGCGTGCTGGAACCAGGCTGGGCAGGAGGGAGTACCCGTGCCAAAGTCACTGCCGAGAACCAGCTGACGGTACTGGAACCCGGATGGGTAGTAGAAGGTACAAGAGCGAATGGAACTACCGAGGACCAGCTGACGGTACTGGAACCCGGATGGGTAGCAGAAGATACAAGAGCCAATGGAACTGCCGAAGACCAGCTGACGGTACTGGAACTCGGTTACTAAGCAGGAGGTACCTGTGCCAGAAAGCACTACCAAGGACCAGCAGACGTTGGTGGAACTTGGATACCGAGAAGGAGGCACCTAATCCAAAGGCACTGCCGAGAACCAGCTGACGGTACTGGAACCCGGATGGGTAGCAGAAGGTACCCATGTAAAAAAAAGTTCAAGGCCGCGAGCCGGCCGCAGTTACCAAAACCCACAGTCCTACAGGGGGTGCTTGTCCTATTGGCACTATGGAACCAGCCTTCATTGCCAGATCCCGCAGCCCACATAGGAGTCACCTAAACTGCAGGCACCATAGAGTCGGCTAACTCGACCACAACACGACAGGACAACGCATTGGAGGCAAAGTGACGTTGACACTACCCGGAAACAGCTGGCGTGCTGGAACCAGGCTGGGCAGGAGGGAGTACCCGTGCCAAAGTCACTGCCGAGAACCAGCTGACGGTACTGGAACCTGGATGGGTAGTAGAAGGTACAAGAGCCAATGGAACTGCCGAAGACCAGCTGACGGTACTGGAACTCGGTTACTAAGCAGGAGGTACCTGTGCCAGAAAGCACTACCAAGGACCAGCAGACGTTGGTGGAACTTGGATACCGAGAAGGAGGCACCTAATCCAAAGGCACTGCCGAGAACCAGCTGACGGTACTGGAACCCGGATGGGTAGTAGAAGGTACAGGAGCAAATTGAACTACCGAGGACCAGCTGACGGTACTGGAACCCGGATGGGTAGCAGAAGGTACAAGAGCCAATGGAACTGCCGAAGACAAGCTGACGGTACTGGAACTCGGTTACTAAGCAGGAGGTACCTGTGCCAGAAAGCACTACCAAGAACCAGCAGACGTTGGTGGAACTTGGATACCGAGAAGGAGGCACCTAATCCAAAGGCACTGCCGAGAACCAGCTGACGGTACTGGAACCCGGATGGGTAGTAGAAGGTACAAGAGCAAATGGAACAGCTGACGTTACTGAACCCCAATTACACTGGAGCAAGCGTTGACTGTGCAGACGGCACTTCTGAGCAGCAACTAGCGGTATTGGAGCCCAGGGATAATACTGAAAACAGAGGAGCCAGAGGTGTATTTGGAGGAGGTTTTAAATCAGTAGTACAGTGGATGTGGACAGAGCAGGAGAAATTGCCGTCCGCACAGCAGGGGAACAGCTGACGTTACTGAACCCCAATAACACGGCAGCAAGTGTTGACTGTGCAGATGGCACTTCCGAGCACCAGCTGGCGGTGTTGGAGCTCAGGGATAATACTGAAAACAGAGGAGCCAGAGGTGTAATTGTAGCAACTTTAAAATCTGTAGTAGTGAGAATGTAGACAGAGCAGGAGAAATTGCCGTCCGTACAGCAGGGGAACAGCTGACGTTACTGAACCCCAATGACATGGCAGCAAGTGTTGACTGTGCAGACGGCACTTCCGAGCGCCAACTGGCGGTGTTGGAGCTCAGGGATAATACTGAAAACAGAGGAGCCAAAGGTGTAATTGGAGCAACTTTAAAATCTGTAGTAGTGAGAATGTGGACAGAGCAGGAGAAATTGCCGTCCGCACAGCCGGGGAACAGCTGACGTTACTGAACCCCAATGACACGGCAGCAAGTGTTGACTGTGCAGACGGCACTTCCGAGCGCCAACTGGCGGTGTTGGAGCTCAGGGATTACAGTTCAGGTGGTAGAAACATGAACAGAACAGGAGACCTGGATACTTTTGCCAACAATTATTTATTCTGGAAGAGGACTGGCAAATTCATGAGAGATCCAGGCCTTGTTCATTTTGAGAAAAGTAAGCCGGTCAACGTTATCGGAGGATAGTCGCATGCGATGGTCTGTTAGTACACCACCTGCGGCACTAAAGACGCGTTCCGATAATACACTAGCAGCAGGGCAAGCTAGCACCTCCAATGCATACTAACTTAGCTCTGGCCATGTATCCAGCTTACAGACCCAAAACTTGAAGGGAGAAGAGCCGTCTGGGAGTACACTAAGAGGGCAAGACATGTAGTCTGTCACCATCTGACGGAAACGTTGCCTCCTGCTGACTGGAGCCGTCTGTGATGGTGTAGACATTTGTGGCGGCGGGGACACAAAACTTTGCCACATTTCGGCCATACTGGTCTTGCCTTGTGCTGAAGCGCTGCTTCTGCTCCCTCTTTGTGCAGAGCTTCCTCCACTGCCTCGACGCACTGAGCTGCTTTGTAAAGCACTAGCAGCAATGCTCTCGGTTGGAATGGAGAACATGATGGAATGCACCAGTGCGTCTTGGTACTCCAGTATTTTACGCTCCCGGTTCAACGGTGTTATGAGGCTTTGTAAGTTGTCCCGGTAGCGAGGATCTAGGAGGGTGGACACCCAATAATCAGCCGTGTTGAGAATGTGGGCGATGCGGCGGTCGTTTCTCAGGCACTGCAGCATGAAATCAACCATGTGCTGCAGACTGCCAACTGGCCAAGAAACGCTGTCCCCTGCTTGAGGCGTGATCTCTGCCTGCTCTGCATCACCCCACCCTCGCTCTAGATACTGACTACTAGAGCATTGTGTACCTCCCTCCTCTGGACAGATGTCTTCCTCATCCATTAACTCCTCCTCATCCTCCTCACAAAGTGTCCCCTGCCTAGGCCTTTGTGAGGAACCACGTTGCGCAGACTGTAGAGAGGCAGATGGCATTTGTGACTCCTCATCCTCCACCTCTTCCAAAACCTCGTCCCTTAGTGCTTGCAGTGTTTTTTCAAGCAGGGAGATAAGGGGGATAGTCATGCTGACTAGTGCATCATCTGCACTCACCATCCGCGTGGAATAATCGAAGGCACGCAAAACGTGGCAAATGTCCTTCATAGAGGCCCACTCAGTGGTGGTGAAGTGTGAACGGCGCGCACTGCGACTTGTTTGCGCCTGCTGCAGTTGGTACTCCATTACTGCTGCCTGCTGCTCACACAACCTCTCCAACATATGTAACGTTGAATTCCACCTGGTGGGTAGGTCACATATGATGCGATGTTCCGGAAGACGTAATCGGCGCTGCAGAACTGCAATGCGTGATCTTGCATTGCTGGAACGCCGCAAGTGAGCGCACTCTATGCGGACCTTGTGAAGCAGTGCATCAAGATCCGGATAGTCCCTCAAAAAACTCTGCACGACCAAGTTGAGCACATGTGCCAGACATGGGATGTGAGTGAGGTTGCCTAGGCCCAGAGCTGCCACCAGATTTCGGCCATTGTCACACACTACCATGCCTGGCTGGAGATTCGCTGGCACAAACCACACGTCGCTCTGCTGCTTGATGGCATTCCAGAGCTCCTGCGCTGTGTGGCTTCGATTCCCCAAAGAAATTAATTTTAATACGGCCTGTTGACGTTTGGCCACGGCTGTGCTCATATTGGTCACCATAACAGGTAACCGTTCACGGGTCGATGTGGAGGTAGACTGTGACGGCTCCTGCAGCGCTGATTCAGAGGAACTGGAGTATGAGGAGGAGTCAATGTGTACAGACTGGATTCCTGCAATCCTTGGAGTTGGCAGAACACGTACAGCCCCCTCTCAAGATCTGTACCCGGCTCCACAACATTTACCCAATGGGCAGTGAGGGAAAGGTATCGTCCCTGTCCATGCTTACTGGTCCACGCATCGGTGGTCAAGTGGACCTTGCTACTGACAGCGTTTTGTAGCGCATGTTTAATTTTTCCCTCCACATGATGTTGCAGGGCAGGGACGGCTTGCCTGCTGAAATAAAATCGGCTGGGCACGTTGTATTGTGGTACTGCCAATGCCATAACGTGACGGAATGCGTCAGTCTCCACCAGCCTGAATGATAGCATTTCAAGGGCCAGTAGTTTAGCAATGCCAGCATTCAGAGCCTGTGCTCGGGGGTGGTTTGCCGAGTATGGGCGCCTTTTCTCCCATGCCTGTGCTAACGATGGCTGTAGACTGGCCTGGGAGTGTGAGGATGACTGGGAAAGTGGTGCTGTGGGTGGAATTACACTGTGTCTCTGTACAACAGTGCCAGAGATTCTTCCATGGCGATCCTGTGAGGAAGCCGAACCAGCTGTGTGTGAGCTGGAGGAAGAGGCTACAACACGAGCTGAAGAGGTGGTAGGTGGCGCTGTAGGTTGGCCTAGGTCTTCAGTGTGTTTTTGCAACTCCACCACGTGCTTCCATGTTTCCACATATTTGTGGTATTGAAGTTGCTGACACTTTTCCCTCTTTTCACCTTCTGATTACACAGCTTGCATTTGACAAAGCAAATGTCTTCTGCAACTGTGTCAAAAAAGGACCAGGCACTGCAAGTCTTGGGAGCGCCCGCTTTGGATTTTGGAAGAGCCATGCTCCTAATGGGTGCCGAAGTGGAGGCTACAGGCAACCAAGTCTGCCCCCTCCCTCTCCCTCCTTTTTGGGCTGTTCGGGGAATCTCTTCCTCAGAGCTGCTCCCACCACCTTCCTGTCCCTCACGCCATGATGGGTCAAGGACCTCATCATCTACACCACCCTCTTCAAACAACTGCTTCTCCTGGGTAGTCTCGACAGCACAGTACGCACCAGAAAGTGGCACCTGAGTCTCATCATCAGATGCGTACTGAGGTGTGCTGCTGACCATAGGCACTGGCCCACCCGCCTCTTCAGATTCAGAGAGACAAAACGGTTGTGCATCACTGCATACTACCTCTTCTTCAAATTCTCGAATTCTGCTTGGCTGGCCCCCTCTTTCCAAGCCAAGAGATTCAGAGAACAGAAGTAGAGATGGCTCCTGTCCAGGGCTCTCTGACTGCCTGGGCAATTTGGCAGGTGGTGAAGAGACAGATGGGTGCTCTTCAGTGCTCAGGACCTGAGAGGATCTGGAACTAATTGAAGTCGATGCGTTAGCTGCCATCCATCCGACAACGGCTTCAATTTGGTCCTCCCGCAGCAGTGGGGTACGGCTAGCTCCTACAAAGCTGCGCATAAAGGACTGTTCCCTGGTAAAACTGGGGGATGCTGAGTCACTGGTGCCCGCAGCAGGCACAGAATCCCCATGTCCTCTCCCTGCAGGCACAGAATCCTCACGTCCTCTCCCTGCAGAAACTCCACGCCCACGACCACGACCACATGCCTTACTCCCTGCCTTCTTCATCTTGGTAGACTGATAAAGATAGGCAGAAAAGTACTAAGGGCTTAGTGTGCTTATTCCTGAACAGCTGCTAACAGGTATAAGAAACACTAATTTTATAAAGTGTGGACTAGACTTTAATATGAGCTAATGTGGCCTACACAACTGTAAAGTGGAGTGTTTGGTGAACTTTATTTAGGGTTTTTTTGTCACAAAAAGACACTGGATGTGCCTAAAGATGTAATAACGATAGTATCACAAACTTTTTGTAGCTATTACAATGTAGGAAGGTAACCTACAATGCAATAGATGAGGCTACAAAAAATAGGCTAATACTAATCTGGCTGGGGCTGCAGGGCACAATGCTGCAGAAAGGCTCCTCTAACTACTCCTATATAGTGTGTTTGGAACCAATTTAGCTGAATACGGATGGAACCACCACACTAATAGGAGATATCAGGAAAATTATGAATTGGCAAAAAAGGACAATGTATGAGGCAGTGACACACACTGAGTGCACTACAACCAGACGTGGCTGAAGCACACACTACAGGGTGAGCTGCACTCACACACCAGACCTTGCAGACAGCGGTGAACAGCACAGAGAACTGTACACTAGCGCTGCAAGGCACAGCGATTTATAAAGTAGCTTGGGTAAAGCAGAATAGACCAAATAGGTAGCTAAAACTGTCCCTCAGAACAACAGCGTCCTATCCCTAACTGAATTCACAGCAGAGTGAGCTCAAAATGGCGGCGGCGGCTTTTATAGTGCATCATGACATCATTTCAGCAGCCAATCACAGCCATGCCATTAGTTAAGATGCCTACATGCCTAACAGGATGTGCCCACACTTCTTAGGATCCTCATTGGCTGAATGAAATGAAAATGGCTCATTGCATTATGGGAACTTCCGATTCCGGTATACGATATTGCAAAAGTATCGGAATTAAGTATCGGAATTCCGATACCGCGAATATCGGCCGATACCCGATATTTCAGTATCGGAATGCTCAACACTTGTTAGGATACATTAGGTGGGGGTAGAGGAGGTCATGCAGTAATGGCGTGGAGCGGTGGTTACTGCAGGTTGTAGGCTTGTCGGAAGAGGTAGGTCTTCAGGTTTCTTTTGAAGGTTTCCACGATAGGCGAGAGTCTGATATGTTGGGGTAGAGAGTTTCAGAGTAGGGGGGAAGCACGGGAGAAATCTTGTATGCGATTGTGGGAGGAGGTGATAAGAGGGGAGAAGGAAATCTTGTGAGGATCGGAGGTTGTGTGCAGATAAATACCGGGAGACTAGATCACAGATGTATGGAGGAGACAGGTTGTGGATGGCTTTGTATGCCATGGTTAGGGTTTTGAACTTGAGTCTCTGGGCAATGGGGAGCCAGTGAAGGGATTGACAGAGGGGAGAGTTCGCGGAATAGCGGGGGGACAGGTGGATTAGTTGGGCAGCAGAGTTTAGGATAGATTGGAGGGTGCGAGAGTGTTGGAAGGGAGGCCACGGAGCAGGAGGTTGCAGTAGTCAAGGCGGGAGATGATGAGGGCGTGCACTAGTGTTTTTGCAGATTTATGGTTGAGGAATGCACGGATCCGGGAGATATTTTTGAGTTGGAGTCGGCAGGAAGTGGAAAGGGCTTGGATATGTGGTTTGAAGGAGAGATCAGAGTCCAGGGTTACCCAAGGCAGCGAGCTTGAGCGACTGGGGAGAGTGGACAGCCATTGACGTTGATAGATAGGTCAGTTGGGAGGGTTGAATGAAAGGGTGGAAAGATGATGAACTCTGTTTTATCCATTTTAAGTTTTAGAAATCGGGCGGAGAAGAAGGATGAGATGGCAGACAGACATTGTGGGATTTTGGTTAGTAGGGAGGAGATATCGGGTCCAGATAGGTAGATCTCTGTGTCATCAGAATAGAGGTGATACTGAAAGCCATGAGACTCTATGAGCTGTCCCAGGCCAAAGATGTAGATGGAGAAGAGCAGAGGTCCTAGAACTGAACCTTGGGGGACACCGACAGATAGGGGGCGAGATGAGGAGGGGGTGTGTGAGTGGGAGACGCTGAATGTCCGGTCTGTTAGGTATGAGGAGATCCAAGATAGGGCCAAGTCTGTGATGCCGAGAGATAAGAGAATCTGTAGTAAGAGGAAATGGTCGACTGTGTCGAAGGCCGGTGACTGGTACAGAAGGAGGAGGATGGAGTAGTGTCGCTTGGATTTGGCAGTTAGTAGGTCGTTGGTGACTTTGGTCAGGGCAGTTTCAGTCGAGTGATGCGGTCGGAAGCCAGATTGTAGGTGGTCGAACAGGGAGCAGGAAGAGAGGTGGGAGGACAGTTCAAGGTGGACACGTTGTTCTAGTAGTTTTGAGGCATAGGGGAGAAGTGATATGGGGCGATAGCTAGTCAGAGAGGATGGGTCAAGGGAGGGCTTTTTGAAGATGGGTGTGATAGAGGCATGTTGAAACATGAGGGGAAGACACCGGGGAAGACACAGGGGAAGACTATATACACTATGAACCCTCACATAACCCCTATATACAGGATGAACCCCCGCACAACCCCTATATACAGTATGAGCCCCACCTTAGCCTTCCTATATTCAGTATGATCCCACACATAGCCACCCCATATTCAATATGAGCCCTCACATAGCCACCACATATTCAGTATGAGCCCTCACATAGCCACCCATTCATCAGGAATGGAGTTTTGTACCGCCGTCTTGATGAAATGTGTCCTGGTGTTAGATGTGGCAATATCATGAAGAGGCATGAGCAATGGGGAGAGAGGAGATGATGCTGGAGACTTCACTGCCCCCGAGGGGTCTTCACTTTTTCTATATTAGTCTTCTGGACTCTCGGTAAGAGTTGACTAGTTTGATGTCTATGTCCAGCTGTGAAGAGAGAGTTTCTATCCTTATCTTTTCTTCTCTTCTTTTTTTTTCCAAATACAAAGCATTTTATAGACTGATCAAAGCTCAGTGGATAACGTTACAGTGTGGAGCTGCGCGCCTATGAAACTGTGAGAATAGCACAAAATGGGAAAAAATGGGTTTGACTGGCAGCGAAACAAGGCTTTATTTCCCTCCGGTCAGACCTAATGTGACTTTATCTCTAGATCACAGTTATTAGGTGCAGGAGTCATCGGGGGGAAGTCTCCGTCCATTCTATAATTAGCATTGAAGAGCGGCTGCAAATGATGGCAGAGATTGGATTAGGTGCGGCCTCTCTCTGGCATATGGAGGGGTAATGCGGTTATCGGGGCCGGGGAGAGGTCTCCTGCGTTGAATCACTGCATTATAGAGTCTCGATTTAATTAACAAGTTCAATCATTCCTTCTGTTTTGGGCTTTGTGGCCGGTGAATGTTGCGTAAACACAACGATTTCATTTTTCCCAATGGTTTTGCGTAGTCGATATTGAGGATTCTTATGACCTTGTATCTCCTTTTGCACAATATGTAATTTTGCTAGTAAATGAACAAATCAGTCAAAAAAATCAATTATATCTACTAAAACTTATCTAAAAAAAGAGAAACTTTAAAAATTGTATAACCACTTTCCAATTTTAATATAATTCCAACCATTATCATTTCATGTCCCCTGACTCTCTAATCTCGTATTGATCAAAGATTACTTTAAGAAATAAGCAAATCAGTTTGAGGTCAATTTAATTCATCTTGAATTTTGCTAAATAAAAAATTTCAGATTTACCAAATTCAATGTGAATTGAAAAAATGTCGAATTCAGCAAAATGGAGGCTGATATTTTATTTGATTTGTGAAGGGCCAGAAAAATAGGTGAAACAAATGCTCACTTGTACCACCACCGCAACTTTCTGTCTGGTCTTTCTCATGGACCAGGTGTATGACGACTTCTTTGGCTTTTCCGGTATCTTTTTTTCGATGCCAGGGCTTCCGACGGTGAAAAAGCCTCTGTCACTGTGGATATCACCCAAAGTTCAGTTAGAGGCTTGCAATGTTGGTTGAGGCTTAGTCAGGGGCTTCTGACGACACTTGAGGCTTAGTCAGTGGCTCATACTGAAAATGCCAGAATAGCCAATAAGGACATTGCATGTGGGCAGCAAGAACAAGAGCTTGGCTGCACGGTATATTTTTTGCTGAAATGCACACGTGGAGTCTAAGAGGACATTGCACACGTGGTGCTGAAGAAAGTCGCATGAAGGACCAGACAGGGAGGTGTAAAAGCAAGTCTAGGTTTTTTTTTCTCCCTAATTATGCTCTGTGGTCTGGAGAGAATAATTGATATAAATTGAATTTCCGGGACAAATTTAAGCGGACTGTCAAAGTCAAATTTTATTTCTAAAGTATGTCAATAATTGCCGCCAAAAAGGCAAAAATGTACCTTTATTTGGCACAAGAGCACTGAACAGAGGCAGAATGGGTTACATATATACCAGGATAGGCCCAGGACAGGGGGACATATACTGTATACCTGGATGGGGCCAGGCTGGGGGACATATATACCAGGATGGGGGACATATATACTAGGATGGGCCCAGGATGGGGGACATATATACTAGGATGGGCCCAGGATGGGGGACATATATACCAGGATGGGCCCAGGATGGGGGACATATATACCAAGATGGGGGACATATATACCAGGATGGGCCCAGGATGGGGGACATATATACCAGGATGGGGGAAATATATACCAGGATGGCCCCCATGATGGGGGACAAATATACCAGGATGGGGGACATATATACCAGGATGAGCCCAGAATGGGGGACATATATACCAGGATGGGCTCAGGATGGGGGACATATATGCCAGGATGGGCCCAGGATGGGGGACATATATGCCAGGATGGGGGACATATATACCAGGATGAGCCCAGAATGGGGGACATATATACCAGGATGGGCTCAGGATGGGGGACATATATGCCAGGATGGGCCCAGGATGGGGGACATATATGCCAGGATGGGGGACATATATACCAGGAGGGGCCCAGGATGTGGGACATATATACCAGGATGGGCTCAGGATGTGGGACATATGTAACAGGATGTGGGACATATATACCAGGATGGGCCCAGGATGTGGTACATATGTAACAGGATGAGGGACATATATACTAGGATGGGCTCAGGATGTGGGACATATGTAACAGGATGGGTGACATATATACCAGGATGGGCCCAGGATGTGGGGCATATGTACAGGATAGGGGACATATATACCAGGATGGGCTCAGGATGGGGGACATATATACCAGGATGGTATCTTTCCGGAGGATATATGTGAATCTAATGAAAATGTAGAGTCACTGTGGGTGGAGATAAGGGGAGGGGGAAAAAATAATAAATTACTGATAGGGGTTTGTTATAAGTCTCCAAAAATAATGGAAGCAGCGGAAAATATCCTCGTAAAGCAAATAGATGAAGCAGCGACTCAAGGAGAAGTCATTATTATGGGGGACTTCAACTACCCTGAAATACATTGGGGAACAGAAACCTGTAGTTCAAGCAAAGGAAATAGGTTTTTGACAACTATGAGAGACAATTACCTTTCACAACTGGTTCAGGACCCAACAAGAAGGGGGGCACTGCTAGACCTAATATTAACCAATAGGCCAGACCGCATATCAAATATACAAGTTGGGGGTCACTTGGGTAATAGTGATCACAAAATAATACGTTTTCATGTAACCTTTAATAAGATGTGTACTAGAGGGGTTACAAGGACACTAAACTTCAGGAAGGCAAATTTCCAACGGTTGAGGGATGATCTGCAATAAACTGGGACGATATCCTGAGACATAAAACTACACAAAGCAAATGGGAGACATTTATTATCATCCTGAATAGGACCTGTGCACAATATATACCCTATGGGAATAAACATGCTAGAAATAGGAGGAAACCACTATGGCTAAATAGAGCTGTAAGGGGCGCAATAAGTGACAAAAAGAAAGCATTTAGAGAACTAAAGCAAGTAGGTAGTGATGAGGCATTAAATAAATATAGAAAATTAAATAAATGATGTAAAAACCAAATCAAGGCAGCAAAGATTGAGACAGAGAGACTCATTGCCAGAGAAAGTAAAAATAACCCCAAAATATTCTTTAACTACATAAATAGTAAAAAACTAAAAAATGATAGTGTTGGCCCCCTTAAAAATAGTCTGGGTGAAATGGTGGATGAGGATGAGGAAAAAGCCAATATGCTAAATGATTTTTTTTCAACCGTATTTACACAAGAAAATCGCATGACAGAAAACATGATCAGTAATAACAAAAATTCTCCATTAAATATCACTTGCTTAACCCAGCAGGAAGTACGGCGGCGTCTAAAAATCACTAAAGTTGACAAATCCCCGGGCCCGGACGGGATACACCCGCGAGTACTGCAGGAATTAAGTAACGTCATAGATAGACCATTATTTTTAATCTTTAAAGATTTCATAATAACAGGGTCGGTACCACACGACTGGCGTATAGCAAATGTGGTGCCAATATTCAAAAGGGGGACAAAAACCGAACTTGGAAATTATAGGCCGGTAAGCTTAACCTCTACTGTGGGTAAAATCCTGGAGGGTTTCCTAAGAGATGCTATACTAGAGTATCTGAAGAAGAAGAACCTCATGACCCAATATCAACATGGGTTTACGAGGGACCGTTCCTGTCAGACTAATCTGATCAGCTTTTATGAGGAGGCAAGTTCCGGACTGGACCAAGGAAATGCAGTGGATGTTGTGTATATGGACTTTTCAAAAGCTTTTGATACGGTTCCACACAAAAGGTTGATACATAAAATAAGAACAATGGGGATAGGGGAAAATATATGTATGTGGGTTAAGAACTGGCTCAGTGATAGGAAATAAAGGGTGGTTATTAATGGAAAACACTCAGACTGGGTCTCAGTTAACAGTGGGGTACCACAGGGGTCAGTATTGGGCCCGCTTCTTTTTAACACATTTATTAATGACCTTGTAGGGGGCATACAGAATAATATTTCAATATCTGCAGATGACACTAAACTCTGCAGGGTAATCAATACAGAGGAGGACAATTTTATATTACAGGAGGACCTATGTAAACTAGAAGCTTGGGCTGATAAATGGCAAATGAGCTTTAATGGGGATAAATGTAAGGTAATGCACTTGGGCAGAGGAAATAAAATGTATAATTATATGCTTAATTGTAAAACACTGGGCAAAACTGTAACTGAAAAAGACCTGGGTGTATTGGTGGACGACAAGCTCACGTTTGGTGGCCAGTGTCAGGCTGCTGCTGCAAAGGCAAATAAAATAATGGGATACATTAAAAGAGGCATAGATGCTGATGAGGAGAAGATAATTTACCTCTATACAAGTCACTAGTGCGACCACACTTAGAATACTGTGTACAGTTCTGGTCTCCGGTGTATAAGAAAGACATAGCTGAACTAGAGCGGGTGCAGAGAAGAGCGACCAAGGTTATTAGAGGACTGGGGGGTCTGCAATACCAAGACAGGTTATTATGACGCGCCCCCTGGGCCAGTGCTGTAGGGGATACCCGGAGCCGGATCTCGATGGGGGTAGTAGTCCTTGTGGCGGTGACCCGGTCCGTGCCCAGGGTGTCAAACTAAGTGGCAGTCTATGGCAGTAGATGTTAACTTGATTGTCGACTACGCCACCCGTTGAGTGCGGCTTTGAAGCCGCCGCTGCAGAGCAGTCCACTGAGGCCGGTGGTATATGTGCAGCAGTGATGGTATAACCCCCAACGGGAGGGGTATGGCCTCAGGGCAGCAGGTGTAGATGATGGGGGTTGTGCTGATGCAGAAAGAAGATTCAGAGTCAGGAGATGCAGTTCAGGGTTTTTACTTACTGGTGTTCTCTTGGTCACTCTGACCTTGAGTGACCACCCGAGCCGTGCTGCATCCACCAGGTCCTGCACTCGGCCAACCCCCAGGCAATTCCGGAGCGTGGTCCTGAGCTCCTTTCTGACTCTCCCTTCCTCTGGCCGTTCCCACCAGGGATCCACCTTTGGCCGGCTCCCTCGGGTCTCTTGGTGGTCAAGCCTCCTCTGGGCTCCCTGACCCTATACTTGGTGTGCCTTTCTGGTGGATTTGGTGAGGGTCATGGCAAATCTTGACCACGACCTCCGGTTCCTGGCTGAGGATAAGTGGCCTCCACCAGTTCGGGTTCCGGTACCCGTGTCCGCCAACCCTTCACCCTTTCTGGTCTGTTTCTGGGTTCTTGGGGTTCCCTCTGTCTTTCTCTCTGGGTCCTTCTTTCTCCTCTCTCCTCTGCAGGCTTAGCTCTGGAGCTGGGCCCAGCCGGAGCCACAGCTCCCTGTCAGCCCTCCTGGCTGAACTCCTCTGCTCTGCTCCTCAGGCTAAAAAGACCCTGTCCTAAGATGGTGCCCACCATATATACTCCCTCTATGTGTGAGCTCAGGTGACTAGCACCCAATGAGCTCCTAGCTTTATCCAGACTACTCCCCCTATCTGCCCCTACACTACTGGGATGTTCCACCCCCCTCCCACTCCAGCCAGGGACAGACGCTGTCGTACCTGCACATATACTGGTGGGAGTACCGTAGTTCTGTCCCCCGGAAATGGGATGTATGTAGTGCATGCAGCCTACTGAGCTCAGTCCCACACTCCATCCTTACCCGGGAGTGGAATACCACACCTCTGGCTTGAGGTGTAATACCCCTGTAGCAGCCGAATCCTCAGGGTGCTACATTCCCCCCTGGTAAATCACAGCACGTCCTCGGGCTGTAAAAGAATAAACATCCAAAAACATACAATTTTTTCAAAACATCATAAACATATAAAACATTATAAACATTATCCTTCAATCATCCCTTTATGGGAGGTACTTCTTACTTATAATGTTACCAGCATCAAATGTTACGGACACATCATATAATAATATTAACTCTTTCAGCATAATAAAACTTTTCCTATAAAACATTTTTGACCTCTGGCCACTTGTACAAATTGTGACCAGGGAAGTGCCACAGTCTCTTCAAGAAAAACACAGCTTTCCTATAAAACCAGTAGGGGGCGCCTTAGAAAGCGCAACTATATACAAGGGGAGGTATGGCCGCTCTCAGTCCTCGGCCAGTGGGGAAAAGGGATGGCTGCTCACAGTCCTCAGCCTGTGGGGAGATGGGACACACTGGAACAGTTCACACTTGTCCCAACGGGGAACATATTTAAATTAGCAGCATGGCAGATACCCTTACGGGTAACTATTTTACAGTTTCAGTTCACCTCTTAATGGTGACGATGCCCTCCTGCTCCTTCCTGAGGGTAGGCTTCAGACCCGTCCGGGTCCTCTTGACCTTCCTCACACCGCAACTCCTCTTCCGTCAGGCGATGTACATGAAGTGCATAGGGTCCTTTGGCACACTGGTGCCGGGTAAAGGTGACCTCATCACCCAGGTAAAGGTCACGACCTCTGTGTCCCTCCGGTAGGTGGGACTCGACATCTCTTCTGGTCACAAAGACGTCGCCGGGGGTGTGATGATCTCGAATGAAGCCCCAACCGTGCTGCAACTGGAATTTAATTACAGTCCCGGTGGCACGGGGACCGTGGGCTGCACGGGGGTTCCTCTTGGTCCGGCTCTTCTGTTCTGCACTTTTTATTTGCAGCCGCTGCTCGCGGACCCGCCTCTCTCTTCTTTCTCGGTCAAAGGCTTCCAACTGCTGGCGGCAGCACTCTGCACGCTCCGCTGCAGCCGCCCGGGTTTCTTGAGTGAACCCGATGAGGTCTCCTCCTGCGGGGTCCCACTTAAACTGCGCCTCCTCTAACGAGAGCAGGGTCATCTTGACGGGCGCCGGAGCCGGGATCAGGGGCTCATCCAGAGGTCTTTCTTTCCGGAGTCGGGGATGGTGGAACTCCGGTGGCCACACAAAGGGCTGCCCATCCGGGCATGTGTGCTGGGCAAATAGGTCTTCACCCAGGTGTGGCGCTGTGGACGTTGAGGGCGCTGTTGTGGTGGCGGCGCCCGGGTTCACCAGGCCTTGCGACCAGGCTTGGGGCACCCTGAATGTAAAGGGCACCGTGAAGACGGCGGCGCCCGGGGTTACTTGGCCCAGCGACCAGGCCGGTGGCGTCTCCTGCTTGGCCGCGCTCAGGGTTGAGGCGCGTGACGTCACAGGGGGCGTGGTCGCGGCTCCTGCCGCTTGAGGCCTAGCTTGGAGCGGTGACGATGCAGCAACGTGAGTGGTGAGTGGGGTCTCGGGCTCTGCGACGGGGAGTTGGGGCAGGCTTGCGACCATCGGGCACGGGATGTTGTCGTCCCCATTACCTGCTCCCTTTTCTTCAACTCCCTCCGCGGCGTCGTCTCCGGCCGTCGTCCCTCCTGCACCGTCCTCAGAGGCGGACATGCTCCTTGTTGTGGGTGGCGTGCTTCGCTGGCGGGTTCCAGCCTGCTGGGCCATCTCTCTGCTCCATGCGGCCAGTACGTCCCGCTGCACTCGGGCCATCCTCTGAGCCAAGCCCTCCAGTGCGGTCCGTGCATGCTCCCGATCTCTGGGGAGCTGCGCCAGGATCTCCACCAGGCCTTCTGGGGTTGTCGCTTGCAACAGGCTCCTGACCACTGGGTCGGTGCTGCCTGCCTCTCCCTCCATCTCCGGGTACGGCTCCTCCAGACTCCTCCAGGCTGCACCCATCTTCTCTCTTTTGTTCTGTCCCCGCCCCCATTGAGGGCGGTCCTGGGGCAACTTGGTGATTGTCAGTTCCAGGGGCCGACCCCCCACGCTGATGAACATCTCAATCATTGCAGTCTCTGCTGGTGGGGGCGGTCTTCGTTTTTGGCGCCATTCTTGGTCCTGGCCCATGATGGGAGGTCGTCTCTTACCACCCTCTGGCACGCCCATAATGGCGTCCGCTCTGCCAGGGCGGGAAATCTTCTCAGATGGCGGGAACCGCTTCCCAGTGGCGGGAAACACTGCAAATGGCGGGAAAAGACTGCAGATGACGGGCAAATGGCGGGAACCGATCCGAGATGGCGTCCGATGGCGGGGACCCTCCGGAACCGGCGGGAGACTTCTTTTTGAGGTAAATGCGAACTTTTCTTCAGGCACGCAGTACCCGATGGTTGCGGGCACGTGATCCTGCCGGCTACGCCAAAAGTTGACGCGCCCCCTGGGCCAGTGCTGTAGGGGATACCCGGAGCCGGATCTCGATGGGGGTAGTAGTCCTTGTGGCGGTGACCCGGTCTGTGCCCAGGGTGTCAAACTAAGTGGCAGTCTATGGCAGTAGATGTTAACTTGATTGTCGACTACGCCACCCGTTGAGTGCGGCTTTGAAGCCGCCGCTGCAGAGCAGTCCACTGAGGCCGGTGGTATATGTGCAGCAGTGATGGTATAACCCCCAACGGGAGGGGTATGGCCTCAGGGCAGCAGGTGTAGATGATGGGGGTTGTGCTGATGCAGAAAGAAGATTCAGAGTCAGGAGATGCAGTTCAGGGTTTTTACTTACTGGTGTTCTCTTGGTCACTCTGGCCTTGAGTGACCACCCGAGCCGTGCTGCGTCCACCAGGTCCTGGACTCGGCCAACCCCCAGGCAATTCCGGAGCGTGGTCCTGAGCTCCTTTCTGACTCTCCCTTCCTCTGGCCGTTCCCACCAGGGATCCACCTTTGGCCGGCTCCCTCGGGTCTCTTGGTGGTCAAGCCTCCTCTGGACTCCCTGACCCTATACTTGGTGTGCCTTTCTGGTGGATTTGGTGAGGGTCGTGGCAAATCTTGACCACGACCTCCGGTTCCTGGCTGAGGATAAGTGGCCTCCACCAGTTCGGGTTCCGGTACCCGTGTCCGCCAACCCTTCACCCTTTCTGGTCTGTTTCTGGGTTCTTGGGGTTCCCTCTGTCTTTCTCTCTGGGTCCTTCTTTCTCCTCTCTCCTCTGCAGGCTTAGCTCTGGAGCTGGGCCCAGCCGGAGCCACAGCTCCCTGTCAGCCCTCCTGGCTGAACTCCTCTGCTCTGCTCCTCAGGCTAAAAAGACCCTGTCCTAAGATGGTGCCCACCATATATACTCCCTCTATGTGTGAGCCCAGGTGACTAGCACCCAATGAGCTCCTAGCTTTATCCAGACTACTCCCCCTATCTGCCCCTACACTACTGGGATGTTCCACCCCCCTCCCACTCCAGCCAGGGACAGACGCTGTCGTACCTGCACATATACTGGTGGGAGTACCGTAGTTCTGTCCCCCGGAAATGGGATGTATGTAGTGCATGCAGCCTACTGAGCTCAGTCCCACACTCCATCCTTACCCGGGAGTGGAATACCACACCTCTGGCTTGAGGTGTAATACCCCTGTAGCAGCCGAATCCTCAGGGTGCTACAATTACACTTGGGGTTATTTACTGTGGAAAAACGAAGGCTTAGGGGGGATCTTATTACTATGTACAAGTATATGAGGGGACAGTACAAAGACCTTTCTACTGATCTTTTTACTCTGAGGCCAGAGACGGGGACAAGGGGGCATCTTCTACGTCTGGAGGAAAGAAGGTTTCATCATAATCACAGACGCGGATTCTTTACTGTAAGAGCAGTGAGACTATGGAGCTCTCTGCCGCATGATGTTGTAATGAGGGATTCACTACTAACATTTAAGAAGGGCATGGATGCCTTTCTTGAAAAGTATAATATTACAGGTTATATATACTAGATTCCTTGATAGGGCGTTGATCCAGGGAACTAGTCTGATTGTCGTATGGAGTCGGGAAGGAATTTTTTTCCCCAATGTGGAGCTTAGTGTTTGCCACATGTTTTTTTTTGCCTTTATCTGGATCAACATGTTAGTCTATGGGTTGAAGTAGATGGACTTAGTCTTCCTTTAACCTTAAAAACTATCTTACTATGTTACTATATATATACTAGAATGGGCCCAGGATTGGAGACATTGCTGCGTATTGTGGGTGGGGTGTCATTACTTATGTCCTTATAGGATTTAGAACACTACAAGGGCCCATATATCTGACCAACATGGGGGGGGGGGCAGGCCCAAATTTTGATCTGGGGCCTATCGGACTCTAGTTACACCACTGCCTGTGGTTCCCCAAACTCAGGGTAAAACTGTAATGTAGAAATTTAACACGTTTGGCCGCCACCCCATAACAGCAGCAGTGGCTGGTAAAGTAGGCAACAAGCTGTACACAATAAAAAAATTAAAAAAAAACAATAGCAGAAAAATCATGCAGGATAGAAAAAGTCAATTAATTGCAAATTTGCTTGGCTTAACACTTTCTGTTTGTCTTCACCTATTTCATAACATAAGACTAACCCTTTAAGGTGTGAGAGTGACCTTTGTTTATCCCAACCCAATTCTGCTGGTGAAGTTTTTCTCATCGAGTGAAATAAAGGTGAGGGAGATACCAAAAGTTTATTGTTTAATATCAGAGATAAATGATAAATCTCCAACCTCTATAACGAAATCAAACCCTTCCCAATCTCGATATATC
This sequence comes from Phyllobates terribilis, assembly GCF_046119375.1. Taxonomy (NCBI): domain Eukaryota; kingdom Metazoa; phylum Chordata; class Amphibia; order Anura; family Dendrobatidae; genus Phyllobates; species Phyllobates terribilis. The sequence goes on from NW_027362762.1 coordinate 6,128,051, forward strand.
CTCACTTTATACTGTCATTCAGCACGATAAGGGCTGCAAGGCGGAAACCCATTTTCTCCACAAATTCAGCCAAACACCACGTGAACAAATTTATTTTATTAAAGAAAGTATGCAGTTTATACTTACCCATAACTTTTTTGTTCACCAGTCGCAGTACTTCTCCCAGCAATAGGGCACAGCCATGGGGTCCAGGTTCACGCCCAGTTACACCAACCTCTACGTGGGCAGGTGGGAAGATTCTGCCATCTGCCCCGGGTGGCAGCTGCGTGCGAACCTGGTCCTCTGGCAACGGTTCATAGACGACATCTTCTTCATTTGGACGGGCGACCAAGACTCACTCAATCTGTTCCTAGAAGATATCAACAAAAATGATTTTCACCACGAATTCACTTCCAATACAAGCAAACAACAAATTAATCTTTTGGACCTCAATATATATATAAATCAATAAGGGTCACGCCCACACCAGGACCTATTCCAAAACGACGGATGCCCATAGCTTTATTCCAATCGATAGCTGCCACCTACCTAATTGGTTATTAAATATACCTCGCAGCCAATATATGAGACTGCACCGCAACTGCTCCCAACCACAAGACTGTGACCAGGAAGCTGGAAATCTGACTAAGAAAATTCCTAGAAAAAGGTTATCAGGCATCATTTTTGGGAACAGTTAAAAATCAGGTCCAAAAAATCCCTAGAAACACATTGTTGCGTGATAAAAAAAAGTATACAAATACTGATGTATCGAACCCTGTATCCAATGAAACCTTAGGAGACATCCCAATTATTGTAGAATTTAACTCGAATATAAACCTGCTACGTAAAATAGTGAAAAAACACTAAAGGACGACAAAATCCTTGGAAGCAAATTACCCCCACAATCCAAATTTATCTTCAGGAAAGTCAACAATTTGGGCAACCTTATTGCTCCAATCAGTTAGGAACCCACATATTCCAAAAACCATCTCTGCTCCATTTACTAAAAATCTCCATGGCTTTTACACTTGCAAAAAATGTAACCCTTGTAGATATTCGCTTACTAGCAAACAAAAAACTATTAAAACAGACCAAAATGAATATTCTATCACAGATTTCATCACATGTTCCTCACAAGGATGATATACTGCTTAAAATGCCCATGTGGCAAATATTACGTAGGTCATGTGGCGCCCCTGCTGGTTCAGTCGCCACAGAGGTACTGCATCTCACCCAGAGGAGTGGTATCTCACTCTCAGGTAAGGATAGAGTGCTACCTGGGACCCTAACACCTGCATCCAACACTACACCATTCCAGACCAGCAAACGGGGCAAGATGCACTTGGTCACTGCTGAGCCCTGTCCCTGGCTGGAAAGGGGAACCAAAAGAGAGGGAACCATGTAGTGGGTGTGGGTGGAGGAAGAAGTTCAGGGGAGCACTGAAAGAGCAGTATATAAAGAAGGCTGGAAAGATCTAGAAGGGGTTCTGTGGCGAGTTCTGCTCAGGGGAGCAAGAGGAGAGTCTCCTGTTCCAGTGCTTGGAGCAGGAGCTCAGTTGAGAGAGTGAGGAGAGAAGACAGGAGCAGTGGGAAAGGCTCCAGAGAGAGAAGGGATCCCAGGGGCACGGCGAGTGCGGGATGCCACCCGTGCGCCCGAATTCACACTGACTTGGAGGGATCAAGGCCGCAGTAGGGGACCGGCCCCAGACTAGTGGAGTACTTTAGGGCGCAGCTAGCAAACCGGAGGTTGCTGTATTTCATGTGCTGTAACCACATTCCACACACAATCGCCGAAAAGGTGGCCATATAGGACCAATGGGACAGACCGGACGTCGCCCGACAAGGCCCGCGGCCACTGGTTTGGGACACTGATTGTGAGGCGCAGGGCAGGAGGGCGAGCGCAGTGAGATGACCTGGAGAGGTACACAGAAAGGGGTCCCGTTCAGGTGCTTCCAAGATATCTGAGAGTTGGCTGGATAACTTCCCTGGAGGACACAGGACGACGTGGGTGGTTACAAACCGGTAACTGTAACTTGGAGAACTTAACAACTGTGAGTAAAGCCTGAAGACTGCACCCCACTGTGTCCTTGTCTAATTACTGCGTCACCAGCCCTGCACTACACAGTCCCTGCCGACAACATCTACCTCATCAAATCACCATATACTGCCCTGGAGCTTAGCTCTGCCCGTGGAGAGCTAAACCCACTCTGCTGCGTCACCATCTGCCCCAGTGGATCTGCACCGCAGAGGTGGCTCCATATAGCCGCATACCACAGGTGGTATCACGAACATTATCCCCAAATCTTTATTTCCCCAATTGACTGTTCTTTATTCAACCGCCGTTGGGCCATGGACCGGGTCACTGCCACCGTGACTACCCCAATACAGGACCGGTCCGGTTACCGAGTACCCCACGGCCCCAGGGGGCGCATCAGTCGCACACAACGCCCCATGAGCAAGCGCATTAATGAACACCTACGGAACAACAAAAATCTCTTTACAGGTCATCCTCTTTCTAAACATTTTTTAGAGGTACATGGGGGACACATACAAGGTACACAGGTAATAGAGATTCAGATTATACCAAAGCACTGGAGAAAAGGGGACTATATCAAAAGAATGTCCCCCACAGCTTGAATAGAGAGATTGAACTTTTTGCATTTCAACGACTAATTATTTCTATACCAGTATCCCCCATATAAAGGACCATTTACAGCAACAGGACCATCCCTGATGAAGGAAACCAAACGCCTCTGAAACGCGTAGGAATTTTGGCCATCCTGCTGTTCTCAGTCTGTCATGTGGTCATCATGTGACAGTGACATCACGCAGGTCCTGCAACGATAACGCGCCAGGATCACCCAGAGCACGAGTCACCGGCCGGGACTCGGCTCTACAACGTGCCACTGCAGCTGTACCAAGCACCCATCTCGTTACAGCCCAGGATCTACCACCCGACGAGGTATCCTCAACGAGGTAAGCCACCTACTGGCAGTTCACCAGCTGCAATCTGTGACCATCTGACGCGCCCCCAGGCCTCTGTGTAACGCTGGGGTTTGTAGTCTCCGTGGCGGCGACCCGGTCCCGTGGCTCAGGGTGGTCAAACCAGTGGCGGATCTATCTCTTTGGTTTTGTAATGCTTAAATCTCTGACTACGCCACCCGTGGATTGCAGTCACTGAGAACCGCTGCTGCGGGGCAGACCGCTGAGGCTGATGTGTGCGCAGCAGAGAGTAGTATAACTCCCCACAGGAGGAGTATAGCCTCAGGGTAGTGAGTGCAGATGATGGGGGTGATGGTGCACGGGAGCAACAGTAATGACTCAGAGTCCAGTGATGCAGTCCAGGGTCTTTACTCACAGTTTTACACTCCAAGCCACTTCTGCAGGTAATGGCCGCCCACGTCGTACTGTGCTCACCAGGTGAGGGGCTCGGCCAACTCCCAGGCACCTTTGGAATGCTTTTCAGGACCCCCTTAGTGTGTACTTTCTCTGGCCTGTCGTACCCCACAATTGACCACGTTTCTGTCCAGCTGCCTCGGGCCTTGGCGGGCAAACGTATGTTCCGTTTCCCTGGGTCCTATATGGTGCCTTCCTAACGGGTGTAGTGAGGGGCCGTGCATGTACAATGCCACGGCCTCCGGTTACTAGCTGAGGGTAGTTGCTCTCCTCCACTAGATGAGGGATCCGGTTCACTTTTCTTGACCTGACCCCCCTACTCTGGTAGCGGTGGGCGTGTGGTGGCGGCTGGCCGGTCCGCACCCCTGGGGTCCCTTCAGTCTTCTCCTAGAGCTTCCTCCGTTCTTCTCCCTTCCTTCGTTCTCCTCCAGGCCTAGGCCTTAAGACTCGGCCTGCCTGCGGAACAGAGCCCATGCTGAGCCTCTGCTCCCAGCCTCCTTCTCTCTGCTCTCTTCTCTTTCTACTTTCTCTCTTGACTCTAAGATGGTGCCCACCATATATACTCCTCTATACAGTGCACCCGGGATCTACTCTCCCCACCCACACACTACCGGGTTCCCCCTTTCTAGGTGTTCCCTCCCCCCCACTCCAGCCAGGGACAGGGGCGGTTGTGCTCACTCCTGGGAGCATTGTTGCCCTGTCCCCCAGAAATGTGGTGTAGTGCATGTGGGTGTTAGGGTCCTGAGCCACACTCCATCCTTACCTGGAAGTGAGATATCACACCTCTGGGTGAGATGCAATACCTCTGTAGCAACCGAACCCTCGGGGCGCTACATTCCCCCCTGGTAAATCACAGCACGTCCGCGGGCTGGAACAGAGCAAAAGACATGCAAAAAACATTTTTAAATGCAACCATATATATATATATATATAAAAAAAAAAAAAAAAACATTTCAACATTTTCTTTTTCCCTTTATGGGAGACAACTTTTCCGGTTACGTTCAGCATTATTAAACTTTACTTTCTAATAGGTATAAAATTTTCTTTTAAATATATAACTCTTGTATATAAAACATTTCTTCCAGTAGAAAACACAAACTATTCTCAGCAGCATTCTTGTGACGAAGTCTCTTTAGCAGGTCACAGTCTTTGCCGCGATCAAGTGTCCATGTCACCCAACAAGGTGCAATTTTTCTAAGTGCAACAAACACCTTCAAGTATTCTTTGAGGTAGGTGTGTATAAAACCAATTGAGGGCACTTTAAGAAGTGCAACTATTTACAAAATTTGGCTGCTCCCAGTCCTCAGCCGGATAGAAAAGGGGTTGGCTGCTCCCAGTCCTCAGCCGGATAACTCACAGACCCTTTTCGGGTAACCTCTGGTAAACTTATCAACTTTACAACAACCCCGAACCGGGTAAACTTTTTGTAATCCGCAATCGGCGTGTCACGGAACTTCTTCACCCTGGCGGGTAACTATGTACAGTTTCTGTTGCTCTTTAGTAGCAGTATCCTTGCGCCTCATCCTCTTCAGGCTCATCTGCATCCGGGTCCTCCGCATAGCAGGGTTCAGTGTACTGGTACTCTTCCACCCTCCGGACGTTAAGAGCGTACCACCCTCGCAGACCTCAGTGTCGGGTGTATGATACCCGATCCCCTGGAAACAGATCTCGTTTCGGGTGACTCGCCGGCAGATGACTCTCCACATCCCTCCTGTCAACATAGAGGTCTGTGTCAGTTGTCGGGTCCCGAATAAAACCCCACCCCTTCTCCTGGTGGAATTTGACCACGATCCCGGTAACTGTGGGACCGAGAGCAGCCTGGGGGTCTCGGCGGGTCCGGGTCTTTTCTGCCGCGCTCCGAGCCTGCAGCTGTTCTTGCCTCTGGCGCCGCGCCTGCTCCCCCTTCTCTAGCTGCTTTATTTCCCGGCGGCAGAACTCCCGCCTGCGAGCTGCGTCCGCCCGCGTTTCCTGTGAAAACCCCATCAGGTCCTCCCCGGTCTGGTCCCACTCTATCTGGACCTCTTCATCCAGGAGCTGGGGGATGATGACTGGCTGCTGAGAGGGCAGGAGCGGAGCAAGTGGGGCTTCGGCCCCTGCGGACAGGTCCCTCCAGTGGCAAGGGTGAACCCATCCGCGTGGCAGGGGGACTGGCTCTCCATCAGGCCCGGCGAGCTGACTGTATAGGTCGGCCCCTAAGGATGGTAGTGTTGGGACTGGGGGCGCTCGTTGTTGATAGGCGCCTGGGGGCATCAGGCCCTGCGACCGGGCCTGGAGCAGTCCGCTTCCGACCGCACCCGGGATCAAGGGGCACGGCGTGGGACGTGGTCCGGCGGCTGCGCTTGGGGCCTTGGGCCTAGGTGCAGGCGGCGGGAGCGCAGGAGGAGGTGCAGCGACTTCCGGGGCGACCAACTCCGCGACAGGGTCCAGGGGCAGGTCAGTGGCGTCCTGGCTGGTATCAGGGGCGTCCCCCTTACCTGCTCCCTTTGCAGCGCCGCTCTCAGCCTCCGGCGATTCTCCTCCATCCTCAGGGGCAGGCTCACTGTCGGGTGGTTGCAGCGCCTCTTGCTGCCGGGCCGCGACCCGCCGGCCCATCTCTTCTCTCCACCCCGCAATGGCCTCCCTCTGCGCCTGGACCATCCTCCGGTCCAAATCCTCCAATCCAGCCCGGAAGAATTCAGGGTCTTCTCCGGGGAGCTAGACCATCAGCTCCGTGAGGCTGCACGGAGCCGCTTCGGCCTGCAGTAGGCTACTGGCATGGGTACTGGGGCTGGTGCTGCTCGCCATCTCCGGGTGTGGTCTGCCAAGACTGATCCAAACCACACCCTGCCCCTCAGTTTTCTTTCCCTTCCGCCCCTGTTGGGGGTGGTCTCTGGGCAATCTGCTGACAATCACTCTCAGGGGCAGCCCCCCCACGTTGATGGACATCTCTATTGCCGCACTCATGACTGTTGGGGGTGCGCTCCGTCTTTGGCGCCATTCTGGGACCTGGCCCACGATGGGAGGTGGCTTCTTGTTGTCTTTTGACGTACACATAATGGCGTCTGTTCTTCTGGGGCGGGCGCCACATTCAATACAGTGAAACAGTCTCTAGGCACACAATACCCGATGATAACGGGTTAGTTTCGATCCTGCCGACTACGCCAAAGTTGACGCGACCCCTGGGCCGCGTGTGTGTGTGAATACCCGGAGCAGGGCCTCTGTGTAACGCTGGGGTTTGTAGTCTCGGTGGCGGCGACCCGTTCCCCTCGCTCAGGGTGGTCAAACCAGTGGCGGATCTGTCTCTTTGGTTTTGTAATGCTTAAATCTCCGACTACGCCACCCGTGGATTGCGGTCACTGAGAACCGCCGCTGCGGGGCAGACCGCTGAGGCTGATGTTATGTGCGCAGCAGAGGGTAGTATAACTCCCCACGGGAGGAGTATAGCCTCAGGGCAGTGAGTGCAGATGATGGGGGAGATGGTGCGTGGGAGCAACAGTAATGACTCAGAGTCCAGTGGTGCAGTCCAGGGTCTTTACTCACAGTTTTACACTCCAAGCCACTTCTGCAGGTAATGGCCGCCCACGTTGTGCTGTGCTCACCAGGTGAGGGGCTCGGCCAACTCCCAGGCACCTTTGGAATGCTTTTCAGGACCCCCTTCGTGTGTCCTTTCTCTGGCCTGTCGTACCCCACAATTGACCACGTTTCTGTCCAGCTGCCTCGGGCCTTGGCGGGCAAACGTATGTTCCGTTTCCCTGGGTCCTATGTGGTGCCTTCCTAACAGGTGTAGTGAGGGGCCGTGCATGTACAATGCCACGGCCTCCGGTTACTAGCTGAGGGTAGCTGCTCTCCTCCACTAGATGAGGGATTCGGTTCCCTTTTCTTGGCCTGACCCCCATACTCTGGTAGCGACGGGCGTGTGGTGGCGGCTGGCTGGTCCGCACCCCTGGGGTCCCTTCAGTCTTCTCCTAGAGCTTCCTCCGTTCTTCTCCCTTCCTTCGTTCTCCTCCAGGCCTAGGCCTTTAGACTCGACCTGCCTGCGGAGCAGAGCCCATGCTGAGCCTCTGCTCCCAGCCTCCTTCTCTCTCTGCTCTCTTCTCTTTCTACTTTCTTTCTTGACTCTAAGATCGTGCCCACCATATATACTCCTCTATACAGTGCACCTGGGATCTACTCTCCCCACCCACACACTACCGGGTTCCCCCTGAGCCACACTCCATCCTTACCTGAAAGTGAGATATCACACCTCTGGTTGAGATGCAATACCTCTGTAGCAACCGAACCCTCGGGGCGCTACACATCCACCACAGCAAAAGAAGGTAACACCTTCCGACATGAAAATAAGACTGTGCCTATAGACTCGCAATCTGCAATAAGGCTAACGCCACCTACTGTCTCCTAATCCACTAGGACTGTGGAACCGCAGCGCATCGCCCTGCTACATTTCAGGCACTACCAAGATCGTAGCATTGACCAGCCTCTTTCTATGTGAAGTGCACCGCACTAAATGTATATTGGGGACATCACCAAAAGCACATCTGTCCATTCACGGGACCAGATCTGGTTGCTTACCACACATACATCTATATTAACCCCAACATCTACTTACTGTTCAGTAGGTATCCTGTCTAGTTTTCATATCCACAGGACTAAATAAGATTAGATCACCAAATCTATAATTTATTTTCCTTCTCCATCCATGTTATTAAGGTGCCACAATTATCTCGCCTAACACTCTCTCCTTGTACTGACCTCCTACACACTCATAGGAGGTCTATGGACACTGTCCTGACAACCAGGTATGGTCATCTTTAACTACTAGGTCTACATCACCTAGATTATTTAGACCTTATCCTGGTCTTTCTCTTTTCTAGCATCCCCCCTCAGTGGGTTCACAACACCCTGCGGGACCGCTCTACTACATCCAGACCCTAGAAACCGGTCCAGGTATAAATACTGAATCCCAGATCTAATCATCTTGGAATACAGCTAAAAAAACTCTAATAACTTTACCTTATTCTTTTTTATTCAAGGAATGACCACTATCCCAACCATTTTGATATAGGGAAAATATATATTCTTGTACCGTGTTAGCCAGTAGATAGAAAAATATTTAGATTTGAGAGTCCTCAGTGGTTGATACCTTTTAATGGCTAACTGAAAAGATGGTAACAAATTGCAAGCTTTCGAGACTACTCAGGTCTCTTCATCAGGCATAGTGCTATGGCTGATGAAGAGACCTGAGTAGTCTCGAAAGCTTGCAATTTGTTACCATCTTTTCAGTTAGCCATTAAAAGGTATCAACCACTGAGGACTCTCAAATCTAAATATTTCACTATCCCAACCTAAACTCTTCAGCATTCCAGAGATATCAGAGATAAATGATGTGACGCTTCTGGAAAATACTGCACCTCCAGAAGAAGAAAACCTCCTACATCTGATATCATTTATCATAATCATTGTTATAAGAAGCTGCAGATCGTTTCTAACCTAATATACATTATCTACAAGCAGCTGATTGTCTCCACAGGAGACTCCAACCCTCATACAGAAGCCAGAAGCAACAGAAGACAGCGCCATCCAGCCCCGGCCCCTGCCCCCCATGACAGTGCCGAAAACAATGAACCTTTTCCGTTGTTCTAAAATCTCGATTCCCATCTTTTCAATGTGAACCCTTCTCACCATATCACAAATAGAAGCAAAGTCCATTATGAAGGCATCATTAAAAAGCAATCTCGGGGAAATTAATGCTCCTACCGGCTCTTCGTTGTGGATTTAATCTAGAGCAGAATCTAAATATAAACGTCTAACAAAAAAAATCTATTGTTTAGATCAGGGGTCTCAAACTCGGCTGGGTATATGGGCCGCACATGGAAAAAATTTGAATTTGGGGGGCCGCATTCTTTGTTCAATGTGACACCATTTTTTTTTGTATACACCTTTTGAACATTTTTTCCGTGTTTATTTTTTTATGGCTTGGGTCGTTATGGATGTGGTGATAATAAACGTGCACTTTTTTGTGTTTACTTTAGTTTACATATAAAACAGCATTTTTAGTGCACAATATTTTTTCATGCTTTATTTTTATTTTTTTGATTTTTACAATTTTGTTTCCCCCAATTGGCCACATTCAGTAATATTGTCTTACAATTAGCATCATATAGTAATAATGGCAAACATCCTGTGGCTATGTGCCCCATCCAGGTCCCCATCCTGTGGCTATGTGCCCCATCCAGGTCCCCATCCTGTGGCTATGTGCCCCATCCAGGTCCCCATCCTGTGGCTATGTGCCCCATCCAGGTCCCCATCCTGTGGCTATGTGCCCCATCCAGGTCCCCATCCTGTGGCTATGTGCCCCATCCAGGTCCCCATCCTGTGGCTATGTGCCCCATCCAGGTCCCCATCCTGTGGCTATGTGCCCCATCCAGGTCCCCATCCTGTGGCTATGTGCCCCATCCAGGTCCCCTCTTGTGGCTATGTGCCCCATCCAGGTCCCCATCCTGTGGCTATGTGCCCCATCCAGGTCCCCATCCTGTGGCTATGTGCCCCATCCAGGTCCCCATCCTGTGGCTATGTGCCCCATCCAGGTCCCCATCCTGTGGCTATGTGCCCCATCCAGGTCCCCTCTTGTGGCTATGTGCCCCATCCAGGTCCCCATCCTGTGGCTATGTGCCCCATCCAGGTCCACATCTTGTGGCTATGTGCCCCATCCAGGTCCCCTCTTGTGGCTATGTGCCCCATCCAGGTCCCCATCTTGTGGCTATGTGCCCCATCCAGGTCCCCATCTTGTGGCTATGTGCCCCATTCAGGTCCCCTCTTGTGGCTATGTGCCCCATTCAGGTCCCCTCTTGTGGCTATGTGCCCCATCCTGGTCCCCTCTTGTGGCTCTGTGCCCCCTGTTCTTCACACACATAAAATAGAAAAAAAAAAAAAAGATGATTCTCACCTGTCCTCCGTTCCCTCGGCGGCCTTCCTGCAGATGTGGCCCGCAGGCACCACAGAGTCCGACCCCTTGACGATCCCGACCTGGTCCAGGAGGAGCCGCCGACAGCAGCGCTGCATTGCCGCACAGAGACTGTTTCCCAGCACTGCATTTCCAATGCCAGCCGCCGGCCAATCAGAGGCCAGCAGCTGACATCTGCATATGGCAATGACGTCATACTCGCTGCGCCGACACGCAGATATCAGCTGCTGGCCTCTGATTGGCCGGCGGCTGGCATTGGAAATGCAGTGCTGGGAAACAGTCTCTGTGCGGCAATGCAGCGCTGCTGTCGGCGGCTCCTCCTGGACCAGGTCGGGATCGTCAAGGGGTCTGTGCCTGCGGGCCGCATAAAGCAGCCTCAGGGGCCGCATGCGGCCCGCGGGCCGCGTGTTTGAGACCCCTGGTTTAGATGAAGAGTCCACGATGGGAGCAGATATTCTCGGTTTTCCATTTTGTAAAGGTCATATGGTTTCTAATAGATTGAAAGCTTTCCTTTCAGTGAAGACCATTGAGGGTTGATAATGGACCGGGCTTTTTCGTTTCAGCAGAGTCGGTGATTATCCTTTCAGAAGTCTGACGTAGATTGTTCTTTCCAATGGATTAAACAATTTATTCTATTGGTGTTACTCTACACGAGAAAACGCCCCATAATAAAGATCAAAATAACCTCCTTCCCTTTGGTCCATGGACTGTTTTTTTTCTTATCAATGACTTGTTTAGACTCTCACAACGTATTCGAAAATGAGATGATGCCAACCATCAATGGGTTCCCCAATATCCCCACGGAAGCACCCAGGGGAGGGAAGAAAGAGCTTGTGATACCCTCTTTATATCTGCGACCTCCCACTGCTGTTCTTTCACATCTTGCAACAGAATTTCCACTTACCTTTGAGTGTCCTTTGTAAAAATCACCAGCTAGGTGGAAACACTGGTTGAACATCCACTCAAGAGCTCGTAAGTGGGTGCAGTCAATGACACAATGTCTCATGCACTTTGTAAAACTGTACGATGTAACTCGTATGGGGGCATCTAATATAAAGAACAGATTTTCCAAATTCCCTGAGCGAGGCATTGTTTTTTCAGCTACATATATGGTATCCAATAGAAATGAACATTTTTTTCACTATTCTACCACTGTCCATTATTGATTTCTCCATCCGTACTTTGTCCATTTAGCTAATGTTAAATCCCGCATGAATAAGACAATGTAGACGACTCAGGAACCTGTCTGAGAGATAAAGAGATGTTTTAAACCGGGCTTAAAGACCGTGGCTGGAAATGTGCACATGTGGCCAAATCTATATCGATGGTGTTAAGAGTTTTACAAGTATACGACATCAGTGCCTTCACTTGTCTAGAAAAATAAACTGAGATTCATGATGGTGTGGAGACACGAAAAGATACTATCACTATTGTTGGGTCGTCATTATCTATGTTACACTGTGAGAGAAGAGTAAAAACTATTTTTTTGTATGGTTTTTACCAGTTCAGTTCATATGGAGAAAATGCAAGAGATCAGGGCTGGCGGAAGATAAAAAAAAAACAAGATGAAGAACACAGGCCAAGTTAATAACCAGAATCAAACATTGATAGTATGCTTGAATAATAATAGGAACAGTAGCAACCTTCTTGCTTTGACAAGGAAATGTTGAGGGTAACGTCCATTATGAGCCGGGACCAGCAGAGTATTGGCTGGGGGAGGATATCCTGGGCATGTACTTGCCCTTTGACACAGTCACTAAACCATATCAGACAGATGTCTGTCCAGCCTCTGAAGACTTCCATTGAAGGAGAACTCACCACCTCTCGTGGCCGCCTGTTCCACTCATTGATCACCTCACTGTCAAAAAGTGTCTTCTAATCTCTAATCTGTATCTTCTCCCTTACAGTTTTATTCCATTGCTTCTCGTGTTTCCATGTGCAAATGAGAATAAAGCTGATCCCTCTACAATGTGACAGCCCTTCAGATATTTGTAGACAGCTATTAAGTCTCCTCTCAGTCTTCTTTTTTGCAACATTCCCAGGGGAGGAAGCAGGACTCACAGACTTTCTATATGATTAGTCAGGAGAACAAAGACTCACAGGAGTGTGGGAGAAGTCAGGGGAACAAACTCTCTCTAACAAAAACTGGGATAAAAACTATGAGCAAATACCCTGCAGTAAGAAAATAAATAGGTTTTCTCTATCGGCATAGGGAGCAAGCAAGACTCACAGGCTTTCTCTATGAGTGGGCATGGCAAGCAAGACTCACAGGCTTTCTCTATGAGTGGGCATGGCAAGCAAGACTCACAGGCTTTTTCTATGAGTGGGCATGGCAAGCAAGACTCACAGGCTTTTGGTATGTGTAGGAGAAGCAGAACTCACAGACTTTCTCTATACAAGTGGGGGGAAACAGGACTCACAGGCTTTCTCTATGAGTGGGCATGGCAAACAGGTCTCAGGCTTTCTCTATAGAAGTGGGGAGGAGAAGGACTCACAGGCTTTCTCTATGAGTGGGCATGGCAAACAGGTCTCACAGGCTTTCTCTATAGAAGTGGGGAGGAGAAGGACTCACAGGCTTTCTCTATGAGTGGGCATGGAAAGCAGGTCTCACAGGCTTTCTCTATAGAAGTGGGGAGGAGAAGGACTCACAGGCTTTCTCTATGAGTGGGCATGGAAAGCAGGTCTCACAGGCTTTCTCTATAGAAGTGTGGGGGGAGAAGGACTCACAGGCTTTCTCTATAAGTGAGCATGGCAAGCAGGTCTCACAGGCTTTCTCTATAGAAGTGGGGGGGGAGGACTCAAAGGCTTTCTCTATGAGTGGGCATGGCAAGCAGGACTCAGGCTTTTAGTATTTGTGGGAAAAGCAAGCTTTCTGAATGAATAGTCAGGAGAAGCAGGACTTACAGGCTTTCTGAATGAATAGTCAGGAGAAGTAGGACTCACAGGCTTTCTCCATGAATGGGTGGGAGAAGCAGGACTCACAGGCTTTCTCCATGAATGGGTGAGAGAAGCAGAGCTCACAGGCCTTCTCTATAGAAGTGTGGGGGGAGAAGGACTCACAGGCTTTCTCTAGGTGAGGAAGGAGGACCTGCAGGAGGACGCTGGTTTGTCAAGTGAAATGATTTTTAAGCCAGCTTAAAAAATCCTCGTTCTCGGCAGCACCTTGATCTGTGTAAATGTGTGCTGCTGAGAACAATGTCAGCCTTGTGTACAGAATGATCTATAATTGAGCTATTAGATCCTTCTGTGTGCATGGGATGTGCGGTCGGCTTGTCTAATCGGGCTTTTAAATGACCACCAATGGGCAAATATGGAGCTGACTGATTGTTGTTTAATGGTCACAGACCATGCAGTGTGAACACACTCTTAGCCGTCACATGCTGCAGAAATGACCTCTTTTAGATGAATGGAACGGATCCATCAATGGTTGTAGTTTCCATGAGTTATCTTCTGAGTGAGAACTTATGATGATGAGCGCGGTACCCGCCTATCCCCTATATCTGACACCAAGCATTAATAACCCACTAACGAATCCTCATCCACAGCTCCAGTATTGATTCCACCCGCGGCTCAGCTCTGTGACTGACGTCTCCGTGATTTTGGAGGATTTCCAGTTGGTCTTTGCCGACAGAACTTGTGAATTATTCAGTTGGTTCTTTCTGTACGGTTTCTTTCCCTGACTTTTCTGAAGCTCATTGTTTGTTTCTTCCTCCTAAAGCTGCTGTTCAGTACATTCCCTCACTGGGGGGCTACAGCCGGGCTGGATGTACAGATTTATGCCTGACCTCCCCTAGCACAGACTGTGAAATCTCAAGGTGACGTAGAGGTCGAAAAGTAGTAGGAAGAACTTCACAGAAAGTGCAGGTGTCTACAGGGCTGGCACCACAGCTGCGGGGCGCCCGGGGGCACTCTCTGCCATAATGGATTATTTACTCTATGAGCACAGGTGGCGCACAAGGCAGAGGAGCGGCGCACAAGGCAGCGGAGCGGCGCGGTGCACAAACATGCTGGATAATCATTACTTATAGTGCTGGAAAGTCCCGGACTTCACATACCGTGATATTGATATCTGCACAATAAAGGGATAAAAGAGATAAACAATACATTATTGTGGCGAAAGGTGAATTGTGATAACTGACCGCACGCACGGCCTTATAAATTCTGACCACATTTTTTCTACATATTTTGTCAGCGATAAAGTGTTCACATAACAACAAAGACAATCAGAACTATTCATGGACTTCATGGAAGAATAAAAAGCCTTTAATGAAATGTTTTGCATTGATGATATTGATAAGCTTCCCATGGAATTGCAGGCTTGACCACATGGTGCGCTGATTTACACATAAAGTTGTGTGGTTCCATAAATGTATCTCTGTAAGTAGGAAGCTCCCCCTAGTGGTGGCCACACTCAATAACTTATCATGTATAACTGAATACAGGGAGCTCCCCCTAGTGGTGGCCACACTCAATAACTTATCATGTATAACTGAATACAGGGAGCTCCCCCTAGTGGTGGCCACAGTCAATAACTTATCATGTATAACTGAATACAGGGAGCTCCCCCTAGTGGTGGCCACACTTAATAACTTATTATGTATAACTGAATACAGGGAACTCCCCCTAGTGGTGGCCATAGTCAATAACTTATCATGTATAACTGAATACAGGGAGCTCCCCCTAGAGGTGGCCACAGTCAATAACTTATCATATATAACTGAATACAGGGAGCTCCCCCTAGTGGTGGAGACAGTCAATAACTTATCATGTATAACTGAATACAAGGAGCCCCCCCTAGTGGTGGCCACAGTCAATAATTTATCATGTATAACTGAATACAGGGAGCTCCCCCTAGTGGTGGCCACACTCAATAACTTATCATGTATCTCTGTATACAGGGAGCTCCCCCTAGAGATGGCCACAGTCAATTACTTATCATGTATCTCTGCATACAGGGAGCTCCCCCTAGTGGTGGCTGCAGACAGAATCTTATCATGAATCTCTCTATATAGGTAGCTCCCCCTAGTGGTGGTGGCAGACAGGATCTTATCATGTATCTCTGTATACAAGGAGCTCCCCCTAGTAGTGGCTGCAGACAGGATCTTATCATGTATCTCTGTATACAGGGAGCTCCCACTAGTGGTGGCTACAGACAGGATCTTATCATGTATCTCTGTATACAGGGAACTCCCCCTAGTGGTGGCTGCAGACAGAACCTTATCATGTATCTCTGTATACAGGGAACTCCCCCTAGTGGTGGCTGCAGACAGAACCTTATCATGTATCTCTGTGTGGCTCCCTAGCAAATGGGTCCCGGGGAGGATGCAGACGGAGCGGAGTACGCCACCTGTCCTCGTCTACCTGATCTATTCAGAGGGATTCTGGCTGCAAGAGGGGTACCGGCCCCCGACACCCGACCTCGTACTCTACGTCCAGGACGGGAAAGCCTGGTTAGGCCCTGAGGATCCTGCTGGGCTTCGGATGGAGAGGAATTGCCACCCGTGCCCTAGTCCTGAGAGGAGCTCAGAGAGAGACCCGGCCTATCTACACACCCACAGACGGGAAAGGGTCAAGTCTGTAGTGCAGGAACACTCTGGTGTAGGGTCGCTACCGAACACTGGACTTCCTCGGAGGTAGTCGGACCCCCGTCCCTGGTGGCCGCAGGACTCCGCGAGGAGCAGGGAGTCGCCTTCCCGCTAACATCTCTGAGTGAGTAAAGCCTTGGAAGTTCACCCCTATGGCCTCCGGACTGTTCATTATGCGCCATACCACGCGACGCGGTGCCCGTACTCCCCGCACTACTACTCCCTTCATCCTGCCTTGCCTGCCCTGAGGCCTTGCTCCGCCTGTGAGGAGCAGTGAGAACGTTTGGCCGCCATGACACCGGGCCTCAGCGGACTGCTAGCGGCGCTGGTGACCCTTCACCAGACACCACAGGTGGCGTAGTCGTTAATCAGCCACTCAAGCCGGACAAGCCCACACCATCTCTCCATCTCTTTCTAATGTGACGGCCCTGAACACGGGTCGGGCCCGGGCCACGGCTGCATCCCATCTCTTCATCACAGGGCCCGACACCGAGTCCCCCAACACCCAGGGTAAAACATGGGCTTTTCGAGTAGAGGCGTCACATGTGCATAGAGGGAGATCCTTCTAGTGGAGACTGCAGACTGATCTTTATCCTGTATCGCTGTATACAGGGAGCTCCCCCTAGTGGTGGCTGCAGACAGAATCTTATCATGCATCAATGTATACAGGGAGCCCCCCCTAGTGGTGGCTGCAGACAGGATCTTATCATGTATCTCTGTATACAGGGAGCTCCCCCTAGTGGTGGCTGCAGACAGGATCTTATCATGTATCTCTGTATACAGGGAGCTCCCCCTAGTGGTGGCTGCAGACAGAATCTTATCATGTATCTCTGTATACAGGGAGCTCCCCCTAGTGGTGGCTGCAGACAGAATCTTATCATGTATCTCTGTATACAGGGAGCTCCCCCTAGTGGTGGCTGCAGACAGGATCTTATCATGTATCTCTGTATACAGGGAGCTCCCCCTAGTGGTGGCTGCAGACAGAATCTTATCATGTATCTCTGTATACAGGGAGCTCCCCCTAGTGGTGACTACAGAAATAATCTCATCATGTATCTGTGTGTGGCGCCCCTGAGGGTTCGACCGCCACAGGAATGCTGCACTTCTCCAATGGAGTGTGGTGTTCCTCCTCTGAGGTAAGGCCAGTGTGATGTTTGTGACCTAACCTTTTGCATCCAACACCACACTTCTCCACCAGAGGGAGCTAGTATGCACTAGGTGCTGCTCCCCTGGTTACAGGGAGACTGGGGAACACAAAGTGGTAGGAACCAGTTACTTTGTGTGGGTGGAGGAACAACTAGTTGGTGACACTTCAAATCTCATATTTAATAGAATGTCATCTTTGATCTTGGTCTCTTTTCTGTCGGTCCTTCTGCTAATTCTTCATAGTGATTAGTTGGCCGTGCTGTGCGGTCAAAATACTGTGTGTAATGTGACCTCCCTCCGGGAGTGCAGATCCTGTGTGGGCCTGCACCGGCAAGGGACACAGCCCTCGTACCCTGATCTTGGGACGAGAGGGAGGTTGCAGACGTAGGAATGTCTCAACCCGGCCAAGGACCAGGATCAAGAAGGCCCCGGAGCTTTAGAGTGTGGCTCCCTAGCAAATGGGTCCCGGGGAGGATGCAGACGGAGCGGAGTACGCCACCTGTCCTCGTCTACCTGATCTATTCAGAGGGATTCTGGCTGCAAGAGGGGTACCGGCCCCCGACACCCGACCTCGTACTCTACGTCCAGGACGGGAAAGCCTGGTTAGGCCCTGAGGATCCTGCTGGGCTTCGGATGGAGAGGAATTGCCACCCGTGCCCTAGTCCTGAGAGGAGCTCAGAGAGAGACCCGGCCTATCTACACACCCACAGACGGGAAAGGGTCAAGTCTGTAGTGCAGGAACACTCTGGTGTAGGGTCGCTACCGAACACTGGACTTCCTCGGAGGTAGTCGGACCCCCGTCCCTGGTGGCCGCAGGACTCCGCGAGGAGCAGGGAGTCGCCTTCCCGCTAACATCTCTGAGTGAGTAAAGCCTTGGAAGTTCACCCCTATGGCCTCCGGACTGTTCATTATGCGCCATACCACGCGACGCGGTGCCCGTACTCCCCGCACTACTACTCCCTTCATCCTGCCTTGCCTGCCCTGAGGCCTTGCTCCGCCTGTGAGGAGCAGTGAGAACGTTTGGCCGCCATGACACCGGGCCTCAGCGGACTGCTAGCGGCGCTGGTGACCCTTCACCAGACACCACAGGTGGCGTAGTCGTTAATCAGCCACTCAAGCCGGACAAGCCCACACCATCTCTCCATCTCTTTCTAATGTGACGGCCCTGAACACGGGTCGGGCCCGGGCCACGGCTGCATCCCATCTCTTCATCACAGGGCCCGACACCGAGTCCCCCAACACCCAGGGTAAAACATGGGCTTTTCGAGTAGAGGCGTCACATGTGCATAGAGGGAGATCCTTCTAGTGGAGACTGCAGACTGATCTTTATCCTGTATCGCTGTATACAGGGAGCTCCCCCTAGTGGTGGCTGCAGACAGAATCTTATCATGCATCAATGTATACAGGGAGCCCCCCCTAGTGGTGGCTGCAGACAGGATCTTATCATGTATCTCTGTATACAGGGAGCTCCCCCTAGTGGTGGCTGCAGACAGGATCTTATCATGTATCTCTGTATACAGGGAGCTCCCCCTAGTGGTGGCTGCAGACAGAATCTTATCATGTATCTCTGTATACAGGGAGCTCCCCCTAGTGGTGGCTGCAGACAGAATCTTATCATGTATCTCTGTATACAGGGAGCTCCCCCTAGTGGTGGCTGCAGACAGGATCTTATCATGTATCTCTGTATACAGGGAGCTCCCCCTAGTGGTGGCTGCAGACAGAATCTTATCATGTATCTCTGTATACAGGGAGCTCCCCCTAGTGGTGACTACAGAAATAATCTCATCATGTATCTGTGTGTGGCGCCCCTGAGGGTTCGACCGCCACAGGAATGCTGCACTTCTCCAATGGAGTGTGGTGTTCCTCCTCTGAGGTAAGGCCAGTGTGATGTTTGTGACCTAACCTTTTGCATCCAACACCACACTTCTCCACCAGAGGGAGCTAGTATGCACTAGGTGCTGCTCCCCTGGTTACAGGGAGACTGGGGAACACAAAGTGGTAGGAACCAGTTACTTTGTGTGGGTGGAGGAACAACTAGTTGGTGACACTTCAAATCTCATATTTAATAGAATGTCATCTTTGATCTTGGTCTCTTTTCTGTCGGTCCTTCTGCTAATTCTTCATAGTGATTAGTTGGCCGTGCTGTGCGGTCAAAATACTGTGTGTAATGTGACCTCCCTCCGGGAGTGCAGATCCTTTGTGGGCCTGCACCGGCAAGGGACACAGCCCTCGTACCCTGATCTTGGGACGAGAGGGAGGTTGCAGACGTAGGAATGTCTCAACCCGGCCAAGGACCAGGATCAAGAAGGCCCGGGAGCTTTAGAGTGTGGCTCCCTAGCAAATGGGTCCCGGGGAGGATGCAGACGGAGCGGAGTACGCCACCTGTCCTCGTCTACCTGATCTATTCAGAGGGATTTTGGCTGCAAGAGGGGTACCGGCCCCCGACACCCGACCTCGTACTCTACGTCCAGGACGGGAAAGCCCGGTTAGGCCCTGAGGATCCTGCTGGGCTTCGGATGGAGAGGAATTGCCACCCGAGCCTTACACCTGAGAGGAGCTCAGAGGGAGACCCGGCCTATCTACACACCCACAGACGGGAAAGGGTCAAGTCTGTAGTGCAGGAACACTCTGGTGTAGGGTCGCTACCGAACACTGGACTTCCTCGGAGGTAGTCGGACCCCCGTCCCTGGTGGCCGCAGGACTCCGCGAGGAGCAGGGAGTCGCCTTCCCGCTAACATCTCTGAGTGAGTAAAGCCTTGGAAGTTCACCCCTATGGCCTCCGGACTGTTCATTATGCGCCATACCACGCGACGCGGTGCCCGTACTCCCCGCACTACTACTCCCTTCATCCTGCCTTGCCTGCCCTGGGGCCTTGCTCCGCCTGTGGGGAGCAGTGAGAACGTTTGGCCGCCATGACACCGGGCCTCAGCGGACTGCTAGCGGCGCTGGTGGCCCTTCACCAGACACCACAGGTGGCGTAGTCGTTAATCAGCCACTCAAGCCGGACAAGCCCACACCATCTCTTTCTAATGTGACGGCCCTGAACACGGGTCGGGCCCGGGCCACGGCTGCATCCCATCTCTTCATCACAGGGCCCGACACCGAGTCCCCCAACACCCAGGGTAAAACATGGGCTTTTCGAGTAGAGGCGTCACATGTGCATAGAGGGAGATCCTTCTAGTGGAGACTGCAGACTGATCTTTATCCTGTATCGCTGTATACAGGGAGCTCCCCCTAGTGGTGGCTGCAGACAGAATCTTATCATGCATCAATGTATACAGGGAGCCCCCCCTAGTAGTGGCTGCAGACAGGATCTTATCATGTATCTCTGTATACAGGGAGCTCCCCCTAGTGGTGGCTGCAGACAGAATCTTATCATGTATCTCTGTATACAGGGAGCTCCCCCTAGTGGTGGCTGCAGACAGAATCTTATCATGCATCAATGCATACAGGGAGCTCCCCCTAGTGGTGGCTGCAGACAGAATCTTATCATGTATCTCTGTATACAGGGAGCTCCCCCTAGTGGTGGCTGCAGACAGAATCTTATCATGTATCTCTGTATACAGGGAGCCCCCCCTAGTGGTGGCTGCAGACAGGATCTTATCTTGTATCTCTGTATACAGGGAGCTCCCCCTAGTGGTGGCTGCAGACAGAATCTTATCATGTATCTCTGTATACAGGGAGCTCCCCCTAGTGGTGGCTGCAGACAGAATCTTATCATGTATCTCTGTATACAGGGAGCTCCCCCTAGTGGTGGCTGCAGACAGTATCTTATCATGTATCTCTGTATACAGGGAGCTCTTCCTAGTGGTGGCTGCAGACAGAATCTTCTCATATATCTCTGTATACAGGGAGCTCCCCCTAGTGGTGCCTGCAGATAGAATCTTACATATGAAGAAAAAGAGAACCACCGAATGATATGTCCAATGAGGCAAAGGATTAAATAAATCACTTTTATTATTGTAAAGGTAACAAGTGGCACTACATGCAAAAGGAAAGCCGCATTGTAGAGTCCAAATATAAACAAAAATCACTGTGTAGAATTTACATGATGAGCTGCATTATACAATACATGATAGTAATGCAACAGGTACAAATATCAAACTGTATTGCTGAGAATCTATTTCACGTATGGTAACAATCTCCTGAGAATCCAGGATAGAAAGCAGGTGTATGGCCAATCAGTATATGTAAGGGTACTATGTGCACCATAATTATGGCCATATCTATGTCAGATACATCTGGACTGCCAATACTAAAAATAAGGGCAGCAACATACAGTCAATCAGAAAATGAATCGCATACCTGTGTCTACAGCAGCTAATGTGAGTGGCACCACGCGGCAAACCCCGACGCGCGTTTCGGACAACACGTCCTTCGTCAGTGGGTACCATCCATATGAACCACCGTGTATATAAAGGGTAATGTGACCAATGAAAGCCATGGCATAACTAATTAGTGTGACCCTTAATTGGAATCACGTAGGAACATGTGCGCCCAAGGGAAATTAATGATCTGTCCCTCTTGAAGACACTACCAAGACATTTCAAGCAGTTCCATGGATGTGATGCTTCACTGCTCAAAGTCATTGGTATTGATATGATCGCATCAAATATTAGAGGGGGAAAAATTAGTAAGTCGCTGGCCCAGGTTGAAACACGCTGGATCTGGACACTAAAAACAGTGTGTCCGCACGGGTTAAACGAAAACATCAGTTATGTCCCATTCCTGTAATCCACATAGTCCTTGAACCAATGTCGTGTTCATGTTTTTATTACATTGTTTTTATTTGGTTTTAATTCTCTTCTTATATTTCCTTATAGTGTACTAGTGATGTGATCTTTGTTGTCATCGCCAGACTGGGGTTTCATGTCTCGTGGTGGATCTGGGATTGAAGACTGAATACTGCCACAGCGTTCTATTTGCTTTTTCTTTTCCGTTTCCTCTCCTTTTCATGGTTTTTTGTTTTCTCCGGTTACCTCGTTCCCTTCCCTCTTCCCTCTCCTTTTCCCTCCCCTTCCTTCCCTCCCCCCCCTTCCTCCCTCCTCCCTTCCCACCTTCCTTCCCTCTCTCTCCCCCCCTTCCCTCCCCTTCCCCCTTTCCCCCTCCCCCCTCCCCCCCCCTTTTTTCCCCCCTTCCCTCCCCCTCCCCCCCCCCTCCTCCCCACCCCCTCCTTTTCTTCCCTCCTCTTCTTTTTCTTGTCTTTTGGTTTCAACATGCATTACAATGATATATTTCTGTCATTCTTTATGCAATTTTTTTGCAAAACATGACTTATTGTCATAGTGTAAAGATGTGTAACATGCCTTAATCTTTTATGATCTTAGCATATGATATGCATTTATTTACTATTATATTTATATATTATATTTATATATTTATTCCTATGGTTTATATATTTTATCTTCACGTTGCACTGTCACGTATTATTCCACTTTGTTGTGTGGTCTTTTGTTTTATTCATATTGATACACTTAATATAGACGTGTATGATGTTGACTATTTACACCATTGTATACTATTGCAGACAATTATTTGTTTATTCATATACTTTTCTCCTGCAATAGCAGGTTACGACGCTGCAGGATTAGGTGTATTAGGCATACTTGTGATTTGTTGATTTATCTGGTTCTTTCCTTCCTTCTAGTTTCCCTCCCCCCCCCTTTCCTCCTCTTATTCTTTTTCTTCCACACCATCCTGAGTTATCATTGATGCACACACACACGTACCGCAACTCATTTTTTCACCAGTATTGCACGGTTTTATTTTTTCACCATTTATCCACTTCTCTTTATTAACCTTTTTAAACACTTTGATATATTCCATTTGATATTACTTGGTCAATGATACTCTTATTTACTTATTTACACCTATTTATCATTTTTTCCATCTTCTTCGTTTATCTCTATACTTACATATGTACAGTCATGGCCAAAAGTTTTGAGAATGACACCAAAATTATATTTTCACATGATCTGCTGGCCTCTAGTTATTATTAGTGTTTGTCTGATGTTTATATCACATACATATATCACATATCACATAATTGCAATCATATTATGAGGACCAATAGGTTATATTGACAGTTAGAATGAGTTAATGCAGCAAGTCAATATTTGCAGTGTTGCCCCTTCTTCTTCAAGACCTCTGTAATTCTCCCCGGCATGCTCTCGATCAACTTTTGGACCAAATCCTGACTGATAGCAGTCCATTCTGGCATAATCAATGCTTGCATTTTGCCAGAATTTGTTGGTTTTTGTTTGTCCACCCATCTCTTGATGATTGACCACAAGTTCTCAATGGGATTAAGATCTGGGGAGTTTCCAGGCCATGGACCCAAAATCTTTATGTTTTGTTCCATGAGCCATTTAGTTATCACCTTTGCTTTATGGCAAGGTGCTCCATCATGCTGGAAAAGGCATTGCTGGGCGCCAAACTGCTCTTGGACGGTTGGGAGAAGTTGCTCTTGGAGGACATTCTGGTACCATTCTTTATTCATGGCTGTGTTTTTAGGCATGACTGTGAGTGAGCCGATTCCCTTGGCTGAGAAGCAACCCCACACATGAATGGTTTCAGGATGCTTTACAGTTGGCATGAGACAAGACTGGTGGTAGCGCTCACCTCTTCTTCTCCGAATAAGCTGTTTTCCAGATGTCCCAAACAATCGAAAAGGGGATTCATCAGAGAAAATGACTTTGCCCCAGTCCTCAGCAGTCCACTCCCTGTACCTTTTGCAGAATATCAGTCGGTCCCTGATGTTTTTTCTGGAGAGAAGTGGCTTCTTTGCTGCTCTCCTTGAAACCAGCCCTTGCTCAAAGAGTCTCCGCCTCACTGTGCGTGCAGAAGCACTCACACCAGCCTGCTGCCATTCCTGAGCAAGCTCGGCACTGCTGGTAGTCCCATCCCGCAGCTGAAACAGTTTTAAGATATGGTCCTGGCGCTTGCTTGTCTTTCTTGGGCGCCCTGGAGCCTTTTTGACAACAATGGAAGCTCTCTCCTTGAAGTTCTTGATGATGCGATAGATTGTTGACTGAGGTGCAATCTCTGTAGCTGCGATACTCTTCCCTGTTAGGCCATTTTTGTGCAGTGCAATGATGGCTGCACGTGTTTCTTTAGAGATAACCATGGTTAACTGAAGAGAAACAATGATACCAAGAACCAGCCTCCTTTTAAAGTGTCCAGTGATGTCATTCTTACTTAATCATGACTGATTGATCGCCAGCCCTGTCCTCATCAACACCCACACCTGTGTTAATGGATCAATCACTAAAACGATGTTATCTGCTCCTTTTAAGGCAGGACTGCAATGATGTTGAAATGTGTTTTGGGGGTTAAAGTTCATTTTCTGGGCAAATATTGACTTTGCAAGTACAGTAATTGCTGTTAAGCTGATCACTCTTTGACATTCAGGAGTATATGCAAATTGCCATTACAAAAAATGAAGCAGTAAACTTTGGAAAAATTACTATTTGTCTCATTCTCAATACTTTTGGCCATGACTGTATACTATTTCACTGAGATTTCTCACTATCCGTTATGTTCACTTGCGAGCATCTAATTTGCATTGGGACATATGCATTTTACACTTTTATTATTATTTTTCCTTATTTATTTTTCTTATTTCTTCTTATTTTTTCATATATATATATATATTTTTTCTATATATATTTTACCTATATCTTTCTTTATTTTACCATTCTTCTTGCAAAGTTGTCTGATTCACAAGGTACTTGCCAATTCCATTTATTCTTCATCCTTTTCCCCCTTTTTTCCTGGTGTTTTTTCTGTATCGCTGTGATCTGGATGGTTTCATGTTCCCCATTTTGCTCTTTTCTGTCTCTAGGTGCTGTGTACACAACACGGCAGCTCCCTCTTGAAGCGTGTCGGTTGCCATGGGGACCTGGTTGGCGTTGCGCGCATGCCTTGTCTGTGTTCCGGGGAGCTGCGGATGCGTGCGTCTCTAGGTGTCAGGCGACTCGGGTCCTTTGACCCGATGTCAGCTGATGCATGACGCGGCGCCCGCGGCTTCCGGTTCCTCCGGACGGCGCATGCGTGCGCTTCAAACGCCTCTTGCCCACATTTGCCAGCATACAGCTGGGCGCACATGTTCCTACGTGATTCCAATTAAGGGTCACACTAATTAGTTATGCCATGGCTTTCATTGGTCACATTACCCTTTATATACACGGTGGTTCATATGGATGGTACCCACTGACGAAGGACGTGTTGTCCGAAACGCGCGTCGGGGTTTGCCGCGTGGTGCCACTCACATTAGCTGCTGTAGACACAGGTATGCGATTCATTTTCTGATTGACTGTATGTTGCTGCCCTTATTTTTAGTATTGGCAGTCCAGATGTATCTGACATAGATATGGCCATAATTATGGTGCACATAGTACCCTTACATATACTGATTGGACATACACCTGCTTTCTATCCTGGATTCTCAGGAGATTGTTACCATACGTGAATTAGATTCTCAGCAATACAGTTTGATATTTGTACCTGTTGCATTACTATCATGTATTGTATAATGCAGCTCATCATGTAAATTCTACACAGTGATTTTTGTTTATGTTTGGACTCTACAATGCGGCTTTCCTTTTGCATGTAGTGCCACTTGTTACCTTAACAATAATAAAAGTGATTTATTTAATCCTTTGCCTCATTGGACCTATCATTCGGTGGTTCTCATTTTCTTCATCTGTGTTACCGAATGGTCTGCCATTCCCATTGGTCCATATACTAAAGAACGTGGTATAAGTTATTCCGGGCCAGCCTACGGGTGATAGTATGGTCGGTGTCCTGTGCTTCGAGATTCAGTGTTTTTTGCCTTAGAATCTTATCATGTATCTCTAAACAAGGTGCTCTTCCTAGTGATGGCTGCAGACAGGATCTTATCATGTATCTCTGTATACAGGGAGCTCCCCCTAGTGATGGCTGCAGACAGGATCTTATCATGTATCTCTGTATACAGGGAGCTCCCCCTAGTGATGGCTGCAGACAGTATCTTATCATGTATCTCTGTATACAGGGAGCTCCCCCTAGTGGTGGCTGCAGACAGGATCTTATCATGTATCTCTATATACAGGGAGCTCCCCCTAGTGGTGGCTGCAGACAGAATCTTATCATGTATCTCTGTATACAGGGAGATCCCCCTAGTGGTGGCTGCAAACAGGATCTTATCATGTATCTCTGTATACAGGGCACTCCCCCTAGTGGTGACTGCAGACAGGATCTTATCATGTATCTGTATACAGGGAGCTCCCCCTAGTGATGGCTGCAGACAGAATATTATCATGCATCTCTGTATACAGGGAGCTCCCCCTAGTGATGGCTGCAGACAGGATCTTATCATGTATCTCTGTATACAGGGAACTCCCCCTAGTGGAGGCTGCAGACAGCATCTTATCATGTATCTCAGTATACAGGGAGCTTCCCCTAGTGGTGGCTGCAGACAGGATCTTATCATGTATCTCAGTATACAGGGAGATCCCCCTAGTGGTGGCTGCAGACAGGATCTTATCATGTATCTCTGTACACAGGGAGCTCCCCCTAGTGGTGGCTGCAGACAGAATCTTATCATGTATCTCTGTATACAGGGAGATCCCCCTAGTGGTGGCTGCAGACAGTATCTTATCATGTATCTCTGTATACAGGGAGCTCCCCCTAGTGGTGGCTGCAAACAGGATCTTATCATGTATCTCTGTATACAGGGAACTCCCCCTAGTGATGGCTGCAGACAGGATCTTATCATGTATCTCTGTATACAGGGAACTCCCCCTAGTGGAGGCTGCAGACAGCATCTTATCATGTATCTCAGTATACAGGGAGCTTCCCCTAGTGGTGGCTGCAGACAGGATCTTATCATGTATCTCTGTATACAGGGAGCTCCCCCTAGTGGTGGCTGCAGACAGGATTTAACATGTATCTCTGTATACAGGGAGCTTCCCCTAGTGGTGGCTGCAGACAGAATCTTATCATGTATCTCTGTATACAGAGAGATCCCCCTAGTGGTGGCTGCAGACAGGATCTTATCATGTATCTCTGTACACAGGGAGCTCCCCCTAGTGGTGGCTGCA
Organism: Phyllobates terribilis; assembly: GCF_046119375.1. Lineage (NCBI taxonomy): Eukaryota > Metazoa > Chordata > Amphibia > Anura > Dendrobatidae > Phyllobates > Phyllobates terribilis. Next base: position 6,155,178 of record NW_027362762.1, read on the forward strand.
GACAGAATCTTATCATGTATCTCTGTATACAGGGAGATCCCCCTAGTGGTGGCTGCAAACAGGATCTTATCATGTATCTCTGTATACAGGGAACTCCCCCTAGTGATGGCTGCAGACAGGATCTTATCATGTATCTCTGTATACAGGGAACTCCCCCTAGTGGAGGCTGCAGACAGCATCTTATCATGTATCTCAGTATACAGGGAGCTTCCCCTAGTGGTGGCTGCAGACAGGATCTTATCATGTATCTCTGTATACAGGGAGCTCCCCCTAGTGGTGGCTGCAGACAGGATCTTATCATGTATCTCTGTATACAGGGAGCTCCCCCTAGTGGTGGCTGCAGACAGAATCTTATCATGTATCAGTATATGAGGAGCTTCCTCTAGTTATTTTACATTAGTTATACTTGTATACAATATTTCCCAACATAGATTCCGAGCAAATGAGAAATTATATAAATGTAATGTCCAGCACAAAGAAAGGTAGACCACACCATTACCTGCATTCAAGACAGAAGTCTGAAACTTAACCGATGAAAAAAAAATGAACTGGAGTAAAAGTTGGCATGCAAAATAGGAGCATGTTCACACTAGCCATTAAACAGACAGAACTTAAGACAGAAAAAATGAACATATACGCTGTTGTAAGTAAATATGTAAAGGCAATAGTGCATATAAATAACATTGAGTACTTACTAAACACCATTTTCGATTTTAACCATCCCACCAGCGTCATGGTGTAACAACATAGGTACAGTCCTAACACCTAGTATTGTTTACATAGGGGCAGTATTATAGTAGTTATATTCTTATATATAGGGAGCAGTATTATAGTAGTTATATTCCTGTACATAGGGAGCAGTATTATAGTAGTTATATTCTTATATATAGGGGGCAGTATTATAGTAGTTATATTCTTGTACATAGGGAGCAGTATTATAGTAGTTATATTCTTATATATAGGGGCAGTATTATAGTAGTTATATTCGTGTACATAGGGGCAGTATTATAGTAGTTATATTCTTGTACATAGGGGGCAGTATTATAGTAGTTATATTCCTGTACATAGGGGCAGTATTATAGTAGTTATATTCTTGTATATAGGAGCAGTATTATAGTAGTTATATTCCTGTACATAGGGGCAGTATTATAGTAGTTATATTCTTGTACATAGGGGCAGTATTATAGTAGTTATATTCTTGTATATAGGACCAGTATTATAGTAGTTATATTCTTGTACATAGGGGCAGTATTATAGTAGTTATATTCTTGTATATAGGACCAGTATTATAGTAGTTATATTCTTGTACATAGGGGCAGTATTATAGTAGTTATATTCTTGTACATAGGGGCAGTATTATAGAGCTTTTATTCTTGTACATAGGGGCAGTATTATAGTAGTTATATTCTTGTACATAGGAGGCAGTATTATAGTAGTTATATTCTTGTACATAGGAGCAGTATTATAGTAGTTATATTCTTGTACATAGGAGCAGTATTATAGTAGTTATATTCTTGTACATAGGGGGCAGTATTATAGTAGTTATATTCTTGTACATAGAGGCAGTATTATAGTAGTTATATTCTTGTACATAGGGGGCAGTATTATAGTAGTTATATTCTTGTACATAGAGGCAGTGTTATAGCAGTTATATTCTTGAACATAGGGGCAGTATTATAGTAGTTATATTGTTGTACATAGGGGGCAGTATTATAATAGTCATATTCTTGTACATAGGGGGCAGTATTATAGTAGCTATATTCTTGTACATAGGGGCAGTATTATAGTAGTTATATTCTTGTATATAAGGTGCAGTATTATAGTAGTTATCTTCTTGTACACAGGGGGCAGTATTTTAGACGTTATATTCTTGTACATAGGGGGCAGTATTATGGTAGTTATCTTCTTGTACATAGGGAGCAGTATTATAGTAGTTATCTTATTGTATATTGGGGGCAGTATTATAGTAGTTATATTCTTGTACATAGGAGCAGTATTATAGTAGTTATATTCTTGTACATAGGGGCAGTATTATAAGAGTTATATTCTTGTACATAGGGGGCAGTATTATAGTAGTTATATTCTTGTACATAGGGGGCAGTATTATAGTAGTTTTATTCTTGTACATAGGGGCAGTATTATAGTAGTTATATTCTTGTACATAGGGGGCAGTATTATAGTAGTTATATTCTTGTATATAGGAGCAGTATTATAGTAGTTATGTTCTTGTACATAGGGGGTAGTATTATAGTAGTTATATTCTTGTACATAGGGGAAGTATTATAGTAGTCATATTCTTGTACATAGGAGCAGTATTATAGTAGTTATGTTCTTGTACATAGGGGGTAGTATTATAGTAGTTATATTCTTGCACATAGGGGGCAGTATTATAGTAGTTATATTCTTGTACATAGGGGAAGTATTACAGTAGTTATATTCTTGTACATAGGAGCAGTATTATAGTAGTTATATTCTTGTACACAGGAGCAGTATTATAGTAGTTATATTCTTGTACATAGGAGGCAGTATTATAGTAGTTATATTCTTGTACATAGGAGACAGTATTATAGCAGTTATATTCTTGTACATAGGGGGCAGTATTATAGTAGATATATTCCTGTACATAGGGGCAGTATTATAGTAGTTATATTCTTGTTCATAGGGGCAGTATTATAGTATTATATTCTTGTACATAGGAGCAGTATTATAGTAGTTATATTCTTGTACATAGGGGCAGTATTATAGTAGTTATGTTCTTGTACATAGGGGCAGTATTATAGTAGTTATGTTCTTGTACATAGGGGGCAGTTTTATAGTAGTTATATTCTTGTACATAGGGGCAGTATTATAGTAGTTATGTTTTTGTACATAGGGGGCAGTATTATAGTAGTTATATTCTTGTACATAGGAGTAGTATTATAGTAGTTATATTCTTGTATATAGGGGCAGTATTATAGTAGTTATATTCTTGTACATAGGGGGCAGTATTATAGTAGTTATATTCTTGTACATAGGGGGCAGTATTATAGTAGTTATATTCTTGTACATAGGGGCAGTATTATAGTAGTTATGTTCTTGTACATAGGGGCAGTATTATAGTAGTTATATTCTTTTACATAGGGGGCAGTATTATAGTACTTATATTCTTGTACATAGGGGAAGTATTATAGTAGTTATATTCTTGTACATAGGAGCAGTATTATAGTAGTTATATTCTTGTACACAGGAGCAGTATTATAGTAGTTATATTCTTGTACATAGGGGCAGTATTATAGTAGTTATATTCTTGTACATAGGGGCAGTATTATAGTAGCTATATTCTTGTACATAGGGGGCAGTATTATAGTAGTTATATTCTTGTATATAAGGGGCAGTATTATAGTAGTTATCTTCTTGTACACAGGGGGCAGTATTTTAGACGTTATATTCTTGTACATAGGGGGCAGTATTATGGTAGTTATCTTCTTGTACATAGGGAGCAGTATTATAGTAGTTATCTTATTGTATATTGGGGGCAGTATTATAGTAGTTATATTCTTGTACATAGGAGCAGTATTATAGTAGTTATATTCTTGTACATAGGGGCAGTATTATAAGAGTTATATTCTTGTACATAGGGGGCAGTATTATAGTAGTTATATTCTTGTACATAGGGGGCAGTATTATAGTAGTTTTATTCTTGTACATAGGGGCAGTATTATAGTAGTTATATTCTTGTACATAGGGGGCAGTATTATAGTAGTTATATTCTTGTATATAGGAGCAGTATTATAGTAGTTATGTTCTTGTACATAGGGGGTAGTATTATAGTAGTTATATTCTTGTACATAGGGGAAGTATTATAGTAGTCATATTCTTGTACATAGGAGCAGTATTATAGTAGTTATGTTCTTGTACATAGGGGGTAGTATTATAGTAGTTATATTCTTGCACATAGGGGGCAGTATTATAGTAGTTATATTCTTGTACATAGGGGAAGTATTACAGTAGTTATATTCTTGTACATAGGAGCAGTATTATAGTAGTTATATTCTTGTACACAGGAGCAGTATTATAGTAGTTATATTCTTGTACATAGGAGGCAGTATTATAGTAGTTATATTCTTGTACATAGGAGACAGTATTATAGCAGTTATATTCTTGTACATAGGGGGCAGTATTATAGTAGATATATTCCTGTACATAGGGGCAGTATTATAGTAGTTATATTCTTGTTCATAGGGGCAGTATTATAGTATTATATTCTTGTACATAGGAGCAGTATTATAGTAGTTATATTCTTGTACATAGGGGCAGTATTATAGTAGTTATGTTCTTGTACATAGGGGCAGTATTATAGTAGTTATGTTCTTGTACATAGGGAGCAGTTTTATAGTAGTTATATTCTTGTACATAGGGGCAGTATTATAGTAGTTATGTTTTTGTACATAGGGGGCAGTATTATAGTAGTTATATTCTTGTACATAGGAGTAGTATTATAGTAGTTATATTCTTGTATATAGGGGCAGTATTATAGTAGTTATATTCTTGTACATAGGGGGCAGTATTATAGTAGTTATATTCTTGTACATAGGGGGCAGTATTATAGTAGTTATATTCTTGTACATAGGGGCAGTATTATAGTAGTTATGTTCTTGTACATAGGGGCAGTATTATAGTAGTTATATTCTTTTACATAGGGGGCAGTATTATAGTACTTATATTCTTGTACATAGGGGAAGTATTATAGTAGTTATATTCTTGTACATAGGAGCAGTATTATAGTAGTTATATTCTTGTACACAGGAGCAGTATTATAGTAGTTATATTCTTGTACATAGGGGCAGTATTATAGTAGTTATATTCTTGTACATAGGGGCAGTATTATAGTAGTTATATTCTTGTACATAGGAGCAGTATTATAGTAGTTATATTCTTGTACATAGGAGCAGTATTATAGTAGTTATATTCTTGTACATAGAAGCAATAGTATAGTAGTTATATTCTTGTACATAGGGGGCAGTATTATAGTAGTTATATTCTTGTACATAGGGGGCGGTATTATAGTAGTTATATTCTTGTACATAGGAGTAGTATTATAGTAGTTATATTCTTGTACATAGGGGCAGTATTATAGTAGTTATGTTTTTGTACATAGGGGGCAGTATTATAGTAGTTATATTCTTGTACATAGGAGTAGTATTATAGTAGTTATATTCTTGTACATGGGGCAGTATTATAGTAGTTATATTCTTGTACATAGGGGGCAGTATTATAGTAGTTATATTCTTGTACATAGGGGGCAGTATTATAGTAGTTATATTCTTGTACATACGGGCTGTATTATAGTAGTTATATTCTTGTACATAGGGGGCAGTATTATAGTACTTATATTCTTGTACATAGGGGAAGTATTATAGTAGTTATATTCTTGTACATAGGAGCAGTATTATAGTAGTTATATTCTTGTACACAGGAGCAGTATTATAGTAGTTATATTCTTGTACATAGGGGCAGTATTATAGTAGTTATATTCTTGTACATAGGGGCAGTATTATAGTAGTTATATTCTTGTACATAGGAGCAGTATTATAGTAGTTATATTCTTGTACATAGGAGCAGTATTATTGTAGTTATATTCTTGTACATAGGAGCAATAGTATAGTAGTTATATTCTTGTACATAGGGGGCAGTATTATAGTAGTTATATTCTTGTACATAGGGGCAGTATTATAGTAGTTATATTCTTGTACATAGGAGCAGTATTATAGTAGTTATATTCTTGTACACAGGAGCAGTATTATAGTAGTTATATTCTTGTACATAGGGGCAGTATTATAGTAGTTATATTCCTGTACATAGGGGGCAGTATTATAGTAGTTATATTCTTCTACATAGGAGCAGTATTATAGTAGTTATATTCTTGTACATAGGGGCAGTATTATAGTAGTTATATTCTTGTACATAGGGGCAGTATTATAGTAGTTATATTCTTGTACATAGGGGGCAGTATTATAGTAGTTATATTCTTGTACATAGGGGGCAGTATTATAGTAGTTATATTCTTGTACATAGGGGGCAGTATTATAGTAGTTATCTTCTTGTACATAGGGGACAGTATTATAGTAGTTATTTTCTTGTTCATAGGGGGCAGTATTATAGTGCTTTTATTCTTGTACATAGGGGCAGTATTATAGTAGTTATATTCTTGCACATAGGAGCAGTATTATAGTATTTATATTCTTGTACATAGGGGGCAGTATTATAGTAGTTATATTCTTGTACATAGGGGCAGTATTATAGCAGTTATATTCTTGTACATAGGGGGCAGTATTATAGTAGTTATATTCTTGTACATAGGGGGCAGTATTATAGTAGTTTTATTCTTGTACATAGGGGCAGTATTATAGTAGTTATATTCTTGTACATAGGGGGCAGTATTATAGTAGTTTTATTCTTGTACATAGGGGCAGTACTATAGTAGTTATATTCTTGTACATAGGGGGCAGTATTATAGTAGTTATATTGTTGTACATAGAGGGCAGTATTATAATAGACATATTCTTGTACATAGGGGGCAGTATTATAGTAGTTATATTCTTGTACATAGGGGCAGTATTATAGTAGTTCTATTCTTGTATATAAGGGGCAGTATTATAGTAGTTATCTTCTTGTACATAGGGGGCAGTATTATAGTAGTTATTGTCTTTTTCATAGGGGGCAGTATTATAGTAGTTATATTTTTGTACATAGGGGGCAGTATTATAGTAGTTATATTCCTGTACATAGGGGGCAGTATTATAGTAGTTATATTCCTGTACATACTAGCAGTATTATAGTAGTTATGTTCTTGTACATAGGGGGCAGTATTATAGTAGTTATATTCTTGTACATAGGGGGCAGTATTATAGTAGTTATATTCTTGTACATAGGAGCAGTATTATAGTAGTTATATTCTTGTACATAGGAGCAGTATTATAGTAGTTATATTCTTGTACATAGGGGCAGTATTATAGTAGTTATATTCTTGTACACAGGGGGCAGTATTATAGTAGTTATATTCTTGTATATAGGAGCAGTATTATAGTAGTTATATTCTTGTACATAGGGGCAGTATTATAGTAGTCATATTCTTGTACATAGGAGCAGTATTATAGTAGTTATGTTCTTGTACATAGGGGGTAGTATTATAGTAGTTATATTCTTGTACATAGGGGCAGTATTATAGTAGTTATATTCTTGTACATAGGGGAAGTATTATCGTAGTTATATTCTTGTACATAGGAGCAGTATTATAGTAGTTATATTCTTGTACACAGGATCAGTATTATAGTAGTTATTTTCTTTTACATAGGAGGCAGTATTATAGTAGTTATATTCTTGTACATAGGAGACAGTATTATAGCAGTTATATTCTTGTACATAGGGGGCAGTATTATAGTAGATATATTCCTGTACATAGGGGCAGTATTATAGTAGTTATATTCTTGTTCATAGGGGCAGTATTATAGTATTATATTCTTGTACATAGGAGCAGTATTATAGTAGTTATATTCTTGTACATAGGGGCAGTATTATAGTAGTTATGTTCTTGTACATAGGGGCAGTATTATAGTAGTTATGTTCTTGTACATAGGGGGCAGTATTATAGTAGTTATATTCTTGTACATAGGGGGCAGTATTATAGTAGTCATATTCTTGTATATAGGGGGCAGTATTATAGTAGTTATATTCCTGTACATAGGGGGCAGTATTATAGTAGTTATATTCTTGTACATAGGGGCAGTATTATAGTAGTTATGTTTTTGCACATAGGGGGCAGTATTATAGTAGTCATATTATTGTACATAGGAGTAGAATTATAGTAGTTATATTCTTGTACATAGGGGCAGTATTATAGTAGTTATATTCTTGTACATAGGTGGCAGTATTATAGTAGTTATATTCTTGTACATAGGGGGCAGTATTATAGTAGTTATATTCTTGTACATAGGGGCAGTATTATAGTAGTTATGTTCTTGTACATAGGGGCAGTATTATAGTAGTTATATTCTTGTACATAGGGGGCAGTATTATAGTAGTTATATTCCTGTGCATAGGGGGCAGTATTATAGTAGTTATATTCTTGTACATAGGGGCAGTATTATAGTAGTTATGTTTTTGCACATAGGGGGCAGTATTATAGTAGTTATATTCTTGTACATAGGAGTAGTATTATAGTAGTTATATTCTTGTACATAGGGGCAGTATTATAGTAGTTATATTCTTGTACATAGGAGCAGTATTATAGTAGTTATATTCTTGTACATAGTGGGCAGTATTATAGTAGTTATGTTTTTGCACATAGGGGGCAGTATTATAGTAGTTATATTCTTGTACATAGGAGTAGTATTATAGTAGTTATATTCTTGTACATAGGGGCAGTATTATAGTAGTTATATTCTTGTACATAGGAGCAGTATTATAGTAGTTATATTCTTGTACATAGGGGCAGTATTATAGTAGTTATGTTTTTGCACATAGGGGGCAGTATTATAGTAGTTATATTCTTGTACATAGGAGTAGTATTATAGTAGTTATATTCTTGTACATAGGAGTAGTATTATAGTAGTTATATTCTTGTACATAGGAGCAGTATTATAGTAGTTATATTCTTGTACATAGTGGGCAGTATTATATTAGTTATATTCTTGTACATAGGGGGCAGTATTATAGTAGTTATATTCTTGTACATAGGGGGCAGTATTATAGTAGTTATATTCTTGTACATAGGGGCAGTATTATAGTAGTTATGTTTTTGCACATAGGGGGCAGTATTATAGTAGTTATATTCTTGTACATAGGAGTAGTATTATAGTAGTTATATTCTTGTACATAGGGGCAGTATTATAGTAGTTATATTCTTGTACACAGGGGGCAGTATTATAGTAGTTATATTCTTGTACATAGGGGGCAGTATTATAGTAGCTATATTCTTGTACGTAGGGGCAGTATTATAGTAGTTATGTTCTTGTACATAGGGGCAGTATTATAGTAGTTATATTCTTGTACATAGGGGGCAGTATTATAGTACTTATATTCTTGTACATAGGGGAAGTATTATAGTAGTTATATTCTTGTACATAGGGGCAGTATTATAGTAGTTCTATTCTTGTATATAAGGGGCAGTATTATAGTAGTTATCTTCTTGTACATAGGGGGCAGTATTATAGTAGTTATTTTCTTTTTCATAGGGGGCAGTATTATAGTAGTTATATTTTTGTACATAGGGGGCAGTATTATAGTAGTTATATTCCTGTACATAGGGGGCAGTATTATAGTAGTTATATTCCTGTACATAGGAGCAGTATTATAGTAGTTATGTTCTTGTACATAGGGGGCAGTATTATAGTAGTTATATTCTTGTACATAGGGGGCAGTATTATAGTAGTTATATTCTTGTACATAGGAGCAGTATTATAGTAGTTATATTCTTGTACATAGGAGCAGTATTATAGTAGTTATATTCTTGTACATAGGGGCAGTATTATAGTAGTTATATTCTTGTACACAGGGGGCAGTATTATAGTAGTTATATTCTTGTATATAGGAGCAGTATTATAGTAGTTATATTCTTGTACATAGGGGCAGTATTATAGTAGTCATATTCTTGTACATAGGAGCAGTATTATAGTAGTTATGTTCTTGTACATAGGGGGTAGTATTATAGTAGTTATATTCTTGTACATAGGGGCAGTATTATAGTAGTTATATTCTTGTACATAGGGGAAGTATTATCGTAGTTATATTCTTGTACATAGGAGCAGTATTATAGTAGTTATATTCTTGTACACAGGAGCAGTATTATAGTAGTTATATTCTTTTACATAGGAGGCAGTAATATAGTAGTTATATTCTTGTACATAGGAGACAGTATTATAGCAGTTATATTCTTGTACATAGGGGGCAGTATTATAGTAGATATATTCCTGTACATAGGGGCAGTATTATAGTAGTTATATTCTTGTTCATAGGGGCAGTATTATAGTATTATATTCTTGTACATAGGAGCAGTATTATAGTAGTTATATTCTTGTACATAGGGGCAGTATTATAGTAGTTATGTTCTTGTACATAGGAGCAGTATTATAGTAGTTATGTTCTTGTACATAGGGGGCAGTATTATAGTAGTTATATTCTTGTACATAGGGGGCAGTATTATAGTAGTCATATTCTTGTATATAGGGGGCAGTATTATAGTAGTTATATTCCTGTACATAGGGGGCAGTATTATAGTAGTTATATTCTTGTACATAGGGGCAGTATTATAGTAGTTATGTTTTTGCACATAGGGGGCAGTATTATAGTAGTTATATTCTTTTACATAGGAGTAGTATTATAGTAGTTATATTCTTGTACATAGGGGCAGTATTATAGTAGTTATATTCTTGTACATAGGGGGCAGTATTATAGTAGTTATATTCTTGTACATAGGGGCAGTATTATAGTAGTTATGTTCTTGTACATAGGGGCAGTATTATAGTAGTTATATTCTTGTACATAGGGGGCAGTATTATAGTACTTATATTCTTGTACATAGGGGAAGTATTATAGTAGTTATATTCTTGTACATAGGGGGCAGTATTATAGTAGTTATATTCCTGTACATAGGGGGCAGTATTATAGTAGTTATATTCTTGTACATAGGGGCAGTATTATAGTAGTTATGTTTTTGCACATAGGGGGCAGTATTATAGTAGTTATATTCTTGTACATAGGAGTAGTATTATAGTAGTTATATTCTTGTACATAGGGGCAGTATTATAGTAGTTATATTCTTGTACATAGGAGCAGTATTATAGTAGTTATATTCTTGTACATAGTGGGCAGTATTATAGTAGTTATGTTTTTGCACATAGGGGGCAGTATTATAGTACTTATATTCTTGTACATAGGAGTAGTATTATAGTAGTTATATTCTTGTACATAGGGGCAGTATTATAGTAGTTATATTCTTGTACATAGGAGCAGTATTATAGTAGTTATATTCTTGTACATAGGGGCAGTATTATAGTAGTTATGTTTTTGCACATAGGGGGCAGTATTATAGTAGTTATATTCTTGTACATAGGAGTAGTATTATAGTAGTTATATTCTTGTACATAGGAGTAGTATTATAGTAGTTATATTCTTGTACATAGGAGCAGTATTATAGTAGTTATATTCTTGTACATAGTGGGCAGTATTATATTAGTTATATTCTTGTACATAGGGGGCAGTATTATAGTAGTTATATTCTTGTACATAGGGGGCAGTATTATAGTAGTCATATTCTTGTACATAGGGGCAGTATTATATTAGTTATGTTTTTGCACATAGGGGGCAGTATTATAGTAGTTATATTCTTGTACATAGGAGTAGTATTATAGTAGTTATATTCTTGTACATAGGGGCAGTATTATAGTAGTTATATTCTTGTACACAGGGGGCAGTATTATAGTAGTTATATTCTTGTACATAGGGGGCAGTATTATAGTAGCTATATTCTTGTACGTAGGGGCAGTATTATATTAGTTATGTTCTTGTACATAGGGGCAGTATTATAGTAGTTATATTCTTGTACATAGGGGGCAGTATTATAGTACTTATATTCTTGTACATAGGGGAAGTATTATAGTAGTTATATTCTTGTACATAGGGGCAGTATTATAGTAGTTCTATTCTTGTATATAAGGGGCAGTATTATAGTAGTTATCTTCTTGTACATAGGGGGCAGTATTATAGTAGTTATTTTCTTTTTCATAGGGGGCAGTATTATAGTAGTTATATTTTTGTACATAGGGGGCAGTATTATAGTAGTTATATTCCTGTACATAGGGGGCAGTATTATAGTAGTTATATTCCTGTACATAGGAGCAGTATTATAGTAGTTATGTTCTTGTACATAGGGGGCAGTATTATAGTAGTTATATTCTTGTACATAGGGGGCAGTATTATAGTAGTTATATTCTTGTACATAGGAGCAGTATTATAGTAGTTATATTCTTGTACATAGGAGCAGTATTATAGTAGTTATATTCTTGTACATAGGGGCAGTATTATAGTAGTTATATTCTTGTACACAGGGGGCAGTATTATAGTAGTTATATTCTTGTATATAGGAGCAGTATTATAGTAGTTATATTCTTGTACATAGGGGCAGTATTATAGTAGTCATATTCTTGTACATAGGAGCAGTATTATAGTAGTTATGTTCTTGTACATAGGGGGTAGTATTATAGTAGTTATATTCTTGTACATAGGGGCAGTATTATAGTAGTTATATTCTTGTACATAGGGGAAGTATTATCGTAGTTATATTCTTGTACATAGGAGCAGTATTATAGTAGTTATATTCTTGTACACAGGAGCAGTATTATAGTAGTTATATTCTTTTACATAGGAGGCAGTATTATAGTAGTTATATTCTTGTACATAGGAGACAGTATTATAGCAGTTATATTCTTGTACATAGGGGGCAGTATTATAGTAGATATATTCCTGTACATAGGGGCAGTATTATAGTAGTTATATTCTTGTTCATAGGGGCAGTATTATAGTATTATATTCTTGTACATAGGAGCAGTATTATAGTAGTTATATTCTTGTACATAGGGGCAGTATTATAGTAGTTATGTTCTTGTACATAGGGGCAGTATTATAGTAGTTATGTTCTTGTACATAGGGGGCAGTATTATAGTAGTTATATTCTTGTACATAGGGGGCAGTATTATAGTAGTCATATTCTTGTATATAGGGGGCAGTATTATAGTAGTTATATTCCTGTACATAGGGGGCAGTATTATAGTAGTTATATTCTTGTACATAGGGGCAGTATTATAGTAGTTATGTTTTTGCACATAGGGGGCAGTATTATAGTAGTTATATTCTTTTACATAGGAGTAGTATTATAGTAGTTATATTCTTGTACATAGGGGCAGTATTATAGTAGTTATATTCTTGTACATAGGGGGCAGTATTATAGTAGTTATATTCTTGTACATAGGGGGCAGTATTATAGTAGTTATATTCTTGTACATAGGGGCAGTATTATAGTAGTTATGTTCTTGTACATAGGGTCAGTATTATAGTAGTTATATTCTTGTACATAGGGGGCAGTATTATAGTACTTATATTCTTGTACATAGGGGAAGTATTATAGTAGTTATATTCTTGTACATAGGGGGCAGTATTATAGTAGTTATATTCCTGTACATAGGGGGCAGTATTATAGTAGTTATATTCTTGTACATAGGGGCAGTATTATAGTAGTTATGTTTTTGCACATAGGGGGCAGTATTATAGTAGTTATATTCTTGTACATAGGAGTAGTATTATAGTAGTTATATTCTTGTACATAGGGGCAGTATTATAGTAGTTATATTCTTGCACATAGGAGCAGTATTATAGTAGTTATATTCTTGTACATAGTGGGCAGTATTATAGTAGTTATGTTTTTGCACATAGGGGGCAGTATTATAGTAGTTATATTCTTGTACATAGGAGTAGTATTATAGTAGTTATATTCTTGTACATAGGGGCAGTATTATAGTAGTTATATTCTTGTACATAGGAGCAGTATTATAGTAGTTATATTCTTGTACATAGGGGCAGTATTATAGTAGTTATGTTTTTGCACATAGGGGGCAGTATTATAGTAGTTATATTCTTGTACATAGGAGTAGTATTATAGTAGTTATATTCTTGTACATAGGAGTAGTATTATAGTAGTTATATTCTTGTACATAGGAGCAGTATTATAGTAGTTATATTCTTGTACATAGTGGGCAGTATTATAGTAGTTATATTCTTGTACATAGGGGGCAGTATTATAGTAGTTATATTCTTGTACATAGGGGGCAGTATTATAGTAGTTATATTCTTGTACATAGGGGCAGTATTATAGTAGTTATGTTTTTGCACATAGGGGGCAGTATTATAGTAGTTATATTCTTGTACATAGGAGTAGTATTATAGTAGTTATATTCTTGTATATAGGGGCAGTATTATAGTAGTTATATTCTTGTACATAGGGGGCAGTATTATAGTAGTTATATTCTTGTACATAGGGGGCAGTATTATAGTAGTTATATTCTTGTACGTAGGGGCAGTATTATAGTAGTTATGTTCTTGTACATAGGGGCAGTATTATAGTAGTTATATTCTTGTACATAGGGGGCAGTATTATAGTACTTATATTCTTGTACATAGGGGAAGTATTATAGTAGTTATATTCTTGTACATAGGGGGCAGTATTATAGTAGTTATATTCCTATACATAGGGGGCAGTATTATAGTAGTTATATTCTTGTACATAGGGGCAGTATTATAGTAGTTATGTTTTTGCACATAGGGGGCAGTATTATAGTAGTTATATTCTTGTACATAGGAGTAGTATTATAGTAGTTATATTCTTGTACATAGGGGCAGTATTATAGTAGTTATATTCTTGTACATAGTGGGCAGTATTATAGTAGTTATGTTTTTGCACATAGGGGGCAGTATTATAGTAGTTATATTCTTGTACATAGGAGTAGTATTATAGTAGTTATATTCTTGTACATAGGGGCAGTATTATAGTAGTTATATTCTTGTACATAGGAGCAGTATTATAGTAGTTATATTCTTGTACATAGGGGCAGTATTATAGTAGTTATGTTTTTGCACATAGGGGGCATTATTATAGTAGTTATATTCTTGTACATAGGAGTAGTATTATAGTAGTTATATTCTTGTACATAGGAGTAGTATTATAGTAGTTATATTCTTGTACATAGGAGCAGTATTATAGTAGTTATATTCTTGTACATAGTGGGCAGTATTATAGTAGTTATATTCTTGTACATAGGGGGCAGTATTATAGTAGTTATATTCTTGTACATAGGGGGCAGTATTATAGTAGTTATATTCTTGTACACAGGGGCAGTATTATAATAGTTATGTTCTTGTACATAGGGGCAGTATTATAGTAGTTATATTCTTGTACATAGGGGGCAGTATTATAGTACTTATATTCTTGTACATAGGGGAAGTATTATAGTAGTTATATTCTTGTACATAGGAGCAGTATTATAGTAGTTATATTCTTGTACACAGGAGCAGTATTATAGTAGTTATATTCTTGTACATAGGGGGCAGTATTATAGTAGTTATATTCTTGTACATAGGGGCAGTATTATAGTAGTTATGTTCTTGTACATAGGGGCAGTATTATAGTAGTTATATTCTTGTACATAGGGGGCAGTATTATAGTACTTATATTCTTGTATATAGGGGAAGTATTATAGTACTTATATTCTTGTACATAGGAGCAGTATTATAGTAGTTATATTCTTGTACATAGGGGCAGTATTATAGTAGTTATATTCTTGTACATAGGGGCAGTCTTATAGTAGTTATATTCTTGTACATAGGGGCAGTATTATAGTAGTTATATTCTTGTACATAGGAGCAGTATTATAGTAGTTATATTGTTGTACATAGGAGCAGTATTATAGTAGTTATATTCTTGTACATAGGAGCAATAGTATAGTAGTTATATTCTTGTACATAGGGGGCAGTATTATAGTAGTTATATTCTTGTACATAGGGGGCGGTATTATAGTAGTTATATTCTTGTACATAGGAGCAGTATTATAGTAGTTATATTCTTGTACATAGGGGGCAGTATTATAGTAGTTATATTCTTGTACATAGGGGGCAGTATTATAGTAGTTATATTCTTGTATATAGGAGCAGTAGTATAGTAGTTATATTCTTGTACATAGGAGCAGTATTATAGTAGTTATATTCTTGTACATAGGAACAGTATTATAGTAGGTATATTCTTGTACATAGGAGCAGTATTATAGTAGTTATATTCTTGTACATAGGAGCAGTATTATAGTAGTTATATTCTTGTACACAGGAGCAGTATTATAGTAGTTATATTCTTGTACATAGGGGCAGTATTATAGTAGTTATATTCTTGTACATAGGGGCAGTCTTATAGTAGTTATATTCTTGTACATAGGGACAGTATTATAGTAGTTATATTCTTGTACATAGGAGCAGTATTATAGTAGTTATATTCTTGTACATAGGAGCAATAGTATAGTAGTTATATTCTTGTACATAGGGGGCAGTATTATAGTAGTTATGTTCTTGTACATAGGGGGCGGTATTATAGTAGTTATATTCTTGTACATAGGAGCAGTATTATAGTAGTTATATTCTTGTACATAGGAGCAGTATTATAGTAGTTATATTCTTGTACATAGGAGCAGTATTATAGTAGTTATATTCTTGTACATAGGAGCAGTATTATAGTAGTTATATTCTTGTACATAGGAGCAGTATTATAGTAGTTATATTCTTGTACACAGGAGCAGTATTATAGTAGTTATATTCTTGTACATAGGGGCAGTATTATAGTAGTTATATTCCTGTACATAGGGGCATTATTATAGTGGTTATATTCTTGTACATAGAGGGCAGGATTATAGTAGTTATATTCTTGTACATAGGGGCAGTATTATAAGAGTTATATTCTTGTACATAGGGGGCAGTATTATAGTAGTTGTATTCCTGTACATAGGGGGCAGTATTATAGTAGTTATATTCTTGTACATAGGGGCAGTATTATATTAGTTATATGCTTGTACATAGGGGGAAGTATTATAGTAGTTATATTCCTGTACATAGGAGCAGTATTATAGTAGTTATATTCTTGTACATAGGGGGCAGTATTATAGTAGTTATATTCCTGTACATAGGGGGCAGTATTATAGTAGTTATATTCTTGTACATAGGGGGCAGTATTATAGTAGTTATATTCCTGTACATAGAGGGCAGGATTATAGTAGTTATATTCTTGTACATAGGGCAGTATTATAAGAGTTATATTCTTGTACATAGGAGCAGTATTATAGTAGTTATATTCTTGTACACAGGAGCAGTATTATAGTAGTTATATTCTTGTACATAGGGGCAGTATTATAGTAGTTATATTCTTGTACATAGGGGCAGTCTTATAGTAGTTATATTCTTGTACATAGGGGCAGTATTATAGTAGTTATATTCTTGTACATAGGAGCAGTATTATTGTAGTTATATTCTTGTACATAGGAGCAGTATTATAGTAGTTATATTCTTGTACATAGGAGCAATAGTATAGTAGTTATATTCTTGTACATAGGGAGCAGTGTTATAGTAGTTATATTCTTGTACATAGGGGGCGGTATTATAGTAGTTATATTCTTGTACATAGGAGCAGTATTATAGTAGTTATATTCTTGTACATAGGGGGCAGTATTATAGTAGTTATATTCTTGTACATAGGAGCAGTATTATAGTAGTTATATTCTTGTACATAGGAGCAGTATTATAGTAGTTATATTCTTGTACACAGGAGCAGTATTATAGTAGTTATATTCTTGTACATAGGGGCAGTATTATAGTAGTTATATTCCTGTACATAGGGGCATTATTATAGTGGTTATATTCTTGTACATAGAGGGCAGGATTATAGTAGTTATATTCTTGTACATAGGGGCAGTATTGTAAGAGTTATATTCTTGTACATAGGGGGCAGTATTATAGTAGTTGTATTCCTGTACATAGGGGGCAGTATTATAGTAGTTATATTCTTGTACATAGGGGCAGTATTATATTAGTTATATTCTTGTACATAGGGGGAAGTATTATAGTAGTTATATACCTGTACATAGGAGCAGTATTATAGTAGTTATATTCTTGTACATAGGGGGCAGTATTATAGTAGTTATATTCCTGTACATAGGGGGCAGTATTATAGTAGTTATATTCTTGTACACAGGGGGCAGTATTATAGTAGTTATATTCCTGTACATAGAGGGCAGTATTATAGTAGTTATATTCTTGTACATAGGGCAGTATTATAAGAGTTATATTCTTGTACATAGGGGGCAGTATTATAGTAGTTATATTCTTGTACATAGGGGCAGTATTATAGTAGTTATATTCTTGTACATAGGGAGCAGTATTATAGTAGTTATATTCTTGTACATAGGGAGCAGTGTTATAGTAGTTATATTCTTGTTCGTAGGGGGCAGTATTATAGTAGTTATATTCTTGTTCGTTGGGGGCAGTATTATAGTAGTTATATTCTTGTTCGTAGGGGGCAGTATTATAGTGGTTATATTCTTGTACATAGGGGGGCAGTATTATAGTAGTTATATTCTTGTACATAGGGAGCAGTGTTATAGTAGTTATATTCTTGTACATAGGGGGCAGTATTATAGTAGTTATATTCTTGTACATAGGGGGCAGTATTATAGTAGTTATATTCTTGTTCGTAGGGGGCAGTATTATAGTAGTTATATTCTTGTTCGTAGGGGGCAGTATTTTAGTCGTTATAGACTGATTGTATTCCTTTCTAGGGAGTGAATTACATCCTGTGGCTTTTTACAATGTATTTTAAGTGATAATTGCTTAGCATGACTTGATTTATATACTGATCAGATTAAATGTTACGGGGTGATTCTCACCAGTCCATGTAATGTGTATTTTTAAACCTTTTAATGCACCCTCTCTGTTGTGGATTGCTTGCAGTGTCCTCCTGGCCCTGAGCCCTCCATTATCATGACAGTCACACACATCTTGAGTCTCTAATTTGAAATTTGTCCGAGATTAAACATTTGCTGTAATGCGACAGTTCACATCCCTTACGAATATTTCCATGGGATCGATGGTCTTTGCCTCCTGGCTGGCAGCAGTGAGGGTTATCTCACCATGTATAAAAATTAAACTCAGTTACTGGGCTTGTACTGGAGACAAGTGGATTCCCTCCAAGGTGCGATAAGTATTTGGCCTCTACCCCCTGGGAGGAACATGAACCCTGGACTCTGCCTCCCTCCCAGATTACTTTCTTCAGCTACCAGACACAACATTTGCTCAGGCGGCTCGCTGCCTCTTAGAGTATGTAGTACATATAATAAACTGTTGAAAATAGTTAAGAAGACCTCTCGTGACCCTCAGGTGTAGGCCTATATATACTAGTGGCCCTCATGTTTAGGCCTATATATACTAGTGGACCTCATGTTTAGGCCTATATATACTAGTGGCCCTCAGGTGTTGGCCTATATATACTTGTGACCCTCAGGTGTAGGCCTATATATACTAGTGGCCCTCAGGTGTTGGCCTATATATACTTGTGACCCTCATGTGTAGGCCTATATATACTCATTACCATCATATGTAGGCTTATATATACTCGTGGCCTTCAGGACCTTAGGCATAGGCCTATATGTAAACGTGACTTTCAGTTCTAGGCCTATATATACCCATGACCCTCAGGTGTAGGCCTATATATACTTGTGGACCTCATGTTTAGGCCTATATATACGGTACTTGTGACCCTCAGGTGTAGTTCTATATATACTCGTTACCCTCAGGTGTAGGCCTATATATATACTCGTAGCCCTCAGGCCTGCTATGTACTCATGGACCTCAGGCATAGGCCTATATATAAAAGTGACTTTCAGTTCTAGGCCTATATATACACATGACCCTCAAGTGTAGGCCTATATATATTCGTGACCCTTGGGTGTACACCATTAAATACATATATATATATATATACAGTACAGACCAAAAGTTTGGACACACCTCATTTAAAGATTTTTCTGTATTTTCCTGACTTTGAAAATTGTACATTCACACTGAAGGCATCAAAACTATGAATTAACACATGTGGAATTATATACTTAACAAAAAAATGTGAAACAACTGAAAATATGTCTTATATTCTAGGTTCTTCACAGTAGCCACCTTTTGCTTTGATGACTGCTTTGCACACTCTTGGCATTCTCTTGATGAGCTTCAAGAGGTAGTCACCGGAAATGGTTTTCACTTCACAGGTGTGCCCTGTCAGGTTTAATAAGTGGGATTTCTTGCCTTATAAATGGGGTTGGGATGATCAGTTGTGTTGTGCAGAAGTCTGGTGGATACACAGCTTATAGTCCTACTGAATAGACTGTTAGAATTTGTATTATGGCAAGAAAAAAAGCAGCTAAGTAAAGAAAAACGAGTGGCCATCATTACTTTAAGAAATGAAGGTCAGTCAGTCCGAAAAATTGGGAAAACTTTGAAAGTGTCCCCAAGTGCATTTGCAAAAACCATCAAGCGCTACAAAGAAACTGGCTCACATGAGGACCGCCCCAGGAAAGGAAGACCAAGAGTCACCTCTGCTTCTCAGGATAAGTTTATCTGAGTCACCAGCCTCAGAAATCTCAGGTTAACAGCAGCTCAGATTAGAGACCAGGTCAATGCCACACAGAGTTCTAGCAGCAGACACATCTCTACAACAACTGTTAAGAGGAGACTTTGTGCAGCAGGCCTTCATGGTAAAATAGCTGCTAGGAAACCACTGCTAAGGACAGACAACAAGCAGAAGAGACTTGTTTGGGCTAAAGAACACAAGGAATGGACATTAGACCAGTGGAAATCTGTGATTTGGTCTGATGAGTCCAAATTTGAGATCTTTGGTTCCAACGACCATGTCTTTGTGCGACACAGAAAAGGTGAACGGATGGACTCTACATGCCTGGTTCCCACCGTGAAGCATGGAGGAGGAGGTGTGATGGTGTGGGAGTGCTTTGCTGGTGACACTGTTGGGGTTTTATTCAAAATTGAAGGCATACTGACCCAGCATGGCTACCACAGCATCTTGCAGCGGCATGCTATTCCATCCGGTTTGCGTTTAGTTGGACCATCATTTATTTTTCAACAGGACAATGACCACAAACACACCTCCAGGCTGTGTAAGGGCTATCTGACCAAGAAGGAGAGTGATGGGGGGCTACGCCAGATGACCTGGCCTCCACAGTCACCAGACCTGAACCCAATCGAGATGGTTTGGGGTGAGCTGGACCGCAGAGTGAAGGCAAAAGGGCCAACAAGTGCTAAGCATCTCTGGTAACTCCTTCAAGATTGTTGGAAGACCATTTCCGGTGACGACCTCTTGAAGCTCATCAAGAGAATGCCAAGAGTGTGCAAAGCAGTCATCAAAGCAAAAGGTGGCTACTGTGAAGAACCTAGAATATAAGACATATTTTCAGTTGTTTCACACTTTTTTGTTAACTATATAATTCCACATGTGTTAATTCATAGTTTTGATGCCTTCAGTGTGAATTTACAATTTTCATAGTCATGAAAATACAGAAAAATCTTTAAATGAGAAGGTGTGTCCAAACTTTTGGTCTGTACTGTATATACAGTCATGGCCAAAAGTATTGAGAATTAGACAAATAGTAATTTTTCAAAAGTTTACTGCTTCATTTTTTGTAATGGCAATTTGCATATACTCCTGAATGTCAAAGAGTGATCAGCTTAACAGCAATTACTGTACTTGCAAAGTCAATATTTGCCCAGAAAATGAACTTTAACCCCCAAAACACATTTCAACATCATTGCAGTCCTGCCTTAAAAGGAGCAGCTAACATCGTTTTAGTGATTGATCCATTAACACGGGTGTGGGTGTTGATGAGGACAGGGCTGGCGATCAATCAGTCATGATTAAGTAAGAATGACATCACTGGACACTTTAAAAGGAGGCTGGTTCTTGGTATCATTGTTTCTCTTCAGTTAACCATGGTTATCTCTAAAGAAACACGTGCAGCCATCATTGCACTGCACAAAAATGGCCTAACAGGGAAGAGTATCGCAGCTACAAAGATTGCACATCAGTCAACAATCTATCGCATCATCAAGAACTTCAAGGAGAGAGCTTCCATTGTTGTCAAAAAGGCTCCAGGGCGCCCAAGAAAGACCAGCAAGCGCCAGGACCGTATCTTAAACCTGTTTCAGCTGCGGGATGGGACTACCAGCAGTGCCGAGCTTGCTCAGGAATGGCAGCA
Source organism: Phyllobates terribilis (assembly GCF_046119375.1). Lineage (NCBI taxonomy): Eukaryota > Metazoa > Chordata > Amphibia > Anura > Dendrobatidae > Phyllobates > Phyllobates terribilis. The sequence goes on from NW_027362762.1 coordinate 6,177,050, forward strand.
GGCTGGTGTGAGTGCTTCTGCACGCGCTGTGAGGAGGAGACTCTTTGAGCAAGGGCTGGTTTCAAGGAGGGCAGCAAAGAAGCCACTTCTCTCCAGAAAAAACATCAGGGACCGACTGATATTCTGCAAAAGGTACAGGGAGTGGACTGCTGAGGACTGGGGCAAAGTCATTTTCTCTGATGAATCCCCTTTTCGATTGTTTGGGACATCTGGAAAACAGCTTATTCGGAGAAGAAGAGGTGAGCGCTACCACCAGTCTTGTCTCATGCCAACTGTAAAGCATCCTGAAACCATTCATGTGTGGGGTTGCGTCTCAGCCAAGGGAATCGGCTCACTCACAGTCATGCCTAAAAACACAGCCATGAATAAAGAATGGTACCAGAATGTCCTCCAAGAGCAACTTCTCCCAACCGTCCAAGAGCAGTTTGGCGCCCAACATTGCCTTTTCCAGCATGATGGAGCACCTTGCCATAAAGCAAAGGTGATAACTAAATGGCTCATGGAACAAAACATAGAGATTTTGGGTCCATGGCCTGGAAACTCCCCAGATCTTAATCCCATTGAGAACTTGTGGTCAATCATCAAGAGACGGGTGGACAAACAAAAACCCACAAATTCTGGCAAAATGCAAGCATTGATTATGCAAGAATGGACTGCTATCAGTCAGGATTTGGTCCAAAAGTTGATTGAGAGCATGCCGGGGAGAATTACAGAGGTCTTGAAGAAGAAGGGGCAACACTGCAAATATTGACTTGCTGCATTAACTCATTCTAACTGTCAATATAACCTATTGGTCCTCATAATATGATTGCAATTATATTTCTGTATGTGATATAAACATCAGACAAACACTAATAAAAACCAGAGGCCAGCAGATCATGGGAAAATATAATTTTGGTGTCATTCTCAAAACTTTTGGCCATGACTGTATATATATATATATATATATATATATATATATATACGCATCTGTGTTCCCGAACCTTCTATTCATGAATGTTCTATTATGATCTAGAGTCGGCGACTCTATACAAGTCAATGACGGTGACCTGCAGTACCAGGAACAGTCATATCTATGTGCACAGCAATGCATCTACACAATCAGGGAGGGTGTAAGGCTTGAACGCCCACCGATCGAACATTTAATGCCTATTATGAAGATAGATCATCAGAGATGAGGTCCAACAGCCATGTCAGAAGTCCTCGGCCACCAGAGAGGAGTTCTGAGTAATGGCTTCCTAAGTCTAGTTGCGATGAGTCATATAATGTTGGGTCAGGTCAGCTAAAAGAAGACCTGAGGTTGGCAGCAGGTAGGAGTTTGTTCACAGGACTTTCATCCTAGGGGTACGGATTACTGACATGGCTGCTGGGCCAGGATCCTGCAATTTAATTCACTCCTCTCTATCATCAATATATTATAGCAAGAGAAAAACCTTCAAATGAGGGATTCCTGAAGATGGCACAGTTATACTCATTAAGCCATCCTTGTTCAGGGGCTGAAGAACTCACTCTTCCCTGGAGGTCCCTCTGAGATGGTTTGTGTCAGAGTGACTATTAGCTTCAGTCCTATCATGGTGCGTATTCATCTCAGGAGGCGCCACTACACTACTATCCTTCACAGATCATGACTACCATCGTCTACAGAATGCAGAGTTACAGGAGGAGGCGATCGAGTCTACGTGTTACCATAGGTCGTTACAAAACCACCCCTTGTCCCCACCAGTGGAATTACTTTCTGCGTTGAGAATTGGGCCCTTTAATCTTCAAGTCAACCAATCTGTTACTACTCGCTTCTTTTGGATCCATTGCCAAGTGTGCTGTCCTTCCTCTATAGGTATGACAACCCAGCGCGCTCCTGTGACATTATTCACATGGGCCATTTAGCCGAGTTCAGGAGGCAAAGTGTCATCTGAGAATACAAGTAGTTGGTGACCTTCACAATTCTGACTCCACTGTTACAAATTGATAAACTGTACCTTCTAACATCTCAAGTTCTGCTGGGCTCTTCTACATACTGTAGTCATCCCATACCTCTGGACACATCCAGCTCTGGTATGAAGCTTCACTCTGCTACATAGTTACTCTGTGCCACTTAACATAACAGCTCTGCTACGGTGCTTGTGTAGCACCCTGAGGACTCGGCTGCTACAGGGGTATTACACCTCAAGCCAGAGGTGTGGTATTCCACTCCTGGGTAAGGATGGAGTGTGGGACTGAGCTCAGATAGCTGCATACACTACATACATCCCATTTCCGGGGGACAGACCGACGGTACTCCCACCAGTATATGTGCAGGTACGACAGTGTCTGTCCCTGGCTGGAGTGGGAGGGGGGTGGAACATCCCAGTAGTGTAGGGGCAGATAGGGGGAGCAGTCTGGGTAAGGCTAGGAGCTCATTGGGTGCTGGTCACCTGAGCTCACACATAGAGGGAGTATATAAGGTGGGCACCATCTTAGATCAGGGTCAGTCTTCTGTAGAGGGTCAGTCAGTCCTGGGAGAGGTCCAGGAGCACCTGCAGAGAGAAGAGAGAGAGGAGAAGAGAAGGACCCAGAGGGGGAGAAGAAGGAACCCCAAGAACCCAGTATACAACCAGAAGGGTGAAGGGTTGGCACGCAAGGGAACCGGATCCCAAATTAGTGGAGGAGAGAAACTGCCCTCAACTAAGAACCGGAGGCTGCGACATTACATGTGGAGCAGCCCCTCGCCAAGTCCACTAAGAAGGCACACCGAGCATAGGGTCAGGGAAGCCAAAGAAGGTTCACCCAACAGGAGACCCGAGGGAGCCGGACATAGGTGGACCCCTGGTGGGAACGGCCAGTAGAGAGGACAGTCAGAAGGGGAGCTCGGGACCACGCTCCAGAGTTGCTTGGGGGTTGGCCGAGTCCGGGGCCTGGTGGACGCAGCATGGCTCGGGCGGTCACTCAAGGCCAGAGTGACCAACAGAACAGCAGTAAGTAAAAACCCTGAACTGCACAGCCCGACTCTGAGTCTTCTTACCATCCACACTGCACCACCACTACCACCATCCTCTACACCTGACCCCCTGGGGCTATACCCCTCCCGTTGGGGGTTATACTACCACAGCTGCACATATACCACCAGCCTCAGCGGACCCTGCTGCAGCGGCGGCCTTTTGACCGCAAATCAACGGGTGGCGTAGTTGACACTAAGAACAACTAATAACATCTGTAAAGACTGCCACACACTGAGTTTGACACCCTGGGCACGGACCGGGTCGCCGCCACTCGGAGACTGCAACCCCCATCTGATCCGGCTCCGGGTAATCCCCAAACAGCACTGGCCCAGGGGGCGCGTCAACTTTGGCGTAGTCAGCAGGATTTCGTGCCCGCAACCACCGGGTACTGCGTGCCTGAAGAAAAGTTCAAATTTACCTCAAGAAGAAGTCTCCCGCCGGTTCCAGAGGGTCCCCGCCATGGGACGCCATCACGGATCGTTTCCCGCCGGTTGCCCGCCATCTGCAGCTTTTTCCCGCCATCCACGGAGTTTCCCGCCACTGGGAGACGATTCCCGCCATTTCCAGAAGATTTCCCGCCTTGGAAGAGCAGACGCCATTATGGGCGTGCCAGAGGGTGGCAAGAGGTCACCTCCCATCGTGGGCCAGGTCAAGGAATGGCGCCAAAAGCGGAAACCGCCACCACCAACGGAGACTGTGATGCTAGAGATGTCCGTCAGCGTGAGAGAACTGCCCCTGGAACTGACAATCACAAAGTTGCCCCGGAACCACCTTCAATGTGGGCGGAGACAGAACAAGGGAGCGAAGATGGGTGCAGCCTGGAGGAGTCTGGAGAGAGCGCACCCGGAGACAAGAAGTCTGGAGAGGACTCCGGAGAAGTCGTACCCGGAGATGGAAGGAGAGTCAGGCAGCACCGACCCTGTGGTCAGGAGCCTGCTGCAAGCAACAACCCCACTAGGCTTAGTGGAGATCCTGGCACAGCTCCCCCGAGACCGGGAGTGTGCGCAGACCGCGCTGGAGCGCCTCGCATGGAGGATGGCCCAGGTGCAGCGAGAGACGCTGACGGAGTGGAGCCGAGAGATGGCCCTGCAGCCAAGAACCCGCCAGCGAAGCACGCCACCCGAGACGAGGAGACAGACCGCCTCTGAGGATGGTGCAGGAGGAGTGAAGGCCGGAGACGGCGCCGAGAAGGGAGCTGGACAGGTGGAGGCAGGTAAAGGGGACGTCACAACCCCGAGCCGAGAAACCGCGTGCCTGCCCCAGCTCCCCGTCGCAGAGCCCGAAATTCCCCCTGCCGTGCCCGTCGCTGCATCGTCACCGCTCCAGACAAGGCCTCAAGCAGAAGCCGCGGCCGCGACCCCTGTGACGTCACGCGCCTCAACCCTGAGCGCGGCAAAGCAGGAAACACCACCGGCCTGGTCGCAAGGTCTAGTACCCCCGGGCGCCGCAGTACCAACAGCGCCCTCTACCTCCACTGAGCCACCGGCCTGGTCGCTGGGCCAAGTAACCCCGGGCGCCGCCGTCTTCACGGTGCCCTTTACGTTCAGGGTACCCCAGGCCTGGTCGCAAGGCCTGGCGAACCCGGGCGCCGCTACCACCACCGCGCCCTCAACATCCACAGCGCCACACCTGGGTGAAGACCTATTTGCCCAGCATACGTGCCCGGATGGGCAGCCCTTTAGATGGCCACCGGAGTACTACCAACTGGAACTCCAAAAAGCAAGGCCCCTGTGCGAGCCCCTGATTCCGGCTCCGAAGCCCGTTAAGAGGACCCCGCTCCCGTTGGAAGAAGCGCAGTTCGAGTGGGACCCCACCGGAGGAGACCTCATGGGGTTCACTCAGGAAACTCGGGCAGCCGCAGCGGAGCGTGTGGAGTGCTGCCGCCAGCAGTTGGCAGTCTTCGAGCAAGAATGGAGAGAGAGGCGGGTCCGTGAGCAGCGGCTGCAGGAACAGAGCGCAGGGCAGAAGAGCAGGACCAGGAGAGACCCCCGTGCAGCTCATGGTCCCCGTACCACCGGGACTGTGATTAAGTTTCAATTGCAGCACGGGTGGGGCTTCATCAGGGATCACCACACCCCCGGCGACGTCTTTGTGACCAGAAGAGACGTGGAGTCCCATCTGCCGGAGGGACACAGAGGTCGTGACCTTTACCTGGGTGATGAGGTCACCTTTACCCGGCACAAGTGTGCCAAAGGACCCTACGCCCTCCATGTACACCGGCTGACGGAGGAGGAGCTACGGTGTGAAGAGGAGCAAGAGGACCCGGACGGGTCTGAAGGAGGAGCAGGAGTACGCCGTCATTAAAGTACGGTAAAGAGACTGTACATAGTTACCCGTCAGGGTATAAGAACTGTTACTACTGCTAGTTAAAATATAGTCCCCGTTGGGACCAGCAAATTGAACTGAAACCCGTGTGTCCCTATTCCCACTGACCGAGGACTGAGAGCGGTCATTCCTTTCCTAATACCTGGCCGAGGACTGAGAGCGGCCATATTTCCCCTTGTATATAGTTGCGCTTTTTAAGGCGCCCCCTACTGGTTTTATAGGAAAGCTGTGTTATTCTACAAGAGACTGTCGCACTTTACCCGGTCACAAGTTGCACCGTGGCCGGAGGAACAAGAAAGTTTACAAGAATGTTTATTATGAAAAAGTTTTATGCTGCAGAAATATATATATAATGTTTTATATGTTTATGTTGTTATGAAAAAAAAAAAATTGTATGTTTATGGATGTTTTATTCTCTTACAGCCCGAGGACGTGCTGTGATTTACCAGGGGGGAATGTAGCACCCTGAGGCTGAGGACTCGGCTGCTACAGGGGTATTACACCTCAAGCCAGAGGTGTGGTATTCCACTCCCGGTTAAGGATGGAGTGTGGGACTGAGCTCAGATAGCTGCATACACTACATACATCCCATTTCCGGGGGACAGACCGACGGTACTCCCACCAGTATATGTGCAGGTACGACAGTGTCTGTCCCTGGCTGGAGTGGGAGGGGGGTGGAACATCCCAGTAGTGTAGGGGCAGATAGGGGGAGCAGTCTGGGTAAGGCTAGGAGCTCATTGGGTGCTGGTCACCTGAGCTCACACATAGAGGGAGTATATAAGGTGGGCACCATCTTAGATCAGGGTCAGTCTTCTGTAGAGGGTCAGTCAGTCCTGAGAGAGGTCCAGGAGCGCCTGCAGAGAGAAGAGAGAGAGGAGAAGAGAAGGACCCAGAGGGGGAGAAGAAGGAACCCCAAGAACCCAGTATACAACCAGAAGGGTGAAGGGTTGGCACGCAAGGGAACCGGATCCCAAATTAGTGGAGGAGAGAAACTGCCCTCAACTAAGAACCGGAGGCTGCGACATTACATGTGGAGCAGCCCCTCGCCAAGTACACTAAGAAGGCACACCGAGCATAGGGTCAGGGAAGCCAAAGAAGGTTCACCCAACAGGAGACCCGAGGGAGCCGGACATAGGTGGACCCCTGGTGGGAACGGCCAGTAGAGAGGACAGTCAGAAGGGGAGCTCGGGACCACGCTCCAGAGTTGCTTGGGGGTTGGCCGAGTCCGGGGCCTGGTGGACGCAGCACGGCTCGGGCGGTCACTCAAGGCCAGAGTGACCAACAGAACAGCAGTAAGTAAAAACCCTGAACTGCACAGCCCGACTCTGAGTCTTCTTACCATCCACCCTGCACCACCACTACCACCATCCTCTACACCTGACCCCCTGGGGCTATACCCCTCCCGTTGGGGGTTATACTACCACAGCTGCACATATACCACCAGCCTCAGCGGACCCTGCTGCAGCGGCGGCCTTTTGACCGCAAATCAACGGGTGGCGTAGTCGACACTAAGAACAACTAATAACATCTGTAAAGACTGCCACACACTGAGTTTGACACCCTGGGCACGGACCGGGTCGCCGCCACTCGGAGACTGCAACCCCCATCTGATCCGGCTCCGGGTAATCCCCAAACAGCACTGGCCCAGGGGGCGCGTCACTTGTCTCTGCTACTCTCACTTCATGCTTCCTGAGATATCTCTGGTATATAACCACCCCTACTGACATAACCAGTTCTGTTATGCCAATGTGCTCTGCTATATTGTTACTGAGTTTTTCCTGATTACCTAGCTCTGCACATCACAGTGCTCAGCTACCTTGCCATAGATGCCTACTGACACACTTGACCCTGCTACTTCACTGGACTCTGCTACATTAATACAGTGAAATTCTGGACCTATTCAACTCAGCTACATCACTGGACTCAACGTCATCAGTCCGTGCTGCACGCCATTTGCTTACTTCCGTAACAAGGACTTTAAGAAACCATCCTTTCAGGTGAGACATGACACAATTTTTTGGTTCATCTCGGCTCTAGGCACGTCCACTATGAGCCTGCGAGTAGCAGGAAACCATTTTTCCCAGGGGCTTAACACATTTCATGGCGGTCAATACAGATAAGAGGTAACAAAACATCACATCATGATTCATTTAGAAAAACAGTGAATTATACAAAAAAATTGACGAAAAGTCACTGTAGGTTCTTGTTTGTTCATTGACCCTGTATCACCATAGTCGGCCACCATTTTTGTCCATTCCCACGGCACAATCTTCTAATTCTCTTGTCTTTAGACCAGAGCTGCATTCTCCATACTAGCATTGCCCTTTAAGGAACGATCAATAAAACATTGAAGAAGGAGGGAGACAAACTGCTCAGAATTCAGGAAAAGTCAAATAAGCAACACTTAATCGATCACAACAAAGCCAATTACTTTTCATTTACAAGATGTCACCCCAGGCCTAGAGCAATTTCTTTTAGAGATAAAGTGTCTTGTTTTATTTGTCCATTAGCGGAGAATGGTGTCAGCTCCCCCTTCCCCCTCCATTTGCAGGATATAGTGCCCTAATAGGTTGATGAGCGTGGCGTATCCACCTTCCCAAGGATGCTACTTCTGGGACTTTCTTGTATAGCGTCCACATCCTCTTAAAAAGGCCACAGGGACATAGAGGTTGCTCGTCATGACATCAATATCACGTTGGTGGTGGTCCAACACTTGGGAAAGGACACAAAGTGAGCATTGTATAGAGCCTTTTCTTACGATAGTCATCAATATCAATTCATTGGGTGTCTGACTAGAAAAGAACAAACTGGTTCGAGGTTAAGCCAATTTGCCTTGAAATTCACAAAAAAATTAGAATTTGCCAATAGTGTCTGGGTAGCTGTCATTTTGCTGAATTATAAAGAGCCTGGAAGAGGTTAAAAAAATGTAAAAATTTTCTTAAACGGCCCTCACCAGTTGCAAAGTGCTGCCATGCTCAAGTCCGGTGATCTTCTTAGGTCCATAGTGGCCTCTTCTTCTGCCAGGTACGCTGTTGACCCTGGCTTTTGGCATCTTTGCCAAGCCCCGAGTCATTGTGACATTTCCTGTAAGTTTCACACGACAATGTGATGGCAATTGGCATCTTCACGCTGCTGCCTTGGCCAAAGATTGTCTTCTAGTCATGATATGGTTTTTAGTTATCAAAATGTGCCTAGTAGGCCTCACATGAGTCCAGGACGACATGATGTGATATAGTAATAGGTATATGGCACTCCTGTAGTGAGGATTGGATATTCAAGAAGGGTTCCACTCCATTAGACTAGAAATCCAAAAAGAATTGGCACTCCAGACTCTAGATAGATGAGATTTTTAGTTTGACAATTCAACATGTCTGATGAAGGTCCATACTCTGTGACCGAAACGTAATACGACTATTTTTTGTTGGATTGCCAAAATGAAAAATTGAATCTATCTTTTGTTTGAAGTGCCAAGTATTTTTATATTTCAGACAAGATGTGATAGTCAGCAGCTAGAGTAAGACACCGCACCAAACAGAAGAAGAGGCGGCAAAGACAACAAAGAAGACACTGGGCTCTGCCGCGGGACAGATGGGGATCGAGTGAGTATATTTTTTTAATGTTATTTTTTTTCATGTTTATTATGTTCTGTGGTCTGGATGGATCTCAGGACATAATAACGCACATTCAATTCTAAATAAATTTTATGCAAATCAAATTTCCTGACCTAATTCGAACAAATTTGCTTAAGTCCAATTTGGTAGAGGTCAGATTCACTCACTCTTATTTCTGACAGCCCAATCGTTCAACTGATGCCAGGAGCTGTGACTTCTGGAATATCAACTCCGTACTCTGTGTAATGACCGTTCTCAGGTTCCACAGCGCAGAGCACATTGACTTCAATAAGAGACGTGCTACAGAACCCAAGAAAGACCACTATAAACTGTAAGGAATTTTGGTCTTTCTTCTCCGCACAATAGGAATTTCCGGTGGTCGCTACTCCAAGTATCAGCTGATCAAGAACAGTGCCAGAAGTTGAACCCCCACATTTCCTTATGGATGACCCATCTGAGGAAAAGGTAATCGATATTTAGCTGTGGCGCCCCTGAGGGTTCAGTCGCCACAGAGATAATGTACCTCACCCAGAGGTGTGGTGTCTCCTTCTCTCAGGTAAGGAGGGAGTGCTGCCCGGAACCCCAACACCCGCATTCAACACTACACTACTCCAGGCCGGCTGGAAAGGCAAGATGCACTGTGTTTCTGCTGAGCCCTGTCCCTGGATGGAGTGGGCGGAACCAAAGAGAGGAGGAGCCAGTAGTGGGTGTGGGTGGAGGAAGTAGAGTAGGGGAGCACCATTGTAGGAGGTATAAAAAGGGAAGCCATCTTAGTTAGTGAGTTCAGTGCTGTACTGTGCAGTGAAGTGAGGAGTGGAGGGGAGCAGAGTCTCTTCCGGAGCTCTGCTCCATGTGTGGGGCCTAGTAATAGAGGTCCAGGAGGGGAGCAGAGGAGAAAGGCTCCGTTTTACACAAGGGATCCCAGGGGGTACGGTGAGTGCAGGACGGCACCCGTACGCCCCGAATCTGCCAGGTGTCAGAGGGATCAGGCCGCAGGAAGGGAACCGGTCCCTAGACAAGCCGTGTTACTCCAGGTCTTGGCTGGAAAAAACGGAGGCTTCTGCACTTCCATGTTGCAGTTGCCACAGTCTCATCCAGCCATGTACCCAGCCATGTACACCCCATACCCAGCCATGTACCCAGCCATGTACAGCTATGCTAAGCCCGGAACTTCCACCCCCAGGCGCTGACTCCGAGGACCTCCTGCTCAGCCCTCTACCCGAACCTCCACCCCCGGGCGATGACTCCGCGGACCTCTTGCTCGGTTCCCTTCCGGAACCGCCACCTCCGGCACCCGAGTGGGTGTACGGAGTGCCCTCCTTCGACTGGTCCGCCAGGTTTGAGGACCAGCAACAGTACCCTCTACTCCCGACACCAGCGCCCCCGTTGCCTGCCCCGGAGGAGAAGAGTTTAGTTGGGACAACCAGGGGGGGGGACTGATGGGGTTCCCGCAGGAGACCCAAGCCCAGGCGCTGGCAAGAAAGGAGTTCTGCAAATAGGAGCTCCTACAACTAGAGAAGGAGCGGCGCACCCAGTGGGCACGCTGCGAGCGGTTGGAGGACCGGAACAAGGCCGCAAAAGCCCAGGTCCGGCAAGCGGAATCTGCCCATCCTAGTCCCCGGTAGCTCCTAAACAAGGCAAAAGGCCTGGGTACCGAGTCCCCTATATTCCCCCTGGGTGTCACATAGCCATCTGTCCATATTGTGCCTAAATATTACTGTCGGCTTCGTCTTAAAATTTAGAAACTAATTAAGGCTTGGTCCCTCATTGACCCAATGTTCCATGTGTAGACGTTTCGCACCATTCTGAGATTAAAGATGGAATCTAAGTCTGACAGTTTTTGAAGGACATCAGTCCTCAGGGAAATTGAACTCACATGGTTCCCATAAAAGTCATTTTTCTTTATCAACTTGACTGTAGTGTTTATAAATCAGCGCTCATCCTCTTCTCGCTGGTGGCTTCTGCCATAACATTTCATCCTTTTATCTCCGACACGACAGGGCTTACTTTTTTTTCTTTTTACTCTTCAAAGTTCTCCTGCTGTTAAACCTCGGGTGAACCTTCGCTTCTACCTTCCATGCAATTATTCATTGATACCTTCTTCTTCTTTGGGCTATTTTTCTATCACAGAATCCAAAACTTTATTTTAACTCAGAACTTAAAAAAAAAGGTCACATTAGGGCGTTAAGATAAAAACATTGAGGAAAACCAGAATGAATAAGGAAGTGTCTAAAAATACATGAGTAACAGAAACCAGAAAAATTTAGTCAAAGACAATTTGAAAAACATTAAAAAATGTCACCAATCTATAACAAATACTAAGAAGGGTCAGCTCTAAGGCTATGTTCACACTGAGTTTTTTCAAAAGTATTTTTAATAAGAAACTGCTTCAGGAAATGAAACTTTCCTTTTTGAGGAGTTTTTTGGAGGAGTTTTTCTCTTTGTGACATGGTTCTGAAGAGTTTTTTTCCTTGGAGGGTTCTTTGCAGTGTTTTCATTGGAGAGTGCCTAGTTTGGAGAAGTTTCCTTCACGATCTGTGTCAAAGAAGTGACATGCACTTTCTTTTTTCCACCATGCATTTTTCAAAGCTTTTTCGAAAAAAAAATAATTCAGAAACTCCTCATATGAACAGCAAAGTGTATTTACCTAAGAAATGAAATGGAAAACTTTTAGGGCTAAAATTATGACAGACCAGAAGCATAAATTAACATCTCTCACCAGATCCTACAATTGTCCCCTTTTATGCCCATAGCAGCTAGAGATGCAGATATGTTATGTGCAGCATGAGATGGGGCATTATCATGCATGAAATGATCTCGATGGTCCAGATGGATGGAGTGGAGGATGGCTGGTTGATGGACACCTGATGCAAACACGGCTACGGCGCTAACAAGGAGGAGGTGGAGTAATGTTTTGGGCTGGAATCATGGGGAGAGAGATTGTCGGCCCTTTTAGGATCCCTGAAGGGGTAAAGATGAACTCCATAATGTATGTTGAGTTTATCAAACAGCACTTCCTGCCATGGTTCACGAAGAAGAACCGTGTATTCCGCAGCAAGATCATTTTCATGCATGATAATGCCCCGTCTCATGCTGCACATAACACATCTGCATCTCTGGCTGCTATGGGCATAAAAGAGGACAAACTTATGGTGTGGCACCCATGCTCCCCTGACCTCAACCCCATTGAGAACCTCTGGAGCATCATCAAAAGGACTGTCTATGATGGCGGGAGGCAGTTCACATCTAAGCAACAGCTCTGGGAGGGTATTCTGTCCTCATGCAAAACAATTGAAGCAGAAACCATCCAAAACCTGACAAATTCAATGGACGAGAGAGTTCAGAAGCTCCTTTCGAACAAGGGGTCCTATGTGCAAATGTAACATCACCTAGAATAAAGTTTTGAGTTGAAAACTGTTTGATTTCAGTTTGTAATAACCTGCTAATGCTTATAATTTCACAAATGACCATTTTTTTGTTCTTTATTAAAATGAAAAGGTTGAAAACTCTGCTGTGCATAATAATTTGGAACATGCATTTTGAGTGCAGTTTGAGTTTTTTATTTTTTTAAATATCCTGTTATCATAGGCAGTTTGTACAAAAACCTTTCAATTGTACTCTAATAGTTATTTGACTGGAAAATTACAATGACTGCAATTCATATAGGTAATTTGGGAAAATCTGAGAAAATATTATTTGCATAATAATTTGGAACACAGTGTATGTACTGTTGGTAGTTCAGGTGATGTATTTGTAATGCACGCGCCCGGACTGACTGGCGTGTGCGTGTATATGTAGTGATTGCACTGGACCGTACCGGAGAGTGAATGTCTGGAGGGGCGTAACTAAGTATCCACCCGATCCGACCAAGGTCGCATGACGGCATACGACGCCAGTGCACCAAGGAGGAACCGAGCAGAGGGACCAGCTTCTACTCCAGGTCAGACCCCGGACACGGCTGTTGACCCACACTGGGGAATACAGGAACAGGCAGGTTAGGCTGGCACACAGACTGGTGGGTATAGGCAGACACGGCTGGTATGCAGACGGGTGGATGCTGGCGAGCACGACTGGTATGCAGGCAGGGAGATACTGGCTGGTACGACAGGTTGGAGCACAGAGTGGATAGGACCCAGTACAGACTGGGACTCAGGAACAGAACCGCAGATGCGGTGGACAAACACAGCAGAATGAGGCCACCCGGAGCGGCGAGCAAGAGCAGAGTAAGACGAGACCGCCAAGAGCGGTGAGCGAGAGTAGAGCAGGACGAGACTGCCAGAGCAGTGAGCAAAGGGTCAGAGCAGAGCGAGACTGCCGGAGCAGTGAGCAAAGGGTCAGAGCAGAGCAAGACTGCCGGAGAAGTGAGCAAAGGGTCAGAGCAGAGCGAGACTGCTGGAGCAGTGAGAAAAGGGTCAGAGCAGAGTGAGACTGCCGGAGCAGTGAGCAAAGGGTCAGAGCAGAGCGAGACTGCTGGAGCAGTGAGCAAAGGAGCAGAGCGAGACTGCTGGAGCAGTGAGCAAGGCAGAGCAGGCAAGAACCGCCGGAGCGGAGAGCAAGGCAGAGCAGGCAAGAACCGCCGGAGCGGAGAGCAAGGCAGAGCAGGCAAGAACCGCCGGAGCGGTGAGCAAGGCAGAGCAGGCAAGAACCGCCGGAGCGGCGAACAAGCAGAAACCGCCGGAGCGGCGAACAAGGCAGAGCAGGCAGAAACCGCCGGAGCAGAGCAGAGGGGACAGGGCTCTGTTCACACGGAACAGACTGGAAGGGAAAGGCAGAACCAGATACACACAAGATACTTGCAATGAAGTAGCGAGTGGACTCTAAACTCACAAACGGAAGTACAGTGACAATGAGTAGGAGTTAGGTGCAGGTTCATACTCTGCAGAAAAAGGGAAGGTACGGACATAGAGAAAAACAGGAGACAGGTTAGGAGACAGTTCAGACAGGAACTGTTACTGCAACAAATACAGGAACGAGCCAAGGTAAAGCCAACTGCTGGTTCAGACAATGCAGGAGAAAGGGAAGGTACGGACATAGAGAAAAACAGGAAGCAGGTTAGGAGACAGTTCAGACAGGAACTGTTACTGTAGTGAGATACAGGAGCGAGTCTGGGTATGCGGCCCCCAGAGGGCGGGACGAACAGGCAAAGAGCGTGTTCACACGGGCCTGGAATTCCAGCCTCCAGGAAAGGCAGAAAGACAGCTGGCTAGAGTGCACAGACAGGACACAGTTCAGACATGGGAACTGATACCGCAAGGCAGGAAACATAGACAGGACCTGGCACATCAGTGACTAGAAGCCAACTGACAGAACAAGATGCTCAGGCCAGGATTCCAAGGAGGAGCTGGTTTAAATACCAGGTGACAGACAGCAATAGGCTGAGGACGCATTAGGGGTGTGTCTGCAGCAGCTACAAGAAACAGGAAGTTCGGCGGGCGTCGCCCTAAGCAGCCAGAGCAGAGCAAAGCAGACAGTATGGAAAAAAGCCAGAGTGGCAGTCTGGACTGGAAATCAAGTGCACGCTCTTGCACAGTGGGAGATGAACCACTCTGCAAGGACGCCGCCAGGTATGTTACAGTATTCATGTATTGATGATGAATCTGGTGATGTATTCATGTAATGTTTATGGTTCTGGTGCTATATTCGAGTATTAATGGTGGTTTTGGTGATGTATTCCATTACTGATTATGGTTTTGGTGTCCTATTTATGTACTGATGATGGTTCTAGTGCTGTATTCATGTACTGATAGTGCTTCTAGTGATGTATTCCGGTACTGCTGGTGGCTCTAGCGATACATTGACTTACTGATGGGGATTCTGATGATTTAATTACATTCAGGTTTATGGAAAGCAGGCTTAACTAGAGTGTTTCCACAGATATTATCACATGGTAAGCTTAGGCAAGATTCACACATGTGCTTGAGGAACTTTTTCACAAGTTTTAGTTGTCCCATTACAGATGTGAACACTGTCAGATTATCCCTTAAACTATAATTGGGTCCATTTGGCTTCCATTAATGTATCTGTCTAATTCTTGACACTTTAATTGAAACCAAACATCATCCATTATAATTAAGCTATATTAGTTTTCATGTCTATCCTTGGTTTAGACATTAAAAATTAAAGGATGTCAGGGAGGAAGCTATTTGTTCCTGGCATTGTGTGAACAGTCTCCAAACAATGAGTGGTTCCCTACTGTATATCTAACCTTGAAGTTGGACTCCTTTTTAAGTCTCACCCCTAAAGTACACCACTTTTGTACTTTTGCTGGTAAATTTTAACAATATTATGGGAATTGGTTATCAGATCTTGTTACCTGGCCCATTTGGGGGGGGGGATTCATGAGGGGTTTTGTTACCTTACTCTCTGACTCATTCCTTTGCTGGTGTAGAGGAAGTGCCATTGGCCTCATCTGCCTAATGCATCAAAATACCTTGTCCCAACCCTGTCTAGATTCATACCCTGACCAAGATAAACTAGCACCTCAATGGCACCCGATACCTGAGGCACAGGCTACGCCTCTGATAGCAACCGCTTCCCAACATTTGAAGTCCGCAGGAATGGTACGTGCAATGGAGATATTTTTTTTATATTCTCACTTCTACAGTAGTTCCTTCTTAATTACATTTCCATATATTTTTGGACTGACTATTTTTTTTCCACTTTTTATAAAATCATCTGTATTGTGGGGCAAAGACATGAATAGTTAAACATGTAATAGCCAGATAATTGTACATTCAGATATTCTTAGTAATGCTGGATATGAAAAAAAAGAATTGCAGATATGAAAGAGATCTGATCTGGAATAAAATATTATACAAAGTGAAGAAGGAGCTGTGCTCAAAAGTTTTAACCATTGTTTTGAGAACTTTCTGGAAGTTTGACTTTATTCCCTGGAGAAATCTAGATGTGTATCCTGCATTTTGCTTGAGATCAGATGGAAGTGTACAGTGAAAAGATGTCTTCGTATCTCCTCAATCATTCCTTATCTTTAAGTCCCGCCAAGGCGGCTTTCCGTGAAGCTTTGTTCTGTACATTAAAGGATTACTGCGAGCCATAGCAGGGATTTCCTACAGTTTGCTTTTCTAGCTGTGTATCTTAAAGGGGGTTGCCCAATACAAAAAAAACATGGCTGCTTTCTTTCAAAATCAAATCCATGAGTTGTGTGCACTATGAAAGGATCATTCCCATCTTTAGACCTTTAGTTTACGAAAGGTGATAACTTGATTAGTGAGAGTCTGACCACTGGGAACCTCAATCAATCCCCTAGAATGGAATTCCTCAGCGCCCTGTCTGCATGGACGCTAGAATGGTCAGTTCTTCTGGAAGTTTTCTCATTCTTTGGGCAAGTTTGCAAGCCTTGGAGACCCACCTCTAGGATACAGATTTTGTCTCACACCCTATTGGAGCCATATTGTATAGGCGGTCATTTATGATTATTACCTGTTCCACTGACCTCTACGTAAGTTATAAAAAAAAAATACGAGATGATGTTTCCCTTAAACTTTAGTGACCTGATGACCTACTCTATAAGGTCATCAGATGGTCAACGGGGAGGAAATGTGGTGGAGGCTTTCTAGTTCCCCAGTGCAGGTGCTCTATGTGACCTTTTGGTCAAAAACTAAATAGGCACTTTCTTAGAGATTTCTGCCCTTACACAATTGAAGCTTCCCTGTATGGAAACATGGAAATTAGATTGCATGATACCATAGAGGAGAATAAAATCAAGTGATCAATTTTCTGTATATCAGAATCATATTGGAATAGAAAATTCTAGTAATTCGAGACCTTTCGAACAAGACCTGGTCATCAGTGCTAGACTAGTTGGGGCCAGGATTTTGTAAAACTGCCAACAACTTCGATGGATTTTCTCAGGCAGCAGTATTGATAGTGTGCTGAGAATTGCGTGAAAGAGGAAAATCATTCATTGAAAGAGGATCATCCATCGAAAGTGGACGTAAGCAACACGTCAATGAAACAAATCTCAGGATGTGAAGAAACGTTCTCATGAACCGGTGGTGCACTGTCAAGAAAACCATTGTCGAATACAAAATTGATGTTCAACAGATATGTCTGACCAGACAGCCCACCATTACTCAGCATGCATGGGCTATAACAGCAGACGATGACTCCTGGTGGTGCCAATGTTGTCTAAGGGAAACAGAGAAGCGACTCCAGGAAGAAAAAGATGTTAAAAAGGTATGACTGAGCAGCAAAAAAAAATGTATAGGCTGATAGAGGTTAAGTAATGGAGGTGGGGGAATCTTTATTGGTGCATTCTGGCTCCTTTGATATCTGTGGTGCAGTAATGGTGAGGGAAGGTTTTCTAGGTGCACCCTGGCTCCTGTGATACCTCTCGATGGACGACCCCATTCCTATCAGGCTGGTGGACATGGAAAATTGATATGGGAAATTTTTTCTTGGCTTGCCCTCATTCTTCTGATACTTGTAGATAGATGTCACCTTTCTTTCAGTAAGGTGGAGTATTGGTGAGAGAAAGTTTTCTCAGGACATGCTTCCTCTTTTGATACCTGTGAATGGAAGTTTGGACAGTGGGGCTTAGTCAGGCATTGTGGCTCATTCATTGCTTCATGGCAGCTGTTATACCTATGGCAGAAGAACCACGCTCAATGCCATAAGTGTTGGCAAGTCATGTATGGCTTCCAAGAACATGACCACGAGTTTTCTTACTTTCGCTTCAAAGTCCTCAGATCTTTGGCTACA
Organism: Phyllobates terribilis; assembly: GCF_046119375.1. NCBI lineage: Eukaryota > Metazoa > Chordata > Amphibia > Anura > Dendrobatidae > Phyllobates > Phyllobates terribilis. The sequence goes on from NW_027362762.1 coordinate 6,194,682, forward strand.
TTCCTGCTCACATCCTATTGCTGTCCATTTTTTTTTTTTGGACAGCACACTGACCCATAGAGTTTAATTGATCCATGTACGCATCAATTTTAAAATGAGTCCGTGTCTTCTTCGGTGGAGACTCAGAGCAGGTCCTATTCTCATCAGTTTTGTGGATCAAACGTGTGGTCAATAAAGTCCATGTAAAATGGTTGCTCCACTGACGACAGACTTTGTACCTTCGGTGTCTATCCAAGTTTATGCATTAACTGATCCATTGGTGAGTCCATAGATTAAAAAAGTCCCAAGAGTTTATACCTGCATCAGTGAGAAATGAGGGATGAGAAAAAAAACTGTTGAAATTAGGAGGACACCTGAGAAAAGAATGTGTAAGTTTCTCTTGGATGGATCGAGATAGAAAGGGAAGTATGAGCATGTCCATACCTCCATCTACTGTACTTATTCTGTCCTTAAAGGCCATCAATCCCACAGATCTATCTCATCACCATGTGGAACTGAAGACCAATGGAGGTCCCACGCTCTTCTAGATGAGTGTCTAGCAGATCATATTTGCAGGAGTGGATTAAGAGTAGCCAGGGCCCCGGGCAGTATAGAAGGCGTGGGCCCCCACCAGTACCTGATGAATCACGTGACATGTCACACGATCCCCTTTGATAAATCATGTGATAGGTCATGTGAGCAATACATATCTATGGACAGAAAAAGACAGAAAGCCCCCATAGCTTGGGGGTCATTTGGATGTTTTGGTTGTCATTAAGTTTTAAAAAGAGAAAACACAGTAGTTTGACATTAAATGGCTTCACCCAACCAATAACCATGAGTAGAGAAAACGTTTTTTTGTTATCATTCATATTCTCTGAAACAAGGCCAAGAAAGGAAAAATTCTGCCGGGGTATGTAAACTTTTGAGCACAACTGTACAGTATAAGCCCCACATAGCTCCCTAGATGCAGTACGGGGCGGCACGTAGCTCCCTGGGTGCAGTAAGGGGCCGCACGTAGCTACCTGGGTACAGTACAGGGCCGCATGTAGCTCCCTGGGTGCAGTAAAGGGCCGTATTTAGCTAACTGCGTGCAGTAAGGGGCCACACGTAGCTCCCTGGGTGCATTAAGGGGCCGCACATGGCTCCCTGGGTGCAGTACAGGGCCATATTTAGCTAACTGCGTGCAGTAAGGGGCCACACGTAGCTCCCTGGGTGCAGTACAGGGCCGCACGTAGCTCCCTGGGTGCAGTACAGGGCCGCACGTGGCTCCCTGGGTGCAGTAAGGGGCCGCACGTAGCTCCCTGGGTGCAGTACAGGGCCGCACGTGGCTCCCTGGGTGCAGTAAGGGGCCGCACGTAGCTCCCTGGGTGCAGTACAGGGCCGCACGTAGCTCCCTGGGTGCAGTACAGGGCCGCACGTGGCTCCCTGGGTGCAGTACAGGGCCGTATTTAGCCAAAATTTTTCAAACATTTAATGGAACAGAATTTTGGTGAAGATTTTCTGAATAGCTGTGGGTCACAGATTTCCTATGTCCACCACAAGAAACATGAGCATCAGACATTGACTTAAGACATCATTTACTTCCACCTGCAGAAAACATAATTAAGATCTTTAGTGGCACTTCAGTTTATATTTGCCGTCGTAACCTGTGACAGGTAATCACCCAAGCTGTGAATCAAAAGGGATAATCTGACATGGAAAAGCTCGCCGACACAAAGCTCCGTACATTACTCTTACCGATGTCTGAAATTAAATTGGAAGAAAGAAGCTGATTTATGTTCACCTGAGCGCGGCAGAAGCCCAGAGCAATTTTGATTCCTTGTCTTCTATTAATCATTTGTGTTTCACGGCTCGGTCGGGACGGCGCACAACCGGAGCAGCGACTTTCATCCGATAAATCACAGCCGGCAATAATTTATCTATTGCTTTTTTAATCATCTGTTTTTATGCAGAGAGCAAACAAGAAGGTGAAAAAACGGAGATGGAGATTCTAGGAGTTTCTCGTTTGACACTTGAACACCTTCTTTACTCACAGTAATCGATGGCGTCATCTTCTTGTAAATTGTTATTTTTACCATCGCTACCGGTGACATCTAATCGCCAAAGCTGTGAATCAAATGTTCTTGTAGAACATGATGGCATCAGGTTCTTCTGTAACTCAGTCCAGTACTGAACCCAATGTCCTCCAAAATCTGACCCGTACTGTCCATTAGGTGAGACTACGAGGGTCCCAGTTACTACAGTTACTCTTCCGGTGATTTATCTTCCTCCTCTGGGTTCTCTTCATCTTCAGGCACTCGAAATAAATTCTAATCTTGGCTCTAGATTCATTTCATTTTGTCTGGGGGATTGAATTTACTTTGTTGCCTGCTGTCTAAATGTTTCCAGGGTTTTGCTCTGTAGTCTGAATTTAGTTGCAAATTGCCTAAAGTTCTGTTTAGAGCAGGGATGTCAAACTCAAATACACAAAGGGCCAAAATTAAAAGCTTGGAGAAAGTCCTGGGCCAACCTTGATATTTATTAAAAAAAAAATTTATAATTGAGAAAGTTTTTCCTTATCAAATATAATGCTGAAACTTTCCATATGGAAACAAATTTAGAGGGCTTGTCCCATGAATAAAGTACATTTTATTAACAGATCATAGAATAAAATTAGCAATTAATCACAAAAGGGGCATACTGGAATAATATAATATGTTATGTAAGAGCAGTACAAAGCAAATGGCCCAATAGTTTAATTTATATATGTAATAACAAAGGATAAAAAATCTTGAAATGATAAATACAGATAATGGAGTATGATGCCAACAAAAGCGCCCCACAAACACAGTATGATACCCCCACAGTGAATTCCTCCACACCCACTGTATGATGACCCAACTGTACCCCCCTAGCAAAGTATGGTGGCCCATCACAGTATGATGCCCCAACTATGAACCCACATAGCACTCCACACAGTATAATGGGCCCAACATAGTCCTCCTTACAGTATAATGGGCCCACATAGTCCTCCATACAGTATAATGGCCGCACATAGTCCTCCATACAGTATAATGGGCCCCACATAGTCCTCCATACAGTATAATGGCCCCACATAGTCCTCCATACAGTATAATGGCCGCACATAGTCTTCCATACAGTATAATGGGCCCCACATAGTCCTCCATACAGTATAATGGGCCCCACATAGTCCTCCATACAGAATAATGGACCCCACATAGTCCTCCATACAGTATAATGGCCCCACATAGTCTTCCATACAGTATAATGGCCCCACATAGTCCTCCTTACAGTATAATGGGCCCACATAGTCTTCCATACAGTATAATGGCCGCACATAGTCCTCCATACAGTATAATGGGCTCCACATAGTCCTCCATACAGTATAATGAACCCCACATAGTCCTCCATACAGTATGATGGCCCCACATAGTCCTCCATACAGTGTAATGACCCCACATAGTCCTCCATACAGTATAATGGGCCCCACATAGTCCTCCATACAGTATAATGGCCCCACATAGTCCTCCATACGGTGTAATGGCCCCACATAGTCCTCCATACAGAATAATGGGCCCCACATAGTCCTCCATACATAATAATGGACCCCACATAGCCATCCATACAGTATAATGGGCCCCACATAGTCTTCCATACAGTATAATGGGCCCCACGTAGTCCTCCATACAGTATAATGGCCCCACATAGTCCTCCATACAGTATAATGGCTCCACATAGTCCTCCATACAGTATAATGGCCCCACATAGTCCTCCATACAGTATAATGGCCCCACATAGTCCTCCATACAGTATAATGGCCCCACATAGTCCTCCATACAGTATAATGGCCCCACATAGTCCTCCATACAGTATAATGGGCCCCACATAGTCCTCCATACAGTATAATGGCCCCACATAGTCCTCCATAGAGAATAATAGGCCCCACATAGTCCTCCATACAGAATAATGGACCCCACATAGCCCTCCATACAGTATAATGACCCTCACATAGTCTTCCATATAGTATAATGTCCCCCACTGTTAGAACCCTCCTGATTGTTTTTTCCATCTTGTGCTTTATGGTCACGTGACCATCTGCCTTTTTTATTCCAGCTCCGCCCTTCTGGCTGTGCTGGACGTCAGTGTATGACTGTTTCTCCAGCCTGGTGCTTCTGTGCCTTTCTCTGTTAAGTTCGCTTTGTTCTTCTGGGACCTCTAGTAGCTTTTGTCAGTTTGTCTTTTTGTGTTCTGCAACAACTTCTCTGTTTAGGAGGTGTCCCATTTTTGTCCCAGTCCTGAGTTCTTTTAGGGATCCCTCCCTTAATGCTATAGGTCTTCGTTCAGACTAGCCGAGGACTAAGGCGGGTCTGTTCACTTGGAACAGGCAGCCCGCTACATCGTAGGGATTCAGCTTAGTCTTACTGTAGGGACAGCTTTCCCCTATCTTTCCTTAGCTAATGTTGCAGATCATAACAGTAAGTCCAGCCCAAAAGACTAAAAGGAAAGAAATTCGCGGATCAGTATGGTTTCCATCCAGGTTTTGGCTCAACTTCTGCAGGGATTGTCTCTGTAGGTGGCCGAGCTTCAGCAATAGGTGAGTAGCTGTTCTGGAGCGCATTTTGTGGAACCCAAGGTAGGACTGCCTGATGTTTTTTATGGTAAACAGCAAGATTTTTTTTCCTTTAAAATGCTTTTTTGTTATATTTTCGTTTGAGACCAAGGTCCTCTGGGAATGAATCACAGCGCATTGGTTTTATTATGTCACTTTTTCACAATGAACCACAGGGGTGGGCCTTTTCTCTTCAACCTAATGATCCGTGTTTAAGGTCTGTTGAAGAATTTTTTTCTGCTATGGGGCTATTATATGACGATCCTGATCGAATCTCATCTGCTGAAGCAGAACTCAGGCGTTTGAATCAGGGGTCAGGTGATGTTGAAAATTATTGCACACTCTTCAGGAGATGGGCCTCAGAAGTTAAATGGAATGATCCTGCGCTGAAATGTTTATTTCTTGCTGGTCTGAGTGAAAGGGTTAAGGATCTGCTAATTGCATTCCCTGCACCTGAGACTCTGCAGGATGCCATGCGATTAGCTGTTCATGTGGACAGGAGGCTGAGGTGCAGGCAGAATGAGGTAAAGACTCCTGTAATGTCAGGTCCTAATCCCCAGAAAATCTGCTTAGACGGCGGAGAATCGATGGAGGTTGGGGAGCTGTCACTCCGCTCTCAGGAAAGAGACCGGATGTTCACCAAGGGATTGTGTGTTTATTGTGGTAAAGCTGACCATTTGATTAAGTATTGTGAGCGTCGTTTAAGTAAAGAAAGCAAAAAGGTCAGTTACGCCCGTATAGCTTGTTTACGCTCTACAGGAGTATTTCTTTCAGGGAGTACTACTCTGCAGGGAGATTTGATTGAATTTCAGGTGTTTGCAGATTGTGATTCAACACTTAATGTGATTGATAAAGGGTTTTTGGAAAACCTTAAATTGAAATCCAAACCTTTGTCAACACCTATTTCTGTGATTGCAATTGATAACACTCCTTTGAAATGTATTACTCACAAGACTGCTGCATTTCCCCTCACTATCAATTGTCTTCACCAAGAAATTTGGACTTGGTTGTAGTGGATGATTTACCCTCTCCGGTTGTTCTAGGATTGCCTTGGTTAAAACTGCACAATCCTTTGTTGGACTGGTCTACTAATGAGATTAAGTCTTGGAGTCCTAAGTGCTATGATAAATGTTGTAATGGTCGCATTGCGGCTGTGGAAAAAGGAGAATTACCGGTACCTATTCAGGATTTTTGGAGGGCTTTTTCGGAGGAGGAGTCGCAAGTTTTACCTCCTCATAGGGATTATGATTGCACCATTGAGTTTGTTCCGGGAGCTACTCTTCCCAAGAGTCGCTTGTTTAATCTGACTATCCCTGAAAGAAAGGCCTTGGAGGAGTACATACAGACGAGCCTGGCTGCTGGTCACATTAGACCTTCTAAGTCGCCTGTGGCAGTTGGATTTTTCTTTGTTAAAAAAAAGGACGGGGGTTTACGTCCATGTCTGGACTTTCGTGAAATTAATAAGATTACCGTACGCAATTCCTACCCATTGCCGTTAATTCCTGACTTGTTTAACCAGTTAGTGGGGGCCAAGTGGTTCTCTAAAATTGATCTCCGGGGGGCATACAATTTGTTACGAGTGAAGGAGGGTGATGAATGGAAAACTGCTGTTAACACTCCGGTAGGTCATTTTGAGAATCTGGTTATGCCTTTTGGTCTTACCAATGCACCTGCATTTTTTCAGAACCTTATTAATGACATCCTGAGACCTTTGATTGGTAAGAATGTGGTTGTGTATTAGGATGACACTTTGATTTATTCATCAGATCTAGAGTCCCATTGGCAGAGCGTACGTGAAGTTTTGCAGTTATTGAGTGATAATTCACTTTTTGCTAAGCTGGAGAAATGTGAGTTCGCTGTGCAGAGAATTAGTTTTTTGGGCTACATTGTCTCCAGCGAGGGCTTTGAGATGGACCCGGTGAAGGTTCAGGCTGTGCAGGAATGGCCTAGGCCTATTGGTTTGAAATCTATACAGAGATTTTTGGGTTTTGCCAATTATTACAGGAAATTCATTAAGAATTTTTCTGTAATTGTTAAACCTCTAACCGATCTCACCAGGAAAGGTGCAAATACGGTCCAGTGGACTACTGAGGCCATTGAAGCGTTTGAGTATCTCAAAGAGAGGTTCAGTTCTGCCCCTATCCTTATGCAGCCTGATGAGACTAAGCCTTTTTTGGTCGAGGTCAATGCTTCATCGGTGGGGGTCAGAGCAGTTTTGTCTCAGGAGAACAAGGGTGGAGTTGGAAACCGAATTGAATTATGATGTTGGAAATTGGGAGTTGCTGGCTATTAAACTCGCGTTTGAACATTGGCGTCATTTTTTGGAAGGCGCTAGATTTCCTATTCAGGTTTTCACAGATCATAAGAATTTGATCTATCTGGGTGCTGCCAAGCGCTTGAATGCCCGTCAAGCTAGGTGGGCAGTTTTTTTTCTCGGTTTCATTTTTCTGTTACCTATGCTATCTCGCAGCTTCTCTCCTACGGTCGGTGCCGAGGAGGAGGAGAGCATTTTACAGAAAGGAGTTGTGGTGGCGGCATTGGACTCCGTTTTGGAGAATGGGATTCTGAAAGCTCAAGATGATGCTCCATCTAACACTCCCCATGGGAGGTTGTTCGTGCCTAGAGCCTTTAGGAGAGATTTGTTTGTGGAGTGTCATTAGTCTCGGTTGGCAGGTCATCCAGGAATTTCGGAGACTAAGAGACTTATCAGTCACAGTTTTTGGTGGCCTGGATGGCAGAAGATAGTCATCAAGTGGATGTGACTCGGAGGGCACTCGGATCCGGGCAATAGAGAAATGGTGGGAGTAGTAGTGGCAACCCAGTTCCGTAGCTCAGGGTGGTCAGGCCAGTGGTAGTCCGTTATGTGCTGATGATTATGTCCGACTACGCCACCCGTGGATTTGCGGTCATTAGGAACCGCCGCTGCAAGGCAGACCGCTGGGGCTGATGATGTGTGCAGCTGGGATGGTGTGACTCCCCACGGGAAGAGTGCGGCCCCAGGGCAGTATAATGGATGGTGGGAGTGATGGTGGTGAGAGTCCCAGTGCCGTTAGTGCTGGAGGAGCAAGGAGCACACAGACAACAGGTTGCAGTCCAGGGTCTTTACTAGAACAGGTAAACTGACCCACAAACAGTCCTGGCTAGGAGGGGACCTGGATGTCTGAGAGCAATGGGGAAATTGGCCCTGATCAGGGTGAGGGTGTAGGCCTACCGTGCTTTCTGCGCTCCTTCTGGCTATCCCCTCCTTATAGAGTAACAGCCCACGTTTCCGAGCTCTCCGTGTATTCTCGCATGTATGGCCTGCGACGTGGGTTCCTTTCTGCTACTAGCCTTGTACGGCTTTACTGGTCCCTTCGGTTGTGGCAGGGCCTCCAGGCTTCTTAGGCCAAGGAATATACAGTCCCCTGCGGACTGGTTATCTGCTGGAGGATGTGGAATCCTCCCAGCCTCAGGCACCAAAGTCTGGTAAATTGTGTTCTCTGTCTGCCAAGACAGGCGTACTTTGCCTCTTGTCTCTGGCTTGTGGCTCTCCTTCTGCCACACTTCCTCTTAGGTGCAATACAGCTGTCCCTCTCTGCTCTGGGACCTCTCAGTGCTGAGACAGGTCGTCCAGATCTCCCCAACCCTGCCCCCAGCACCAGCTTTTATAGGGGCAGCCTGCTCCCCCTACTGGCCTGAGACAGGAGGTATTGCATGCAAATGTTCCCCTGACTAGAGAACCTCCCCCTTGCTCTCAGACACAGCTTTAATTACACTTGTGGCATCCAGGCCAGGGTGACACAGATGCGTCAGTGTACTGTGTGTGCTAGGTCAAAGGCTTCACATACTCCTGCTGCGGGGTTGCTTTGCCCTCTGGAGGTTCCTAGTGCGCCTTGGACGCATCTCACAATGGATTTTATTACTGATCTTCCTGTGTCCGAGGGTTTTACTGTCATCTGGGTGGTCGTGGACCCTTTTAGTAAGATGTGTCATTTGGTTCCATTCATTAAGTTGCCCTGCGCCAAGACACTCGCTAAGGCGTTTGTTAAGGAGATTGTCAAGCTCCATGGCGTTCCCACGGATATTGTTTCTGATAGAGGACCTCAGTTCGTGGCTCGTTTTTGGCGTGCTTTTTGTGACAGGTTGGGAGTCCATTTGTCATTTTCGTCTGGTTATCATCCTGAGTCTAATGGACAGACTGAAAGAAAGAACCAGGATGTTGAGCAGTTCTTGCGTTATTTTGTGGCGGACAATCAAGAGGTGTGGTCTGAGTTTCTGCCTCTCGCTGAATTTTCTCTTAACAATCATACATCCTCCTCTGCTGGGTGTTCTCCTTTTTTTTGTTGTACTGGGAGACATCTGTCTTTTGGTTCGTTCTCCAAGTTGGGGTCGGTGGTGCCAGAGGAGGAGAATTTTTCCGGTGATTTGGAGAGAGTTTGGACTGATGTACGTTGTAACCTGCAAGAGGCTAACAAGAAGTCCAAGAAGTATTTTGACAGGAAACGTAAGGAGGTTTTATTTACTGTGGGTGACATGGTTTGGTTGTCCTCGAAGAACCTGCGGTTGAGGATTCCCTCTTAAAAACTAGGTCCTAAGTTTGTGGGTCCATTTAAGGTGCTTCAGGTTGTTAACCCGTCTGCTGTTAGGTTGGATGTCCCTACTTCCTTGAAGATTAATCCTGTGTTTCATGTTTCCTTGTTGAAAAAGGCTGACGTATTTAATAGGGACGCCACTGTCACAGTTCCTCCTGTGGTGGAAGATGGCGAATATGAAATTTCTCGTATCTTGAATTCTAGATGGCATAGATGGAAATTACAGTATCTCGTCTCCTGGAAGGGTTTCGGTCCCGAAGATAACTCCTGGGTAAGGACGGATGATGTCTCTGCTCCTAGGCTTGTTAAAGCTTTCCACAAGAGGTTTCCAGATAGGCCTGGGCCTGGAGGATCCGGAGGATCCTCATAGAAGAGGGGGTACTGTTAGAACCCTCCTGTTTGTTTTTTCCATCTTGTGTTTTGCGGTCATGTGACCATCTGCCTTTATATTCCAGCTCCGCCCTTTTGGCTTTGGTGGACTTCAGTGTTTGACTGTTTCTCTAGCCTGGTGCTTTGGTGCCTTTCTCTGTCAGTTCGCTTGGTCCTTCTGGGACCTCTAGTACCTTTTGTCAGTTTGTCTTTTTGTGTTCTGCAACAACTTCTCTGTTTAGGAGGTGTCCCATTTTTGTCCCAGTCCTTAGTTCTTTTAGGGACCCCTCCCTTAATTCTATAGGTCTTTGTTCAGACTAGCCGAGGACTAAGGCGGGTCTGTTCACAAGGAACAGGCAGCCCTCTACATTGTAGGGATTCAGCTTAGTCTTACTGTAGGGACAGCTTTCCCCTATCTTTCCTTAGCACATGTTGCAGATCATAACACCCACATAGTCTTCCATGCAGTATAATGGGCCCCACATAGTCCTCTATGCAGTATAATGGCCCCATATAATCCCCCATACAGTATAATGGCCCCACATAGTCCTCCATACAGTATAATGGGCCCCACATAGTCCTCCATACAGTATAATGGCCCCACATAGCCCTCCATACAGTATAATGGGCCCACATAGTCCTCCGTACAGTATAATGGCCCCACATAGCCCTCCATACAGTATAATGGGCCCACATAGTCCTCCATGCAGTATAATGGCCCCACATAATCCCCCATACAGTATAATGGCTCCACATAGTTCTCCATATGGTGTAATGGTCCCACATAGTCCTCCATACAGTATAATGGGCCCACATAGTCCTCCATGCAGTATAATGGCCCCACATAATCCCCCATACAGTATAATGGCTCCACATAGTTCTCCATATGGTGTAATGGTCCCACGTAGTCCTCCATACAGTATAATGGGCCCCACATAGTCTTCCATACAGTATAATGGGCCCCACATAGTCTTCCATACAGTATAATGGGCCCCACATAGTCCTCCATACAGTATAATGGGCCCCACATAGTCCTCAATACAGTATAATGGCCCCACATAGTCCTTTATACAGTATAATGGCCCCACATAGTCCTCCATAGAGAATAATGGGCCCCACATAGTCCTCCGTACAGTATAATGGGCCCCACATAGTCCTCCATACAGTATAATAGGCCCACATAGTCCTCAATACAGTATAATGGCCCCACATAGTCCTCCATACAGTGTAATGGGCCCCACATAGTCATTCATACAGTTTAATGAGTCCTACATAGTCCTCCATACAGAATAGTGGCCCCACATAGAGGTGTTATCAGTCATTGTACAGGAGGAGGAGGAGGAGGTGAGCTGTGACATCACCTATTGCTAATTTTTAGATTCTGTGTGATCTACTGAACAAAAATGTTTTATTAGTTATGGATTGAGCCAACATAATTTTAGGGTCTAGTCCATGGTTAGAATTAGTTTGGGCTTGCGTGAGATCTGAATTTATTTGGAATCAGGAGTATTTTCATGGGCTAAATACAAACTTTTTCCAAAGGAGACTTTGCCGATAAGATTTCTTACATCAGCTGGATCTGGATGCAAAGAATTGTTGTTTTGTCATAAAGCAGAGAAGGGTCTTTTTTCCTTGTTTTTTCCCCATTATAGGCAGAAAAAGAACGAATACAGAAGTAACACTTGGTCTTAGATTTATTTTGGCTTACCGGCGGTCTTTGTTAGGCAGATTCACCATTTTCCATCTTGGTCTGTTTTTAGGGACTTTATGTGACAATATTATTTAGATGTGTTGAAGAACAGCAATCTCTGTCATCCCCCCGTGTCCACTTCCATGATCGGCTTGTGTTCTCAATGAGGGGAAGGGAATCCTTCGCGGCCAGACAGCCCTGTCCCTTTCATCCAGTTCTGTTGGTGGCTTATCCACTATAGAAACAAAGGATCGGGAATAATGAAATCCAACATGTCTGATCTTTCTTTCCTTTGATATCTGCAGATGAGAAGATTGAGGCCACTTCCATACATATCAGAGAGGTGGCCGGTCTCATTGAGATCGGGGGGCTTTTGCTGACATTCTTCTGATGAGTTTTGCCGGTATTGCTCTTGACGCACTTTACAACGCGACTCCATGATAATCTCACCTCCTTCCTACAACAGAACAGACTGGATTTAAGTTGCGGTTAATGGAATCCAATACCATTTGGTCCGTTGATCGGTTGAGTAAGTAAAGGGCAGTTACTTCTTCATCTATATTCTGTGAATGTCTGTCGTTGTGTTGACGTGTCCATCAACGGCAATGACGGAATAATGGAGGTGTCACCGACGGTGATGGGTTAATTCTTAATTGTGCAGACAGTCATGAGAGCAAGGTCATCAAGTCTTCTCCCAACAGCAAAACTCTTTTCTTCTTTCCAGGCTGTCGCTTACTAAAAAATCAATGCAGGTCTCCCCTCCGGTGTAATTACGGCAGTAGATACAGTACTTTCCACTTTTTTAGTTAACGTAACTCATTACATAAAATCATCACCAATGAGGCCATGAAGTTATCAATGACTATTCTATATCCAGAATCTGTCATTTTGACAGTGTTTTCTTTAAAAAATATATTTAAAAAAAAAAAATATTCTAAAGCCAAGAACATGAGAGCTGGTTCCAGTGGATCCAGGCTATGACACAGCAATGGAAACATCGACACCAAGCTAACACTTCAGTCTCTCTACTGGATGTCTCCTCCAATGTCACAGATATAACAAGAGCAAGATGACGTCCATAGCTGAGATGAGGGAATCTTCTAACATTCAAATTCAGCAAATTCCTTAAAAATTTCTCAGGGAAATTCGATTTCCGTCAAATTTTTTCCAATTGCTGTTAAAAAAAAAAAAAAAAAGCAATTTATTATGTTGTGAGGTCTCCCGATCCTGAAACATAACATACATATGGCTCAAGACGGAGTTAAAAGTAAAATATTCAATTCATCTCCCCCACTTGCACCCTGAGATCTGGTCTTCTCACTTTCCACCGCTGCTTACTTTTATGGTTCGGTCACCCCTTCACTCTCCACCAGTGTGTACTGTACCGACTAAGCCTTGAAGTATGTCATGGCATTATACATGTGCGCCAAGTTGGTGTAGGAAGTGCCAGCAAAGAGCTAGGAAAATACAAGGTTTTTGGGTTGGACAGAGGAGTCTGGAAGAGACAGAAGAATCTTTAGGGGACAGAGGAATCTGGAGGAAAAGGTCAAATGAGTGAAGAGGAGGCAGAAGAATCTGGAAGGGACAGAGGAGTTTTGAAGGGGTATAAGGGTCTGGAGGAGGACAAAGGAGTCTGGATGAGGATAAGGAGTCAGGAGACAAAGGACAAAGGGGTATGGAGTGGACAGAAGAGTCTGGAGTACAAAAGAGTCTGGAAGAGAACAAAAGGAGTCAGCAGGAGTAAGGAGGAGTTTAAAGAAGTACAGAGGAGTTTGGAGAAGAATAAAGGGGTCTAGAAGGGAACAGAGGAGTCTGGAGGAGGAGAGAAGGGTAAAAAGAAGTCTGGAGGGGGACAGAAGGGATCTGGAGGGGGATAGGGGAGTCTGGAGGAGTACAGCATAATCTGGAGGAGAATATAGTAGTCTAGAGGGGAATAGTGTAGTCTGGAGGAGGAAAGAAGAGTACTGAGAAGTCTGGAGGAGGATAGAAGGGTCTTCGGAGAACAAACGTATCTGTAAGGAACAGAGGGGTCTGGAGGAGACAGAGAGGCCCAAGACTACAGCTAAGTCATTCCCATTGGTTCTATCCCCATCGCATAAGAGGAGAAGTTAGCTACTTTCTCTTTCAATGAGCAAAGAGTGATGTGTCAGACATTGACAAGTTTCTCCGTCTGTCACAAGTGCCAGGGAGCCGGGCTGCCAGGAGATCGCCAGTGCTTTAGTCGCTGATCGGCGATCCTTTCACCACCACGTCCACATCACTCAGCCGCATAGAGACATTTGTCTCCTAGTGAACTCCCCCTCAGAGGCGTCCTGATCGCCTAACTATCAGCATCCACGTTCTCTCCCATAGCATGCCTGTATTGCTCAAATATCCACTGTCAATCAAGTTTTTTATTTAATTTACATCAATTAATTAAACATCTTTTTAATTATTTAGATACTTGCATTAGCGATTTTTCCCTTTGGGTGTAAAGTGTTATTATTAACCCTCCGTTTACATGTCTTTCTTCTTCTTTTTAAATAAGCGTTACAGTGTATTTCTCTGTCAGGGACGAACCTCAATGTTTGAATCCGCTTCTTTTTAGACTTCCTCCAATTGTCACTGTTTCACTGATTCTGGAACAGTTTTTCTTTTTCTTCTATGCTCCTGCGTTCCAAAGTTATACCCCCTAGAAATAATTTAGCATATTTTCCCGTCAACTAACTGGGCGTGTGCCAAAGAACTTCTCAGTAGGTGTGGCCTTGTTTTGATTGGCCACTATCGAAGGAAAAGTTCTGTTGTACACGCCCAGTTAGTAGAAGGGAAAATTTGGATTTTTATTTCAGGGGACATAACTTTGGAATAGAGGGACATAAAAAAAAAAAAAAAAACTAGTCCAGAACTAGTGAAACAGTGGCAACTAGAGGCGGGACTCAGTGTGAATTAAAATATACAGTGAAAGTTCTCCTTTAACTTAAATAGAGTTTTGACTTTCTAATATATAACAGGGGACAAAGATGCAATTTTGAACATTTCCGATAGACAAGTGAACTTTTGGATTCTCACTCACTAAGATATCATAAATCCATGAGAATCAATATGGCTGACAGGAAGTACTTATCAAACGACTTCCGGTCCTGGAAATGAAAGTGAAGAATCTTGAGCATAAATTATGGAAGAGAGCACATTATTGTGCCTAAGGGGTCAGGAGTAGTTACTCGACATTTACGAGCATGCTATGGTGTTTTCCGAGTATCTTCAGCGGTGCTCGGTGTTATGTTTTAGTCACTCAGTGCTCATGATTTGCGACTGTTTGACAGCTTTAATACATGTAAGGAATGCCTGTTTCTTAGGCATTCCTCATATGCCATCAGTTCCTTCTCTAACATAGATGTTAATATATCAAATGATTTCCAGGAAAATCTGAGACTTCACATCTGGAAAGATCAATAATCCGAGAAGTGATCTCTGTGTGCTGGTGTATTATATGGAGGGAGACGCAAAGGATTGATGTACAGACCATAATGGAGAGCTTCTGCTGCTTATCTGGGGTTATGGAGGACACTTGTGCGCTTACAGATTAAAGATAAAGCTTTAACCCCTGATCTGATTATTTCTTCCTTCCCATGGTCTGAAGCCGAGAGTGTTGGCCACCAATAGTACATTTTCTTAATGACCATTCCTTTAAAGATTAATGAAATGTGTGAAAATTTGACATAAACCTAAGTAAAAAATATAGGATGAGGTTCACTGGAAGCAATAAAATGAGTTTAGATCCCAAACCAGAACCTTAAATTAACAGACTTGATTAAAATATTGCTTCAAAACCGCTGACCAGACCCATAAAGTCATAGAGACCCCAGACCGGACCTCCAAATGAATAGAGACCTTCAAACTATACTGTAATGTTGCTTAAAACCCCAGATAAAACCCCTAAGTTTTTAGAGACCCCAGACTAAACTTTAATATTGTTTCAGACCCATAAATTAATAGACACCAGAATTAGACTCCACCCAAAGAAGACCCCAGTATTGATAGAGACCTGAGACTATAAACGCTAATATTGTTTTAGACCCTAAAATTAATATAGACACCCTGACTAGACCTAAGGATGGTTTTAGACAAAGTGGGGCCCTGGGCAAAAGTTTGAAGTGGGGCCCCCAATGCTGATGACTCGCCCCCTGGGCGTGGGGCACTCAGGACCGGGCTTCAAGGCAATGCTGGGAGTAGTAGTGGCGACCCGGTCCCGTGGCTCAGGGTGGTCAGACCAGTGGTAGTCAATGATGTGTTTTAGGTAATGTCTGACTACGCCACCCGTGGATTGCAGTCAGGGAGGACCGCCGCTGCAAGGCAGACCGCTGAGGCTGGTGTTGGGGATGCAGCAGGGAATAGTACAATAGGATGTTGGAGGTGATGGTGCAGGCGCCGCAGTAATCACACAGAGTCCAATAATGCAGTCCAGGGTCTTTTACTGCAGAATTTATCACAGACCCACCAGGAGTACAGGGTAGGAATGGACCTGGGTGTCTGAGGGCATTCGGGCGAGCTCCGCTGGTCAGGGTGAGTGGGTAGGCCTACCGTTCCCTCTCTGCCCTTGCTGACTATCCCCCTTTTCGTGGTGTAATAGCCCACGTCCCTGAGCTTGCCGTGTAATACGCCTGTATGGCTTGCGACTCGGGCCTTAGGTACCTGTAGCTTCTCCGTGCTGTACCGGTCCCTCTGTGTGGCGGAGCCTCCAGGCTTCTTAGGCCAAGGGACCTGAAATCCCTTGCGGGTTGGTTATCTGCTGCAGGACCTGCAACCCTGACAGCCTCGGACCCCAGTGTCCGGTTGTGTAGTCTCTCTCTGCCAGGACCGGCTCTCGTCACCTCTGTCCCTGGCTTTATGTTCCTCCTTTGCCTCCTGGACTCCTCAGCTGCGGCTGACCTGTCCCTCTCTTCTGGGAACCCTTCTGGATGCTTCAGAAGTGGGTCCTGGTCTCTCTAACCCTGCCCTCAGTACCAGTTTTTATAAGGGCAGCCTGCTCCCCCTACTGGCCTGGGACAGGAGGTGCTGCATGCAAATGGTCCATGACCAGAGAACCTCCCTCCTGCTCTCAGACACAGCCTTACAAGTTTGTGGCATCCAGGCCTGGGGTGACACATTCCCCCCTAGGAAAGCTTAGTACTCCGGGACTAAACAAGAAACACGATACAGGGTATAAATTATAACATAAACATAACAAAGAAGAAAACAATAAACAACACCACATATTGAGTTCTTTAGGTCACAGTATGGCCTGTGACTGGGTGTCCATTTCACCCAATAAGGCGAAGTCTCAACCGGTGAGGGGACCTGTCCAAAGCAAACCCCAAACGTTGGCCCTAGGCGTGGCTGCAAGGCGAAGGAAACTACTTTGGACCACTCGGGACCACGCCAGACAGGTTTTTCTTCCGTGGCCGTCTTCGCAAGAGGCACCAAGTGCAACTATTTACAAGGTAGTTCCGGTTATCCAAAGTTCATAACCTGTCAGTCCATATATCTAGACAAACTGGAGAAAACACTATTAGTTACAGGTAACAAACATATTAAATATATACATGGTACATTTAGATCTTGTAACTATATCCTCCAGCGAGCTGGTGTTTGACCCCTAGTGGTCCTGGTTGACCTCCTTAACCACTGTCTGGTGGTGGACCAACCTGGCTTTCCCCACTATCATTGAGGGTACAGCTACTAGCTGGGTGTACAGGCAGGGCAGGCAGCTGTCTGCGGGTCCTTTGGCTTACCGCAGGCATGGCAGGCTCACTGTCAGCAGAGGGCTGACTCTCCTGGGCTGCTGGCGTGGGTTCTTCCACCTCTGGGGCCGCTTGCTCTTCTTGTTTCTCCTGTCCTCCTGTAGGCTCCTGCTGGGTAGGCTGAAGGAAGTGTAGGATGGGTACCACTATTGCGCCATTTATCTGAGTCACTTGGACTCTGTAGTTGCTCGGGGCACCGTTTTAGGTGGTCTCTGGAGACGGTGCTAGTGGTTTCTCCTCCATCCTTGGTAATCACACATACCTTCGGGTTGTCGTGGTCAGACTGCAGTACTATGTACGGGTCTCTCTCCCACTGGTCATCCAGCTTGTGTAACCTTCTCTTCCGCTTCAGGACCTGCTCACCAGGTTCCAGGGGACCAGCAGGGGCGTGTTGGTTGAAGAGCCTCTCTTGCTTTTCTCTCACTTGAGCCAGACTCCTCTCCACACTCCCCTGTACCTTCTTGTACTGTAGCCGCCGTTCCGTATCCCAGTCCGCGTCTGGGGAGGTGTCCTCAGGTGTCAGGACTCCCATTTCCAGGTCGATCGGCAGCTTACCTGGTCTTGCTCGCATCAGGTAAGCCGGGGTGCAATTTGTAGCATTCACCGGGATATGGTTGTACAAGTCAATCAGGTCTGGCAGCTTCGCCGGCCACAGGCTGCGTTCTTCCAGGGGTAACGTCTTGAGGAGATCAATGACGATATTGTTCATCTTCTCACACAGCCCGTTGGTTTGCGGGTGGTAAGGCGTTGTCCAAATCTTCCTACAGCCGTAGAGGTTGCAGAACTCCTGGAATACTTCAGCCTCAAACGCTGGACCTTGATCTGTCAAGTCCTGTTCTGGATACCCATGTGGACGGCAGAAGTGTTGCTGGAAGGCTCTGGCCGCTGTTTGGGCTGTCAGGTCTTTAACAGGAACAACTACCAGGAACCGGGAGTAATGGTCCACAATTGTCAGGGCATAGACGTAGCCCGACCGGCTTGGAGCCAATTTCACATGGTCCAGAGCTACCAGCTCAAGAGGCTGCCTGGTGACGATGGGCCTCAAGGGTGTCTGCTGGCTCGTACGGTCCTTCCTTCTGAGGTGACATGGGCCGCAGTCCCTACTCCACTTCTCGAGCCGACCCAGTAGAACCGCTCTCTCAGTAGGAACTCCAGTTTCTTCCACCCGAAGTGTCCCGCTCTGTCAGGGTAGGCCTCCAGGACCATTGCTGCATCTCACCTTGGGACCACTATCTGCCAGGTCAGCTCGTGCGTCCGGTGGTTGACAAGCCTTCTGCACAGCTTACCCTCATAGAGGAATAGCCTGCTTTTCTCCTTCCATATCTGCTTGGCTTCCTCTGGAGCGTCCGGGCCAGGGCTAGCGTCTTCCTGGGTTAACATGTCTTTCACCAGGCGTATTGCAGGGTCGCTATCTTGCGTTTCAGCCCAGCCGTGGTGGGGTAAGGGATTGAACATGACGGTGGTTAAGTCTTTGTCTCTTACCCGGTGAGAATGCTGAGTGGCCCCATACCGGTGGAACGCAGGGAGCTCTATTTCCTTCAGCTCTTCCGAGTCGTCTTCTCCTTCAGGTAGGTGGGGCATTCTTGATAGGGCGTCTGCGTTGGCGTTGGTTCTGCCCGCCCGGTATTTGATTGTGAAGTCATAATTGGATAGCCGTGCCATCCACCGCTGTTCTAGGGCACCTAGTCTTGCATTGTCCAGATGTGTCAACGGGTTGTTGTCCGTGTACATGGTGAACTTTGCGGAGGCCAGGTAATGCTTAAACCATTCTGTGACGGCCCATACCACTGCCAAGAATTCTAGTTTGAAGGAGCTGTAGTTTTCCGGGTTTCTTTCAGGGGGCCTCAGCTTCTGGCTGGCATACGTGATCACCCTTTCTCTGCCCTGTTGGTTCTGTGACAGTACGGCTCCCAGCCCCACATTACTGGCATCTGTGTGGAGGATAAAAGGCTGGCCATGATCGGGGTAGGCCAGGATCTCATCCCCCGTGAGGGCCATCTTCAACTGGCGGAAGGACTCCTCTTCCGGCTTGTCCCACTGGAAGGGTGGCTTGTTACTTCTGGATTTAGATTGCCCTATCAGGAGGTCCTACATAGGGGCTGCCATCTTAGTGAACCCGGAGATGAACCTTCGGTAGTAGCCTACCAACCCGAGGAATTGCCTCATTTCCTTGATGTTAGAGGGGCTTGGCCAGCTCTTGATGGCTGTAACTTTGTCGGGGTCGGGGCTACTCCCTCTGCACTCACCACGTGTCCTAGGTATTGGACCTTCAGTTTTAACAGGTGGCACTTTGAAGGCTTCACTTTTAGGCCGTAGCCTGCCAGGGCTTCGAACACCTCGGCCAGGTGCTTTAGATGGTCCTCGTAAGTCTTCGAATAGATGATCACATCGTCCAGGTAAAGGAGGACCGTCTCGAAGTTTTGGTGCCCTAGACAGCATTCCATCTGCCTCTGGAAGGTCCCTGGTGCGTTGCAGAGCCCGAAGGGCATACAGTTGAACTCGCTCAGTCCCATCGGGGTGGTGAAGGCGGTCTTCTCCTTGTCAGCCTCTGCCACAGGGACCTGCCAGTACCCGCTAGTAAGGTCCAAAGTAGAGAAGAAATTAGCTGATTTTAGAGCTGCTAAAGACTCCTCTATCCTAGGTAACGGGTACGCATCTTTATGGGTGATACGATTGATTTGTCTATAGTCCACGCACATTCTCATGGTACCGTCTTTCTTTTTTACCAAAACCAAGGGAGCTGCCCAGGGGCTACAACTATCTCTAATGACCCCGGCTTCTTTAATTTCTCTCAGCATACCTTTGGCTGTAATGCACACGCCCGGGCTGAGTGGCGTGTGCGTGTATATGTAGTGATTCCACTGAACCGTGCCGGAGAGTGAATGCCTGGAGGGGCGTAACTAAGTATCCACCCGATCCGACCAGGGTCGCACGACGGCATACGACGCCAGTGCACCAAGGAGGAACCGAGCAGAGGGACCAGGTGCTACTCCAGGACAGACCCCGGACACGGCTGTTGACCCACACAGGGGAATACAGGAACAGGCAGGTTAGGCTGGCACACAGACTGCTGGGTATAGGCAGACACGGCAGGTATGCAGACTGGCGGATGCTGGTAAGCACGACTGGTATGCAGGCAGGGAGGTACTGGCAGGTGCGACAGGTTGGAGCACCGATTGGATAGGACCCAGAACAGAATCGCAGATGCGGTGGACAAACAGCAGAGTGAGGCCGCCCAGAGCGGCGAGCAAGAGAAGGGCAAGACGAGGCCGCCTGGAGCGGTGAGCGAGAGAGGAGCAGGACGAGACTGCCGAAGCAGCGAGCAAAGGATCAGAGCAGGACGAGACTGCCGAAGCAGCGAGCAAAGGGTCAGAGCAGAGCGAGACTGCCGGAGCAGCGAGCAAAGGGTCAGAGCAGAGCGAGACTGCCGGAGCAGCGAGCAAAGGGTCAGAGCAGAGCGAGACTGCCGGAGCAGCGAGCAAAGGGTCAGAGCAGAGCGAGACTGCCGGAGCAGCGAGCAAAGGGTCAGAGCAGAGAGAGACTACCGGAGCAGCGAGCAAAGGGTCAGAGCAGAGCGAGACTGCCGAAGCAGCGAGCAAAGGGTCAGAGCAGAGCGAGACTGCCGGAGCAGCGAGCAAAGGGTCAGAGCAGAGAGAGACTGCCGGAGCAGCGAGCAAAGGGTCAGAGCAGAGCGAGACTGCCGAAGCAGCGAGCAAAGGGTCAGAGCAGAGCGAAACTGCCGGAGCAGCGAGCAAAGGGTCAGAGCAGAGCGAGACTGCCGGAGCAGCGAGCAAAGGGTCAGAGCAGAGCGAGACTGCCGGAGCAGCGAGCAAAGGGTCAGAGCAGAGCGAGACTGCCAGAGCAGCGAGCAAAGGGTCAGAGCAGAGCGAGACTGCCGAATCAGCGAGCAAAGGGTCAGAGCAGAGCGAGACTGCCGGAGCAGCGAGCAAAGGGTCAGAGCAGAGCGAGACTGCCGGAGCAGCGAGCAAAGGGTCAGAGCAGAGCGAGACTGCCGTAGCAGCGATCAAAGGGTCAGAGCAGAGCGAGACTGCCGGAGCAGTGAGCAAAGGGTCAGAGCAGAGCGAGACTGCCGGAGCAGCGAGCAAGGCAGAGCAGAGGGGACAGGGCTCTGTTCACACGGAACAGACATGAAGGGAAAGGCAGAACCAGGTACACACAGGATACTTGCAATGAAGTAGCGAGTGGACTCTAAACTCACAAACGGGAGTACAGGGACAACGAGTAGGAGTAGGTATGGGATCAGATTCTGCAGGAAAAGGGAAGGTACGGACATAGAGAAAAACAGGTAACAGGCTAGGAGAGTATTCAGACAAGAACAGACACAGCAGCAAGATACAGGAGCTGGTCTAGGTATGCGGCCCCTAGAAGGCGGAACGAAAAGGCTAGGAGTGTGTTCAGACAGGAACAGGCAAGATACAGGAACGGGTCTAGGTATGCGGCCCCTAGAAGGCGGAAAGAACAGGCTAGGAGCGTGTTCACACTGGCCTGGAAATGCAGCCTCCAGGATAGGCAGAAGACAACAGGCTAGAAGATAGTTCAGACAGGACACAGTTCAGCCACGGGAACTGATACCGCAAGGCAGAAAGCATAGACAGGACCTGGCACATCAGTGACAAGAAGCCAACTGACAGAACACAATGCTCAGGCATGGATTCCAGGGAGGAGCTGGGTTAAATACCACGTGACAGACAGCAATAGGCTGAGGACGCACAAGGAGTGTGCCTGCAGCAGCTACAAGAAACAGGAAGTGATCGGGCGCCGCCCTTAAGCAGCAGAAACAGAGGCAAGCAGACAGCATGGAAGGAAGCCAGGCTAGCAGACTGGACTGGAGATCAAGTGCGCGCTCTTGCACAGTGGGAGATGGACCACTATGCAAGGACGCCGCCAGGTATGTTACATTGGCGTTCTGATAATGTGCAGGGGGTACAGGCCTGTGTCTCTCTTTTATTGGTGGGTGGCTCCCCGTGGGGATATGGTGTTCTATCCCTTTTACTCTGCCGAAGTCTAGCGGGTGCTTACTAAAATTTCTCTCGTACTCCTGAACCACCCGGTAGACTCCTTGTTTTTGGTGCAGGGGAGTGGAGTCAGCACCCACATGGAGTTTCTGGCACCAGTCCTCCTTTTGTTTCTGGGAGCCATTACCCTCCGCCTGTGGGGATGGAGGCAACGGTTCCACGGCCCTGATAGCTTTGTGCTCAACAGCAAACAGTTTGGCAAGTGTAGCGTACCTGGGTAGATGTACCTCCCTCTCCCCAATGTTGAGAATGCGAATGGGCACCCTCCCATGACGGACATCAACCACCCCCCGGGCTGTCAAAATGGTGGGCCTGCTGTCTGAGTACACGGGTTCTACCACGGCTTGGTAGTCTCTGCCTCTCAACCCGATTGCAGTCCGACACCAGATCATCATTTCACTTTTGGGAGGCATGGAAATGGGGAATGGGTCACTCATTCTTACGCTACCGATCTCACCACCAGACAGTTCTACCTGTTGCCATCTCATCAGGGCTCTTATCTCTTTCTGGAGGACCCTCTGTTGGCTGGAGCTCGCATTGATCGCCACCTGCTGTAAAATCACAATTACTTCTGAAAGACAGTTTTCAATTACATTAGTACCCACAGTTATTTTAGGGTGCCTTTCACGACGGTCAATGTCCACAATGATCACTCCCTGTGCCGGCAGTTCCACCTTACCAATCTTGATGGTCATCTCTCTGAACCCCACCTGCGGCACGGGTTGGCCATTGCTGGCAATGATGCTTAAGTCATCGTCTGGGTAGCGGGTTATGTCAGCGTCACTCCAGTACCGCTTGAAAAGTACGTAGGGGATGGTAGTCACTTGAGACCCGGTGTGCAGCAGTGCACTGATGGGGATACCGTCCAGCACTACGGGTAAGGCCGGGCGTCCCCCCACGTACTTATCACGCCAATTAGACGGGCCTGATGACCTTATGCCTGGGGGTTGGCCCTCTGCCCCAGGTCGGACCCATTTAAAGTACAGTACCTTGCTATGTGTCCTGGCTGACTGCAACGGCGGCAAATCGGCTGTCCATCCTCAGTGTAGCGGTCGGCGGGCCTCCCTCTGAACGGCGGGATCCTCCTCTGTCGACGCTACGGGACATCCTCTGGACTGGAAGCCAGCTCGATTGGTCTTGATGGTTCCACCTGCAACGACTGTACGGTCCTGGTTAATGCAGCCACACTCTTTGTTAGCTCCTGGACCTGATGGTGCAGGTCTGCAGGCTGGGATGGATTTAGGGCCTGTGCATCAGCCCCCACAAGGTCTGCGGGGTAGGGCGCTGCCCCCTGGTGGTAAGTGATGGCAGGGCGCCGGGAAGCTACAGCGCCACCTGCTGCGGGTTCTCTGAGCTCCCGGATGGCCCTATCCTTGAACTGCGCAAAAGTCAAATCGGGGTTCTGTAGGGCCATGAGGCGCAGCTGGGTTCTGTGGGCGCTGGACAGCAGACCTTCTATGAACTGGTCAGTCAACAGTTTATCAGAGTCCTGCACGCTACCAGGGTCAGCTTTTCTGATAGCTCTCAGGGCTTCTTGCAGGTTCAAGGCATAGTCTCTGATACTATCCTGGGCCCGCTGCATAAAGCCATAGAACCGCATTTTGATTTCCGCTGAGGTACGGGTATCAAAGGTACTCCGCAGCCGGGTCAGAATGTCCTTTACTGTCCTTTTCTCCTCATCTGACCATGATTTCACTTCCCGCTGGGTTGCACAGGTGAGCTGCCCCGTCAGAATGCTCACTTTCTGTTCTTCTGTCAGGGGATAAACTTTGAATAAACTGTGCAGTCTTTCCCTAAAGTCAGTTAAGGTATGGGGGTCCCCTGAGTATTGGGGTAGCCAGGCTGCTCCGGGGATGTAGGGCATAGAGAACGGCATCACCGCCGCTGCAGCCCCGCCGGTTGTAGAGGGCCCCTCCGCGTCCGTCATCTTCCTCCCCCCTAGTTAAGCGTGGCCCTCCTTCCGACAATCCTCTTCTGTAGGCCGCGGCTCCGCTGGTGCTGCTCCGTGTGAGGACCTTGCGTCGCGTCCTGGTGACGTCAGCGTCGCTCTCTCTCCCTTCCAGGACCTTGCGCAGCGTCGGTGCGTAGGGCGGGGCTTCAAGTCTCACGCGCTTTGGACGTCCACGCCCCTCTTCTTCCCGCGCGGCGTCCTGAAGATGGCATCCGATGGCGGGAAAACGGCTGAAGATGGCGGGAAACTGCTGAAGATGGCGGGAGACGGCTGAAAACGGCGGGAAACGGCTCCGGATGGCGGGAAACTTCTTTTTAAGGTACGTGTACAGTCTTTTTCAGGCACGCGATACCCGTTAGTGGAGGGTTGGTCACAATCCTGCCGACTACGCCAAAGCTGACTCGCCCCCTGGGCGTGGGGCACTCGGGACCGGGCTTCAGGGCAATGCTGGGAGTAGTAGTGGCGACCCGGTCCCGTGGCTCAGGGTGGTCAGACCAGTGGCAGCCTTTTATATGTTTTAGGTAATGTCCGACTGCGCCACCCGTGGATTGCGGTCAGGGAGGACCGCCGCTGCCAGGCAGACCGCTGAGGCTGGTGTTGGGGATGCAGCAGGGAATAGTACAACTCCCCACGGGAGGAGTGTAGCCTCAGGGCAGTGTAATAGGATGTTGGAGGTGATGGTGCAGGCGCCACAGTAATCACACAGAGTCCAATAATGCAGTCCAGGGTCTTTTACTGCAGAACTTATCACAGACCCACCAGGAGTACAGGGTAGGAATGGACCTGGGTGTCTGAGAGCATTCGGGCGAGCTCCACTCTGCCCTTGCTATCTCCCCCTTTAGTGGTATGATAGCCCACGTCCCTGAGCTTGCCGTGTAATACGCCTGTATGGCTTGCGACTCGGGCCTTAGGTACCTGTAGCTTCTCCGTGCTGTACCGGTCCCTCTGTGTGGCGGAGCCTCCAGGCTTCTTAGGCCAAGGGACCTGAAATCCCTTGCGGGTTGGTTATCTGCTGCAGGACCTGCAACCCTGACAGCCTCGGACCCCAGTGTCCGGTTGTGTAGTCTCTCTCTGCCAGGACCGGCTCTCGTCGCCTCTGTCCCTGGTTTTCTGTTCCTCCTTTGCCTCCTGGACTCCTCAGCGGCGGCTGACCTGTCCCTCTCTTCTGGGAACCCTTCTGGATGCTTCAGAAGTGGGTCCTGGTCTCCCTAACCCTGCCCTCAGTACCAGTTTTTATAGGGGCAGCCTGCTCCCCCTACTGGCCTGGGACAGGAGGTGCTGCATGCAAATGGTCCATGACCAGAGAACCTCCCTCCTGCTCTCAGACACAGCCTTACAAGTTTGTGGCATCCAGGCCTGGGGTGACACACTGACATATTGCCCCATCACACAGAAACATTTTGGTTGTATTTTCATGCGCTGAGGTCAGGCCGTTAAACGAGCGCGATTGACAATATTGATGTGGTTCGGGGCTTGTTTCCTGGCCTCTTTACACCGATGACGAAGAATGATGGGCACAGAACGATCACTAATAGATCCTTCTGTCCCCGTACACATCATGTTATCAACAGAATATCTGCAGTTTACACCGGGCGATGTGCTGCTGAGAACACCGGGCGATGTGCTGCTGAGAACAATAATTATTTTGTTCTGCCATAAAAAATCCAATCACCTAATGAATGAGGTGATTCATCAGGTGATTGCCAATGTTTACACCTATGAATTCTCATCTGTGTCACCGGTATTTGTAAATGTGGATGCTACATACACACACCATATGTGACACAAATACAGAGCACATACACACACCATATGTGACACAAATACAGAGCACATACACACACCATATGTGACACAAATAAAAAGCACATACATACACCATATGTGACACAAATACAGAGCTCATACATACCCCTTATGTGACACAAATACAGAGCACATACATACACCATATGTGACACAAATACAGAGCACATACACACACCATATGTGACACAAATAAAAAGCACATACATACACCATATGTGACACAAATAAAAAGCACATACATACACCATATGTGACACAAATACAGAGCTCATACATACCCCTTATGTGACACAAATACAGAGCACATACATACACCATATGTAACACAAATACAGAGCACATACATACACCATATGTGACACAAATACAGAGCACATACATACACCATATGTAACACAAATACAGAGCACATACATAAAACATATGTCTTTGTATATATATATATATATATATATATATATATATATATATATATATATACCACCCAATAGCAGGCTCAGGCTGTTCCACAGGAGAACAGGAGAATCCTATACAAGAGTAAGCCACTTACCCCCAACATGAGCAATAGTTGGCCAAGACATTAATTCACAATATGTACAGACAAAAGCAAGATCTCATCATTCATTCAGCAAACTACCTAGTTTATTTTTATATAGAAGCAGAAGGAAATTTGTGAACGTGGGTAATATAATATTTGCATGAAGCGGAGCAGTGGACCCCAAGTCAAGGTTACTGGTGGGCTCTTGCCACCCCAGTCTTACACTGCATTCTAGGCTCAACCACACACATCCATTCACATCATTGAGCTGTCTGTGTCATACAGGACGGGTCC
The DNA here is from genome assembly GCF_046119375.1 of Phyllobates terribilis. NCBI lineage: Eukaryota > Metazoa > Chordata > Amphibia > Anura > Dendrobatidae > Phyllobates > Phyllobates terribilis. Next base: position 6,221,290 of record NW_027362762.1, read on the forward strand.
TCCAGAGAGAGACTCTCTTTGTAACCACTTACTTATACTCTGACCAAGAGATGAGGACTCTGAACACAGGACTCCTTATATTAATTAAGAATTACCAAAAAATGTTTCATAAAATAGGTTTTACAAACTGGAGAGGCAGTAAGAAGAATGTTTTCATAGGATCATCTAGGTCAATCTATTTTTAACAAAGAGCTCCTATACATTTGAATTATTAAGCATCATCCTGGTGTTCCAAAATCCCTATGACAATACTTCCTGTCTTGTGTTGTTATGGGCGTCACTAGGGTGGTTTCTAGTTGAAATGTTGAACTTAATGCCTTGTACGTTCTGTCTGATAACTGTCTACACAATTAGGAATTGAGAAGGTACCCTGACCCTTTTTAGGTCTTAGAAATATGATTATTTTTTTAGTTTGTCAGTAAACCCATCATAAATATCCAAAGAATGAAGCCTGCCGGGGGATGTTCGTTCTGCTATCATATGTCCAGTACAAGGATTTTTACCCCTTCACTCCCGACTTGATTTTCCGTTTTTTCGTTTTTGCTTTTTTCCTCCTTCTGACGATACAGCAAATATTCTTTATTATGCCCGATTTATTTTTCAGTAGTTTAAGAGACATAAGTCATTGTTCATATGAGCCTGAATGTTGACTCTTCAATTAATGTTTGTTAATTTGTTGAATTGTTTGTTCACTACCTATTGAATCAGCCCCTACAGCTTATTGTTCTGATATCCTTGAGGGTCAAAAGGTGCAGGTTAATTGAAGTTTGTTAATTTGGTTAATGCCTGCTGACTACCTATTGTATAAGTCCATGCAGCTTGTTGTTCTGCAAACATTGAAGGACAAAATATGCAGGTTAATTGAACACTCGAACAATGAGAGATGACCTCCTCACACCTACCCCAAACCTGTGAATAATGACCTGAATAAAAGCTGCAGATTATAAAAGAGAGATCTACCTCTGTTTCCCCTTCTTCCAAGAGCCATAACTTTATTTTTCCATGAATATGGCCGTATGAAATCTTGTTTTTTTGTGGAACAAGTTGTACTCTTCAATGCCACCATTCATCCTACCACATAATGTACTGGAAAATGGGAAAAAAAATGAAATTTAAAAAAATAATTCAATAATACAATTATTCTTGTTTTTTTATTTATTTACCATGCTCACTATATAGTAAAACTGACCTGGTAATATGATTCTCCAGGTCAGTACGAGTGCACAGATACCAAGCATATATCGTTTTTTCTTTATTTAAGTGGGGAAAAAAATTCAGATTTTTTTTTTTACATTTTTGCTTGTGTCGCCATTTTCCTGTAACGTTTTCAGTTTTCGGGATCTGTGGCTGTGTGAGAGATTATTTTTGCACTTCGAGCTGACTTTTTTTTACTGATACCATTTTGGGGTAGATATAATGTCTTCTTCGCCTTTTATTGCATTTTATTTCAATGTTGCAGTGGCCATAAAAACGTAATTCTGCCGTTTAGATTTGTTTTCTCTTTAAATCGGATTAATTTACTTTATATTTTGATAGATCGGTATTTTATGCAGCGATTCCATATATGGGTATTCTTTATTTATTTATTTATTTTTTTAATGGGGCAAAAGGGAGGTGATTTGAAGTTTGTGTTTTCTCTTTTCTCTATTTTTTTCATATAATTAATAACTTTTTTTTTAACTTTTTACTGTATTTGTTAGTCTCCTTAGGCTATGTTCCCACGTTCTGGATTTGCTGTGGTTTTGACACTGCGTATTTATGCAGCGTCAAGGACGCAGAGGACAGATGGTACAGCATAGTGGATGAGATTTCTATAAATCCCATGTCCACTATGCGTCATCAGCTCTACTATGTATAGCGAAGATTACAATCTCCTATGAACACCGAAGAATAGTAATGACCCGCTGATCGGCGGGTCCAATGATGTGCTCCCTGCCGGCGTTTGTTAAATGCCACTGTCAGACAGTGGGATTTAACAGGTTGACAGCCACGATCAGTGCTCCGCTCCACCAGCAGCTGTTAAAGGCAGATGGGTTATGTGCTACGCAGAGAGACCCAGCAAGACTGGCACAAAACCAGCAAAAGTGCAGCCACAGGTGCACTTGGCGCACGCTGCCCAGCTAGGCAAGTCCTTAAGGGCCGGAAATACTCTTCATCCAGCTCCCAGTAAATGAAAGGGGGACTTTGGCAGAGCCCTTCCCAGGCCCACTATCGGAAGACAGCTGGTTTCTGGTGACGCGGTTGGTGCCTAGTCAAGGACCAGGTGAGTACCTCTGCAAGAACCCCAGGAAGTGTAACCAGAAGAGAAAACCCTTGAAAAGATAGCAAGACTAATGCTAGCACAACTCACCACCAAGCACATAGGAACTGCAATAAACAGTGTAACGGGTCTGGGAGGCGGAACCTCTGAGCAACTTATACAAGGGGCAGTCCTTGTAAGGAAGCGGGTGGCGACCAGGGAAGACAGGCAGGTGGTCACAGCAGGTGACTGGGACAGTCTCTGGGCAAACGGGCAGGAGGTCACGGCAAGTGACCGGGACAGTCTCTGGGTAAACGGGCAGGAGGTCACAGCAAGTGACCGGGACAGTCTCTGGGTAAACGGGCAGGTACGACCTGTGATGGCTGAGCCTCCAGGTAGGCTAGCAGGCAGATGGCAGGTGAGCGCTCCCAGGTGAGCGGGCAAGCTGGTCCATAGACAGACTGACAGGAGTCGGAAGGCAGACCGTCGGACCTCAGGCTAGCAAGCAGGAAAGCGGATGACAGGCAGGAATCAGGCAGCAAACTGGCAGGAGACTGGCAGGTAACTGGCAGGTAACTGGCAGGTAACTGGCAACGGGACCTGAGGGCTGAAGCAGAGCAGTGAACAGTGCAACAACATTGCTCGGGCACCTCCATTTTGGAGGAGGTGCCTTATATATAGAGGGATCCTCTGGCCATTGGCCGGGGACTCCTTAGGGCGACGCGCGCGGCCCCTTTAAGAGAGGGGGAGCGCGCGCGCGCCCTAAGCACAGTGACCGGGGGAGAGCGGGCACTGCAAGCAGAGCGGGAGGAAGCCGCCGGGCACGGAGCAGAGAGGTGAGGGGAACAGCGTCCCTGCCTAGCAGGAGGCAGGGATGCCGACGCTACAGTACCCCCCCCTTTAGGCCCCCCCTTTTTTAGGCCAGACAAAAATTTAGTAAGGATGAGAGGGGCATGGATGTTCTCCCGGGGCTCCCATGTTCTCTCCTCAGGACCAAACCCCTTCCAATCCACTAGAAAAAATGTTTTTCCTCTTACCCTTTTGGTAGCCAGAATGTTCTCTACCTCAAACTCGTCTTCAGCAGAAACCGGAGCAGGAGGCGTACCTGTAGACTTGGAAAAGGAGTTAAGTACCACGGGTTTGAGAAGAGATACATGGAAGGAGTTAGGGATCCGTAAGTTGGCCGGGAGTTTCAATTTATAGGCCACCGGGTTGATCTGTTTGATAACCTCCAGTGGGCCGATGAACCGAGGCCCTAACTTATAGGAAGGAATCTTGAGCCGGACATATTTGGATGAGAGCCAGACTTTATCTCCGGGACGAAATTGTGGGGAATCCAGGCGTTTTTTGTCGGCGTGTCTCTTCATCCGCTCGGACGACTGAAGGAGTGCGGATCGGGTACTCTCCCAAATGGAGGAAAATTTGCTAACGAGAGATTCCGCAGCCGGGTTGTCCACAGAGGTGGAGACAGGAAAAGGGATCCGAGGATGCTGACCGAAGACTACAAAAAACGGGGATTTAGAAGAAGATTCGCTCTCGTGATTGTTGTAAGAGAACTCGGCCCATGGTAGGAGATCCACCCAGTCTGAATGGTGGGCATTAACGAAGTGCCGGAGGTAACTGGTCAAATTCTGATTGATCCGCTCCACTTGACCATTGGACTGTGGGTGGTAAGCGGAGGAGAAGTCCAGGGTGACGTCGAGCAGTTTACATGTGGCTCTCCAGAAGCGTGAGGTGAACTGAACCCCACGATCCGACACGATGTGGAGAGGCAGGCCATGAAGACGAAAGATGTGGCGGATAAAGTCTTTAGCTAGCTCGGGAGCAGACGGGAGGCCTGGCAGGGGAATAAAATGAGCCATTTTAGAAAAGCGGTCAGCGACCACCCAAATGACCGTACAACCGGCAGAGACGGGGAGATCTGTTATGAAGTCCATAGCTATATGTTGCCACGGGGCAGCAGGCACAGGCAGAGGAAGAAGGCGGCCGGTAGGCAGGTGTCTCGGAACTTTGTTGCGGGCGCAGGACACACAGGCAGAAACAAAGTCAATTACATCCTTGTGCAGGGTAGGCCACCAGTAGTGTCGGGTAATAAGCTGGAGGGTCTTTTTCTGACCGGCGTGCCCAGCTAGCTTAGACGAGTGACCCCAGTGTAGAATCTTCTCCCGATCGGACTCCATTACGAACGTCTTACCGGGAGGGAGACGATTTAGGCCTACGGGGGCTACCTGCATTACTCTGGCGGGATCGATGATGTGTTTAGGCTCCTCCTCAAGATCAGACACCAGAAAGGATCGGGACAGGGCGTCAGCTTTGATGTTCTTGTCAGCCGGACGAAAATGAAGAATGAAAAAATCAAAGCGGGCAAAAAACAAAGACCACCGGGCTTGGCGCGGGTTAAGTCTCTGGGCGCTCTGGAGATATGCCAAGTTCTTGTGGTCAGTGTAAATTATTACCGGGTGGAGAGCCCCCTCGAGCAGGTAACGCCACTCCTCCAGTGCCATCTTAATGGCCAACAATTCTCGGTCTCCTATAGAATAATTGCGCTCAGAAGAGGAGAAAAGTTTGGAGAAAAAGCCGCAGGTTACCTTTCTTCCGGAAGAAGATTTTTGGGTAAGTACCGCCCCAGCTCCGGAGGAGGAAGCGTCAACTTCTAGGAAGAATTGTTTGTTGCCGTCCGGACGATGAAGCACCGAGGCGGAGAGGAAGGCCTGTTTTAAGGAAAGAAATGCCTCCTCTGCTTCGGGCGGCCATTCTCTGGGGTTCGTACCTTTACGGGTGAGAGCAGAGATAGGGGCGGTCCGGGAAGAGAAGTGCGGTATGAACAGGCGGTAATAGTTGGCGAAGCCCAGGAACCGCTGAATAGCCTTCAACCCCTCTGGTCGGGGCCACTTCTGGATGGCAGACAGTTTCTCAGGATCCATTTGTAGACCTGTCTGAGAGATTATGTAGCCCAGAAATGGAAGAGAGGTCTGCTCAAAGATGCACTTCCCATATTTAGCGTAGAGGTGGTTCTGCCTGAGCCTGAGCAGGACCTGACGAACGTCCCTCCGGTGAGTAGGAAGATCCGGAGAGAAGACCAAGATATCGTCCAGGTACACCACCACGCAGGAGTAGAGAAGATCACGGAAAATGTCATTGACCAACTCTTGAAAGACGGCAGGAGCGTTACAGAGACCGAAGGGCATCACAAGGTACTCATAGTGGCCGTCCCGGGTATTGAATGCCGTCTTCCACTCATCCCCCGACGGATACGGACCAGGTTATACGCCCCACGGAGATCCAGTTTGGTGAAGATTCTAGCCCCCCTCAGACGGTCAAATAATTCAGGAATAAGCGGAAGGGGGTATTTATTCTTCACAGTAATCTGGTTTAGGCCTCTATAGTCTATACATGGACGGAGTGAGCCGTCCTTCTTTTTGACAAAGAAGAAGCCTGCTCCCGCCGGGGAGATAGATTTCCGGATAAATCCCCGGGCCAGGTTCTCCTCAATATATTCAGACATGGACCGGGTTTCAGCAGCGGACAAAGGGTAGATTCGCCCACGGGGAGGAGTAGAGCCGGGCATCAGGTTGATTGGGCAGTCGTATGGTCTATGAGGAGGTAAAGTCTCTGCCTCTTTTTTATTGAAGACATCCGCATAAGACCAATAGGGAACCGGAAGACCGGGCAGATTGGCTGGGGTAGGAGAAGGACGGGCAGGACGAACGGGAACTAGACAAGTCTTATGGCAGTCCTGTCCCCAGCGAAGGACCTCTCCGGTCTGCCAATCAAGCACGGGTGCATGTTTCTGGAGCCAAGGCAGGCCAAGCAATAGTGCGTGAGAGAGTGCAGGCAGAACATGAAAGGAGATGCTCTCAGAATGCAGCATTCCCACCTGTAGAGTCAGAGATTCGGTGATGAGTTGGATGGGATGTGGTAAGAGGCCCCCATCCACGGCGGCGACAGATAAAGGTACGGCCAGAGGTTTGGTGGGAATGTGGTATTTTTCTACCAGGGATTGAGAGATGAGATTTCCAGCAGCTCCAGAGTCAAGTTGAGCCAGTTCAAAATAGCGGTTCTCTCCGCAGAAGATAGAAACAGACAGCATCAGGGATGGAGAGGGTTTACTTTTGTCTAGGGCGACCTCTCCGAGCGATCCTAGACACAGGCGTTTCCCGACCTCTCAGGACAGGAACGGATCCGGTGCTCCTTACTGCCACAGTAGAAACAGCTCCCCTCGGCACGACGTAAGCCTTGACGGGTCTTGACCATCTTGGTCTGGTCGACCTGTATAGGCTCAGGTGAGTGTGCCTGGAGAGTGACGGGTCTCTGAGAGGTAGGGACTAGACGTGGAATCCTCCTCTCACGGGTGACCTCCCTAGCGCGCTCCTGGAACCGGATGTCAATCCGGGTGGCAAGTGTGATCAAGTCGTCGAGAGTGGTAGGAATGTCCCGACCAGCGAGTTCATCTTTAATACGGCCGGACAGACCCTCCCAGAAGACGGACACCAGGGCGTCGTTATCCCAGGCCAGCTCCGAAGCAAGGGTACGGAACCGTATGGCATATTGGCCCACGGTGAGACTCCCTTGACGGAGGCGTAGCAGAGATGAGGTGGATGAGGTCCTCCGTCCGGGTTCGTCGAAGACCTTCCGGAAAGCCGTGAGAAAGGCTGGCAGGTCGGACACCAGAGGGTCTCCTCTCTCCCATAGAGGATTTAGCCAAGCCAGTGCCTCTCCCGTGAGATGGGACATGATGAAGGCTACTTTGGCCCGGTCGGAGTTAAACTGGTGGGACTGGTGTTCAAAGTGCAGGGTGCACTGGTTAATGAAGCCCCGAGCTTGAGCGGAGTCGCCTCCGAAGCGAGGAGGTGCAGAAAGCCGAATTCCAGAGCAGGATACTATGGTATTGGTGGTTGCTGGTGGGGCAGTCAAAGTGTCCAGGCGAGTATTGACTTTCCGCAGGTGACCCAGGATGGACTCCTGTTGGGACCTCTGTCGGGACAGTTCATGACAAAGGTCCGAGAGCGAGGGAGCTTGGGTGCCACCGGGTTCCATGGCCCGAGCAAACTGTAACGGGTCTGGGAGGCGGAACCTCTGAGCAACTTATACAAGGGGCAGTCCTTGTAAGGAAGTGGGTGGCGACCAGGGAAGACAGGCAGGCGGTCACAGCAGGTGACCGGGACAGTCTCTGGGCAAACGGGCAGGAGGTCACAGCAAGTGACCGGGACAGTCTCTGGGTAAACGGGCAGGTACGACCTGTGACGGCTGAGCCTCCAGGTAGGCTAGCAGGCAGATGGCAGGTGAGCGCTCCCAGGTGAGCGGGCAAGCTGGTCCATAGACAGACTGACAGGTGTCGGAAGGCAGACCGTCGGACCTCAGGCTAGCAAGCAGGAAAGCGGATGACAGGCAGGAATCAGGCAGCAAACTGGCAGGAGACTGGCAGGTAACTGGCAGGTAACTGGCAGGTAACTGGCAACGGGACCTGAGGGCTGAAGCAGAGCAGTGAACAGTGCAACAACATTGCTCGGGCACCTCCATTTTGGAGGAGGTGCCTTATATATAGAGGGATCCTCCGGCCATTGGCCGGGGACTCCTTAGGGCGACGCGCGCGGCCCCTTTAAGAGAGGGGGAGCGCGCGCGCGCCCTAAGCACAGTGACCGGGGGAGAGCGGGCGCTGCAAGCAGAGCGGGAGGAAGCCGCCGGGCACGGAGCAGAGAGGTGAGGGGAACAGCGTTCCTGCCTAGCAGGAGACAGGGACGCCGACGCTACAAACAGCAAAGGACTGAGCAGGGAGCAGGGTTAAATAGCCCACCTAATGATCAAGTGTTGAGTACCTTTCAATCATCCCAGACAACCACTCCCTGCTAGTTTGCACAGCAGAATGGACAACATCCCACTTTTGCCTAGTGCCAGACACAGAAGCGTCCTGTGCTGCCTGGCAATTGGAGAAATCAATGAGAGACTCCGCGTCTGACCTCCTCACACATCCTACAACACCAGAACGTGAAGCTCCATAAGATTGGGACGGTTTCCCAGTACATGTAGTAGCTCTGCCTCCAGGGTCAGGACAATGGCGGCACCTGTTGCTGGAGTAGTGTAGCACCGGACCTGCTCCATTCCCAGATGGGAGCACAGAACCACAATTCCCATGTTTAAATCAGCCATCATTTGCTGGGAAAGATGCAGGGTCGGCGTGCAAACCCGCATCAAAGGCGGGTACATGACTTTTGACGGACATGTACATCAACGGTCGTGAAGGGGTTAAGTTAAGTAACTGAAGAACATCCATCCTTAGGTATCCTTCTGTATGGGCTGCAGAGAGGACCGACCAGGAGCCCAAACAGTGTAGGCTCAACCACACACCCAGACATAGACATAGAGACACACACAGAGACACAGAGAGAGACACAGACACATAGAGACACACAAACACACACATACAGACTTATCACCACCAATCATTCTGATACTCCCAAAGTACGGGGCCTATCTCAGATACATGCTTGTAATGTCACCAAAAGTCATGAAGTCCTGCAGAGTACAAGACCTGTGGTGACATCACGATCATATGACCGGCCATATAATTGTGATGTCACCAAAGGTCCTGAAGCATTCTCCATGTTGGAAACTTCACTGATAAAGCTATTATCAGTGAAGCTCCTGCTGTAGACAGTGGGGTCCCCCCAAGGGAGTGGGGGCCCTGGGAAATTGCCCAGTTTATCTCCCTTTAACACTGGCCCTGTATAGACCCCAAAATTACTTTAGACTAGATCTCACAATTAAATTAAGACCCAAAAATGAATTTAGACCTCAGACTAGACCTTAAAATAAATCAGACCCAGAACGCAGGTTAAGTCAGAAAAATGTATTCGGACCCTACACCATACACCCCTTTATCAAATGAGACTGATAAATCCTCGGCCGAGGAACCGCTGGATGGATTCACTTTGCAAGATTATTTCCTTTTGCTAAAAAAAATTAAGTGTCATCATAGGAGGTTTGTTGCCACTTATCACCATGTTTCATGAAGTTTTCCTGCACATTCGGCCAGGCGTTGTCAGTGACGCTCTGTTACGGTTCAAGCAGCAGCATAGACCCCTGTTGTGAGGGATTAGGATAAATCAGAACATGAAAGACGATTTTTGTAGGTAATGACTCTTTAAAGATTTTGCATGGAGGGATGAAGTTCTGGCTCAGAGTCTCTTCAAAGAGCCTCCAGATGGGTGAACGTGAATATTCAAAGGTAATTAGTCCTTCAGTTTACAAGTCATCTGTTTTTTTAGATGGTTTTGATCTATAGATCCCATTATGGAATCACCTCGTTCCCTCAGGTGACGCCCACGCTCGGAAAATCATCAAATATTAATACAAGTCCCAATAACAAGAGCACATGAGACCGGATCCGCAGAATGCAAATCGTGCTCATGGCAGGGAAACCGAGGACAAGTCTAGTCTGACTCATGGATTGTTATTTCTGGATAATTCTACTTTTTTTTTGTAAATTCCTGTTTCAGTTCAAATTTTTGTTCCTACTTTAATTGTTATTATTTTTTTTAGTTTTGCTATAATATTCCTTTTTTAAATTTACAGTAATTTTTTTTTATATTTTTATACTTTTTTTTTTACTCCATATGGTGCCATCGACAAACTTATGGAGTAAAAAATCATAAAATCACTGCATAAAAAAAAAAGACACATTGTCACTCTACCACAATTACAGTAAAAAAGATGCAACATGTGAATGCAGACTTGAGCCATCCTTGTATTACATGGATGGACATTGTTCTGAAGGGAAGAGGTTGTTGTCTGCTCACCCTGTGTAGAGGACATGTACGGCAGGTTGCAGCAGAGATCAGATCAGCAGAAAGCTGGCATCCAAAGTAGTAACATTTCCAAAAACTTTATTGTGCTTCTTTTAAAAACTTCAGCCAACATACAATTAGGGACAATGTTCCATAAGTCAATGTTATGACTAAGGACCAAACTGGCCTGAAACGTGTAAACCATATGGAACGTTGTCTCTAGTTGTGTGTTGGTTGAAGGTTTGTAAAAAAGCAGAAGAAAGTATCTAGGAACGTGACCACTTTGGATGCTGACTTTCTACTGGTTTGTTCATCTGATGGACCAACATGGAAGAGAAGATTTCCTCTGTCTCAATATCTGTCATGAAGAGGATGATCCTTCCATGGTGAAAGCTGATGCAAAAATGTACAAGACCTATAAGAAGTATTCACATTTTTTGTATGTAATAACAGCTTTGTTAACACCACCGTATACCCCAAAATTAACAATTTCATTTTTAATCCCATTGAAGTCGAAAAATTGTGGAGTAAATAAGGTCTGTGTGGTCCATAATAAAGAAGAAAAATATGGCACTCGCTAATCTGTTAAAAGGATCCCTTTATTGAATAAAGTGAATATCCAAGGGAGAGGATAAATGTGTGTCAAGAGATAAAAACAGGGCAACAGCCATTTTGCATTAAAACACGCTTCCTCTGGAGGGCCAGAAGTGTGTCTGAATGCAAAACGGCCATTTCCCAGGCAGAAGAGGGTGACGCTGGAGGCCAGACCATTGTAAGCCATTGGAGGGACATTAGAAGGCCAGAACAAGCGTGTCTGAACATGAAAGAGCCATTGCCCAGCCAGAAGAAAGTAATGCTGGAGGCCAGAATGTTAAAGGCCATAAGAGAGCCAGAAGAAGCATGTCTAAATGTGAACAGCAGTCGCCGAGCCAGAAGAGGGTGGCGCTGGAGGCCAGACCAATGTTAGCCATTGGAGGGACATTAGAAGGCCAGAACAAGCATGTCTGAACACGAAACAGCCATTGCCCAGCCAGAAGAAGGTAACGCTGGAGGCCATGCCAATGTAAGCCATTGTAGGGACGTTAGAAGACCAGAACAAGAGTGTCTGAACGCGAAACAGCCATTGTCCAGCCAGAAGAAAGTAACGCTGGAGGCTATGCCAATGTAACCCATTGTAGGGACGTTAGAAGACCAGAACAAGAGTGTCTGACACGAAACAGCCATTGCCCAGCCAGAAGAAAGTAACGCTGGAGGCCATGCCAATGTTAGCCATTGTAGGGACATTAGAAGACCAGAACAAGAGTGTCTGAACGCGAAACAGCCATTGCCCAGCCAGAAGAAAGTAACGCTGGAGGCCATGCCAATGTAAGCCTTTGGAGGGACATTAGAAGGCCAGAACAAGCATGTCTGAACACGAAACAGCCATTGCCCAGCCAGAAGAAAGTAACGCTGGAGGCCATGCCAATGTTAGCCATTGTAGGGACATTAGAAGACCAGAACAAGAGTGTCTGAACGCGAAACAGCCATTGCCCAGCCAGAAGAAAGTAACGCTGGAGGCCAGACCAATGTAAGCCTTTGGAGGGACATTAGAAGGCCAGAACAAGCATGTCTGAACACGAAACAGCCATTGCCCAGCCAGAAGAAAGTAACGCTGGAGGCCATGCCAATGTAAGCCATTGTAGGGACGTTAGAAGACCAGAACAAGAGTGTCTGAACGCGAAACAGCCATTGCCCAGCCACAAGAAGGTAACGCTGGAGGCCAGATTGTTAAAGGCCATAAGAGGGCCAGAAGAAGCATGTCTAAATGCGAAACAGCCGTCGCCCAGTTTTATCTCTTGATTCACATCTACTTTCTCTCTTGGATATGTACTTTTTTTCAATAAAAGAATACTATGAACAAATTGGTGAGAGACACATTTTTTTTCTTCTTTACTATGGACTTTTGTCTTCCTTGCATTTAATTACTGAGCACCAACATTACTGTTATCTCATGAACCCTGGCTGTCACACTTCAGCCATATATGTATTGTGGCAGTTTCCCAAAAGTTAAGGTCCCAAATACATGTGACTTTTTTTAATTTTCCTCTATTTTTACAGTTTTTTGGCCTTTTTAAATCATTTCTATTGTATTGTTTCTATTTTATTGTATTTTAATTTTTAAAGCATTGTATCTTTTTAAATATTTTATACCTTTTGTTTATTTTTGCAAACTTTATATCTTCTCTCATCTCATTTATTTTTCTTTCTTTTTTTACTTTCTTTCAGAAAACTTTTTTTTTTCCATCTCATTTATTATTATATTTGCTTCTTTTTAAACATATTAATGCCTGTTTTTTAGCATTTTTTATACATCTCTCCCCCCACTTTACCTTTTCCTGATTGAATCTGAGCGGCGTTACTGTTATACCTCATTTACAATAAATAATTAAATCAATAAAATTGCTTTCCTTTGTGTGTTCGAGTCGATGTCCCGGCCTCACCTGCTAACGACGCCTCTGCTGAATTATGCATTACAGCAATTTATTCCTAAACGGCAGGATGAGTTGGAGGCGAAATCATTTGTTTTGCAAATGGGATGCAGAAAACATGAAGGTTTAATCCGCGCATCGTCCTTGAGAGTTCCACCCGTGCTAAAGATTAAATACGTTCCACCGGAAAAAAAAACAAAAAAAACCTCGCTTATCGTTCAGTCGATTTTCTCGTCTTCAAGTGTCAGATTTTCTAAGGTTGTGAACAGAAAAGAAATGTATTAAAGAGGAAACCACAGAATAGAAGAATTACTTTCAATGTCTGCAGACAGAAAGCGACAGCAAAATCTACAGGGTCTCGAAAAAGTTTCCACAATTCTGGAGTTTTCCACTTCTTCTTCTGTATTTACATTGATTGTAACAAATGTGATCGGACGTATTGTCACTATCTGTTATCTATCTATCTATCTATCTATCTATTTACTGTATGTCTTCCATTTAGTTCTGACTTTTGGCTTCACAGCAGAGTTGTCAGAAGTTTATAGTACATGGAGGGAGGGAGCGCTGATGATGAATATTTATGTACCGACCCCCGAGGGGTGATTGACGCATCTATTCTGGATTTCTCTTTGTCTTCTTTATCTTTGCTCTGAGTTGTGCCGATAGCTCCCTGCGAGTAGTTATGGTTCGCTAGTTCACATTGATGACAGTTTCCAGAACATGGAAGATTAGTGTGCTATATAGCGGAGCAGACTTGTCTGATGTCGGGACTTCCATGTCACAGTGTGCAGTCTCGTCGCAGTTTGGGGGTCGTATATTTGATGGAGTAGTGGCGTGGTCTGGAGCGGAGTTGAGGGTCATCATCATCAGAAGACCAACCAGAATGTGAAAGGCCCCTACTTATCAACAGCTGAATGCTACAAAATTAGCAGACTTAAGTCCCGCCCCTGAGGAACACCCACAAACAAACAAGAAGATCACACAAAAATGATATGTCTCATTGGATTGCTCACACTCTTGGGATAGCACAGCTGCCAACCCTTATGGTTTTCCTGGTATTTCTGGACTTCAAGGAGGAGAGGTTTTCATAAAATTGATACCAAACTGAGAGGAAAACAATGGCCTGGGAGGAATATATTATATATGTATTTGCCAAGTGGGGAGAACCCCATAGAACTCCCTCTCTAACAAGCCATAAAACCTAGCTTTTATTTATTTATTATATGCAGTACATTAAAAATGCATAATAGTATAAAATCTTGTCCCTAATGTGTTTAAAGTATTTTTTTTAGCCATAACTACTTGTATATATTCATTTGATGATCCCCCCCCTGGGGTGCAATCATTTATATGGCAGAAAAGTCCCCCCAACATGTTTCACCGCATGTGCGGCGTCATCAGGGGATGCGACACTGGCAAAGATCTTTTCCATATAAACCACCAAAAAGTGGGAATCCAGGGGGTGGACTGGGGGCAATCCCAGGAGGAGTGCGACATTCACAAGACGGGTGGGGTTGTGGGAAGAGCTTAAGTGTCTCCAGAAATGTTGGTAACTATGGGATAGTGAGAGCCAAATATAATCGACAGTCTTGAATTTGAAGAGATTGCCATGAAATTTTAGATTCGGTCTCAGCTAATTTGGGGGCTATTTTGGGTTGGAAATGGGGCAGAGATAATGGAAACCCTGCCCAAAAATTGGCGGCCCCAAATTAATCTGAAGCTTTCTCCATTGGGTCAGGGGCAAAGCTGGATGGAAACATTCCCATACTGACAACTCTAGTGTTCGGAGAATGATAAGCGCTGGCCATCGGTTCCATTTTCGATCTTTTGGACATATGTTGGGTGTGCACCCGTGACAGACTAATAGGGAATTTCGGGGCAGTACTAACAGCATAGATGACAGCGGTACGTCATATGGTTTCCAGCCACCAAAAGACCCTGGGGGCACAGTAGAGCCGTGGTCTAGTGGTAGGAGAGGGTGGATCTCCAATAAATGAGCTGAGACCCTTTATGTGTGGAGCGGAGGCCATGGAGGGTATGTTAATGCTGTGGCAAACCTGGAGTTTATGCGCGTCATGTGCGTCTTTCCCCTTTGTTAGATAAGCTGAGTGATTGTCGGAGGGTTGTGAGTGAGGGGCTGCAGTGGGACGACAGATAGATAACAGAGAGGTAGCCCTTGTGGCCGATACTGGACTATGTATAGTTGTTGGACTGTTATTGTAGCAACCTTCAAGTTGAGCGACTTCATATTGACTGTAACCATAATACTTTGCCCCCTGTTAAACACATTTATTGGACTGTCATATTTCTCTGTAACAGAGACTGAAAAAAGTTTTTGCGCTTTTTAGAATTTTTTTTTTTTGTATTTTTAACTCCAAATCGTCTATGGATAATTCACCGCCATTTCCTCACCATTAACCGTCAGGACTGACACATTGATTCCCACAATTTGTGCACATTTTTAATGATTTGAACAATTTATAAAATGACATAAAATGAACTTTGCAAAGACAAATTTCTGATTCTGGGAGAAGATGTACAGACCTGTATGATCGCCATCACCTTGCGGACACGTGAATTTACAAGCTCATTTCATTGCAGTCGCCATCATCCTGTGGTTTCTCCTGAGTGATTTATGTAGAAAGACGCCGCACTCCCAAGGTTTCCTGGACTGTCACGGGTGAAGAGAGCGCTCTACCGGGACCGTTGGAGAGGTGACAGATTACAGCCGGGCGGCGTTGGGCGGCCGCCACGACACTGATGTATTTTTAAAAGGCCGACACTTTCCACCTCAGCAGAAAGGACGAACGGAAGATTTGTCATAAACGTCACGAAACGAGAGGCGGAAATCGAAGAAGATAAATCTTCAAGGCAAAACTTAAGGGTTCTTTTAAAGAAAAAGTTCTGACCTGTAGAAGTCTATTAGAGGGACTATCACCGTTAAAGAGATACGCCAGTTTCTAAACAGTGAACCCCGCTTTAACCGCGTCCATAGCGCTCAAGATGGCTCTTCGGTCATCGTGACTGCTTGTCCAGCCGTCCTCATCCGAAAACTTTGCACAGATATTTCTAAACCTTATATATATTGTCTATATTTGTAGAATATCTACACTTGTCTCTGGATCTATTTCATCCATACTGCTGGTTTTTATATTACGATACTTCTGCATTCTGTCTGTACTTTGCTATTCCTCGTTTCCATGCGTCCACAGCCAGATTTACTACACAGTAATTCATTTTATCTTCATTATCAGCGGATCAGATCTTTCCATCGCTGAGCAGCTGCCGTAATTAAAATTTATTCTTAAATTAGACGTTGTCTCTGCCGGCTCTGATATCACTTGTTAAAATTAGCGGATGACAATAATACAAGATATTTACAGCTTTACCCTCATCTCCACAAAGGAAGAAAAGAGAAAAGAATTATTCAGGCATCTGAGAACAATGATTCACACTTGTGAATTCTACAGTGATTTTATACAATTTGTACTTTTATTTATATTTTTTCAAAATCTCAACTTATTGATATTGAATAAAAAAAGCTCCTGTTTCATGAAAAGTCTGAACTGTACAGTTATCTATCTATCTGTCTATCTATCTAACTATCTAAAAGGCAGAATTGTATCATGTATCACTGTATACAAGGAGCTCCCCCTAGTGGTGACTGCAGACAGAATCTTATCATGTATCTCTGTATACAAGGAGCTCCCCCTAGTGGTGACTGCAGACAGTATCTTATCATGTACCTCTGTATACAGGGAGCTCCCCCTAGTGGTGGCTGCAGACAGAATCTTATCATGTATCTCTGTATACAAGGAGCTCCCCCTAGTGGTGACTGCAGACAGAATCTTATCATGTATCTCTGTATACAGGGAGCTCCCGCTAGTGGTGGCTGCAGACAGAATCTTATCATGTATCTCTGTATGCAGGGAGCTCCCCCTAGTGGTGACTGCAGACAGGGTCTTATCATGTATCTCTGTATACAGGGAGCTCCCCCTAGTGGTGACTGCAGACAGAATCTTATCATGTATCTCTGTATACAGGGAGCTCCCCCTAGTGGTGGCTGCAGACAGAATCTTATCATGTATCTCTGTATACAGTAGCTCCCCCTAGTGGTGGCTACAGACAGAATCTTATACTGTATCTCTGTATACAGGGAGCTCTCCCTAGTGGTGGCTACAGACAGAATCTTATACTGTATCTCTGTATACAGGGAGCTCCCCCTAGTGGTGGCTGCAGACAGGATCTTATCATGTATCTCTGCATACAGGGAGCTCCCCCTAGTGGTGGCTGCAGACAGGATCTTATCATGTATCTCTGTATACTGGGAGCTCCCCCTAGTGGTGGCTGCAGACAGAATCTTATCATGTATCTCTGTATACAGGGTGCTCCCCCTAGTGGTGGCTGCAGACAGGATCTTATCATGTATCTCTGTATACAGGGAGCTCCCGCTAGTGGTGGCTGCAGACAGAATCTTATCATGTATCTCTGTATGCAGGGAGCTCCCCCTAGTGGTGACTGCAGACAGGGTCTTATCATGTATCTCTGTATACAGGGAGCTCCCCCTAGTGGTGACTGCAGACAGAATCTTATCATGTATCTCTGTATACAGGGAGCTCCCCCTAGTGGTGGCTGCAGACAGAATCTTATCATGTATCTCTGTATACAGTAGCTCCCCCTAGTGGTGGCTACAGACAGAATCTTATACTGTATCTCTGTATACAGGGAGCTTTCCCTAGTGGTGGCTACAGACAGAATCTTATACTGTATCTCTGTATACAGGGAGCTCCCCCTAGTGGTGGCTGCAGACAGGATCTTATCATGTATCTCTGCATACAGGGAGCTCCCCCTAGTGGTGGCTGCAGACAGGATCTTATCATGTATCTCTGTATACTGGGAGCTCCCCCTAGTGGTGGCTGCAGACAGAATCTTATCATGTATCTCTGTATACAGGGTGCTCCCCCTAGTGGTG
This sequence comes from Phyllobates terribilis, assembly GCF_046119375.1. NCBI lineage: Eukaryota > Metazoa > Chordata > Amphibia > Anura > Dendrobatidae > Phyllobates > Phyllobates terribilis. The sequence continues at coordinate 6,238,753 of NW_027362762.1, forward strand.
GCTGCAGACAGGATCTTATCATGTATCTCTGCATACAGGGAGCTCCCCCTAGTGGTGGCTGCAGACAGAATCTTATCATGTATCTCTGTATACAGGGAGCTCCCCCTAGTGGTGACTGCAGACAGAATCTTATCATGTATCTCTGTATACTGGGAGCTCCCCCTAGTGGTGGCTGCAGACAGAATATTATCATGTATCTCTGTATACAGGCAGCTCCCCCTAGTGGTGACTGCAGACAGGATCTTATCATGTATCTCTGTATACAGGGAGCTCCTCCTAGTGGTTGCTACAGACAGAATCTTATCATGTATCTCTGTATACAGGGAGCTTCCCCTAGTGGTGGCTGCAGACAGAATCTTATCATGTATCTCTGTATACAGGGAGCTCCCCCTAGTGGTGACTGCAGACAGAATCTTATCATGTATCTCTGTATACAGGGAGCTCTCCCTAGTGGTGGCTGCAGACAGAATCTTATAATGTATCTCTGTAAACAGGGAGCTCCCCCTAGTGGTGGCTGCAGACAGAATCTTATAATGTATCTCTGTATACAGGGAGCTCCCCCTAGTGGTGGCTGCACACAGGATCTAATCATGTATCTCTGTATACAGGGAGCTCCCCCTAGTGGTGGCTGCAGACAGGATCTTATCATGTATCTCTGTATACAGGGAGCTTCCCCTATTGGTGGCTGCAGACAGGATCTTATCATGTATCTCTATATACAGGGAGCTCCCCCTAGTGGTGGCTGCAGACAGGATCTTATCATGTATCTCTGTATACAGGGAGCTCCCCCTAGTGGTGGCTGCATACAGAATCTTATCATGTATCTCTGTATACAGGGAGCTCCCCCTAGTGGTGACTGCAGACAGGATCTTATCATGTATCTTTATATACAGGGAGCTCCCCCTAGTGGTGGCTGCAGACAGGATCTTATCATGTATCTCTGTTTACAGGGAGCTCCCCCTAGTGGTGGCTGCATACAGAATCTTATCATGTATCTCTGTATACAGGGAGCTCCCCCTAGTGGTGACTGCAGACAGGATCTTATCATGTATCTCTGTATACAGGGAGCTCCCCCTAGTGGTGGCTGCATACAGAATCTTATCATGTATCTCTGTATACAGGGAGCTCCCCCTAGTGGTGGCTGCAGACAGAATCTTATCATGTATCTCTGTATACAGGGAGCTCCCTCTAGTGGTGGCTGCACACAGGATCTTATCATGTATCTCTGTATACAGGGAGCTCCCCCTAGTGGTGGCTGCAGACAGGATCTTATCATGTATCTCTGTATACAGGGAGCTCCCCCTATTGGTGGATGCAGACAGGATCTTATCATGTATCTCTATATACAGGGAGCTCCCCCTAGTGGTGGCTGCAGACAGGATCTTATCATGTATCTCTGTATACAGGGAGCTCCCCCTAGTGGTGACTGCAGACAGGATCTTATCATGTATCTCTGTATACAGGGAGGTCCCCCTAGTGGTGACTGCAGAGAGGATCTTATCATGTATCTCTGTATACAGGGAGCTCCCCCTAGAGGTGGCTGCAGACAGGATCTTATCATGTATCTCTGTATACAGGGAGCTCCCGTTAAGTGGTGGCTGCAGACAGAATCTTATCATGTATCTCTGTACACAGGGAGCTCCCCCTAGTGGTGGCTGCAGACAGAATCTTATCATGTATCTCTGTATACAGGGAGCTCCCCCTAGTGGTGGCTGCAGACAGGATCTTATCATGTATATCTGTATACAGGGAGCTCCCCCTAGTGGTGGCTGCAGACAGAATCTTATCATGTATCTCTGTATACAGGGAGCTCCCCCTAGTGATGGTTGCAGACAGATTTTTATCACGTATCTCTGTATAGAGGGAGCTCCTCCTAGTGGTGGCTGCAGACAGGCTCTCATCATGTATCTCTGTATACAGGGAGCTCCCCCTAGTGGTGGCTGCAGAGAGGATCTCATTATGTATCTCTGTATATAGGGAGCTCCCCCTAGTGGTGGCTGCTGATAGAATCTTATCATGTATCTCTGTATACAGGGAGCTCCCCCTAGTGGTGGCTGCAGACAGAATCTTATCATGCATCTCTGTATACAGGGAGCTCCCCCTAGTGGTGGCTGCAGACAGAATCCTATCATGTATCTCTGTTTACAGGGAGCTCCCCCTAGTGGTGACTGCAGACAGAATCTTATCATGCATCTCTGTATACAGGGAGCTCCCCCTAGTGGTAGCTGCAGACATAATCTTATCATGTATCTCTGTAGACAGGGAGCTCCCCCTAGTGGTGGCTGCAGACAGAATCTTATCATGTATCTTTGTATACAGGGACCTCCCCCTAGTGGTGGCTGCAGACAGAGTTGTATCATGTATCTCTTTATGGGGACGTCAGCCCAGTTGCACTCATGAAAAACTAGAAAAATAGTATACCAAAAACATTTGGGATCACATGATAAATCTTTTATTTGAAAACTATATATAGACACTTGAGACGAAGAAAAACATTTGAAAATAAGGGGTTGTATATCTCATAAAGGTGGGTAAAATAATGACAATCACCGAACCTCATCTGCTCCTCAATGAATTCGTAGTTACTGTAAGTGACTAAAGTGCTGTAGTGATAATCACCTTAACAAGAATGAATGCTATAGATAATAAAGTGCTGTAGTGATATAGAAATAAAAATAAACGGTGACATTTCTGCAAGTCTGATTGACAAGATCGTACAAAATGATGATAATAAATATTTTTTTGTCAAGGGCTCCGCCTCATCTTCATTTTCGCTTCATCCATTAGGACGGTACTGCGACTTCTATGTGCTTGATCTAGGTCTATATTCAGTAGGGGGGTCTGTTATTTGTGCAATATGAATATTGTTTGGTTAATATTATTATTTATATCTAGCATAAATTGTGTGCTTTAATGTTTTCTTGCCTTTGAAGCTGATACATCAATATACCTTGACAAAAAATATTTATCATCATCATCATTTTGTAGGACCTTTCCAATCGCGCTCGCACGAATGTTACCGTTGAGGTGCTAGATATTTTTCTTTATTTCTATATCACTACACCACTCTGCTCTTTTAGGGGTTGAATAAAAGTAGCTTTCATTGTTTAAAATTGTGTCACGTGACTCGTCAGGTTCCTTTTGTTTACATTTTACATTTTGTTTTATGATCATTAATTATTCAGTGCGGCGAATCTGGAATAATAGGAAACATCTGGAAGGGGGTGAATACATTGCCATAATCATCAATTCTTCTCTACACATAAGTAAACGAGCTGACGTGACCGAGCTGGGGGGGGGTTGTGATCAGAAGAAATTGATCTTAATCATGTTCCAGGTGACAGAAAACGCTTGAACCATAATTAAAAGATCACGAGCTGCCAATAGACTCATACATGGCGATTGAGAGACAAGTAGAAAATATGTTCAGGGCAACAAGAAACATGACAGTTTCATCGATGTCTTGTAGAGTTGGGTCAAAGATTACTCTAACGGCTTTCTATTAAATCAGAAAAACTCTTTATTATGTTTTAATACGCAAATCACCATCAATAAAGATGGAACCACCATCACTGAAAGGGGAGCCACCACCTTTAAAAGTGTAACCACCACTAGGGTTAGTAGAACCACCACCAATGGAAGTGGAAGTACCATCAATGGAAGTAGAATCACTATCATTGAAGGTGATTTCCCCACTAGAGGAAGTAAAACTGCAACCAATGAAAGTGGAATCACCATCATTGCAGGAAAAACCATCATTAGTGGAGTTAAATCCACCATTGTTGGAAGGGTACTTCCATTAGTATAGGTGAAATTACCACTAGTGTCAATAGAACCACCACCAATGTAAGTAGAAGTACCATCAATGGAAGTAGAATCTCTATCAGTGATGATGGAATCTCCCATAGTGGAAGTAAAACTGCAACCAGTGGAAGTGGAATGATCATCAGTACCGGAAAAAACATTACTAGTGGGAGTTAGAACCATAACTGGTGGAAAGGTAATACTATCAGTAAATGTGGAATTAGCACTAATGGAAGCAGAACCAAAATTAGTGGAGGTGTAACCACCACCAATGGAATTGGAAATATGGTGGAATTCCCAATAGTTGAAGTAAAACCACAACCAATGGAAATGGAATCACCATCAGTACAGGAAAAAATATCACTAGTGGAGTTAGATCCACCACTGGTGTAAGGATAATGCCATCAGTAAAGGATGAAATACCACTGGAAAAAAATAAAACCAAAACCACTGGAGGTTTAGCCACCACCAATGCAAGTGGAGTTACTATCAGTATTGGTAAAACCTAGTGGAGCAAACCACCAGTGTAACCACCAACCTTATAGGAGGAATTACCACTAATGGAAGTAAAACCACAACCAATGTAAGTAGAATCACTATCAGTACAGGTATAATCACTACTAGAAGAATTACAACTACCACTGGGGGGAAGGATACCACTGTCAGTAAAGCTGGAAATACAACGACCAATGGAGGTGGAATCATCATATGTAAAGGTTGAGTCACCACAAGCAGAAGTAAAACCATTGCCAGTGAAATTGGAATCACCATCAGTAAAAGGTGAAGCCACCACTAGTGTAAGTACAAACACAGCAAGTGGAAGTGGACCCATCTTGAGGGAAAATGGAGCAACCGACAGAGAAGGTAGAACCACCACTAGCATAAGTGGAACTAACACAAGAAAAAGAGGAATCTTCATCAGTATGGTTGGAACTAACATCAACCAACCAACATTGGAAGCTCAACTACCATCAATCAAAGAAGAACCACCATCAGTGAAGGTGGAGCTGCCACCAACAGAAGTAAAATCATTTACACTGGAAGCAAAACCAGCAAACATGGAAGTGCTACAGTCACTAATAAAGTAGTACCACCACTAGTGATGAGCGAACGTGCTCACCACTGCTCGGTACTCACCCGAGCATCTCACTGCTCGAGATGCTCGGCGCTCGCCGAGTATTTCCGGGCTGCTCGGGGGGGAACTCGGGTCCTCTCCCTGCATGTTTGGGGCTCTTTAGAGCGCCAATCAACATGCAGGGATTGCCTGCCATGCACTGTAATGCTGTAGCCATGTTGGTTGTGGCATTACAGTGATTGGCTGGCAGCACAGCGTCATCAGGTGTATATCAGACCGGGCGCCGCCTTGCTTGTCACAGTCAACCCTGGAAACAGGCAGAGTAGAGAGAGGTGCTCCTGAGTCAGGGAGAGATTTGCTTGTGTATTAGGTAGTGTAGGGAGAAAAACCGTACATTACACATATCCATCTTAACAAACAGTCCTTCTGAGGACTAATCCATCTGCAGAGATATCAGGCAGGCTCCAAACTCAGTCATTTGTAGTGAGCGTGGAAGATACTGTTCTCCATTTAAAATGGGCAAGGCACGTGGCAAGGGACGTGGCAAGGGACGGGGAACTGGACATGATGGTAATGGTGCATGCAGAGGCCGAGGACAAGGCCGTGGGCAAGCCGAAATTTTGCCACAACAAACACCCACATCTTCTCGCCTGACCTTCCTGTCCCAATTTCTAGGGGACCGCAGCACACCACTATTGAACCCAGAGCAGTGTGAAAAGGTTGTTGGTTGGATAGCGGATAATGCTTCCAGTCACTTAGCCACCACCCTGTCTTCCACACGGTCAAGTCTCAGTAGCCGTGAGTCTGGACCGCATATTCCTCACCCTGATCCTCCTTCCTCCCACTATGCCGAGTACCCGGAGACAACTGATCCCACACTTGGACACTCTGAAGAGCTGTTCACTTTTCCATTTATAGATTCGGGCCTCACGCCCTGTCCACTTGAAGCGGGGCAAGAGGAGATCGCGTGTAGCGATGCCCAAATATTTGAGCAACCATGGTCACACGAAGGTGAAGGTGGGAAAGTGTCACAAGAGGTGGACGATGATGAGACACAATTGCCAGAAAGTCAGGAGGAGGACCAAGGTGCAGAAGTGGAAGACGAGGTGGTGGATGATACAGTAACTGACCCAACCTGGCAGGAGGACATGCAGAGCGAGGACAGCAGCACACATGGGGAGGGAGGCAGAGCACCCCAACAGGCAGGATGAAGCAGTGTGGTGGCCGCAGACAGAAGGCAGGCAACCGTTCCCCGTAACACCAACACGAAGGAAGTTGCCAGTACAACTGTTAGGTCTTCCCGAGTTTGGTTGTTTTTTAAAGACTTTGTCGATAACCCCAAAAAGGCCATTTGCACCACCTGCCAGGCCAGCATCAGCAGGGGTGGCAAAACGACCAGCCTGACCACCACCAGCATGATCAGGCACATGGCCGCAAAGCACCCGACTTTGTGGGCCGAACCCCAGGGTCCAGGAACAGTGTCTGCAGGTGGCACCATCGCTTCTTCCGCTGTTGTGCATGCAAGCCAATCCCCTGTCCATGGTGCATGTGAACATGTCCTTGTCCCAGCGCAGCGTTCAGTTGTCTATACCCCAGTCCTTGGAACGCAAGCACAAATATGCAGCCAGCGTCCCACAGGCCACACTACTAAATTCTCACATTTCACGACTGCTTGCGCTCAAAATGTTGCCTTTTAGGCTCGTGGAGACGGAAGCATTACGCAACCTTATGGCGGCGGCCGTCCCTCGGTACTCGGTCCCCAGCTGCCACTATTTCTCCCGCTGTACCGTCCCTGCATTACACAAGCACGTGTCCCAAAACATTAGCCGTGCCCTCAGCAACTCAGTTACCGGTAAAGTTCACCTAACCACGGACACGTGGACAAGTGCTTGTGGGCAGGGACAGTACATCTCGCTGACAGCACACTGGGTTAACAGAGTGGCAGCCGGGACCCAGTTGGACCTTGGGACGGAACACATCGTCCTGACGCCAAGGATTGCGGGCGCTAGGTCAATCAGGGTTGCCCCGACGGTCTACAGCTCCTGCACGTCATCCTCCTCAGCCTCCTCCTCCTCTTCAGCCTCCATCTCCGAAATGACCACATCAGTCACAAGCTGGAAGCACTGCAGCACTGCCTTGGCCAAGCGGCAACAGGCTGTGCTGAAGCAAACATGCTGTCACGCTGTCTCTGTATACTGGAGGTAGGGGGCCTAAGCTGACCCTAAGCTGGGGCCCTGACTAATCCCTCAACCTGGAGGTACTGTTAAAGGTACAGAGGTCCAGGCCGCCAGCGTAACCCCTACCTCCTGAAGATCCCTGCACCTCAGTAATCTAGTCCTGAGAAGGACCCCGATCACAACCAAAGGGAACAAGAAATAATATGCCCAAACACAGTATTTAGACAAACGAGACAGTACAAGGGAAAAACCAAAACCACCTTGCATACAAACAACTTCTCAACTACAACAGAGGGAAAACCAACGGGAAAGGAGATAAATGATAAAGCGAGGAAAGGGAAAAAACACTTCCAAATACACTTATCTCAGCAACTCCAAACACCACGATCCCGCTCTGTCAGTCTGAATGAAATGCTTTCACCGACACCTCCCAAACAGACCAGCAGGTATATGAAGGAGTCTAACTACAGAAGTATTGATTGCAGCTGGGCGAGGCTGGACCTCATCTAGCCCAGAGAGAGAGAGAGAATTAACTCCCTCACTGCCGAGAAACACAAAGCACCAACAAGTCAGCTGCGAGAAGTCAGGCTGTGTACTCGTGACGATCTTCGTGGCAACACACCCGTGACAGTACCCCCCCTTCTACGAGGGGCCTCCGGACCCTCAGGGCCAGGTTTATCCGGGTGAGTCGTGTGGAAGGCCCGAACTAATCGGTCAGCGTTAATATCCGACGCAGGAACCCACATCCTCTCCTCAGGACCATACCCCTTCCAATGAACCAGGTACTGAAGGGACCGGCGATTAAAGCGTGAATCAATGACCCTCGATACCTGGAACTCCAAGTTACCATTGACAACCACTGGAGGGGGAGGTAAAAGTGACGGTACCACCGGCGCCACATACCTCTTAAGTAATGATCTGTGAAACACGTTGTGAATTTTAAACGTAGGGGGGAGGTCAAGACGGAATGCCACCGGATTAATAATAGAACTGATTCTGTACGGCCCGATGAACCTGGGACCCAGTTTCCAGGAGGGAACCTTAAGTTTTATATTCCTGGTAGACAACCATACCCGATCGTTCACACTTAGGTCCGGACCAGACACTCTCCTCCTATCAGCCATACGTTTGTATCGGTTCCCCATAGTATTCAGACTCTTCAGCACCCCTCTCCATACTGAAGCGAGTGATGAGGAAAATCGTTCCTCCTCAGGAACCCCCGAAGAGCCCCCCCCACTGAAAGTACAAAACTGGGGGTGAAAACCATATGCCCCAAAAAACGGGGACTTACCAGTGGACTCGCTCCGCCTATTATTAAGAGCAAACTCTGCCAGAGGTAAGAAAGAAGCCCAGTCCTCCTGGTTCTCTGACACAAAACACCGGAGATATGTCTCCAAGCTCTGGTTCATACGTTCCGTCTGACCATTGGTCTGAGGATGAAAAGCCGATGAGAATGACAACTGCATCCCCCGCCGTGCACAAAACGCCTTCCAGAACTTAGACACAAACTGAGACCCCCGATCAGACACCACCTCGGAGGGTACCCCGTGAAGCCTCACAATCTCCCCAATGAACACCTGCGCAAGAGTTTTAGCATTAGGGAGAGCCGGAAGAGCGATAAAATGTGCCATCTTGCTGAACCTGTCCACTACAACGAGTATGACCGTTTTACCCGAAGACGGAGGGAGGTCCGTAATAAAGTCCATAGACAGATGAGTCCAAGGACGCCCCGGGATCTTCAAAGGTAAGAGGGCCCCAGACGGACGGGTATGTGAGGTCTTAGAGCGCGCACAAACCCCACAGGACGCGACAAAAGTTACCACCTCCTTATGTAAGTTAGGCCACCAAAACCGACGCGAGAGGAGATCCACAGTTGCTTTACTCCCCGGGTGTCCTGCAAAAACTGAGTTATGGTGTGCCTCGATCACCTTCTGTCGCAACTGATCTGGAACAAACAGTCTCCCTGGAGGTCCAACAGGGGCGTCCCCCTGAGCCTCCAATACCTCCTCCTCCAGCTCAGAGCATACTGCCGAGACCACCACCCCCTCCTGAAGGATAGGAATCGGGTCGTCCGTATTCCCGGCCCCAGGGAAACTACGAGATAAGGCATCCGCCTTTACATTTTTTGACCCAGGACGATATGTAACGACAAAATTAAACCTGGTAAAAAACAATGACCACCTAGCTTGTCTGGGATTCAGACGTTTCGCGGACTCCAGATATAGCAGGTTCTTGTGATCGGTGATGACGGTGACCGGATGAACTGCCCCCTCCAAAAAATGGCGCCACTCCTCAAAAGCTAACTTAATGGCCAAGAGTTCCCTATTGCCGACATCGTAATTCCTCTCAGCGGACGACAATTTTTTAGAGAAAAAGGCGCACGGATGCCACTTACCAGGGGACGAACCCTGTGACAATACTGCTCCCACCCCTACCTCGGAAGCGTCTACCTCTACAATGAATGGCTGAGACGCATAAGGTTGAATGAGTATGGGCGCCGAGGCAAAACATTTTTTCAAAGAGGAGAATGCTTGACAAGCCTTGTCAGACCACCTAGAAAAATCCGTCCCCTTTTTAGTCATGTCAGTGAGAGGCTTAACCATGGACGAGAAATTACGAATGAACTTCCGGTAATAATTAGCAAACCCCAGGAAACGTTGTAGTGCCTTAAGATTCTCTGGCCGATCCCACTCAAGAACTGCCCGCACTTTCCCAGGGTCCATACGAAAACCGGACGCTGAAACCAGGAAGCCTAAAAACTGGAGTTCCTGTACGGCGAACACACACTTTTCCCACTTGGCATACAGTTTATTATCCCGCAAAATCTGTAACACCTGCCTAACGTGCTCCTGATGAGACACCAGATCCGGCGAGTAAATTAGGATATCATCCAGATATATGACAACAAACTGTCCCACCAAGCGGCGAAAAATGTCATTAACAAAGTGTTGGAACACCGCCGGGGCATTAGTCAGACCGAATGGCATGACAAGGTTCTCATAATGCCCCTCCGGAGTGTTAAACGCCGTCTTCCACTCATCCCCCTCCTTCATCCTAATCAGATTGTACACCCCCCTGAGATCCAACTTAGAGAACCATTTGGCGCCCACGATCTGATTAAAGAGATCGGGAATAAGTGGGAGCGGATACGGATCTCGGACCGTAATCCGATTAAGTTCACGGAAATCCAGGCAAAGGCGTAGGCCTCCATCTTTCTTCTTAACAAAGAAGAACCCCGCAGCCACCGGTGAAGATGAAGGTCTAATATGCCCCTTAGCCAGACTTTCTGAGATATAATCCTTCATGGCCTGCCTCTCAGGACCAGAAAGGTTATACAACCTAGCTTTAGGTAACTTGGCCTCAGGGAGCAGTTTTACAGAACAGTCATACACGCGATGAGGAGGTAGTTCCTGACACCCATTCTCCGAGAATACATCCTCAAAGTCCGCCAGAAATGGAGGTAAAACCCAAGGAGTAACCGCACCAATGACCGTGTTCATGCAGTTTTTATTACAGAATTTACTCCATTGGCTTATCTCCCTGGTTTGCCAATTAATAACCGGGTTATGCTTAGCTAACCAAGGAAGGCCCAACACAATAGGAGTGGGAAGACCCTCCAACACGTAGCAAGACAACAGTTCTTTATGTATTGCCCCCACTTGAAGTTTTACGTCATGCACAGCTTGCAAAAAACTTCCCTGCCCGAGAGGCCTGGCATCGATCGAGAATATGGGAATGGGTTTAGCCAACTCACTCAACCGCATACCTTGAACCCGGGCAAACCGAGCATCAACCAGATTAGCCCCGGCCCCACTATCCAGAAGAACAGATATCCTCTCAGTTCTCGTACCCACCACCACCTCCGCCGGTACGAGAAACTGAGACGAACCTAGGGACGAAATACCTACTCCCAGATTGCCGTCCACCACACAACCTGGGATCAACAGTTTTCCGACGACTCTTCACTCTGCAAGGGACGGGATGGACACCCCCCAATAAAATGTCCCTTTCTCCCGCAGAAGAAACACCTTCCTGCCTTATGGCGCACCACCGGTCCCCTCCCCCGAAATGATGTCCCTCCTAATTGCATAGGCTCCTCAGGACTGACCAGGGGAACCACCATATGAGGGGACCTTGTAGGAGGTGGAGTCATCACAGGGGGTAGAGTTATCCCGCACCTCTCCCGAAGCCGTCTGTCCACGCGAATAGCAAGGGCCATAGCGGCTTCCAGAGACACGGGAGAGTCATACTGTGCCAACACATCCTGCAATTTGTCGGATAAACCATGACAAAACTGGCTCCTAAGAGCCGGGTCATTCCACTGGGTGTCCGTGGCCCACCTACGGAACTCCGAACAGAATTCCTCCGCCGGACGATCTCCCTGCTGGATCCTACGTAACTTAGACTCAGCAAGGGAGATCCGATCTGGGTCATCATATACGAGTCCCAGGGCAGCGAAAAACCTATCCACTGACTGGAGAGCCGGGGAACCCGGGGGAAGAGAGAACGCCCAAGATTGTGGGTCCCCTTGTAGGAGCGAGATGACAATTCCCACCCTTTGTTCTTCACTCCCCGATGACCGAGGCCGCAGCCGAAAGTACAATTTACATGCCTCCCGGAAAACAAAAAACTTGTCCCGCCCCCCAGTGAACCTATCAGGGAGAGCTACTTTAGGTTCTGGTCCGGCTTGCTCCTGAGGATGCCAAACCTTGGACCTAACGTCCGCCAGCTCCATGGACAAACTCTGCAATTGCCGAGCTAGACCGGCTACTGGATCCATGGTAGCTGGAGAAAAACTAAGCGGGTCGGTGAAAATGTCACGCTGTCTCTGTATACTGGAGGTAGGGGGCCTAAGCTGACCCTAAGCTGGGGCCCTGACTAATCCCTCAACCTGGAGGTACTGTTAAAGGTACAGAGGTCCAGGCCGCCAGCGTAACCCCTACCTCCTGAAGATCCCTGCACCTCAGTAATCTAGTCCTGAGAAGGACCCCGATCACAACCAAAGGGAACAAGAAATAATATGCCCAAACACAGTATTTAGACGAACGAGACAGTACAAGGGAAAAACCAAAACCACCTTGCATACAAACAACTTCTCAACTACAACAGAGGGAAAACCAACGGGAAAGGAGATAAATGATAAAGCGAGGAAGGGAAAAACCACTCCAAATACACTTATCTCAGCAACTCCAAACACCACGATCCGCTCTGTCAGTCTGAATGAAATGCTTTCACCGACACCTCCCAAACAGACCAGCAGGTATATGAAGGAGTCTCACTACAGAAGTATTGATTGCAGCTGGGCGAGGCTGGACCGCATCTAGCCCAGAGAGAGAGAGAGAGAATTAACTCCCTCACTGCCGAGAAACACAAAGCACCAACAAGTCAGCTGCGAGAAGTCAGGCTGTGTACTCGTGACGATCTTCGTGGCAACACACCCGTGACACATGCTTAGCTGAAAAACCACACAATGCTGAAGAGTTGTGGACAGCTCTGAAAGAGCAGGCAGATTTGTGGCTCACAACGCTGAATCTACAGCCAGGCATAGTCGTGTGTGACAATGGCCGGAACCTGGTGGCGGCTCTGAGGCGAGGCGAGCTCACACACGTACCATGCCTGGCCCATGTGCTTAACCTCATGGTTCAGTGGTTTCTCAAATCCTACCCAGAGTTGCCGGATCTGCTTGTTAAAGTACACTGCCTGTGTGCCCATTTTAGAAAGTCAGCTACAGCTTCCGCCGCCCTTGCAGTGGTTCAGCAGCATTTGCAGCTTCCGGCTCACAGACTGGTGTGTGATGTCCCCACTCTACACTGCAGATGTTGGGAAGGATTTGTGAGCAGAAGAGGGCAGTTGTTGAGTTCCAGCATCAACAAGACCATCGGTATTCAGTTCAGACTCCACACATAAGACGTCAGGGTGGACATGGATGTCAGACATATGTACCATCCTCCAAAACTTTGAGGACTCCACCAAGATGGTGAGCAGCGATAATGCCATAATTAGCATCACCATCCCGCTTCTCTGTCTTCTGAAATGCTCTTTGCTCACAATCAAAGAGGATGCATTGCAGGCGGAGCATGATCAGAGGGAGCAAGGAACCATACAGGGTGATTACACACAGCCAAGCCTCATCTCATCCCAACGTGGATTGGGTGACATTGAGGAAGGGGAGGAGGAGGAGGAGGAGGAGGAAGGACAGGAGCTAGTTTCATGCACTATAGAAGGTACTACCTGCACAGCTGTCAAACCGTCTGTTCAGCGTGGATGGCCAGAGGACAGAGAGGAGGAGGAGGAGAGCATGGTCAGTCATCCTCTTGGTGAGGACACGGAAGTCTTGCCTGTTAGCAGTCTGGCACGCATGGCTAAGTTTATGTTATGCTGCCTTTCCCATGACCCTAGCATTCTCAAAATTTTGGGTGACAGTCATTACTGATTGGTGACACTTCTAGACCCACGCTACAAGGAGAACTTTATATCTCTTATTCCTGAGGCAGACAGGTCTACAAAAATGGGGCTGTACCAGAAGGCCCTTGTTGCGGAACTACTGAAAAAATTCCCATCTGATTACGCTGGCGGCAGAGGGCACACTTCATTGGACAACCAAGGAGTACAGGCGAGAGAGACACAACTCCAATCCAGCAGAGGCATACTCGGTCCCCAGCCGCCACTATATTTCCCGGTATCGCCTCCACCTTCCACAAGCACGGGTCCCACAACATTACCCGTGCCCACCCCAGTGCACTTAGTGGGAAGAACCGCCTAACCACAAACATGTGGACAGGTGAATGTGGCCAGGGACGGTACGGGGCCAGTCCACAACTTTTTTTGCTGAGAGTTGTTTTTAGCTCGGTGAAAGGGCTGGCATAGAGGGAAACCGTATCTACTCTGGGTGTAATTTCTCCGTCACCAGGTTCCGCCCATTGTCACACATGACCATGCCTGGCTGTTGTGTTACAGATTTCAACAATTCTGCAGCACTGGGCGGTTTGTCAATTAAGCATTAAGCATGTTATCTTCAGGCCATTGTCCAACTCTGTATTCAAGAAATTAAATGTGCAAAGAAATATGTGTGTGTGTCAAAGCACCACCGACAAGTGCGAGTTGATGTTGGACGGGCTGCCATTGCTTCTGCAACAAGCTGCATTACAGGACTTCCTGGGAGAAATTACACCCAGAGTAGATAGGGTTTCCCTCTATGCCAGTCCTTTCACCGAGCTAAATACAACTCTCAGCAAAAAAAGTTGTGGACTGGCTCCGTACCGTCCCTGGCCACATGCACCTGTCCACGTGTTTGTGGTTAGGCGGTCCTTCCCAGTAAGTGCACTGGGGAGATCACGGGTAATGTTGTGGGACCCGTGCTTGTGGAAGGCGGAGGCGACACCGGGAGAAACAGTGGCAGTTGGGGACCGAGTATGGACACCTGGCCGCCGCCGGTATGAGGTTATGAGAAGCTTCCGCCTCCACGAGCCTAAAAGGCCACATTTCTAGTGCAAGCAGCTGTCAAAAATTTGGCAGTATAGTATTGCAGCCTGTGGGAGGGTGACTGGCTGCATACTTGCGCTTGCATTCCAAGGAATGGGGTAGGGACAACTGAACGCTGCACTGGGACAAGGACGTGGACGGTGATTGTTGCAAGTCTGCAACGACAGGTGCATGGCGGGAGGCATCTTCGCAAGGATCACTTATGATGGGCACACTTTTAGGCAGTGACCTGGGAGTCAGAGATGCTTCCAGGGGTCTTCCCCATGCTGTTCCCATGTCTTTTCAGCACTGTATGCATGTGTCTGATGATGTGTCACACACCACATGGCCAGATAAGGTTGTAAAATGTTAAAATTACATTTCCTTGTGAATGCATTTGTCTTGGCTGAAAGCAATTCAAAAGCGCAAAAACGCATCAAAAACGCTACGTGTGAACATAGCCCAAGGTGTGGAGGAGTATTTTTGTTTTTGGTTCTTTATTTTACCTTATATACAAGTCATTACCCTGGAAAGGATGTTCCTTATCATATTTCCCAGGAAAATCCATTTTGGTTTAGTTTTTGTATGTTTTATTGTGAGTCCGTAAAAGTGGCGTAATTCTTTGACCACGTTGTTGACAGCAGTGACCGGCGGATCACAAATGCTTCCAGGGGTCCTCCCCATGCTGTTCCCATGTGATTTGAGCACTGTTCCCATCGATTTGGGCAATTCTTAGGCCTCTGCAGACCGCCGGGGGGAGCCGCCTGAAAAATGCTCGAGTTTCCCATAGATTTACAATGAAAATTGTGACCCAGACTGGAGGGAGAGATCCATCCCACAACAATCCTTCAGATCGCTCCAAAAATAAAAGCCCAAGACAGGTTTTCCTAACCTGACTTGGGCAAATAACTTAGCCCAGTCCCAACTTACCTTTATTTTTCATGGTAACCTCAGCCGTGGCTGTGATTACAATGCACTGCAGAGGTTCGGTATGCATCTAAGCACATTCTGGGGGATACATAACGGCCCTTGCATATGATTCCCCTCACTATCTCACAATGCACATAGCCCTAGCACAAAGGGTGTACCCAGGGGCAAATATATCATTGGTGCAATCTGGGCGGCAGCACAGGGACCAAACACGTAGGGGGGCCCACTTCTACTTTCAAAGTAGGTGAAATATTTTTAGGAGCTCTTGGGCTACAAAGGCCCCATATATTGTTCTTGCACAGGGGCCCTTTTCTGTATGCGTCCGTCAGTGGGTGAAGCCTTTTTAATCTTGTTAACATATTGATGCTCCAATACATCTGAAATGAAAAACATAATGATAATAATGAATCAACTTTGCAACTGATTAAAGTCTCCCACGCTTCGTGTGTCTCTCTGAGGTCCCAAATCTGGAAGCGTGTGCAGCTGCGCTCCCTCTTCTTGAATGCGAGCAGACAGTAGAAGAAGCTGCAGATGGAGCGGGCAGGACACCGGGCTGCAGGATCATACCGAGTTTGTAGTCTGGATCCATGGAGATACATAGATCTGCTAGGAGCTGTATCCACAGAGTGGGAAGAAACATTAAATCACAAAAGTTGCTTTCTTTTTTATCTCGGATGCAAGAATAAAAACATGATTGCAAAAGTATTCAACTACTAGATAGGGGATAGCAGCTCATGTGAGGTTCAGACTATTCCACGTCGATAAAGTGGATCCTTTCCTTTCGTCTTTCTCCTTTAGGACGCCGCCACCGCCGCCGCCGCGTTCTGTTTGATTATCACGCAATATTTCATCAAGGTTCCGTCTGTCAGCCGAGCCCGGAAATAAACAAGAGAGAAGGATTTGCTATTAAGTGTTTGCAGTGAAGCGGCCCCGCGCCATCCATCAGCCGTAATGAGCCAAGGTGAGGAGCGCGCCCCATGAATATGTATTAGCACCGCGGGGATCAGGCGCCTCTTACACCCTGTAAGGAGCCGACGCGTATTGACAGCGAGCGCAGCGCAACATTGTAGTAAACTTCAAGGTGAATGCAATAGATACTGTGAACGCATATACTCATCTGTAGCATTGAGAGTCACATCCCTGGTGGGCTAGGATAGGTAAGAGGTTAATATTAACAACCTTGTTGGGCTAGAGAGAGCACAGAAAGGGTTAAAGATACAGTATCGATCCTGGTGGGATAGGGTAATGAAAGGGATTAATGATCACATCCCTGGTGTTTTTAGAATAGGGAAAAGGTTAGAAAACAGCATTGGTAGAATATCCCTGGTGGTCTAGGGTGGTGAAAGTGTTCATGATATTACCCTTTGATAGGATTTATCATCCCATTCCTTGTAGTCTGAAAGGATTAATAATAAGAAGATTACTTATTCAAAGGGAATGAAAGGAGTTCTTAGATGATCCCTGGTGGGATAGAGCAGTGAAAGTGATTAGTGATCACAACCCTGGTGGTCAAGGACAATAAAAAGGGTTTATTTTAACACCCTTGGTGTGAAAGGGCAAATGAAGGATTAATGATATGTTCCCTGGTGGGACTGAATGGTGATTGGATTAATGTTTACATCCCTTGTAGTTATTAATATCGCAATTAGTTCAATAGGAAAATGAGGTGTTTTTTTACATTACCCCTGGTGGGATAGGGTAGTGAAAAGAATTTATGATCACGCAAAAGGGGATAACAATAATAACCTTGGAGGTCTAGGTGAATGAAAGGGTTAAGGATACGTTATCTGGTGGAATAGGGTAGGGAATGGAATAATGATCACAGTCCTGGTGGTCTGAGGTGACGCAGTGTCAGCTCTATAATCAGAGTTGTCTCTTCCCTTCCCCCACACCTAACTACATATGACACAAAGGATGGAGAATGTATGGATGTATCATCTACTGTAACGGGAAGCAGATGAACAAGTGACTAGAAGAAAGTCTCAGCTCTCCTGCGCGGCGTCCCCCACCCCGTGTACGGAGCACCAAGCCCCTGACCCCGGAGACGGATCAATAAGAAGTCAGAAAGCTGCAGAAAGCCGCGGCCGGCGGAGTCTCAGAAGTGTCTGACCTGTCCCCGGCGACTCAGTGACTTTTAACGGATGTCACCGGATGAGCGGCTTATTCTGGAAATAACATTTACGTGATTTCTCCAGGGATCTCCCCTGTAAATAATATATTAACCCCGGATTAACCAGTCCGTCTATAAACAGCGCTGCAGTAACGGGCCGCCGAGAGATTACATCCTATCAATGGTGAGAATGTCCGTAAAGAGCCACGGAATATGATGGCGACATATAAGCAAAGTAAAATAGTAGTAAGTGATGGAGGTAAGGAAAATAAAAAATACAACTCTCATATAACAGTTGTTCATATATATACAGTATACAGAGGGAGAGAATGATAGATAATAGATACATAGATAGATAATAGATAGATAGAAAATAGATAAATGATAGATAATAGATAGATAATAGATAGATGATAGATAGATAATAGATAGATGATACATAGATGATAGATAATAGATAGATAATAGATAATAGATGATAGATAGATAATAGATAGATGATAGATAGATAGATGATAGATAATAGATAGATGATAGATGATAGATAGATAATAGATAGATGATAGATAGATAATAGATAGATGATAGATAGATAATAGATAGATGATAGATAGATAGATGATAGATAATAGATAGATGATAGATGATAGATGATAGATAGATAATAGATAGATGATAGATAGATAATAGATAGATGATAGATAGATAGATAGATAATAGATAGATGATAGATAATAGATAGATGATAGATAGATAATAGATAGATAATAGATAGATGATAGATAGATAATAGATAGATGATAGATAATAGATAGATGATAGATAGATAATAGATAGATAATAGATAATAGATAGATGATAGATAATAGATAGATAATAGATAGATGATAGATAGATGATAGATAGATAATAGATAGATGATAGATAATAGATAGATGATAGATAGATAATAGATAGATGATAGATAATAGATAGATGATAGATAGATAATAGATAGATAATAGATAGATGATAGATAGATAATAGATAGATGATAGATAATAGATAGATAATAGATAGATAATAGATAGATGATAGATAGATAGATAATAGATAGATGATAGATAATCGATAGATGATAGATAATAGATAGATAATAGATAGATAATAGATAGATGATAGATAGATAATAGATAGATGATACAGTAGATAATAGATAGATAATAGATAGATGATAAATAGATAATAGATAGATAATAGATAGATGATAGATAATAGATAGATGATAGATAGATAATAGATAGATAATAGATAGATGATAGATAGATAATAGATAGATGATAGATAATGGATAGATAATAGATAGATGATAGATAGATAATAGATAGATGATAGATAGATAATAGATAGATGATAGATAATCGATAGATGATAGATAATAGATAGATAATAGATGATAGATAGATAGATAATAGATAGATGATAGATAATAGATAGATAATAGATAGATGATAGATAGATAAATAGATAGATAATAGATAGATAATAGATAGATAATAGATAGATAGATGATAGATAGATAATAGATAGATGATAGATAGATGATAGATAATAGATAGATAATAGATAGATGATAGATGATAGATAGATAATAGATAGATGATAGATAGATGATAGATAATAGATAGATAATAGATAGATGATAGATAATAGATAGATAATAGATAGATGATAGATAGATAATAGATAGATGATAAATAATAGATAGATAATAGATAGATACATAATAGATAGATAATAGATAGATATTAGATAAATAGATAGATCTGCAGCCAAAATTATTCATGCCCTTTACGACAAGCTATTTTATAAAATTTGTTTTATTTATTATGTTGCAAAGCAAAAAACGCAATAAGATAAAACAAAGTATGCGATTAATTCAGTAATTGCATGTACAAAACAGAAATGACAAGTGTTTTACTACTTACCTGAACCTCTCCGGCTGTTATGACCTGCTGTAAGTGACGCGCCCCCTGGGCCATATTCTTTTAGGGGGAATATCCGGAGCCGGATCAGATGGGGGTTGTAGTCTTCCGAGTGGCTGTGACCCGGTCCGTGCCCAGGGTGTCAAACTCAGTTGTATGTGGCAGTCCTACAGATGTTAATAAGTTCTTAATGTCGACTACGCCACCCGTTGTATTGCGGTCACTATGGCCGCCGCTGCAGCAGGGTCCGCTGAGGCTGATGGTGTAGGTGCAGCTTTTGATGGTATAACCCCCAACGGGTGGGGTATAGCCTCAGGGGGATCAGGTGCAGAGGATGGGAGTTGTGGTGATGCAGTGTAGACGGCAATCAGAGACAGAGTCGGGTTATGCAGTTTAGGATGTTTACTCACTGCTGATGTTCTGGTCACTCCAGCTTCGAGTGACCTCCCGAGCCGTGCTGCGTCCACCAGGTTCTGGATCCAGCCAACTCCCAAATAAGTCCGGAGCGTGACCCTGAGCTCTCCTTCAGTCCTTTCTCTGGCCGTCCCCACTATTGATCCACCCAGGTCCAGCTCCCTCGGGCCTTCTGTTGGGACACCCTTGGCCTTGGGTTCCCTGACCCTCCACGTGGTATGCGTTCGTGGTGGATGTGGTGGGTGACCGTGGCAAACGCTGCCCACGGTCTCCGGTCTCTGGCTGGGGAGTATTTTTACCCCCACCAGCTTGGGTTCCGGTACCCTGTGCCGACTCTTCACCCGGGGATTTAGTTTGGGGTCTTAGAGTCCTTTTCTTCTGTGCCTCTGGGTCTCTCTCTCTCTCCTCTCTCACTCTGGGTCTCTCTTCTCCTCTGCTCCTGACTTTCTCTCTGCAACTGACCCTGTTCTTAGTTGGTGCCCACCTTATATACACCCTCTATGTGTGAGCTCAGGTGACCAGCACCCAATGAGCTCCTAACTTTACCCAGGCTGCTCCCCCTATCTGCCCCTACACTACTTGGGATGTACCACCCCCCTCCCACTCCAGCCAGGAACAGACTCGGTCGTACCTGCACATTTCTAAGTGGGAGTACCGTCGGTCTGCTCCTCGGAAATGGGATGTGTGTAGTGCATGCAGCCTACCGAGCTCAGGTCCACACTCCATCCTTACCCGGGAGTGGAATATCACACCTCTGGGTTGAGGTGCAATACCCCTGTAGCAGCCGAATCCTCAGGGTGCTACATTCCCCCCTGGCAAATCACAGCACGTCCTCGGGCTGTAAGACAAAAACATCACAAAACATACAAAAATTTTTTATATAAACATATAAAACATATAAAACATTATATATATATAAAACTTTTCAGATAAAACATTCTCGTCGTCTCTTGTTTCTCCTCCGGTCACTGTGCAACTGTTGACCGGGCAAAGTGCGACAGTCTTTCTAGAAAAATGGTTTTCCTATAAAACCGGTAGGGGGCGCTTTAGGACGCGCAACTATATACAAGGATATGGCCGCTCTCAGTCCTCGGCCAGGTAAAGGGAAGGGAATGGCTGCTCACAGTCCTCAGCCTGGTATGAATACGGAATAACGGGTAAACAGTTCACTCATGCTGGTCCCAACGGGGACTATATATATGTAGCAACAGTTTCTTTGGTACCCGGTCGGGTAACTATTTACATCTACTGCTCTGCCGCACTCAACGGCGTCTTCCTCCTGCTCTTTGCTTGTAGCTGGTTGTAACTTCAGACCCGTCCGGGTCCTCTTGCTCCTCCTCCTCACATCGCAGCTCCTCCTCTGTCAGGCGATGCACATGGAGGGCGTAAGGTCCTTTGGCACACTTGTGCCGGGTAAAGGTGACCTCGTCCCCGATATAAAGGTCACGACCTCTGTGCCCCTCCGGCAGATGGGACTCCACATCTCTGCGCGTGACAAAGACGTCGCCGGGGGTGTTGTTGTCTCTGATGAAGCCCCACCCATGCTGCAGGTTAAACTTTACTACAGTCCCGGTGGTACGGGGACTGTGCGCTGCACGGGGGTCCCTCCTGGTTCGGCTCTTCTGCTCGGCGCTCCGTACTTGGGCCTGTTGCTCCCGGACCCGCCTCTCTCTCCGCTCCCTCGCAAACTCTTCGAGCTGCTGTCGGCAACACTCAGCACGCTCCGCTGCAGCTGCCCTGGTTTCCTGAGTGAACCCCATTAGGTCTTCTCCGGTGGGGTCCCACTCAAATTGGGCTTCTTCCAGAGGAGGCGAGACCCGTGCCACGGGCTTCGGAGCCGGAATCAGGGGCTCACACAAGGGCCCTAGTCTCTGCTGCCGTTCCAGCTCATGGAATTCTTCGGGCCAGATGAAGGGCCGCCCGTCCGGCCATGTGAGCTGGCCGAACAAGTCCTCCCCCAGGTGTGGCACCCTTGGTTTTACGGGCGCGGTGGTGGTGGCGCCCGGATTGCCCAGGCCTTGCGGCCAGGCCTGGGGCACCTGGAAGGTGAAGGGCACCGTTAATACGGCGGCGCCCTGGGCTACCTGGCCTTGCGACCAGGCCGGAGGCTCCGCGGAGGTAGGGGGCGCTGTTGGTGATGCGGCGCCCGGGGGTACTAGGCCTTGCGACCAGGCTGGTGGTATTTCCTGCTTTGTCACGCTCCGGGTCGAGGCGCGTGACGTCACAGGGGTCGCTGCGGCGGCTTCCGGTCGGGGCCTAGTCCATAGCGGTGACATGGCGGCTACGGGCACAGCAGGGGGACTTTCGGGCTCTGCGACGGGGAGCTGGGGCAGGTGGGCGGTTTCCCGGCTTGGGGTATAGGCGTCCCCTTTACCTGCCTCCTTGCGTCCGGCTCCCTTCTCGGCGCCGTCTCCGGCCTTTGGTCCTCCCGCGCCATCCTCAGAGGCGGTCTGTTTCCTCTACCAGGGTAGCGTGCTCCGTTGACTGGTCTCAGCTTGCTGGGCCATCTCCCGGCTCCATTCCGCCAATATCTCGCGCTGTACCCGGGCCATCCTCCGTGCGAGGCCCTCCAGGGCAGTCTGTGCACACTCCCGGTCTCGGGGGAGCTGTGCAAGGACCTCCACTAGGCCTAGTGGGGTCGTGGTGTCTAGCAGGCTCCTGACCAACGGGTCGGTGCTGCTCTGCTCTTCTTCCAGCAGGCTCCTGGCCAACGGGCCGGTGCTGCTCCGCTCTCCTTCCTCGGTCTCTAGCAGACTCCTGGCCAGCGGGCCGGTGCTGTTCTGCTTTCTCTCCATCTCCGGGTAAGCTCCTCCGCTACTCCTCTCCAGGCTTCTTGCCTCCGGGTGCGCTCGCTCCAGACTGCTCCAGACGGCACCCATCTTCGTTCTTTTCTTTCGTCTCCTCCCACTTCGAGGGCGGTCCCGGGGCAACTCGGTGACTGTCAGCTCCAGGGGTAGTTCTTTCGCGCTGACAGACACCTCTAGCATCACAGTCTCTGTTGGTGGGGGCGGTTTCCACTTTTGGCGCCATTTTCTGTCCTGGCCCACGATGGGAGGCGGCCTCTTGCCCTCCTTTGGCACGCCCATAATGGCGTCCGCTGCTCTTCCAAGGCGGGAAATCTTCGGATTTGGCGGGAAGCGTCGCCCAGTGGCGGGAAACTCTGCAGATGGCGGGAACAAGCTGGAAATGGCGGACAATCGGCGGGAAACGACCTGTGATGGGGTCCGATGGCGTGGACCCTCCGGAACCGGCAGGAGACTTCTTTTTGAGGTAAACTCGTTCTTTTCTTCAGGCACGCAGTACCCGGGTGTTGTGGGCACGTAATCCTGCCGACTACGCCAAAGTTGACGCGCCCCCTGGGCCATATTCTTTTAGGGGGAATATCCGGAGCCGGATCAGATGGGGGTTGTAGTCTTCCGAGTGGCTGTGACCCGGTCCGTGCCCAGGGTGTCAAACTCAGTTGTATGTGGCAGTCCTACAGATGTTAATAAGTTCTTAATGTCGACTACGCCACCCGTTGTATTGCGGTCACTATGGCCGCCGCTGCAGCAGGGTCCGCTGAGGCTGATGGTGTAGGTGCAGCTTTTGATGGTATAACCCCCAACGGGTGGGGTATAGCCTCAGGGGGATCAGGTGCAGAGGATGGGAGTTGTGGTGATGCAGTGTAGACGGCAATCAGAGACAGAGTCGGGTTATGCAGTTTAGGATGTTTACTCACTGCTGATGTTCTGGTCACTCCAGCTTCGAGTGACCTCCCGAGCCGTGCTGCGTCCACCAGGTTCTGGATCCAGCCAACTCCCAAATAAGTCCGGAGCGTGACCCTGAGCTCTCCTTCAGTCCTTTCTCTGGCCGTCCCCACTATTGATCCACCCAGGTCCAGCTCCCTCGGGCCTTCTGTTGGGACACCCTTGGCCTTGGGTTCCCTGACCCTCCACGTGGTATGCGTTCGTGGTGGATGTGGTGGGTGACCGTGGCAAACGCTGCCCACGGTCTCCGGTCTCTGGCTGGGGAGTGTTTTTACCCCCACCAGCTTGGGTTCCGGTACCCTGTGCCGACTCTTCACCCGGGGATTTAGTTTGGGGTCTTAGAGTCCTTTTCTTCTGTGCCTCTGGGTCTCTCTCTCTCTCCTCTCTCACTCTGGGTCTCTCTTCTCCTCTGCTCCTGACTTTCTCTCTGCAACTGACCCTGTTCTTAGTTGGTGCCCACCTTATATACACCCTCTATGTGTGAGCTCAGGTGACCAGCACCCAATGAGCTCCTATCTTTACCCAGGCTGCTCCCCCTATCTGCCCCTACACTACTGGGATGTTCCACCCCCCTCCCACTCCAGCCAGGAACAGACTCGGTCGTACCTGCACATTTCTAAGTGGGAGTACCGTCGACTCTGCTCCTCGGAAATGGGATGTGTGTAGTGCATGCAGCCTACCGAGCTCAGGTCCACACTCCATCCTTACCCGGGAGTGGAATATCACACCTCTGGGTTGAGGTGCAATACCCCTGTAGCAGCCGAATCCTCAGGGTGCTACATAAGCATGATGTATGGCCAGGCTCCAGCTACAGGCAGCGTTCCTGAGGATTGTAAGTTTCAATCTTCTGTGGTTATTTCTTTGGTATAACGGAGGCAAATTTTCTGGTGCTTTTGGGTCAGCAGAGGTGACATTTTGGAGTTTGGATTTGGAGATCTTAAGCATTTATTATGTACCGTACTGAGGAAACTGAACCCCGGCTCCTACTGCCGTCAGATTTTTCTGCAGTTCTTTTGCGGGCACTTAAGGGCTTTGAGCACCGGCCTCCTCAGGAATCTAGTGGCAGCCTGATCCCGAGGACAGGTTTCTGCAGAGCCTCATGCTCACTGGGACCACTGCTGACAGTCAAGCAGTTTTGCAGTTCTAGGTAATACATTTTTTTTTGCAACTGTAGATACAATCAGATTATAAATGATATTTCGGTTCTCGGGTGCAGATCATCGGCTGCGGCTCAGGAGCGCTGGATGGAACATTGGGGTCTTACTATTTTGTAGCTTTATAAGTGCAAATAACACAATTTGTCTCCAGCAGAGGTGTGCGGCCCCTAGAAGGAATATAATGCCGGCGAGACCAAAACAGCAGCACCAGATACTCCCATCCCATCACCAGGACGTGCGGCGGGGGGGACGCCAGAAAGGTAATGATGAGAATCTCTGCAGAGTGAAACTGTTACAAGTGTTTATTGCCAAAGGAAGAAATCAATACAGCCGCGCTCCGCAGATCAATAATTAACCCTCTCCTGACCGCAGCACGGAGTGCACGCCGCCAGCTGAGGCTGATGAAATATATACTACACTTATGGACATATAGATAACAGATAGAAAGATGATAGATAGAAAGATAGATGATAGATAGATAGATAGATAGATAATAGATAATAGATAGATGATAGATAATAGATAGATGATAGATAATAGATAGAAAGATGATAGAAAGATATATAATAGATAATAGACAGATAATAGATAGATGATAGATAATTGATAGATGATAGATAGATGATAGATAATATATAAATAATAGATAGATGATAGATGATAGATAGATAATAGATAGATAATAGATAATAGATAGATGATAGATAATAGATAGATAATAAATGATTGATAGATCGATAATAGAAATATAATAGATAATATACAGATAATAGATAGATGATAGATAATAGATAGATAATAGATAACAGATAGATAATAGATAGATAATAGATAGATAATAGATAGATGATAGATAGATGATAGAATAGATAGATAATAGATAGATAATAGATAGATGATAGATAGATGATAGATAATAAATAGATAGATGATAGATAATAGATAGATAGTAGATATATAATAGATAGATGATAGATAATAGATAGATGATATATAGATAATAGATAGATGATAGATAATAGATAGATAATAGATAGATAATAGATAGATGATAGATAGATTGGACCTCCTCATACCTAACAGACCGGACATTCAGTGTCTCCCACTCACACACCACCTCCTCATCTCGCCCCCTATCTGTTGGTGTCCCCCAAGGTTCAGTCTTAGGACCCCTGCTCTTCTCCATCTACACCTTCGGCCTGGGACAGCTCATAGAGTCTCACGGCTTTCAGTGTCACCTCTATGCTGATGACACACAGATCCACCTCTCTGGACCTGATATCACCTCCCTACTAACCAGAATCCCACAATGTCTGTCCGCCATCTCATCCTTCTTCTCTGCCAGATTTCTAAAACTTAACATGAATAAAACAGAATTCATCATCTTTCCACCCTCTCATTCATATCCCCCATCTGACCTATCCCATCAACATCAATGGCTGCCCACTCTCCCCAGTCCCTCAAGCTCGCTGCCTCAGGGTAACCCTGGACTCTGACCTCTCCTTCACACCTCATATCCAAGCCCTTTCCACTTCCTGCCGACTCCAACTCAGAAATATTTCCCGGATCTGCACATTCCTCAACCACGAATCTGCAAAAACCCTAGTGCATGCCCTCATCATCTCCCGCCTCGACTACTGCAACCTCCTGCTCTTTGGCCTCCCTTCCAACACTCTCGCACCCCTCCAATCTATCCTAAACTCTGCTGCCCGACTAATCCACCTGTCCCCCCACTATTCCCCGGCCTCCCCCCTCTTTCAATCCCTTCACTGGCTCCCCATTGCTCAGAGACTCCAGTTCAAAACCCTAACCATGGCATGAAAAGCCATCCACAACCTGTCTCCCCCATACATCTGTGACCTAGTCTCCCGGTACCTACCTGCACGCAACCTCCGATCCTCACAAGATCTCCTTCTCTTCTCCCCTCTTATCTCCTCCTCCCACAATCGTATACAAGATTTCTCCCGTGCTTCCCCCCTACTCTGGAACTCTTTACCCCAACAAATCAGACTCTCACCTACCATGGAAGCCTTCAAAAGAAACCTGAAGACCTACCTCTTGCGACAAGCCTACAACCTACAGTAACCACCGCTCCACCATACCGCTGCTCGACCAGCTCTACCCTCACCTACTGTATCCTCACCCATCCCTTGTAGACTGTGAGCCCTCGCGGGCAGGGTCCTCGCTCCACCATAGCGCTGCACGACCAGCTCTACCCTCACCTACTGTATCCTCACCCATCCCCTGTAGACTGTGAGTCCTCGCGGGCAGGGTCCTCGCTCCACCATACCGCTGCACGACCAGCTCTACCCTCATCTACTGTATCCTCACCCATCCCCTGTAGACTGTGAGTCCTCGCGGGCAGGGTCCTCGCTCCACCATACCGCTGCACGACCAGCTCTACCCTCATCTACTGTATCCTCACCCATCCCCTGTAGACTGTGAGTCCTCGCGGGCAGGGTCCTCGCTCCACCATACCGCTGCACGACCAGCTCTACCCTCACCTACTGTATCCTCACCCATCCCTTGTAGACTGTGAGCCCTCGCGGGCAGGGTCCTCGCTCCACCATACCGCTGCACGACCAGCTCTGCCCTCACCTACTGTATCCTCACCCATTCCTCGTAGACTGTGAGCCCTCGCGGGCAGGGTCCTCTCTCCTCCTGTACCAGTCGCTGACTCGTTTTGTTAAGATTATGTAAATGTTTTTGCTATGTATATTCCTATCACATGTAAAGCGCCATGGAATAAATGGCGCTATAATAATAAATAATAATAATAATAGATAGCTAGATAATAGATAATAGATAGATGATAGATAATAGATAGATAATAGATAGATAATAGATAGATGATAGATAGATAATAGATAGATAATAGATAGATAATAGATAGATAATAGATAGATGATAGATAGATGATAGATAGATAATAGATAGATGATAGATAGATAATAGATAGATGATAGATAGATGATAGATAGATGATAGATAATAGATAGATAATAGATAGATGATAGATAATAGATAGATAATAGATAGATAATAGATAGATGATAGATAATAGATAGATGATAGATAGATAGATAATAGATAGATGATAGATAGATAATAGATAGATGATAGATTGATAGTAGATTCAGGTCTATGACGTCATCAAAAGCTCCAACACCGAGAACCATTGCAGCATAAGGGTGAACAGAAGAAAAATGGCTGATTTCCAGCAGTGCTGCGGAGTCAGACAGGGCTGCATCCTAAAGCCAACATCCTTCAACGTCTTCATTAATGTGTGGCCACAGGTCCGGAGTCTTCCCTGGTGCCAGGTGTCACCCTCCATTACATCAATGAGCAGCTACCGCTCTCGAGTCCTCTCCAGAACCAAGTGTCACTCTCCATGACATCAATGAGCAGCCACCATTCTGGTATCCTCCCCAGCACTGGGTTTCAACCTCCATGACACCCAGGTGAAATGTATGCTGTGTGCAGATGACCTATGTGGCGCCCCTGAGGGTTCAGTCGCCACAGAGGTACTGCACCTCACCCAGAGGTGTGGTGTCTCACTCTCAGGTAAGGAGGGAGTGCTGCCCGGAACCCCAACACCTACATCCAACACTACACTGCTCCAGGCCGGCTGGAGGGGCAACATGCAAGCGCAGAGCTGAGCCCTGACCATGGCTGGAGTGGGGGGAACCCAAAGGTAGGGGGAACCAGTAGTGGGTGTGGGTGGAGGAAACAGTTTAGTGGCAGCACCATGGTAAGAGATATATAATGGGAAGCCATCTTAGGGTGGCAGGTCAGTAGATAAGTCAGTAGGGAGCAGAGTCTCTTTCGGAGCTCTGCTCCACAGGTGGGGTCCAGTCCTGGAGGCCCAGGAGGGGAGCAGAGGAGTAGGCTCCAATCTAAAGGGGAGATCCCAGGGGGTGCGGCGGGTGCGGGACGGCGCCCGTGCGCCCGGGGTCTGTCAGAGGACGGAGGGATCGTGGGCCGCAAGAAGGGGACCAGCCCCTGGACCAGTCGTGTAACTCCAAGTCTCAGCTGGAAAAACCAGAGGCTTCTGGCTTTCATAGTCCAGTTGCCGAAGCCTCATTCTAATCTCCATGAGGGTCAAGCTGGTCTGGGAACTCCAGTGAGAAAGGAGGGACCTCAGAGCACCCGAGCGGGATCGAAAGTGGGGAAGCGCAGGGCAGGAGGGAGAAAGACCCAGCGTGAAGACAGTTTAGCTAGGAACACAAGAAAGTGGGGTTCCGTCAGGTGCTCCTAATCTACCTGAGGAAGAGCTGAACCCCTGCCTGGTGAACGCAGCGAGACGTGGGAGTCTGGCACCCGTACAGTGCACCAGTGGAACTGTCATAAGAACTGTGATTAAAGACTCGGATGACTGCACCGTACCGCATCCGTCCATTCTTTCATCTGCGCCCTCTTGCCTCCAAGGCACTACAACGCCCAGCGCAACTCACACTACCTACACTGCCCTGGAGCTAGCTCTACCTGTGGAGAGCCACACCATCCCTGCTGCAGTAACATCAGCTCCAGAGGACTGCTCCGCAGCGGCGGCTCCACATAGCCGCATACCACAGGTGGCGTCACGACCACTTTACAAATCCCCTATAAATAATAATCCCCCTTCTTATTGACCGCCCTGGGCCACGGAGCCGGGTCACCGCCACTGTGACATCACCCCCAGCATCTACCGGCCCGGCACCGGGTACCCCACGGCCCAGGGGGCGCGTCACCTACTGCTGCTGTCACCAACCAAGAAAGGCCTCCAAGACAAGCTGCAAATCTTGGAGAAATTCAGTTCCACATGGGGACTACCCATCAAGCCCAAAAAAAATCAACATCATGGTGCTCCTGAGGAGAAAAACAAGATCGGCCGGGCACCTTCATTTGTGCTAAACAACTATCAATGTACAGGAATTAACAAATACACCTACCTGGGCCTGCAAACCCATCAATCAGGGAACTACAAACAAGCCATTGAGATCCTGAAAAACAAGTTCTCCAGGACCTTCTATGCCATCCAAAGGGAACGCTACCATCTGAAGCCGCCAGTGAGATTCTGGCTAAAAGTCTTCCATCATCCAAATCCTCACATTACCCAGATGGGTGAAGATGTTACTCCAGCACAACAGAAATATACCAGCTTGAATTCTGTAAGCTCCTTCTCCAGGTCCATCGGAGCTTCTCCAGCAGTGCCTTCTGGGTTAAGCTGGGCAGATTCGCTCTACATGTCACAGTCCAGAAGAGGGTGCCGTCAATTCGGTCTCACCGTGAAGGCAGAAGTCTGAGCTCCCATGATCATAAAGCTCTGTTACATGTAGGGGGTCCACATTAACCATGACCTTCGGAACGGTTCACCCAAACCCAACGTAACCGAAACACCAATCACAGCAGCCTCACAAAAACCAGAATCGGGAAGATGGTAGACTAGAGCCAGAAGAGGTCTGTCAGTGACTGGAGGAACGATATTATCACCTCACAGAAACTGACCATGTATCGGAGTCTACAGAGAGACTACAGACTGGCCCCATATCTGGAGAAGCTCCCAGACCACAGAAACTGCCAGATCCTGAGCCGGTACAGACTCAGTGCCCTTAGTCTGGCCATTGAATCTGGCCGGCACAGACAGAGCTACACGCCCAGGGAGGACAGACTGTGCCCACACTGCGACCTGGAGGCACTGGAGGATGAGTCCCAATTCCTGCTACACTGCACCAAATACTCAGCAGTGAGGGACACTCACTTCAGGAGACTCTCCGATCTCTTCATGGATTTCAGCTCCATGAAGGAGGAAGAGAAAACATATCCTGCTGGGGGAAGAAGAGAGCGCGGGGAGCAATATGTGAGCATGGGGGAGAGAGCAGCGCAGAATGTGAGCGCAGGGGAGAGAGCAGCGCAGTATGAGAGTGTGGGGTATGAGCAGCATAATATGTGAGTGTGGCGCCCCTGCGGGTCCAGTTGCCACAGAGGTACTACCTCTCATTCAGAGGTGAGGTACCCCACTCTCAGGTAAGGAGGCAGGACTACCCGGGACCCAACCACTCACATCCAACACTACACCACTCCTGAGGGAGGGTCCAGATAGCTCCTAAGGGAGAGCACAGGCCTGGACCCTGTCAGGAGGGTGGAACTAAGTAGAGGAGGTGGGTGGAGGAAGTAGTTTAGGGGAGCACTGAAGGAAGAGTATAATAGAAGGGTAGAAATATCTAGAAGGGTTGATTCCTGCTTCCAGTCCTTGGAGCAGGAGTTCTGTTAGTTCTGAGGAGTGAGTTCAGGAGGGAGGACCGTGAGGAGTAAGGTCCTGACGGCGAGGGGGCGTAGTCAAAGGGGCCCAGGAGGAGAGAGTGAGGAGAGAACACCGGAGCGGTGAGAGGGGCTCCTGAGATAGAAGGGATCCTAGGGGCACGGCGAGTGCGGGATGCCACCCGTGCGCCCGAGTTCATGCTGATCGTTGAGGGATCAAGGCCGCAGTAGGGGACCGGACCCAGACTAGTGGAGTACTTTAAGGCTCAGCTAGCAAACCGGAGGTTGCGGTATCTTTATGTGCCTTAGCCAAAATCCACACACAATCGCTGAAAAGGTGGCCATATAGGACAAAGGGGACAGACCGGACGTTGCCCTACAAGGTCCGCAGCCACTGGCTCGGGACACTGTGTGTGAGGCGCAGGGCAGGAGGGTGAGAGCCAGAGCAGAGAGACGACCCGGGAAGGTACACGAGAAAGGGGTCCTGTTCAAGTGCACCAAAGTTATCGGAGAGTTGGCTGGATCACTTCCCCGGAGGACACAGGACTAGGTGGGCGGTTATAATTCAGCGGTTCTAACCTGAAGCATCTTGATAACTGTGAGTAAATATTTGAAGACTGCACCCCGCTGTGTCCTTGACTAATTGCTGCGCCACCTGCCTTGCACTACACCAACAACATCTACCTCATCAATCACTATAAACTGCCCTGAGGCCTAGCTCTGCCCGTGGAGAGCTGAACCATCTTTGCTGCGTCACCAACAGCCCCAGTGGATTTGAATAGCAACGGCGGCCACATATAGCCGCATACCACGGGTGGCGTCACTAAACTTTATTCCCCAATTGGCTCTTTACTTTTCTTTATTTGACCGCTCTGGGCCACGGACCGGGTCACTGCCACCGTGACTACCCCAATAGAAAAGGACCGGCCCAGCTACCGAGTACCCCACGGCCCCAGGGGGCGCGTCAACTTTGGCGTCACAAACAGGATGAACTGACCCGTTACAACGGGTCTCGTGCACCTATAGACTGTGCTTGTTACCAAGCAGTGGCGCCCGCCCTAGAAGAACGGGCGCCATTATGTGCGTGCTAAAGGATGAAAAGAAACCTCCCATTGTGGGCCAGGTTCCGGAATGGCGCTTAGAACGGAGCACACCCCGTGTATCTGCGGCCATATATATAGACTTGTCCATCAGTCTGGGGCCGCCGCCCCCTGGTGTGGCCGACAACAAGCTGGAGTGGAACCGCCCCTGAAAGGGGAGAGGAGAATGAAAACCTTGGAGACAGGGCGGGGCCACAGGCAGAGGGGTCAGAATACACCCGGCAGGCGCCATGGAAGCAGGTGACGATCAGACTCCCGCTGATGGCCTGCAGCCAGAATATTCCACCCTTAGCCTGGAGGGGGACTTGGGTAAGCTACCCCTGGAGGATATGGTATGGGGTTCCTGCATTCCGAGGTACAGGAGCTGGGGCGGCTGATGGAAGAAGCCCAGAAGGCCGCCGCCGCGCAGTGGAAGGACGAGCTGCTGGAGAAACTATCCCGGCAGCGGCCAACGCCCGGTCCTACCACCAGCACCCCAGCTGTCCTGAGCTCGGAGGAGGCACATAATACCGGAGTGATGGTGAGTGCAGGTAATAACAGCGCCCCAACCCCGGGCGCCGACGACACCGACACCCTCTTAGGTCCTTTGGAAGAACCAGCAGCCCCTACACCCGGCTGGGTGTATGGGTGTGCAACGGTGGACTGGTCCACAAGCGTCGAGGACCAGCAGAGAGCCCCTTTAATGCCCACGCCCGCTCTCCATGTTGCCTGTGAAGGAGTAGAAGCGTTTAGGTGGGACAACCCGGAGGGCGATCTCATGGGATTCCCGAGGGAGACCCAAACAGAGGCCCTACGGAGGGAGGAGTACTGTCGGCGAGAACTCCTAAAACTGGAGGCGGAGCGGCGGGAACGTCGAGTGCGGTGGGAGGCGATGGAGGCCCGCACCATGCAGGCTGAGACCCAGGCCCGCAAAGCCAATCCCACCAAACCCAGTCCCCGCGCCGATGGAACCGTGGTCAAGTTTGATCTGGAAGGAGGTTGGTGCTTCATTCGGGAGCCTCAAGTAGCCACGGACCTCTTCGTAAACCGGCGCGATGTGGAGTCCCACCTACAGTAGGGACACCTGGGACGGGATCAATAACCTGGAGACAAGGTCACCTACACCCGTTACCATGGAGAACGGGGGTGGTACACCCTACATGTGCGTAGAGTGGAAGAGGAGGAGAATGCACCCCTGCCATTGGAGGCTGATGACCCGGCAGGGCCATTCAGTGGTGAACAAATGCTTCCCCGAAGGGAGCACCACTAATGAACTGAACTTATGATCAGAAAACTGTATATAGTTACCCGGAAGGGTACTGGTATAATCATTGTGTGGTTAAAGGAAAAGTTTTTTTGTTTTGTGTATACCCGGTTAAAGAAAAGAGACGCTGCAGTTAAGGACAGTGATTATGTGGCGCCCGAGGGTTCGGTCGCCACAGAGGTACTGCATCTCACCCAGAGGATTGGTATCTCACTCTCAGGTAAGGAAGGAGTACAGCTCAGGACCCTAACACCTGCATCCAACACACCACTCCAGGCCAGCAGGAGGGGCAAGATGCCTCTGGTCCTTGCTGAGCCCCTTTCCTGGCTGGAGTGGGGGGAACCCAGAGAGGGGGAACCATGTAGTGGGTGTGGGTGGAGGAAGTAGCTTAGGAGAGCGCATGAGAGGAAGGTATAAATAGAGAAGCCATCTTAGGTAGGTAGATCAGTCAGAGAGAACAGTCTACAGTGAGAAGAGTGGAGCAGGAAGGGCTCCAGGAACGGAACAGAAGGGACCCCAGGGGTACGGGCAGTGCGAGAGGCCACCCGTACGCCCGAATCTACCAGGTGGTGGAGGGGTCAGGCCACACAAAGGGGACCGGTCCCTCAACTATCAGAGGACTTTATGCGTTAACTAGAAACCGGAGGCTGCCGTATTTCATGTCCTGTAGCCAACAGTCCATATCAGTCTCACCAAGAAGGTAGCTATAGAGGACCCAGGGGACGGAACAGACGTCGCCCGACAAGGCCTGCAGGTACCGGATTGGGACACTTGGTATGAGGTGCAGGGAGACGGCCAGAGAGAGGACACAGATGGGGGTCCTGCTAAGTGCTCCGGAGCTATCTGAGGGTGGACTGAACCCCTCACTGACTAAGCGCAGCATGGCGAGGGAAGTTACTTTGGCATCTGTAACTTGGACTGCAATAACCGTGAGTAAAGACCCTGAGGACTGCACTACCTAGTCTCTGTGTTTCTTGCTGCGCCATCAGCCCCTGCACTACAACGCCCAGCGCAACCTACCACATCTACACTGCCCTGGAGCTAAGCTCTACCTGTGGAGAGCCACACCATCGCTGCTGCAGTAACATCAGCTCCAGAGGACCTGCTCCGCAGCGGCGGCTTCCTCAGCCGCATACCACAGGTGGCGTCATGAACTTTATAAACTATAATCCCCTGTAAATATACCCCCTATTGCAAGACCGCCCTGAGTCACGGACCGGGTCACTGCCACTGTGACATCTCCCCCAGCATCTACCGGCCCGGCACCGGGTACCCCATGGCCCAGGGGGCGCGTCAATTAACCCAAAAAACTTTAATTGTATAAAATTAGAACTTCTTAAGGTGCTGCTTGTTGGTTTGAACAAAAACCCGTTTGGCGTGGCCGAAGACCTGGTCCAACGAGTGGATCAGCTATGCCCTGCAGCCACGCCCAGGGCCTACGTTGGGGGTTTGTTGTGGACGGGTCCCCCACATTGCACTTACACCAGTGATATGGACACCCTGATAAGGATCTCACTACAGTCTGCTGAACTTGCTTTAAAAAAAAAAAAAAGTGATAAAATGTTTTATGTTTGATAAATGTTATTTAAATTGCTCTAATACTGTTTTATACACCTGGTAGTTATCTGTAACGTTTAAGAAAAGTGCCTCCCATAAAGGGAAGAAAAGTTATCTATTTACTGTTTTACCTGTAAAAGCATTTTAAAAATCTTGCATCTCTAAATTCTTGTTTTACTCTGCTCCAGCCCCTGGACGTGCTGTGTTTAACGGGGGGGGGGGAGTTGGGGGGGGGTTGGGGTAATGTGGCGCCCCTGCGGGTCCAGTTGATAGATAGATCTACTTCATCAAGCCCTATATACTACCTTGGAGCTTAGCTCTGCCCGTGGAGAGCTGGACTATCTTTGCTACGTCACCAACAGCCCCAGTGGATCTGAATAGCACCGGCGGCCCCATATAGCCGCATACCACAGGGGACGTCACAAAACTTTATTGCCCAATTGACTCTTTACTTTTCTTTATTTGACTGACCTGGGCCACGGACTGGGTCACTGCCACTGTGACTACACCCAATAGAAAAGGACCGGCCCAGCTACCGAGTACCCCACGTTCTCAGGGGGCGCGTCAGGAGCGTAGAGGAGAGAGCAGCACAGTATGTGAACGTGGGGGAGAGCAGCGCAGTATGTGAGCGTGGAGGAGAGGGCAGCGCAGTATGTGAGCGTGGAGGAAAGAGCAGCGCAGTATGTGAGCACAGGGGAGAGTGCAGCGCAGTATGTGAGCACGGGGGAGAGTGCAGCGCAGTATGTGAGCGAGGGGGAGAGAGCAGCGCAGTATGTGAGCACGAGGGAGAGAGCAGTGCAGTATGTGAGCGTGGGGGAGAGAGCAGCGCAGTATGTGAGCGAGGGGGAGAGAGCAGCGCAGTATGTGAGCACAAGGGAGAGTGCAGCGCAGTATGTGAGCACGAGGGAGAGTGCAGGGCAGTATGTGAGTGAGGGGGAGAGAGCAGTGCAGTATGTGAGCGCGGGGTAGAGTGCAGCGCAGTATGTGAGCGCAGGGGAGAGAGCAGTGCAGTATGTGAGCACGGGGGAGAGTGCAGCGCAGTAAGTGAGCGAGGGGGAGAGAGCAGCGCAGTATGTGAGCACGAGGGAGAGTGCAGCGCAGTATGTGAGTGAGGGGGAGAGAGCAGCGCAGGGGAGAGAGCAGCGCGGTATGTGAGTGCGGGGAGAGAGCAGCACGGTATGTGAGCGTGGGTGGAGAGAGCAGCGCAGTATGTGAGCGAGAGCAGGGCAGTATGTGAGCGAGGGGGAGAGAGCAGCGCAGTATGTGAGCGCAGGGGAGAGAGCAGCGCAGTATGTGAGTGCAGGGGAGAGAGCAGCACAGTATATGAGCACGGGGGGAGAGAGCAGCGCAGTATGTGAGCATGGGGGAGAGAGCAGCGCAGTATGTTAGTGCGGGTAGAGAGCAGCGCAGTATGTGAGTGCGGGGGAGAGAGCAGTGCAGTATATGAGCACAGGGGAGAGAGCAGCGCAGTATGTGAACGTGGGGGAGAGAGCAGCGCAGTATGTGAACGTGGGGGAGCGAGCAGCGCATTATGTGAGCGTGGAGGAGACAGCAGCACAGTATGTGAGCGTGGAGGAGAGAGCAGCACAGTATGTGAGCATGGAGGAGAGAGCAGCACAGTATGCGAGCGTGGAGGAGAGAGCAGCGCAGTATGTGAACGTGGGGGAGAGAGCAGCACAGTATGTGAGCGTGGAGGAGAGAGCAGCACAGTATGTGAGTGGGGAAGAGAGCATCGCAGTATGTGAGCGCAGGGGAGAGAGCAGTGCAGTATGTGAGCGCAGGGGAGAGAGCAGCACAGTATGTGAGCGCAGGGGAGAGAGCAGCGCAGTATGTGAGCGCAGGGGAGAGAGCAGCGTAGTATGTGAGCGCAGGGGAGAGAGCAGCACAGTATGTGAGCGCAGGGGAGAGAGCAGCGCAGTATGTGAGCGCAGGGGAGAGAGCAGCGCAGTATGTGAGCGCAGGGGAGAGAGCAGCGCAGTATGTGAGCGCAGGGGAGAGAGCAGTGCAGTATGTGAGCGGGGGAGAGAGCAGCACAGTATGTGAGCGCAGGGGAGAGAGCAGCACAGTATGTGAGCGGGGAAGAGAGCAGCACAGTATGTGAGCGCAGGGGAGAGAGCAGCGCAGTATGTGAGCACGGGGGAGAGAGCAGCGCAGCATGTGAGCACGGGGGAGAGAGCAGCGCAGTATGTGAGCGCAGGGGAGAGAGCAGCACAGTATGTGAGCGTGGAGGAGAGAGCAGCACAGTATGTGAGTGGGGAAGAGAACATCGCAGTATGTGAGCGCAGGGGAGAGAGCAGTGCAGTATGTGAGCGCAGGGGAGAGAGCAGCGCAGTATGTGAGCGCAGGGGAGAGAGCAGCGCAGTATGTGAGTGCAGGGGAGAGAGCAGTGCAGTATGTGAGCGGGGGAGAGAGCAGCGTAGTATGTGAGCGCAGGGGAGAGAGCAGCACAGTATGTGAGCGCAGGGGAGAGAGCAGCGCAGTATGTAAGCGCAGGGGAGAGAGCAGCGCAGTATGTGAGCGCAGGGGAGAGAGCAGCGCAGTATGTGAGCGCAGGGGAGAGAGCAGCACAGTATGTGAGCGGGGAAGAGAGCAGCACAGTATGTGAGCGCAGGGGAGAGAGCAGTACAGTATGTGAGCACAGGGGAGAGAGCAGCGCAGTATGTGAGCACGGGGGAGAGAGCAGCGCAGCATGTGAGCACGGGGGAGAGAGCAGCGCAGCATGTGAGCACGGGGGAGAGAGCAGCGCAGTATGTGAGCGCAGGGGAGAGAGCAGCACAGTATGTGAGCACAGGGGAGAGAGCAGCGCAGTATGTGAGCACGGGGGAGAGAGCAGCGCAGCATGTGAGCACGGGGGAGAGAGCAGCGCAGCATGTGAGCACGGGGGAGAGAGCAGCGCAGTATGTGAGCGCAGGGGAGAGAGCAGCACAGTATGTGAGCACGGGGGAGAGAGCAGCGCAGTATGTGAGCACGGGGGAGACAGCAGCACAGTATGTGAGCACAGGGGAGAGAGCAGCACAGTATGTGAGCACAGGGGAGAGAGCAGCGCAGTATGTGAGCACGGGGGAGAGAGCAGCGCAGTATGTGAGCGCAGGGGAGAGAGCAGCGCAGTATGTGAGCGCAGGGGAGAGAGCAGCGCAGTATGTGAGCGCAGGGGAGAGAGCAGCGCAGTATGTGAGCGGGGAAGAGAGCAGCGCAGTATGTGAGCGCAGGGGAGAGAGCAGCACAGTATGTGAGCGGGGGAGAGAGCAGCGTAGTATGTGAGCGCAGGGGAGAGAGCAGCACAGTATGTGAGCGCAGGGGAGAGAGCAGCGCAGTATGTGAGCGCAGGGGAGAGAGCAGCGCAGTATGTGAGCGCAGGGGAGAGAGCAGCGCAGTATGTGAGCGCAGGGGAGAGAGCAGTGCAGTATGTGAGCGGGGGAGAGAGCAGCACAGTATGTGAGCGCAGGGGAGAGAGCAGCACAGTATGTGAGCGGGGAAGAGAGCAGCACAATATGTGAGCGCAGGGGAGAGAGCAGTACAGTATGTGAGCACAGGGGAGAGAGCAGCGCAGTATGTGAGCACGGGGGAGAGAGCAGCGCAGCATGTGAGCACGGGGGAGAGAGCAGCGCAGCATGTGAGCACGGGGGAGAGAGCAGCGCAGTATGTGAGCGCAGGGGAGAGAGCAGCACAGTATGTGAGCACAGGGGAGAGAGCAGCGCAGTATGTGAGCACGGGGGAGAGAGCAGCGCAGCATGTGAGCACGGGGGAGAGAGCAGCGCAGCATGTGAGCACGGGGGAGAGAGCAGCGCAGTATGTGAGCGCAGGGGAGAGAGCAGCACAGTATGTGAGCACGGGGGAGAGAGCAGCGCAGTATGTGAGCACGGGGGAGACAGCAGCACAGTAAGTGAGCACAGGGGAGAGAGCAGCACAGTATGTGAGCACAGGGGAGAGAGCAGCGCAGTATGTGAGCACGGGGGAGAGAGCAGCGCAGTATGTGAGCGCAGGGGAGAGAGCAGCGCAGTATGTGAGCGCAGGGGAGAGAGCAGCGCAGTATGTGAGCGCAGGGGAGAGAGCAGCGCAGTATGTGAGCGGGGAAGAGAGCAGCGCAGTATGTGAGCGCAGGGGAGAGAGCAGCACAGTATGTGAGCGGGGGAGAGAGCAGCGTAGTATGTGAGCGCAGGGGAGAGAGCAGCACAGTATGTGAGCGCAGGGGAGAGAGCAGCGCAGTATGTGAGCGCAGGGGAGAGAGCAGCGCAGTATGTGAGCGCAGGGG
This sequence comes from Phyllobates terribilis, assembly GCF_046119375.1. Taxonomy (NCBI): domain Eukaryota; kingdom Metazoa; phylum Chordata; class Amphibia; order Anura; family Dendrobatidae; genus Phyllobates; species Phyllobates terribilis. The sequence goes on from NW_027362762.1 coordinate 6,277,983, forward strand.
AGAGAGCAGCGCAGTATGTGAGCGCAGGGGAGAGAGCAGTGCAGTATGTGAGCGGGGGAGAGAGCAGCACAGTATGTGAGCGCAGGGGAGAGAGCAGCACAGTATGTGAGCGGGGAAGAGAGCAGCACAATATGTGAGCGCAGGGGAGAGAGCAGTACAGTATGTGAGCACAGGGGAGAGAGCAGCGCAGTATGTGAGCACGGGGGAGAGAGCAGCGCAGCATGTGAGCACGGGGGAGAGAGCAGCGCAGCATGTGAGCACGGGGGAGAGAGCAGCGCAGTATGTGAGCGCAGGGGAGAGAGCAGCACAGTATGTGAGCACAGGGGAGAGAGCAGCGCAGTATGTGAGCACGGGGGAGAGAGCAGCGCAGCATGTGAGCACGAGGGAGAGAGCAGCGCAGCATGTGAGCACGGGGGAGAGAGCAGTGCAGTATGTGAGCGCAGGGGAGAGAGCAGCACAGTATGTGAGCACAGGGGAGAGAGCAGCGCAGTATGTGAGCACAGGGGAGAGAACAGTGCAGTATGTGAGCACAGGGGAGAGAGCAGCGCAGTATGTGAGCACGGGGGAGACAGCAGCACAGTATGTGAGCACAGGGGAGAGAGCAGCACAGTATGTGAGCACAGGGGATAGAGCAGCGCAGTATGTGAGCACGGGGGAGAGAGCAGCGCAGTATGTGAGCGCAGGGGAGAGAGCAGCGCAGTATGTGAGCGCAGGGGAGAGAGCAGCGCAGTATGTGAGCGGGGAAGAGAGCAGCGCAGTATGTGAGCGCAGGGGAGAGAGCAGCGCAGTATGTGAGCGGGGAAGAGAGCAGCGCAGTATGTGAGCGCAGGGGAGAGAGCAGCGCAGTTTATGAGCGCAGGGGAGAGAGCAGCGCAGTTTATGAGCGCAGGGGAGAGAGCAGTGATAGATAGTAGATAGTTTATAGCTTTCGATTCTCTGACTCTTTCTGTGATCTCGGATATATTATGTAGAATGTTCCGCGCTTCGTACATGATGTGCATCGTCCGCTCTGTATCTTATGGAGACATCTGGATAATTGATTCTGGTGCCTTTACTCAGATAAACAGCAATAAAACTCTGAGCTCGGCTGGATCTCCGGATAATGGAATATGATTTATGTTGTGGCACTCGGGGCTGACTCCGGTTACACAGGTACTCGGCTGTTCGGTAATCAGAGAGGTGGAAAAAAACAAATATCTGCATCAGCACAACATGTCCTATATAGAAAGGGGAACAGGTAGAGGAACAGGAGCAGCAGAAATGCAAACACCTAATCACTGAATGCAGTGTATTCCATACAGTGCGGAAAATAAGTATTTGATACGCTGCCGATTTTGCAGGTTTTCCCACCTACACAGAATGGAGAGGTCTGTAATTGTTATCGTCGGTCACTTCACCTGTGAGAGACAGAATCTGAAAATAAAATCCAGAAAATCACATTGTATGACTTTCACATAATAAATTTTCATTTTATTGCATGAAATAAGTATTTGATCACCGACCAACCAACAAGAATTCTGCCTCTCCCAGACCTGTTAGTTTTTCTTTAAGAAGTCTCCTACTCTGCACTCATTACCTGTATTAATTGTACCTGTTTGAACTTGTTACCTGTATAAAAGACACCTGTCCACACACTCAATCAATCACACCCCAACCTCTCCACCATGGGCAAGACCAAAGAGCTGTCTAAGGACACCAGGGGCAAAATTGTAGATGTGCACAAGGCTGGGATGAGCTGCAGGATAATAGGTAAGCAGCTTGGTGAGAAGGCAACAACTGTTGGTACAATTATTAGAAAATGGAAGAAACACAAGATGACTCAATCTTCCTCAGTCTGGGGCTCCATTCAGGATCTCGCCTCGTGGGGTAAGGAATCAGGAGGACCTGGTCAATGACCTGAAGAGAGCTGGGACCACAGTCTCAAACATTACAGTTAGTAACACACTAAGCCATCATAGATTAAAATCCTGCAGGGCACACAAGGTCCCCCTGCTCACACCAGCACATGTCCAAGCCTGTTTTAAATTCCCCAGTGACCATCTGGATGATCCAAAGGAGGCATGGGAGAAGGTCATTTGGTCAGATGAGACCAAAATAGAACTGTTTGGTATCAATTCCACTTGCCTTGTTTGGAGGAAGAAGAAAGATGAATAAAAACCCAAGAACACCATCCCAACCATGAAGCATGGTGGAGGAAACATCATACTTTGGGGGTGCTTTCCTGCAAAGGGGGTGGAAACACTGCACTGTATTGAAGGGAGGATGAATGGGGTCATGTATCGCGAGATTTGACCAACAACCTCCTTCCCTCAGTAAGAGCATTGAAGATGGGTCATGCCTGGGTCTTCCAGCATGACAATGACCCGAAACTCTCAGCCAAGGAAACTAAGGAGTGGCTCCATAAGAAGAATATCAAGGTCCTTGAGTGGCCTAGTCAGTCTCCAGACCTGAACCCAAGAGAAAATCTTTGGAGGGAGCTGAAACTCAATATTGCCCAGCGGCAGCCCCGAAACCTGAAAGATCTGGAGAAGATCTATATGGAGGAGTGGGCTAAAATCCCTGCTTTATTGTGTGCAAACTCTGTCAAGATCTACAGGAAACGTCTGACCTCTGTAATTGCAAACAAAGGTTTCTAGACCAAATATTAAGTTCTGTTTTTCTATTGCGTCAAATACTTATTTCATGTAATAAAATGCAAATTAATTATGTAAAAATCATACAATGTGATTTTCTGGATTTTATTTTTAGATTCTGTCTCTCACATGTGAAGTGACCTACGATAAAAATTACAGATCTCTCCAATCTTTGTAGGTGGGAAAACTTGCAAAATTGTCAGTGTATGAACTACTTATTTTCCCCACTGTATGTACAAAGAGGTTTTGCAGCAGCTGCACTATTTTGCCTTGTAAAAACCTGGGAGTCTGAACTGAAACGTAAATTGGTGTGCATGCAAAATGTAAATGCATGTTCACATAAGGCCACTAGACAGAGAAAAACCAAAGACAAAAGCACAATACACAAATACCCAAAAGTAAATGGATAAATTGCAAAGTGCATAAAAGTAATGATAAATAATAAAGGGTATTTAGTCAACATAAATTTTGATCAAAATAATGTAAAAGCCATCCCACCATGTCACGGTAACCCTTATGGGACAGTCCTAACTCTAATATTAAAACCTTACCATTTGTCAAGTGACATACATGTGGATAAGTGAAAAGAAAAGAAAGGGTGCATGTGTAGACTCACAGGGCTATTTAATTAATTTAAAAAGTGCCAGTACACTCACCTGTGATGGTTGTGTACGTCTACACAACCAAGGTTAAGCGTGTGATTAATGAGGCTCCGGGTCACCTCTGTTTGTAGTACCGTCCTGTCGGTGTTTGCCTCGCAACTCCGTGCTCCTCAAGTGGTCACACGATCCTGCCAGACCAGATACCACGTCACCGCAGGTCCTCAGTAGTTTAACCCGGTGGCTGGATAACCGCAGGTCCTCACACATCCAAATAGACCAGGCTGCTCCTGCCGCTTTGGCTCCGTATGGAGATATTTCACAAGTAAACAATGGTGCAGCGGTCTCAGGGAGCGCCAAAGGAATACTGGACAATATAATAGATGGCAACCGACTTTTATTCTTCCTCCAATACCACTGCCACAACGCGTTTCAACGGTCTAAGCCGTCTTCACCTGATGAAGACGGCTTAGACCGTTGAAACGCGTTGTGGCAGTGGTATTGGAGGAAGAATAAAAGTCGGTTGCCATCTATTATATTGTCCAGTATTCCTTTGGCGCTCCCTGAGACCGCTGCACCATTGTTTACTTACACATGTGGATAAGGGCTGAGAGACTGAACCCTTAGTAGAAGCATGGACCGGAGAGGCAGAATGAACCTGTCTAATGGCCTTATGTGAACATGCATTTACATTTTGCATGCACACCAATTTATGTTTCAGTTCAGACTACCAGGTTTTTTCTTTGTAGTCTAATGTGCATTAGTGCATATAAGGGTGTGGCCGCCATTTTTCTGAGCTGGAAGGTTCATTCTGCCTCTCAGGTCCATGCTTCTACTAAGGGTTCAGTCTCTCTGCCCTTATCCACATGTATGTCACTTGACAAATGGAAAGGTTTTAATATTAGAGTTATGAATGTCCCATAAGGGTCGCCGTGACGTGGTTGGATGGCTTTTACATTATTTTGATCAAAATTTATGTTAAATAAATTCCCTTTATTATTTATCATTACTTTTATGTGTGGTGCCCCTGCGGGTTCAGTCGCCACAGAGGTACTGCATCTCACTCAGAGGTGTGTTATCTCACTCTCAGGTAAGGAGGGAGTACTACCCAGGACCCACACACCCACATCCAATACACTCCACTTCAGTGGGGAAGGGCGAGATTGCTCCTAAGGGAGAGCACAGTCCCTGGTCCCTAGCTGGAGGGTGGCACTAGGTAGAGGAGGTGGGTGGAGGAAGAACAGTGGAGCACAGACAAAAAGGGTATAAAGAAGGAGGGGAACCATTTAGAAGCGGACAGTTCAAGCTTAGGTTCAGTTGGGAGTGGGAGCTCAGGAGGAGCTCCGCTCAGGAGAGCAAGGTAGGAGGAGAGAGAGAGAGGAAAGAAGAGAGGAGCAGTGAGGAGGGCTCCAGGAAGACAGAAGGGATCCCATGGGCTCGGCGAGTGCGGATGCCACCCGTGCGCCCGAATCCACGCTGACGTGGAGGGATCAGGCCGCAGAAGGGGACCGGCCCCAAAACTAGTGGAGAACAACCAGGCTCAGCTAGCCAACCAGAGGCTGCAGCATTTTCAAGGTGTTGCAGCCAAAGATGAGGGGACCAATACTTTTCTCCATACAGTGTACATATGAGTGTATGGAAGTGTGACAATAGTGTGAACAGAGCTGAATGATTTACTACATCCCCAGCAGCGGCAGTGTCTTATAGACAGGACCTTCTCCCGTCTGAAGAGCAGCAGTGGAGTCAGCGTGGGGGTAAATAAGAAACAAAACATTGAAATTGTTTTATTCCCACTTCCTATTTTTTTGATACGAGCAGATTTAGATACCCATGGCATTATCGGCTCTAACGGATCAGCATTGATACAGTGTTTAACCCCGAGAAGTGAATGAGTTGAATTCTCGAAAGTCGTGTTCTTTTTTTTTTTTTTTTTGCATCGTTCCCATTTTTTTACATCCATATTTCAGCAAAATTGGCAAAAAGTGCAACAAAAAAACAGTTCATCCTTTAACTAAAAATAGTAGAAATATGGATGAAAAATTTAGCCCCCCCCCAAATAAACAAAACAGAAATGAAGCATGGTGGAAATTTAGCCCTCCCAGAAATGAAGCATGGTGGAATAATAAGCTCTGTCTGTAATTATTCTGTATTTTTCTTTTCTGAGACAGAAAAATTGCAAAATTCACAAAACTCAGAACAGAAAAAAAAAATCCCTTTCTTTTTTTTTTTATTTGAATCTTCTAATAAAATACAATTAAAAATGTATAGAAAAAAGGAATAAGTTATGAGTGAAGGATGATGATGATGAGTAAATATGTGCAGCCGCAGGACGCGAGAGGAAGGTGATGGTATCATTGTAGGATGGTCTCTCGGCTCTGAGCGTCGGAGGGTTAAGCCTGGTTGGCCGAGTACATGATGCTGGATACTGCTGCGATTACATCCCAGCAAATCACTCCAGCCTTCCTTCCTCTACAATAGAGCGAGCTGCTGATGATGATGGGCGGGGGAGCCTCTTCTCATGAGGTGGAGAGGGGAGAAGCATCTCTGTCAGACACCTCTCCATCCATCTGACCTGCCAGAGACGTCAAAAATCAAATTAAGAGTTTCCAATCCAAGGGCTCCCTGACTTCAGAAGCTCAGTGTGATGCTGCTGGAGAACATCCAAGAGACTCCAGCCTCCCCATGGACTGACAGCAGCTGAGGATGAGAGAGCAGACACCAGTTTTGGTGCCTCCTTTTGTTAACCGTCACCAGGACATACGGGCATTTATTTTCCTAAACTCTGAAACATGCTCCGAAGATTCAATCCCAACCGGCATGGCCACCTCATGATCACTGCCACCTTGCTAAGATCTTCTGAAACCCATGATTCTTTATTCTTGAAGTTGATCGGGATGCTCGTCTTGGTCAATGTCACCCTTTGTTGCCCCTTAAACTGCCACTGCCATAACAAGACTGGCGTGGTGCAATGCCATGTCCTATCTTCTCAGCAGGATTTCCTTGAGGATGTCCCTCACTGGGTCCAGAACCTGTCACTCATTGGAAACAATATAAGTGTCCTCCAAGGTTCCTACTTTCGGAAGGATAGGATACAGTTAAGCAACCTAACGATTCTTCTCCTTATCAATAACAACATTCAAGCTATCGAGTCTAAGGCGTTTTATGACCTACCCAACCTGACCACCCTGGACCTAAGCAACAACCCACTGGAGTCTTTGTCTAACGAGACATTTTTAGGATTAAGTCAACTGGTAACCTTAAAATTGAACAGTGCCCTACGGGAAAAACTGTTGAACTCTCCTTGGACTGATGGCTTAACAAACCTCCGGAATTTAGAACTTACCAGCAATGATGTACATACTTTCCCCAAGAACATCTTGGATCTTCGAAGTTTGCAGACCATCAACCTGAGGAATAATTCTATTAAGATGATTGATAAAGAAACAATTTTGCAACTTAAAGAAATGAAAGTCCGAGTCTTTCTAAGCCCCAACCCAATCGTCTGTGACTGTAAGACCATGGACATGATCTTGTGGCTGAAAAACACATCTCAGACCTCAGAAGACCAAAATCTCAAGTGCTCTGCTCCTCCGACCCAAAACGGTACCCTTGTCTTACGTATGAAAACTGACAACCTAAAGTGCATCAGCGAGGAACTCGAGACTGCCTCCTACGTCTTCTTTGGTATAGTGCTGGCTCTGATAGGAGTTATATTCCTTATGGTCCTCTACTTGAACAGACGAGGGATTAAGAAGTGGCTCAATAATTTCCGAGAAGCCTGCAGGGACCAAATGGAAGGATATCATTACCGATATGAACAAGACTCGGACCCGAGGAGGTCAAATGCCTCAACTGGGATTTAAAAGTGGTCAAACTGGAATCCGGTTCTGCTGTACTGGAGATTTCTTTCTATTTATTATAATGCAAATGGGAAATTAAGTCATAATATGTATATAATGTATATGTGCGCTGCAGAATTACACTGTATATACTGTATGAAATACAGGTCACATAATACAAGTCACGTCTGCTGAGTAGATTTATTGCGGGATTAATCAGGTGGATGAGGAGCCAAGTAAGGGTGGAAGATGTCCAGCGAGCGGGACCCCCTGAGAAACAGTCCAGCAGCTCTCTCCCTACCGAAGGTATAGCTCTAATTCACACAGGGATGATGCTCTCATCAGACAAATACAGCAACGCCGCGAGGATGAGTATGGGAAGAAGCTGAAGATCACAACATCCATCATCATCATCATCATCATCATCATCATCATCTTCATCATCATCATCTTCATCATCATTCACTTAGAGCTGAGTGTAGCAACTGACATAACTTATTATTATATTATCAGGTGTTATTTCTGGTGTTACATAGGACTGCAGGTGACACCTACTACATTATCTGTACTCAGAGAGATATCAGTGTGTTATCTGTGGTGTTACATAGGACTGCAGGTGACATCTACTACATTATCTGTACTCAGAGAGTTATCACTGTGTTATCTGTGGTGTTACATAGGACTGCAGGTGACATCTACTACATTATCTGTACTCAGAGCGTTATCACTGTGTTATCTGTGGTGTTACATAGGACTGCAGGTGACATCTACTACATTATCTGTACTCAGAGCGTTATCACTGTGTTATCTGTGGTGTTACATAGGACTGCAGGTGACATCTACTACATTATATGTACTCAGAGAGATATCAGTGTGTTATCTGTGGTGTTACATAGGACTGCAGGTGACATCTACTACATTATCTGTACTCAGAGAGTTATCACTGTGTTATCTGTGGTGTTACATAGGACTGCAGGTGACATCTACTACATTATCTGTACTCAGAGCGTTATCACTGTGTTATCTGTGGTGTTACATAGGACTGCAGGTGACATCTACTACATTATCTGTACTCAGAGCGTTATCACTGTGTTATCTGTGGTGTTACATAGGACTGCCGGTGACATCTACTACATTATCTGTACTCAGAGCGTTATCACTGTGTTATCTGTGGTGTTACATAGGACTGCAGGTGACATCTACTACATTATCTGTACTCAGAGAGTTATCACTGTGTTATCTGTGGTGTTACATAGGACTGCAGGTGACACCTACTACATTATCTGTACTCAGAGAGTTATCACTGTGTTATCTGTGGTGTTACATAGGACTGCAGGTGACATCTACTACATTATCTGTACTCAGAGAGATATCACTGTGTTATCTGTGGTGTTACATAGGACTGCAGGTGACATCTACTACATTATCTGTACTCAGAGAGTGATCAGTGTGTTATCTGTGGTGTTACATAGGACTGCAGGTGACACCTACTACATTATCTGTACTCAGAGAGTTATCACTGTGTTATCTGTGGTGTTACATAGGACTGCAGGTGACATCTACTACATTATCTGTACTCAGAGCGTTATCACTGTGTTATCTGTGGTGTTACATAGGACTGCAGGTGACATCTACTACATTATCTGTACTCAGAGCGTTATCACTGTGTTATCTGTGGTGTTACATAGGACTGCCGGTGACATCTACTACATTATCTGTACTCAGAGCGTTATCACTGTGTTATCTGTGGTGTTACATAGGACTGCAGGTGACATCTACTACATTATCTGTACTCAGAGAGTTATCACTGTGTTATCTGTGGTGTTACATAGGACTGCAGGTGACACCTACTACATTATCTGTACTCAGAGAGTTATCACTGTGTTATCTGTGGTGTTACATAGGACTGCAGGTGACATCTACTACATTATCTGTACTCAGAGAGATATCACTGTGTTATCTGTGGTGTTACATAGGACTGCAGGTGACATCTACTACATTATCTGTACTCAGAGAGTGATCAGTGTGTTATCTGTGGTGTTACATAGGACTGCAGGTGACATCTACTACATTATCTGTACTCAGAGAGATATCACTGTGTTATCTGTGGTGTTACATAGGACTGCAGGTGACATCTACTACATTATCTGTACTCAGAGAGTTATCACTGTATTATCTGTGGTGTTACATAGGACTGCAGGTGACATCTACTACATTATCTGTACTCAGAGAGTTATCACTGTGTTATCTGTGGTGTTAAATAGGACTGCAGGTGACACCTACTACATTATCTGTACTCAGAGAGTTATCACTGTGTTATCTGTGGTGTTACATAGGACTGCAGGTGACATCTACTACATTATCTGTACTCAGAGAATTATCACTGTGTTATCTGTGGTGTTACATAGGACTGCAGGTGACATCTACTACATTATCTGTACTCAGAGAGTTATCACTGTGTTATCTGTGGTGTTACATAGGACTGCAGGTGACATCTACTACATTATCTGTACTCAGAGAATTATCACTGTATTATCTGTGGTGTTACATAGGACTGCAGGTGACACCTACTACATTATCTGTACTCAGAGAGTTATCACTGTGTTATCTGTGGTGTTACATAGGACTGCAGGTGACATCTACTACATTATCTGTACTCAGAGAGATATCACTGTGTTATCTGTGGTGTTACATAGGACTGCAGATGACATCTACTACATTATCTGTACTCAGAGCGTTATCACTGTGTTATCTGTGGTGTTACATAGGACTGCAGGTGACATCTACTACATTATCTGTACTCAGAGAGTTATCACTATGTTATCTGTGGTGTTACATAGGACTGCAGGTGACATCTACTACATTACCTGTACTCAGAGATATCACTGTGCTATCTGTGGTGTTACATAGGACTGCAGGTGACATCTACTACATTACCTGTACTCAGAGATATCACTGTGCTATCTGTGGTGTTACATAGGACTGCAGGTGACATCTACTACATTACCTGTACTCAGAGATATCACTGTGCTATCTGTGGTGTTACATAGGACTGCAGGTGACATGTACTACATTATCTGTACTCAGAGAGTTATCACTGTGTTATCTGTGGTGTTACATAGGACTGCAGGTGACATCTACTACATTATCTGTACTCAGAGAGTTATCACTGTGTTATCTGTGGTGTTACATAGGACTGCAGGTGACATCTACTACATTATCTGTACTCAGAGAGATATCACTGTGTTATCTGTGGTGTTACATAGGACTGCAGATGACATCTACTACATTATCTGTACTCAGAGCGTTATCACTGTGTTATCTGTGGTGTTACATAGGACTGCAGGTGACATCTACTACATTACCTGTACTCAGAGATATCACTGTGCTATCTGTGGTGTTACATAGGACTGCAGGTGACATCTACTACATTACCTGTACTCAGAGATATCACTGTGCTATCTGTGGTGTTACATAGGACTGCAGGTGACATCTACTACATTATCTATACTCAGAGAGTTATCACTGTGTTATCTGTGGTGTTACATAGGACTGCAGGAGACATCTACTACATTATCTGTACTCAGAGAGTCATCACTGTGTTATCTGTGGTGTTACATAGGACTGCAGGTGACATCTACTACATTATCTGTACTCAGAGAGTTATCACTGTATTATATTTGGTGTTAGATAGGACTGCAGTTGACATCTACTACATTATCTGTACTCAGAGAGTTATCACTGTGTTATCTGTGGTGTTACATAGGACTGCAGGTGACATCTACTACATTATCTGTACTCAGAGAGTTATCACTGTGTTATCTGTGGTGTTACATAGGACTGCAGGTGACATCTACTACATTATCTGTACTCAGAGAGTTATCACTGTGTAATCTGTGGTGTTACATAGGACTGCGGGTAGCATTTGCTATGTTATCTATGATGCAATTTTGCAGTGATCTGAAAAAGAAAGAGTTAAAACAGCCGATAATGAGGTTATGAAGCCCCATGTCACAGACACTTTCCTGCTTTGCTTGGGGCTGATTTCATCTTCTCATTCACATTATTAATATAGTATTAGGATGTGGGGTTGTTGTAATGTGACAGGTTTGCTGATTTTACTGATATTTAATGATAACTTTTGATGACATAAGCCTTAACTGTAAAAGGTAAACATGGCCGGAACATGCATGATGCATAAGAAGTGCAGTAGTGAGAATTGTAAGGTCTCATTCACATGTGTATAAAAATCGTCAGCGTTTCATCCACAAAACTGACAATTTTTTTCTCACTTCTCATCCACGTACAATTCATTTGTTTTTTTTTCTTTAAGCAAATTCAGTCAGTGAAAAAAAAATACAATCAGCAAAAAAAATAAAATTGTTCCTAGACTCTGGGTCTGATATTCCACGGACAGCACTCAAAAGGCAGAAACACTCTGTAAGGAGGCGACGTGCTACACATTCCCAAAATGTCTGGATAATAATAGTGGTTGCAGACAGGATCTTATCATGTATCTCTGTATACAGGGAGCTCCCCCTAGTGGTGGCTGCAGACAGGATCTTATCATGTATCTCTGTATACAGGGAGCTCCCCCTAGTGGTGGCTGCAGACAGAATCTTATCATGTATCTCTGTATACAGGGAGCTCCCCCTAGTGGTGGCTGCAGACAGGATCTTATGTTTCTCTGTATACAGGGAGCTCCCCCTAGTGATGGCTGCAGACAGGATCTTATCATGTATCTCTGTATATAGGGAGCTCCCCCTAGTGGTGGCTGCAGACAGGATCTTATCATGTATCTCTGTATACAGGGAGATCCCCCTAGTGGTGGCTGCAGACAGGATCTTATCATGTATCTCTGTATACAGGGAGCTCCCCCTAGTGGTGGCTGCAGACAGAATCTTATCATGTATCTCTGTATACAGGGAGCTCCCCCTAGTGGTGGCTGCAGACAGGATCTTATGTTTCTCTGTATACAGGGAGCTCCCCCTAGTGATGGCTGCAGACAGGATCTTATCATGTATCTCTGTATATAGGGAGCTCCCCCTAGTGGTGGCTGCAGACAGGATCTTATCATGTATCTCTGTATACAGGGACCTCCCCCTAGTGGTGGCTGCAGATAGAATCTTATCATGTATCTCTGTATACAGGGAGCTCCCCCTAGTGGTGACTGCAGACAGGATCTTATCATGTATCTCTGTATACAGGGAGCTCCCCCTAGTGGTGGCTGCAGACAGGATCTTATCATGTATCTCTGTATACAGGGAGCTCCCCCTAGTGGTGGCTGCAGACAGGATCTTATCATGTATCTCTGTATACAGGGAGATCCCCCTAGTGGTGACTGCAGACAGAATCTTATCATGTATCTCTGTATACAGGGAGCTCCCCCTAGTGGTGACTGCAGACAGGATCTTATCATGTATCTCTGTATACAGGGAGCTCCCCCTAGTGGTGGCTGCAGACAGGATCTTATCATGTATCTCTGTATACAGGGAGCTCCCCCTAGTGGTGGCTGCAGACAGGATCTTATCATGTATCTCTATATACAGGGAGCTCCCCCTAGTGATGGCTGCAGACAGGATCTTATGTTTTTCTGTATACAGGGAGCTCCCCCTAGTGATGGCTGCAGACAGGATCTTATCATGTATCTCTGTATACAGGGACCTCCCCCTAGTGGTGGCTGCAGACAGGATCTTATCATGTATCTCTGTATACAGGGAGCTCCCCCTAGTGGTGGCTGCAGACAGGATCTTATCATGTATCTCTGTATACAGGGAGCTCCCCCTAGTGGTGGCTGCAGACAGGATCTTATCATGTATCTCTGTATACAAGGAGCTCCCCCTAGTGGTGGCTGCAGACAGAATCTTATCATGTATCTCTGTATACAGGGATCTCCCCCTAGTGGTGGCTGCAGACAGGATCTTATCATGTATCTCTGTATACAGGGAGCTCCCCCTATTGGCGGCTGCAGACAGAATCTTATCATGTATTTCTGTATATAGGGAGCTCCCCCTAGTGGTGGCTGCAGACAGGATCTTATCATGTATCTCTGTATACAGGGAGCTCCCCCTAGTGGTGGCTGCAGACAGAATCTTATCATGTATCTCTGTATACAGGGATCTCCCCCTAGTGGTGGCTGCAGACAGGATCTTATCATGTATCTCTGTATACAGGGAGCTCCCCCTATTGGCGGCTGCAGACAGAATCTTATCATGTATTTCTGTATATAGGGAGCTCCCCCTAGTGGTGGCTGCAGACAGGATCTTATCATGTATCTCTGTATACAGGGAGCTCCCCCTAGTGGTGGCTGCAGACAGGATCTTATCATGTATCTCTGTATACAGGGAGGTCCCCCTAGTGGTGGCTGCAGACAGAATCTTATCATGTATCTCTGTATACAGGAGCTCCCCCTAGTGGTGGCTGCAGACAGGATCTTATCATGTATCTCTGTATACAGGGAGCTCCCCCTAGTGGTGGCTGCAGACAGGATCTTATCATGTATCTCTGTATACAGGGAGCTCCCCCTAGTGGTAGCTGCAGACAGGATCTTATCATGTATCTCTGTATACAGGGAGCTCCCCCTAGTGGTGGCTGCAGACAGGATCTTATCATGTATCTTTGTATACAGGGAGCTCCCCCTAGTGGTGGCTACAGACAGGATCTTATCATGTATCTCTGTATACAGGGAGCTCCCCCTAGTGGTGGCTGCAGACAGGATCTTATTATGTATCTCTGTATACAGGGAACTCCCCCTAGTGGTGGCTGCAGACAGAATCTTATCATGTATATCTGTATATAGGGAGCTCCCCCTAGTGGTGGCTGCAGACAGAATCTTATCATGTATCTCTGTATACAGGGAGCTCCCCCTAGTGGTGACTGCAGACAGGATCTTATCATGTATCTCTGTATACAGGGAGCTCCCCCTAGTGGTGACTGCAGACAGGATCTTATCATGTATCTCTGTATACAGGGAGCTCCCCCTAGTGGTGGCTGCAGACAGGATCTTATCCTGTATCTCTGTAAACAGGGAGCTCCCCCTAGTGGTGGCTGCAGACAGAATCTTATCATGTATCTCTGTATACAGGGAGCTCCCCCTAGTGGTGACTGCAGACAGGATCTTATCATGTATCTCTGTATACAGGGAGCTCCCCCTAGTGGTGACTGCAGACAGGATCTTATCATGTATCTCTGTATACAGGGAGCTCCCCCTAGTGGTGGCTGCAGACAGGATCTTATCCTGTATCTCTGTAAACAGGGAGCTCCCCCTAGTGGTGGCTGCAGACAGGATCTTATCCTGTATCTCTGTAAACAGGGAGCTCCCCCTAGTGATGGCTGCAGATAGAATCTTATCATGTATCTCTGTATACAGGGAGCTCCCCCTAGTGGTGGCTGCAGACAGGATCTTATCATGTATCTCTGCATACAGGGAGCTCCCCCTAGTAGTGACTGCAGACAGAATCTTATTATGTATCTTTGTATACAGGGAGCTCCCCCTAGTGGTGACTGCAGACAGAATCTTATCATGTATCTCTGTATACAGGGAGCTCCCTCTAGTGTTGGCTGCAGACAGTATTTTATTATGTATCTCTGTATACACGGAGCTCCCCCTAGTGGTGACTGCAGACAGGATCTTATCATGTATCTCTGTATACAGGGAGCTCCCCCTATTGGCGGCTGCAGACAGAATCTTATCATGTATTTCTGTATATAGGGAGCTCCCCCTAGTGGCTGCTGCAGACAGGATCTTATCATGTATCTCTGTATACAGGGAGCTCCCCCTAGTGGTGGCTGCAGACAGGATCTTATCATGTATCTCTGTATACAGGGAGCTCCCCCTAGTGGTGGCTGCAGACAGAATCTTATCATGTATCTCTGTATACAGGAAGCTCCCCCTAGTGGTGGCTGCAGACAGGATCTTATCATGTATCTCTGTATACAGGGAGCTCCCCCTAGTGGTGGCTGCAGACAGGATCTTATCATGTATCTTTGTATACAGGGAGCTCCCCCTAGTGGTGGCTACAGACAGGATCTTATCATGTATCTCTGTATACAGGGAGCTCCCCCTAGTGGTGGCTGCAGACAGGATGTTATTATGTATCTCTGTATACAGGGAACTCCCCCTAGTGGTGGCTGCAGACAGAATCTTATCATGTATCTCTGTATATAGGGAGCTCCCCCTAGTGGTGGCTGCAGACAGAATCTTATCATGTATCTCTGTATACAGGGAGCTCCCCCTAGTGGTGACTGCAGACAGGATCTTATCATGTATCTCTGTATACAGGGAGCTCCCCCTAGTGGTGACTGCAGACAGGATCTTATCATGTATCTCTGTATACAGGGAGCTCCCCCTAGTGGTGGCTGCAGACAGGATCTTATCCTGTATCTCTGTAAACAGGGAGCTCCCCCTAGTGGTGGCTGCAGACAGAATCTTATCATGTATCTCTGTATACAGGGAGCTCCCCCTAGTGTTGACTGCAGACAGGATCTTATCATGTATCTCTGTATACAGGGAGCTCCCCCTAGTGGTGACTGCAGACAGGATCTTATCATGTATCTCTGTATACAGGGAGCTCCCCCTAGTGGTGACTGCAGACAGGATCTTATCATGTATCTCTGTATACAGGGAGCTCCCCCTAGTGGTGACTGCAGACAGGATCTTATCCTGTATCTCTGCATACAGGGAGCTCCCCCTAGTAGTGACTGCAGACAGAATCTTATTATGTATCTTTGTATACAGGGAGCTCCCCCTAGTGGTGACTGCAGACAGGATCTTATCATGTATCTCTGTATACAGGGAGCTCCCCCTAGTGGTGACTGCAGACAGGATCTTATCCTGTATCTCTGTAAACAGGGAGCTCCCCCTAGTGGTGGCTGCAGACAGGATCTTATCCTGTATCTCTGTAAACAGGGAGCTCCCCCTAGTGATGGCTGCAGATAGAATCTTATCATGTATCTCTGTATACAGGGAGCTCCCCCTAGTGGTGGCTGCAGACAGGATCTTATCATGTATCTCTGCATACAGGGAGCTCCCCCTAGTAGTGACTGCAGACAGAATCTTATTATGTATCTTTGTATACAGGGAGCTCCCCCTAGTGGTGACTGCAGACAGAATCTTATCATGTATCTCTGTATACAGGGAGCTCCCCCTAGTGTTGGCTGCAGACAGTATTTTATTATGTATCTCTGTATACACGGAGCTCCCCCTAGTGGTGGCTGCAGACAGAATCTTATCATGTATCTATGTATACAGGGAGCTCCCCCTAGTGTTGGCTGCAGACAGTATTTTATTATGTATCTCTGTATACAGGGAGCTCCCCCTAGTGTTGACTCCAGACCGAATCTTATCATGTATCTCTGTATACAGGGTGCTCCCCCTAGTGTTGGCTGTAGACAGTATTTTATTATGTATGTCTGTATACACGGAGCTCCCCCTAGTGGTGGCTGCAGACAGAATCTTATCATGTATCTCTGTATATAGGGAGCTCCCCCTAGTGGTGGCTGCAGACATAATCTTATCTTGTATCTCTGTATACAGGGAGCTCCCCCTAGTGGAGGCTGCAGACAGAATCTTATCATGTATCTCTGTATACAGGGAGCTCCCCCTAGTGGTGGATGCAGACAGGATCTTATCATGTATCTCTGTATACAGGGAGCTCCCCCTAGTGGTGACTGCAGACAGGATCTTATCATGTATCTCTGTATACAGGGAGCTCCCCCTAGTGGTGGCTGCAGACAGGATCTTATCCTGTATCTCTGTATACAGGGAGCTCCCCCTTGTGGTGGCTGCAGATAGAATCTTATCATGTATCTCTGTATACAGGGAGCTCCCCCTAGTAGTGACTGCAGACAGAATCTTATTATGTATCTTTGTATAAAGGGATCTCCCCCTAGTGGTGACTGCAGACAGAATCTTATCATGTATCTCTGTATACAGGGAGCTCCCCCTAGTGTTGGCTGCAGACAGTATTTTATTATGTATCTCTGTATACACGGAGCTCCCCCTAGTGGTGGCTGCAGACAGAATCTTATCATCTATCTCTGTATACAGGGAGCTCCCCCTAATGTTGGCTGCAGACAGTATTTTATTATGTATGTCTGTATACACGGAGCTCTCCCTAGTGGTGGCTGCAGACAGAATCTTATCATGTATCTCTGTATATAGGGAGCTCCCCCTAGTGGTGGCTGCAGACAGAATCTTATCATGTATATTGAGAGTTCCCTCTAGTGTGATTCCAAGTTTTTTAATGATATCTGTCCTCACATTGTTACATATGGAATTGGGGACATTAGTGCAGGTTATATTATATATTGTGTAAATATTTTGTATGTATTATATCTTTTTTGTATAAATCTAGCATAATATACGTATGCATATCAGATTGTAATTGCATTGAGGGTGTTGCAAAACACTTTGACTGTTTCTTCCAAGAACACTGAAAAGCCCCTAATGCTCTTATTCAGGGGGCTTATAATTTATTTTCTTCTCTTCATCCACAGTACAAATTAGTAGAATCTTTCACCTGTCAGTATAAACTATTGCTCCCTGTTATCAGCCTATTCATGCTGTAGAGCATGTTCATCCATGATCACTACTTTACTGTTTTTCACATATCTATATATATATTGTTATCTTATAGCTGCTTTTTTCAAGACGGTGGGTCACTTTTTTTTTAACCCCTTCTTGTTCCATGATGTCCTATAAAACCATATATCGGGTGCAGATGACCTTTGACAACAGGAACCAGAGCTGTTTAAACCACTTACATGCCGCTAATGAAATGACTGCAAGGGGGGGAAAAAACACAGGGAAAATCATAAAATATAAAAAAAAAAGCATTTAAAATATTATAAATTAATCAAATCCCCTCCTTATTTCCTATTTCAAAATTAAAAAGTATATTTGGTACGAACTCTGTCCGTAAAAGTCTGAGCTTTCAAAAGTATTTTAACCTTTTAGTTAAATATTTATCCCAATTATTTAAAAGCAAAGTAAGTTAGAAAAAAAAGCTAAATGCCAGAATTTCTATTTTTATGTCCCCCAAAAATGCAATAAAGAGTAATCAAGACGTCTTATATGACCACAAAATGTTACCAATAAGAAGAACATCTCGGCACATAAAATAACAAGCCCTCACCCTGCTCCAGCCACGGAAAACGAAAAAAGTTCTGGGTTTCAGGAAAAGGTGAAAAAGACTCTTTTTTTTCTTTTTTACAAACTTCAGAATTTTTTTTAAGCCAATAAAATAGTAAAATAAAAACCTACAAGTTTTGTATCGCTGAAATTGTACTGATTTGGAGACCTTTGACCGCACAATGAACTCTGCAAAATCAGAATGCTGAAATCAATGGCGATGGGGGGGGGGGGGTTGTTACTTGTTTTGTAATTTGTTTCCCCTTCTTCAATACATTATATGGTGAAATGAATGGCGTCATGCAAACTACAACTCATCCCGCAAACCCTCAAAAAAAAAAAAAAAACTCATACGGCTGCGTGGGAATAAAAATGAATACGTTTTAGCTCTTGGAAAAAAATAAAATAAAAAAAAGGGAAGAAAAAACGAAATTGCAACAAAGAAAAGAATTAGCTGCATTGTTAAGGGGTTAAACTATAGACTGTGGGGTTACTGTCCCTTTAAAAAGTATTCTATACTGTTACAAAAATTCGCTCTCAATGTGAAGTTGGTTATAGGGTATCCATCAGTGGAAAGACAATCCAATGAAAGGAGCAAAGACCCCCGATGTATAATGTACAGCTAACCCTTTTATTCCCAGAATGCATGTTAACAATGTAACTTCTCAATGGAGAACGAGCGGCATCGTCTGATGGGATTATGAATCATCAGGGGAAAGCAAGGGTTAAAAAAAGGCAACATTTACTCATTTACTTTGTATTCTTACATTCTGTATCAGCACCCTGGAGGGAGGAGGGGGTACTGCAGCCAGAATAACATTGGTGCCAGAAAGAGGAGGCTCATCTGTCAAGAGGAACAGAAAAGTGGCGCTTCCCTTCAATTAACCGAATTCTGCAATAAATCTACAAACGATTCTGAACTTATCTGCAAATATTAATTTATATTATGTTCCATCCTCTAGTCACACCCAAAGCTGCGAATCACATTAGGTTGCGCCTCCAGTTTATAGAGACTGTCATGTGACCCAATCGAAATGTCTCATCGTTAGCTGACAATGCACCATTGTAGCAGAATTAGGAACACAGCTCTGGATGTGAGTGGAGTTCGGGGCAACTATGTATCGAGGGTACATGCAAGATGAGTAAAGCAAGGGATTCAAGAAGCAACAGGGAGTCCTGAAAAAATGTATCCGTGACACTGATGTTTAACCCCTTCTGGATATTCTGCTGGGCATGTATGGTGCATGTTGGGTGCAGGAGTATAGGAATATCTGCAACAGGTGATCAGGCGATCAAAGGTTCAATTGCACAAAGGGAATTGAAGAAAAAAAATGTAAAAAAAAAAATATATATATATTTTCTTTTCTTTATTAAAAATAATAATAATAATAATAATAATAATATATATATATATAAAAAAAACAATTTGTCATCCCCGCATCCGGAAAAACTTCAATCTATCAAAATATAAAATTATTTAATCCTTTACAGTAAATGCCGCATAGCACAAAAAAATAGATATTCCAGAATTTCACCTTTTTTGTCCCCCCCTTTCAATGCTGTGAACAAAGCAATCAAAAGAGATCATCAAAGCCACAAAATGGTATCAAAAAGTCATCCCGCCGCTCAAAAAAAAGCCCCCGCACCGCTCCATCCACTGAAAAACAGAAGCAAAGTTACGAGTCTCAGAAGACGGAGACAGAAGAATAAATGTCCCGGAGATTATTGCTTTGTGTTAAACAAATATTTAAAAAAAAAACGTCAGCAGTAAAATAAAACCTACGGGTCTGACATGGCCGTAATATTACAGACCGGGAGAAGGACGGATCCAGGTCATTATTACCGTATAATGAACACCTGAGAATAAAAAAAACAGAACACTACGGCGGATTCACATTTTTTTCACCGCACTTGGAATTTTCCCCCAATTTTCAGTCCAGTATACGGTGAAATTAATGGTGAATATGAAAAATAGAACTCGTCCAGCAAAGAAACAAGGAGCAAGAAGACGATGTTTATGGTGAGTTAAAAAAAAAGTTACGGTAGTTGGAAGAAGGAGAGGAAAAAAAGACAATGATCCACTGCGGGAAGGGGTTAACAGCGGAGCGATCACAGACGTTTTGCTTTTTGTGTCGTAGTTTGATGTCCGGGCAGGAAGACGCTGAGTTACCAACAATGGTTACATCTACATGTAGAGCAATATCTATTATACTCATAAAATCATATCCTCCAGTCACCTCCAGAGCTGCGGTCACTATTCTGCTGTTACATCATGTCTCATCCTCCAGTCACCTCCAGAGCTGCAGTCACTATTCTGCTGTTACATCATGTCTCATCCTCCAGTCACCTCCAGAGCTGCAGTCACTATTCTGTGACTACATCATGTCTCAGCCTCCAGTCACCTCCAGAGCTGCAGTCACTATTCTGCTGTTACATCATGTCTCATCCTCCAGTCACCTCCAGAGCTGCAGTCACTATTCTGCTGTTACATCATGTCTTATCCTCCAGTCACCTCCAGAGCTGCAGTCACTATTCTGCTGTTACATCATGTCTCATCCTCCAGTCACCTCCACAGCTGCAGTCACTATTCTGCTGTTACATCATGTCTCATCCTCCAGTCACCTCCAGAGCTGCAGTCACTATTCTGCTGTTACATCATGTCTCATCCTCCAGTCACCTCCAGAGCTGCAGTCACTATTCTGCTGTTACTTCGTGTTTTATCCTCCAGTCACTTCCAGAGCTGCAGTCACTATTCTGCTGTTACATCATGTCTCATCCTCCAGTCACCTCCAGAGCTGCAATCACTATTCTGCTGTTACATCGTGTTTTATCCTCCAATCACCACCAGAGCTGCAGTCACTATTCTGCTGTTACATCATGTCTCATCCTCCAGTCACCTCCAGAGCTGCAGTCACTATTCTGTGATTACATCATGTCTCATCCTCCAGTCACCTCCAGAGCTGCAGTCACTATTCTGCTGTTACATCATGTCTCATCCTCCAGTCACCACCAGAGCTGCAGTCACTATTCTGCTGTTTCATTGTTTTATCCTCCAGTCACCTCCAGAGCTGCAGTCACTATTCTGTGATTAAATCATGTCTCAGCCTCCAGTCACCTCCAGAGCTGCGGTCACTATTCTGCTGTTGCATCATGTATCATCCTCCAGTCACCTCCAGAGCTGCAGTCACTATTCTGTTGTTACATCGTGTCTTATCCTCCTATCACCTCCAGAGCTGCAGTCACTATTCTGCTGTTACATTGTTTTATCCTCCAGTCACCTCCAGAGCTGCAGTCACTATTCTGCTGTTACATCGTGTCTTATCCTCCACTCACCTCCAGAGCTGCAGTCACTATTCTGCTGTTACATCGTGTCTTAACCTCCAGTCACCTCCAGAGCAGCAGTCACTCTTCTTCTGTTACATCGTGTTTTATCCTCCAGTCAACTCCAGAGCTGCAGTCACTATTCTGCTGTTACATCATGTCTCATCCTCCAGTCACCTCCAGAGCTGCAGTCACTATTCTGTGACTACATCATGTCTCAGCCTCCAGTCACCTCCAGAGCTGCAGTCACTATTCTGCTGTTACATCATGTCTCAGCCTCCAGTCACCTCCAGAGCTGCAGTCACTATTCTGCTGTTACATCGTGTTTTATCCTCCAGTCACCTCCAGAGCTGCAGTCACTATTCTGCTGTTACATCGTGTCTTATGCTCCAGTCACCTCCAGAGCTGCAGTCACTATTCTGCTGTTACATCGTCTCTTATGCTCCAGTCACCTCCAGAGCTGCAGTAACTATTCTGCTGTTACATTATGTCTTATCCTTCAGTCACCTCCAGAGCTGCAGTCACTATTCTGCTGTTACATCATGTCTTATCCTCCAGTCACCTCCAGAGCTGCAGTCACTATTCTGCTGTTACATCGTGTCTTATGCTCCAGTCACCTCCAGAGCTGCAGTCACTATTCTGCTGTTACATTATGTCTTATCCTCCAGTCACCTCCAGAGCTGCAGTCACTATTCTGCTGTTACATCATGTCTTATCCTCCAGTCACCTCCAGAGCTGCAGTCACTATTCTGCTGTTACATTATGTCTTATCCTCCAGTCACCTCCAGAGCTGCAGTCACTATTCTTCTGTTACATCATGTTTTATCCTCCAGTCACCTCCAGAGCTGCAGTCACTATTCTGCTGTTACATTATGTCTTATCCTTCAGTCACCTCCAGAGCTGCAGTCACTATTCTGCTGTTACATCATATCTCATCCTCCAGTCACCTCCAGAGCTGCAGTCGCTATTCTGCTGTTACATCATGTCTCATCCTCCAGTCACCTCCACAGCTGCAGTCACTATTCTGCTGTTACATCATGTCTCATCCTCCAGTCACCTCCAGAGCTGCAATCACTATTCTGCTGTTACATCGTGTTTTATCCTCCAATCACCACCAGAGCTGCAGTCACTATTCTGCTGTTACATCATGTCTCATCCTCCAGTCACCTCCAGAGCTGCAGTCACTATTCTGTGATTACATCATGTCTCATCCTCCAGTCACCTCCAGAGCTGCAGTCACTATTCTGCTGTTACATCATGTCTCATCCTCCAGTCACCTCCAGAGCTGCAGTCACTATTCTGTGATTAAATCATGTCTCAGCCTCCAGTCACCACCAGAGCTGCAGTCACTATTCTGCTGTTACATCATGTCTTATCCTCCAGTCACCTCCAGAGCTGCAGTCACTATTCTGCTGTTACATCGTGTCTTATCCTCCAGTCACCTCCAGAGCTGCAGTCACTATTCTGCTGTTACATTATGTCTTATCCTCCAGTCACCTCCAGAGCTGCAGTCACTATTCTTCTGTTACATCATGTTTTATCCTCCAGTCACCTCCAGAGCTGCAGTCACTATTCTGCTGTTACATTATGTCTTATCCTTCAGTCACCTCCAGAGCTGCAGTCACTATTCTGCTGTTACATCATGTCTCATCCTCCAGTCACCTCCAGAGCTGCAGTCGCTATTCTGCTGTTACATCATGTCTCATCCTCCAGTCACCTCCACAGCTGCAGTCACTATTCTGCTGTTACATCATGTCTCATCCTCCAGTCACCTCCAGAGCTGCAGTCACTATTCTGCTGTTACATCATGTCTCATCCTCCAGTCACCTCCAGAGCTGCAGTCACTATTCTGCTGTTACTTCGTGTTTTATCCTCCAGTCACTTCCAGAGCTGCAGTCACTATTCTGCTGTTACATCATGTCTCATCCTCCAGTCACCCCCAGAGCTGCAATCACTATTCTGCTGTTACATCGTGTTTTATCCTCCAATCACCACCAGAGCTGCAGTCACTATTCTGCTGTTACATCATGTCTCATCCTCCAGTCACCTCCAGAGCTGCAGTCACTATTCTGTGATTACATCATGTCTCATCCTCCAGTCACCTCCAGAGCTGCAGTCACTATTCTGCTGTTACATCATGTCTCATCCTCCAGTCACCACCAGAGCTGCAGTCACTATTCTGCTGTTACATTGTTTTATCCTCCAGTCACCTCCAGAGCTGCAGTCACTATTCTGTGATTAAATCATGTCTCAGCCTCCAGTCACCTCCAGAGCTGCGGTCACTATTCTGCTGTTGCATCATGTATCATCCTCCAGTCACCTCCAGAGCTGCAGTCACTATTCTGTTGTTACATCGTGTCTTATCCTCCTGTCACCTCCAGAGCTGCAGTCACTATTCTGCTGTTACATTGTTTTATCCTCCAGTCACCTCCAGAGCTGCAGTCACTATTCTGCTGTTACATCGTGTCTTATCCTCCACTCACCTCCAGAGCTGCAGTCACTATTCTGCTGTTACATCGTGTCTTAACCTCCAGTCACCTCCAGAGCAGCAGTCACTCTTCTTCTGTTACATCGTGTTTTATCCTCCAGTCAACTCCAGAGCTGCAGTCACTATTCTGCTGTTACATCATGTCTCATCCTCCAGTCACCTCCAGAGCTGCAGTCACTATTCTGTGACTACATCATGTCTCAGCCTCCAGTCACCTCCAGAGCTGCAGTCACTATTCTGCTGTTACATCATGTCCCAGCCTCCAGTCACCTCCAGAGCTGCAGTCACTATTCTGCTGTTACATTATGTCTTATCCTCCAGTCACCTCCAGAGCTGTGGTCACTATTCTGCTGTTGCATCATGTCTCATCCTCCACTCACCTCCAGAGCTAGAGTCACTCATCTGCTGTTACATTGTTTTATCCTCCAGTCACCTCCAGAGCTGCAGTCACTATTCTGCGATTACATCATGTCTCATCCTCAAGCCACCTCCACAGCTACAGCCACTATTCTGCTGTTACATCGTGTTTTATCCTCCAGTCACCTCCAGAGCTGCAGTCACTATTCTGCTGTTACATCATGTCTCATCCTCCAGTCACCTCCAGAGCTGCAATCACTATTCTGCTGTTACATCGTGTTTTATCCTCCAATCACCACCAGAGCTGCAGTCACTATTCTTCTGTTACATCATGTCTTATCCTCCAGTCACCTCCAGAGCTGCAGTCACTATTCTGTGATTACATCATGTCTCATCCTCCAGTCACCTCCAGAGCTGCAGTCACTATTCTGCTGTTACATCATGTCTCATCCTCCAGTCACCTCCAGAGCTGCAGACACTATTCTGCTGTTACATCATGTCTCATCCTCCAGTCACCTCCAGAGCTGTAGTCATAATTCTGCTGTTACATTGTTTTATCCTCCAGTCACCTCCAGAGCTGCAGTCACTATTCTGCTGTTACATCATGTCCCATCCTCCAGTCACCTCCAGAGCTGCAGTCACTATTCTGTGATTAAATCATGTCTCATCCTCCAGTCACCTCCAGAGCTGCAGTCACTATTCTGCTGTTACATCGTGTCTTATCCTTCAGTCACCTCCAGAGCTGCAGTCACTATTCTGCTGTTACATTGTTTTATCCTCCAGTCACCTCCAGAGCTGCAGTCTCTATTCTGCTGTTACATCGTGTCTTATCCTCCAGTCACCTCCAGAGCTGCAGTAACTATTCTGCTGTTACATCGTGTCTTATCCTCCAGTCACCTCCAGAGCTGCAGTCACTATTCTGCTGTTACATCGTGTTTTACCCTCCAGTCACCTCCAGAGCTGCAGTCACTATTCTGCTGTTACATCATGTCTCATCCTCCAGTCACCTCCAGAGCTGCAATCACTATTCTGCTCTTACATTGTGTTTTATCCTCCAATCGCCACCTGAGCTGCAGTCACTATTCTCCTGTTACATCATGTCTCATCCTCCAGTCACCTCCAGAGCTGCAGTCACTATTTTGTGATTGCATCATGTCTCATCCTCCAGTCACCTCCAGAGCTGCAGTCACTATTCTGCTGTTACATCATGTCTCATCCTCCAGTCACCTCCAGAGCTGCAGTCGCTATTCTGCTGTTACATCATGTCTCATCCTCCAGTCACCTCCAGAGCTGCAGTCACTATTCTGCTGTTACATCATGTCTGATCCTCCAGTCACCTCCAGAGCTGCAGTCACTATTCTGCTGTTACATCATGTCTCATCCTCCAGTCACCTCCAGAGCTGCAGTCTCTATTCTGCTGTTACATCGTGTTTTATCCTCCAGTCACCTCCAGAGCTGCAGTCACTATTCTGCTGTTACATCATGTCTCATCCTCCAGTCACCTCCAGAGCTGCAATCACTATTCTGCTGTTACATCATGTTTTATCCTCCAATCACCACCAGAGCTGCAGTCACTATTCTGCTGTTACATCATGTCTCATCCTCCAGTCACCTCCAGAGCTGCAGTCACTATTCTGCTGTTACATCATGTCTCATCCTCCAGTCACCTCCAGAGCTGCAGTCACTATTCTGCTGTTACATTGTTTTATCCTCCAGTCACCTCCAGAGCTGCAGTCACTATTCTGCTGTTACATCATGTCCCATCCTCCAGTCACCTCCGGAGCTGCAGTCACTATTCTGTGATTAAACCATGTCTCAGCCTCCAGTAACCTCCAGAGCTGCGGTCACTATTCTGCTGTTGCATCATGTATCATCCTCCAGTCACCTCCAGAGCTGCAGTCACTATTCTGCTGTTACATCGTGTCTTACCCTCCAGTCACCTCCAGAGCTGCAGTCACTATTCTGCTGTTACATTGTTTTATCCTCCAGTCACCTCCAGAGCTGCAGTCACTATTCTGCTGTTACATCGTGTCTTATCCTCCAGTCACCTCCAGAGCTGCAGTCACTATTCTGCTGTTACATCGTGTCTTATCCTCCAGTCACCTCCAGAGCTGCAGTCACTATTCTGCTGTTACATCGTGTCTTATCCTCCAGTCACCTCCAGAGCTGCAGTCACTATTCTGCTGTTACATAATGTCTCATCCTCCAGTCACCTCCAGAGCTGCAATCACTATTCTGCTGTTACATCGTGTTTTATCCTCCAATCACCACCAGAGCTGCAGTCACTATTCTGCTGTTACATCATGTCTCATCTTCCAGTCACCTCAATAGCTGCAGTCACTATTCTGCTGTTGCATTGTGTCTTATCCTCCAGTCACCTCCAGAGCTGCACTCTCTATTCTGCTGTTACATCACATCTCATCCTCCAGTCACCTCCAGAGCTGCAGTAACTATTCTGCTGTTACATCATGCCTCATCCTCCAGTCACCTCCAGAGCTGCAGTCACTATTCTGCGATTGCATCATGTCTCATCCTCCAGTCACCTCCAGAGCTGCAGTCACTATTCTGCTGTTACATCATGTCTCATCCTCCAGTCACCTCCAGAGCTGCAGTCGCTATTCTGCTGTTACATCATGTCTCATCCTCCAGTCACCTCCAGAGCTGCAGTCACTATTCTGCTGTTACATCATGTCTCATCCTCCAGTCACCTCCAGAGCTGCAGTCACTATTCTGCTGTTACATCATGTCTCATCCTCCAGTCACCTCCAGAGCTGCAGTCACTATTCTGCTGTTGCATTGTGTCTTATCCTCCAGTCACCTCCAGAGCTGCAGTCACTATTCTGCTGTTACATTGTGTCTCATACTCCAGTCACCTCCAGAGCTGCAGTCACTATTCTGCTGTTACATTGTGTCTTATCCTCCAGTCACCTCCACAGTTGAAGTCACTATTCTGCGGTTACATCATGTCTCATCCTCCAGTCACCTCCAGAGCTGCAGTCACTATTCTGCTGTAACATTGTTTCATCCTCCAGAGCTGCACTCTCTATTCTGCTGTTACATCATGTTTCATCCTCCAGTCACCTGCAGAGCTGCAGTCACTATTCTGCTGTAGCATTGTTTTATCCTCCAGTCACCTCCAGAGCTGCAGTCACTCTTCTGCTGTTACATCATGTCTCAACCTCCAGTCACCTCCAGAGCTGCAGTTACTATTCTGCTGTTACATCGTGTCTTATCCTCCAGTCACCTCCAGAGCTGCAGTCACTATTCTGCTGTTAAATCATGTTTTATCCTCCAGTCACCTCCAGAGCTGCAGTCGCTATTCTGCTGTTACATCATGTCTCATCCTCCAGTCACCTCCAGAGCTGCAGTCACTATTCTGCTGTTACATCATGTCTCATCCTCCAGTCACCTCCAGAGCTGCAGTCACTATTCTGCTGTTACATCATGTCTCATCCTCCAGTCACCTCCAGAGCTGCAGTCACTATTCTGCTGTTGCATTGTGTCTTATCCTCCAGTCACCTCCAGAGCTGCAGTCACTATTCTGCTGTTACATTGTGTCTCATACTCCAGTCACCTCCAGAGCTGCAGTCACTATTCTGCTGTTACATTGTGTCTTATCCTCCAGTCACCTCCACAGTTGAAGTCACTATTCTGCGGTTACATCATGTCTCATCCTCCAGTCACCTCCAGAGCTGCAGTCACTATTCTGCTGTAACATTGTTTCATCCTCCAGAGCTGCACTCTCTATTCTGCTGTTACATCATGTTTCATCCTCCAGTCACCTGCAGAGCTGCAGTCACTATTCTGCTGTAGCATTGTTTTATCCTCCAGTCACCTCCAGAGCTGCAGTCACTCTTCTGCTGTTACATCATGTCTCAACCTCCAGTCACCTCCAGAGCTGCAGTTACTATTCTGCTGTTACATCGTGTCTTATCCTCCAGTCACCTCCAGAGCTGCAGTCACTATTCTGCTGTTAAATCATGTTTTATCCTCCAGTCACCTCCAGGGCTGCAGTCACTATTCTGCTGTTACATCGTGTCTTATCCTCCAGTCACTTCCAGAGCTGCAGTCACTATTCTGCTGTTACATCGTGTCTTATCCTCCAGTCACCTCCAGAGCTGCAGTCACTATTCTGCTGTTACATCGTGTTTTATCCTCCAGTCACCTCCAGAGCTGCTGTCACTATTCTGCTGTTACATCATGTCTCATCCTCCAGTCACCTCCAGAGCTGCAATCACTATTCTGCTCTTACATTGTGTTTTATCCTCCAATCGCCACCTGAGCTGCAGTCACTATTCTCCTGTTACATCATGTCTCATCTTCCAGTCACCTCCAGAGCTGCAGTCACTATTCTGTGATTGCATCATGTCTCATCCTCCAGTCACCTCCAGAGCTGCAGTCACTATTCTGCTGTTACATCATGTCTCATCCTCCAGTCACCTCCAGAGCTGCAGTCGCTATTCTGCTGTTACATCATGTCTCATCCTCCAGTCACCTCCAGAGCTGCAGTCACTATTCTGCTGTTACATCATGTCTCATCCTCCAGTCACCTCCAGAGCTGCAGTCACTATTCTGCTGTTACATCATGTCTCATCCTCCAGTCACCTCCAGAGCTGCAATCACTATTCTGCTCTTACATTGTGTTTTATCCTCCAATCGCCACCTGAGCTGCAGTCACTATTCTCCTGTTACATCATGTCTCATCTTCCAGTCACCTCCAGAGCTGCAGTCACTATTCTGTGATTGCATCATGTCTCATCCTCCAGTCACCTCCGGAGCTGCAGTCACTATTCTGCTGTTACATCATCTCATCCTCCAGTCACCTCCAGAGCTGCAGTCGCTATTCTGCTGTTACATCATGTCTCATCCTCCAGTCACCTCCAGAGCTGCAGTCACTATTCTGCTGTTACATCATGTCTCATCCTCCAGTCACCTCCAGAGCTGCAGTCACTATTCTGCTGTTGCATTGTGTCTTATCCTCCAGTCACCTCCAGAGCTGCAGTCACTATTCTGCTGTTACATTGTGTCTCATACTCCAGTCACCTCCAGAGCTGCAGTCACTATTCTGCTGTTACATTGTGTCTTATCCTCCAGTCACCTCCACAGCTGAAGTCACTATTCTGCGGTTACATCATGTCTCATCCTCCAGTCACCTCCAGAGCTGCAGTCACTATTCTGCTGTTACATCGTGTTTTATCCTCCAATCACCACCAGAGCTGCAGTCACTATTCTGCTGTTACATCATGTCTCATCCTCCAGTCACCTCCAGAGCTGCAGTCACTATTCTGCTGTAACATTGTTTCATCCTCCAGAGCTGCACTCTCTATTCTGCTGTTACATCATGTTTAATCCTCCAGTCACCTGCAGAGCTGCAGTCACTATTCTGCTGTAGCATTGTTTTATCCTCCAGTCACCTCCAGAGCTGCAGTCACTCTTCTGCTGTTACATCATGTCTCAACCTCCAGTCACCTCCAGAGCTGCAGTCACTATTCTGCTGTTACATCGTGTCTTATCCTCCAGTCACCTCCAGAGCTGCAGTCACTATTCTGCTGTTACATTGTTTTATCCTCCAGTCACCTCCAGAGCTGCAGTCTCTATTCTGCTGTTACATCGTGTCTTATCCTCCAGTCACCTCCAGAGCTGCAGTCACTATTCTGCTGTTACATCATGTCTTATCCTCCAGTCACCTCCAGAGCTGCAGTCACTATTCTGCTGTTACATCGTGTTTTACCCTCCAGTCACCTCCAGAGCTGCAGTCACTATTCTGCTGTTACATCATGTCTCATCCTCCAGTCACCTCCAGAGCTGCAATCACTATTCTGCTCTTACATTGTGTTTTATCCTCCAATCGCCACCTGAGCTGCAGTCACTATTCTCCTGTTACATCATGTCTCATCCTCCAGTCACCTCCAGAGCTGCAGTCACTATTTTGTGATTGCATCATGTCTCATCCTCCAGTCACCTCCAGAGCTGCAGTTACTATTCTGCTGTTACATCATGTCTCATCCTCCAGTCACCTCCAGAGCTGCAGTCGCTATTCTGCTGTTACATCATGTCTCATCCTCCAGTCACCTCCAGAGCTGCAGTCACTATTCTGCTGTTACATCATGTCTGATCCTCCAGTCACCTCCAGAGCTGCAGTCACTATTCTGCTGTTACATCATGTCTCATCCTCCAGTCACCTCCAGAGCTGCAGTCTCTATTCTGCTGTTACATCGTGTTTTATCCTCCAGTCACCTCCAGAGCTGCAGTCACTATTCTGCTGTTACATCATGTCTCATCCTCCAGTCACCTCCAGAGCTGCAATCACTATTCTGCTGTTACATCATGTTTTATCCTCCAATCACCACCAGAGCTGCAGTCACTATTCTGCTGTTACATCATGTCTCATCCTCCAGTCACCTCCAGAGCTGCAGTCACTATTCTGCTGTTACATCATGTCTCATCCTCCAGTCACCTCCAGAGATGCAGTCACTATTCTGCTGTTACATTGTTTTATCCTCCAGTCACCTCCAGAGCTGCAGTCACTATTCTGCTGTTACATCATGTCCCATCCTCCAGTCACCTCCGGAGCTGCAGTCACTATTCTGTGATTAAACCATGTCTCAGCCTCCAGTAACCTCCAGAGCTGCGGTCACTATTCTGCTGTTGCATCATGTATCATCCTCCAGTCACCTCCAGAGCTGCAGTCACTATTCTGCTGTTACATCGTGTCTTACCCTCCAGTCACTTCCAGAGCTGCAGTCACTATTCTGCTGTTACATTGTTTTATCCTCCAGTCACCTCCAGAGCTGCAGTCACTATTCTGCTGTTACATCGTGTCTTATCCTCCAGTCACCTCCAGAGCTGCAGTCACTATTCTGCTGTTACATCGTGTCTTATCCTCCAGTCACCTCCAGAGCTGCAGTCACTATTCTGCTGTTACATCGTGTCTTATCCTCCAGTCACCTCCAGAGCTGCAGTCACTATTCTGCTGTTACATAATGTCTCATCCTCCAGTCACCTCCAGAGCTGCAATCACTATTCTGCTGTTACATCGTGTTTTATCCTCCAATCACCACCAGAGCTGCAGTCACTATTCTGCTGTTACATCATGTCTCATCTTCCAGTCACCTCAATAGCTGCAGTCACTATTCTGCTGTTGCATTGTGTCTTATCCTCCAGTCACCTCCAGAGCTGCACTCTCTATTCTGCTGTTACATCACATCTCATCCTCCAGTCACCTCCAGAGCTGCAGTAACTATTCTGCTGTTACATCATGCCTCATCCTCCAGTCACCTCCAGAGCTGCAGTCACTATTCTGCGATTGCATCATGTCTCATCCTCCAGTCACCTCCAGAGCTGCAGTCACTATTCTGCTGTTACATCATGTCTCATCCTCCAGTCACCTCCAGAGCTGCAGTCGCTATTCTGCTGTTACATCATGTCTCATCCTCCAGTCACCTCCAGAGCTGCAGTCGCTATTCTGCTGTTACATCATGTCTCATCCTCCAGTCACCTCCAGAGCTGCAGTCACTATTCTGCTGTTACATCATGTCTCATCCTCCAGTCACCTCCAGAGCTGCAGTCACTATTCTGCTGTTGCATTGTGTCTTATCCTCCAGTCACCTCCAGAGCTGCAGTCACTATTCTGCTGTTACATTGTGTCTCATACTCCAGTCACCTCCAGAGCTGCAGTCACTATTCTGCTGTTACATTGTGTCTTATCCTCCAGTCACCTCCACAGTTGAAGTCACTATTCTGCGGTTACATCATGTCTCATCCTCCAGTCACCTCCAGAGCTGCAGTCACTATTCTGCTGTAACATTGTTTCATCCTCCAGAGCTGCACTCTCTATTCTGCTGTTACATCATGTTTCATCCTCCAGTCACCTGCAGAGCTGCAGTCACTATTCTGCTGTAGCATTGTTTTATCCTCCAGTCACCTCCAGAGCTGCAGTCACTCTTCTGCTGTTACAACATGTCTCAACCTCCAGTCACCTCCAGAGCTGCAGTTACTATTCTGCTGTTACATCGTGTCTTATCCTCCAGTCACCTCCAGAGCTGCAGTCACTATTCTGCTGTTAAATCATGTTTTATCCTCCAGTCACCTCCAGAGCTGCAGTCACTATTCTGCTGTTACATCGTGTCTTATCCTCCAGTCACTTCCAGAGCTGCAGTCACTATTCTGCTGTTACATCGTGTCTTATCCTCCAGTCACCTCCAGAGCTGCAGTCACTATTCTGCTGTTACATCGTGTTTTATCCTCCAGTCACCTCCAGAGCTGCTGTCACTATTCTGCTGTTACATCATGTCTCATCCTCCAGTCACCTCCAGAGCTGCAATCACTATTCTGCTCTTACATTGTGTTTTATCCTCCAATCGCCACCTGAGCTGCAGTCACTATTCTCCTGTTACATCATGTCTCATCTTCCAGTCACCTCCAGAGCTGCAGTCACTATTCTGTGATTGCATCATGTCTCATCCTCCAGTCACCTCCAGAGCTGCAGTCACTATTCTGCTGTTACATCATGTCTCATCCTCCAGTCACCTCCAGAGCTGCAGTCGCTATTCTGCTGTTACATCATGTCTCATCCTCCAGTCACCTCCAGAGCTGCAGTCGCTATTCTGCTGTTACATCATGTCTCATCCTCCAGTCACCTCCAGAGCTGCAGTCACTATTCTGCTGTTACATCATGTCTCATCCTCCAGTCACCTCCAGAGCTGCAGTCACTATTCTGCTGTTACATCATGTCTCATCCTCCAGTCACCTCCAGAGCTGCAATCACTATTCTGCTCTTACATTGTGTTTTATCCTCCAATCGCCACCTGAGCTGCAGTCACTATTCTCCTGTTACATCATGTCTCATCTTCCAGTCACCTCCAGAGCTGCAGTCACTATTCTGTGATTGCATCATGTCTCATCCTCCAGTCACCTCCGGAGCTGCAGTCACTATTCTGCTGTTACATCATCTCATCCTCCAGTCACCTCCAGAGCTGCAGTCGCTATTCTGCTGTTACATCATGTCTCATCCTCCAGTCACCTCCAGAGCTGCAGTCACTATTCTGCTGTTACATCATGTCTCATCCTCCAGTCACCTCCAGAGCTGCAGTCACTATTCTGCTGTTACATTGTGTCTCATACTCCAGTCACCTCCAGAGCTGCAGTCACTATTCTGCTGTTACATCGTGTTTTATCCTCCAATCACCACCAGAGCTGCAGTCACTATTCTGCTGTTACATCATGTCTCATCCTCCAGTCACCTCCAGAGCTGCAGTCACTATTCTGCTGTAACATTGTTTCATCCTCCAGAGCTGCAGTTACTATTCTGCTGTTACATCGTGTCTTATCCTCCAGTCACCTCCAGAGCTGCAGTCACTATTCTGCTGTTAAATCATGTTTTATCCTCCAGTCACCTCCAGAGCTGCAGTCACTATTCTGCTGTTACATCGTGTCTTATCCTCCAGTCACCTCCAGAGCTGCAGTCACTATTCTGCTGTTACATCGTGTCTTATCCTCCAGTCACTTCCAGAGCTGCAGTCACTATTCTACTGTTACATCGTGTCTTATCCTCCAGTCACCTCCAGAGCTGCAGTCACTATTCTGCTGTTACATCGTGTCTCATCCTCCAGTCACCTCCAGAGCTGCAATCACTATTCTGCTCTTACATTGTGTTTTATCCTCCAATCGCCACCTGAGCTGCAGTCACTATTCTCCTGTTACATCATGTCTCATCTTCCAGTCACCTCCAGAGCTGCAGTCACTATTCTGTGATTGCATCATGTCTCATCCTCCAGTCACCTCCAGAGCTGCAGTCACTATTCTGCTGTTACATCATGTCTCATCCTCCAGTCACCTCCAGAGCTGCAGTCGCTATTCTGCTGTTACATCATGTCTCATCCTCCAGTCACCTCCAGAGCTGCAGTCACTATTCTGCTGTTACATCATGTCTCATCCTCCAGTCACCTCCAGAGCTGCAGTCACTATTCTGCTGTTACATCATGTCTCATCCTCCAGTCACCTCCAGAGCTGCAGTCACTATTCTGCTGTTACATCGTGTTTTATCCTCCAGTCACCTCCAGAGCTGCAGTCACTATTCTGCTGTTACATCATGTCTCATCCTCCAGTCACCTCCAGAGCTGCAATCACTATTCTGCTGTTACATCATGTTTTATCCTCCAATCATCACCAGAGCTGCAGTCACTATTCTGCTGTTACATCACGTCTCATCCTCCAGTCACCTCCGGAGCTGCAGTCACTATTCTGCTGTTACATCATGTCTCATCCTCCAGTCACCTCCAGAGCTGCAGTCACTATTCTGCTGTTACATCATGTCCCATCCTCCAGTCACCTCCAGAGCTGCAGTCACTATTCTGTGATCAAATCATGTCTCAGCCTCCAGTCACCTCCAGAGCTGCGGTCACTATTCTGCTGTTGCATCATGTCTCATCCTCCAGTCACCTCCAGAGCTGCAGTCACTATTCTGCTGTTACATCATGTCCCATCCTCCAGTCACCTCCAGAGCTGCAGTCACTATTCTGTGATTAAATCATGTCTCATCCTCCAGTCACCTCCAGAGCTGCAGTCACTATTCTGCTGTTACATCGTGTCTTACCCTCCAGTCACCTCCAGAGCTGCAGTCACTATTCTGCTGTTACATTGTTTTATCCTCCAGTCACCTCCAGAGCTGCAGTCACTATTCTGCTGTTACATCGTGTCTTATCCTCCAGTCACCTCCAGAGCTGCAGTCACTATTCTGCTGTTACATCGTGTCTTATCCTCCAGTCACCTCCAGAGCTGCAGTCACTATTCTGCTGTTACATCGTGTTTTATCCTCCAGTCACCTCCAGAGCTGCAGTCACTATTCTGCTGTTACATCATGTCTCATCCTCCAGTCACCTCCAGAGCTGCAATCACTATTCTGCTGTTACATCGTGTTTTATCCTCCAATCACCACCAGAGCTGCAGTCACTATTCTACTGTTACATCATGTCTCATCCTCCAGTCACCTCCAGAGCTGCACTCTCTATTCTGCTGTTACATCATATCTCATCCTCCAGTCACCTCCAGAGCTGCAGTCACTATTCTGCTGTTACATCATGCCTCATCCTCCAGTCACATCCAGAGCTGCAGTCACAATTCTGTGATTGCATCATGTCTCATCCTCCAGTCACCTCCAGAGCTGCAGTCACTATTCTGCTGTTACATCATGTCTCATCCTCCAGTCACCTCCAGAGGTGCAGTCGCTATTCTGCTGTTACATCATGTCTCATCCTCCAGTCACCTCCAGAGCTGCAGTCGCTATTCTGCTGTTACATCATGTCTCATCCTCCAGTCACCTCCAGAGCTGCAGTCACTATTCTGCTGTTACATCATGTCTCATCCTCCAGTCACCTCCAGAGCTGCAGTCACTATTCTGCTGTTACATTGTGTCTTATCCTCCAGTCACCTCCAGAGCTGCAGTCACTATTCTGCTGTTACATTGTGTCTCATACTCCAGTTACCTCCAGAGCTGCAGTCACTATTCTGCTGTTACATTGTGTCTTATCCTCCAGTCACCTCCAGAGCTGAAGTCACTATTCTGCTGTTACATCATGTCTCATCCTCCAGTCACCTCCAGAGCTGCAATCACTATTCTGCTGTTACATCGTGTTTTATCCTCCAATCACCACCAGAGCTGCAGTCACTATTCTACTGTTACATCATGTCTCATCCTCCAGTCACCTCCAGAGCTGCACTCTCTATTCTGCTGTTACATCATATCTCATCCTCCAGTCACCTCCAGAGCTGCAGTCACTATTCTGCTGTTACATCATGCCTCATCCTCCAGTCACATCCAGAGCTGCAGTCACTATTCTGTGATTGCATCATGTCTCATCCTCCAGTCACCTCCAGAGCTGCAGTCACTATTCTGCTGTTACATCATGTCTCATCCTCCAGTCACCTCCAGAGCTGCAGTCGCTATTCTGCTGTTACATCATGTCTCATCCTCCAGTCACCTCCAGAGCTGCAGTCGCTATTCTGCTGTTACATCATGTCTCATCCTCCTGTCACCTCCAGAGCTGCAGTCACTATTCTGCTGTTACATCATGTCTCATCCTCCAGTCACCTCCAGAGCTGCAGTCACTATTCTGCTGCTACATTGTGTCTTATCCTCCAGTCACCTCCAGAGCTGCAGTCACTATTCTGCTGTTACATTGTGTCTCATACTCCAGTTACCTCCAGAGCTGCAGTCACTATTCTGCTGTTACATTGTGTCTTATCCTCCAGTCACCTCCAGAGCTGAAGTCACTATTCTGCTGTTACATCATGTCTCATCCTCCAGTCACCTCCAGAGCTGCAGTCACTATTCTGCTGTTACATCGTGTTTTATCCTCCAATCACCACCAGAGCTGCAGTCACTATTCTGCTGTTACATCATGTCTCATCCTCCAGTCACCTCCAGAGCTGCAGTCACTATTCTGCTGTAACATTGTTTCATCCTCCAGTAACCTCCAGAGCTGCACTCTATATTCTGCTGTTACATCATGTCTCAACCTCCAGTCACCTCCAGAGCTGCAGTTACTATTCTGCTGTTACATTGTTTTATCCTCCAGTCACCTCCAGAGCTGCAGTCACTATGCTGCGATTACATATTTTCTCATCCTCCAGTCACCTCCAGAGCTGCAGTCACTATTCTGCTGTTACATCGTGTCTTATGCTCCAGTCACCTCCAGAGCTGCAGTCACTATTCTACTGTTACATCATGTCTTATCCTCCAGTCACCTCCAAAGCTGCACTCACTATTCTGCTGTTACATCGTGTTTTATCCTCCAATCACCACCTGAGCTGCAGTCACTATTCTGCTGTTACATCGTGTTTTACTCTCCAGTCACCTCCAGAGCTGCAGTCACTATTCTGCTGTTACATCATGTCTCATCCTCCAGAGCTGCAGTCACTATTCTTCTGTTACATTGTTTCATCCTCCAGAGCTGCAGTCACTATTCTGCTGTTACATTGTTTCATCCTTCAGTCACCTCCAGAGCTGCAGTCACTATTCTTCTGTTACATCGCATTTTATCCTCCAGTCACCTCCAGAGCTGCAGTCACTATTCTGCTGTTACAGCATGTCTCATCCTCCAGTCACCTCCAGAGCTGAAGTCACTATTCTGTGATTACATCATGTCTCAGCCTCCAGAGCTGCGGTCACTATTCTGCTGTTGCATCATGTCTCATCCTCCAGTCACCTCCAGAGCTGCGGTCACTATTCTGCTGTTACATCGTGTCATTATCCTCCAGTCACCTCCAAAGTTGCAGTTGTAGCACCCCGAGGACTCGGCTGCTACAGGGATATTGCACCACGAACCAGAGGTGTGATATTTCACTCCCGGGTAAGGATGGAGTGTGGACCGGGGCTCAGTAAGCTGCATGCACCACACACACCCCATTTCCGAGGAACAGACCAACGGTGCTCCCACTAGACAGAGTGCAGGCACGACAGCTTCTGTTCCTGGCTGGAGTGGGGAGGGGGAAGAAAACCCAGTGGTGTAGGAGCAGATAGGGGTGGGTCTCTG
This sequence comes from Phyllobates terribilis, assembly GCF_046119375.1. NCBI lineage: Eukaryota > Metazoa > Chordata > Amphibia > Anura > Dendrobatidae > Phyllobates > Phyllobates terribilis. The sequence goes on from NW_027362762.1 coordinate 6,315,883, forward strand.
GGCATAGGTAGGAGCCCATTGGTTGCTTGTCACCTGGGCTCACACATAGAGGGAGGTATATAAGGTGGGCACCATCTTAGATCAGGGTTCAGTTCAGAGAGGAGGAGAAGAAGACAGGAGCTCAGCCAGAGAGGGCTGACAGGGAGCTGTGGCTCAGTCTGGGCCCAGCTCCAGAGGCAGGCCTGGAGTGGAGGCCAGAAGCAGCAGAAAGAGAGAGAGGAGAAGGAACAGAAAGGAACTGAAACAGAGGAGAAAGGAGGCAAGGAACACAAAGAAAGGCCCAGAGACACGAAGGCAGAAGGAACCCCATATTCCCAGAGGAGATACTGGGTGAAGGGTTGGCAGAGCAGGGTACCGGAACCCGAATTGGTGGAGGCGACTAATCCTCAGCCAAAACCGGAGGTCGTGACCACATCTTGGTGCGACCCCTCACTACATCCACCAGAAAGGCATACCGCATAGGGTCAGGGAAACCGGGAGAGGTCTCGCCAACAGAAGGCCCGAGGAAGCTGGACAAAAGTAGGTCACTGGTGAGGACGGCCAGTAGAAAGGAAGAGAGGGGAGCTTTCAGCCACACTCTGGAATTACCTGGGAGTTGACCGAGTCCCTCACCTGGTGGACGCAGCACGGCTCGGGCGGTCACTGCTGGCCGAAGTGACCGGAGCAACAACTGTGAGTAAAGCTTTGGAAACTGCACCACACGTCTCTGTGATTCCTTGCCGCTCCAGCACCACTAGCACTGGGACCCTCACACCATCACTACCACCATCATCTCACATTAGCTGCCCTGAGGCAATACTTCTCCCGTGGGGAGTCGTCCCATACTCAGCTGCACAAACAACATCAGCCTAAGCGGTCTGCAGCGGCGGTCCCCACTGACCGCAATCCACGGGTGGCGTAGTCGGACACTTATTACCATACAAATAGACTGCCACTGGTTTCACCACCCTGGGCACGGACCGGGTCACCGCCACGGAGAACTACAACCCCCAGCGATCCGACTCCGGGTATTCCCCCTGCACAGCAGCAGCGCACAGGCCCAGGGGGCGCGTCAACTTTGGCGTAGTCGGCAGGATCGTTACCAACCCGCCACAAGCGGGTATTGCGTGCCTGAAGAAAACTGCACATGTACCTTAAAAAGAAGTCTCCCGCCATTTCCAGAAGTTTCCCGCCGTCCGGAGTCGTTTCCCGCCATCCGGAGCCGATTCCCACCATCAGACGCCATCTTGGACCGTTTCCCGCCATCTTCATCAGTTTTTCCCGCCCTGGCAGAGCGGACGCCATTATGTGCGCACCAAAGGACAGCAGGAAGCCACCACCCATCGTGGGCCAGGTCCCAGAGTGGCGCCAAAGAAGGAGCCCGCCCCCACCAGCCATGAATGCAGCAGTGGAGATGTCCATCAGCGTGGGAGGGCTGCCCTTGAAACTGACTGTCACCAAGTTGCCCCAGGACCACCCCCAATGGGGGCGGGAAGTGAAGAAAACTGTGGGGCAGGGCGCGCTCTGGATCAGTCTGGACAGACCGCACCCGGGAATGGAGGAAGCGTCCAGCAGTGCCAACACCTTGGTCCGGAGCCTGCTGCAGGCCGCACCGCCAGACAGCCTAGTGGAGATCCTGGCACAGCTCCCCAGAGATCCGGAGCGTGCACAGGCTGCGCTGGAGGACTTGGACCGGAGGATGGCCCGGGCACAGCAGGATGCGCTGGCCGAGTGGAGAAGGGAGATGGCCCGGCAGGCTGGAACCCGCCGGCAGGAGGCGCCACCCGCAACATGGAGCACGTCTGCCTCTGAGGATGGTGCAGGAGGGATGAAGGCCGGAGACGACGCCGCGGAGGGAGCCGCAAGGATTGAGGCAGGTAATGGGGACGTCATCACCCCGAGCCCAGCAGCCGTAAGCCTGCCCCAGCCTCCCGTCGCAGAGCCCGAAGCCCTACTCACCACACCCGTTGCCGCGCCGCCACTGCTCCCAACTAGGCCTCAAGCGGCAGGAGCCGCGGTCACGCCCCGTTCCGCGCCACACCCCTCGACCCCGGGCGCGGCAAAAGAGGAAGTACCACCGGCCTGGTCGCAAGGCCTGGTGAACCCGGGCGCCGCTGCCCCTCCAGCGCCCTCTTCCTCAACACTGCCACCCCCAGACCCAACCGGAAGTTCCCCGGCCTGGTCGCAAGGCCGAGTAACCCGGGGCGCTGCTCCCCGATCGGGGCCCGTGGTGCCACCCTTGGGCGCAGATCTCTATGCGCAACATACCAGCCCGGACGGGCTGCCCTTCGTGTGGCCACCGGAGTACGTCAACCCCCGTCTCCGGAGGGAACGGCCCCTGTGTGAGCCTCTGATCCCGGCTCCGGAGCCCGCCAAAATCGCTCCGCTTCCTCTGGAGCATGCCCAGTTTGCATGGGACCCCACCGGTGAGAATCTCATAGGGTTCACCCAGGAGACCCGGGCGGACGCAGCCCGGCGTGAAGAGTGCTGCCGTCAACAGCTGGAGGTATTTGAAAGGGAACGGCGGGAGAGGCGAATCCGAGAAGAACAGCTGCAGGCCCGGAGCGCGGAGCAGAAGCGCAGGGCCCGACAAGATCCCCGAGCCGCCTGCGGTCCCCGAGTCAATGGGACCGTAATAAAGTTCCAGCTGGAGCATGGCTGGGGCTTTATCCGAGACCATCGAACCCCCGGCGATGTCTTTGTCACCCGCAGGGATGTCGAGAGCCACCTGCCGGAGGGACACCGCGGACGTGATCTCTACCCGGGTGATGTGGTCACCTTCACCCGGCACAAGGGTGCCAAGGGACCGTACGCCCTCCACGTTCACAGGCTCACGGAGGAGGAACTACAGTACCGCCCAGAAACAGAGTACACCGAGGGTCCGGACGGACCTGAAGACTACCCGGAAGAACAAGGAGGACACCATTATTAGAGAATGGTAAAGTGGAACTGTATATAGTTACCCGTCGGGGTACAAGAACTGTTGTGAAATTGTTGATTGTGTGAACTGTTACCTGTGTGCCCCTAATCCCTAACCAGGCTGAGGACTGTGAGCAGCCATTCCCCTATTCCCACTGGCCGAGGACTGAGAGCGGCCATACCCTTGTAAATAGTTGCGCTTCTTAAAGCGCCCCCTACTGGTTTTATACAAGGACCGCAACGTCTACCTCAAGGTGGATTAAAATGGACTGTTGCACCTTTACCTGGTCGCAAGTTGCACAGCGGCCAGAGCTCAAGAATATGTTTTGAAAATGTTTATTTGAAAATGTCTTATAATGGAAAGTTTAATATGCTGCTAAAATAATAATGCCAAAGTTTTATATAGTATTTTATAAAAGAGTTCCGGTGGCATTAGAAAAATGTTTTATACCAGTAACGTTAAGAAGAAAAGAGTACCTCCCATAAAGGGATGAGTGAAAAGTTAATGTCTTATATATGAGTGCACTTTAAAAATGTGTATGTTTTAAATTGTTTTTGCTCTTTTCCAGCCCGAGGACGTGCTGTGATTTACCAGGGGGGAATGTAGCACCCCGAGGACTCGGCTGCTACAGGGGTATTGCACCTCAGTCCAGAGGTGTGATATTCCACTCCCGGGTAAGGATGGAGTGTGGACCGGGGCTCAGTAGGCTGCATGCACCACACACACCCCATTTCCGAGGAACAGACCAACGGTGCTCCCACTAGACAGAGTGCAGGCACGACAGCTTCTGTTCCTGGCTGGAGTGGGGAGGGGGAGGAAAACCCAGTGGTGTAGGAGCAGATAGGGGTGGGTCTCTGGGCATAGGTAGGAGCCCATTGGTTGCTAGTCACCTGGGCTCACACATAGAGGGAGGTATATAAGGTGGGCACCATCTTAGATCAGGGTTCAGTTCAGAGAGGAGGAGAAGAAGAGAGGAGCTCAGCCAGAGAGGGCTGACAGGGAGCTGTGGCTCAGTCTGGGCCCAGCTCCAGAGGCAAGCCTAGAGTGGAGGCCAGAAGCAGCAGAAAGAGAGAGAGGAGAAGGAACAGAAAGGAAAGTAAGAAAGGAACTGAAACGGGGGAAAAAGGAGGCAAGGAACACAAAGAAAGGCCCAGAGACACGAAGGCAGAAGGAACCCCATATTCCCAGAGGAGATACTGGGTGAAGGGTTGGCAGAGCAGGGTACCGGAACCCGAATTGGTGGAGGTGACTAATCCTCAGCCAAAACCGGAGGTCGTGACCACATCTTGGTGCGACCCCTCACTACATCCACCAGAAAGGCATACCGCATAGGGTCAGGGAAACCGGGAGAGGTCTCGCCAACAGAAGGCCCGAGGAAGCTGGACAAAAGTGGGTCACTGGTGGAGACGGCCAGTAGAAAGGAAGAGAGGGGAGCTCTGAACCGCACTCTGGAATTACCTGGGAGTTGACCGAGTCCCTCACCTGGTGGACGCAGCACGGCTCGGGCGGTCACTGCTGGCCGAAGTGACCGGAGCAACAACTGTGAGTAAAGCTTTGGAAACTGCACCACACGTCTCTGTGATTCCTTGCCGCTCCAGCACCACTAGCACTGGGACCCTCACACCATCACTACCACCATCATCTCACATTAGCTGCCCTGAGGCAATACTTCTCCCGTGGGGAGTCATCCCATACTCAGCTGCGCAAACAACATCAGCCTAAGCGGTCTGCAGCGGCGGTCCCCACTGACCGCAATCCATGGGTGGCGTAGTCGGACACTTATTACCATACAAATAGACTGCCACTGGTTTCACCACCCTGGGCACGGACCGGGTCACCGCCACGGAGAACTACAACCCCCAGCGATCCGGCTCCGGGTATTCCCCCTGCACAGCAGCAGCGCACAGGCCCAGGGGGCGCGTCAACTTTGGCGTAGTCGGCAGGATCGTTACCAACCCGCCACAAGCGGGTATTGCGTGCCTGAAGAAAACTGCACATGTACCTTAAAAAGAAGTCTCCCGCCATTTCCAGAAGTTTCCCGCCGTCCGGAGTCGTTTCCCGCCATCCGGAGCCGATTCCCACCATCAGACGCCATCTTGGACCGTTTCCTGCCATCTTCATCAGTTTTTCCCGCCCTGGCAGAGCGAACGCCATTATGTGCGCACCAAAGGACAGCAGGAAGCCACCACCCATCGTGGGCCAGGTCCCAGAGTGGCGCCAAAGAAGGAGCCCGCCCCCACCAGCCATGAATGCAGCAGTGGAGATGTCCATCAGCGTGGTAGGGCTGCCCTTGAAACTGACTGTCACCAAGTTGCCCCAGGACCACCCCCAATGGGGGCAGGAAGTGAAGAAAACTGTGGGGCAGGGCGCGCTCTGGATCAGTCTGGACAGACCGCACCCGGGAATGGAGGAAGCGTCCAGCAGTGCCAACACCTTGGTCCGGAGCCTGCTGCAGGCCGCACCGCCAGACAGCCTAGTGGAGATCCTGGCACAGCTCCCCAGAGATCCGGAGCGTGCACAGGCTGCGCTGGAGGACTTGGACCGGAGGATGGCTCGGGCACAGCAGGATGCGCTGGCCGAGTGGAGAAGGGAGATGGCCCGGCAGGCTGGAACCCGCCGGCAGGAGGCGCCACCCGCAACATGGAGCACGTCTGCCTCTGAGGATGGTGCAGGAGGGATGAAGGCCGGAGACGACGCCGCGGAGGGAGCCGCAAGGATTGAGGCAGGTAATGGGGACGTCATCACCCCGAGCCCAGCAGCCGTAAGCCTGCCCCAGCCTCCCGTCGCAGAGCCCGAAGCCCTACTCACCACACCCGTTGCCGCGCCGCCACTGCTCCCAACTAGGCCTCAAGCGGCAGGAGCCGCGGTCACGCCCCGTTCCGCGCCACACCCCTCGACCCCGGGCGCGGCAAAAGAGGAAGTACCACCGGCCTGGTCGCAAGGCCTGGTGAACCCGGGCGCCGCTGCCCCTCCAGCGCCCTCTTCCTCAACAGTGCCACCCCCAGACCCAACCGGAAGTTCCCCGGCCTGGTCGCAAGGCCGAGTAACCCGGGGCGCTGCTCCCCGATCGGGGCCCGTGGTGCCACCCTTGGGCGCAGATCTCTATGCGCAACATACCAGCCCGGACGGGCTGCCCTTCGTGTGGCCACCGGAGTACGTCAACCCCCGTCTCCGGAGGGAACGGCCCCTGTGTGAGCCTCTGATCCCGGCTCCGGAGCCCGCCAAAATCGCTCCACTTCCGCTGGAGCATGCCCAGTTTGCATGGGACCCCACCGGTGAGAATCTCATAGGGTTCACCCAGGAGACCCGGGCGGACGCAGCCCGGCGTGAAGAGTGCTGCCGTCAACAGCTGGAGGTATTTGAAAGGGAACGGCGGGAGAGGCGAATCCGAGAAGGACAGCTGCAGGCCCGGAGCGCGGAGCAGAAGCGCAGGGCCCGACAAGATCCCCGAGCCGCCCGCGGTCCCCGAGTCAACGGGACCGTAATAAAGTTCCAGCTGGAGCATGGCTGGGGCTTTATCCGAGACCATCGAACCCCCGGCGACGTCTTTGTCACCCGCAGGGATGTCGAGAGCCACCTGCCGGAGGGACACCGCGGACGTGATCTCTACCCGGGTGATGTGGTCACCTTCACCCGGCACAAGGGTGCCAAGGGACCGTACGCCCTCCACGTTCACAGGCTCACGGAGGAGGAACTACAGTACCGCCCAGAAACAGAGTACACCGAGGGTCCGGACGGACCTGAAGACTACCCGGAAGAACAAGGAGGACACCATTATTAGAGAATGGTAAAGTGGAACTGTATATAGTTACCCGTCGGGGTACAAGAACTGTTGTGAAATTGTTGATTGTGTGAACTGTTACCTGTGTGCCCCTAATCCCTAACCAGGCTGAGGACTGTGAGCAGCCATTCCCCTATTCCCACTGGCCGAGGACTGAGAGCGGCCATACCCTTGTAAATAGTTGCGCTTCTTAAAGCGCCCCCTACTGGTTTTATACAAGAACCGCAACGTCTACCTCAAGGTGGATTAAAATGGACTGTTGCACCTTTACCTGGTCGCAAGTTGCACAGCGGCCAGAGCTCAAGAATATGTTTTGAAAATGTTTATTTGAAAATGTCTTATAATGGAAAGTTTAATATGCTGCTAAAATAATAATGCCAAAGTTTTATATAGTATTTTATAAAAGAGTTCCGGTGGCATTAGAAAAATGTTTTATACCAGTAACGTTAAGAAGAAAAGAGTACCTCCCATAAAGGGATGAGTGAAAAGTTAATGTCTTATATATGAGTGCACTTTAAAAATGTGTATGTTTTAAATTGTCTTTGCTCTTTTCCAGCCCGAGGACGTGCTGTGATTTACCAGGGGGGAATGTAGCACCCCGAGGACTCGGCTGCTACAGGGGTATTGCACCTCAGTCCAGAGGTGTGATATTCCACTCCCGGGTAAGGATGGAGTGTGGACCGGGGTTCAGTAGGCTGCATGCACCACACACACCCCATTTCCGAGGAACAGACCAACGGTGCTCCCACTAGACAGAGTGCAGGCACGACAGCTTCTGTTTCTGGCTGGAGTGGGGAGGGGAAAGTACACCCAGTGGTGTAGGAGCAGATAGGGGTGGGTCTCTGGGCATAGGTAGGAGCCCATTGGTTGCTAGTCACCTGGGCTCACACATAGAGGGAGGTATATAAGGTGGGCACCATCTTAGATCAGGGTTCAGTTCAGAGAAGAGGAGAAGAAGAGAGGAGCTCAGCCAGAGAGGGCTGACAGGGAGCTGTGGCTCAGTCTGGGCCCAGCTCCAGAGGCAGGCCTGGAGTGGAGGCCAGAAGCAGCAGAAAGAGAGAGAGGAGAAGGAACGGAAAAGGAAAGTAAGAAAGGAACTGAAACGGGGGAGAAAGGAGGCAAGGAACACAAAGAAAGGCCCAGAGACACGAAGGCAGAAGGAACCCCATATTCCCAGAGGAGATACTGGGTGAAGGGTTGGCAGAATAGGGTACCGGAACCCGAACTGGTGGAGGCGACTAATCCTCAGCCAAAACCGGAGGTTGTGACCACATCTTGGTGCGACCCCTCACTACATCCACCAGAAAGGCATACCGCATAGGGTCAGGGAGACCGGAGAGAGGTCTCGCCAACAGAAGGCTCGAGGAAGCTGGACAAAGGTGGGTCACTGGTGGGGACGGCCAGTAGAAAGGAAGAGAGGGGAGCTTTCAGCCACACTCTGGAATTACCTGGGAGTTGACCGAGTCCCTCACCTGGTGGACGCAGCACGGCTCGGGCGGTCACTGCTGGCCGAAGTGACCGGAGCAACAACTGTGAGTAAAGCTTTGGAAACTGCACCACACGTCTCTGTGATTCCTTGCCGCTCCAGCACCACTAGCACTGGGACCCTCACACCATCACTACCACCATCATCTCACATTAGCTGCCCTGAGGCAATACTTCTCCCGTGGGGAGTCGTCCCATACTCAGCTGCGCAAACAACATCAGCCTCAGCGGTCGGCAGCGCAGCGGCGGTCCCCACTGACCGCAATCCACGGGTGGCGTAGTCGGACACTTATTACCATACAAATAGACTGCCACTGGTTTGACCACCCTGGGCACGGACCGGGTCACCGCCACGGAGAACTACAACCCCCAGCGATCCGGCTCCGGGTATTCCCCCTGCACAGCAGCAGCAGCACAGGCCCAGGGGGCGCGTCACAGTCACTCTTCTCCTGTTACATTGTTTTATCATCCAGTCACCTCCAGAGCTGCAGTCACTATTCTGCTGTTAAATTGTTTTATCCTCCAGTCACCTCCAGAGCTGCAGTCACTATTCTGCTGTTACATCATGTCTCATCCTCCAGTCACCTCCAGAGCTGCGGTCACTATTCTGCTGTTACATTGTTTTATCCTCCAGTCACCTCCAGAGCTGCAGTCACTATTCTGCTGTTACATCATGTCTCATCCTCCAGTCACCTCCAGAGCTGCAGTCACTATTCTGCGATTACATCATGTCTCATCCTCCAGCCACCTCCAGAGCTGCAGTCACTATTCTGCGATTACATCATGTCTCATCCTCCAGCCACCTCCAGAGCTGCGGTCACTATTCTGCTGTTACATCGTGTTTTATCCTCCAGTCACCTCCAGAGCTGCGTTCACTATTCTGCTGTTACATCATGTCTTATCCTCCAGTCACCTCCAGAGCTGCGGTCACTATTCTGCTGTTACATCGTGTCTTATCCTCCAGTCACCTCCAGAGCTGCAGTCACTATTCTGCTGTTACATCGTGTTTTATCCTCCAGTCACCTCCAGAGCTGCGGTCACTATTCTGCTGTTACATCGTGTCTTATCCTCCAGTCACCTCCAGAGCTGAGGTCACTATTCTGCTGTTACATCGTGTCTTATCCTCCAGTCACCTCCAGAGCTGCAGTCACTATTCTGCTGTTACATCGTGTTTTATCCTCCAGTCACCTCCAGAGCTGCGGTCACTATTCTGCTGTTACATCGTGTCTTATCCTCCAGTCACCTCCAGAGCTGCAGTCACTATTCTGCTGTTACATCGTGTCTTAACCTCCAGTCACCTCCAGAGCAGCAGTCACTATTCTTCTGTTACATCGTGTTTTATCCTCCAGTCACCTCCAGAGCTGCAGTCACTATTCTGCTGTTACATCATGTCTCATCCTCCAGTCACCTCCAGAGCTGCAGCCACTATTCTGCTGTTACATTGTTTTATCCTCCAGTAACCTCCAGAGCTGCAGTCACTATTCTGCGATTACATCATGTCTTATCCTCCAGTCACCTCCAGAGCTGCAGTCACTATTCTGCTGTTACATTGTTTTATCATTCAGTCACCTCCAGAGCTGCAGTCACTATTCTGCGATTACATTGACGCGCCCCTGGGCCTGTGTCGCGCTGCGTTGCGCACGCGGGAGCTTACCCGGAGCCGGATCTCTTGAGGGTTGTAGTCTCGTGGCGGTGACCCGGTCCGTGCCCAGGGAGTCAAACTGAGCGGCGATGTAACAGCGGTAGATGTTGGACGACTACGCCACCCGTTGAATGCAGCTATGGAGCTGCCGCTGCAGGACAGTCCGCTGAGGCCGGTGGATGGATGGTGCAGCGTAGATGGTATAACCCCCAACGGGAGGGGTATGGCCTCAGGGCAGCAGATGTGGATGATGGGGGTAGCAGGAACCACTCAGAGACGGTGCGGTGTAATTCAGGGTCTTTACTGGTAACAACGATAGACCCTCCCGGAGTACTTGCTAGTGAACGGGGCCTGGTCAGTCCTTGAGCAGATGGGATCTCCCCTGGCCAGGCGGAGTTGTAGGCCTCCCAAACTGACTGTACTCTTCTGGCTACCTTGCTAGAAGCGGATATAAGTAGCCCACGTCCCTGAGTGTACCGTGTGGTGCTCACCCGTATGGCCGGTGACTCGGGGCCTTCTAATGGCTTCCGCTCCACGATGGCGGTGCTGGTCCCACGCGTGTGACCGTGCCTTCGGGTTTCTGGGCCTGAGGACCTGAAATCCCCTGCCGGTCGGCTTCTGCTGCTGGGTAGGAGTTAGTCCCCACAGCCTCGGACGCCGAGTCCGGTAAGAAAGCTTCTCAGTCAGGGCGAGCTCTGCAGCTGCCAGCCCCTGACTCGTAGTAGTATTGCTCCCACTGAGCTCCAGCTGTTTCTTCCTATGACTGTCTCTTGTCTCTACTCTCCTTGACTGCTAACCCTGCTTCAGCCCCGGGTTTATATAGGGGAAGTTCTTCCCCTCCCAGGACTGGGCAGGAGGTGTGGCATGCATAGGATCCCTGACCAAAGGACCTCCCACCTGCTCTCAGACATAATATCTCTATCACTGTGGCAACCAGACCCCTGGGGTGTCACAACATCATGTCTCATCCTCCAGCCACCTCCAGAGCTGCAGTCACTATTCTGCGATTACATCATGTCTCATCCTCCAGCCACCTCCAGAGCTGCGGTCACTATTCTGCTGTTACATCGTGTTTTATCCTCCAGTCACCTCCAGAGCTGCGTTCACTATTCTGCTGTTACATCATGTCTTATCCTCCAGTCACCTCCAGAGCTGCGGTCACTATTCTGCTGTTACATCGTGTCTTATCCTCCAGTCACCTCCAGAGCTGCAGTCACTATTCTGCTGTTACATCGTGTTTTATCCTCCAGTCACCTCCAGAGCTGCGGTCACTATTCTGCTGTTACATCGTGTCTTATCCTCCAGTCACCTCCAGAGCTGCGGTCACTATTCTGCTGTTACATCGTGTCTTATCCTCCAGTCACCTCCAGAGCTGCAATCACTATTCTGCTGTTACATCGTGTTTTATCCTCCAGTCACCTCCAGAGCTGCGGTCACTATTCTGCTGTTACATCGTGTTTTATCCTCCAGTCACCTCCAGAGCTGCAGTCACTATTCTGCTGTTACATCGTGTTTTATCCTCCAGTCACCTCCAGAGCTGCGGTCACTATTCTGCTGTTACATCGTGTCTTATCCTCCAGTCACCTCCAGAGCTGCAGTCACTATTCTGCTGTTACATCGTGTCTTAACCTCCAGTCACCTCCAGAGCAGCAGTCACTATTCTTCTGTTACATCGTGTTTTATCCTCCAGTCACCTCCAGAGCTGCAGTCACTATTCTGCTGTTACATCATGTCTCATCCTCCAGTCACCTCCAGAGCTGCAGCCATTATTCTGCTGTTACATTGTTTTATCCTCCAGTAACCTCCAGAGCTGCAGTCACTATTCTGCGATTACATCATGTCTTATCCTCCAGTCACCTCCAGAGCTGCAGTCACTATTCTGCTGTTACATCATGTCTCATCCTCCAGCCACCTCCACAGCTGCAGTCACTATTCTGCTGTTACATCGTGTTTTATCCTCCAGTCACCTCCAGAGCTGCGGTCACAATTCTGCTGTTACATCGTGTCTTATCCTCCAGTCACCTCCAGAGCTGCAGTCACTATTCTGCTGTTACATCGTGTCTTAACCTCCAGTCACCTCCAGAGCAGCAGTCACTATTCTTCTGTTACATCGTGTTTTATCCTCCAGTCACCTCCAGAGCTGCAGTCACTATTCTGCTGTTACATCATGTCTCATCCTCCAGTCACCTCCAGAGCTGCAGTCACTATTCTGCTGTTACATCATGTCTCATCCTCCAGTCACCTCCAGAGCTGCAGTCACAATTCTGCTGTTACATTGTTTTATCCTCCAGTCACCTCCAGAGCTGCAGTCACTATTCTGCTGTTACATCATGTCTCATCCTCCAGTCACCTCCAGAGCTGCAATCACTATTCTGCTGTTACATCGTGTTTTATCCTCCAATCACCACCAGAGCTGCAGTCACTATTCTGATGTTACATCATGTCTCATCCTCCAGTCACCTCCAGAGCTGCAGTCACTATTCTGCTGTTACATCATGTCTCATCCTCCAGTCACCTCCAGAGCTGCAGTCACAATTCTGCTGTTACATTGTTTTATCCTCCAGTCACCTCCAGAGCTGCAGTCACTATTCTGCTGTTACATCATGTCTCATCCTCCAGTCACCTCCAGAGCTGCAATCACTATTCTGCTGTTACATCGTGTTTTATCCTCCAATCACCACCAGAGCTGCAGTCACTATTCTGATGTTACATCATGTCTCATCCTCCAGTCACCTCCAGAGCTGCAGTCACTATTCTGCTGTTACATCGTGTTTTATCCTCCAGTCACCTCCAGAGCTGCAGTCACTATTCTGCTGTTACATCATGTCTCATCCTCCAGTCACCTCCAGAGCTGCAGTCACTATTCTGCTGTTGCATTGTTTTATCCTCCAGTCACCTCCAGAGCTGCAGTCACTATTCTGCGATTACATCAAGTCTCATCCTCCAGTCACCTCCACAGCTGCAGTCAGTATTCTGCCGTTACATCGTGTCTTATCCTCCAGTCACCTCCAGAGCTGCAGTCACTATTCTGTGATTACATCATGTCTTATCCTCCAGTCACCTCCAGAGCTGCAGTCACTATTCTGCTGTTACATCATGTCTCATCCTCCAGTCACCTCCAGAGCTGCAGTCACTATTCTGCTGTTACATCGTGTGTTATCCTCCAGTCACCTCCAGAGCTGCAGTCACTATTCTGCTGTTACATTGTTTTATCCTCCAGTCACCTCCAGAGCTGCAGTCACTATTCTGCTGTTACATCGTGTCTTATCCTCCAGTCACCTCCAGAGCTGCAGTCACTATTCTGCTGTTACATCGTGTCTTATCCTCCAGTCACCTCCAGAGCTGCAGTCACTATTCTGCTGTTACATCGTGTTTTATCCTCCAGTCACCTCCAGAGCTGCAGTCACTATTCTGCTGTTACATCATGTCTCATCCTCCAGTCACCTCCAGAGCTGCAATCACTATTCTGCTGTTACATTGTGATTTATCCTCCAATCGCCACCAGAGCTGCAGTCACTATTCTACTGTTACATCATGTCTCATCCTCCAGTCACCTCCAGAGCTGCAGTCACTATTCTGCTGTTACATCATGTCTCATTCTCCAGTCACCTCCAGAGCTGCAATCACTATTCTGCTTTTACATTGTGATTTATCCTCCAGTCACCTCCAGAGCTGCAGTCACTATTCTGCTGTTACATCAGGTCTCATCCTCCAGTCACCTCCACAGCTGCAGTCGCTATTCTGCTGTTACATCATGTCTCATCCTCCAGTCACCTCCAGAGCTGCAGTCACTATTCTGCTGTTACATTGTGTCTTATCCTCCAGTCACCTCCAGAGCTGCAGTCACTATTCTGCTGTTACATTGCGTCTCATACTCCAGTCACCTCCAGAGCTGCAGTCACTATTCTGCTGTCACATCATGTCTCATCCTCGAGTCACCTCCAGAGCTGCAGTCACCATTCTGCTGTTACATCATGTCTCATCCTCCTGTCACCTCTAGAGCTGCAGTCACTATTCTGCTGTTACATTGTTTTATCCTCCAGTCACCTCCAGAGCTGCAGTCACTATTCTGCTGTTACATCGTGTTTTATCCTCCAGTCACCTCCAGAGCTGCAGTCACTATTCTGCTGTTACATTGTGTCTTATCCTCCAGTCACCTCCAGAGCTGCAGTCACTATTCTGCTGTTACATTCTGTCTCATACTCCAGTCACCTCCAGAGCTGCAGTCGCTATTCTGCTGTTACATCATGTCTCATCCTCCAGTCACCTCCAGAGCTGCAGTCACTATTCTGCTGTTACATCATGTCTCATCCTCCAGAGCTGCAGTCACTATTCTGCTGTTACATCATGTCTCATCCTCCAGTCATCTCCAGAGCTGCAGTCACTATTCTGCTGTTACATCATGTCTCATCCTCCAGTCGCCTCCAGAGCTGTAGTCAGTATTCTGCTGTTACATTCTGTCTCATACTCCAGTCACCTCCAGAGCTGCAGTCACTATTCTGCTGTTACATTGTGTCTCATACTCCAGTCACCTCCAGAGCTGCAGTCAGTATTCTGCTGTTACTTTGTGTCTTATCCTCCAGTCACCTCCAGAGCTGAAGTCACTATTCTGCTGTTACATCATGTCTCATCCTCCAGTCACCTCCAGAGCTGCAGTCACTATTCTGCTGTTACATCGTGCTTTATCCTCCAATCACCACCAGAGCTGCAGTCACTATTCTGCTGTTACATCATGTCTCATCCTCCAGTCACCTCCAGAGCTGCAGTCACTATTCTGCTGTAACATTGTTTCATCCTACAGTAACCTCCAGAGCTGCACTCTCTATTCTGCTGTTACATCATGTCTCATCCTCCAGTCACCTCCAGAGCTGCAGTCACTATTCTGCTGTAGCATTGTTTTATCCTCCAGTCACCACCAGAGCAAAAGTCACTCTTCTGCTGTTACATCATGTCTCATCCTCCAGTCACCTCCAGAGCTGCAGTCACTATTCTGCTGTTACATTGTTTTATCCTCCAGTCACCTCCAGAGTTGCTGTCACTATTCTGCTGTAACATTGTGTCTTATGCTCCAGTCACCTCCAGAGCTGCAGTCACTATTCTGCTGTTACATCATGTCTTATCCTCCAGTCACCTCCAAAGCTGCACTCACTATTCTGCTGTTACATCGTGTTTTATCCTCCAATCACCACCAGAGCTGCAGTCACTATTCTGCTGTTACATCATGTTTTATTCTCCAGTCACCTCCAGAGCTGCAGTCACTATTCTGCTGTTACATCATGTCTCATCCTCCAGTCACCTCCAGAGCTGCAGTCACTATTCTGCTGTTACATCGTGTCTTATCCTCCAGTCACCTCCAGAGCAGCAGTCACTATTCTGCTGTTACATTGTTTCATCCTCCAGTCACCTCCAGAGCAAAAGTCACTATTCTGCTGTTACATCATGTCTCATCCTCCAGTCACTTCCAGAGCGGCAGTCACTATTCTGCTGTAACATTGTTTTATCCTCCAGTCACCTCCAGAGCTGCAGTCACTATTCTGCTGTTACATGATGTCTCATCCTCCAGTCACCTCCAGAGCTGCAGTCTCTATTCTGCTGTTACATCGTGTTTTATCCTCCAGTCACCTCCAGAGCTGCAGTCACTATTCTGCTGTTACCTTCTGTCTCATAATCCAGTCACCTCCAGAGCTGCAGTCACTATTCTGCTGTTACTTTGTGTCTTATCCTCCAGTCACCTCCAGAGCTGAAGTCATTATTCTGCTGTTACTTTGTGTCTCATGCTCCAGTCACCTCCAGAGCTGCAGTCACCATTCTGCTGTTACATCATGTCTCATCCTCCAGTCACCTCTAGAGCTGCAGTCACTATTCTGCTGTTACATTGTTTTATCCTCCAGTCACCTCCAGAGCTTCAGTCACTATTCTGCTGTTACATCATATCTTATCCTCCTGTCATCTCCAGAGCTGCAGTCACTATTCTGCTGTTACATCGTGTTTTATCCTCCAGTCACCTCCAGAGCTGCAGTCACTATTCTGCTGTTACATTGTGTCTTATCCTCCAGTCACCTCCAGAGCTGCAGTCACTATTCTGCTGTTACATTCTTTCTCATAATCCAGTCACCTCCAGAGCTGCAGTCACTATTCTGCTGTTACTTTGTGTCTTATCCTCCAGTCACCTCCAGAGCTGAAGTCATTATTCTGCTGTTACTTTGTGTCTCATCCTCCAGTCACCTCTAAAGCGGCAGTCACTATTCTGTTGTTCCATTGTGTCTTATCCTCAAGTCACCTCCAGAGCTGCAGTCACTAATCTGCTGTTACATCATGTCTCATCCTTAAGTCACCTCCAGAGCTGCAGTCACTTTTCTGCTGTAACATTGTTTTAGCCTCGAGTCTCCTCCAGAGCTGCATTCACTATTCTGCTGTTACATCATGTCTCAATCTCCAGTCACCTCCAGAGCTGCAGTCACTATTCTGCAATTACATCATGTCTCATCCTCCAGTCACCTCCAGAGCTGCAGTCACTATTCTGCTGTTACATCATGTCTCATCCACCAGTCACCTCCAGAGCTGCAGTCACAATTCTGCAGTAACATTGTTTTATCCTCCAGTCACCTCCAGAGCTGCAGTCACTATTCTGCTGTTACATCATGTCTCATCTTCCTGTCACCTCCAGAGCTGCAGTCACTATTCTGCGATTACATCATGTCTCATCCTCCAGTCACCTCCAGAGCTGCAGTCACTATTCTGCTGTTACATCGTCTTATGCTCCAGTCACCTCCAGAGCTGCAGTCACTTTTCTGCTGTTACATTATGTCTCATCCTCCAGTCACCTCTAGAGCTGCAGTCATTATTCTGCTGTTACATCACGTCTCATCCTCTAGTCACGTCCAGAGCTGCAGTCACTATTCTGCTGTTAGATCGTCTTATACTCCAGTCACCTCCAGAGCTGCAGTCACTTTTCTGCTGTTACATCATGTCTCATCCTCCAGTCACCTCCAGAGCTGCAGTCACTATTCTGCTGTTACATTGTGTCTTATCCTCCAGTCACCTCCAGAGCTGCAGTCACTATTCTGCTGTTACATTGTGTCTCATAATCCAGTCACCTCCAGAGCTGCAGTCACTGTTCTGCTGTTACATTGTGTCTTATCCTCCAGTGACCTCCAGAGCTGAAGCCACTATTCTGCTGTTACATCATGTCTCATCCTCCAGTCACCTCCAGAGCTGCAGTCACTATTCTGCTGTTACAGTGTGTCTTATCCTCCAGTCACCTCCAGAGCTGCACTCTCTATTCGGCTGTTACATCGTGTATTATTCTCCAGTCACCTCCAGAGCTGTAGTCACTATTCTGCTGTAACATTGTTTTAGCCTCCAGTCACCTCCAGAGCTGCAGTCACTATTCTGCTGTTACATCATATCTCAATCTCCAGTCACCTCCAGAGCTGCAGTCTCTATTCTGCGATTACATCATGTCTCATCCTCCAGTCACCTCCAGAGCTGCAGTCACTATTCTGCTGTTACATCATGTCTCATCCTCCAGTCACCTCCAGAGATGCAGTCACAATTCTGCTGTAACATTGTTTTATCCTCCAGTCACCTCTAGAGCTGCAGTCACTATTCTGCTGTTACATCAGGTCTCATCCTCCAGTCACGTCCCGAGCTGCAGTCACTATTCTGCTGTTAGATCGTCTTATACTCCAGTCACCTCCAGAGCTGCAGTCACTTTTCTGCTGTTACATCATGTCTCATCCTCCAGTCACCTCTAGAGCTGCAGTCACTATTCTGCTGTTACATAATGTCTCATCCTCCAGTCACCTCCAGAGCTGCAGTCACTATTCTGCTGTTACATTGTGTCTTATCCTCCAGTCACATCCAGAGCTGCAGTCACTATTCTGCTGTTACATCATGTCTCATCCTCCAGTCACCTTCAGAGCTGCAGTCACTATTCTGCTGTTACAGTGTGTCTTATCCTCCAGTCACCTCCAGAGCTGCACTCTCTATTCGGCTGTTACATCGTGTATTATTCTCCAGTCACCTCCAGAGCTGCAGTCACTATTCTGCTGTAACATTGTTTTAGCCTTCAGTCACCTCCAGAGCTGCAGTCACTATTCTGGTGTTACATCATGTCTCAATCTCCAGTCACCTCCAGAGCTGCAGTCACTATTCTGCGATTACATCATGTCTCATCCTCCAGTCACCTCCAGAGCTGCAGTCACAATTCTGCTGTAACATTGTTTTATCCTCCAGTCACCTCTAGAGCTGCAGTCACTATTCTGCTGTTACATCGTGTCTTATCCTCCAGTCACGTCCAAAGCTGCAGTCACTCTTCTGCTGTTACATTACAAACCAGGGGAGGAGTCCTGAGGAGATAATTTGCATATTCCCACTGCATTTTGGGGTAAGTGAAGAGTCTCCGCGAGCTCAAAGAACATTGGATTTTGGCTGTTGGAGCTGAAAAGAGGACATCGGTAAACCGCGCGCCTACCGGCGCTCGCATTTTAAAGCTTTTTTCACTGTTTTCAGAGCATTAACAGTAAGAACATGGAAGAGTCCAGGAGCCATTTGGTGAGCTGCATATCCTGCTACATGTTCACAGACTTGCCAGTGGAAAAGCCAAACTTCACATGCCAGAAATGCAGCTTGTGTCCCTGTTGGAGGAAAAGTTGCGAAATCTAGAAGAGAGGTTAACTACCTTGAAAATCATTAAGGAAGGTGAAGAGTTCTTAGACAGAGCAGAATTATCTCTTCATGATTCAGAAAGAGAAGAAATTCGAACTGCACCTGAGGAAACAGAGGAATGGAAGCATGTGACCCACAGAAGCCGGAGGATCGAGAGGCAGTCAGCACCCATACTGCTCAGGAACCAGTACCAGGCTCTCACGCAGGAGAACCATGAAGAAATACAGCAAGATAAGACTTTGCCAGCAATGAATAACCTTGTAAGCCCTCAGAATCCTCCTGGATGGAGAAAGAAGAATGTTGTGAAGAAAAAACGGAGAGTGGTGGTCATGGGGGATTCCCTGTTAAGAGGAACAGAGGCCGCTATCTGCAGACCAGACATAACCTCAAGAGAAATGTGCTGTCTTCCAGGAGCAAAAATTACAGATGTGTCTGACAGGATATCAAGACTCTTCAGACCTACAGATCACTACCCATTCCTGCTAATACATGTGGGGACAAATGACACCGCAAGAAAGGACCTGGAAACCATCTGCAGTGACTTTGAAGACTTAGGCAAGAAAGTGAAAGAATTGGGAGCGCAGGTGGTCTTCTCATCCATCCTCCCAGTGGATGGCCATGGAACAATGAGGTGGAATAAGATTCTACAGGTGAACAACTGGCTACGTCGATGGTGCCGTCAACAAGGATTTGGATTTCTGGATCACGGAATGAATTACCTATACGATGGACTACTTGCTAGAGATGGGGTGCACCTTACGAAGACTGGAAAACATGTATTTGGAAGTCGCCTTGCTACACTCATCAGAAGAGCTTTAAACTAGAACAATGTGGGAAGGGAAGCAAAAGGCCAGAAAAAGCCATACAGCTGACAAATACTATTGAGATCTCTGCTACTGGAAGTGGAAAAGAAGAACAAAGACAAAACAATCTAAATAATAAAAGTATGGGAGGAAGAGAAACCAATCACAAACTAAAATGTTTTTATACAAATGCACAAAGCATGGGCAACAAACAAGGAGAATTGGAACTACTAATGCAGGAAAAGGAATATGATGTCATTGGAATCACTGAAACTTGGTGGGACGATACACATGATTGGAATAAAAGGCTAAAAGGATACAACTTATTTGCAAGAAACAGACTTGATAAACGAGGAGGAGGTGTCGCATTGTATGTTAGAAAAGCGTATATCTGCACAGAGATTGAAGCTTCAGAGACTGGGAGTTCTGTGGAAACTGTTTGGGTAAGAATACAAGGAGAGAACAACGGAAAGGACACCATTGTAGGCATTTACTACAGGCCACCTGGGCAAGCTGAAGATATGGATGAACTCTTTATGTATCAAATGACCAAGTTCTCCAAAAAATATGACGTAGTTGACGCGCCCCCTGGGCCATATTCTTTAGGGGAATACCCGGAGCCGGATCAGATGGGGGTTGTAGTCTCCGAGTGGCTGTGACCCGGTCCGTGCCCAGGGTGTCAAGCTCAGTGTGTGGCAGTCCTTACTGATGTTACTAAAGTTCTTTATGTCGACTACGCCACCCGTTGAATTGCGGTCACTACGGACGCCGCTGCAGCAGGGTCCGCTGAGGCTGATGGTGTTTGTGCAGCTTAGGTGGTATAACCCCCAACGGGAAGGGTATAGCCTCAGGTGGTCAGGTGCAGAGGATGGTGGTTGTGGAAGTGCAGGGAAGATGGTAATGAGAGTCAGAGTCGGGTTGTGCAGTTCAGGGTTCTTTACTTACTGCTGTTCTTGTACCGGTCACTCCGGCCTTGAGTGACCACCCGAGCCGTGCTGCGTCCACCAGGTCCTGGACTCGGCCAACCCCCAAGTAGTTCTGGAGCGTGGTTCTGAGCTCCCTTTCTGTCCTGTCCTCGTCTCTGGCCTTCCCCACCAGGGATCCACCTATGTCCGGCTCCCTCGGGCCTCTTGGTGGTAAACCCTTGTCTCTGGGTTCCCTGACCCTATGCGTGGTCTGCCTTCCGGGTGGATTTAGTGGGTGATCGTGGCAGATCAATCCTGCCCACGACCTCCGGTTCCTGGCTAAGGATAAGTGCCCTCCACCAGTTTGGGATCCGGTACCCTTGTGCCAACTCTTCACCCTCTGGTCTAATTTGGGTTCTTGGAGTTCCTTCTTTCTCCCCCTCTGGATCTTTCTTTCTCCTCTCTCACTCTTGGCCTTGGAGCTGCTCTTCTCCTCTGCTCTCTTCCTCTGCAAAGACTGACCCTGATCTAAGATGGTTCCCACCTTATATACTCCCTCTATGTGTGAGCTCAGGTGACCAGCACCCAATGAGCTCCTAGCACTACCCAGACTGCTCCCCCTATCTGCCCCTACACTACTGAGATGTTCCACCCCCCTCCCACTCCAGCCAGGAACAGACACTGTTGTACCTGCACATTTCTCTAGTGGGAGTACCATCGGTCTGTTCCTCGGAAATGGGATGTGTGTAGTGCATGCAGCTAACTGAGCTCAGTTCCACACTCCATCCTTACCCGGGAGTGGAATATCACACCTCTGGGTTGAGGTGCAATACCCCTGTAGCAGCCGAATCCTCAGGGTGCTACATTCCCCCCTGGTAAATCACAGCACGTCCTCGGGCTGTAAGATATAAACAACACCAAAACATACAATTTTTGCATAAGCAACATAATAAAACATCATATAAAACTTTTCATAAAAACTTTTCATAAAAACATTCTTGTCTTCTGGTTCCTCCGGTCACTGTGCAACTTGTGACCGGGTAAAGTGCGACAGTCTCTTGAAGAAACACGGTTTCCTATAAAACCGGTAGGGGGCGCTTTAGGAAGCGCAACTATATACAAGGGAATTATGGCCGCTCTCAGTCCTCGGTCAGTGGGAATAGGGACACACGGGATTAACAGTTCACTCTTGGCTGGTCCCAACGGGGACTATATTTTAACTAGAACAGTTCTTATACCCTGACGGGTAACTATGTACAGTCTCTCTCTACCGTACTTCAACGACGGCGTCCTCCTGCTCCTTCTTTGTGGACAGTTTCAGTTTCAGACCCGTCCAGGTCCTCTTGCTCCTCCTCACACCGCAGCTCCAGCTGGATGTATTCCTGGGGCCATACGAAGGGCTGCCCATCCGGGCACGTATGCTGGGCGAACAGGTCCTCACCCAGGTGCGGTACTTTAGGTGTTATGGGCGCCGTGGTGGTAGCAGCGCCCGGGTTAACCAGGCCTTGCGACCAGGCCTGGGGCACCTTGAAAGTAAAGGGCACCGTAAGAACGGCGGCGCCCTGTGTTACTTGGCCCTGCGACCAGGCCGGGGGCTCCGCGGAGGTAGGGGGCGCTGTTGGTATTGCGGCGCCCGGGGGTACTAGGCCTTGCGACCAGGCTGATGGTACTTCCTGCTTGGCCACGCTCGGGGTCGAGGCGTGTGACGTCACAGGGGTCGCGGCCGCGGTTTCCGGTTGAGGCCTAGTCTGCGGCGGTGACGTTGCAGCGACGGGCACGGCAGGGGGTACTTCGGGCTCTGCGACGGGGAGCTGGGGCAGGCACGCGGTTTCCCGGCTCGGGGTAGTGACGTCCCCTTTACCTGCCTCCATTCGTTCAGCTCCCTTCTCGGTGCCGTCTCCGGCCTTCAGTCCTCCTGCGCCATCCTCAGAGGCGGTCTGTCTCCTCGTCTCGGGTGGCGTGCTCCGCTGACGGATTTCGGTCTGCTGGGCCATCTCTCGGCTCCACTCCGCCAACGTCTCCCGCTGCACCCGGGCCATCCTCCGTGCGAGGCCCTCCAGCGCGGTCTGTGCACACTCCCGGTCTCGGGGGAGCTGTGCTAGGATCTCCAGCAGGCCTTCTGGAGTGGCGACCTGCAACAGGCTCCTGACCACTGGGTCGGTGCTGCCTGACTCTCCCTCCAGACGTCTTGTCTCCGGGTGCGCTCTCTCCAGACTGCTCCAAGCGACACCCATCTTTGTTCTCTTCTTCTGTCTCCGCCCACATCGAGGGTGGTCCCGGGGCAACTTAGTGATTGTCAGTTCCAGGGGCAGTTCTCTTACGCTGATGGACACTTCCAGCATCACAGTCTCTGTTGGTGGGGGCGGTTTCCGCTTTTGGCGCCATTCTTTGACCTGGCCCACGATGGGAGGTGGCCTCTTGCCACCCTCTGGCACGCCCATAATGGCGTCCGCTCCCCCAAGGCGGGAAATCCTTGGAAATGGCGGGAATCGTCTCCCAGTGGCGGGAAACTCCATGGACGGCGGGAAAAAGCTGCAAATGGCGGACAACCGGCGGGAAATGACCTGTGATGGGGTCCGATGGCGGGGACCCTCCGGAACCGGCGGGAGACTTCTTTTTGAGGTAACGGTGAACTTCTCTTCAGGCACGCAGTACCCGGTTGTTGCGGGCACGTGATCCTGCCGACTACGCCAAAGTTGACGCGCCCCCTGGGCCATATTCTTTAGGGGAATACCCGGAGCCGGATCAGATGGGGGTTGTAGTCTCCGAGTGGCTGTGACCCGGTCCGTGCCCAGGGTGTCAAGCTCAGTGTGTGGCAGTCCTTACTGATGTTACTAAAGTTCTTTATGTCGACTACGCCACCCGTTGAATTGCGGTCACTACGGCCGCCGCTGCAGCAGGGTCCGCTGAGGCTGATGGTGTTTGTGCAGCTTAGGTGGTATAACCCCCAACGGGAAGGGTATAGCCTCAGGGGGTCAGGTGCAGAGGATGGTGGTTGTGGAAGTGCAGGGAAGATGGTAATGAGAGTCAGAGTCGGGTTGTGCAGTTCAGGGTTCTTTACTTACTGCTGTTCTTGTACCGGTCACTCCGGCCTTGAGTGACCACCCAAGCCGTGCTGCGTCCACCAGGTCCTGGACTCGGCCAACCCCCAAGTAGTTCTGGAGCGTGGTTCTGAGCTCCCTTTCTGTCCTGTCCTCGTCTCTGGCCTTCCCCACCAGGGATCCACCTATGTCCGGCTCCCTCGGGCCTCTTGGTGGTAAACCCTTGTCTCTGGGTTCCCTGACCCTATGCGTGGTCTGCCTTCCGGGTGGATTTAGTGGGTGATCGTGGCAGATCAATCCTGCCCACGACCTCCGGTTCCTGGCTAAGGATAAGTGCCCTCCACCAGTTTGGGATCCGGTACCCTTGTGCCAACTCTTCACCCTCTGGTCTAATTTGGGTTCTTGGAGTTCCTTCTTTCTCCCCCTCTGGATCTTTCTTTCTCCTCTCTCACTCTTGGCCTTGGAGCTGCTCTTCTCCTCTGCTCTCTTCCTCTGCAAAGACTGACCCTGATCTAAGATGGTTCCCACCTTATATACTCCCTCTATGTGTGAGCTCAGGTGACCAGCACCCAATGAGCTCCTAGCACTACCCAGACTGCTCCCCCTATCTGCCCCTACACTACTGGGATGTTCCACCCCCCTCCCACTCCAGCCAGGAACAGACACTGTTGTACCTGCACATTTCTCTAGTGGGAGTACCATCGGTCTGTTCCTCGGAAATGGGATGTGTGTAGTGCATGCAGCTAACTGAGCTCAGTTCCACACTCCATCCTTACCCGGGAGTGGAATATCACACCTCTGGGTTGAGGTGCAATACCCCTGTAGCAGCCGAATCCTCAGGGTGCTACATAGTGGTCATGGGAGATTTCAACTATCCAGACATTTGTTGGGAATCTCTCTCAAGTAAAACTAACAGGTCAAGCAAATTCTTATCCTCTCTTGCTGACAACTTTATCTTCCAAAAGGTAGGGGAGAAAACAAGGGGATCTGCTACTTTGGATCTAATCCTTATAAACAGGGAGGAAATGGTTGAGGAGGTAAAGGTGGCTGGGACCCTAGGAGGCAGCGATCATGCTATTATAGAATTTTGGATAACTAGAGGAGGAAGACATGTGAAGACTCAAACTTCAAGGTTAGATTTTAGAAAGGCAGATTTTAAGAGACTCAGAAAGAGAATAGGAGGGATCCAATGGCTGGATGTCCTTAAGGACAAAAATGTCCAGAAAGGATGGGAAATTTTTAAAAATGAGATTCTCAAAGCACAATCTTTAACAATCCCGAAAAGTAGGAAGAATGGGAAGCATTTAAGGAAACCAGGATGGATGAACACAGAACTTAAACACATGCTAAAAAGAAAGAAAGAAATGTTTATTAAATGGAAAGAGGGAGGCATATCTAAAGAAGATTATAATGCAGTCTGCAGATCCTGTAGGGCACGTATCAGGTTAGCTAAAGCTGACAATGAATTAAGGCTTGCAAGAGATGTCAAAAGCAATAAAAAAGGATTTTGGGGGTATGTCAAAAGTAAAAGAAAAGTCAAAGATGCTATAGGATTTTTACAGGATGAAAATGGAGAAATGGTAAGAGAGGATGTTGAGAAGGCCGAACTTTTTAATTCCTATTTTGCATCTGTTTTCTCTCAGAAAGAAAATGTAACATCAACTGATCTTCACTGTCCTTTTAAAGGAATAGAGGAATCCAAGTTATCTGTAAACAGAAAGATTGTGAGGGAATATTTAGCTAACATAAATGAGTTCAAGTCTCCAGGTCCAGATGAATTACACCCCAGAGTACTGAAGGAGATCGTAGAAGAAATTTTAGAACCACTCTCCATAATCTTTGAAAATTCTTGGAGAACAGGAGAAGTCCCAGAAGACTGGAGAAGAGCAAATGTTGTTCCTATCTTCAAAAAGGGGAAGAAGGTGGACCCAGGGAACTATAGGCCGGTGAGTCTGACTTCTATACCAGGAAAGATCTTTGAACAAATTATTAAACAACATGTATGTAAGTACATGGATAAGAATGAAGTGATTAACCAGAGTCAGCATGGGTTTGTAACTAACAAGTCATGTCAGACTAACTTAATTTCCTTCTATGACAGAATCACTGACTGGGTGGATCAGGGAAATGCTGTAGATATAGTATATCTTGACTTCAGCAAAGCATTTGACAAAGTATCTCACACCATCCTTATTGAAAAAATGACCAAGTATGCAATGGACCAGGCAACTGTTAGGTGGATTCATAACTGGCTTAGTGATCGGACTCAAAGGGTGGTTGTAAATGGCTTCACATCCAGCTGGATGAATGTCTCAAGTGGGGTACCACAGGGCTCCGTCCTGGGACCTGTATTGTTCAACATCTTCATCAATGATTTAGATGAAGGAATTGAGGGTAAACTGATTAAATTTGCTGATGACACAAAGCTAGGAGGGATAGCTAATACTAGAGAAGAGAGAGAGAGGATTCAAAAAGACCTAAATAAACTGGAGCAGTGGGCAGCAACCAACAGAATGGTTTTTAACAGGGAAAAATGCAAAGTACTACATCTGGGCAATAAAAATGAAAAAAGCATCTACAGAATGGGAGGAATAGAGCTAAGCAACAGTACATGTGAAAAAGACTTAGGTATACTAATAGATCATAGACTGAACATGAGTCAACAGTGTGATGCAGCAGCAAAAAAGGCAAATTTGTTCAAAGATCTTTCCTGGTATAGAAGTCAGACTCACCGGCCTATAGTTCCCTGGGTCCACCATCTTCCCCTTTTTGAAGATAGGAACAACATTTGCTCTTCTCCAGTCTTCTGGGACTGTTCTCCAAGAATTTTCAAAGATTATGGAGAGTGGTTCTAAAATTTCTTCTACGATCTCCTTCAGTACTCTGGGGTGTAATTCATCTGGACCTGGAGACTTGAACTCATTTATGTTAGCTAAATATTCCCTCACAATCTTTCTGTTTACAGATAACTTGGATTCCTTGGATTCCTCTATTCCTTTAAAAGGACAGTGAAGATCAGTTGATGTTACATTTTCTTTCTGAGAGAAAACAGATGCAAAATAGGAATTAAAAAGTTCGGCCTTTTCAACATCCTCTCTTACCATTTCTCCATTTTCATCCTGTAAAAATCCTATAGCATCTTTGACTTTTCTTTTACTTTTGACATACCCCCAAAATCCTTTTTTATTGCTTTTGACATCTCTTGCAAGCCTTAATTCATTGTCAGCTTTAGCTAACCTGATACGTGCTCTGCAGGATCTGCAGACTGCATTATAATCTTCTTTAGATATGCCTCCCTCTTTCCATTTAATAAACATTTCTTTCTTTCTTTTTAGCATGTGTTTAAGTTCTGTGTTCATCCATCCTGGTTTCCTTAAATGCTTCCCATTCTTCCTACTTTTCGGGATTGTTAACAATTGTGCTTTGAGAATCTCATTTTTAAAAATTTCCCATCCTTCCTGGACATTTTTGTCCTTAAGGACATCCAGCCATTGGATCCCTCCTATTCTCTTTCTGAGTCTCTTAAAATCTGCCTTTCTAAAATCTAACCTTGAAGTTTGAGTCTTCACATGTCTTCCTCCTCTAGTTATCCAAAATTCTATAATAGCATGATCGCTGCCTCCTAGGGTCCCAGCCACCTTTACCTCCTCAACCATTTCCTCCCTGTTTATAAGGATTAGATCCAAAGTAGCAGATCCCCTTGTTTTCTCCCCTACCTTTTGGAAGATAAAGTTGTCAGCAAGAGAGGATAAGAATTTGCTTGACCTGTTAGTTTTACTTGAGAGAGATTCCCAACAAATGTCTGGATAGTTGAAATCTCCCATGACCACTACGTCATATTTTTTGGAGAACTTGGTCATTTGATACATAAAGAGTTCATCCATATCTTCAGCTTGCCCAGGTGGCCTGTAGTAAATGCCTACAATGGTGTCCTTTCCGTTGTTCTCTCCTTGTATTCTTACCCAAACAGTTTCCACAGAACTCCCAGTCTCTGAAGCTTCAATCTCTGTGCAGATATTCGCTTTTCTAACATACAATGCGACACCTCCTCCTCGTTTATCAAGTCTGTTTCTTGCAAATAAGTTGTATCCTTTTAGCCTTTTATTCCAATCATGTGTATCGTCCCACCAAGTTTCAGTGATTCCAATGACATCATATTCCTTTTCCTGCATTAGTAGTTCCAATTCTCCTTGTTTGTTGCCCATGCTTTGTGCATTTGTATAAAAACATTTTAGTTTGTGATTGGTTTCTCTTCCTCCCATACTTTTATTATTTAGATTGTTTTGTCTTTGTTCTTCTTTTCCACTTCCAGTAGCAGAGATCTCAATAGTATTTGTCAGCTGTATGGCTTTTTCTGGCCTTTTGCTTCCCTTCCCACATTGTTCTAGTTTAAAGCTCTTCTGATGAGTGTAGCAAGGCGACTTCCAAATACATGTTTTCCAGTCTTCGTAAGGTGCACCCCATCTCTAGCAAGTAGTCCATCGTATAGGTAATTCATTCCGTGATCCAGAAATCCAAATCCTTGTTGACGGCACCATCGACGTAGCCAGTTGTTCACCTGTAGAATCTTATTCCACCTCATTGTTCCATGGCCATCCACTGGGAGGATGGATGAGAAGACCACCTGCGCTCCCAATTCTTTCACTTTCTTGCCTAAGTCTTCAAAGTCACTGCAGATGGTTTCCAGGTCCTTTCTTGCGGTGTCATTTGTCCCCACATGTATTAGCAGGAATGGGTAGTGATCTGTAGGTCTGAAGAGTCTTGATATCCTGTCAGACACATCTGTAATTTTTGCTCCTGGAAGACAGCACATTTCTCTTGAGGTTATGTCTGGTCTGCAGATAGCGGCCTCTGTTCCTCTTAACAGGGAATCCCCCATGACCACCACTCTCCGTTTTTTCTTCACAACATTCTTCTTTCTCCATCTAGGAGGATTCTGAGGGCTTACAAGGTTATTCATTGCTGGCAAAGTCTTATTTTGCTGTATTTCTTCATGGTTCTCCTGCGTGAGAGCCTGGTACTGGTTCCTGAGCAGTATGGGTGCTGACTGCCTCTCGATCCTCCTGCTTCTGTGGGTCACAGGCTTCCATTCCTCTGTTTCGTCAGGTGCAGTTCGAATTTCTTCTCTTTCTGAATCATGAAGAGATAATTCTGCTCTGTCTAAGAACTCTTCACCTTCCTTAATGATTTTCAAGGTAGTTAACCTCTCTTCTAGATTTCGCAACTTTTCCTCCAACAGGGACACAAGCTTGCATTTCTGGCATGTGAAGTTTGGCTTTTCCACTGGCAAGTCTGTGAACATGTAGCAGGATATGCAGCTCACCAAATGGCTCCTGGACTCTTCCATGTTCTTACTGTTAATGTTCTGAAAACAGTGAAAAAAGATTAAAAAAAAAGCTTCAAAATGCCGGCGCGCGGTTTACCGATGTCCTCTTTTCAGCTCCAACAGCCAAAATCCTGTGTTCTTTGAGCTCGCGGAGACTCTTCACTTACCCCAAAATGCAGTGGGAATATGCAAATTATCTCCTCAGGACTCCTCCCCTGGTTTTTGGTGTTAAATCGTGTCTTATCCTCCAGTCACCTCCAGAGCTGCATTCATTATTCTGCTGTTACATCGTGTCTTATCCTCCAGTCACCTCTAGAGCTGCAGTCACTATTCTGCTGTTACATTGTGTCTTATCCTCCAGTCACCTCCAGAGCTGCACTCTCTATTCTGCTGTTACTTCGTGTCTTATCCTCCAGTCACCTCCAGAGCTGCAGTCACTATTCTGCTGTTACATCATGTCTCACACTTCAGTCACCTCCAGAGCTGCAGTCACTATTCTGCTGTAACAACATGTCTCAATCTCCAGTCACCTCCAGAGCTGCAGTCACTATTCTGCGATTACATCATGTCTCATCCTCCAGTCACCCCCAGAGCTGCAGTCACTATTCTGCTGTTACATCATGTCTCTTCCTCCAGTCACCTCCAGAGCTGCAGTCACTATTCTGTTGTTACATCATGTCTCATTCTCCAGTCACCTCCAGAGCTGCAGTCACTATTGTGCTGTAACATTGTTTCATCCTCCAGTAACCTCCAGAGCTGCAGTCACTATTCTGCTGTTACATCATGTCTCATCCTCCAGTCACCCCCAGAGCTGCAGTCACTATTCTGCTGTTACATCATGTCTCTTCCTCCAGTCACCTCCAGAGCTGCAGTCACTATTCTGTTGTTACATCATGTCTCATTCTCCAGTCACCTCCAGAGCTGCAGTCACTATTGTGCTGTAACATTGTTTCATCCTCCAGTCACCCCCAGAGCTGCAGTCACTATTCTGCTGTTACATCATGTCTCTTCCTCCAGTCACCTCCAGAGCTGCACTCTCTATTCTGCTGTTACATCATGTCTTATCCTCCAGTCACCTCCAGAGCTGCAGTCACTATTCTGCTGTAACATTGTTTTATCCTCCAGTCACCTCCAGAGCTGCAGTCACTATTGTGCTGTTACATCATGTTTTATCCTACAGTCACCTCCAGAGCTGCAGTCACTATTCTGCTGTAACATTGTTTTATCCTCCAGTCACCTCCAGAGCTGCAGTCACTCTTCTGCTGTTACATCATGTCTCATCCTCCAGTCACCTCCAGAGCTGCAGTTACTATTCTGCTGTTACATTGTTTTATCCTCCAGTCACCTCCAGAGCTGCAGTCACTATTCTTCTGTTACATCATGTCTCATCCTCCAGTCACCTCCAGAGCTGCAGTCACTATTCTGCTGTTACATCGTGTTTTATTCTCCAGTCACCTCCAGAGCTGCAGTCACTATTCTTCTGTTACATTGTTTCATCCTCCAGTAACCTCCAGAGCTGCAGTCACTATTCTGCTGTTACATCATGTCTCATCCTCCAGTCACCTCCAGAGCTGCAGTCACTATTCTGCTGTAACATTGTTTTATCCTCCAGTCAACTCCAGAGCTGCAGTCACTATTCTCCGATTACATCATGTCTCATCCTCCAGAGCTGCAGTCACTATTCTGCTGTTACATCATGTCTCATCCTCCTGTCACCTCCACAGCTGCAGTCACAATTCTGCTGTAACATTGTTTTATCGTCCAGTCACCTCCAGAGCTGCTGTCACTATTCTGCTGTTACATCATGTCTCATCCTCCAGTCACCTCCAGAGCTGCAGTCACTATTCTGCTGTAACATTGTTTCATCCTCCAGTAACCTCCAGAGCTGCACTCTCTATTCTGCTGTTACATCATGTCTCATCCTCCAGTCACCTCCAGACCTGCAGTCACTTTTCTGCTGTAACATTGTTTTATCCTCCAGTCACCTCCAGAGCTGCAGTCACTCTTCTGCTGTTACATCATGTCTCATCCTCCAGTCACCTCCAGAGCTGCACTTACTATTCTGCTGTTACATTGTTTTATCCTCCAGTACCCTCCAGAGCTGCAGTCACTATAATGCGATTACATAATTTCTCATCCTCCAGTCACCTCCAGAGCTGCACACTCTATTCTGCTGTTACATCGTGTCTTATCCTCCAGTCACCTCCAGAGCTGCAGTCACTATTCTGCAGTTACATCGTGTCTTATACTCCAGTCACCTCCAGAGCTGCAGTCACTATTCTGCTGTAACATCGTGTCTTATGCTCCAGTCACCTACAGAGCTGCAGTCACTATTCTGCTGTTACAGTGTGTCTTATACTCCAGTCACTTCCAGAGCTGCATTCACTATTCTGTTGTTACATTGTGTCTTATTCTCCAGTCACCTCCAGAGCAGCCCTCTCTATTCTGCTGTTACATCGTGTCTTATCCTCCAGTCACCTCCAGAGCTGCAGTCACTATTCTGCTGTTACATCACGTCTGATCCTTCAGTGACCTCCAGAGCTGCAGTCACTTTTCTGCTGTAACATTGTTTTAGCCTCCAGTCACCTCCAGAGCTGCATTCACTATTCTGCTGTTATATCATGTCTCAATCTCCAGTCACCTCCAGAGCTGCAGTCACAATTCTGCTGTAACATTGTTTTATCCTCCAGTCACCTCCAGAGCTGCAGTCACTATTCTGCGATTACATCATGTCTCATCCTCCAGTCACCTCCAGAGCTGCAGTCACTATTCTGCTGTTACATCGTCTTATACTCCAGTCACCTCCAGAGCTGCAGTCACTTTTCTGCTGTTACATTATGTCTCATCCTCCAGTCACCTCTAGAGCTGCAGTCACTATTCTGCTGTTACATCAGATCTCATCCTCCAGTCAAGTCCAGAGCTGCAGTCACTATTCTGCTGTTAGATCGTCTTATACTCCAGTCACCTCCAGAGCTGCAGTCACTTTTCTGCTGTTACATCATGTCTCATCCTCCAGTCACCTCTAGAGCTGGAGTCACTATTCTGCTGTTACATCATGTCTCATCCTCCAGTCACCTCCAGAGCTGCAGTCACTATTCTGCTGTTACATTGTGTCTTATCCTCCAGTCACCTCCAGAGCTGAAGTCACTATTCTGCTGTTACATCATGTCTCATCCTCCAGTCACCTCCAGAGCTGCAGTCACTATTCTGCTGTTACATTGTGTCTTATCCTCCAGTCACCTCCAGAGCTGCATTCACTATTCTGCTGTTACATCGTGTCTTATCCTCCAGTCACCTTAGAGCTGCAGTCACTATTCTGCTGTTACATTGTGTCTTATCCTCCAGTCACCTCCAGAGCTGCACTCTCTATTCTGCTGTTACATCGTGTCTTATCCTCCAGTCACCTCCAGAGCTGCAGTCACTATTCTGCTGTTACATCATGTCTCATCCTTCAGTCACCTCCAGAGCTGCAGTCACTATTCTGCTGTAACATTGTTTTAGCCTCCAGTCACCTCCAGAGCTGCAGTCACTATTCTTCTGTTACATCATGTCTCATCCTCCAGTCACCTCCAGAGCTGCAGTCACTATTCTGCTGTTACATCGTGTTTTATTCTCCAGTCACCTCCAGAGCTGCAGTCACTATTCTTCTGTTACATTGTTTCATCCTCCAGTAACCTCCAGAGCTGCAGTCACTATTCTGCTGTTACATCATGTCTCATCCTCCAGTCACCTCCAGAGCTGCAGTCACTATTCTGCTGTAACATTGTTTCATCCTCCAGTAACCTCCAGAGCTGCACTCTCTATTCTGCTGTTACATCATGTCTCATCCTCCAGTCACCTCCAGAGCTGCAGTCACTATTCTGCTGTTACATCATGTCTCATCCTTCAGTCACCTCCAGACCTGCAGTCACTTTTCTGCTGTAACATTGTTTTATCCTCCAGTCACCTCCAGAGCTGCAGTCACTATTCTGCTGTTACATCATGTCTCATCCTCCAGTCACCTCCAGAGCTGCACTTACTATTCTGCTGTTACATTGTTTTATCCTCCAGTACCCTCCAGAGCTGCAGTCACTATTATGCGATTACATAATTTCTCATCCTCCAGTCACCTCCAGAGCTGCACACTCTATTCTGCTGTTACATCGTGTCTCATCCTTCAGTCACCGCCAGAGGTGCAGTCACTATTCTGCAGTTACATCATGTCTCATCCTCCAGTCACCTCCAGAGCTGCAGTCACTATTCTGCTGTAACATCGTGTCTTATGCTCCAGTCACCTCCAGAGCTGCAGTCACTATTCTGCTGTTACAGTGTGTCTTATACTCCAGTCACCTCCAGAGCTGCAGTCACTATTCTGCAGTTACATCGTGTCTTATCCTCCAGTCACCTCCAGAGCTGCAGTCACTATTCTGCAGTTACATCGTGTCTTATCCTCCAGTCACCTCCAGAGCTGCAGTCACTATTCTGCTGTTACATCACGTCTGATCCTCCAGTCACCTCCAGAGCTGCATTCACTATTCTGCTGTTATATCATGTCTCAATCTCCAGTCACCTCCAGAGCTGCAGTCACAATTCTGCTGTAACATTGTTTTATCCTCCAGTCACCTCCAGAGCTGCAGTCACTATTCTGCTGTTACATCATGTGTCATCCTCCTGTCACCTCCAGAGCTGCAGTCACTATTCTGCGATTACATCATGTCTCATCCTCCAGTCACCTCCAGAGCTGCAGTCACTATTCTGCTGTTACATCGTCTTATACTCCAGTCACCTCCAGAGCTGCAGTCACTTTTCTGCTGTTACATTATGTCTCATCCTCCAGTCACCTCTAGAGCTGCAGTCACTATTCTGCTGTTACATCAGATCTCATCCTCCAGTCAAGTCCAGAGCTGCAGTCACTATTCTGCTGTTAGATCGTCTTATACTCCAGTCACCTCCAGAGCTGCAGTCACTTTTCTGCTGTTACATCATGTCTCATCCTCCAGTCACCTCCAGAGCTGCAGTCACTATTCTGCTGTTACATTGTGTCTTATCCTCCAGTCACCTCCAGAGCTGAAGTCACTATTCTGCTGTTACATCAAGTCTCATCCTCCAGTCACCTCCAGAGCTGCAGTCACTATTCTGCTGTTA
Source organism: Phyllobates terribilis (assembly GCF_046119375.1). Taxonomy (NCBI): domain Eukaryota; kingdom Metazoa; phylum Chordata; class Amphibia; order Anura; family Dendrobatidae; genus Phyllobates; species Phyllobates terribilis. The sequence goes on from NW_027362762.1 coordinate 6,349,559, forward strand.
CATTGTGTCTTATCCTCCAGTCACCTCCAGAGCTGCATTCACTATTCTGCTATTACATCGTGTCTTATCCTCCAGTCACCTCTAGAGCTGCAGTCACTATTCTGCTGTTACATTGTGTCTTATCCTCCAGTCACCTCCAGAGCTGCACTCTCTATTCTGCTGTTACATCGTGTCTTATCCTCCAGTCACCTCCAGAGCTGCAGTCACTATTCTGCTGTTACATCATGTCTCATCCTTCAGTCACCTCCAGAGCTGCAGTCACTATTCTGCTGTAACATTGTTTTAGCCTCCAGTCACCTCCAGAGCTGCAGTCACTATTCTGCGATTACATCATGTCTCATCCTCCAGTCACCTCCAGAGCTGCAGTAACAATTCTGCTGTTACATCATGTCTCATCCTACAGTCACCTCCAGAGCTGCAGTCACTATTCTGCTATTATATCATATCTCAATCTCCAGTCACCTCCAGAGCTGCAGTCACAATTCTGCTGTAACATTGTTTTATCCTCCAGTCACCTCCAGAGCTGCAGTCACTATTCTGCTGTTACATCATGTGTCATCCTCCTGTCACCTCCAGAGCTGCAGTCACTATTCTGCTGTTACATCGTCTTATACTCCAGTCACCTCCAGAGCTGCAGTCACTTTTCTGCTGTTACATTATGTCTCATCCTCAAGTCACCTCTAGAGCTGCAGTCTCTATTCTGCTGTTACATCATGTCACATCCTCCAGTCACGTCCAGAGCTGCAGTCACTATTCTGCTGTTAGATCGTCTTATACTCTAGTCACCTCCAGAGCTGCAGTCACTTTTCTGTTGTTACATCATGTCTCATCCTCCAGTCACCTCTAGAGCTGAAGTCACTATTCTGCTGTTACATCATGTCTCATCCTCCAGTCACCTCCAGAGCTGCAGTCACTATTCTGCTGTTACATCATGTCTCATCCTCCTGTCACCTCCAGAGCTGCAGTCACTATTCTGCGATTACATCATGTCTCATACTCCAGTCACCTCCAGACCTGCATTCACTATTCTGCTGTTACATCGTCTTATACTCCAGTCACCTCCAGAGCTGCAGTCACTTTTCTGCTGTTACATTATGTCTCATCCTCCAGTCACCTCTAGAGCTGCAGTCACTATTCTGCTGTTACATCAGATCTCATCCTCCAGTCACGTCCAGAGCTGCAGTCACTATTCTGCTGTTAGATCGTCTTATACTCCAGTCACCTCCAGAGCTGCAGTCACTTTTCTGCTGTTACATCATGTCTCATCCTCCAGTCACCTCTAGAGCTGGAGTCACTATTCTGCTGTTACATCATGTCTCATCCTCCAGTCACCTCCAGAGCTGCAGTCACTATTCTGCTGTTACATTGTGTCTTATCCTCCAGTCACCTCCAGAGCTGCAGTCACTATTCTGCTGTTACAGTGTGTCTTATACTCCAGTCACCTCTGGAGCTGCACTCTCTATTCTGCTGTTACATCGTGTCTTATCCTCCAGTCACCTCCAGAGCTGCATTCACTATTCTGCTGTTACATCGTGTCTTATCCTCCAGTCACCTCTAGAGCTGCAGTCACTATTCTGCTGTTACATTGTGTCTTATCCTCCAGTCACCTCCAGAGATGCACTCTCTATTCTGCTGTTACATCGTGTGTTATCCTCCAGTCACCTCCAGAGCTGCAGTCACTATTCTGCTGTTACATCATGTCTCATCCTTCAGTCACCTCCAGAGCTGCAGTCACTATTCTGCTGTAACATTGTTTTAGCCTCCAGTCACCTCCAGAGCTGCAGTCACTATTCTGCGATTACATCATGTCTCATCCTCCAGTCACCTCCAGAGCTGCAGTAACAATTCTGCTGTTACATCATGTCTCATCCTTCAGTCACCTCCACAGCTGCAGTCACTATTCTGCTATTATATCATGTCTCAATCTCCAGTCACTTCCAGAGCTGCAGTCACAATTCTGCTGTAACATTGTTTTATCCTCCAGTCACCTCCAGAGCTGCAGTCACTATTCTGCTGTTACATTATGTCTCATCCTCCTGTCACCTCCAGAGCTGCAGTCACTATTCTGCGATTACATCATGTCTCATCCTCCAGTCACCTCCAGAGCTGCAGTCACTATTCTGCTGTTACATCGTCTTATACTCCAGTCACCTCCAGAGCTGCAGTCACTTTTTTGCTGTTACATGATGGCTCATCCTCCAGTCACCTCTAGAGCTGCAGTCACTATTCTGCTGTTACATCGGGTCTCATCCTCCAGTCACGTCCAGAGCTGCAGTCACTATTCTGCTGTTAGATCGTCTTATACTCCAGTCACCTCCAGAGCTGCAGTCACTTTTCTGCTGTTACATCATGTCTCATCCTCCAGTCACCTCTAGTGCTGCAGTCACTATTCTGCTGTTACATCATGTCTCATACTCCAGTCACCACCAGAGCTGCAGTCACTATTTTGCTGTTACATTGTGTCTAATCCTCCAGTCACCTCCAGAGCTGCAGTCACTATTCTGCTGTTACATCATGTCTTATCCTCCAGTCACCTCCAGAACTGCAGTCACTATTTTGCTGTTACATTGTGTCTAATCCTCCAGTCATCTCCAGAGCTGCAGTCACTATTCTGCTATTACATTGTGTCTCACACTCCAGTCACCTCCAGAGCTGCAGTCACTATTCTGCTGTTACATTGTGTCTTATCCTCCAGTCACCTCCAGAGCTGCACTCTCTATTCTGCTGTTACATCGTGTCTTATCCTCCAGTCACCTCCAGAGCTGCATTCACTATTCTGCTGTTACATCGTGTCTTATCCTCCAGTCACCTCTAGAGCTGCAGTCACTATTCTGCTGTTACATTGTCTTATCCTCCAGTCACCTCCAGAGCTGCACTCTCTATTCTGCTGTTACATCGTGTGTTATCCTCCAGTCACCTCTAGAGCTGCAGTCACTATTCTGCTGTTACATTGTGTCTTATCCTCCAGTCACCTCCAGAGCTGCACTCTCTATTCTGCTGTTACATTGTGTCTTATCCTCCAGTCACCTCCAGAGCTGCAGTCACTATTCTGCTGTTACATCATGTCTCATCCTTCAGTCACCTCCAGAACTGCAGTCACTATTCTTCTGTTACATTGTTTCATCCTCCAGTCACCTCCAGAGCTGCAGTCACTATTCTGCTGTTACATCATGTCTCATCCTCCTGTCACCTCCAGAGCTGCAGTCACTATTCTGCGATTACATCATGTCTCATCCTCCAGTCACCGACAGAGCTGCAGTCACTATTCTGCTGTTACATCAGGTCTCATCCTCCAGTCACGTCCAGAGCTGCAGTCACTATTCTGCTGTTAGATCGTCTTATACTCCAGACACCTCCAGAGCTGCAGTCACTTTTCTGCTGTTACATCATGTCTCATCCTCCAGTCACCTCTAGAGCTGCAGTCACTATTTTGCTGTTACATCATATCTCATCCTCCAGTCACCTCCAGAACTGCAGTCACTATTTTGCTGTTACATTGTGTCTAATCCTCCAGTCACCTCCAGAGCTGCAGTCACTATTCTGCTGATACATTGTGTCTCATACTCCAGTCACCTCCAGAGCTGCAGTCACTATTCTGCTGTTACATTGTGTCTCATCCTCCAGTCACCTCCAGAGCTGAAGTCACTATTCTGCTGTTACATCATGTCTCATCCTCCAGTCATCTCCAGAGCTGCAGTCACTATTCTGCTGTTACATTGTGTCTTATTCTCCAGTCACCTCCAGAGCTGCACTCTCTATTCTGCTGTTACATCGCGTCTTATCCTCCAGTCACCTCCAGAGCTGCATTCACTATTCTGCTGTTACATCGCGTCTTATCCTCCAGTCACCTCTAGAGCTGCAGTCACTATTCTGCTGTTACATTGTGTCTTATCCTCCAGTCACCTCTAGAGCTGCAGTCACTATTCTGCTGTTACATTGTGTCTTATCCTCCAGTCACCTCCAGAGCTGCACTCTCTATTCTGCTGTTACATCGTGTCTTATCCTCCAGTCACCTCCAGAGCTGCAGTCACTATTCTGCTGTTGAATTATGTCTCATCCTTCAGTCACCCCCAGAGCTGCAGTCACTATTCTGCTGTAACATTGTTTTAGCCTCCAGTCACCTCCAGAGCTGCAGTCACTATTCTGCGATTACATCATGTCTCATCCTCCAGTCACCTCCAGAGCTGCAGTCACTATTCTGTTGTTACCTTATGTCTCATCCTTCAGTCATCTCCAGAGCTGCAGTCAAAATTCTGCTGTTACATCGTGTTTTATCCTCCAATCACCTCCAGAGCTGCAGTCCCTATTCTGCTGTTACATCATGTCTCATCGTCCAGTCACCTCCAGAGCTGCAGTCACTATTCTGCTGTAAGATTGTTTTAGCCTCCAGTCACCTCCAGAGCTGCAGTCACTATTCTGCTGTTACATCATGTCTCAATCTCCAGTCACCTCCAGAGCTGCAGTCACTATTCTGCGGTTACATCATGTCTCATCCTCCAGTCACCTCCAGAGCTGCAGTCACAATTCTGCTGTAACATTGTTTTATCCTCCAGTCACCTCCAGAGCTGCAGTCACTATTCTGCTGTTACATCATGTCTCATCCTCCTGTCACCTCCAGAGCTGCAGTCACTATTCTGCGATTACATCATGTCTCATCCTCCAGTCACCTCCAGAGCTGCAGTCACTCTACTGCTGTTACATCGTCTTATACTCCAGTCACCTCCAGAGCTGCAGTCACTATTCTGCTGTTACATTGTGTCTTATCCTCCAGTCACCTCCAGAGCTGAAGTCACTATTCTGCTGTTACATCATGTCTCATCCTCCAGTCACCTCCAGAACTGCAGTCACTATTCTGCTGTTACAGTGTGTCTTATACTCCAGTCACCTCCAGAGCTGCACTCTCTATTCTGCTGTTACATCGTGTCTTATCCTCCAGTGACTTCCAGAGCTGCAGTCACTATTCTGCTGTTACATCGTGTCTTATCCTCCAGTCACCTCTAGAGCTGCAGTCACTATTCTGCTGTTACATTGTGTCTTATCCTCCAGTCACCTCCAGAGCTGCACTCTCTATTCTGCTGTTACATCGTGTCTTATCATCCAGTCACCTCCAGAGCTGCAGTCACTATTCTGCTGTTACATCATGTCTCATCCTTCAGTCACCTCCAGAGCTGCAGTCACTATTCTGCTGTAACATTGTTTTAGCCTCCAGTCACCTCCAGAGCTGCAGTCACTATTCTGCTGTTACATCATGTCTCATCCTCCAGTCACCTCCAGAGCTGCAGTCACTATTCTGCTGTTACATCATGTCTCATCCTCCAGTCACCTCCAGAGCTGCAGTCACAATTCTGCTGTAACATTGTTTTATCCTCCAGTCACCTCCAGAGCTGCAGTCACTATTCTGCTGTTACATCATGTCTCATCCTCTGTCACCTCCAGAGCTGCAGTCACTATTCTGCTGTAACATTGTTTTATCCTCCAGTCACCTCCAGAGCTGCAGTCACTATTCTGCTGTTACATCATGTCTCATCCTCCTGTCACCTCCAGAGCTGCAGTCACTATTCTGCTGTTACATCGTGTCTTATCCTCCAGTCACCTCTAGAGCTGCAGTCACTATTCTGCTGTTACATTGTCTTATCCTCCAGTCACCTCCAGAGCTGCACTCTCTATTCTGCTGTTACATCGTGTGTTATCCTCCAGTCACCTCTAGAGCTGCAGTCACTATTCTGCTGTTACATTGTGTCTTATCCTCCAGTCACCTCCAGAGCTGCACTCTCTATTCTGCTGTTACATTGTGTCTTATCCTCCAGTCACCTCCAGAGCTGCAGTCACTATTCTGCTGTTACATTGTGTTTTATCCTCCAATCACCTCCAGAGCTGCAGTCCCTATTCTGCTGTTACATCATGTCTCATCGTCCAGTCACCTCCAGAGCTGCAGTCACTATTCTGCTGTAAGATTGTTTTAGCCTCCAGTCACCTCCAGAGCTGCAGTCACTATTCTGCTGTTACATCATGTCTCAATCTCCAGTCACCTCCAGAGCTGCAGTCACTATTCTGCGGTTACATCATGTCTCATCCTCCAGTCACCTCCAGAGCTGCAGTCACAATTCTGCTGTAACATTGTTTTATCCTCCAGTCACCTCCAGAGCTGCAGTCACTATTCTGCTGTTACATCATGTCTCATCCTCCTGTCACCTCCAGAGCTGCAGTCACTATTCTGCGATTACATCATGTCTCATCCTCCAGTCACCTCCAGAGCTGCAGTCACTCTACTGCTGTTACATCGTCTTATACTCCAGTCACCTCCAGAGCTGCAGTCACTATTCTGCTGTTACATTGTGTCTTATCCTCCAGTCACCTCCAGAGCTGAAGTCACTATTCTGCTGTTACATCATGTCTCATCCTCCAGTCACCTCCAGAACTGCAGTCACTATTCTGCTGTTACAGTGTGTCTTATACTCCAGTCACCTCCAGAGCTGCACTCTCTATTCTGCTGTTACATCGTGTCTTATCCTCCAGTGACTTCCAGAGCTGCAGTCACTATTCTGCTGTTACATCGTGTCTTATCCTCCAGTCACCTCTAGAGCTGCAGTCACTATTCTGCTGTTACATTGTGTCTTATCCTCCAGTCACCTCCAGAGCTGCACTCTCTATTCTGCTGTTACATCGTGTCTTATCATCCAGTCACCTCCAGAGCTGCAGTCACTATTCTGCTGTTACATCATGTCTCATCCTTCAGTCACCTCCAGAGCTGCAGTCACTATTCTGCTGTAACATTGTTTTAGCCTCCAGTCACCTCCAGAGCTGCAGTCACTATTCTGCTGTTACATCATGTCTCATCCTCCAGTCACCTCCAGAGCTGCAGTCACTATTCTGCTGTTACATCATGTCTCATCCTCCAGTCACCTCCAGAGCTGCAGTCACAATTCTGCTGTAACATTGTTTTATCCTCCAGTCACCTCCAGAGCTGCAGTCACTATTCTGCTGTTACATCATGTCTCATCCTCTGTCACCTCCAGAGCTGCAGTCACTATTCTGCTGTAACATTGTTTTATCCTCCAGTCACCTCCAGAGCTGCAGTCACTATTCTGCTGTTACATCATGTCTCATCCTCCTGTCACCTCCAGAGCTGCAGTCACTATTCTGCTGTTACATCGTGTCTTATCCTCCAGTCACCTCTAGAGCTGCAGTCACTATTCTGCTGTTACATTGTCTTATCCTCCAGTCACCTCCAGAGCTGCACTCTCTATTCTGCTGTTACATCGTGTGTTATCCTCCAGTCACCTCTAGAGCTGCAGTCACTATTCTGCTGTTACATTGTGTCTTATCCTCCAGTCACCTCCAGAGCTGCACTCTCTATTCTGCTGTTACATTGTGTCTTATCCTCCAGTCACCTCCAGAGCTGCAGTCACTATTCTGCTGTTACATCATGTCTCATCCTTCAGTCACCTCCAGAACTGCAGTCACTATTCTTCTGTTACATTGTTTCATCCTCCAGTCACCTCCAGAGCTGCAGTCACTATTCTGCTGTTACATCATGTCTCATCCTCCTGTCACCTCCAGAGCTGCAGTCACTATTCTGCGATTACATCATGTCTCATCCTCCAGTCACCGACAGAGCTGCAGTCACTATTCTGCTGTTACATCAGGTCTCATCCTCCAGTCACGTCCAGAGCTGCAGTCACTATTCTGCTGTTAGATCGTCTTATACTCCAGACACCTCCAGAGCTGCAGTCACTTTTCTGCTGTTACATCATGTCTCATCCTCCAGTCACCTCTAGAGCTGCAGTCACTATTTTGCTGTTACATCATATCTCATCCTCCAGTCACCTCCAGAACTGCAGTCACTATTTTGCTGTTACATTGTGTCTAATCCTCCAGTCACCTCCAGAGCTGCAGTCACTATTCTGCTGATACATTGTGTCTCATACTCCAGTCACCTCCAGAGCTGCAGTCACTATTCTGCTGTTACATTGTGTCTCATCCTCCAGTCACCTCCAGAGCTGAAGTCACTATTCTGCTGTTACATCATGTCTCATCCTCCAGTCATCTCCAGAGCTGCAGTCACTATTCTGCTGTTACATTGTGTCTTATTCTCCAGTCACCTCCAGAGCTGCACTCTCTATTCTGCTGTTACATCGCGTCTTATCCTCCAGTCACCTCCAGAGCTGCATTCACTATTCTGCTGTTACATCGCGTCTTATCCTCCAGTCACCTCTAGAGCTGCAGTCACTATTCTGCTGTTACATTGTGTCTTATCCTCCAGTCACCTCTAGAGCTGCAGTCACTATTCTGCTGTTACATTGTGTCTTATCCTCCAGTCACCTCCAGAGCTGCACTCTCTATTCTGCTGTTACATCGTGTCTTATCCTCCAGTCACCTCCAGAGCTGCAGTCACTATTCTGCTGTTGAATTATGTCTCATCCTTCAGTCACCCCCAGAGCTGCAGTCACTATTCTGCTGTAACATTGTTTTAGCCTCCAGTCACCTCCAGAGCTGCAGTCACTATTCTGCGATTACATCATGTCTCATCCTCCAGTCACCTCCAGAGCTGCAGTCACTATTCTGTTGTTACCTTATGTCTCATCCTTCAGTCATCTCCAGAGCTGCAGTCAATATTCTGCTGTTACATCGTGTTTTATCCTCCAATCACCTCCAGAGCTGCAGTCCCTATTCTGCTGTTACATCATGTCTCATCGTCCAGTCACCTCCAGAGCTGCAGTCACTATTCTGCTGTAAGATTGTTTTAGCCTCCAGTCACCTCCAGAGCTGCAGTCACTATTCTGCTGTTACATCATGTCTCAATCTCCAGTCACCTCCAGAGCTGCAGTCACTATTCTGCGGTTACATCATGTCTCATCCTCCAGTCACCTCCAGAGCTGCAGTCACAATTCTGCTGTAACATTGTTTTATCCTCCAGTCACCTCCAGAGCTGCAGTCACTATTCTGCTGTTACATCATGTCTCATCCTCCTGTCACCTCCAGAGCTGCAGTCACTATTCTGCGATTACATCATGTCTCATCCTCCAGTCACCTCCAGAGCTGCAGTCACTCTTCTGCTGTTACATCGTCTTATACTCCAGTCACCTCCAGAGCTGCAGTCACTATTCTGCTGTTACATTGTGTCTTATCCTCCAGTCACCTCCAGAACTGCAGTCACTATTCTGCTGTTACAGTGTGTCTTATACTCCAGTCACCTCCAGAGCTGCACTCTCTATTCTGCTGTTACATCGTGACTTATCCTCCAGTGACTTCCAGAGCTGCAGTCACTATTCTGCTGTTACATCGTGTCTTATCCTCCAGTCACCTCTAGAGCTGCAGTCACTATTCTGCTGTTACATTGTGTCTTATCCTCCAGTCACCTCCAGAGCTGCACTCTCTATTCTGCTGTTACATCGTGTCTTATCATCCAGTCACCTCCAGAGCTGCAGTCACTATTCTGCTGTTACATCATGTCTCATCCTTCAGTCACCTCCAGAGCTGCAGTCACTATTCTGCTGTAACATTGTTTTAGCCTCCAGTCACCTCCAGAGCTGCAGTCACTATTCTGCTGTTACATCATGTCTCATCCTCCAGTCACCTCCAGAGCTGCAGTCACTATTCTGCTGTTACATCATGTCTCATCCTCCAGTCACCTCCAGAGCTGCAGTCACAATTCTGCTGTAACATTGTTTTATCCTCCAGTCACCTCCAGAGCTGCAGTCACTATTCTGCTGTTACATCATGTCTCATCCTCCAGTCACCTCCAGAGCTGCAGTCACAATTCTGCTGTAACATTGTTTTATCCTCCAGTCACCTCCAGAGCTGCAGTCACTATTCTGCTGTTACATCATGTCTCATCCTCCTGTCACCTCCAGAGCTGCAGTCACCATTCTGCGATTACATCATGTCTCATCCTCCAGTCACCTCCAGAGCTGCAGTCACTCTTCTGCTGTTACATCGTCTTATACTCCAGTCACCTCCAGAGCTGCAGTCACTATTCTGCTGTTACATTGTGTCTTATCCTCCAGTCACCTCCAGAGCTGAAGTCACTATTCTGCTGTTACATCATGTCTCATCCTCCAGTCACCTCCAGAACTGCAGTCACTATTCTGCTGTTACAGTGTGTCTTATACTCCAGTCACCTCCAGAGCTGCACTCTCTATTCTGCTGTTACATCGTGTCTTATCCTCCAGTGACTTCCAGAGCTGCAGTCACTATTCTGCTGTTACATCGTGTCTTATCCTCCAGTCACCTCTAGAGCTGCAGTCACTATTCTGCTGTTACATTGTGTCTTATCCTCCAGTCACCTCCAGAGCTGCACTCTCTATTCTGCTGTTACATCGTGTCTTATCATCCAGTCACCTCCAGAGCTGCAGTCACTATTCTGCTGTTACATCATGTCTCATCCTTCAGTCACCTCCAGAGCTGCAGTCACTATTCTGCTGTAACATTGTTTTAGCCTCCAGTCACCTCCAGAGCTGCAGTCACTATTCTGCTGTTACATCATGTCTCATCCTCCAGTCACCTCCAGAGCTGCAGTCACTATTCTGCTGTTACATCATGTCTCATCCTCCAGTCACCTCCAGAGCTGCAGTCACAATTCTGCTGTAACATTGTTTTATCCTCCAGTCACCTCCAGAGCTGCAGTCACTATTCTGCTGTTACATCATGTCTCATCCTCCAGTCACCTCCAGAGCTGCAGTTACTATTCTGCTGTTACATTGTTTTATCCTCCAGTCACCTCCAGAGCTGCAGTCACTATTCTGCTATTACATAATTTCTCATCCTCCAGTCATATCCAGAGCTGCAGTCACTATTCTGCTGTTACATCGTGTTTTATCCTCCAATCACCACCAGAGCTGTAGTCACTATTCTGCTGTTACATTATGTCTCATCCCCCAGTCACTTCCAGAGCTGCAGTCACTATTCTGCTGTTACATCGTATTTTATTCTCCAGTAACCTCCAGAGCTGCAGTCACTATTCTGCTGTTACATCATGTCTCATGCTCCAGTCACCTCCAGAGCTGCAGTCACTATTCTGCTGTAACATTGTTTTATCCTCCAGTCAACTCCAGAGCTGCAGTCAATATTCTGCTGTTACATCATGTCTCATCCTCCAGTCACCTCCAGAGCTGCAGTCACTATTCTGCGATTACATCATGTCTCATCCTCCAGTCACCTCCAGAGCTGCAGTCACTATTCTGCTGTTACATCATGTCTCATCCTCCAGTCACCTCCAGAGCTGCAGTCACTATTCTTCTGTTACATTGTTTCATCCTCCAGTAGCCTCCAGAGCTGCAGTCACTATTCTGCTGTTACATCATGTCTCATCCTCCAGTCACCTCCAGAGCTGCAGTCACTATTCTGCTGTTACATCATGTCTCATCCTCCAGTCACCTCCAGAGCTGCAGTCACAATTCTGCTGTAACATTGTTTTATCCTCCAGTCACCTCCAGAGCTGCTGTCACTATTCTGCTGTTACATCATGTCTCATCCTCCAGTCACCTCCAGAGCTGCAGTCACTATTCTGCTGTAACATTGTTTTATCCTCCAGTCACCTCCAGAGCTGCAGTCACTCTTCTGCTGTTACATCATGTCTCATCCTCCAGTCACCTCCAGAGCTGCAGTTACTATTCTGCTGTTACATTGTTTTATCCTCCAGTCACCTCCAGAGCTGCAGTCACTATTATGCGATTATATAATTTCTCATCCTCCAGTCACCTCCAGATCTGCACACTCTATTCTGCTGTTACATCGTGTCTCATCCTCCAGTCACTTCCAGAGCTGCAGTCACTATTCTGCTGTTACATCGTGTCTTATCCTCCAGTCACCTCCAGAGCTGCAGTCACTATTCTGCAGTTACATCGTGTCTTTTCCTCCAGTCACCTCCAGAGCTGCAGTCACTATTCTGCTGTAACATCGTGTCTTATGCTCCAGTCACCTCCAGAGCTGCAGTCACTATTCTGCTGTAACATCGTGTTTTATCCTCCAGTCACCTCCAGAGCTGCAGTCACTATTCTGCTGTAACTTTGTTTTATTCTCCAGTCACCTCCAGAGCTGCAGTCACTATTCTGCTGTTACATCATGTCTCATCCTCCAGTCACCTCCAGAGCTGCAGTCACTATTCTGCTGTAACATTGTTTTATCCTCCCGTCAACTCCAGAGCTGCAGTCAATATTCTGCTGTTACATCATGTCTCATCCTCCAGTCACCTCCAGAGCTGCAGTCACTATTCTGCGATTACATCATGTCTCATCCTCCAGTCACCTCCAGAGCTGCAGTCACTATTCTGCTGTAACATTGTTTTATCCTCCAGTCAACTTCAGAGCTGCAGTCAATATTCTGCTGTTACATCATGTCTCATCCTCCAGTCACCTCCAGAGCTGCAGTCACTATTCTGCTGTTACATCGTGTTTTATCCTCCAATCACCACCAGAGCTGCAGTCACTAGTCTGCTGTTACATCATGTCTCATCCTCCAGTCACCTCCAGAGCTGCAGTCACTAGTCTGCTGTTATATCGTGTTTTATTCTCCAGTCACCTCCAGAGCTGCAGTCACTATTCTTCTGTTTACATTGTTTCATCCTCCAGTAGCCTCCAGAGCTGCAGTCACTATTTTGCTGTTACATCATGTCTCATCCTCCAGTCACCTCAAGAGCTGCAGTCACAATTCTGCTGTAACATTGTTTTATCCTCCAGTCACCTCCAGAGCTGCAGTCACTATTCTGCGATTACATCATGTCTCATCCTCCAGTCACCTCCAGAGCTGCAGTCACAATTCTGCTGTAACATTGTTTTATCCTCCAGTTACCTCCACAGCTGCTGTCACTATTCTGCTGTTACATCATGTCTCATCCTCCAGTCACCTCCAGAGCTGCAGTCACTATTCTGCTGTTACATCGTGTCTTATCCTCCAGTCACCTCCAGAGCTGCAGTCACTATTCTGCTGTAACATTGTTTTATCCTCCTGCCACCTCCAGAGCTGCGGTCACTATTCTGCTGTAACATTGTTTCATCCTCCAGTAACCTCCAGAGCTGCACTCTCTATTCTGCTGTTACATCGTGTCTTATCCTCCAGTCACCTCCAGAGCTGCAGTCACTATTCTGCTGTAACATTGTTTTATTCTCCAGTCACCTCCAGAGCTGCAGTCACTCTTCTGCTGTTACATCATGTCTCATCCTCCAGTCACCTCCAGAGCTGCAGTCACTATTCTGTGATTACATCATGTCTCATCCTCCAGTCACCTCCAGAGCTGCAGTCACTATTCTGCTGTTACATCGTGTCTCATCCTCCAGTCACTTCCAGAGCTGCAGTCACTATTCTGCTGTTACATCGTGTCTTATCCTCCAGTCACCTCCAGAGCTGCAGTCACTACTCTGCTGTTACATCGTGTCTCATACTCCTGTCATCTCCAGAGCTGCACTCTCTATTCTGCTGTTACATTGTGTTTTATCCTCCAGTCACCTCCAGAGCTGCAGTCACTATTCTGCTGTTACATCATGTCTCATCCTCCAGTCACCTCCAGAGCTGCAGTCCAATCTTGGATAAAAGTGAGCCAAGAGCTAAGACTGCCTAGATGTCCATGAAGTGGAGATAAAGACACATAAAAGGGCACAAAAATCAATGTGAATACGGCTTCATAGGTGACAGAAATAACTCAACGTCATGAAGCAAAAAGGAAAATCTGCAAAAAAAAGAACAGAAAGGAAATGAAAAGTGTCCATTAAACCCTGCACTAATCTTACAAGGCTGCCGTCTTCCAGGAATAGCGCCCCTGCTGTCCATGGCTCTGTCTGGTACTGCGGTTCAATCTAATTGTGGTAAATTGCAGACACAATCTCGTTCGTCTCTGGCGCTGATTTTAGAAAACAAACTGGAAATTTTCACTTGAATGGTGAAGATCTCATTTACTGAAAGGGTTAAACGCAGCGTCATGCGATATCACGTCTACGTGATCAGGGGGGCGGTCGTGTGCGGAGGGGCTCAGCGGCTGAACTCCCTCCCTCCATACTTACTATATCACATAACCGCCGGCTGTTAACCATTTAGATGCTGCAGCGTCCTCGCTGCTCCGCCAGCTTGCTGAGCTGTAAAGGAGACCTTACTATATACTGCAATAATGTGACATTGCCTTATATAGTGTAAATGGTCGGATTATCGCTGGTCCAAGTCCCCTCAGGGGAACTAATGCATAAATGTAAAAAAAAAAAGCTTTTTAAAATGTAACATTTACCCCATTAAGAATTTCGAAAATAATTCTGATTATCTCCATAGAGGAGTTTATAACTTTTTCTTCTTTTGCTGTTTTTCTCCTGTACAACGCTGCCATCTAGTGTTAGTCATATAGAACCGCATCATCTATGTCTACTGCACAATGTATAGCCTACATTTGCGATATTGCACTTTCTCCGTAAACAATTAAATTCACTCTTCACGCAGTTTATCATCAGATGTATTGAAATGTAAAGACTTTGCAGAACGCGCTATTATTGCTGCCTGCCGGAGTTTAAGCACTTAAGGGTGTTATCAGAACAAGCAATGACTTTCTAACAAGCGGTCCAAAAAAAACATCTTCTTTCTGGGAAATAATAACAGATTTGGGGTTTGGAAAGTGAAGAAGCAAAAAGGTTCTTTTAGTCATCAAAAAAAAAGTTTCCGATTTGTTATTTTTCCCCAGGCTGAGGGGTGAGGTTCCCAACAGCAGAAGTAAAGCATAGCACATAATGGTGCGGCAGGAGATGTCCAGCAGTGTCGTGGACACCAAAAAAAAGCACCAAAACCGCACAGATCAGCGCAGTCTCTGTGCATCAATATCATCTGTTTGCAATGCAACTTCATGTATAGAAAATCCCCCAGTGCCTGGCGGTATAGGCTGGGGCTCATAGCTTGAGCTGCTGCCTGCAATGATAGATGTTGTGGGTTTGATTCCCGGTGAGACCAGATCTAAAAAAAAAAAAAAAAAAAAAGAGAGTTGTTTATTTAATTAATTTAAGTTTCTGCATATGTCGGCCCCGCGACCCGAGGAGGAGAAGCTGAAGACGTCTCAGGGAGAGAAGAGTGAGTAGAGTCAAGATACAGTCCTGACCTGCTGGGGCAGCGGGACTGCGCTCTCAAATTGGGACAGTCCCACTGAATCCGGAACAATTAGGAGCTGTGATGGAAATAACGTGCAGAGCTTCCACACGTGATGTAATCATTGACGCTTTATTTATTTGACTCATATAGCGCCATTAATTCCGCAGCGTCATACACACATAATCACTGTCCCCATTGGGGCTCACAATGTAAAGTCTTTTTAGTGTGGAAGAACATCAGAGAACCAGGGAAAAGCCACAATAATGGTGTGTCCAGCATATTCAAGGTGGATTTCAGTTGCGTTGGCATGCATCCAGGGGTGGATTAAGAGTAGCAAGGGCCCCGGGCAGTTTAGAAGGTGCCCCCTGGAGCCTCAGGGCCCTGTGCAGTAGCCCATATTGCCCTCATTATAATCCGCCTATGCATGTACCATATCAGGAGTTGCAGAGGCAGATGGTTCTATCATTGCAAAACCACATAACAACGACAGAAACAATTGTCCACTCTCTTGGCCACGGGCACAATCTTCTTTAAAGTGCCGAATGTTTTTAAAAAAAAATTGTCAAATTTCTGAGGTGCGCCATCCAGGGAGAATGTGTTAGATTTCTGGACTGCAGTTCAGCCACAATGTTAGACGGCATGGCAGTGCTTCACCATACACAACGCATAGGAATGAGGGGGAGTGGGAGCAACGTTGTGCCCTGTTAGCTGGTGGGCGCAGGACGATGTCCTTTGGGGAGGATGTGAAGGAGGTGGATAAGTGTCACCTGATGTTGGAACCAGACCTGCCAAACCATGGAGGTGTCACTGCTACCTGACCCCATTGCAAGGTCAGGTGCATTGTTACTGCTGCCAAGCAAAGCATTGATCCAGTGGGCCGGGAAAGCCATGTACTGTCTCTGGCCATTATTGCTGCTCCACTTGTCGATGATGGTGTGCACCTTGTTGACTATTCCAAGAAATATTCGCTGCCACGTGGGAGTAAAAGTCAGAGGCGGTTTTCATGGAGAAATTATGGCAACAAGGGAATCCTCTATTTGAACACATGTTATTAGTTGTCTTAAATCAATGGAATCCACTTATTACGTCAGTGATTGCACCACCAGTAACTTGGCCAGGTGTCAGGTGGGCGTTATGTGCGATATGAGCAGGTGACTGAGGGCACATTTTTGTTTCCTAGCCACACAATCAAGTATGGATAACTAAGGAAGGAATGAAGGATGAGGATGAGTACGACAGGCAGTTGGAGATGATGATGATGATGGTGGTGGTGATAACAATGACCAGGTATGACTGGATCATGGTGTCAGGATGGCCGAGTGGTCTGAGGAACTGCGTTCAGGTCGCAGTTTCTCCTAGAAACATGGGTTCAAATATAACTTCTGAGAGGGAGCTGTCCAGGTCCCCTACAACTCTAACATTCCATGATTCTAGGATGGAAAGGAGTAGGACAGTCTTGCTCACATTGTGATGGTATTGTTCCTGACAGGGTAGAAAAAAATCCCATACAGGAGATGCTTCCACATAGCCACTACCAAAAATGTTCACGAGATTTCTGCCACCACCTCCAGACCTTTCACAAAGTCAAGAAGTTTTCGTGCCAACTGCAGTTGCATCACCACCTGCTCGCAATCTGGCCACACTGAAGAAGATCTGGCCCCTCGAAGGTTTTAATCTGTTGGCCATATTTCGGTTCTCCACTTTATCGGCAAAACCATTCTCCTTCGGTGAAATCATCATCATCTTGCCACCCTGATCTAGTCTCCAAGCCCTTTCCAACGCATAATTTCTATTTGTGCATTTGCCCTGAGTGCTACTATCAACCATAAAGCCATGACTGCCATTGCTCCTACCACCATGGCTGTCAGGGTCACTACCACCACCACCACCACTACCACCAGCTATGCATTTGAGCTATGTTCTCCATGGGCTGAGTTATGTTCTCCCTTCTCTCATCCTAGTCCAAACACTGACTGTTCTCATCCAACTCATCAACAGGAACAATTTCTTGGGAAATATCTTCCTTAGCACCTAAAGTTCTATCTCTTCCTTGTAAAGAAGGCTCCTCTTCACTACGGGTCACTAAAGACAGATATGATGCATCAGAAATGCTGCTACGATGTTGAGCTTTTATTGCGGCGGTGGAGAACCAGGAATTGGCCGAACATTGGTTGAAAGTAGCGGTGTCACTGTCAGAGGTAACATCATCCTGCTATGACTGATAGAGTAAATTCACACGAGTACATAAAAAATCCGTCAGTTTCATCCACAAAAGTTGGATTTTTTTCTCACTTGTCATTTGTGCACAATCTGTTTTATTCAGCAGCTGCTATTAACCATTTACATGACCATTTACAGCTTCCTATGTTACAGAATTACAATGTATCCATAAAACACAGATCCTATACTGTGGCTGCCGTATGGCATCCGATTTATTTCTCACACCCATAGATTTAAATGGATGAGTCTCATCCGATTTCTGGAAGAAACTAGCGCTGCTGTGATTTTTGTCATATTCAGATTCGGTCTGTGAAAAAAATCTGCACTGCTCCATTGAATTATATTGGTGCTGTCCATTTTTTTTACATCAAAAATATGGTTGTTTGAATGAGCCCTTATGATGAGTTAGTCATCCATTTCACAATTCTGCTTCTTCCATAATAATGCAACTAGCGGATGCCAAGGACAATGGCAAGAAAATAAAATGGCAATACTGTGTGCGGCAGAGCTGGATACTGTACAGGTGCAACAGAATGAGCACCATGTCATATTTGTACGTCACTTGGAAACAAAGTGGAAGGATTAAGTCCCATTTTTGTGTGATTGTGAATTGCAGCATTGATAGTAACAGCCATCTTATTGTCCTGGCCTAATACGGTGTCAGTGACTCCTATCACTGATATGATACTGGCGTAGTACTGCTGGAAACCAGTGGCCAAAGCAGCACAAGCAGGAACAGCTAGCAGTTATAGCTCTATTTGGATATAACAAAGGAGTTGTAGGGAACAATCTGTAGATGAATGAAAACAGTCTGGGTAAGAATGTTCAGGAGCTTAGGCTGGAACTAATCTAACAGCTAGATACAATACTCAAGCAATGAGTGAGAAATCCATATGGCTTTAAGTAGGCCCAAACAGGAAACAATATGGATTCAGAATCTGCCATCTTAGTAAAGGGCAATTGCAGAACACAACAGCAGCCTCCTGTGGTAAGGAGTGGGATTGCAGCATAATTATTAAGGTGAACAATAGCAGCCACTAGTGGTCAAACTGTAGAAAGACAACAGGAATTTTGACAATCACTTTCTAGCAATTTTTCTCAATAGGTCTATTTATTCTGTTTTCCTCACACACTATCTGTCTGTATTCTGTGCATTGTCTCTCTCTGACTGAGCTCTGAGCTTCTCTCTCAGACAATGTCAGAAGAATCTCCAGCCTGGGCCTCCTCCTCTTACCATAAGGGTGGGGTGTCTACAAGTCATTAAGTTGAACTCCGCTGGGCCATACTAGAGTTCATGTGATTCTTAATCTTTACCTATTTACATAATTGTAAATCAATTTCCCTTGATAAAGCCGTCCATACTATATGCGAAACGCGCGTTGGGAAGCGGTTTACTCTTCAATCCTTGGCACTGTCACCACCCGGGGTAAGCTTTGTTATCTCCATTGATTCTACGTTGTTGGTACCACCGCTGAGTCACAAGCTACTGTACTCTAATTTTTCATGGCTGATATGTATCTATGACACCATATATTTATGAAGGTGCCATGTTAAATACTTGAACTATCCCTGTTACTTGTGCTTGCTACTTTGTGACAGCAACTATACTTTGTGATCTTTGAAGCTTTCCCCCCGGTATGGCTAGTGCCTTGCTGCTCTGTATCCTAACCCTCCGGCACACGTCTCTTTTTATATGTATTGTCTTGCTCAAATTAATTGTTAATAAAGTTGATACATTTTTTACTATATTTGAAAAACTCTCTTTTGTGTTTACAGCTGCACACAGTCATTGGCACCGGTTGTGTGCGCCTGGGCAATATGCCTCTGGGATTCTTTGTTGCAAAATCAATTTGTGCAGAATCAATTTTCTTATTTCTAAAAGTTTTCCCCAAAATGGTGCCCTACATACAATATAAGCAGACACAAGGCATTTTACCAAAGATCTAGTATGGGGGAGTCGCTAACAACAGCTCAGTACTATAAGGTCATAGCATCCATTGGGGGCAGTGAATGACTAGGGTGGTCCTGTTACAGTTGTGTACAGCTTGGGGTGTTATCCAGTATGGAGGATACAGTATAACGAGCAGTCGGAGCGATGTACCGGGACCCGGACTGCTGCTCTTCATGTAGTGGATATAAATCTTATGGTGGAACAGGTTTATTATCCGACAGGTGTAAAAGCCGCAGAGTGAACAGCGCTCATTATCACGATCAATAAGGATCGATGCATTATCACGATCAACTTAATCATTGTGTTTATCTAACGAGTCTACAGCCGTCTCGCTGCCGCCTGCTTCTTCCTGCTTATCTCATGGGGAAATCCTGTCTGCACCAACCGGGGAGAGACAATCTAATTATGGATAACACGTCATGTCCTCGGATGAATCATTGATACATTATAGACCTGGAGCTGCTCACAGGGGCTTGTGATCGATAGGACACGGAATCGGGCTCCATGCAGACGGGCAGATTACATCTCTGTATGGAGCCGAAGAGACGTGGACTATTCAAGTGTGTGGACCATGTACTCTACGTCTATTGCGCCAGCAGCCGTATGCGGAACGTTTCAGTGACTGTCCCATCTTATAGGAACGAATGTATCAGTACATACAGAACTGGGTACAAGTTATAGGAAGATGTGGAAAAAATGCTGCAGAGTAACAATGCTTTAAAAAATGATAGTGTTAATTTATTTGTATCAAGGGAAATGTAAATACCATCAATATTTGATGACCGCCCGTCACCTCCATCATCAGTATCTGATGACTGCCAGTCACCTCCATGATCAGTATCTGGTAACTGCCCATCACCTCCATCATCAGTATCTGGTAATCAACAATTACCTCCATCATCAGTATATGGTGACTGCCCGTCACCTCCATGATCAGTATCTCATAACTGCCCATCACCTCCATCATCAGTATCTGGTGACCGCCCGTCACCTCCATCATCAGTATCTGGTGACCGCCCATCACCACCATCATTAGTATCTGATGACTGCCCGTCACCTCCATGATCAGTATTTGGTGACTGCCCATCATCTCCATCATCAGTATCTGGTGACCGCCCATCATCAGTATCTGGTGACCGCCTGTCCCCTTCATCATCAGTATCTGGTGACCGCCCGTCACCTCCATCATCAGTATCTGGTGACCGCCCATCACCACCATCATTAGTATCTGGTGACCACCTGTCACTCTGTTATCAGTATCTGGTGACTGAACGTCATCTTCATCATCAGAATCTAGTTACCAACTGTCGCCTTCATTATCTTTGTCTAGTGACCGCCTATCACTTGTATCAAAGGTATCTGGTGACTGCCCGTCACCACCATCATCATTATCTGATGACCGCCTATCTCCTCTATTAACAGTATCTGGTGACCGCACATTGCCGCCATCATCAGTATCTGGTTGCCACTTGTCATCTTCATCATCAGTATCTAGTGAAAGATCATCCCCTCCATCGTCAGTATCTGTTGACCACCCATTGCCTGTGACGCGCCCCCTGGGCCGTGGGGTACTCGGTAGCCAGGCCGGTCGATGCTGGGGGATGTCACAGTGGCGGTGACCTGGTCCATGACCCAGGGCGGTCAATAAAAGGGCAAAGTCAAAGGGAATAAAGTTTTTAGAGATAATGTTCGTGACGCCACCTGTGGTATGCGGCTATATGGGGCCTCCGCTGCGGTGCAGATCCACTGGGGCTGATGGTGACGCAGCAGAGTTGGTTCAGCTCTCCACAGGCAGAGCTTAGCTCCAGGGCAGGAAATGGTGATTTTATGAGGTAGATGTTGTTGGTGCGGTGTAATGCAGGTGATGGCGCAGCAATTATTCAAGGACACAGTGGGGTGCAGTCTTCAGATTTTACTCACAGTTGTTATGTTCCTCAGGTTACAGTCACCGGAGTGCAACTGCCCACGTCGTCCTGTGTCCTCCGGGGTAGTGATCCAGCAAACTCTCAGGTATGTCAGGAGCACTTGGACGGGACCCCGTTCTATGTACCTTTCCCGGTCGTCTCACTGTGCTGGCTCTCGCCCTCCTGCCCTGCGCCTCACAATCAGTGTCCCAAGCCAGTTGCCTCGGGCCTTGTCGGGCGACTTGTAGTCCCCTGGACCCTATGTGGCAACCTTTTCAGCAATGTAATTGTGGATTTCAGCTGAAACACCTTGAAAATGCTGCGGCCTCCAGTTGACTAGCTGAGCCTGGTTGTTCTCCACTAGTCTGGGGCCAGTCCCCTTCTGTGGCCTGGTCCCTCCACTCGACGGCGGTCGGGTGGATGCGGGTCCCACAGAGAGCGTCCGTGCTCCCGTGCCCCTGAGACCCCTCTGTCTCTTCTTCCTTCTTCTGGGCCCCTAACTCTGGGCCCACTCCTGTCTGGAACTGTCACAAGCAGGACCTCCCTTCTGGGCTTACAGCCCTGACTCCACCCCTTCTAGAAGGTTCCCCTTCTTCTTATACTCTCCCCTTAGTGCTCCCATAAACTACTTCCTCCACCCACCTCCTCCACTTAGTTCCACCCCCCTGACAGGGACCGGGCCTGTGTTCTCCCTTAGGAGCTATCTGGACCTTCCCTTATGGAGTGATGTAGTGTTGGATGTGAGTGGTTGGGTCCCGGGTAGTGTTCCTTCCTTACCTGGGAGTGGGGTACCACACCTCTGGGTGAGATGCAGTACCTCTGTGGCAACTGGACCCGCAGGGGCGCCACACCTCCATCATGAGTATCTGGTGACCACCCGTCATCTCCATCATCAGTATCTGGTGACCCGTCATTGGCTCCATCACTTCTTCTCGTCACTAGTACACTGGTTATGGAGGATCTCGGCTGGAGGTTGTTCCAAATATCTTGGAGAACTAACTCCAGATCTTCTGTGTATGAGGCTTGTTTTGTTTCTTCATGTGATTCCAGACAGACAGGATGATGTGAGATCAGGGCTCTGCGGGTTCGGATCCTCACTTCCAGGACTCCTCGTTATTAATGACATTGGCTGGATGTTGGGGGTCTTGGTGTAGCTGCAGAACAAATTTGGAGCCGATCAGACTCCTCTTGATGGTATTACATGATAGATCTGCCTGGATTTCTCTTCTCAGCATCGCTGAATAACATAGAAAACTGAATTGGTAGTCACAGTCTGTGAACAATATTACACAGACTCAAGAGATACTGTATATAGGGAGGTGCAGGAGCTGCAGAGTCAGTGTGACTGTGAATTGATTGATCTGTAATAGTCTACAGTAACAGTACCTTAGTAACAACATTTTTTTTCATTCTTGAAGCACTAAAAAATAGCAGTTTAAAGGCCCCCAGTACTAATTTGAAGAATACTCAAACCAAGGCTTGTCTGTCACAGAAAGTGTAGATGGACCCACTTTAAGTGATCTAATTTTCTTGTTTGTCAAAGCAGGTTGTTTTGTTTTGTTTTTTTTAAACAAAAGAAAAATCTCAACATTTCTGGAATTTAAATGTAACCGTCTACCTCAGAAAGTGTGCATGTTGTAAAAAATGTATTTTGTTTTCAGTTTTTTTGCACACTTGCCGTAGTAGTCCAATGTTACACTACTCATACATGCCACTCGAATGGGGGAATTCAGCGGCTTGATGCAGGTGGTGGCTTTTGGGAAATGAAACGTCCTAGCTTTTCTTGTCACATCTGCTGTGATTAAGCTATAGCAGTAGAGAAATCATTGTTTTGTTTAACTTGGAGCAGCACTCCTTCCATTTGACATAGGTATTTTCGATTAGCAGGAGATTACAAGAGAGGGTTCCTCCTATTTTCGCTCTCAGTTCATATTCCGAGAACATGTGAACGGTTGAGTTTTTCTGTTCCTTGCACTTATTGTTGGTCCTGTGTGATGGTCATTGATGCTTTAGCCTAGTGGCATTAGATCAACATATGATCTTTGGATGTGGGGTCCATGTCTTTCTCTACAACTGCAGTTGGGAAAATGAGTATTTGATAAGCTGCCACTTTTGTTTTCCCACCTACAAACAATCGAGAGTTCTGTAATTTTTATCGCACCCGTGAGAGACAGAATCTAAAAATAAAAACCCGAAATCACATTGTATGATTTTCATATAATTAAATTGGATTTTATTACATGAAATAAGTATTTGATCACCGACCAACCAGCAATATTTCAGGCTCTAACAGACCTGTTAGTTTTTCTCTAATAAGCCCTCTTACTTTGCACTCATTACCTGTATTAATTGCACCTGTTTGAACTCATTACTTGTATAAAAGACACCTGTCCACACACTCAATCAATCACACTCCAACCTCTCCACCATGGCCAAGACCAAAGAGCTGTCTAAGTGTAATGGGGGGCAGGGTGGTAGTCAGTGGTGAGGGATGCTCTGGTTTCTTCTTCACCCTGTCCCGCTACAGGAAAATGGGGACTTGTGTGTCCCTGGGTGTCTATGGTGTGCTGGGTTCGGTGGTGGCCTTTACTCACTGTCATGTTCGGTCCCTTTTAGGTGCAGTTCTTCTGAGCCTCGAATAAGAGATGACACAGTTCTTTAAAAACAACACAGTCTGGTTTACTTTACCACCAGGGCCAGGAAGACAGGTAGGATTACAGTGCAAGTTGCATATAATGGCATTCAAGATGTTAAAATACAGTCACAGTCCTCAGACAGTGCTCCTCACTGTGTGTAGCAGACCTAGGGGAAAACTGTCTCAGGACTTTCACGTAGGGAAGCTCCTCACCCCACAGCTCCCACTGCCCGACTCTAACAGGGACAACCTCGCTCCTGAGGCTCCCTAGTCCTGACACGTCCAATAATGCCTTTAGGCTGGAAGAGGCCAGAATCCACAAATTGACTACTCAAGTGTGGACTATACTGAATTGTGCCCATTGCTGTCAATCCTCCATATCTTCCCCACACACACCCATCTCCCTTCTTCTCTGTGCTCTCAGCACGTCTGTCCTTGCTCAATTCTACTCACTAACTAACTCAAAGATGGCCAACACCACCTCCCAGTAATCCCTCAGTCTTCACTGTCACTAAGGGATGGCCCAAACCAGTTAACCCTGTGTGCCCCAACTGACATAAAGGTAAGATAATATAATTCTGTAACTCTGCTGCCATCTAATGGCTGTCCCATAAATAACACATTTTATATTACTCAGAGATACTAAAACAACTTTAGAGAGGAGTGGGTCTCCTACCACCCCCTCACATCCTCCCACTCTTAAAATATTACCGTCCTCGGCAATACAGTCCTATAAAAAGAATGGAGGGCTAATGTCATTTAAAACAGTGACAATATTTAGCAAGACGTCTTCTCTCCAAAGATGCCGCCAGCCCTTCTTGGTTAAGGGCCCTAAAATCTGTAGTACAGACAGTCCCTTTTAAGACCGAAACTAGAACCGGTCGTCCTTCTTGGTGAGGACCCCGGAAGTAAGTGTACAGTCCATTTTTATCTAACAAGACTGGTAGCAGCAGTCCTTCTTAGTAAGGACCCTGGATAGCAGATAGTGTCCAGATAGTCCTTAGTCAGCGCTCCTGCGCCTATAGATTCCAGCAGAAAAAGGCACAACAGGAGAAACAAAAAAATAAAAGAAAAAAATAAAAGTTAAGCCAGTTTGACTATTTTGGGCTTCTCTTCAACCCTAGAGGGTAAGTCATCCTCTTTCGCTACAGGAAAATGGGGACTTGTGTGTCCCTGGGTGTCTGTGGTGTGCTGGGTTCGGTGGTGGCCTTTACTCACTGTCATGTTCGGTCCCTTTTAGGTGTAGTTCTTCTGAGCCTCGAATAAGAGATGACACAGTTCTTTAAAAACAACACAGTCCAGTTTACTTTACCACCAGGGCCAGGAAGACAGGTAGGATTACAGTGCAAGTTGCATATAATGGCATTCAAGATGTTAAAATACAGTCACAGTCCTCAGACAGTACTCCTCACTGTGTGTAGCAGACCTAGGGGAAAACTGCCACAGGACTTACACATAGGGAAGCTCCTCACCCCACAGCTCCCACTGCCCAACTCAGGGATAACAGGGATGACCTCCTGAGGCTCCCTAGACCTGACACGTCCAATAATGCCTTTAGGCTGGAAGAGGCCAGAATCCACAAATTGACTACTTGAGTGTGGACTATACTGAATTGTGCCCATTGCTGTCAATCCTCCATATCTTCCCCACACACCCATCTCCCTTCTTCTCTGTGCTCTCAGCACCTCTGTCCTTGCTCAATTCTACTCACTAACTAACTCAAAGATGGCCAACACCACCTCCCAGTAATCCCTCAGTCTTCACTCTCACTAAGGGGCGGCCCAAACCAGTTAACCCCGTGTGTTCCAACTGACATAAGGGTAAGGTAATATAATTCTGTAACTCTGCTGCCATCTAATGGCCGTCCCATAAATAACACATTTTATATTACACAGATACTAAAACAACTTTAGAGGAGAGTGGGACTCCCACCACCACCTCACATAAGGACACCAGGGACAAAACTGTAGACCTGCACAAGGCTGGGATGGTCTACAGGAAAATAGGCAGGTAGCTTGGTGAGAAGGCAACAACTGTTAGCACAATTATTAGAAAATGGAAGAAACACAAGATGACGTCAATCTTCCTCGGTCTGGGACTCCATGCAAGATCTCGCCTCGTAGGGTAAGGATGATTCTGAGAAAGGTCAGGAATCAGCCCAGAACTACACAGGAGGACCTGGTCAATGACCTGATGAAAGCTGGGACCAAAGTCTCAAACATTACCATTAGTAACACACAACGCCGTCATGGATTAAAACCCTGCAGGGCTTACAAGGTCCCCCTGCTCACACCAGCACATGTCCAGGCCTGTTTGATGTTCACCAACAACCATCTGGATGATCCAGAGGAGTCATGGGAGAAGGTTATGTGGTCAGATGAGACCAAAATAGAACTTTTTGGTATCAAATCCACTCGCTGTGTTTTGAGGAGGAAAGAGGATGAGTATGTAGCGCCCCGAGGGTTCGGCCGCTACAGGGGTATTGCACCTCAGTCCAGATGTGTGATATTCCACTCCCAGGTAAGGATGGAGTATGGACCAGGGCTCAGGTAGCTGCATACAGCACACACCCCATTTCCGAGGGACAGCTCAACGGTGCTCCCACTAGACAGAAGTGCAGGCATGACCGACTATGTCCCTGCCTGGAGTGGGGAGGGGAGGTGGAACACCCAGTGCTGTAGGGGCAGATAGGGGTTGGTTCCTGAGCATAGGAAGGAGCTCATTGGTTGCTGGTCACCTGGGCTCATGGTCAGAGGGAGGTATAAAAGGTGGGCACCATCTTAGATCTGGGTTCAGTCTGTGAGGAGAGGAGAGCTGACAGGGAGCAGCAGCTCAGGCTGAGTGCTGCTCCAGAGGCAGGCCTAGAGAAGAGGCCGGAGCCTGAGAGGAGAAGGAGAAGTGGGCCTGGAGAAGAGGCCAAGGGAAGGAGGAGAAGACAGAACAGGAAAGAAAGAGAAGAGAGAGAGAAACAGAAGGGCTCAGGAACAAGAAGGTGGAAGGGACCCTAAGAACCCACGAGAATCCAGGGTGAAGGGTCAGGCAGATTAAGGGTACCGGATCCCAAGTTGGTGGAGGAGAAACTACCCTCAGCCAAAGACCGGTCGTCGTGATCATTTATTGGTGCGACACCTCATCAAACCTGCTAGGAAGGCACCATATAGGACAGCGGAGGACGGGGCCCACGTTTAACCGCACAAGTCCGTGGCAGCTGGACAAAAGTGGGTCACTGGTGAGGCAGGCCAGAGAAAGGACAAAAGGGGGTCCTGAGCCATACTTCTGAACTGCCTGGGAGTTGACCGAGCCTCTCACCTGGTGGACGCAGCACGGCTCGGGCGGTCACTACCTGTACAGAAGTGACCTGGAGTACCTGAACTGTGAGTAAAAGACATTGGACTGCAGTACGTTGTCTGTGTGCTCTTTCGCTCCTCCAGCACTACCGGTACTGGGACTCTCACCACCATCACTCCCACCATCCGCTACACTGCCCTGGGGCTGCACTCTTCCCGTGGGGAGTCACACCATCCCAGCTGCACACATCATCAGCCCCAGCGGACTGCCTTGCAGCGGCGGTTCCTAATAACCGCAATCCACGGGTGGCGTAGTCGGACATTATCTAAAGCACGTAGCAGACTACCATTGGTCTGACCAACCTGAGCCGCGGGATCGGGCTGCCACTACTACCCCCATCATTCCCCTATCGCCCGGACCCGCGTGCCCCACGGCCCAGGGGGCGAGTCAAGTACACCCCAAGAACACCATCCCAACTGTGAAGCAGGGTGGGGGAAACATCATACTTTGGGGGTGCTTTTCTGCAAAGGGGACAGAATGACCCGACAGTATATGAAGATGGATGAGGTCATGTATCGCAAGATTTTGGCCAACAACCTCCTTCCCTCAATAAGAGTATTGAAGATGGGTTGTGCCTGGGTCTTCCTGCATGACAATGACCCAAAACACACAGCCGCGGCAACTAAGGAGTGGCTCTGTAAAAGCCATTTTAAGGTCCTGGAGTGGCCTAGCCAGTATCCAGACCTGAACCCAATAGAATATCTTTGGAGAGTGCTGAAACTCAATGTTGCCCAGCGACAGCCCCGAAACCTAAAAGATCTGGAGAAGATCTGTATGGAGGAGGGGGCCAAAATCCCTGCTGCAGTGTGTGCAAACCTGGTCAAGATCTACAGGAAACGTCTGATCTCTGTAATTGTAACAAAGGTTTCTGTACAGAATATTATGTTCTGCTTTTCTATTGTGTCAAATACTTATTTCTTGCAATAAAATGTAAATGAATTATGTAAAAATCCTACAATGCGAGTTTCTGTTTTTTATTGTTAGATTCTGTCTCTCACAGGTGAAGTGACCTACGATAAAAATTACAGACCTCTCCTTTCTTTGTAGGTGGGAAAACTTGCAAAATTAGCAGTGTATCAAATACTTATGTTCCCCACTGTATGTCCTTTTTAATTAAGGCCTGGGGGTGTTTTTATGTTTTTAAATCTTTAAAACAAGGGCATATTTTCATTTTTGAATACATGATGATGATAATTTTGTGGCGGATAAGACCTGGGAACCAGACAGAGGTGCTGAGCAGGTGAAGTCATCGGGGGGGTTGACCTCGGCGATACACAGTAGGGGAACATGTGGATAATAGATTCTCTGGGTCAAAATCTACTCATTCTGTGGTCGGCTCTGGAATATGTGATGACGCACGAGCAGTTGGTGCCTGAAGGTTCTGGTCTCGATTGTAGCGAATTGTACGTGCGGGCATCTTGTGCATAGGATTGCTTTTGCACATTGCCGCCATATGATGTCTTTGCAATTAGAGGAAAACTTTCTAAATAGAGGAAACTCACAAAAGCATTGATATAATATAAATACTTCACCTACAGGCAATCCATGGTCAGATTCCACCCTAGGACACAATGGTAACTTCCGAATGACCAACCTATTGGCGACTATGAAAATACAGAAGAATTAATACATTTGCAGAAGACATGAGCGAATATATTCTAGTGGAATTGAATTCTACTTGAATATCACAACAATTCACCAAAAGGAGGATTTTTTTTGTCATTTTGTTCCACGTGGATTCATTTTTCTAAACTGTACAAGGCCATCAAAATAGTAAAAAATGAAAATGAAAAATCCTTATACTCACCTTACCACTCACCTCCCCGACCCCTCTGCTCCTCACCGTCATCAGTCCAGTTTTCTTATCACCACCGTGAGTGCAGAAATACCGGGCCTCTCACAGTAGGCCAGGACTTCTGGCTCTGATGAGGCTTGAGATGGTTCTGTGCATGTGCAGACAAGGTTAGGACGCACATCATGACATCACGAATAGTGATAAGCGAGCATGCTCGCCACTGCTCGGTAATCGCCCAAGCATCTCACTGCTCGAGATGCTCGGCGAGTATTTCCGGGATGTTTAGGCGGGAGCTCGGGTCCCCTCCCTGCATGTTTGGTGCTCTTTAGAGAGCCAATGAACATGCAGGGATTGCCGTAGGCATCTTAGTTGTGGCAGTACAGTGATTGGCTGGCCACATAGCGTCACCGGGTCTTATATAGCTCGTCAAAGTCTACTCTTCAGACAGGCAGAGTAGGTAGAGGTGCTGCTGTGTGAAGGACAGATTTGGCAGTGTAATAGTTAGGCAATACGTATTCCACACAAGGATACATATATTATCCATCTGAACTAACAGTCCTTCTGAGGACTAATCCCGCTGCATATATTCAGTGGTGATAGCAGGAGTTAGGCAGGCAGATAAATTTGTGAATATATACAGCACAATAGTGTCCATTGTACGCTCTGTCTGCTTCTGCTACCTGTTACAGATAGCCATTGGACTAGATATCAGGACTTTTTTTTTTTGCTCTTAATCCTGAGTATTTTCTAAAAAAGAAATAGAGTCCAACATTTTACTGCTCCATTTGTTTGTTAGCACTGCAGAATACAGCCAGAAAATCATCAGACGTGATCCCATATTACAGCGATAAAAATCCAGAAATTTGTAGTGAACATGGAAAATATTGTCCTCCATTTACAGTTTGGCAACAGTGTGCCAGTGAAGCTATTCACACGTGGTCGATGGCAATAATAGGAAACTACAAGCCCGGTATTTAAAACTGTGGGTGTCCGTCAGATGTATCACATATAACTGCGGTACAAATCCAAACATTTGTAGCGACCGTGCAAAATATTATCCTCCATTTAAAATGGGCAGGGCACGTGGGAAGGGAAGGGGAAGTGGACATGATGGTGATGGTGCATGCAGAGACCAAGGACAAGACCATGGGCAAGCTGAAATTGTGGTAGAACAAACATCCATATCTCGCCCGATCTTCCTGTCCCAATTACTAGGGGACCGCAGCACACTAATATTGAACCTAGAGCAGTATCAAAAGGTTGTTGGTTGAATAGCAGATAATGCTTCCAGTCACTTTGCCACCACCACCCTTTCTTCCACAGGGTAAAGTCTCAGTAGCCGTGAGTCTGGACCGCATATTCCTGACCCTGATCCTCCTTCCTTCCACCATGACAAGGAGACAACTGATCCCACAATTGGAAACTCAAAAGAGCTGTTCACTTTTCCCTTTATAGATTCAGCCTCTCGCCCGGCCAGCTTCATGCAGGGCAAGAGGAGAACACATCTAGCGATGCCCAAATATTGAGCAGACACATGAAGGCGATGGTGAGAAAGTGCAATTACTGTCGTAAGAGGTGGATGATGAGACACAATTACCAGAAAGTCAGGAGGAGGACCAGGGTGCGGAAGGGGAAGACAAGGTGGTGAACGATAAAGTCACTGACCCAAACTGGCAAGGTGACATGAAGAGCGAGGACAGTAGCACACAGGGGGAGGAAGGCAGAGCACCACAACAGGCAGGAACAAGCAGTATGGTGGCCACAGACAAAAGGCGGGCAACCGTTCCCCGGAACAGCAACACGATGGAAGGTGCCAGTACAAGTCTTAGATCTTCCCGAGTCTGGTTGTTTTTTAAAGACTCTTCAGATAATCCCAAAAAGGCCATTTTTACCATCTGCCAGGCCAGCATCAGCAGAGGTAGCAAAACTGGCACATGACAGCAAAGCACCCGACTAGATATGCCGAACACCAGGGTCCAGAAACAGTGTCTGCAGGTGACACTACTGCTTGCTCCACTGTTGTGCGTGCACGCCAATCCTCTGTCCATGTTGCATGCGAAGATACCGCCCACTCTGCACCTGTCATTGCACACTTGCAACCATCACCATCAACAACCACATCCACATCCTTGTCACAGCACAGTGTTCAGTTGCTCCTACCCCAGTCATTGGAACGCAGCCAGCTCCCCACAGGCCACACTACTAAACTCACACATTTCGCGAATGCTTGCGCTCGAAATGTTGCCTTTTAGGCTCATGGAGATGGAATCTTTCCGCAACCTGATGGCGGCGGCCGTCCCTCGGTACTCAGTCCCCAGCCGCCACTATTTCTCCCGGTGTGCTGTCTCCACATTACACGAGCATGTGTCCCACAACATTAGACGTGCCCTCAACAACGCAGTTACTGGGAAAGTCCACCTAACCACAGACACGTGGAGAAGTGCGGTCAGGGACTGTAAATTTCGCTGACGGTACACTGCGTTAATACAGTGGAAGCCGGGACCCAGTCAGACCTTGGGATGGAACACGTCCTCCCGACGCCGAAGATTGCAGGCCCTGAGTCAATCAGTGTTGCCCCCACATTCAACAGCTCCTGCACTTCCTCCTCTTCAGCCTCCATCTCCAAAATGACCATGTGGTGCCCCTGAGGGTTCAGTCACCACAGAGGTACTGCACCTCACCCAGAGGTGTGGTGTCTCCTTCTCTCAGGTAAGGAGGGAGTGCTGCCTGGAACCCCGAACACCTGCATCCAAAACTACACTGCTCCAGGCCGGCTGGAAGGGCAACAGGGAGTGGAGCAGGGAGAAGACTCCGTTCTGTCAAAAGGGATCCTAGGGGGTATGGCGAGTGCAGGACGGCACCCGTACGACCCGAATCTGTCAGAAGACAGAGGGATCGTAAGCCGCATTCTAATCCCCAGGAGGGTCAAGCAGGTCCGGGATCCAACGTACAGGAAGGACTTCAGAGCACCCAAGCAGGATTGAGAGTGGGCAGCGCAGGGCAGGAGGGAGATAGACCCAGTGTGAAGTCGGTCTAGAGAGGAACACGAGAAAGTGGGGTTCTGTAAGGCATTCCTAAATCCCCTGAGGAAGAGCTGAACCCCTGCCTGGTGAATGCAACGCGACGTGGGGGGCTGTAAGCTGACAGTGCACCCTGTGGAACTAAAGAACTGTCAGTAAAGACACGGATGACTGCACTGCACCGCCTCTGTCCAATTATTTAGTCCGCGCCATCATTCCCTCCCTGCACTACAACGCCCAGCGCAACCACCTACACTGCCCTGGAGCTAGCTCTACCCGTGGAGAGCCACACCATCCCTGCTGCCATAACACCAGCTCCAGAGGACTGCTCCGCAGCGGCAGCTCCCTCTAGCCGCAATCCATGGGTGGCATCACGAACACTTAAATCTCCTATAACTATTTGCCCCCCATTTGAGTGACCGCCCTGGGCCATGGACCGGGCCAGCCACCGTGATATCCCCCGGAAACCAGAGGCCTGGCTGCCGAGTACCCTACGGCCCTGGGGGCGCGTCATCTTCTGGCGTCACAAACAGGATGCGTGACCAGCCCGTATCGGCGGGTGAATTGTGCCTAGAGAACTGTGTTATGTTACTGAATGTGGCGCCCGCTCCAGAAGAACGGGCGCCATTATGTGCGTGCTAAAGGACAACAGTATGGAACCTCCCATCGTGGGCCGGGTCCCGGAATGGCGCCAAAAGCCAGCCCTGCCCCTTGCAACAGTGACTGTCCGCAAAGATCTGTCCGTCAAGGCAGGGAGGCCATCACAGGGAGTGACCAACAGCAGATTGCCATGGGACCGCCCCCGAAAGAAGAGAGGAGGAGGAGAAAAGGAATGGAGACAGGGTGTGGTCTTAACCAGTATAGACAGACCGCACCCAGCAGCCAGAATGGAAGGAAGCAAAGGTCCAGCCTCCGCCTCTGGCCTGCCGCAGCGTCAAGTGACCCACCTCACCCTGGAGGGAGAAGCTGAGAAATTGTCCCCGGAGGACGTGGAGTTTCTCCAGAGCGAAGTCCTAGAGCTGGGCCAACAAGTGGAGCAAGCCCAGCAAGCAGCGGTCGCAAAGTGGAGGAGCGAGCTGCTGGAAAAATTGGAAGCACGGTGGAAAGAGACACCGAATGCCAGCAGCGGCACCCCAGCCCCGGCGGAACTCGCGGAGAACCAGGAGGTCGCATGGATTACAGGAGCACGTAGGAAAGAATACCCTATCCCGGGCGCAGCCAGCGCCGACTTGCTCCTGGGCCTCTTTTCCCAGCACTCCCCGTATGCCGCCATGCCCTCGCTGGAGCAGCTACTCAGCCCGGAGCCTCCACCCCCGGGCGCTGACCCCGAGGATCTGCCATCTAGTGCCCTCCCGGAGCCTCCACTCCTGGGCACTGAAGCCACAGGCCTGCTACTGGATGCCCTCCCGGCGCCTCCACCTCCGGCACCCGAGTGGGTGTGCGCCGCGTCGGCCTTCGACTGGTCTGCCCGGATGGAGGACCAGCAGCCGTACCTGCTACTCCCAATACCAGCGGCCCCGGTTGCCTATACCAGCGGAGTAGAGTTTTGCTGGGACAACCGGGGGGGGACCTGATGGGGTTCCCGCGGGAGACCCAGGCCGAAGCCCTGCAAAGGAAGGAGTTCTGCAGGCGGGAGCTCTGGCAGCTGGAGAAGGAGCGGTGCATGCGGCAGGCGCGCTGTGAATGCCTGGAGGCCCGGAACAAGGCCGTAAAGGCACAGGTCCGCCAGATGGAGTCGGCCCACCCCAGCCCCGGCGAGGAAGGCCTCGTGGTAAAGTTTAACCTGCAGGCTGGGTGGGGCTTTATCCACAGTCCAGACTTTGAAAGGGACATATTCGTGAACCAGCGAGATGTGGAGCCCGAGCTGGAGGAAGGCCATCCCGACCGGAATGTGTATCCGGGGGACCGCGTCACGTACATACGCCACCACGGGGAACGTGGGTTGTACACCCTGCACGTGTACCGCATCATCGAGGACACGACCCCGCAGGACATACCTTATGACCTGGCTGGGTCAGGGAAGAATCAGAAATACCCCAGGCGGGGTCGCCACTATTAGTCCAGCAAGTGGTACTGATTGTGTACATAGTCACCCGTAAGGGTGCAGTAGTTGAACGTTTGAAAATAATGTTTTGCCTTATAGCATGTGTTTATTTAGTTACCCGCCAGGCTGGGGACAGTGAACGGCCAAGAACTTGCATTGTAAATAGTTCAGCACCTCTTAAGGTGTACCCTATTGTTTTATATTAATAACCATAATCACAGAACAAAAATCCGTTTGGCGTGGCGGAAGACGTGGTCCTGCACCAGGATCATCTATGCCCTGCAGCCACGCCCAGGGCCTACGTTGAGGGTTTGCAGACGGGTCCCTCATGCTGCTATCTGTTGCACCTATTTGAAAGTAAAGTGGACACCCGGTTACAACATGAACTGTAACCTGTTATAAGAAACGTATGAAAAATGTTTTATAAAGTTTCGATAAATATAGCTTGCGACGTTAAAGTGATGTGCCTCCCATAAAGGGAAGAAATGTTTTACAATCTTATATGCGAATGCATTCTTAAAATTTTGCATGTCATGTATACCCTGTTTTACTCTGTTCCAGCACACGGATGTGCTGTGTTTTACCAGGGGGGAGTGTGGCGCCCCTGAGGGTTCAGTTGCCACAGACGTACTGTACCTCACCCAGAGGTGTGGTGTCTCTCTTCTCTCAGGTAAGGAGGGAGTGCTGCCCGGAACCCCAAACACCTGCATCCAACACTACACTGCTCCAGGCCGGCTGGAGGGGCAACATGCAGAGAGCAGCTGCTGAGCCCTGACCCTAGCTGGAGTGGGGGGAACCCAAAGGTAGGGGGAACCAGTAGTGGGTGTGGGTGGAGGAAGTAGTTAGGGGGAGCCCTTTGGTAGGAGTATAAATAGGGAAGCCATCTTAGGGTGGCAGATAAGGAGAGATGAGCAGTGAGGAGAGCAGCTCAGAAGAACAGCTCAGGACAGTTCAGAAGAACAGTCCGGGGGCAGAGTCTCATTAGGAGCCCTGCTCCACAAGTAGGGCCAAGTCTGGAGGCCCAGGAGGGGAGCAGGGAGAAGGCTCCGTTCTGTCAAAAAGGATCCTAGGGGGTACGGCGAGTGCAGGACGGCACCCATACGCCCCGAATCTGTCAGAAGACAGAGGGATCGTAAGCTGCATTCTAATCCCCAGGAGGGTCAAGCAGGTCCGGGATCCGACGTACAGGAAGGACTTCAGAGCACCCAAGCAGGATTGAGAGTGGGCAGCGCAGGGCAGGAGGGAGAAAGACCCAGTGTGAAGTCGGTCTAGAGAGGAACACTAGAAAGTGGGGTTCTGTCAGGCATTCCTAAATCCCCTGAGGAAGAGCTGAACCCCTGCCTGGTGAACACAACGCGACGTGGGGGGCTGTAAGCTGACAGTGCATCCTGTGGAACTAAAGAAGTATGAGTAAAGACACGGATGACTGCACTGCACTGCCTCTGTCCAATTATTTCGTCCGCGCCATCATTCCCTCCCTGCACTACAATGCCCAGCGCAACCACGATTTACCTACAGTGCCCTGGAGCTAGCTCTACCCGTGGAGAGCCACACCATCCCTGCTGCCATAACACCAGCTCCAGAGGACTGCTCCACAGCGGCGGCTCCCTCTAGCCGCAATCCACGGGTGGCGTCGCGAACACTTAAATACCCTATAACTATTTGCCCCCCACTTGAGTGACTGCCCTGGGCCACGGACTGGACCAGCCACCGTGATATCCCCCGGCAACCAGAGGCCCAGCTGCCGAGTACCCCACGGCCCTGGGGGCGCGTAAACTGCATCAGTCGCAAGTTGGAAGCACTGCAGCACTGCCTCGGCCAAGCGGCAACATCCTGTGCTGAAGTTAGTATGCTTAGGTGACAAACCGCACAATGCTGAAGAATTGTGGATAGGTCTGAAAGAGCAGGCAGATCTGTGGCTGACACCACTGACCCTACAGACAGGCATGGTTGTGTGTGACAATAGCCAGAACCTGGTGGCGGCTCTGAAGTGAGGCAAGCTCACACACATACCATGCCTGGCCCATGTGCTTAACCATCTGGTTCAGCGGATTCTCAAAACCAACCCGGATCTGTTTGATCAGCTTATCAAAGTACGCCACCTGTGTGCCCATTTTAGAAAGTCACCTACAGCTTCCGCCG
This sequence comes from Phyllobates terribilis, assembly GCF_046119375.1. Lineage (NCBI taxonomy): Eukaryota > Metazoa > Chordata > Amphibia > Anura > Dendrobatidae > Phyllobates > Phyllobates terribilis. The sequence goes on from NW_027362762.1 coordinate 6,385,672, forward strand.
CCCTTGCCGTCCTTCAGCAGCGTTTGCAGCTTCGAGCTCACCGACTAGTCTGCGATGTCCTCACGTGTTGGAACTCTACATTGCAGATGTTGGGAAGGATTTGTGAGCCGAACAGAACAGTTGTTGACTACCAGCATCAACAAGACCGTCAGTATCCAGGTCAGACTCCACACATAAAACCTCAGGAGTGGGCATGGATGGCAGACATATGTACCATCCTCCAAAACTTTGAGGACTCCATCAAGATGGTGAGCGGCGATGATGCCATAATTAGCGTCACCATCCCGCTTCTCTGTCTTCTGAAATGCTCTTTGCTCTCAATTAAAGAGGATGCATTGCAGGCGGAGCACGATGAGATGGAGCAAGGAACCATACAGGATGATTACACACAGCCCAGCCTCATCTCATCCCAAAGTGAATTGAGTGAAAATGAGGAAGAGGAGGAGAAAGAGCAGGAGCTAGTTTACTGCGCCATAGACGGTACTATCTGCACAACTGTCATACCGTCTGTTCAACGGGATGGCCTGAGGACAGGGAGCTGGAGGAGGAGGAAGATGAGGAGGAGAGCATGGTCAGTTGTCCTCTTGGTGAGTACACGGAAGTCTTGGCTGTTAGCACTCTGGCACTCATGGCTAAGTTTATGTTATGCTGCCTTTCCCGTGACCCTCGCGATGTCCAAATTTTGGGTGACAGTCATCATTGGTTGGTGACACTTCAAGATTCCTGCTACAAGGTGAACTTTATATCTCTTATTCCTGAGGCGGACAGGCCTAATAAAATGGGGCTGTACCAGAAGGCTCTTGTTGCGGAATTCTTAAAAAAATTCCCATCTGAAAACGCTGGCGGCAGAGGTCACAGTTCATTGGACAACCAAGGAGTACAGGCGAGAGAGACACAAATGCAATCGAGCAGAGTCAGAGGAACACTGTCAACGTTCTGGGCCAGTTTTCTCAGACCCTCCCATCGCACAAGCCCTGATGCGTGGGGTATTCTCCCAAGGAGGGAAAAGTTGCGGAAGATGCTGAGGGAGTACTTTGCCGACCGTACCAACATCCTCCGTGTTTCCTCTGTGCCTTATAATTATTGGGTATCCAAGCTGAACACGTGGCATGATCTGGCTCTCTATGCCTTGGAGGTCCTGGCCTGCCTTGCCGTCAGTGTTTTATCAGAGTGGGTTTTTAGTTCCGCCGGTGGAATTATAACCGATAGGCGCATCCATCTGTCAACGGAAAATGCTGACAGGCTGACTCTTATAAAAATGAACAAGGGCTGAATTGGGCCAGACTTCTCATCACCACCGAATGATAGCAGCGTAACATAAACTCAAATCCAGTGTCTTTTTTTGGGAGGTCTAACTCTATCCACCACCATATCACCACCATATGTACCATGTCAACATATTTACGTCTCTTGCAAGAGACTTTGGAGTTCCTCCAAATTTTTGCTCATCACTACATGGCAGTTGTTGAGTACCAGTTTTAAAACACCCATCAGTATTCAGGTCAGCCTTCGCACATAAGAGCTCAGGAGTGGACATGGATGTTTGGCATCTGTGCCATCCTCCAAAACATTGAGGATTCCTCCAAGATGGTAAGTGGCAATGATGCCATAATTAGCATCACCATCCCGCTACTCTGTCTTCTGAAACGCTCTCACAATTAAAGAGGATGCATTGCAGGCGGAGTACGATGAGATGGAGCAAGGAACCATACATGGTAATTCCACACAGCCCATCCTCATCTCATCCCAACGTGGATTGGGTGACAATGAGGAAGAGGAGGAGGAAAAGGAGGAGGAGGAAGAACAGGAGCTAGTTTCTTGCGCTATAGACAGTACTACCCACACAAATGTCATAACGTCTGTTTCAGCATGGATATCCTGTGCAGAGGGAGGATGAGGAGGAGAGCATGGTCAGTCGTCCTCTTGGTGAGGATACGGAAGTCTTGCCTGTTAGTAGTCTGGCACACATGGCTGAGATTATGTTACACTGCCTTTCCCATGACCCTCGCGCTGTCCAAATTTTGGGTGACAGTCATTACTAGTGTTGAGCCACCCCCGTAGTGTTCGAGTTCGGTTCGGTTCGTCGAACACCCGGATGTTCGCCGAACTGTTCGTCGAACACCGTCGAACACCGTTAAAACCAATGGCAGGCAAACAAAATCACATAGAAACACATAGAAAACACCTTCAAAGGTGTCCAAAAGCTGACAAACTGCTCAGAAGACACAACTAACACATGGAAAAGTGACAAGTACATATAGTCATGCGAAAAGAAAAGAGGTGGAGGAGTAAAAGGAGGGGGAGACACAGATATAGGCATGTCATGCCCTTCTAAAACCAAAAAAGTGCGAAGCCGACACGGCCAGTCCGTTCCTGCCCGTGCGACCTCCGTGTCGTCGGCTTTGTGCCAGAGCCGCGGTGGACCCTGACGGCCAGCCCCCCTCTCCCAATACTGGTGCCTGTCCGCTGGTGGGTCGAGCGAGCCCCCCTGCGGTGGAGGCAGGTCTAATCTTTTTAATTTAAATTGTCTCTCTAATTTGAATGAATACACTTTAAATCCTTTTACAAGAATCTATTGGAGGGCAAGTCTCATGCCAGCAGCCGCGTAATTCCAGCTCCAGCAGCGTCCACTAAAGCTGCTGCAGTTAAAAAGCTTTTAGAAGGATCGAGCTTGGCTGTCCACCGCAAGGCGTCCTACCGCCAGTCCCTGCCCCTATGCCTTGGGGTGCCTCCCTGATACTCTTCACTGAGTGTCCCGGGGGCCCGAACCATTTCCTTTGAAAAAATTAAGTGTCCAAACTACAGGTGGTGTAGCTTGCTTAACAGCTGGGATAATCCGCTAACTAGCAGACACTGCTACTAGGCACAAAGTATTTCCTGGGCTAGATGTAGTTAAAAATTTGTAATTAGATACTCTCGTTGGATGCTGAGAAAGCATTCCATAGAGTCTCCTGGCACGCCATATATTATTCTCTTAAAAGCTTGGGATAGGGGTATAGGGGACCCTTTTATAGGCAAAATCACGGCCCTGTATCGCAATACGTCGCCTAAGCTGAAGATAAATGGAACATTTTCATCACCTTTCATAATCACCAATGGGACAAGGCAGGGATGTCCTCTGTCCCCTCTCTTATACATCCTAGTGACGGAGCACCTGCTCTCATCAGTTCGCCATAACCCCAATAAAAGGCAAGACTACTTAAGAAGGCTGTCCTACATTATTAAGCAGCCTACATTTTCTGCCAAAATGGGAAAGAAAAAGGATGTGTCGGCCGCTGAGAAGCAACAAATTGTGGAGTGTTTAGGTCAAGGCATGACTACAATCAACATTGCCAAGACACTTCATTCTGATCATCGCGCAATCAAGAAGTATGTAGCTGATTCACAGTACACACGTGTGCGTGCTGATAAGGGAAAATTGAGGACTCTTTCCTACAGGCAATTACGTCAGGTTAAAAGAGCAGCGGAAAAAAGCCTTGTCATAGCAGCAGACAAGTTTTTGAAGCTGTTGGTGCCTCCAATGTCCCCCGAACAACAAGATGCAGGGTCCTTCAGAGGTTTGCAGCTGTGCATAAGCCATCCTGTCGACCTCCTCTATCCACTGTACACAAGCAGAAACGGCTCCGATGGGCCAAACAATACATGAAGACTGACTACAAAAGTGTTTTGTTCACCGATGAGTGCCGTGCAACGCTCGATGGTTCAGATGGATGGAGTGGAGGATGGCTGGTTGATGGACACCCCATGCAAACACGGCTACGGCGCCAACAAGGAGGAGGTGGAGTAATGTTTTGGGCTGGAATCATGGGGAGAGAGATTGTCGGCCCCTTTAGGATCACTGAAGGGGTAAAGATGAACTCCATTATGTATGTGGAGTTTCTCAAACAGCACTTCCTGCCATGGTTCAAGAAGAAGAACCGTGTATTCCGCAGCAAGATCATTTTCATGCATGATAATGCACCGTCTCATGCTGCACATAACACATCTGCATTTCTGGCTGATATGGGCATAAAAGGGGACAAACTTATGGTGTGACCCCCATGCTCCCCTGACCTCAACCCCATTGAGAACCTCTGGAGCATCATCAAAAGGAGTGTCTATGATGGCGGGAGGCAGTTCACATCTAAGCAACAGCTCTGGGAGGGTATTCTGTCCTCATACAAAACAATTGAAGCAGAAACCATCCAAAACCTGACAAATTCAATGGACGAGAGAGTTCAGAAGCTCCTTTCGAACAAGGGGTCCTATGTGCAAATGTAACATCACCTAGAATAAAGTTTTGAGTTGAAAACTGATTTCAGTTTGACCATTTTTTTGTTCTTTATCAAAATGAAAAGGTTGATCGAAGAGTGTGGGGGATCTAAGAGTGTGGCAACCCAGTAGTCAGGATTATTTTGAATTCTGACAATATGAGGGTCATGTTGCAGGTAGTGCAGCAAGAAGGCACTCATGTGTCTTGCGCATCTATGAGCCCCAAAATTATTTTCCGCGCTAGATGCAGCTAAAAATTATTATTAATTTGAAAGCTGGTGGAGTTTAGTATAGATGGCCTAATAGAATCAGTACTGCAAACTGCTACAAGGCCCAAATTATTTTCCAGCCAAGATACAGATAAACATGATTAGTAATTTTAAATCTGGTGGAGTTTAGTATAGATGGCCTAATAGAATCAGTACTGCACACTGCTACAAGGCCCAAATTATTTTCCAGCCAAGATACAGATAAACATGATTAGTAATTTGAAAGCTTAAAATGGTTGGTGAGGTGATTTTAACAAATCATCAAGCTTTTACTCTCCCCAGGATGACACAGGGGTAGAAAAGTCGTTTCGGATCCATGATTTTTTCATCTTTATGAGCGTGAGTCTGTCTACATTATCAGTGGAGAGCCGCGTGCGCTTATCTGTCAGCACACCACCAGCAGCGCTGAACACACGTTCAGACAGAACGCTGGCTGCGGGGCATGACAAGATCTCCAAGGCGTAAGTGGCTAGCTCCGGCCATTTATCCAGATTGGAAGCCCAAAAAGAGCAAGGGTCCAGTGACACAGTCATGGCTTCAATGTTTACTTGGAGATACTCCTGTACCATCGTCTCTAGGCGTTGACTATGTGTCAGACTTCTTGTCTCCTGTGGCCTTGCAAAGGATGGGCTAAAAAAGTGGTGAAATGATTCCGCAAAATTTATGTTACCAGCAGATGCTGTGGTTCTGTTACGGTTTGAGTGCTGAATACTCGACGGTCCCACGGTTGGCAAGTTGGAACTGTGAGATTCACTACGTGCACCACTAGTGTTTTGGGGAAAAGCACATGTAAGATTCTGCAACAGTCTCTGCTGATACTCCTGCATGCGTGCATCCCTTTCTATGGCAGGAATAATTTCTGCAAATTTACTTTTGTACCAGGGATCTAACAGTGTGGCAACCCAGTAGTCAGGATTATTTCTAATTCTCACAATTCGAGGGTCATGTTGCAGGTAGTGCAGCAAGAAGGCACTCATGTGTCTTGCGCATCCAGGAGCACCAAGTCCCTGTTGTGTTGGTGGCGAGGTAACAATCATGCTTCCTTCCTCTGCCCTCTCCCCCCAACCTCGCACAACAGAAATGTGATCAAGGTCTCCCTCATCTGATGAGTCTTCCATCAGTTCGTCCTCCACTTCTTCCTGGGCTCCTGCACCTTCCTCAATAGTTTGGCTGCTACCATGCGCCCTGGTAAAACCATCTCCCCCACCCTCACATGCCTGCTGCCTTGGTGCTGCCGACCGTCTGGACCTTGCAGATATTAGCCCTTCCGCATACAACTACTCCTCCTCTACTTCCTCCACCTACTCTTGTGCCACCACCTGACTCCGAATTCTGTTTAACATGTGCTCCAGCATGTAAATCACCGGAATAGTCATGCTGATAATGGCATCGTCAGCACTAAACATCTTCGTCGCCATTTCAAAACTGTGCAGAAGGGTGCATAGGTCCCTGATCTGAGACCACGCCTCCAGCGTGATTTGCCCCACCTCTGGATCTCGTTGGCCCAGGCTATACGTCAGAACGTATTGCACCAGGGCTTGTCGGTGCTGCCACAGTCGCTGCAACATGTGCAGAGTTGAATTCCACCGGGTAGGCACATCGCATTTTAGCCGGTGAAGTGGCAGGCCCAACGACTTCTGTAGAGATGTAAGTCGCTGAGCTGCTGGATGCAAACGGCGGAAGTGAGCACACAGCGACCGTGCCCTCTGCAGAAGGCCATCTAATCCGGGATAGTGGGCTAAAAATTGCTGGACAACCAGGTTCAACATGTGAGCCATACAAGGCACGTGTGTGACATTGCCCTGGCGAAGGGCCGCACCCAGGTTTGCAGCATTGTCGCACACGGCCTTCCCTGGTTTCAGGTCCAGTGGAGACAACCATTCATGAAACTGGTTCTCCAGAGCTGACCACAACTCCTCAGCTGTGTGACTCACATTTCCCAGACATTTCAAAGTAAAAACCGCCTGATGACGTTGAGCCCTGCTGCCAGCATAGTAAGGAGGTGTGCAGGATCCCTTCTTCGCAGTTAGAAAGCTTGTGGCATGACCAGACAGGCTTTGGGAGCAGGTGGAGGACCGAGAGGAGGTTGAGGAGGCAGAAGCAGTAGAGGAACTTTGAGATAAAGAGGATTGACGCACAACTTGTGGGGACGGCAAGACTTGGACAGCAGCCCCTTGTCCTGCTGTCACCATAGTTACCCAGTGCCCAGTCAGCGACATGTAACGCCCCTGTCCATGCCTACTCGTCCAAGTGTCTGTGGTGAAATGCACCCTGTCACACACAGAGTTTCTCAAAGAAGCGGTGATGTTGTGTGCGACATGCTGGTGGAGCGCAGGCACACCTTTCTTTGAGAAGTAGTGCCGACTGTGCATCTGGTACTAGGGCACTGCGACGGACATAAGGTCTCGAAAATCCTCTGTGTCCACCAGGCGGAAAGGCAGCATTTCTGTAGCCAAGAGCTTGCAGATGGTGAAATTCAACCTTTTAGCTTTCTCATGGCTAGGAGGAAATGGTCTTTTACTTGTCCACATCAGAGGGACCGAGGGCTGGCTGTTGTGCTTAGACGGGGTTGAGAAAGGTGTCCCCGGCAAACTGCCGGTCTGTGAGGAAGATGCAGGCGGACATGTTAGGTTGCCTTGATCCAAAGGTGGTGCTCTCGATGTCGGACAGCGCTGAACACCAGCTGGTGTTTCCACCTCCAAAGAAAATGATGACCTGCCAATCACGCTGGCTGATGCGGGTAAAGAGGCGGCAGGTCTGCGTCCAAAAACAGGTGTGACTGCTGTCCCCCCAGTCACAGAGGATGAAGAGGCCGCGGATGCACAAGATATGGCAGGCGGTGGTTGGCCCGGCCGGCTAGACCGCATTGTAGCACACTGAGCTTCCCACTGCTACTTATGCTTCATATCCATGTGCCCGTTCATGCATGAAGTACTCAAACTATGTATTTTTTGGCCTCTACTTAGCTTTTGCTGACAAATGTTACAGATAACACGAGTTGGGTCATCCTTATCGATCTGAAAAAATGCCCAGGCTATGCAAGGCTTAGAGCCCATGCGACCTGAAGAGCCACCACGACTTGTGGTGAGAGGCAGAGTTGTGTTTGAGGATGCAGTTGTTGACGTGCTTCCAGTACTACGTCTCTGTCCAGGAAGGCGCAACCTGACCTCGTCGTCACTAGCATCCTCCTCCACCTCCTCTGCTGACCTCATCTCTTGGCTGACTGTGGGTTGGCAGTAAGTGGGATCTCCAACCTCATCATCATCACCCTGTGCATTATCACACCCGTCGTCCTCAGAGCCAACCTGTTCCTGCCCTGACAAAAATCTCAAGTTGTCGCTCCAATCAGGTATTTGAGTCTCATCATCGTCTTCCTCATTGTCTCCACCAACAGGAGTTACAGTTTGGGAATGAGGGTCTACATTATGGTCAGAACCTTCTGCGTCTGGTCCTGGATCCGACTCATAAAGATTCTGGGCATCAGTGCAGATCATTTTCTCGTCTGGATTCACAGAAGCGCTGGAGTCGACCTCTGATTCCCAGGCTATAGTATGAGTAAACAGCTCTGCAGACTCAACCATCTGTTCTACCTCATACTCAGACGGGCAGCTGGAGATTTGGGAGCTGTGAGGAAGCAAGTGCGATTGGGGTGACACCTTTGAGGACTGGAGTATTTGTGATGTTGAAGTTGATGTGGAGGAGAGCCCACTTAAAGGAGCACTTGATATCCGTTGAAGCACCTGCTGTTTTTGTGCCTCATCTGGAATTTGTAGCGATTGGCGTGGCCGTAAGAAAGGGATCTTATCACATTGTCCGCTAAAAGAAGTAGACATCTTAGTTTGGCTGGAAGATGGTCTTTCTTCTGCACCTACCCCACGGACACAACCTTTTTTCCCCTTCCCAACACGCCTATTCCCCTTTCCACCAGCAGCAGGCCTTTTTCCACTCATTTTGGTGGTTAACTAATTCACAACTCTGGAGTTGTTTGCACAAAAAAACAATGGATGGGAACCGAGCAGAGCTGAGTGGCCAAACTGTGGTATTAGGCCAAAACTATTGGCTGGGTTAGAGGCAGAAAAAAATTATATTCAAGTTGCAACCTGATGGAGGTCAGTATAGATGGACTAATAGAATGATGCTATGCCCAAAAGATTTTACTTCACTAGGTGCAGTAAAAAAATTGGTATTCTATACACAGGTGATATATCTTGCAACACAGATAGGCTACTCCACTGACTAACACACTCTGCAATAGGCCAAAAAGGATTAGCTTTGCTAGATTCAGCCAAATGCTGTGAAAAAAACTTGCACAGCACTGGCACAGACCTGCCTGGCAAAAACTGATAGGAACTGATGTAACCTAGTCCTGAAAAGGACTCCAATTACAATTAGTCTTTACTCCCACAATCTATCTATTTAAGAGCACAGACCTGCCTGATAAAAGTCGTAGGAAATGCTGTAACCTAGTCCTTAAAAGGACTGCAATCACAACTATTCCCTACTCCCAAGCTATCTGTAGATTTGTGCGAAAATTGGCTTGAAATTAACAAGGTATAGCGCACACAGCAACAGCGGTGCCGTCTAACACGCAGCTGCAGCAGTGAGAAAATGGTGGCGACGGGGAAAATGGCTTGGTCTTATAGGGCAAGGACATGTGACATACACTGCCAATGACACATGCCCTTGCTTGTGTGAAAAAAAGCACTTTGCTCCGTGTGTGCGCTGCTGATAGGCTGACAGATTGCACCTCCCCACTGTAAATGCGGGAAAGAGAAAAAAAAATGGAGATCTTCATTGTTCCTGCAGAGATCCATCCCCTGCCCCTACCCCCGCCCCGCTGTACACTCAAACTGCGGATTAACATTAATTTTCATAATTACTGAGAAAAAATCCTGTTATGATTTTGGTGCACGAACAGTTATCGAACATAACCTCGAACAGCCGAATTTTTCTCAAATTGTTCGTGTTCGCCGAACGGCTCGAACACCGCCCAAAACAGCTCGAATTTGAGATTGGCGAACAGTTCGAGTCGAACAACGCTCATCTCTAGTAGAAAGCCTAAAAAGTGACCAAAACGATAGTGACAGTGCTCAAATGACATGGGGACAGCATGGGGATCGCCCCAGGAAGCATTTCTGACCCCCAGGTCACTGCTGTCAACAACGTGGTCAGAGGTATTAAGCCACTTTTACGGGCTCACAATAAAACATTCGAAAACGAAACTGAAACTGCTTTCCTGTGAAATATGTTAAGGAACATCCTTTCCAGGGTAAAGACTTGTGTATAAGGTAAAATAAATAACCAAAAACAAAAATACCTCATACACCCGCGGCTCTGCTCCATAAACGCGCGGCTCCGCTTCGTACACCTCATACAGGTGGCTCCGCTCTGCACACTCGTACACGCGCGACTCGGCTCCGTACACCTCGTACACGCGTGGCTCAACTTATTTATCTCTGTATGGCAGTATTATCCGAGCGATGTGTTATTTAGCACTGTATGGCGGTATTATTCGGGCGGTGTGTTATTTAGCACTGTATGGCGGTATTATCAGGGCAGTGTGTTATTTAGCTCTGTATGGCGGTATTATCTGGGCGGTGTGTTATTTAGCTCTGTATGGCGGTATTATCTGGGCGGTGTGTTATTTAGCTATGTATGGCGGTATTATCAGGGCGGTGTGTTATTTAGCTCTGTATGGCAGTATTATCTGGGCAGTGTGTTATTTAGCTCTGTATGGCAGTATTATCCGGGCGGTGTGTAATTTAGCTCTGTATGGCGGTATTATCCGGGTGGTGTGTTATTTAGCAGTGTATGGCGGTATTATCTGGGCGGTGTGTTATTTAGCATTGTATGGCGGTATTATCTGGGTGATGTGTTATTTAGCTCTGTATGGCAGTATTATCCGAGCGGTGTGTTATTTAGCTCTGTATGGCGGTATTATCCGGGCGGTGTGCTATTTAGCTCTGTATGCCAGTGTTATCCAGGCAGTGTGTTATTTAGCTCTGTATGGCGGTATTATCCGGACAGTGTGTTATTTAGCTCTGTATGGTGGTATTATCCGGGCGGTGTGTTATTTAGCTCTGTATGGCGGTATTATCTGGGCGGTGTGTTATTTAGCTCTGTATGGCGGTATTATCTGGGCGGTGTGTTATATAGCTCTGTATGGCGGTATTATCTGGGTGATGTGTTATTTAGCACTGTATGGCGGTATTATCTGGGCGGTGTGTTATATAGCTCTGTATGGCGGTATTATCTGGGAGGTATGTTATTTAGCTTTTTAAGGCGGTATTATCTGGGCGGTATGTTATTTAGCTCTGTATGGCGGTATTATCTGGGTGATGTGTTATTTAGCACTGTATGGCGGTATTATCTGGACGGTGTGTTATTTAGTACTGTATGGCGATATTATCCGGGCGGTGTGTTGGGGTACTCTGCCTCCCTCCCCCTGTGTGCTGCTGGCCTCACTCTGCATGTCCTCCTGCCATGTTGGGTCAGTTACTAGATCATCCACCACCTCCTCCTCTTCCACTTGCGCACCACGATCTTCCTCCGCACTTCCTGGCAATTGTGTCTCGTCATCGTCCACCTCTTGTGTCAAATTGCCAGCGTCGCCTTCCTGTGGCCGTGGCTGTTCAAATATTTGGGCATCGCTACATGGGATCTCCTCTTCCACCACTTCAAGCGGAGCAGGCGAGGGGCACAAATCTGGAAATGGACCAGTGAACAGCTCTTCAGAGTGTCCAAGTGTGGGATCACTTGCTGTCTGACGACACTCGGCATGGTGGGAGGAAGGAGCATCAGGGTGAGGAGGACCGTGATTTGACCATGTGGAAGACAGACCGGAGTTCGCAATACTGGTGTTGTTCTGTGCTTCCCTAGTAATTCGGTCAAGAAGTGGGAGCGAGAAGATGTGGCTGTTGGTTGTGGCACATTTTCACCTTGGCCACGGCCCCGTCCTCTGCACGCACCATCACCAGAACGTCCAGTTCCACGTCCCTTGCCACGCGCCTTGCCCATTGTAAATGAAGTAAAATAGCTTACACTCGCACTATCAATGGAAAAAGGGTAATAAAAAGGAGATTAGAACCGTGGAAGAGGAAAACCACAGTTCTATTTCTCTGGCCTACACCCGACTCTTTTAAACAATCTGGATAATCAGGGAGAAACTATTACTGTTTTTCTGAATAATAGAGATTTTTTACCTTGGAATGGCAAAACCACAGTTATAATTTACTGGTGTATACCAGACAATTTTTAATAGATATATTTGTGGCTGAACAGTGAGCGACACACTCAAACTGGTTTTTTTTTAGGTAAAAATGGCACAAAAGTGGAAAATACAGAGGTTTGAACCGTGGAACTGCAAAACCACTCTTCTATTTCTCTGGCCTACACCAGACTATTTTCAGCAAATATATTTGTGTCTGAACTATCAGGGAGACACTATTAAAAAAATGTTATGGCAAAAAATGCCAAAAGCAGGATAATAGAGATTTTTTACCGTGGGACGGCAAAACCACAGTTATAATTTACTGGTGTATACCAGACTCTTTTAAACAGATATATTTGTGTCTGAACAATCAGGAGACACTATTACTGTTTTTCTTTACGGCAAAAAATGCCAAAAGCAGGATAATACAGAGATTTGACCCATGGAACTGCAAAACCACAGTTCTAATTCTCAGACCTATACCAGACTATTTTCAACAGATATATTTGTGTCTGAACAATCAAGAGACACTATTACTGTTTTTGATTAAGGGCAAAAAATGCCAAAAGCAGGATAATAGAGATTTTTCACCGTGGAACTGCAAAACCACAGTTCTATTTCTCGGGCCTACACCAGACTCTTTTAAACAGATACATTTGTGTCTGAACAATCAGGAGACACTATTACTGTTTTTGATTAAGGGCAAAAAATGCAAAAGCAGGATAATAGAGATTTTTCACCGTGGAACGGCAAAACCACAGTTATAATTTACTGGTGTATACCAGACTCTTTTAAACAGATATATTTGTGTCTGAACAATCAGGAGACACTATTACTGTTTTTCTTTACGGCAAAAAATGCCAAAAGCAGGATAATACAGAGATTTGACCCTTGGAACTGCAAAACCACAGTTCTATTTCTCGGGCCTACACCGGACTATTTTCAACAGATATATTTCTGTCTGAACAATCAAGAGACACTATTACTGTTTTTCTTTACGGCAAAAAATGCCAAAAGCAGGATAATACAGAGATTTGACCCGTGGAACTGCAAAACCACAGTTCTATTTCTCTGGCCTACACCAGACTATTTACAACAAATATATTTGTGTCTGAACAGTCAGGGAGACACTATTACTGTTTTTTTTTTATGGCAAAAAATGCCAAAAGCAGGATAGTAGAGATTTTTTTATATTTTACTGGGGTATACCAGACTTTTTTAAATCTATATATTTGCCGCTGAACAGTGAGCGACACACTCAAACATTTTTTTTTTTAGGTACAAATGGCCCAAAAGTGGATAATTCAGAGGTTTGAAGCGTGGAACTGCAAAAACCACACTTCTGTTTCTCTGGCCTACACCAGACTATTTTAAAAAAATATATTTGTGTTTGAACTGTCACAGACACACTTTTTTTTTTTTTTTCTTTGGGGGGGGGGGGGGACACCAAAGGGTTAATAAGACCAGTATTTGTACAGTGTGAAGGAGGGAAAAAAAAAAAAAGAGGATTTAGATGAAAAAAAAAGGATTTTTCCTGGCCCCTGAGACCAGGGGATAAGTCCAGCAATTTCAGCAACAGGAGCAGCACACAGGACTGTAATGCAGCGTTTGCTGGTATAACCACTGCGTCTCCTATACAGCCTGCCTGCCTGATATCTGGGATGGATATTAGTCCTGAGAAGGACTGTTTGTTTGATCTGGCAGCCTTTACAGACCCTACACTAACTATTTTGCAGTATATATCTCTCCCAAAATCAGCAGCACTGTCCCTACACTGTCTGATCTCAGCCGTCTGTGTCCATGATGGCGGTGCCCGGTTTTAAATACTCGAGGTGACGCTGTGCGGCCAGCCAATCACTGTAATGCCCACAAACAACATGGCTGCAGCATTACAGTGACTGGCTGGCAATCCCTGCATGTTCATTGGCTCTGTAAAGAGCGCCAAACATGCAGGGCGGAGACCCAAGCTCCCGCCCGAGTAACCCGGAAATGCTCGGTGCTCGCCGAACATCCCAAGTAGCGTGATGCACGGGCGAGTACCGAGCAGTGTTGAGCATGCTCGCTCAACACTAATAAGGACATCAGTCAGAAACGTGTCTACGGTTATTAATATTGATGGATTTTAATGGACTTAATAAAGAATAATTTTTTATTGGACCCTTTGCAGGAATTACACATTTTCTTCATGGTGCAACCTTGCAATACTACAAGACCATCCGGGCAATATGGATCCATTTATCCATGGGTGAGCTGATTTTCTGTGGACCCCGACGGGTCTCACACTGCTTTCTCTATAATTTTTGGATGACTTGATAAAAAGCCTTTGTAATTACTAAATGATTTTGTGATTAGCAAACCAATTGGAGGCCACAAAAAAAGGGATATTCTTTTCACTTCTGGTTGAGAGGCCATTTTTTTTATTCACAATTAAATCAGTACAATACACCTGTTTTGTTTCCCTGTTAAACAGATAATATTTGGACAGCTCTTAAAAAACTATCACTTCTTCATTTAGCAAAGTACAAAGCCACCCAAACAGGGATAATTATTACAGTCAACCACGTGAAAATGCCACAGCTACTTCCGTGTGCACCACCTGTCTATGAACTGCAGCCATGCATGCATTGTCCACCCCCTCCAAGAAAAAAGGGATAATTTTTAGACTGCTTACACAATTTAGGTAACATAAAATGTCTGATACTGCAGTGTGTTGTGAAATACAGTGCTGGTGTCATATATGTGTTTTCAGGGCATCTATGGGATTTGAAGTGCCTTTGATTTGGATCAAATCAAAAATTTCTTGGAGAAGTTTGATGAAGGTGATAAATTCAGATTTAATCACTCGTCAGTATTCATTATTAAAAGTTGCTTTTACGTTTGTACACACCTTTTCCAACCCTAGCTAGAGTTATCGTTAGGCCAAGGTGCATGGTCAGATATAGGGCTAGTGATAGAGCTAGGCTATTAGATCTACATCTGATTAGCTTTAGGCTGAGATTAGGTCTAGGTCAGCTTGTCATTGACAGACAATTGGATCAAAATAATAATAGTAATAGTAATCTAAGAACTTATAGCTATAGTATTTTTGGCAGTATTGCAATACCTAATTCACATGCAAAACCGGATTAGTTGTTATCAGGATTATGGAGTTGTGCTGTTCCAGCTCTGTGCGCTGAAGGAATTCTGCTACCAGGGACCTGCTAACATCTGATCTCTAGGCGTATCTGTTGTCGAACCCCAACTGATCTAAAATTGATTTTATTATCTTATATGTCATTAATATCCTCGTTCCTGGGCCATCTATTTTAGGCATTAACATACACAGGCAGAATAATCAAGACAGTGCAGGATCATTCTCCGTAGATGTCTATCGCCAAAATATCAATATCTGGTAGACATGAGTGGATCAGGTAATATTAGAAATAAGCCTGTTTGTGCGGATTTTCTCAGGAAATTTGATTCAAGAAGTTATTTTCAGACAATTTAATATCCTTGAGAACATAATAAACGTAATATGTAAAAAAGATAAAATACTTAGACTCCCCTCACCGCTCACCTCTCCAGACTGTCCCACCTCACCGTCACCCATCTGGTCCTCATTGCATCTTCAGATCTCATTGAATTCCTTGGGCCTTCCATGATGGGCCCAGACATTCTGGTCAGATGAGTTTCGGGAAGGACTCACCAGACCAAGCTCGTGCCAAGAGTTACGAGGTTATGGCATGCACCATGACTTTGTGCGCATGCACTGAAGACTGCAGGGAATTCAACGTGAGATGCAACGAGAACCGGACAGGTTGTGGCGAGGAGCGGAGGGGCCGGAGAGGTGAGCAGTAAGGTGAAAATTTTTTTTTTTACATTTTGATGGCCTTTTATGGTTCTGCAAAATAACCGGCCGTCCATTTTGCTGAATCCGCATGGAAGCAAATTACAAAATATCTGCATTTCGGTGAATATTGATTTTTTGTAAATTTAAAGCAGAATTTCACTCTAATTTATTTGCTCAACTCTAGTATATGGGTACAATTTGGAAATGTGGAAAACTTATGGCTACTTACTATCAGCATAAATACAAAATAAGAGTTTTTTCATAATTTTTATTTTAAGTTCTTATAAATTTGGGAAATGTGAAGTTTTCGCCATCCAGGATGTTCAGTGCATGGCTACGTGTCTTCATTTTGTAGGTTTCATTAGGTTTATTTAGACTTCTATTGATGGATATTTCACAATGAAGTCTCGTAAAATATTACTTCCACTCTTTTCACTTTTTCATAGATTAAGTTACTGCGTGTTCCAACTTTGACAACTTTAGCAGTTCCAATGCTTTTCCACTTGGTGCCCAGGATGTCCGTGGCACGGTTACTTGCCTCCTGCACCTTTGGATTATAGGATTGAGTAATGAGTCTCCTCAAACCCTTAAACACGTCACATAAATCCATTGGGTAGAGTTCTTCATAGGGTAAAGCGTCTCTTATCATAGTGAGGTGTTTCAGAACAGCCTCTACGTCGTCTACCATATACAGCATTTCAGTACAGTGGATCATCATCTGCACCAGAAGGGCAGGTTCTTTTTGCCCGAGTTGTTCGTATATTTTGCAGGACCTTTCGCCATCAGCACTTAACAGCTCTTCTACGTTGTTACATCCGATGTACGGTAGACAATGCAACAGGGCTGCAGTACCGGATGCCTTAACCTGCTGGTCTGTGCTGTGTAACGATATCAGTAAGTCAGGTAGGCATCTCCTGACGTGTCCGCTGAACCCTCTCTTGTTCCGGTTGCAGTTCTGGGTGAGATCTGCAAATAATGAAGTGGAGTATGTCCGGATCACAAGGTTCTGTTCATTTAGGTAGTCAGCACAAAGACTAACAATCCTCCCAAATATCCTGCCAAGTTTTGATTTTTTCAGCAGGGTAACAAATTTTGACAGGGCTTGTAAGCTTTTGATGACCACTTTTAGCTTGCGATGACCCGATAATTTTCTGTAAAGGCAGTCATAGATGACGTCTTTCAGTTGATGCACCTGTCTTGGTGCTCCTTTACAGGCATTTCCTAAAGCTTCTACAGCAAGACAGACCTCAAGCTCGTCCGAGCTGTCCATCTTTGAAGCCATTGATAAGATTAAATCTTTTGCCATATTCCCTTCCAGGAGCTCAGGATGGAGTAGGAGCTCCGAGAAGAACATGACACTGATGAGTTTGCTTGTTCTGACAGCAGATCTCATTGCTATAAGCAGGTAATGGATGACCTTTCTTCTTTCCTCATCAGTTAAGACAGATGTAATATAACGACACATCGCTGTCTGGGTTGTGTCTGTGTCATGGAGGATATCAGACTCTTCCAGATGGTTTGTGAACCCATAGCTAGGGTGCAGAAGATGGTAACAAAAACCAAAGCTTTCAGATGGTCCAGCTTGGTATTGTGTAGGGGAAATCAAGTGATCCACGGTCAGTATATTCTGCGCTGCACTTTTCTCTTTCCAAACTCCCATGGTTTTGGTGGAAATGAGATCCAATGTTTTCAGCGCGCTGCTCTGTGGATGTTCCTCATCGATTTCCAAGCGCTCCATGACTTCTTCGGAGCGGTATACGGCAATGTTAGCCAGGAGCGTCATAGCTGCACCAGTTATTCCCTTATGTTCCTCACTCTCTGCTTCCAGCATGTGGTGATAGGTCTCATCAATCAGCTCGTTATTCAGAAAGTTGTCAGCGTCCGCTCTGGCAGATGTTACGGTTGACAAGAACAGGAGGACATTCACCAAATCCTGTCCATCCAGATGGTGCAGATGTTCTATCAGCACGCTGGTCATGGTCTTCATTTCTCCAGGCTCATATGATGTGACAATGCCTGGAATAGTGTCCTCCAGGAGCGGGACAGCGAGCAGCTCCAACGAGGCCAACAGGTCCTTATAGTGATGGCTGGATGCCATGCTGGAATGCTTCATCATATAATCAGAAGAGGTCATCTGCCAAGAATGGAATATGGTATTAGAGGAAACCTCATGTAAATTGTCAATGGAATTAATACCCATTATAATTACAACTATTTATCCAATATAAATGCAAATAATAAAATGATATTTCACATCGCAGGTGTTGTCGTTTTTCGACTCAAATTTCAGAATTTTCTTCCATTGATGTGTAATGGTGTAAAGAATAGTGATGATCGAGCGGTAAAATGCTGGAGGGTTCATTACCGCTAACGAGCAGGTCGGACGCTCGCCCATCACTAGTTCTAGCAAAGAAAAGAACATTCTTCAAGAATGATGAGGATGTAAAGTAGACATGTGCAGGGGCGTACATAGAAATCATGGGCCCCCATAGCAAAAGTCTGAATGGGCCCTTACACCATCCCCCCAAAAAAGGAAAAAACTAAAATAATCAGCAGATGCTCTTAAATCCAGGCATGTATTAGTTATAGGCCAAACATTGTATAAGTCACAGATTGTCCGGAATAGAAGGCAATGTAAATTGTAGAGCTAGGATTGGATTTCTTTTCTCATTTGAATAAAATAAAACACTTACATCCAACAAGATATGTTAGATCTAAACCAAATAATTTTCATCTTTAGGTCACGTTCACACGTTCAGTATTTGGTCAGTATTTTACAGCAGTAAGAAATGCCTAAATGGGCAATCAAACAACAAACAGTCGGCCAACAATTAGCGGATTGATAGTCGATAAGAGACCAGGGAGACCAGGCAATAATGATGTGTGTTGTAGTTAGCGATATCCCCAGGTGGCATGTGCTGACCACAAATTTCATCAGCGTCGCCTGGCCTTGCAGATCGCAGGGAGACCAGGCGACAATGATGAGAGCTGGATTCAGCACCCGGTGATTGGGAACAATGCTCGCTGTACTGCTTTTCCCAGATGCTAATATGTGTCACACTGATGGTGCACATGGATTTATGATGTCTGTGACTTCGGCAGCATGAATCAGGTGACAGGTTCCCTTTAAAGCACCAGTAAAGGGGTTGTCTGATTTTAAGGTAGGAGTCTGCAGTCACTCTATGTGAGGGCAAACTTATGAATCCTCACATTACACACACTGCGCGCTGTACAGATTCTCCGGTGCCAAAAGCAGGTGGTTATGTCCTTGCAAGTATGCGACCCACATTCCGGTCACATTCCGACTAGACTGTATCTGACCTCACTCAGTACACTTGTATTAAGCGAGGCCGTGGCCATCTAGTCGGCATGTGACCACATATATGCAAATCACATAATTGTGGTCGCGCGCCCGCCGCCGGAGAATCATAGAGTGACTGCAGACTTGTAGATTAAGACTGGACAACCCCTTTAATTCCAGAGAGCCGTACATGTGAAGAGGGTTCACATTATATATAAAGTACCAAAAAAGCTGGATGTACCTGTGATATTAATCCCCACCCCTCGTAAATAGCTGAGGGCACATTTTACACATTTTCACCCCCTTCCCCATGTAAATGACTGGTTGCACATCCCCCCCCCCTTGTTAATAGCGGGATGCATTTTTTGCACATTATCCTCCTCCCACCTTATATTGTGCAGCTATTTATCACCCCTCCTCATGTAACCAGATGGGGGCACATTTTGTATTATTGTCCCCTTCCATTGAACATGTGGTAAATGTTCTTTATTAACTATTTGTGTGCTATGACTAATGGTTTAAGGACATAAAAATTAAAATTTCGGAAAATTATGACAAATAAATAAAATGGGAAAATAAGAAAGTCATGTCTCTTTAAAAAAGTGGAGGAAAAAATGAAAATGGAAAAACGAAAATTGGCCTCCATCAATTTTTTTCTTTTTTTGCATATGAAAAAAAATTGATGACACCTGGAGGGTAAAAATGACCATTCTGACCGAAAACGGATGAAAAACAGACGAGGAAAAAATGGTTGTCAGCTTCCCATAGATCAGAATACATGAAAAATAATGATGGGAAAACATCTAGTTTTATAGATAACAGCACACAATAGACTTACCTCCAAATGGAGAAGACTCCTCAGTCAATGATCTTCAGAAAAATCCAGAAATAATCTGCTAATCCGCAAGTGATTCGCAAGTAATTCGCTAATCCACAAGTAGAAGATCTAGGTAAGTGCTATCAAGAGACAGACAAATACCAAGTCTGACCTCTAGGAGATGGGGCGGAGTGTTTAAAGGTTCCGCTCTATTGTGACATCACTCACCTGTGTGACATCACTGCCAGCTTCCATATAAGGTAAGTGATGATGTCACAATGCAGCGTGATAACCAATCATTTTCTGTCACTACCTGCCCCTTATAAGGCAGCTGATAATGATGGTGGCACAAAGAGGGATGGATGAAGTAAAATCCTGGCCGTTCTCCAGGTAATAGATGACAGCCGGTGGTTACAGAGGTTTCCTGAGCTTCTCCTGTTTCCAGTTCTCTTCATATGGACATTATATCACATTTCATCTTTTTCTGACAGTTTCCTTTATCTTCTCATTCTGTGTAGAAAGATACATTGAGATCTATAATCTAGTGCTCAGGAGAACGTCTTCAAACATTTGGTGGTGTCATTGGATTTTCTCACATTTCCACTGATAGGGGGCAGTGTTCTGGGAATTGTGTCATCATCTGACTCCAGGTCAACCATCACCAGGACCACTTGTCCTCATACCGGCTATTAGATGGATGGATAGACTTTGTCAGAGGAACATTTCCATGATGAGAAGTGATGACATATTGCTGATGGCCGGGGTAGGACTCGGACCTCTGCGACCAGGGCCAGCTCAGCTCCAGCTTTATTCCGGCTCTTGGATTCTTGTTGGGTCCTTTTGGCTTTTGAGTTTTGCTTCTTGCCTTCTTCCATTATTTCTCCTTTTTCCTTCTTGTTTTCCCAGAGCTCATACTTTTTTATTCTTTGGTTGATAGAATTGTCCATGATTCTCTATAAAGAGCCAGTGGTATAAGATGAGAATAATATGTATGAGATGAACTTCAGGAGAGGACAGACGACCACAAATAGGAAAAAAATAAAAATTAGAGTAAAAGACAGGATTGAAACACTGAAGAGTAAAAGTAATTGCTTCACTAAGATGATGGGGGGCTAATGTGTCCAGAGTCACCATCCATCTACAATCACGCTGCTTTATATCCACCCCTCTAATGTTACTGTAACTTTTATCACTTTGTGTAACCATGAAGGATTTGGGATTTACTCCCATGGTGCATCCTAAAATGTTATGGGATTGTCTTACCTGCTCTAATATCTCCTACGTGTTCCCGTGTGAGGACTTTTCGTTCTCCAGATGTCAGGCCCATATGTTTGGACAATCACATGTAGCAGTAAATCACATTAGAAGTATTACAAATGATTTACTGATTGATTTGAAATTGGCACAAACTATCCAGAGATGTAATAGAGATGTTGCATCAGAAACTGCAGCCCGGATAACGGCCATTATTGACACCACTGGAGTTTAAAGGATTCAGTAATGCAGGGGGGACATATCGCCGGTGCAGCTGCATCAGGGTCCCGGGGTGGAGGGGGGCCCGCCGACACTAATCACTATTCCAGATGGATGTACATTAGAGGACGCACATTCTGCTGAAATGTTTTGCGACGCAGAGACCCCCCGGCCAGTCAGAGGCCGGCAGCTGACATTAGCGCCTGTGACTATGGGCACGTGGCAGTGACGTGATTCGCCATGGCCAGGACGACGAAGTCAGCTGCTGACTCCTACTCTGGCTACAGAAGAGGACACCACATCACCTGGGAGCGGAGGAAGGGAAGAACAGGACACATTATACCAGGAAGAGGCCCAAGATGGAGCACATTACCCCAGAAAGGGGCACATTATCCCAGGAAGGGATCCAGGATGGGGCACATTATCCCAGGAAGGGATCCAGGATGGGACATATTATCCCAGGAAGAGGACTAAGATGTAGCAGATTACCCAGGAAGGGGCACATTATCCCAAGAAGGGGCCCAGTATGGGACAAATGATACTAGGATGGGGCATATTACCCCAATAAAGGGGCCAGGATGGGACACATTACTCCAGGAAAGGGACCAGGATGGGGCACATTACCCCAGGAAAGTGACCAGGATGGGGCACATTATCAATAATAGGGCAGATTATTCCAGGATGAGGCACATTATTCCAGGAAGGGACACCAGGATGAAGCACATTATCCTAGGAGCGGGACCAATATGTGACACATTATCCCAGGAAGGGGCCAGGATGGGGTACATTTTCCAAGGAAGGGGACCAAGATAGGACACATTATGCCAAGAAGTAGTCCAGGTTGGGAGACATTATTCCAGGAAGGCGTCCAGTATGGGGGATATTATTACTGGAAAGGGCCCAGGATGAAGGACATTATATCAAGAAGGAGACCAGGAAGGAGGACATTATTACTGGAAGAGGCCCAGGAAGGGGGACATTATACCAGAAAGGGGCCAGAATGAGGGATATCATTATATGGAGGTGAACACATATGTCTTTATAGGACACTATAAGGGCCCATACATCTGACAAACATGCAGGTGACACACATTTATGTGATATGTCCGTGTGCTGACAGATTTTTTTTATAGGATGGCACATGGACTCAGAGTTTCATAGATCTATTCACATATCCATGAAAATCACAAATCAGGCCGGCTGGAAGGGCAAGATGCACTGTGTCTCCTGCTGAGCCCTGTCCCTGGCTGGAGTGGGGGGAACCAAAGAGAGGGGGAACCAGTGGTGGGTGTGGGTGGAGGATGTAGAATAGGGGAGCACCCTTATAGGAGGTATATAAAGGGAAGCCATCTTAGGGTGGCAGAGGCTAGTCAGTGTGGAGTCAGTAAGGAGAGGAGGGGAGCAGAGTCTCTTCAGGAGCTCTGCTCCACAAGTGGGGCCTAGTGATAGAGGCCCAGGAGGGAGGAGAAAGTCTCCGTTCTATAGAAGGGATCCCAGGGGGTACGGTGAGTGCAGGACGGCACCCGTATGCCCCGAATCTGCCAGGTGTCAGAGGGATCAGGCCGCAAGAAGAGGAATGGCCCCTGGACCAGCCGTGTTACTCCATGTGTCGGCTGGAAAAACTGGAGGCTTCTGCACTTCCATTGTTTGACGCCTTCATAAGCCCTACCCTGGGAGATGGGGTACTCGGAGATGGGTCCCGATGTTGTAGATGGGGTGCAGCCGTGGCCCGGACCCGCTCCGTGCCCAGGGCCATCACACTAAAAAAAGGGATGGTATAGGCTTATCCAGGTTGAGTGGCTGATCTCGACTACGCCTCCTGTGGCACCTGGTGAAGGCCACCAGCGCTGCTTCAGTCCGCTGAGGCAGGATGTTATGGCAGCCGTCGTTGTTACTACTCCCCACAGGCGGAGCAGGGCCTTAGGGCAGAGAGGCAGGATGGAGGGGGTTGTAGTCTAGAAGGACTGGTGCTGCGTAGTGCAGTGTAATGCAGAATAAAGAGTCCGGAGGCCTTAGGGGTTAACTTCCAGGGTGTTTACTCACGATGGAGATGGCAGTAGGAAGGCTTCTCCCTGCTCCTTGCGGAGTTCTGCGGTCACCAGAGACGAGGGGGTCCGACAACCTCCGAGTAAGTCTAGTGTTCAATCAGGACCCCGCACCAGAGTGTTCCTAGACTTCAGGCCGGGTCCTTTCCTGTCTGTGTGTGTGTAGATAGGCCGGGTCTCCCTCTGAACTTCACTCAGAAAAAGGGTACGGGTGGCAGCTCCGTTCCTTCCGTTACCCGGTGCGATCCTCAGGGCCTACCGGGCTTCCCTGACGAGGACATAGAGTAGCAAGGTCAGCTGTCGGCGACCGGTACCCCTCTTGCAGCCGGAATCCCTCTGAATAGATCAGGTTGGCGAGGACAGGTGGCGTATACCGCTCTGTCTGCATCCTCCCGGGATCCTTTTGCGGTGGAGCTACACTCATAAGCTCCGGGCCTTCTTGGTCATGGTCCTTGACCGGGCTGAGACATACTTCATCTGCAACCTGCCCCTGGTCCCAAGGCCATGGTATGAGGGCCGTGTCTCCATCCTCTGCAGGTCCACACAGGATCCACGCTCAGGGAGGGAGATCACGATCAAAGAACGATCAAAGAACACAGAACCAAAATGGCTGTGTATTAAATATGAAATTTAAGGTGTCACTATAATGTGAATCCTCCACCCTCACCCACTAACTGGTTCCTCTATCTTTTGGTTCCCCAGTCTCCCAACTTCCAGTAAGGGCAGCACCTGGTGCTTACTAGCCCCCTCTGGTGGGAGAAGTGTGGTGTTGGATGTGGAGGCAGGGTCCTGACCATCGCACTGTTCTTACCTCAAAGGAGGAACACTACACCCCATGACAGAGGTGCAGCATCCCTGTGGCGGTCGAACTCTCAGTGGCGCCACACCATGGTACAGTCTCACCCTAGTCACCGTGAGGGTCAAGTAGGTCTGGGAACTCCAGGTTGCCCAGAAGGGACTTCAGAGCACCCGATCGGAACTGTGTGTGGGAAGCGCAGGGCAGGAGGGAGACGACCCAGCGTGAGAAGTCGGTCTAGTAAGGAACATAAAGAACGCGGGGATCCGTCAAGCGCTCCTGACATATCTAAGGAAGAGCTGAACCCCTGTTCTGGTAGACGCAGTGCGACGCGGAGGCGGACACCCGTACAGTGTACCTGAGAACCTTGAACAAGAACTGTGAGTAAAACTCGGATGACTGCACTCCCCTGCCTCCGTCAGTAATTTCAGCTGCGCCATCTCTCCTGCACCACAAGCCCCAGCATCACCACCCACCATCAAACTCTACACTGCCCTGAGGCCCGCTCCACCTGTGGAGAGCTGTTCCATCCTAGCTGCCTATCAACTGCCTCAGAGGTCTGCAGCAGCGCTGGTGCAAATTACCAGAAACCACAGGTGGCGTCACGATCAAACTACAAATCCCATATATACTATCTCCCCTTTTTGTTGACCGTCCTGGGCCACGGACCGGGCCAGCCACTGTGACATATTCCCCCCCAGCATCCATAGGCCCGGACACTGAGTACCCCACTGACCTTTGGGCGCGTCATCATCTCTTGTCATGTATAGCACCGTCTCTTATGTAGCGTATTTTCGTTATTGTTATTCACAACACCCTCTTTATTACATAGTCCTCTCTTGTTAGATATAAATTGATTGCTGATGGGGCAGCAACTGACCAGAAGACCAGTCCATCAGCTCCTCCATCAGAAAAGAAGCTTTCCCATGCTCCATCAGCGGACATATCATTATATACAGTAGTGTTCAAAATAATAGCAGTCCAATATGACTAACCAGATTAATCACTGTTGCTGGTATAAATTAGATCACCACATATCAAACAATTTATCAGTTGGTGCCGAATAGGGCCACAGACAGTTCATCAGACGATCCCCAAACTCAGCATTCAGCCACTGTCCACTCTGAAGACAGTGAAGCATGGTGGAAGCATCATAATATGGGCATGTTTCTCTTACTATGGTGCCGAACCTATTTACCACATACCAGGAATCATGGACCAGTTTGCATACAGTACAGACCAAAAGTTTGGACACACCTTCTCATTTAAAGATTTTTCTGTATTTTCATGACTATGAAAATTGTACATTCACACTGAAGGCATCAAAACTATGAATTACCACATGTGGAATTATATACTTAACAAAAAAGTGTGAAACAACTGAAAATATGTCTTATATTCTAGGTTCTTCAAAGTAGCCACCTTTTGCTTTGATGACTGCTTTGCACACTCTTGGCATTCTCTTGATGAGCTTCAAGAGGTAGTCACCGGAAATGGTCTTCCAACAATCTTGAAGGAGTTCCCAGAGATGCTTAGCACTTGTTGGCCCTTTTGCCTTCACTCTGCGGTCCAGCTCACCCTAAGCCATCTCGATTGGGGTCAGGTCTGGTGACTGTGGAGGCGAGGTCATCTGGCGTAGCACCCCATCACTCTCCTTCTTCGTCATATAGCCCTTACACAGCCTGGAGGTGCTTGGGGTCATTGTCCTATTGAAAAATAAATGATGGTCCAACTAAACGCAAACCGGATGGAATAGCATGCCGCTGCAAGATGCTGTGGTAGCCTTGCTGGTTCAGTATGCCTTCAATTTTGAATAAATCCCCAACAGTGTCACTGTGACATCTGTCGCCCTCATTGTGTTTTTGGGGCACTCGGAGCCGGGTCAGTGTAGGGGTTGCGGGGGATGCAGTCGTGGCCTGCACCCGTTCCTTGCCCAGGGCTGTCACATAAAAATAATGGGCTTTCAAGTAAGAGTGGTATTTCGACTACGCCACCTGCGGTTTCCGGTGATGGACACCAGTGCTGCTACAGTCCACTGAGGCTGGTGTTACGGGCAGCTAAGATGGGACGCCTCCCCACAGGAATGGTGGGTGCAGTGCCGCGCAGGAAATAACAGGCTGAGGCGGTATGTGAAGTCATCCGGGTCTTTACTCACTTAAGATGAACTTCCAGCCGCAAAGCTTCTCTCTGCTACTCACGGCATACTGCGGCCACCGGAAAGGGGGTTCAGCACTTCCCAGGTAGATCAGGAGCACCTGTCGAGACCCCTCTGGTGTGTGTTCCTCTCCTTGGTAAGTTCTCCCACTAAGTCTCCTCCTGACTGTGTGTGGTTCGAACGTGGTGTAAGGCCGGGTCCCACTGGATAAACGCAGTTTAAGAGATACAGGTGGCGACTTGAAGTAACAAAGTCAGATATCGGGGGCCGGTTACCCCTCTTGCAGCAGGAATCCCTCTGACTAGGCCAGAATAAAGAATACAGGTGGTGACTCTGCTCCGTCCATATCCCCCTGGGATCCTTTTGCCTGCTCCCCTCCAGGCCTTCTTAGGTCAGGACCTTGACCGGATAGAGACAGTGGTTAATTCTGACCTGCTCCTCGTGTCAAGGCCAAAGTATGAGGACCGCAAACCTTCCGCCAGCTACAGCCTCTTGCTGGACCCCGACAGAAGACCCTCAATCAAAGACCTTGAACTTAAGATGGTTGTAGATTAAATATGAATCAATAGGTGTTTCCTAAAAGTGTGTCCTCCACCCTCACCCACTACATGGTTCCCCCTATGTTTTGTTCCCCCCATCTTCTCTATCCCGGGACGGGGCAGGACACTGGTGCATTCAGGCCCCCTACAGGACAGGAGTGGTGTAGTGTTGAGTGGTGAAGTGGGGTCCTGAGAGATGCTCCATCCTTACCTGGAAGAGGAGATACCACACCTCAAACTGAGGTGCAGTACCCCTGTTTCGACTGAACCCTCAGGGGCGCCACATCACCAGAAAAGCACCCCCACACCATCACACCTCCTCCTCCATGCTTCACGGTGGGAACGCGGCATGTAGAGTCCATCCGTTCACCTTTTCTGTGTCGCACAAAGACACGATGGTTGGAACCAAAGATCTCAAATTTGGACTCATCAGTCCAAAGCACAGATTTCCACTGGTCTAATGTTCATTCCTTGTGTTCTTTAGCCCAAACACGCCTCTTCTGCTTGTTGCCTATCCTTAGCAGTGGTTTCCTAGCAGCTATTTTACCATGAAGGCCTGCTGCACAAAGTCTCCTCTTAACAGTTGTTGAAGAGATGTGTCTGCTGCTAGAACTCTGTGTGGCATTGACCTGGTCTCTATTCTGAGCTGCTGTTAACCTGCGATTTCTGAGTCTGGTGGCTTAGATAAGCTTATTCTCAGAAGCAGAGGTGACTCTTGGTCTTTCTTTCCTGGGGCGGTCCTCATGTGAGCCAGTTTCTTTCTAGCGCTTGATGGTTTTTGCAACTGCACTTGGGGACACTTTCAAAGTTTGCCTAATTTTTCGCACTGACTGACCTTCATTTCTTAAAGTAATGATGGCCACTCGTTTTTCTTTACTTAGCTGCTTTTTTCTTGCCATAATACAAATTCTAACTAGTGTTGAGCCACCCCCATAGTGTTCGAGTTCGGTTCGTCGAACACCCGTATGTTCGCCGAACTGGTCGTCGAACTGTTCGTCGAACACCGTTAAAACCAATGGCAGGCAAACACAAACACATAGAAACACATAGAAAACACCTTCAAAGGTGTCCAAAAGCTGACAAACTGCTCAGAAGACACAACTAACACATGGAAAAGTTACATATAGTCATGCAAAAAGAAAAGAGGTGGAGGAGTAAAAGGAGGGGGAGACACAGATATAGGCATGTCATGCCCTTCTAAAACCAAAAAAGTGTGAAGCCGACACGGCCAATCCGTTCCTGCCCGTGCGACCTCCGTGTCGCCGGGTTTGTGCCAGATCCGCGGTGGACCCTGACGGCCAGCCCCCCTCTCCCAATACTGGTGCCTGTCCGCTGGTGGGTCGAGCGAGCGCCCCTGCGGTGGTGGCAGGTCTAATCTTTTTAATTTAAATTGTCTCTCTAATTTGAATGAATACACTTTAAATCCTTTTGCAAGGATCTATTGGAGGGCAAGTCTCATGCCAGCAGCCGCGTTAATTCCAGCTCCAGTAGCGTCCACTAAAGCTGCTGCAGTTAAAAAGCTTTTATAAGGATCGAGCTCGGCTTTCCACCGCAAGGCGTCCTACCGCCAGTCCCTGCCCCTATGCCTTGGGGTGCCTCCCCTATGCTCTTCTGCTCTTCACTGAGTGTCCCGGGGGCCCGAACCATTTCCTTTGAAAAAATTAAGTGTCCAGACTACAGGTGGTGTAGCTTGCTTAACATCTGGGATAATCCGCTGACTAGCAGACACTGCTACTAGGCACAAAGTATTTCCTGGGCTAGATGCAGTTAAAAATTTGTAATTAGATACTCTCGTTGGATGCTGAGAAAGCATTCCATAGAGTCTCCTGGCACGCCATATATTATTCTCTTAAAAAGCTTGGGGTAGGGGTCTAGTGGACCCTTTTATAGGCAAAATCACGGCCCTGTATCGCAATATGTCACCTATGCTGAAGATAAATAGAACATTTTCATCACCTTTCATAACCACCAATGGGACAAGGCAGGGATGTCCTCTGTCCCCTCTCTTATACATCCTAGTGACGGAGCACCTGCTCTCATCAATTCGCCATAACCCCAATATTAGGTGGATTGAGGTGGGAGGCACCGAGTACAAGTGCTCTCTATTTGCTGATGATGTCCTAGTATATATCACTCAATCACATATATCCATCCATGCTGTTACAGCTGAAATAGATCACTTTGTTACATGGTCAAATTTTAAAATCAATGCAGCGAAGTCTGAGGCCCTCGATGTCTCCCTCCCCAAATCCATACAGGATTCCATCCAGTCCAACTCTCCCTTTGCCTGGCCCTCACAGGGTATCAAATACTTAGGAATTCGTATTCATAGAGACCTCTCCCGTCTATGTTATCTTAATTTTGGGCCCTTTATTGAACAACTTCATACAGACCACGGTTGGCAAGTTAG
This sequence comes from Phyllobates terribilis, assembly GCF_046119375.1. NCBI lineage: Eukaryota > Metazoa > Chordata > Amphibia > Anura > Dendrobatidae > Phyllobates > Phyllobates terribilis. Next base: position 6,414,767 of record NW_027362762.1, read on the forward strand.
AACTGTAAGATTCACTACGTGAACCACTGGTGTTTTGTGGAAAAGCACATGTACACTGTGTTCCAAATTATTATGCAAAAAGTGTTTAGGAGTGATAAGGGAAGAATTTTTTTGTTTGTCAGTTAAACTCATTGATGGTGATGTGAGTCAGGGCTCTTTATATCACTGTAAGCAATTGCAGACACCTGTGCTAATTAGTTTGGCAGGTGTGTCCAATGGAAGGCAAGACTACTTAAGAAGATTGTCCCACATTATTAAGCAGCCTACATTTTCTGCCAAAATGGGAAAGAAAAAGGATGTGTCGGCTGCTGAGAAGCAACAAATTGTGGAGTGTTTAGGTCAAGGCATGACTACAATCAACATTGCCAAGACACTTCATCCTGATGATCGCACAATCAAGAAGCATGTAGCTGATTCACAGTACACACGTGTGCGTGCTGATAAGGGAAAACTGAGGACTCTTTCGTACAGGCAATTACGTCAGGTTAAAAGAGCAGCGGCAAAAAAGCCTTGTCATAGCAGCAGACAAGTTTTTGAAGCTGCTGGTGCCTCCAACATCCCCCGAACAAAAAGATGCAGAGTCCTTCAGAGGTTTGCAGCTGTGCGTAAGCCATCCTGTCGACCTCCTCTATCCACTGCATACAAGCAGAAAAGGCTCCAGTGGGCCAAACAATACATGATGAATGACTTCATAACTGTTTTGTTCACGGATGAGTGCCGTGCAGCGCTCGATGGTCCAGATGGATGGAGTGGAGGATGGCTGGTTGATGGACACCCCACGCAAACACGGCTACAGCGCCAACAAGGAGGAGGTGGAGTAATGTTTTGGGCTGGAATCATGGGGAGAGAGATTGTCAGCCCCTTTAGGATCCCTGAAGGGGTAAAGATGAACTCCATAATGTATGTGGAGTTTCTCAAACAGCACTTCCTGCCATGGTTCAAGAAGAAGAACTGTGTATTCCACAGCAAGATCATTTTCATGCATGATAATGCACCGTCTCATGCTGCACATAAAACATCTGCATCTCTGGCTGATATGGGCATAAAAGGGGACAAACTTATGGTGTGGCCCCCATGCTCCCCTGACCTCAACTCCATTAAGAACCTCTGGAGCATCATCAAAAGGAGTGTCTACGATGGCGGGAGGCAGTTCACATCTAAACAACAGCTCTGGGAGGGTATTCTGGCCTCATGCAAAACAATTGAAGCAGAAACCATCCAAAACCTGACAAATTCAATGGACGAGAGAGGTCAGAAGCTCCTTTCGAACAAGGGGTCCTATGTGCAAATGTAAAATCACCTAGAATAAAGTTTTGAGTTGAAAACTGTTTGATTTCAGTTTCTAATAACCTGCTAATGCTTATAATTTCAAAAATAACCATTTTTTTTGTTCTTTATTAAAATGAAAAGGTTGATCGAAGAGTGTGGGGGATTTAAGAATGTGGCAACCCAGTAGTCAGGATTACTTCGAATTCTGACAATCTGAGGGTCATGTTGCAGGTAGTGCAGCAAGAAGGCACTCATGTGTCTTGCGCATCTAGGAGCCCCAAAATTATTTCCGGGCTAGATGCAGCTAAAAATTATTATTAATTTTAAATCTGGTGGAGTTTAGTATAGATGGCCTAATAGAATCAGTACTGCAAACTGCTACAAAGCCCAAATTATTTTCCAGTCAAGATACAGATAAACATGATTAGTAATTTGAAAGCTTAAAACGTTTGGTGAGGTGATTTTAACAAATCATCAAGCTTTTACTCTCCCCAGGATGACACAGGGGTAGAAAAGTCGTTTCGGATCCATGATTTGTTCATCTTTATGAACGTGAGTCTGTCTACATTATCAGTGGAGAGCCGCGTGCGCTTATCTGTCAGCACACCACCAGCAGCGCTGAACACACGTTCAGACAGAACGCTGGCTGCGGGGCATGACAAGATCTCCAAGGCGTAAGTGGCGAGCTCCAGCTATTTATCCAGATTGGAAGCCCAAAATGAGCAAGGGTCCAGTGACACAGTCGTGGCTTCAATGTTTACTTGGAGAAACTCCTGTACCATCGTCTCTAGGCGTTGACTATGTGTCAGACTTCTTGTCTCCTGTGGCCTTGCAAAAGATGGGCTAAAAAAGTGGTGAAATGATTCCGCAAAATTGATGTTACCAGTAGATACTGTGTTTCTGTTAGGGTTTGAGTGCAGAACACTCGACGGTCCCACGGTTGGCAAGTTGGAACTGTGAGATTCACTACGTGCACCACTGGTGTTTTGTGGAAAAGCACATGTAAGATTCTGCAACAGTCTCTGCTGATACTCCTGCATGCGTGCATCCCTTTCTATGGCAGGAATAATTTCTGCAAATTTACTTTTGTACCGGGGATCTAACAGTGTGGCAACCCAGTAGTCAGGATTATTTCTAATTCTCACAATTCGAGGGTCATGTTGCAGGTAGTGCAGCAAGAAGGCACTCATGTGTCTTGCGCATCCAGGAGCACCAAGTCCCTGTTGTGTTGGTGGCGAGGTAACAATCATGCTTCCTTCTTCTGTCCTCTCCCCCCAACCTCGCACAACAGAAATGTGATCAAGGTCTCCCTCATCTGATGAGTCTTCCATCAGTTCGTCCTCCACTTCTTCCTGGGCTCCTGCACCTTCCTCACTAGTTTGGCTGCTACCATGCGCCCTGGTAAAACCATCTCCCCCACCCTCACATGCCTGCCGCCTTGGTGCTGCCGACCGTCTGGACCTTGCAGATGTTAGCCCTTCCGCATACAACTCCTCCTCCTCTACTTCCTCCACCTCCTCTTGTGCCACCACCTGACTCCGAATTCTGTTTAACATGTGCTCCAGCATGTAAATCACCGGAATAGTCATGCTGATAATGGCACCGTCAGCACTAAACATCTTCGTCGCCATTTCAAAACTGGGCTGAAGGGTGCATAGGTCCCTGATCTGAGACCACTCCTCCAGCGTGATTTGCCCCACCTCTGGATCCCGTTGGCCCAGGCTATACGTCAGAACGTATTGCACCAGGGCTTGTCGGTGCTGCCACAGTCGCTGCAACATGTGCAGAGTTGAATTCCACCGGGTAGGCATATCGCATTTTAGCCGGTGAAGTGGCAGGCCCAACGACTTCTGTAGAGATGTAAGTCGCTGAGCTGCGGGATGCGAACGGCGGAAGTGAGCACTAGAGATGAGCGGTGTTCGACTCGAACTGTTCGCCAATCTCAAATTCGAGCTGTTTTGGGCGGTGTTCGAGCCGTTCGGCGAACACGAACGATTTGAAAAAAATTCTTCTGTTCGAGGTTATGTTCGATAACTGTTCGTGCACCAAAATCATAACTGGATTTTTTCTCAGTAATGCTGAAAATTAATGTTAATACGCAGTTTGAGTGTACAGCGGGGCGGGGGGAGGGGCAGGGGATGGATCTCTGCAGGAATAATGAAGATCTCCATTTTTTTTTCTCTTTCCCGCATTTACAGTGGGGAGGTGCAGTCTGTCAGCCTATCAGCAGCGCACACACGGAGCAAAGTGCTTTTTTTCACACAAGCAAGGGCATGTGTCATTGGCGGTGTATGTCACATGTCCTTGCCCTATAAGACCCAGCCATTTTCCCCGTCGCCACCATTTTCTCACTGCTGCAGCTGCATGTTAGACGGCACCACTGTTGCTGTGTGCGCTATACTTTCAGTGTTAATTTCAAGCCAATTTTCTCTGAAATCTACAGATAGCTTGGGAGTAGGGAAGAGTTGTGATTGCAGTCTTTTAAGGACTAGGTTACATCATTTCCTATGACTTTTATCAAGCAGGTCTGTGCTTTTAAATAGATAGGTTGGGAATAAAGAATAATTGTAATTGCAGTCCTTTTGAGGGCTAGGTTACATCAGTTCCTATCACTTTTTGCCAGGCAGGTCTGTGCCAGTGCTGTGCAAGTTTTTTTCACAGCATTTGGCTGAATCTAGCAAAGCTAATCCTTTTTGGCCTATTGCAGAGTGTGTTAGTCAGTGGAGTAGCCTATCTGTGTTGCAAGCTACACCACCTGTGTATAGAATACAAATTTTTTTACTGCACCTAGTGAAGTAAAACCTTTTGGGCACAGCATCATTCTATTAGTCCATCTATACTAACCTCCACCAGGGTGCAAATTCAATATAATTTTTTTCTCCATCTAGCTCTGAAAAAATATTTCGACTTCCAGCAGTGTGTGGGACTTGTTCTATTAGTCCATCTATACTGACCTCTATCAGGTTGTAAACTGAATATAATTTTTTTCTGCATCTAGCTCTGAAAAAATATTTCGACTTCTAGCTGTGTGTGGGACTTGTTGTATTAGTCCATCTATACTAACCTTCATCAGGTTGCAAATTCAATATAATTTTTTTCTCCATCTACCTCTGAAAAAATATTTCGGCTTCTAGCAGTGTGTGGGACTTGTTGTATTAGTCCATCTATACTAACCTCCATCAGGTTGCAAATTCAATATAATTTTTTTCTGCATCTAGCTCTGAAAAAAATATTTGGGCTTCTAGCAGTGTGTGGGACTTGTTCTATTAGTCCATCTATACTGACCTCCAGCAGGTTGCAAATTCAAAATAATTTTTATCTGCATCTAACCCAGCCAATACTTTTGGGCTAATACCACAGTTTGGCCACTCAGCTCTGCTCGGTTCCCATCCATTGTTTTTTGTGCAAACAACTCCAGAGTTGTGAATTAGTTAACCACCAAAATGAGTGGAAAAAGGCCTGCTGCTGGTGGAAAGGGGAATAGGCGTGTTGGGAAGGGAAAAAAAGGTTGTGTCCGTGGAGTAGGTGTTAAAGCAACAGTAACATCTGCAGAAGAAAGACCATCTTCCAGCCAAACTAAGATGTCTACTTCTTTTAGCGGACAATGTGATAAGATCCCTTTCTTACGGCCACGGCAATCGCTACAAATTCCAGATGAGGCACAAAAACAGCAGGTGGCACCCGAAGGGTTCTGGAGACAACTGGAGGTCCTCCGCCTGGTCGGAGGGGTGTAGAGACTCGAGAGTAACCCCTGCTTCAGAGTACACTAGGTTGGACTCACTGGACGAAGCGAGCGAGGTATCAGGTACAGAGTATAGGAGAGTCTCTGTCCTTTCGCTACCAGGTAGCACCCCGAAGGGCTCAAGAGACAACTGGAGGTCCACCGCCAGGTCGGAGGGGTGAAGAGACTCATGGGTAACCTCTGCTTCGGAGTACACTAGGTCGGACTCACTGGATGAAGCAGCCGAGGTATCAGGTACCGAGTATAGGAAAGTCTCTGTCCATTCGCTACCAGGTAGCACCCCGAAGGGTTCAGGAGACAACTGGAGATCCTCCGCCTGATCGGAGGGGTGTAGAGACTCGGGGGTAACCTCTGCTTCGGAGAACACTAGGTCGGACTCACTGGACGAAGCGGGCCAGGTATCAGGTGCAGAGTATAGGGAAGTCTCTCTCCAATTGTCATCAAGTGGTATCCCGGGGGATTCAGGAGGCAACAGGGGGTCCTCCGGTGTGGATTCTGGGTGGGCAGCAGTCTCTTTGGGCAGGAGAACTGTTGCACTACCCACGCACATTACCCGTCGGGGCTGCTCCGGGATACTGGGAAGTAAAGCTTCAGCAGGGACTTCAGGGTTAGGGTCCTCGAAGACCATACAAAAGGCCACCAGGAAGGCCTGCAGGTCAAGGACGACAGGATCCCATGCTTCCCATAGGGGGGTGACCCATTTCAAGGCATCACCCGCTAGGTAGTCAATCATAAAGGCCACTTTAGCCCAATCGGAAGGAAAATAGAGAGGGTAGGCCTTAAAGTGTAGCATGCATTGCTCCACAAATGCACGACTCTGTCTTGGATCCCCATAGTACCGTGGCGGATCCGCAGGAACGAGTGCAGAAAGATCCATCTGGACGGGTGCGTAATTCGTCTGGAACTTAGCTAAAGAAAAAAAAATATTTATTTATTTTTAATGCATGTATTCGCTGGAAAACGTCTCAGAGAGCGAAGGCCATGGGGCTCAACGGGAACCATGGCCTGAGCATGCTGTAATGCACATGCCCGGGCTGAGCGGCGTGTGCGTGTGATTCCACTGTACCGTGCCGGAGAGTGAATGCCTGGAGGGGCGTAACTAGGTATTCACCCGATCCGACCAGGGTCGCACGACGGCATACGATGACAGTGCACCAAGGAGGAACCGAGCAGAGGGACCAGGTGCTACTCCAGGACAGACCCCGGACACGGCTGTTGACCCACACAGGGGAATACAGGAACAGACTGGTTAGTATAGGCAGGCACGACTGGTATGCAGGCAGGCGGGTATGCAGGCAGGGGGGTACAGGCAAGCACGGCTAGAGTGCAGAGAGGGAGGCACTAGCAGGTAGGAACACAGGAGGGATAGGACCCAGTACACACTGGGACTCAGGAACAGAACCACAGATGTGGCGGACAAACACAGCAGAGTAAGGCCACCCAGAGTGGTGAGCGAGAACAGGGCAAGATGAGACCGCCTAGAGCGGTGAGCGAGAGTAGAGCAGGACGAGGCCGCCTGGAGCTGTGAGCGAGAGTAGAGCAGGACGAGACCGCCTGGAGCGGTGAGCAAGGGTAGAGCAGGACGAGACCGCCTGGAGTGGTGAGCAAGAGTAGAGCAGGACGAGACCGCCTGGAGCGATGAGCAAGAGTAGAGCAGGACGAGACCGCCTGGAGCGGTGAGCAAGAGTAGAGCAGGACGAGACCGCCTGGAGCGGTGAGCAAGAGTAGAGCAGGACGAGACCGCCTGGAGCGGTGAGCAAGAGTAGAGCAGGACGAGACCGCCTGGAGCGGTGAGCAAAGGCACAGCAGGCTAGAACCGCCGGAGCGGTGAGTAAAGGCAGAGCAGGCTAGAACCGCCGGAGCAGTGAGCAAAGGCAGAGCAGGCTAGAACCGCCGGAGCGGTGAGCTAAGGGTCAGAGCGGAGCAAGACTGCCGGAGCAGTGAGCAAGGCAGAGCAGGCTAGAACCGCCGGAGCGGTGAGCAAGGCAGAGCAGGCTAGAACCGCCGGAGCGGTGAGCAAGGCAGAGCAGGGGGGACAGGGCTCTGTTCACACGGAACAGACAGGAAGGGAAAGGCAGAGCCAGATACCCACAGGGTACTTGCAGTGAAGTAGCGAGTGGACCACAAACTCACAAACGGGAGTACAGAGACAACAAGCAGGAGTTAGGTACGAGTTCAGACTCTGCAGAAAAAAGAAAGGAACGGACATAGAGAAACACAGGAAAACAGGCTAGGAGAGTATACAGACAGAACAGAACAGACACAGCAGCAAGATACAGGAGCGGGTCTAGGTATGCAGCCCCTAGAAGGCGGGAGGAACAGGCTAGGAGCGTGTTCAGACAGGACAGACAACATACGGGAGCGGGTCTAGGTATGCGGCCCCTAGAAGGCGGAACGAACAGGCAAGGAGCGTGTTCAGACAGGACTGGAAATACAGCCTACAAGAAAGGCAAGCAAACACAGAAGGGGACCTGGCACATTCAGAGTGAAAAGAGCACACTGAATGAAACACAATGCTCAGGCATGGGTTAATTGGAGCAGCTGGTTTAAATACCAGGTGACAGACAGCAATAGGCTGAGGACGCACAAGGGGTGTGCCTGCAGCAGGTACAAAAAGCAGGAAGTGATCGGGCGCCGCCCTTAAGCAGCAGCACACAGAAGCAAACAGACAGCATGGAGGGAAGCCAGAGAGACATTCTGGATTGGAGATCAAGTGCGCGCTCTTGCACAGTGGGAGATGGACCACTATGCAAGGACGCCGCCAGGTATGATACAATCATATTTATCTGTATATTGGCTGGAAAATAATTTGGGCCTTGTAGCAGTGTGCAGTACTGATTCTATTAGGCCATCTATACTAAACTCGACAAGATTTAAAATTACTAATCAAGTTTATCTGTATCTTGGCTGGAAAATAATTTGGGCCTTGTAGCAGTGTGCAGTACTGATCCTATTAGGCCATCTATACTAAACTCCACAAGATTTAAAATTACTAATCATATTTATCTGTATCTTGGCTGGAAAATAATTTGGGTTTTGTAGCAGTTTGCTACACTCTTAGATCCCCCACACTCTTCGATCAACCTTTTCATTTTAATAAAGAACAAAAAAATGCTCATTTTTGAAATTCTAAGCATTAGCAGGTTATTAGAAACTGAAATCAAACAGTTTTCAACTCAAAACTTTATTCTAGGTGATGCTACATTTGCACATAGGACCCCTTGTTCGAAAGGAGCTTCTGAACTCTCTCGTTCATTGAATTTGTCAGGTTTTGGATGGTTTCTACTTCAATTGTTTTGCATGAGGACAGAATACCCTCCCAGAGCTGTTGCTTAGATGTGAACTGCCTCCCGCCATCATAGACACTCCTTTTGATGATGCTCCAGAGGTTCTGAATGGGGTTGAGGTCAGGGGAGCATGGGGGTCACACCATAAGTTTGTCCCCTTTTATGCCCATATCAGCCAGAGATGCAGATGTGTTATGTGCAGCATGAGACGGTGCATTATCATGCATGAAAATGATCTTGCTGTGGAATACATGGTTCTTCTTCTTGAACCATGGCAGGAAGTGCTGTTTAAGAAACTCCACATACATTATGGAGTTCATCTTTACCCCTTCAGGGATCCTAAAGGGGCCGATAATCTCTCTCCCCATGATTCCAGCCCAAAATATTACTCCATCTCCTCCTTGTTGGCGCTGTAGCCGTGTTTGCGTGGGGTGTCCATCAACCAGCCATCCTCCACTCCTGGACCATCAAGCGTTGCATGGCACTCATCGGTGAACAAAACAGTTTTGAAGTCAGTCTTCATGTATTGTTTGGCCCACTGGAGCCATTTCTTCTTGTGTGCAGTGGATAGAGGAGGTCGACAGGATGGCTTATGCACAGCTGCAAACCTCTGAAGGACTCTGCATCTTGTTGTTCGGGGTACGTTGGAGGCACCAGCAGCTTCAAAAACTTGTCTGCTGCTATGACAAGGCTTTTTTGCCACTGCTCTTTTAACCTTACGTAATTGCCTGTAGGAAAGAGTCCTCAATTTTCCCTTATCAGCACGCACACGTGTGTACTGTGAATCAGCTACATACTTCTTGATTGTGCGATCATCAGGATGAAGTGTCTTGGCAATGTTGATTGTAGTCATGCCTTGACCTAAACACTCCACAATTTGTTGCTTCTCAGCAGCCGACACATCCTTTTTCTTTCCCATTTTGGCAGAAAATGTAGGCTGCTTAATAATGTGGGACAGCCTTCTTAAGTAGTCTTGCCTTTCATTGGACACACCTGCCAAACTAATTAGCACAGGTGTCTAGAATTGCTTACAGTGATATAAAGAGCCCTGACACACATCACCATCATTGAGTTTAACTGACAAACAAAAAAATTCTTACCTTATCACTCCTAAACACTTTTTGCATAATAATTTGGAACACAGTGTACATGTGCTTTTCCACAAAACACCAGTGGTTCACGTAGTGAATCCTACAGTTCTAACTTGCCAACCGTGGTCTGTATGAAGTTGTTCAATAAAGAGCCCAAAATTAAGATAACATAGACGGGAGAGGTCTCTATGAATAGGAATTTCTAAGTATTTGATACCCTGTGAGGGCCAGGCAAAGGGAAAGTTGGACTGGATGGAATCCTGTATGGATTTGGGGAGGGAGACATCGAGGGCCTCAGACTTTGCTGCATTGATTTTAAAATTTGACCATGTAACAAAGTGATCTATTTCAGCCATAACAGCAGGGATGGATATATGTGATTGAGTGATATATACTAGGACATCATCAGCAAATAGAGAGCACTTGTACTCGGTGCCTCCCACCTCAATCCACCTAATATTGGGGTTACGGCGAATTGATGAGAGCAGGTGCTCCGTCACTAGGATGTATAAGAGAGGGGACAGAGGATATCCCTGCCTTGTCCCATTGGTGATTATGAAAATGTTCCATTTATCTTCAGCCTAGGTGACGTATTGCGATACAGGGCCGTGATTTTGCCTATAAAAGGGTCCCCTAGACCCCTACCCCAAGCTTTTTAAGGGAATAATATATGGCGTGCCAGGAGATTCCATGGAGTGATTTCTCAGCATCCAGCGAGAGCATCTAATTACAAATTTTTAACTGCATCTAGCCCAGGAAATACTTGGCGCCTAGTAGCAGTGTCTGCTAGTCAGCGGATTATCCCAGCTGTTAAGCAAGTTACACCACCTGTAGCTTGGACACTTAATTTTTTCAAAGGAAATGGTTCGGGCCCCCGGGACACTCAGTGAAGAGCATCAGGAGGCACCCCAAGGCATAGGGGCTGGGACTGGCGGTAGGACGCCTTGCGGTGGACTGCCGAGCTCGATCCTTATAAAAGCTTTTTAACTGCAGCAGCTTTAGTGGACGCTAATGGAGCTGGAATTATGCGGCTGCTGGCATGAGACTTGCCCTCCAATAGATCCTTGTAAAAGGATTTAAAGTGTATTCATTCATATTAGAGAGACAGTTTAAATTAAAAAGCTTAGAGCTGCCTCTACAACAGGGGGGCTCGCTCGACCCACCAGCGGACAGGCACCAGTATTGGGAGAGGGGGGCTGGCCGTCAGGGTTCACCGCAGCTCTGGCACAAACCCAGCGACACGGAGGTCGCACGGGCAGGAACGGACTGGTCGTGTCGGCTTCGCACTTTTTTGGTTTTAGAAGGGCATGACATGCCTATATCTGTGTCTCCCCCTCCTTTTACTCCTCCACCTCTTTTCTTTTCGCATGACTATATGTACTTGTCACTTTTCCATGTGTTAGTTGTGTCTTCTGATCAGTTTGTCAGCTTTTGGACACCTTTGAAGGTGTTTTCTATGTGTTTCTATGTGTTTTTGTTTGCCTGCCATTGGTTTTAACGGTGTTCGAAGGTGTTCGACGAACAGTTCAACGAACAGTTCGGCGAACATACGGGTGTTCGACGAACCGAACCGAACTCGAACACTACGGGGGTGGCTCAACACTAGTGAGCACACAGCGACCGTGCCCTCTGCAGAAGGCCATCTAGTCCGGGATAGTGGGCTAAAAATTGCTGGACAACCAGGTTCAACACGTGAGCCATACAAGGCACGTGTGTGACATTGCCCCGGCGAAGGGCCGCACCCAGGTTTGCAGCATTGTCGCACACGGCCTTCCCTGGTTTCAGGTCCAGTGGAGACAACCATTTATGAAACTGGTTCTCCAGAGCTGACCACAACTCCTCAGCTGTGTGACTCACATTTCCCAGACATTTCAAAGTAAAAACCGCCTGATGACATTGAGCCCTACTGCCAGCATAGTAAGGAGGTGTGCAGGATCCCTTCTGCGCAGTTAGAAAGCTTGTGGCATGACCAGACAGGCTTTGGGTGCAGGTGGTGGACCGAGAGGAGGTTGAGGAGGCAGAAGCAGTGGAGGAACTTTGAGATAAATAGGATTGACGCACAACTCGTGGGGACGGCAAGACTTGGACAGCAGACCCTTGTCCTGCTGTCACCATAGTTACCCAGTGCCCAGTCAGCGACATGTAACGCCCCTGTCCATGCCTACTCGTCCAAGTGTCTGTGGTGAAATGCACCCTGTCACACACATAGTTTCTCAAAGAAGCGGTGATGTTGTGTGCGACATGCTGGTGGAGCGCAGGCACACCTTTCTTTGAGAAGTAGTGCCAACTGGGCATCTGGTACTGGGGCACTGCGACGGACATAAGGTCTCGAAAATCCTCTGTGTCCACCAGGCGGAAAGGCATCATTTCTGTAGCCAAGAGCTTGCAGATGGTGAAATTCAACCGCTTAGCTTTCTCATGGCTAGGAGGAAATGGTCTTTTACTTGTCCACATCTGAGAGACCGAGGGCTGACTGTTGTGCTTAGACGGGGTTGATAAGGGTGTCCCCGGCAAACTGCCGGTCTGTGAGGAAGATGCAGGCGGACATGTTAGGTTGCCTTGATCCAAAGGTGGTGCTATCGATGTCGGACAGCGCTGAACACCAGCTGGTGTTTCAACCTGCAAAGAAAATGATGACCTGCCAATCACGCTGGCTGTTGCGGGTAAAGAGGTGGCAGGTCTGCGTCCAAAAACAGTTGTGACTGCTGTCCCCCCAGTCACAGAGGATGAAGAGGCCGCGGATGCACAAGATATGGCAGACGGTGGTTGGCCCGCCCGGCTAGGCCGCATTGTAGCACAGTGAGCTTCCCACTGCAACTTATGCTTCATATCCAGGTGCCGGTTCATGCATGAAGTACTCAAACTATGTATTTTTTGGCCTCTACTTAGCTTTTGCTGACAAATGTTACAGATAACACGAGTTGGGTCATCTTTATCGATCTGAAAAAATGCCCAGGCTATGCAAGGCTTAGCACCCATGTGACCTGAAGAGCCACCACGACTTGTGGTGAGAGGCAGAGTTGTGTTTGAGGATGCAGTTGTTGACGTGCTTCCAGTACTACGTCTCTGTCCAGGAAGGCGCAACCTGACCTCGTCGTCACTAGCATCCTCCTCCACCTCCTCTGCTGACCTCATCTCTTGGCTGACTGTGGGTTGACAGTAAGTGGGATCTCCAACCTCGTCATCATCACCCTGTGTGTTATCACACCCGTCGTCCTCAGAGCCAACCTGTTCCTGCCCTGACAAAAAACTAAAGTTGTCGCTCCAATCAGGTATTTGAGTCTCATCATCGTCTTCCTCATTGTCTCCACCAACAGGAGTTACAGTTTGGGAACGAGGGTCTACATTATGCTCAGAACCTTCTTCATCTGGTCCTGCATCCGACTCATAAAGATTCTGGGCATCAGTGCAGATCATTTCCTCGTCTGGATTCACAGAAGCGCTGGAGTCGACCTCTGATTCCCAGGCTATAGTATGAGTAAACAGCTCTGCAGACTCAACCATCTGTTCTACCCCATACTCAGACGGGCAGCTGGAGACTTGGGAGCTGTGAGGAAGCAAGTGCGATTGGGGTGACACCTCTGAGGACTGGAGTATTTGTGATGTTGAAGTTGAGGTGGAGGAGAGCCCACTTGAAGGAGCACTTGATATCCGTTGAAGCACCTGCTGTTTTTGTGCCTCATCTGGAATTTGTAGCGATTGGCGTGGCCGTAAGAAAGGGATCTTATCACATTGTCCGCAAAAAGAAGTAGACATCTTAGTTTGGCTGGAAGATGGTCTTTCTTCTGCAGATGTTACTGTTGTTTTAACACCTACTCCACGGACACAACCTTTTTTCCCCTTCCCAACACGCCTATTCCCCTTTCCACCAGCAGCAGGCCTTTTTCCACTCATTTTGGTGGTTAACTAATTCACAACTCTGGAGTTGTTTGCACAAAAAGCAATGGATGGGAACCGAGCAGAGCTGAGTGGCCAAACTGTGGTATTAGCCCAAAAGTATTGGCTGGGTTAGAGGCAGAAAAAAATTATATTGAATTTGCAACCTGATGGAGGTCAGTATAGATGGACTAATAGAACAAGTCCCACACACTGCTAGAAGCCCAAATATTTTTTCAGAGCTAGATGCAGAAAAAATTATATTCAATTTGCAACCTGATGGAGGTCTGTATAGATGGACTAATAGAATGATGCTATGCCCAAAAGATTTTACTTCACTAGGTGCAGTAAAAAATTTTGTATTCTATACACAGGTGGTGTAGCTTGCAACACAGATAGGCTACTCCACTGACTAACACACACTGCAAGAGGCCAAAATGGATTTGCTTTGCTAGATTTAGCCAAATGCTGTGAAAAAAACTTGCACAGCACTGGCACAGACCTGCCTGGCAAAAACTGATAGGAACTGATGTAACTTAGTCCTGAAAAGGACTGCAATTACAATTTATTCTTTATTCCCAACCTATCTATTTAAGAGCACAGACCTGCCTGATAAAAGTCATAGGAAATAATGTAACCTAGTCCTTAAAAGACTGCAATCACAACTCTTCCCTACTCCCAAGCTATCTGTAGATTTCAGAGAAAATTGGCTTGAAATTAACAAGGTATAGCGCACACAGCAACAGCAGTGCCGTCTAACACGCAGCTGCAGCAGTGAGAAAATGGTGGCGACGGGGGAAATGGCTGGGTCTTATAGGGCAAGGACATGTGACATACACTGCCAATGACACATGCCCTTGCTTGTGTGAAAAACAGCACTTCGCTCCGTGTTTGCGCTGCTGATAGGCTGACAGATTGCACCTCCCCACTGCAAATGCGGGAAAGAGAAAAAAAAATGGAGATCTTCATTGTTCCTGCAGAGATCCATCCCCTGCCCCTCCCCCCGCCCCGCTGTACACTCAAACTGCGGATTAACATTAATTTTCAGCATTACTGAGAAAAAATCCAGTTATGATTTTGGTGCACGAACAGTTATCGAACATAACCTCGAACAGCCGAATTTTTCTCAAATTGTTCGTGTTCGCCGAATGGCTCGAACACCGCCCAAAACAGCTCGAATTTGAGATTGGCGAACAGTTCGAGTAGAACAACGCTCATCTCTAATGCTGAATTGCCGGCCGGCTTTTTTAAAGAGACAGTGCATGAAAACACTAATATTGTTTTTAATAAATCCTTTACACTAAATGACAAGTACAGTAACCAACACTGTCACTGTACTTATTATATATGTGACTGACATGTTTCTATCTATCTAATCTATGTGTGATACTCTATTCTTTCTGTTCTAAATTGTCGGGTACCGGTGTATGCCGCTGCTGAATTGCCGGCTTTTCATGTTTCACTGTGAGCACTGTTCCCATCGATTTGGGCAATCACTGTAATGCCACAACCACCATGTCTGTGGCATTACAGTGAGTGGCAGAGAATCCCTGCATGATTGGTGCTCTAAATAGCGCCAGACATGCAGGACACGCTTTTGGTGCATGAACAGTTATCGAACATAACCTCGAACAGCCGAATTTTTTGCAAATCGTTCGGGTTCGCCGAACGACTCGAACACCACCCAAAACAGCTCGAATTTGAGATTGGCGAACAGTTTGAGTCGAACAACGCTCATCTCTAATTACAAATGAGCAAATTTACTTATTTACTCAAATTTCTCAAAATTTCTGGCAGATTTGCTCGAAGGGGCCTGCTGATTCAATTCAGTCTAAAAATAAATTTGGTCTGAATCTGCCATGAAAAGATATTTGTTCTAATATGAAGTTTCTCCAGATTCCAGAATAATTATCAGAGGGAAGGGCAGGGGTTAAAAATAATAAAAGCTTAAACTCGATTCTCTTAAGCCCTCGCCTGTCTTGCCGCCAGAGGTCCTTGCCTTGTTCTCCACTTGCTCCCTCTGGTCTTTGGATCTTCTGACAGGTCTCCAAAAAGTTATGTGGGGCGCAACATCTATTGCTGACATCAATTACATGCATCTTATCAAGCATGATGTTGTGAGAGCTAGTGAGTGCCAGTCAGACGCAAAAATGGGAGGGAGCAAGTCACGGACTTGATGAAGAAATGCGGCAACAGAACAGACAAGGACCAAGGAGAGGAGAGTATAATTCTTTATTGTATTTTGACCCTTTCCCAACCTTCAAAAAATCCAGCAAAATGGCAGCCAATCCCAAAAATTTCACTACTCTATATTCCCTATAAATAAAAAAAAAAATATTCTATTCTTTTCCTAATTAATTAATTTCTAATAAAGTTTCATTTTTACCAACCTTTCACCTAATACAATTTTAATCTGGAATAGATTACACAATATTTTTTCCACATTTTGAATTTTAACTATAAATAAAAACGTTAGTACAAGAAATAAAACAAAAGAATAATTTAGTCTGCAAATTCTAAATTGGAACGGTCCAGAAGTTGTGATACAATGGCTTCTTACAAAAAAATATGATACATCCCCTGAAAATAAAGAATAAAATAACTAATTTTATTTGAAAAACATTGAAATATACAGTTAGGTCCATATATATTTGGACAGAGACAACATTTTTCTAATTTTGGTTCTAGACATTACCACAATGAATTCTAAACAAAACAATTCAGATGCAGTTGAAGTTCAGACTTTCAGCTTTCATTTGAGGGTCTCCACACTAAAATTGGATGAAGGGTTTAGGAGTTTCAGCTCCTTAACATGTGCCACCCTGTTTTTAAAGGGACCAAAAGTAATTGGACAATTGACTCCAAGGCTATTTCATGGACAGGTGTGGGCAATCCCTTCGTTATGTCATTCTCAATTAAGCAGAAGGCCTGGAGTTGATTTGAGATGTGGTGCTTGCATTTGGAAGGTTTTGCTGTGAAGTAAACATGCGGTCAAAGGAGCTCTCCATGCAGGTGAAACAAGCCATCCTTAAGCTGCAAAAACAGAAAAAAAACATCTGAGAAATTGCTACAATAGTAGGAGTGGCAAAATCTACAGTTTGGTACATCCTGAGAAAGAAAGAAAGCACTGGTGAACTCATCAATGCAAAAAGACCTGGGCGCCCACGGAAGACAACAGTGGTGGATGATCGCAGAATAATCTCCATGGTGAAGAGAAACCCCTTCACAACAGCCAACCAAGTGACCACCACTCTCCAGGAGGTAGGCGTATCAATATCCAAATCTACCATAAAGAGAAGACTGCATGAAAGTAAATACAGAGGGTTCACTGCACGGTGCAAGCCACTCATAAGCATCAAGATGAAAAAGGCTAGACTGGACTTTGCTAAAAAACATCTAAAAAAAAGCCAGCACAGTTCTGGAAGAACATTCTTTGGACAGATGAAACCAAGATCAATCTCTACCAGAATGATGGAAAGAGAAAAGTATGGCGAAGGCGTGGTACAGCTCATGATCCAAAGCATACCACATCATCTGTAAAACACGGCGGAGGCAGTGTGATGGCTTGGGCATGCATGGCTGCCAGTGGCACTGGGTCACTAGTGTTTATTGATGATGTGACACAGGACAGAAGCAGCCGAATGAATTCTGATGTATTCAGAGCCATACTGTGTGCTCAGATCCAGCCAAATGCAGCCAAACTGATTGTCGTCGTTTCATACTACAGATGGACAATGACCCAAAACATAAAGCCAAAGCAACCCAGGAGTTTATTAAAGCAAAGAAGTGGAATATTCTTGAATGACCAAGTCAGTCACCTGATCTCAACCCAATTGAGCATGCATTTCACTTGTTAAAGACTAAACATCAGACAGAAAGGCCCACAAACAAACAGCAACTGAAAACCACCGCAGTGAAGGCCTGGCAGAGCATCTAAAAGGAGGAAACACAGCGTCTGGTGATGTCCATGAGGTCAAGACTTCAGGCAGTCATTGCCAACAAAGGGTTTTCAACCAAGTACTAGAAATGAACATTTTATTTACAATTATTTAATCTGTCCAATTAGTTTTGGTCCCTTTAGCAACAGGGTGGCACATGTTAAGGAGCTGAAACTCCTAAACCCTTCATCCAATTTTAGTGTGGAGACCCTCAAATGAAAGCTGAAAGTCTGAACTTCAACTGCATCTGAATTGTTTTGTTTAGAATTCATTGTGGTAATGTCTAGAACCAAAATTAGAAAAATGTTGTCTCTGTCCAAATATATATGGACCTAACTGTATTTTCTTACAAATGTTTAGCCGTGTAAAAAAAGAAACACAAACGCAATATTAGATTTTTAAATTCTAAATTTAAATTCTAAGCAACAATAATAGCAGAAAACAAGAAAAGAATTAAGTCTGACAAATCTAAAATGTAAGAGACCCGCCATTGGGATATGACGGCTCATTAAGTAAAATGCAAAACCAGCACTAATTCTCTGAAGACCATAAAAGAGCAGTTGAGGTTGCGACTCGCTGACATTGATAATGACGCCTTATGAGACATTACTGAGTAAAGCGAAATATCATTAACTAATGACCTCCCCTCTGACTTCTTAGTAGATAGCGAGACTGTGGGGGCTAATGAGGTTGGTTGTCAGTGTGACATTAGGAGACAAGTCCTGGGAATCCAGTTGGGAATTTTTTGAAACATTAACTTAGAGAACAAACAATTGGAGACGTCTGCTGATCCTGACAAACACTATTACCTCATTATGTCTTCTAATTAGTTTTTTTCATGACCCGGCTGAGGACTGGTATTAAGCTCCTTGAGCTTTCACAGATCAGGACTATGCAAGGGCATTGGGGCCCGTCTATGCACTCATCTGTTTGTTTATAATATTCCTAGATGCGCAGAGAGATTTGTGCAGAATTGCCGCTTCATAAATTGGATGGGTTTTTGATATTCAATATCTGAATTAAATTATTATTAAATGAAATAAATGTTTACAATTGCAACCAAAACTATTTATTTCTCCATTGCAAGTTCAGTTTAGTAGCAAAATTTACAAAATTTCTGCCTTTTGCAATAAAAAACTGAAACAAGAAAAATGTAAATATCTGAACACAATGAAATACAACGAATGGTTTCTCCAAATTTATCAAAAAATGACACTTTTCTTGACTTCTGCAATCTCAGAATTATTCATCCACTTCATGACCAATGTCTTTAGCACTAAGTAGAGCCCCTCTGGCTGTTATGACCTGTTGCCCCTCTGGCTGTTATGACCCGCTGCCCCTCTGGCTGTAATGACCTGTTGCCCCTCTGGCTGTTGTAACATCCCTGGTGGCGTGCTGGCATGGTTTACCACCTCCCACCATGCAAAACCGCCATCTTACCTATCAGTCCAGGCTGCACACATTGCTCCAGTACCTGCTGTGTGCTTGTCTCTTGTCTGATTGCTTAGGGCGGTGGCACGGTTACTGCCTGATTCTTACAGTTACTTTGTGCGCACTCCTAATGTGTCCCCAGCCTATTGTTGTGAGTCACTGGATACTTAAACCCCCTCCACCCAATAGGAGGTGCCTGAGCAACACTTTCTTTCAGTGTGTTCTGTGCAACTGAGTTGCCAGGTCCTGTTCTGCATCTTGTTTGTTTCTGCCACCCTGGGGGCTGAGTACTCAGGCCTGTTACCTGTATCTGTGACTTCTATTCTGTTCCGCCACCCTGGGGGCTGTATACCCAGGCCCGTTGCCTGTATCTGTGACTTCCAGTCTGTTTCCGCCACCCTGGGGGCTGAGTTCCCAGGCTCGTTCCTGTATCTTGTTCCTGGTTCAGTTCCTGTCTGAACAGTGTCCTAGCCCGTTACTTGTTTGTCTCTATGTTCGTATCTTTCCTTTTCCTGCAGTGTCTGAACCTGCACCTAACTCCAACTTGTTGTCTCTGTACTTCTGTTTGTGAGTTTAGTGTCCACCCGCTACTTCATTGTAAGTACCTTGTGTGTATCTGCTCTGGTTGTTTACCGCACCTGCGGGTTTTGCTCTGCTCTGCTTGTCTACCGCACCTGCGGGTTTTGCTCTGCTCTGCTTATCTACCGCACCTGCGGGTTTTGCTCTGCTGTGCTTGTCTACCGCACCTGCGGGTTTTGCTCTGCTCTGCTTGTCTACCGCACCTTCAGGTTTTGCTCTGCTCTGCTTGTCTACCACACCTGCGGGTTTTGCTCTTGTTATGATCTGCTACAGAGACTAAGGAAAGAGAGGAGATCTGTCCCTACAATAGAACTAAACTAGATCCCTACGATGTAACGGGGAACCTGATCCTGCGATCAGACCCGCTAAAGTCCTCGGCTAGTCTGTACGAAGACCTATAGATGTGAGGGAGGGATCCCTACAAGAACTAGGGACTGGGATAAGTTGGACACCTCCTAGCAGAAATAGTAGCAGTCAAAGACAAACACACAACAAAAAGCATAGAGGTCAGAAGACCTAGCAAAACTAACAGAGAACGGCAACAGAGCACCAAGCTAGCTCAAGAGTAGTAAATACAATGAAGTCCAGCAAGGCCAGGAGGGCGGAGCCGGATTAAATAGGCAAAAATGGTCATGTGACCAGCAAACTAAAAAAAACCTAACAGGAGAGTTCTAACAGTACCCCCTCTTCTAAGAGGATCCTCCGGATCCCCTAGGCCCAGGCTTACCAGGAAACCTCCTGTGAAACGCTCTGACAAGTCTGGAAGCAGAAACATCATCCGCCCTCACCCATGAGTTATCCTCAGGTCCGAAACCCTTCCAAGCGACGAGATACTGCAAACTCCCTCTATACCGTCTAGAATTTAGGATGCGGGAAATTTCATATTTCATTTTTATGAATCAATTTGTGAAGCACCTGGGGGTTCCAAGTGCTCACTATGCATCTAGATAGGTGCCTTGGGGGGTCTAGTTTCCAAAATGGGGTCACTTGTGGGGGAGCTCTAAAGTTTGGGCACACAGGGGCTCTCCAAATGCAACATGGCGTCCGCTAACAATTTGAGCCGATTTTCCATTCAATTTGTTAGCGGACACCATGTCACGTTTGGAGAGCCCGTGATGTGCCTAAACAGTGGAGCTCCCCCACAAGTGTCCCCATTTTGGAAACTATACCCCTCAAGGATTTTATTAAGGTGTATAGTGAACATTTTGAGCCCAGAGGTACTGCACAGAATTTGTTTACATTAGGTCATCATATTGAATAAGTTGTCATTATTCTTGAGCGCAAGTGCTCGCTACTTGAGTTTGCATCGGGTACTCAGGTATGCACCATGTACAGCGTGTGCTCGAGTGACATGCTCGAGTCCCTGCTCCGCATGTTTCACGGATATTAGACACCCAAAAAAAAACATGCGGGGATCGCTCGTGCATGGCAGGCAATCCCCGTAAAGTTTTTTTGGCCGCGAAGCATATGGGGCAGAGACTAGAGCATGGCACTCAAATACCCACGATACTCAATGCATACCAGAGCACCCGATGCAAACTCAAGTAGCGAGCACTTGCGCTCAACACTAGTCGCCATATCGTCATCTTTTTTTCTTACTTTTGAAAAAAATCCCAACCCCAGCCCTAACCCTAGCACAACCCTAACCATAGCACAACCCTAGCCCTAGCACAACCCTAGCCCCAGCACAACCCTAGCCCCAGCACAACCCTAGCCCCAGCACAACCCTAGCCCCAAACCCATCCCTAACCCTAGCCCAATCCTAACCCAAGAGTTTATTTTTGACGCCGTTCCTTGTGCGGTATAAGTGATTAGACGACTTTATTCTTCAGGTCGGTGTGATTACAGCAATGCCAGAATCATATGGGGTTTTTATGACTGACAGCTTCACACACTAAAAGACGCATTTTTTGTAAAATCTAGTTTTTGCATCGCCATATTTTGAGAGCTATAATTTTTCCAGATTTTGGCAGACAGTCATGTGACGGCTCGTTTTTTGCGGGATGACTTGACGTTGTTATTGGTGCCATTTTCAGGCACGTGACATTTTTTGATCGCTTTCTATTCCGATTTTTGGGAGGCAGAATAAACAAAAACCAACAATTCAGGAATTGTTTTTTTTTTTTTTTATTCTGTTCCGCGTGTGGTAAAATTGATGAGGTAGCTTTATTCTTCGGGTCAGTACGTTTACAGCGGTACCACATTTGTATAATTTTTCTATGTTTTGGCGCTTATACACAATAAAAGCTATTTTATAGAAAAAAATATTTTTTAGCATCGCTTTATTCTAAGAGCTATAACTTTTTTATTTTTCGGCTGATGGAGCTGTATGGTGGCTTGTTTTTTGTGGGACGAGATGACGTTTTCAGCGGTACCATTTTTATTTATATGCATCTTTTTGATCGCGTGTTATTCCACTTTTAGTTTTAGCGGTATGGTGATAAAGCATTGTTTTTTGCTTCGTTTTTTTTTTTTTTTTACCATGTTCACTGAAGGGGTTAACTAGTGGGACAGTTTTATAGGTCAGGTTGTTCCGGACGCGGCGATACCAAATATGTGTACTTTTATTGTTTTTTTTGTTTTTTTTTATAATAATATTTATTGATGGGTACATTATATTTTTATTTTTCCTGGATTATTTTTTTTATTTTTTTTTTATATTTTTGCAATTTTTTTTTTTTTTTTTTTTTCACTTTCAGACAGTTTATACACTTTATTACTTTGTCCCACTCTGGGACTTTCACTTTTTTTTCTCTGATCGCCTGCATGGCATAGGGACGGAGCACCATCCCTATGCCATGCAGGCTGTCAGCGGTGCACAGTGTGAAGATTGTTTGGAGATGCACTGCGCATGTCCAAACAATCTTCCTGCTGTCTGGTGACCCGGATGTTGTCATGACGACATCGGGTCGTCATGGCAACACCCCGGAAGCCTTTGCAGACTGCTCTGGAAGCCGGAAGAGGAGGTGAGTATCGGCGATCACCTCCCCTTGCCCCCGCAATGCCGCGATCGGCTGCGATCGAGTTCGATCGCAGCATCGCAGGGGTTAATGTGCTGGGAGTGGTGCAGGACCGCTCCCTGCACATAGTATCGGGTGTCAGCTGTGACAATCAGCTGACACCCGGCGGCGATCGCGCCCGCACAGCCTGTGTGCGCACGCGATCGCCATGACGTACTAATACAGGTCTGGCTCTTAGGTCCCAGGGCACAGACGCGTATTAGTACGTCAGATGTTGTTAAGGGGTTAAAGTAGCATTTCTGATGTCCTACCTAGTGGGTGATGCCTTGAATTGGATCACCCCCCTATGGGAAGCATGGGATCCTATCATCTTTGACCTGCAGGCCTTCTTCGTGGCCTTTCTAATGGTCTTCGATGACCCTAACCCTGAGGCTTCTGCTAAACTTCCCTTCCCAATATCCTGGAGCAGTCCCGATGGGTGATGCGTGTAGGTAGTCCACCAGCTCTCCAGCCTGAAGGGACTGCTGCCCACACAGAATCCACACAGGATGACTATGCTCCACGGAATACTCCTCTTTCCAACCTCAAGATGCAGTCCAGACGTGCAAGGCGTAGAGGTAAACCGTCACATCAGGTTCTGTCCTCCCAAAGACCTCCTGTTCCCCAGCCTGTAGAGGCAGCTACCCGCACAGAATTCATGAAGGATGACCATGTTCGTCAGGCAAAGCAGAGGCCGGAACTCAGTCACAAAATCAGATTGCGGTCCCGCTGCGGTTGTTTGGGACACCCTGACGGTCTTTGTCAAGCAAAGGTTGGAGAATCCCAAGACATTAGGCCTGTAGGAGAGGCTGCCCTTGGCGTTAGTGTTTCCTCTCCACAGATGACCGTGACTGTCTTCGTGGCAAGTGAAGGCCTCGGATTAACCGGAAGTTTCGGGTGTAAAGCCTTGAAGAGTCGGTGTCTGATTCTGTCCGACAACTCCAGAATCCGGTTGGGGCATTGTCAGTGGAAGGACGAGCCCTACTCAGAAACAGTCAAAATATGTCTGTGCAAATTAAGCTCCATATTGGAGCATTACCCATGAAGAAGTTCACATTCCAGGTGCTGTCTGGTTTACCCACAGGTCGTCCAGAGCCGAGAGATCTAGTGCCCGCTCAGGTCTGGAGATCCCTCATGGTGTTTCCTGGGGGACTGCTGAAGTATAAGTGGTGTCCAGTCCCCATATCTTCAGGACAGTCAGCAGTGTCATCTTCTTCCTCTTCACCATATCTGGTAGTCTCTGACTCGCTGTGTGCTGAAGTCTCCGAAGGAAGGGAAGCGGAGGCATTGTCCCCACACAGTCTCGAAGATTGTACCAATGATCTGACTTCAGGTACTGCCCCGCCTTGCAGACGTGTCATCTCAGAAACCAGACTGAAGTTGGTCCCTAAGCAAGGATCCTCCATCTCTAATAAATCTGGCAATAAATCCATCAAGGCAGTGGCTACCTCTAAGTCTCTGCACCCCTACAATGAGGTGGAGGACTTCCAGTTGTCTCCTGAATCCTCCAGGGTGCTATCTGATAACAAATGGAGAGAGACTTTTCTGCACCTTGTACCTGGTACTTCGCCCACTTCATCCAGTAAGCTTGGCAAAGTGTACGTCAATGCGGTGGTTACCCCCGAGTCTCTGCACCCCTCCAACCTGGTGGAGGATCTCCAGTTGTCTCGTGAATCCTTTGGGGTGCTACCCGATATTAACAAATGGAGAGAAACTTTCCTGTGTCCTGTTCCTGGTACTTTACTCACTTCATCTGTTGCTGAGGATGGCTCGATGGGAGGAAGCATCCTAGTCACCAAGATGGTGAGACCAGTTTCGTTCCCTCTGGTGGACAGAAGAGGTAATCTTCTTGAAGAGAAGGATCGGCCTCCAAATTCTCTGCAGAAAATTCTTGCAGGCTTGAAGAAGAGGGGGCGTAAAGGGGGGGTACTGTAACATCCCTGGCGGCGTGCTGGCATGGTTTACCACCTCCCACCATGCAAGACCGCCATCTTACCTATCAGCCCAGGCTGCACACTTTGCTCCAGTACCTGCTGTGTGCTTGTCTCTTGTCTGATTGCTTAGGGCGGCGGCACGGTTACTGCCTGATTCTTATAGTTACTGTGTCCCCAGCCTATTGTTGTGAGTCACTGGATATTTAAACCCCCTCCGCCCAGTAGGAGGTGCCTGAGTAACACTTTCTTTCAGTGTGTTCTGTGCAACTGAGTTGCCAGGTCCTGTTCTGCATCTTGTTTGTTTCTGCCACCCTGGGGACTGAGTACCCAGGCCTGTTACCTGTATCTGTGACTTCTATTCTGTTCCGCCACCCTGGGGGCTGTATACCCAGGCCCGTTGCCTGTATCTGTGACTTCTAGTCTGTTTCCACCACCCTGGGGGCAGAGTTCCCAGGCTCGTTCCTGTATCTTGTTCCTGGTTCAGTTCCTGTCTGAACAGTGTCCTAGCCCGTTACTTGTTTGTCTCTATGTTCGTATCTTTCCTTTTCCTGCAGTGTCTGAACCTGCACCTAACTCCAACTCGTTGTCTCTGTACTTCTGTTTGTGAGTTTAGTGTCCACCCACTACTTCATTGTAAGTACCTTGTGTGTATCTGCTCTGCTTGTTTACCACACCTGCGGGTTTTGCTCTGCTCTGCTTGTTTACCGCACCTGCGGGTTTTGCTCTGCTCTGCTTGTCTACCGCACCTGCGGGTTTTGCTCTGCTCTGCTTGTCTACCGCACCTGTGGGTTTTCCTCTGCTCTGTTTGTCTACCGCACCTGTGGGTTTTGCTCTGCTCTGTTTGTCTACCGCACCTGCGGGTTTTGCTCTGCTCTGCTTGTCTACCGCAGCTGCGGGTTTTGCTCTGCTCTGCTTGTCTACCGCACCTGCGGGTTTTGCTCTGCTCTGCTTGTCTACCGCACTTGCGGCTCTGTTCCTGTATCCCAATCTGTACTGGTCCCTATCCTGCCTGCGTACCAACCTGCCACTACTCACCTGTCTGTATACCAGCCGTGCCTGCCAGTACCCACCTGTTTGCATACTAGCTGTGCCTGCCAGTACCCACCTGTCAGTATGCCAGCCTAACGTGCCTGTTCCTGCATTCCCCCATGTGGGTCAACAGCTGTGACTGTGGTCTGACCTGGAGTAGCACCTGGTCCCTCTGCTCGTTTCCTCCCTGGTTCACGGAGTTGATTGAGCCGCCGTGCGACCTTGGTCGGACCGAGTTGATACTTAGTCATGCCCCTCCAGGCACTCCTCGGTTCATGGTCTAGTGGGATCTCTAACCACGTTCACGCCAGTCAGTCTGGGCGTGTGCGTAACAGCTGTTATGACCTGCTGCCCCTCTGGCTGTTATGACCTGTTGCCCCTCTGGCTGTTATGACCTGCTGCCCCTCTGGTTGTTATGATCTGTGTATAAATTAAATCAAACTTGAACTTTTCTCAGCAGCACTGCCAGAAGCTGGTGTCTGGCTATATAGCATATCTACAGAAAGTCATAACAGCCAGAGTACCTCTACTAAACACTGCAGATAATAAAACAGGAGAAAAGGCAAGTATCTTGGCGTACAAAAGTTTATTATAATTTCATAGTAAAAAATTCATACAGTACAGACCAAAAGTTTGGACACACCTTCTCATTTAAAGATTTTTCTGTATTTTCATGACTATGAAAATTGTACATTCACACTGAAGGCATCAAAACTATGAATTAACACATGTGGAATTATATACTTAACAAAAAAGTGTGAAACAACTGAAAATATGTCTTATATTCTAGGTTCTTCACAGTAGCCACCTTTTGCTTTGACGACTGCTTTGCACACTCTTGGCATTCTCTTGATGAGCTTCAAGAGGTAGTCACCGGAAATGGTTTTCACTTCACAGGTGTGCCCTGTCAGGTTTAATAAGTGGGATTTCTTGCCTTATAAATGGGGTTGGGGCCATCAGTTGTGTTGTGCAGAAGTCTGGTGGATACACAGCTGATAGTCCTACTGAATAGACTGTTAGAATTTGTATTATGGCAAGAAAAAAGCAGCTAAGTAAAGAAACACAAGTGTCCATCATTACTTTAAGAAATGAAGGTCAGTCAGTGCGAAAACTTGGGAAAACTTTGAAAGTGTCCCCAAGTGCAGCTGCAAAAACCATCAAGCGCTACAAAGAAACTGGATCACATGAGGACCGCCCTAGGAAAGGAAGACCAAGAGTCACCTCTGCTTCTGAGGATAAGTTTATCCGAGTCACCAGCCTCAGAAATCGCAGGTTAACAGCAGCTCAGATTAGAGACCAGGTCAATGCCACACAGAGTTCTAGCAGCAGACACATCTCTACAACAACTGTTAAGAGGAGACTTTGTGCAGCAGGCCTTCATGGTAAAATAGCTGCTAGGAAACCACTGCTCAGGACAGGCAACAAGCAGAAGAGACTTGTTTGGGCTAAAGAACACAAGGAATGGACATTAGACCAGTGGAAATCTGTGCTTTGTCTGATGAGTCCAAATTTGAGATCTTTAGTTCCAACCACTGTGTCTTTGTGCGACGCAGAAAAGGTGAACGGATGGGCTCTACATGCCTGATTCCCACCGTGAAGCATGGAGGAGGAGGTGTGATGGTGTGGGGGGGCTTTGCTGGTGACACTGTTGGGGATTTATTCAAAATTGAAGGCATACTGAACCAGCATGGCTACCACAGCGTCTTGCAGCGGCATGCTATTCCATCCGGTTTGCGTTTAGTTGGACCATCATTTATTTTTCAACAATACAATGACCCCAAACAACCTCCAGGCTGTGTAAGGGCTATTTGACCAAGAAGGAGAATGATGGGGGGCTACGCCAGATGACCTGGCCTCCACAGTCACCAGACCTGAACCCAATCGAGATGGTTTGGGGTGAGCTGGACCGCAGAGTGAAGGCAAAAGGGCCAACAAGTGCTAAGCATCTCTGGGAACTCCTTCAAGATTGTTGGAAGACCATTTCCGGTGACTACCTCTTGAAGCTCATCAAGAGAATGCCAAGAGTGTGCAAAGCAGTCATCAAAGCAAAAGGTGGCTACTTTGAAGAACCTAGAATATAAGACATATTTTCAGTTGTTTCACACTTTTTTGTTAAGTATATAATTCCACATGTGGTAATTCATAGTTTTGATGCCTTCAGTGTGAATGTACAATTTTCATAGTCATGAAAATACAGAAAAATCTTTAAATGAGAAGGTGTGTCCAAACTTTTGGTCTGTACTGTATATAGATGGTAAAACAGTAAGATGCAGACAAACAGATCCAAAAAATAATAATCCAGATAATCAAAAAGAATAGAAATAACAGTAGAATAGAGCAGGGTAAGAAAGAATGTGACACTCAATATATGGGGATCACATATACCATAGTCCTGTACAGTAACTCCATTGCTACAGTGCATATCATGTACATGGTATAGGTAAGTCATCCCAGAGTATCACACGTGGCTAGGGACAAGTGAGGGCCGGTGTCTGTCAGGGAGGGCATGTACATGATATGCACTGTAGCAATGGAGTTACTGTACAGGACTATGGTATATGTGATCCCCATATATTGAGTGTCACATTCTTTCTTACCCTGCTCTATTCTACTGTTATTTCTATTCTTTTTGATTATCTGGATTATTATTTTTTGGATCTGTTTGTCTGCATCTTACTGTTTTACCATCTATATATGAATTTTTTAATATGAAATTATAATAAACTTTTGTACGCCAAGATACTTGCCTTTTCTCCTGTTTTATTATATTTCGTTCAAGTTGGCTACATAATATGGGGTGTGAGTGGTTATTTATCCACACCACCCTATTTTGAATCTCCAAATGTGGGCTATTGTGTTTCTTAAACACTGCAGATGCTGGTCATGAGGGATTGAGTAATCCTTAGACTGCAGTAATACAAAAGTGACATTTTGGAGTGAGTTTTTTTAAACTACTTGGTATATTAACTGTGTTCAGCTATTTACATACTTTTTGGTTTATCGGCTTATTGCAAATGGCAGAAAATTTGCAAAAAAAAAAAAACTGATTGCAGCTGTAACTATAATGGTTGGTTTATACAAGAGAGAAGCAAATCTTTTGAAATTTAAATTTGCAAGCTCCGTCAAATTAAAAAAAATCTATATAGATTTGTGGCAAATTGATTTACTCAAATTGCCCTGAAAAGACATGTCTAACACTCTGAGGTCTCCTAGGACTGCATCCAACCCATTTCAAGCTCTTGTAATTAGCAGTACTAATAGAGTTGTTCGGAGTTTTTTTATGGTTGATGTAATGTTTTACAATGTGTAAAATGGAAATGGCAATTTTTTTATGATTTGTGCAAAGTGAATCACAATTGTTTTCGAATTTGGCATCTTTGGTGAATTCCTAAAAAATCGATACAAATTTGATTTGCATTGAATAAAAACATCAGTCCAATTTTGGGGGCAACTTATTTATTTTTTGAAATTCTTTAACAAGTTGTGACACTTTTATCTTAATGTTAAAGCTTAGAAGTTTCAAGACATAACAGTCACCATCCAGAAGGTGAAGAGACTCCATAAAGGGGTTGTCCAGCCTTAGGCTACAAGTCTGTAGTGACTCTGTCTGCAGACTTGTGAATCCTTGCTGTGAGGATTTTCCGATGCTCGCAGCGGAAGCAGTCGGGCACGTGACTGCAAGTATGTGATTTGCATACATGCATTGACATGCTTACTAGATGGGCATAGCTCCACTCAATGCAAGTGTATTGAGCAACGCCTGACACAGTCTAGCCAGAATATGACCGAAAGTATGCACCTTCCTCCACATGCTCTTGGTGTCCCCAATATGACATGTAGAAGAAGGGCTCTAGTCAAATAATACCAAAATAGAACTATTTGGCCTAAATGCAAATGCTATGTGTGGCGAAAATCTAACACTGCACATCACCCTGAAAACACCATCCCCACCGTTATACATGGTGGTGGCAGCATGATGCTGTGGGGAGGCTTTTCTTCAGCGGAGACAGGGAAACTGGTCATAGTTGAAGGAAAGATGTATGGAGGTAAATACAGAACAATCCTGGAGGAAAACCTGTTAGGCACAAAAGACTTGAGACTGGGGTGTAGGTTCACCTTCCAGCAGGACAATGACCCTCAACATCCTGCCAGAGCTACAATGGAGGGTTTAGGTCAGATTATATTCATGTGTGTGAACGGCGCAGTCACAGTCCAGACCCAAATCCCAGAGAATCTGTGACAAGACGAGAAAATCACTGATCACAGACGTCTCCATCCAATCACTGAGCGAGAGCGAGGGGGCAAAGAAGACGGGGCAAAGCTGGAGAGACAGACCCTAAAAGACTGCAGAGAAAGCTGGAAGAGACAGACCCCAAAAGACTGCAGCAGAGAAAGGTGGGAGAGACAGACCCCAAAAGACTGCAGAGAAAGCTGGAGAGACAGACCCCAAAAGACTGCAGAGAAAGCTGGAGAGACAGACCCCAAAAGACTGCAGAGAAAGCTGGAAAGACAGACCCCAAAAGACTACAGCAAAAGGTGGAGAGACAGACCCCAAAAGACTGCAGCAGTGAAAGCTGGAGAGACAGACCCCAAAAGACTGCAGAGAAAGGTGGAGAGACAGACCCCAAAAGACTGCAGAGAAAGGTTGGAGAGACAGACCCGAAAAGACTGCAGAGAAAGGTGGAGAGACAGACCCCAAAAGACTGCAGAGAAAGCTGAAGAGACAGACCCCAAAAGACTGCAGAGAAAGGTGGAGAGACAGACCCCAAAAGACTGCAGAGAAAGCTGGAGAGACAGACCCCAAAAGACTGCAGAGAAAGGTGGAGAGACAGACCCCAAAATACTGCAGCAGTGAAAGCTGGAGAGACAGACCCCAAAAGCCTGCAGAGAAAGTTGGAGAGACAGATCCCAAAAGACTGCAGCATGGATTACAGTAATAGGTGGTCCTACAAAATATTAACTTAAATGGAATGCATTGCACAATTTTCAGATGTATATATTTAAAATATTTAGAAAACCTTGTATCATTTCCTTTACACGTCACAAATACTTGATACTTTGTGTTGGTATCAGATAAAACCAGAATAAAATACATTTAAGTTTGTGGGTGCAATGTGAAAAAATGTAGAAAAGTTTATGGGGTATGAAGTCTTTTTCAGGGCACTGTAAATACTCTAGATGGCTCCAAAGCAAGGAAGAAAAAACAAAGGATACAAAAATCACCCACCATATATTTACCATCAGAGGACACCACATCAAAATTTCCCTCCTTCAAAAAAAAGAAAATGGCAGCTTGTAAACCCAAAGATCCCATATGAGGAACAACAAATAGGGATGAGAAGCTGCTCCATACAACCAGACTAAACTGGAACAATATCAAGGTAAATCTTTTATAATGTTCCTTTTTATTTATTCGACTTTCAGACTTAATTTCATTTGAAATAATATTTGATTGTCAGTACTGTGTAACTTTCTGCATTTTGTAAAATGTTATTCTTGGCACCCGCTCTGCAGTAGCCTATCCAGGCGACAAGACTTTCCCAAAGACTTCTTGTTTTATGATGTGTGTTTTATTGTGTAAAATCTTAAAATATCTTAATAAAAAAAACTAGTGTTAAATCTAAGTCTTAAAGGGTTTAAAATAAGTAAAAGAGCAGTACTTGTCCATCCCATGACAAATGCCAATGCTTCCCTTGTTGAACGCTGGTCTCTGTGCACTCAGCTCCATCAATCTAGTGTCAATGCAACACGTGACCGTTGCCGTCAGTAGTCAGTGGTCACCATTGCTTGTGCCAAAAATGCGAACACTGGAGGAAGACCTTGAAAATATCAAACATGGGAGCAGCAGGGAATCGGTAAATTGATAGCCCTTGGTTTGTGATTTTAGTCCCTTGAATTTAAATTTGCAGAAATTCCATAATACATCTTTTTCCTGTAAGTCCTCTTCAAGACAAAGCCACATTTAGGCAAACATCAAAATGATTGGACTTCCACATAAAGCATGAAGGTGTGAGGTTTAACATATAAAATAGGGAGGGCGCCAAATGTTCAAAATGCTTCACTAAGGTAGATTGACTCGAGACTGTCCCTTTAAAGCACCACTCCAGCATTTTTATTCCAGCGCTAGAGTGGCGCTTTAAACTTAAGTCCTCCGCCCCGTTCTTATACTCACCTTATGGCGGCTAGACCCTTTGCAGACGCCGCTCCGGTCCTGTGGCACCATCTTGTGTCCGTAACTTCTGACTGTTAGGAAGTAAGAATATACGTTACAAGAGCACAATGCAAGTCTATGACAGCCAGAATAAGACTCTCATCAATAAGATGTATTGGGAAGTCACCCCCTGCGCGCTCCATGAAACACTGGAGCTGCCGGCAGGTCACTTTTTTACAGAGATCGACAGGAGCGACGCTGGAAAAGGATGTAGGTGGGGGCAGGTGTGTATGAGATGGGGGCAGGGGACTTAAATTTAAAGCACCACTCCAGTGGTGCAATAAAAAAAAACGCTGGAGTGGGGCTTTAAGTTGCCAATAGACCATCAATTATTTTTTATTAAAAGATCTCGAAATGTTCAGTACCAAACCATATACATAATAATTGTATGGAGATAGGGGAGACGAGTGGCTGCCGGACACTGGGGTTGAGTGAAGCTCCCAACATTCGATTTGGGAATATTCACTCTAATCAGTGAATGTGGGAGGTGGAGAGGGGAAATTCAATTCACAATAAATTTGTGTAAATTTGATACAAATTGAAATGGCTGGGACAGGGTTAAAAATAAAATCTTATTTTTAGTTCTCCTTTGTCCTCCCCATACCTGTCCCACTGTCATAGTTCTCCAGTCAGCTCTTATGTCTTCTATCTTCTTTGTTCTATCTTAATTTTTGTAATTTCGCTCTACTTTCTTCTATCTTCTTTCCCCTATTTTCTTTTTTCCTTCCCGTTGGGTCTGCCGTCCACTAAGCCTCAGCTCATCATGGCTGGGACAGGGTTAAAAATAAAGTCTTATATTTAGCTCTCCTTTGTCCTCCCCATACCTGTCCCACTGCCATAGTTCTTCAGTCATCTCTTCTGTCTTCTATCTTCTTTGTTCTATCTTAATTTTTGTAACTTCGCTCTACTTTCTTCTATCTTCTTTGTCCTATTTTCTTTTTTCCTTCCCGTTGGGTCTGCCGTCCACTAAGCCTCAGCTCATCATGTGGGGCGCTATACACATCAATGACAGGCGCCAAGGACCACATGATGGCGTGAGCCTAGTAAATGGTAGATGTGGCCAGAAAGAAGATAGACAAAGGAAGATAGAAGATAAATGATGGAAGACAGAATAGAAGATAGATGACAAAAGGAAAAAAAAAAAAAGAAAAAATAACATAGAAGACAGAAAATATAGAATAGAACAAAGAAGACAAAAAAACAGAATAAAAGACAGAAGACATTAGATTAAAGAAATAATACAGAACACAGAATGCAGAAGAGAAGATACATGACAAGATAGTAAATAAAAGAGAGAAGAAAGGAGATAGAAGAAAGAAGATCGCATATAAAAAAATACTAGACAAGTTAGAGGATAGAACAAGTAAGATAGATGACTGTGGAGAAGGTAGAAAATAGAAAAAACATAGATGTGAAAGTATACAACAAAGGAAAAAAGAAAGAATATAGAAGATAAAGAATAGAGCAAAGACAATAGAAGATGTAAGAGAATAGCGAAGAAAGAAGACAGAACACAGAAAAGAAGAAAGAAAAAATAACAAAGAAGAGAATATAAAACAAGGAAAATAGAAGACGGGAGAGAAGATAGATGACAAGATAAAAGATAGAAAAAAGAAGAAATAGAAGACAGAAAATAGAGGATAGAACAAAGAAAATAGAAGAGAAAAGACAAAAGACAGTAGGTTGAAGAAAGAATAATGAACACAGAATACAAAAGAGAAAATAGATGACAAGATAAAAAATGGAAGATAGAAGAAAGAACATTGGAGAAAGAAGCTAGAAAATAAAAGCTAGAAGTTAGAGGATAGAACAAGTAAGATGATGACAAGAGAAAATGGAAGAAAGAAGGTACAATATTGAAAAAAAATAGAAGATAAGGTAAACGACAACCGAAAAAAAGAAGAAAGAACGTAGAAGACAGAAGATATAGGATAGAATAAAGACGACAGAAGAGAATAGAGAAGAAAAGATAGAAGAAGAATATAAAACAAAACAGAAAGAAATAGTTAATAGAAGACAGCAGTTAGAAAGTTAAATGCAAGAAATGAGACAGAAGATAGAAGACAGAAGAGCGACCGGCAGCCGGCAAGACAGCTACAGGGAGAACTGAGGAGAGGTCAATATATTATATTTTTTAACACCTTCCCTGGCTCTCTACAACCTAGAAAAATGGTGGGCCGCTGGCTTTTTGCTGAAAGAGAATTACAAAAAAATCCAGATTCTGGTGAATCTGAATATTTTGTAAAATCAAATAGATTTTTTTGCCGGATACCTCTGGTGCTGCTTTTCTGATGTGGAAAAAAATGGCAGGAAATATCTTATTGGCCCAATCTATTGCCCCTCAACATAAAACCTTGACCATTCCTTTATACAATAGATTGTTTTGAGAACATCACAGTAACATCTACTGTTGTATCAGAAATCCCATAATCTTCCATCCTTAAGGATGACTTATACATTTTAACACATTTCTGTGACATCTTTGCAAGAAATGCCTCTTTATTGTCACCTGAGGAAAAAGTTGAACAACTTTATCTTTTGGTTTTCTTAAAAAAAAAAAGTCAAAAAGTTTCAGTCTACAAAGTAATTGTCCGTCTCTTTAGAATTTTAGTCAATGTTTTTTTGATTTCCTCTGTTCTTAGACAAAATATAATTGGGCTACTAAAATGTGGCACGTATGTATACAAGCAAATCAGTAATACATTGATGTCAGCGTTCGGAATGAGCTGGGCTTGATCGTAGGTGTAGACCACCAACCGGGGGACGAAATATATGACTATGACAAACCAATGAGTTACACAAGTGTAAAGGGCCTTTTGCCAGTTTTCATTGCAAGCTGTTGAGTAGACCTTTACAATGATGATGACGTAAGAAAATATTATAAAGGACAGGGATCCCATATGAGCAACTATACCAATGTAGTAACTTGACTTTCTAGCCCATAAAGAATCAGCACAAGACAATACCCCAACTGGTGTGACAGCACAGTAGAAGTTCTTGACCATGTTGGGACCACAATATGGAAGTTGCACCCCAAAGGACGTGACGGACAATGAAATAATCGCAGCCGTTAACCAGCATAATGAGCAGAGGATGACTATGATCTTGTTGCTGATGATATTGTGGTACCTAAGAGGGTTGCAAATGGCCACATAGCGATCAACAGCCATCAGCAGGATGATGAAGGAATCAAGAGGGCTGAGATGGTGAACAAAAAACATTTGGAAAAAGCATAAATTATATGGAATGGATCCGTCTCTAAACCAATACCGGGCAATTATTTTTGGAAGAGTTATTGTGTCAAAAAGCAAATCAGCAAAGGCCAAGTTAGCAATGATGACATACATGGGCTGATGAAGATGAGCTCTGAGAACGATTAAGACTAATACAGTAACATTCGCACATACTGATACGTTATAGACAAAGAAGATGGTCAAAGAAACTACTGTGAAGAATTTTTCTTCAAGTCCTGGGAAGCCAATCAGGATAAACTCTTTCACGTAGGACTGGTTGGCCATTGGAAAAGATATTTCGAAAATTACTCTGTAAGAAAAGATAATATTTATATATTAAAAATCTGTACAAAATACACAAGCGAAAGAAATCAAAACAGATTTAAAAGTTTGTTTCATTCACATAGATTCCTAGATGTTTTTTTTTTCCATTTTTTTGCACATTTTTACTTTTGTTAAATTATTTTTAAATTTTGGGTAATGTATCTCGTTCAATTAGAAAGTGACCTAAGAATATATATATAAGCTATAACCCAACATATAGGAGGGAAATTTTTTCGGTAAAGATGTTGGATACAGTGTACAAACTGTTTGACAGTTTTAATACATGTGAGGAATGTCTATTTCTTACACATTCCTCACATGTAATAAAGCTGTCAAACAGTTGCAAATCATGCACACGGGAGCGATTCAACCATATCACCGAGCAGCTGTAAATACTCGGTGCTCGGCCCGAGCGTACTCGGCGAAAGGGTTAATAGAACATACTCGCTCAACACTAATCCAGATGTATCAATATGTCATCTGGGTTTGATCACTGCCGCTTCAGATCTGAGATACTGCGATAGATATAGATTTAAATGTCAAATTTTTAGGCAAAGTAGTGAATTGCAGTAACATTTTTGCATTCTTTTGATTACATTTCACTCTATTTTTGTTTTGCAGATATTTTTTATTCCCATGAAACATATTTATTTTTATAAGTTCTCACTTTCCATGTATTCCTTTTCTTGTGACTACTTTTATGACGAATACTGCTGCACTCTGTCGTCAAGTTAAGGTTTCTAATGCTAGAATTGTATTTTGTATTTTAGAATGTTGATATCGATGTAACTATTTTGTGATCACTTCTTTCTGTGCGTTTGTCACGGTCGTCTCTTTGTAATCACAAAGAAAAAGTTCTCGTACTTACATCTTAAATTGTCTCCAGAGTGTGAGGGGCCGGGTCCGTTCTCCACTCATACGCTGTGTGTCTCCTCTATATATGCTATATCTATGAATGAGATCGTCTCTGGTGATTAACATCTGGTATATTGAGAGAAGAGAAAAATCAGTAATTACTGATTTACACATTATGAAGAGAATATTCCCCGGAGTCGCTCTTATACTGTTTATTGAACACTTTTAATACATTAAATAACGGATTTGTGTATATTAAGAGGGAGCAGAGATGATTTATAATTAGTGATGAGCGAGCACTATAATGCTCGGGTGCTCGATGCTCGGGTCGGGCACATTGGAATACTCGAGTGCTCGACCCAAGCAACGAGCCCAATGTAAGTCTATGGGAAACTCGAGCATTTTTCAGGCGGCTCCCCCCGGCGGTCTGCAGAGGGCCTAAAAATTGCCCAAATCGATGGGAACAGTGCTCAAATGACATGGGAACAGCATGGGGAAGACCCCTGGAAGCATTTCTGACTCCCAGATCACTGCTGTCAACAACGTTGTCAGAGTATTACGCCACTTTTACGGACTCACAATAAAACATACAAAAACGAAATCAAAATGGATTTTCCTGGGAAATATGTTAAGGAACATCCTTTCCAGGGTAATGACTTGTATATAAGGCAAAATAAATAACCAAACACAAAAATACTCCTCTACACTTTGGGCTATGTTCACAAGTAGCGTTTTTGATGCGTTTTTGCACTGCTTTCAACCAAGACAAATGCATTCACCGGGAAATGTCATTTTAACACTTTACAACCTTATCTGGCCATGTGCTGTGTGACACATGCATACAGTGCTGAAAAGATATGGGAACAGCATGGGGAAGACCACTGGAAGCATCTCTGACTCCCAGGTCACGGCCTAAAAGTGTGCCCATCAGAAGTGATCCTTGGCGCATGCGAAGATGCCTCCCGCCATGCACCTGTCGTCATAGGCAGATTATAATGAGGGCAATCTGGGCTACCACCCGGGGCCCGGGGCTCCGGGTGGTCCATGGCCAGATTGCCCTCATTATAATATGTGCGGTGCCATGGCACATACCGGCAGTCAGAGGCGGGGGGTCCCCGGACTGCTCCCCCAGCAGCGGCACATGGCAGCTACTTCTTCGGCCGGGCCAGCACTGCGCCTGTTAACTTCCCTGTGTGCTGGCCCGGCCGTGTCACTGCTGCACCAGAGAGGAGCTGGAGGACTGGAGCCAAGCCGGAGGATGGTGAGTGTGTGTGTGTGTGTGTGTGAGAGTGTGTGTGAGTGAGTGTGTGAGAGTGTGTGTGTGTGTGAGTGACTGAGTGTGTGTGTGTGTGTGCAGGCAGATATCATTGTGTGATGTCTCTTTATATGTATTTTTGTGTTTCAAATGTGTTTATGCGTGTATGTATATGTCTGTATATGTTTGTGTGTGTGCGTGACTGCATGCGGCCTCCCGCTGTGTATAGATGGCACCGTGCGGCCTCCTGCTGTGTATAGATGGCTACGTGTGGCCTGCTGTGTATAGATAGCTACATGCGGCCTCCCGCTGTGTATAGATGGCACCGTGTGGCCTCCTGCTGTGTATAGATGGCTACGTGTGGCCTCCTGCTGTGTATAGATGGCTACGTGCGGCCTCCCGCTGTGTATAGAAGACTACGTGTGGCCTCCTGCTGTGTATAGAAGACTACGTGTGGCCTCCTGCTGTGTATAGATGGCTACATGCGGCCTCCTGCTGTGTATAGAAGACTACGTGTGGCCTCCTGCTGTGTATAGATGGCTACATGCGGCCTCCTGCTGTGTAAAGATGGCTATGTGCGGCCTCCCGCTGTGTATAGATGGCTATATGCGGCCTCCTGCTGTGTATAGATGGCACCGTGTGGCCTCCTGCTGGGTATAGATGGCTACGTGCGGCCTCCTGCTGTGTATAGATGGCGCCGTGCGGCCTCCTGCTGTGTATAGATGGCTACGTGCGGCCTCCTGCTGTGTATATATGGCTTCGTGTGCTCAATATTGAGTCATACAATTAATTTAAGGCTATGTGCCCACGATGCAGAAATGCTCCGGATTTTTTTTGAGCGTTACTGCATCTCCCTGGCAGAAAAAACGCATGCGGATTGTACATATGGATTGTACATGCGGATTGTACATGTGTTTTTCCTGCCAGGGACATGCGGATGTGAAGCGTTCTTCACATGCATTTCCGCATGCGGGTTGTCAAGCACTTTCCAAGTCATTTTAGCATCACTTGGAAAGTGCTTGACAACTTGGTCACACTATATAAATCCATGCAACCGGCATATATAGTGTGACCGTAAAGAATGGTAAAATATAAAAAATAAATATATACTTACCTTCTGATGGCCTGCCGACGTCAGCGGTCGCATGACCCGTCACATGACTAAATGACGTCACCACAGGTCCTTTAGTCTACCGCTAGCTGCCGGCAAGCCAGGACGCATCGGATAAAGACACCGGGGGCCATCAGAAGGTAAGTATCATATTTATTTTTTATTTTATTCTTTTTTTTACAGGTTCTATGGTACCCGGGTCCGGAGGAGAGTCTCCTGTCCTCCACACCCGGGTACCATCCGCACATTGAAATGCATGGATTCCGCATGTACAGAAGCAGGGATGCGGATTACATGCGTTCCAATGCAAGTCAATGGCGGCCAAAACGCCGCGTGTCCGCAAAATAATTGGTAGTGCTGCGGATTTTTCGGCAATGATAATCCGCAGCGGAAATTTCCACAGCATGTGCACAGCACATGCAGATTATCATTGGGGAACATGGCAGACCTTCTACTAAGCGTTTTTTAAGCGTTTCTGCAGCAGAATTGCCGCTGCATAAACGCTTAAAAAACGCATAGTGGGCACACAGCCTAAAAAAAATTATTATAATTAATATATTAATATTGTGCCAAATTAATTTCACGTGAACTATTACATGATCTATCACAGGGGATCATGTGACATGTGATACATCAGGTGTGTGTGTGGGGGAGGCCCACGCCTTCTAAACTGCCCGGGGCCCTTGATACTCTTAATCCACCCCTGCCTGTCGTTGCAGACTTGCAACAATCACCGTCCACGTCCTTGTCCCACTGCAGCGTTCAGTTGTCCCTACCCCATTACTTGGAATGCAAGCGCAAGAATGCAGCCAAGCCACCCACCCAGGCTGCAATACTATACTGCCAAATTTTTGACAACTGCTTGCACTTGAAATGTGGCCTTTTAGGCTCGTGGAGGTGGAAGACCGGGTATCCATACTCGGTCCCCAGCCGCCACTATTTGTCCCGGTGTCGTCTCCGCCTTCCACAAGCACGGGTCCCACAACATTACTTGTGCCCTCCCCAGTGCACTTACTGGGAAGGACTGCCTAACCACAAACACGTGGACAGGTGAATGTGGCCAGGGACGGTACGGAGCCAGTCCACAGCTTTTTTGCCTGAATTTTATTTAACCACAGCCATATTCTTTAGCTAGGTGAAATAACTAGGGAAACCATATCTACCCAGTTGTCATTTCTCCCAGGAAGTCCTCTAAAGCTGCTTTCACTTGAAATGTGGCGTTTTAGGCTCGTGGAGTTGGAAGCTTCTCATAACCTCATGCCGGCGGCGGCCAGGTGTCCATACTCGGTCCCCAGCCGCCACTGTTTCTCCAGGTGTCTTTTCTGCCTTCCACAAGCATGGGTCCCACAACATTACCCATGCCCTCCCCAGTGAACTTAATGGGAAGGAGCGCCTAACAACAAACACGTGGACAAGTGAATGTGGCCAGGGACGGTACGGAGCCAGTCCACAGGTTTTTTTGCTGAGTTGTATTTCACCACAGCCATATTCTTTAGCTTGGGGAAAGGACATAGGAAACAATATCTACCCAGCTGTCATTTCTCCCAGGTAGTCCTCTAAAGTTGCTTTCACTTGTAATGTGGCCTTTTAGGCTCATGGAAGCAGAAGCTGTCCAAAACCTCATGGCGGCAGAGGGCGGGTGTCCATACTCAGTCCCCAGCCGCCATTGTTTCTCCCGGTATCGTCTCTGCCTTCCACAAGCATGGGTCCCACAACATTACCCGTGCCCTCCCCAGCGCACTTACTTGGAAGGACCGCCTAACCACAAACACGTGGACAGGTGAATGTGGCCAGGGACGGTACAGAGCCAGTCCACAGCTTTTTTTGTTGAGAGTTGTATTTCACCACAGCCATATTCTTTAGCTCGGTGAAAGGACTGGCATAGAGGGAAACCGTATCTACTCTGGGTGTCATTTCTCCCAGGAAGTCCTCTCAAGCAGCTTGTTGCAGAAGCAATGGCAGCCCGTCCAACATCAACTCACACTTCTTGGTGGTGCTTTGACACAAAAACATCTTTCTTTGCGCATTTAATTACATAACTACAGAGTTGGGCAATGGCCTGATCTGCAATCCTCTTTGAGAAATAACATGCATAAGCTTATGTCCGATCCACATTAAAAAAAAACAGCCATAGAGTGTCCGGGAACCTTCCCCCACACCAGGACTGCTTCTCGGCATGGTTGGACGGTCCCACCAGAGAATCCTCTGGTGTGCCCTGGCTTCTACATCAGGAGAGTTCATGATAGCGCTAACCTTGCAGCTGCTATGGGGCTGTTGAGCGGGGGAGAAAGGTGAGCCCTCAGAATCAAATCCTATGGTGGGCACAATGTTTTTCAATCTGAAACAGCTTCTCAGTGGGAGTTGTATTTCACCACAGCCATATTCTTTAGCTCTGTGAAATGACTGGAATAGAGGGAAACCGTATCTACTCCGGCTGTCATTTCTCCGTCACCAGGTTCCGCCCATTGTCACTCACGACCATGCCTGGCTGTACCTTCAGCGGTGAGAGCCACAGATCAGGCTGCTGTGTTACAGCTTTCAACAACTCTGCAGCGCTGGGCGGTTTGTCACCTAAGCATTAAGCATGTTATCTTCAGCACAGCCTGTTGCCGCTTGGCCAAGGCAGTGCTGCAGTGCTGTCAGCTTGTGACTGATGTGGTCATTTCAGAGATGGAGGAGGAGGTGCAGGAGCTGAACAATGTAATTACATTGAAGTTACATTGGCGACTCTGTTTTTATACTAAAGAAAGATCCTACTTTATATTTTAAGGCAAATGTATTCCCCCGGAAATGTCATTTTAACATTTTACAACCTTATCTGACCATGTGGTGTGTGACACATCATCAGACACATCCTGTTTCAATGATGATGGAGGGACTCTGAAAGACACATAGAGCAGGGCCACAGTAATTAGTATGACATGTTCCCATTAGAAAGGAGAGAGTCTGCTATACAGTTATAGGGTGTGCAGTGAGTCCAACGGCTGATCAAATTTAGGAAAAACCCCACTAAGAATTTAAAGACTCACAGAGCAGGGCCACAGTAACGAGTACGGCATGTTACCATTAGAAAGGAGAGAGTCTGCTATACAGTTATAGGGTGTGCAGTGAGTCCAACGGCTGACCAAATTTAGGAAAAAACCCACTAACAGGGCCACAGTAACGACAAATTCCCATTAGAAAGGAGAGAGTCTCCCATAGTGTTGGCCTATGCAGTGAATGCAAGGGCTGCCAAAAATTTGGAGGCACTTTAATGCCCCTTGGAAGAAACATGGAGGTCAGAGGGCCTCCTCAAAACAATGTTCCCATAAGGCTGTATGCCCACGATGCAGAAATGAAGCAGAAAATTTCTGCTTCATTTCTGCATCTCCTTGCCCGGAAAAACACGTGCGGAATTTGACACGCGTTTTTTGCGCGTTTTAAACATTCGGAATTGCCTTGCGTTTTCTAATGCATTGTAGATGGCAATTCCACATGCGTAAACGCACAAATAATGGACAGGCTGCTGAATTTTCCGCACGTCAAAAGCGCTGTGGAAAATTCTGCAGCATGGACATTGAAATTGCGGAATTTCATTGGGGAGCATGGGGGAAGGATTACAAAGCGTTTCCCAAGAGTTTACGCTGCAAAAAATCCGCAGCATAAACGCTTGAAAAATGCATCGTGGGCATGGACCCTTATAAGGAAGTGGGTCTCCCATAGTGTTGGCCTATGCAGTGAATGCAAAGGTTGCCAAAAATTTGGAGGCACTCCAATGCCCCTTGTAAGAGACGTGGAGGAGGGCCTCATAAAAAAATGTTCCCATTAGAAAGGAGCGGGCCTCCTATACTTGTAATGCCCATGCACTAAGTGTATGGGCTGACAAACATTTACCCCTGGGGGGTATACATGAACATAATGTATAAAAAAAAATTTTTACAGGCATCATAAACACCTTTTAAAACAATTATGTGGGTGTTGCATCACGAACCACGGTCACCCTGGTGATATGGTGGTGGAGGATGAGGAGAAGAAGGAGAACAAGGTCAAATAGCCAAAATCAGGAAGCGTATACCCATGTGTGGGTGTGAAAAGGTGCATGGGAATACACCTCCCAAGAAAAGACACTGAATTGGAGTTTATGTTACGCTGCTATCATTCGATGGTGTTGAGAAGTCTGGCCCAATCCAGCCCTTGTTCATTTTTATAAGAGTCAGCCTGTCAGCATTGTCAGTTGACAGGCGGATGCACCTATCAGTTACAATTCCACCAGCGGCACTAAAAACCCGCTCTGATAAAACGCTGGCGGCAGGGCAGGCCAGGACCTGCAATGCATAGAGAGCCAGTTCATGCCACGTATCCAGCTTGGATACCCAATAATTATGAGGCACAGAGGAATCACGGAGGACCTTGGTATGGTCGGCAAGGTACTCAGGGCCTGTGCGATGGGAGGGTCTGAGAAAACTCTCCTAGAACTTTGACAGTGTTCCCCTGCCTCTGCTGGATTGAAGTTGTGTCTCTCTCGCTTGTACTCATTGGTTGTCCAACGAAGTGTGCCCTCTGCTGCCAATGTTTTCAGATGGGAATTTTTTTAATAGTTCCGCAACAAGGGCCTTCTGGTACTGCCCCATTTTTGTAGACCTGTCCGCCTCAGGAATAAGAGATATAAAGTTCTCCTTGTAGCGTGGGTCTAGAAGTGTCACCAACCAGTAATGACTGTCACCCAAAATTTTGAGAACGCGAGGGTCATGGGAAAGGCAACGTAACATAAACTCAGCCATGCGTGCCAGACTACTAACAGGCAAGACTTCCGTGTCGTCACCAAGAGGATGTCTGACCATGCTCGCCTCCTCCTCCTCTCTGTCCTCTGGCCATCCACGCTGAACAGAATTAAGCTGTGCAGGTAGTACCATCTATAGCGCATGAAACTAGCTCCTGTCCTTCCTCTTCCTCCTCCTCTTCCTCATTGTCACCCAATCCATGTTGGGATGAGATGAGACTGTGCTGTGTGTAATCACCCTGTATGGTTCCTTGCTCCATCTCATCGTGCTCCGCCTGCAATGCATCCTCTTTGATTGTGAGCAGAGAGCGTTTCAGAAGACAGAAAAATGGGATGGTGACGCTAATTATGGCATCATCGCCGCTCACCATCTTGGTGGAGTCCTCAAAGTTTTGGAGGATGCTACATATGTCAGACATCCATGTCCACTCCTGAGGTCTTATGTGTGGAGTCTGAACTGAATACCGATGGCCTTGTTGATGCTGGTAATCAACAACTGCTCTCTACTGCTCACAAATCCTTCCCAACATCTGCAGTGTAGAGTTCCAACGCGTGGGGACACCACACACCAATCTGTCAGCCAGAAGCTGCAAATGCTGCTGAAACACGGCAAGGGCAGCGGAAGCTGTAGCTGACTTTCTAAAATGGGCACACAGGCGGCGTACTTTAACAAGCAGATCCGGCAGCTCCGGGTAGGATTTGAGAAACCGCTGAAAAACAAGGTTAAGCACATGGGCCAGGCATGGTACATGTGTGAGCTCGCCTCGCTTCAGAGCCACCACCAGGTTCCGGCCATTGTCACACACGACCATGCCTGGCTGTATGTTCAGCGGTGTGAGCCACAGATCTGCCTGCTCTTTCAGAGCTGTCTGCAACTCTTCAACATTGTGTGATTTGTCACCTAAGCATATTCACTTCAGCACAGCCTGTTGCTGCTTGGCCGAGGTAGTGCTGCAGTGCTTCCAGCTTGTGACTGATGTGGTCATTTTGGCGATAGAGACTGAAGAGGAGGAGGAGGTTGAGAAGGATGAGGTTCAGGAGCTGTAGACCGTGGGGGCAAACCTGATTGATCTAGGGCCCTCAATCCTTGGAGTCGGGAGGACGTGTTCCGTCCCAAGGTCCGACTAGGCCCCGGCTTCCAGTTAACCCAGTGTGCCGTCAGTGAGATGTACCATCTCTGCCCACAAGCACTTGTCCACGTGTCCGTGGTTAGGTGAACTTTCTCGGTAACTGCGTTGTTGAAGGCATGGCTAATGTTTTTGGACACTTGCTTGTGTAATGCCGGGACAGCACACCGAGAGAAATAGTGGCGGCTGGGGACTGAGTACCGAGGGATGGCCGCCGCCATCAGGTTGCGGAATGCTTCCGTCTCCACGAGCC
Organism: Phyllobates terribilis; assembly: GCF_046119375.1. Lineage (NCBI taxonomy): Eukaryota > Metazoa > Chordata > Amphibia > Anura > Dendrobatidae > Phyllobates > Phyllobates terribilis. The sequence goes on from NW_027362762.1 coordinate 6,459,070, forward strand.
TCAAAGGCAACATTTCGAGTGTAAACAGTCGTGAAATGTGAGAATTTAGTAGTGTGGTTTGTGGGGGACAACTGAACGTTGCGCTGGGACAAGGACATGGACGTGTTTCCTGATGCAGCTACTTGAGAGTGCGCAATGACAGGTGCAGGGCAGGAAACATTTTCGCATGCACCATGGACAGGCGATTGGCTTGCATGCACAACAGCGGAAGAAGCAATGGTGCCACCTGCAGACACTGTTCCTGGACCCTGGGGCTTGGCCCACAAAGTCAGGTGCTTTGCTGCCATGTGCCTGATCATGCTGGTGGTGGTCAGGCTGGTCGTTTTGCCACCCCTGCTGATGCTGGCCTGGCAGGTGGTGCAAATGGCCTTTTTGGGGTTATCAGCAGAGTCTTTAAAAAACAACCAGACTCGGGAAGACCTAACAGTTGTACTGGCAATTTCCTTCGTGTTAGTGTTAAAGGGAACAGTTGCCTGCCTTCTGTCTGCGGCCACTACACTGCTTCTTCCTGCCTGTTGGGGTGCTCTGCCTCCCTCCCCCTGTGTGCTGCTGTCCTCACTCTGCATTTCCTCCTGCCATTTTGGGTCAGTTACTGTATCATCCACCACCTCATCTTCCACTTCCGCACCCTGGTCCTCCTCCTGACTTTCTGGCAATTGTGTCTCATCATAGTCCACCTCTTGTGACACTTTCCCACTGTCGCCTTCGTGTGACCATGGCTGCTCAAATATTTGGGCATCGCTACATGCGATCTCCTCTTGCTCCGCTTCAAGTGGACCGGCAAGAGGCCCGAATCTATAAATGGAAAAGTGAACATCTCTTCAGAGTGTCCAAGTGTGGGATCAGTTGTCTCTGGGTACTCGGCATGGTGGGAGGAAGGAGGATCAGGGTGAGGAATATGCAGTCCAGACTGACGGCTACTGAGACTTGACCGTGTGGAAGACAGGGTGATGGTGGCTAAGTGACTGGAAGCATTATCCGCTATCCAACCAACAACCTTTTGACACTGCTCTGGGTTCAATAGTAGTGTGCTGTGGTCCCCTAGGAATTGGGACAGTAAGGTCGGGCGAGAAGATGTGGGTGTTTGTTGTGGCACAATTTCGGCTTGCCCACGGCCTTGTCCTTGGCCTCTGCATGCACCATCACCATCACGTCCAGTTCCCCGTCCCTTGCCACGTGCCTTGCCCATTTTAAATGGAGGACAGTATCTTCCACGCACACTACAAATGGCTGGATTTGGAGCGAAGTTTTATGTGATCCGTGTGCCGTAGAAAACAGAGTTTTAAATCCCGGGCCTGTAGGTAAGTAGTGTGAACAGCAAACCGGTGTCAAAAACTTCGCTGACACAGTGAAAAAAAATTGGAATGGAGGCCAGAAATGGCAGCATTTTCTGACAACGTATATGTGATCTGTGTGTCGGAGAAAACACAGTTTACAATAGCTGGATTTTTATCGCTGTAATATGGAAAGGACCTGGCTGTATTCTGCAGTGCCAACAAGCAAATGGCGCAGAAAAACTGTGTTCTCTGGAGCTTTTTAAGCAAATAATGAGGATTAAGATCCAAAGAAAAGTATTCCTGGCCCCTGAGACCTGGGCCTTTGTATAGAAATATCTAACAGCAGCAGAAGGCAGAACTAGAATGGAGCCTCTTGTGCTGTATGCACTGCAGTCTGCTATATACCCTACCTGCCTATATACACCCTGCCCGATATCTCTGCAGATGGATTAGTCCTCAGAAGGACTGTTTGTTGAGATGGATATGTGTAATGTACGTTTTTTCTCCCTACACTACCTAATACACAAGCAAATCTCTCCCTGACGCAGCAGCAGCTCTCCCTACACTGTCTGATCCGGAGTGACTGTGACGAGCATGGCGGCGCCAGGTCTGATATACACCTGATGACGCAGTGCGGCCAGCCAATCACTGTAATGCCCACAACCAACATGGCTACGGCACTACAGTGAGTGGCAGGCAATCCCTGCATGTTCATTGGTTCTCTAAAGAGCGCCAAACATGCAGGGAGGGGACCTGAGCTCCCGCTGAGCAACCCCGGAAATACTCAGCGAGCACCGAGTATCTCGAGCAGTGAGATGCTCAGGCGAGCACCGAGCAGTAGCGAGCATGCTCGCTCATCACTATTTATAATATAAGATTGTTTTTTATTTTAATTTTTGTCTCATTTCTATGGCCCCAATCACTATAAATAATTATTAGATATAGTACACAGAAGGTTTTTTTTCTTGTGAACTTTCTTGTGATGTTTGCCATTACTTTCTTTTTGACCACACATGCCTTCCTTTTTGAATGGCCTTTTCTTAACAATCCTTTCCAGGCTGCGGTTATCCCGGTTGCTTGTGCACCTTTTCCTACCACACTTTTTCCTTCCACTGAACTTTCCATTACTATTCTTGGATACAGCACTCTGTGAACAGTCAGCTTCTTTAGCAATGACCTTTTGTGGCTTACCCTCCTTGTGGAATGTGTCAGTGACTGCCTTCTGGACATCTGTCAAGTCAGCAGTCTTCCCCATGATTGTGGAGTCTACTGAAACAGACTAAGGGACCTTTTAAAACGCTCAGGAAGCCTTTGCAGGTGTTTTTTGTTAATCTAATTTTCTGAGATAATGACTTTTGTGTTTTCATTGTCTGTAAGCCATAATCATCAACATTAACAGAAATAAACACGTGAAATAGATCCCTCTGTGTGTAATGACTCTATATAATAGATCCCTCTGTGTGTAATGACTCTATATAATAGATCACTCTGTCTGTAATGACTCTATATAATAGATCACTTTGTGTGTAATGACTCTATATAATAGATCCCTCTGTGTGTAATGACTCTATATAATAGATCCCTCTGCGTGTAATGACTCTATATAATAGATCCCTCTGTGTGTAATGACTCTATATAATAGATCCCTCTGTGTGTAATGACTCTATATAATAGATCCCTCTGTGTGTAATGACTCTATATAATAGATCCCTCTGTGTGTAATGACTCTATATAATAGATCCCTCTGTGTGTAATGACTCTATATAATAGATCCCTCTGTGTGTAATGACTCTATATAATAGATCCCTCTGCGTGTAATGACTCTATATAATAGATCCCTCTGTGTGCAATGACTCTATATAATAGATCACTTTGTGTGTAATGACTCTATATAATAGATCCCTCTGCGTGTAATGACTCTACATAATAGATCCCTCTGTGTGTAATGACTCTATATAATAGATCCCTCTGTGTGTAATGACTCTATATAATAGATCCCTCTGTGTGTAATGACTCTATATAATAGATCCCTCTGTGTGTAATGACTCTATATGATATGAGTTTGACTTTTTGTATTGAAGAACTGAAATAAATTAACTTTTTGATGATATTCTAATTTTGTGAGAAGCACTTGTATGTTTATTATTCCCCTTGTAGGGCCTAGACATCAGTGGCAGCCACCAAAAGACTGCAGGATTAAGAAGGAGAAGAAAGCAAAGTCATCTTAGTGAAGCAGAGGGGAGAGAATGGAAAGGGCCAAGGAGAGTAGATATAAAGGTCTACTGGTATATTTAACCCTTTCCTGGAGATCCACTTTATACCAAATTTATTCTATATGAATCAAATCTCTGCACTAATTTGAGCAAATCGGCCCAAATCGAAGTTCATCATGTATGTTCTGTTCATCTGGTGACTTGGGGTAAGTTTTATCATTCACTACATGATTCACAGTATCTGGTGTAATTTTACCTGGCAGTCATATCTGGAAATATTACTAACAAAATACTGACCATCACTTCCGCATTAATTGGCCAATTGATGTATACCCAGCAGACGCGATAAGGCAATTCTCTTTCCTGGGACCTAACCTAACCTGATTTCTCTCCTGGGCTGGTAGCAAAAATAAATGGGTAGGAAGGATCCTGCTGTGATTAAAACTGCCAGAGAGCCTATGCATACAACTAAGAAAATTGAATTACCAAAAACAGAGTCATAGTAAAGCCACCAAAGAGTAAGATATAAAAACAATATTTATTGAGAACAGTTAAAAACAACACATAAGTATATCTGCCATACATAACATAATAGGAGGAAAACCTGGAAAACAACAGCAAAAAGAACCACAATCTCATGTGGGCTAAGAAAAGGACACCATAGAACTAAAGATGGAGACCTAAAATAGAAGGACCATCAATTTGGTCACATGAAATCCAGAAAGTACGGATAAAGGAGAGCCCCCATCAACGCATCAAGAGCATGTGCTAATATACACAAGTATGTTGGTGCTTACCCATGATGAACACAGAGCGTGATTGTCCCCCTTGCAGCCCCTGACGCACGTTTCGCGTATATCACTTTCTCAAAGGGGTGTGTACGAGATACATACAGTAGGTTACACCTCTGCTTGTAATTTTCGGGAGGTGAAATTCAGCTGTTTATAGGCCTTGTCCACAGGAAAAAAAAAATTTATTCTGTTACTAACGTGGTACAGCAGACCACATCTCAGCTTGTAATTTTTTGGCTCATATATTCTACTGTATCCAGGCCTCATCCACAGTAAAAAATCTAATTTCTTCTGTTACTAGGGTGATAGAGCAGGACACATCTCAGCTTGAAATTTTTTTAGCATAAATTCTATTGTATACAGGCCTTGTCCACAGTAAAAATCTATTTTTTTGTTCCTCATAGCATGCTCCAACCACACTAGCTGAGCAACATGAGTGGGAAAAAGCGAGGTCATGATAGAAGGGGGGAATAGGCTTGGTGTTCAAGGTGTATGTGGGGTAGGTGGTAATGTTAGCGAAAGCTCTAGTGAACCAACACCGTCCCGTCCTATCCAAAGACAACTGACAAATCCCCGCGCCCGGATGGGATACACCCGCGAGTACTGCCGGAATTAAGTAACGTCATAGATAGACCATTATTTTTGATCTCTAAAGATTCCATAATAACAGGGTCTGTACCACAGGACTGGCGTATAGCAAATGTGGTGCCAATATTCAAAAAGGGGACAAAAACCGAACTTGGAAATCATAGACGAGTAAGCTTAACCTCTACTGTGGGTAAAATCCTGGAGGGTTTCCTAAGAGATGCTATACTGGAGTATCTGAAGAAGAATAACCTCATGACCCAATATCAACATGGGTTTACGAGGGACCGTTCCTGTCAGACTAATCTGATCAGCTTTTATGAGGAGGCAAGTTCTGGACTGGACCAAGGAAATGCAGTGGATGTCGTGTATATGGACTTTTCAAAAGCTTTTGATACGGTTCCACACAAAAGGTTGATACATAAAATGAGAACAATGGCGATAGGGGAAAATATATGTAGGTGGGTTAAGAATTGGCTCAGTGATAGGAAACAAAGGGTGGTTATTAATGGAAAACACTCAGACTGGGTCTCAGTTAACAGTGGGGTACCACAGGGGTCAGTATTGGGCCCCCTTCTATTTAACATATTTATTAATGACCTTGTAGGGGGCATACAGAGTAGTGTTTCAATATATGCAGATGACACTAAACTCTGCAGGGTAATCAATACAGAGGAGGACAATTTTATATTACAGGAGGATGTAAGTAAACTAGAAGCTTGGGCTGATAAATGGCAAATGAGGTTTAATGGGGATAAATGTAAGGTAATGCACTTGGGCAGAGGAAATAAAATGTATAATTATATGCTTAATTGTAAAACACTGGGCAAAACTGTCACTGAAAAAGACCTGGGTGTATTGGTGGATGACAAGCTCACGTTTAGTGGCCAGTGTCAGGCTGCTGCTGCAAAGGCAAATAAAATAATGGGATGCATTAAAAGAGGCATAAATGCTCATGAGGAGAAGATAATTTTACCTCTATACAAGTCACTAGTGCAACCACACTTAGAATACTGTGTACAGTTCTGGTCTCCGGTGTATAAGAAAGACATAGCTGAACTAGAGCGGGTGCAGAGAAGAGCGACCAAGGTTATTAGAAGACTGGGGGGTCTGCAATACCAAGACAGGTTATTAAAGGACTGGGGGGTCTGCAATACCAAGACAGGTTATTAGAGGACTGCGGGGTCTGCAATACCAAGACAGGTTATTAGAGGACGGGGGGTCTGCAATACCAAGACAGGTTATTAGAGGACTGGGGGGTCTGCAATACCAAGACAGGTTATTAGAGGACTGGGGGGTCTGCAATACCAAGACAGGTTATTAGAGGACTGCGGGGTCTGCAATACCAAGACAGGTTATTAGTGGACGGGGGGTCTGCAATACCAAGACAGGTTATTACACTTGGGGTTATTTAGTTTAGGGGTGATCTTATTACTATGTACAAGTATATGAGGGGACAGTACAAAGACCTTTCTACTGATCTTTTTACTCTGAGGCCTGAGACGGGGACAAGGGGGCATCTTCTACGTCTGGAGGAAAGAAGGTTTAATCATAATCACAGACGCGGATTCTTTACTGTAAGAGCAGTGAGACTATGGAGCTCTCTGCCGCATGATGTTGTAATGAGGGATTCACTACTAATATTTAAGAAGGGCCTGGATGCCTTTCTTGAAAAGTATAATATTACAGGTTATATATACTGGATTCATTGATAGGGCGTTGATCCAGGGAACTAGTCTGATTGTCGTATGGAGTCGGGAAGGAATTTTTTCCCCCATTGTGGAGCTTAGTGTTTGCCACATGGTTTTCTTTGCCTTTATCTGGATCAACATGTTAGGCTATGGGTTGAAGTAGATGGACTTAGTCTTCCTTCAACCTTAAAAACTATATTACTGTTACTTCTGTTACTGGACGGGCTACTCCACTCCCTTTCTTTGGCAGCCGCACAGCGATATGACTTGTAGATCAGGGCCAGAAAGAGCAGGTGCTCCAGTGGATGGCAAGCGCTACTTCAAATGGCCTCTGCTCCTCTTCTTCCTCAACATCACACACAGTACAGTCCGCAGAGGTGGCACCCCAATTACCCTTGTTTCCCCCGTGTCACAACTCTCCAACCACCCAACTGACTGTAGGAAACCACAGATGGGCAAGTCTGCAGAGCTGTTCACACATTCTATGCCATGGGTATCAGAGGTCTATTCCAAAGATTCACAGACTAATGAGGAGGAAAGCATCTGCACCAATGTCCCAATTTTTTTTTTATATTGGATCCGGGGCAGGACGTAGTAGCATCCGAGCAGAATCCTGACCCTAGTCACCAGACGTTAACCCCCTGGGGGGGGGGGGGTGCTCCTGATGAGACTCAGATACCTGAGGCTCACGCGGACTGTACTGTGCTGCCAGGACAGGAAGAAGAGTAGGGTGACTCTCAGGGTGGGGAATGAGAGAACAGAGAGGATGATGATCAGGTTATAGATCCCACTTGGTGTGAACCCAGAGGCACTCATCTGAGTAGCTCATCTGAGGAGGTGGAGGAGGAGGAAGACGAGGAGTGACACAGAGTGATGCAACATCAATGAGCACTACATCCTTAACCACAACTGTGGCCAGCAGCGGTCACAGGTCTGCAGCTCGCAGGGGTGGCACGGGTTGCCTACCCTGGGGCTTTTGCAACACCGCCAACTATGATTCAACTCACATTATCTGCCAACTTTGCAAAAAAATACTCAGTAGAGGGAAAAATTGCAGTAATTTGACTACTACATGCATGAACCGTCACATGCGTGGTCAACATGCGTTACTCTGGCAATCTCACTGCGATAAAATGTGGACCAGTGGGCCTCACCAACCATCGACCTCCCCATCAACTGCATCTGCTGTTTCTTCCTCCTCCGTCACCATGCCAAGTGTTCTCACACAGGTCTCCAACTGCAAAACCTCCACTTGTTTACCCGCTCCAGTCAGGCAGAGTAATGGAAGCAAACATGCCTGCTGTTTGTTTCACCGAGCACACCACATCTTTCTCAATCCACCATAACATCTCCACCTGCACCTCAATCATGGTCCAGCAGGTTGTCGGTGTTCACCCTACTCCGCACTCTCTCAGCACTGCAGCCAGCTCATGGTCCTGCAGTTGTGGTCATGTAAAAGATTGTTTCCTTTACACATGACAAAGCTAAGAGGTTGATCTCCACCATCTCCAATCTGTTAGCCACAGAAATACTGCCTTTCCGCCTGGTGGATACAGACCGTTTCTAAAAGCTGATGGTGGTCGCAGTCCCCCTTTAACAGTTGCCCAGTAGCCATTACTTCTCTAAGAAAGCTGTGCCTGCGCTACACCAGCAGGTCGCAGACAACATCACCCATTCCTTGACAAAATCTATGTCTGCCAGGGTGCATTTCACAACAGACACCTGGACGAGTAAGTGACGCGCCCAAGGGATGGGGACTCGGCGCCTGGGCCTTGCTGTTAGTTTTAGGGGATGCCGCAGTGTCCGGCTCCCGAGGCTGTACCCTGGGGTCACTCTTTAAAAGAAAGAAGGAATGATGGGGGAAAGGTGTATGGGATAGGGACAGTTCGTGACACCACCCGTGGTGTCTGGTGAGGATCACCAGCGCTGCTACAGTCCTCTGAGGCCGGTGATCAGGCAGCTTAGATGGTGCGGCTCCCCACAGGTGGAGCGGGGCCTCAGGGCTGCGTAGGAAAAGGGATGCAGGACAGAGGGGACCCAGCCGGGTCGGAGGAAGAATAGGCTCACACACGACAGTTCACTTCAGTACCTTTACTGGTGGTGTTTCAGGCACGATCCAAGGCACTGTAGGGTGAAGGGTGCATTTCAGGACTCTCCCCAGTGAGCGGGTGTGGGGCCTCCTGTTCCTTGCCTTTTCCTGTTAAGTTTATGACCTGCCTGAAGCTAGGCCTAACTTGGTCTCTGTCTTGCACCAGCTGACCTGGTGGTAGGGCCTTCTGTTGGAGATCACGCTCCGTGGTATCTTGGGCCTCAGTGACTCCTGACCCTGGTATAACAGTCAGCTTTAGGTGTTCCTGGGATATGTAGTTCGCCAGGGGTTCCGGTTGTTTCTGCTGGTCCTAGAGATCCTTGCAGACGTGGACTCGGTGTCCGGAAAATGCTTGTGGGGTGAGCTGGTTAAGCTCCTCTGCCCCCTATGTAGCCCGCTTACTTCACTTGCCTTCGGCCTCGCTCGGGGCCCTCACTAGGCTTCACACTGGCAGTAGGCCTCGCTACTCTTCACCGCTCTTATGACGTCGGCACGCCGTAGGCTCACTAGTCTGAGCTCTCTCTGGACTGAGCTACACTGTAGGATGACCTCTCTCAGGCTTCTCTACTGCAGGAACTCTCTCACAGACTGAACTGCCTAGCTCCACCTTCCCTTTTTATATCCCTCAAGGGCTCCCTCTGGTGGTCTGAGGTGGAAGGTGGAGGTGTGTGTATGCTGTGGGGGCCTCTTGTGGAGGAATCCGTCCATGCACCCCTCTAGGATCTGTGGCACTCATGCGCAGCACGGGCGCCACATAAGCATGGCCAGGGGTGCCACATCTCACTGACTGGGCACTGGGTGACTCTGATGGCTGTGGGTGCAGGCAGGAAAGGTGCTGCTCCACAAGTCTTGGAATCCCCAAGGCTTGCTGGACAAACCTCTGTATCTAACACTTATTCCACTACTTCTTCCTCCTCCACCAAATCCAGGGCCTCCACCTGCGCCTCAACCTTGGCCTTAATGAGACACATGTTCCAACTGTGCAGAGCGAATGCTCACTACCTCCAAACAGCGCAGCCATGGCTCACCACAATCAGGCAGTGTTAAAAATAATATGCCTTGGAGATCGCCGTTAAACAGCTTAAGAGTTGTGGACAGCTATCCAGGCCAAGTTTCAGCAATGGCTGTCTCTACTGAACCTGGAGCCAAGGAAGGCCATGTGCGATAACAGTCTAAAACCTGGTGTCAGCCTACACCGGGGCAAGCTCACTCACGTGCCTTGCATGACCCACGTCCTCAACCTGGTGGTACAGCAATTTCTCCGCCACTATCCCGGCCTGGATGAACTGCTGCAGAAAGCACAGAAGCTATGTGCTCACTTCTGCCGTTCGCACCCCTCAGGTCATCAACTTGCATCGATACAGAGGTCTTTGTCCATGCCAGCTAACCGGTTTATATGTGATGATCTGACACGATGGACTTCCATTCTGCACATGTTGCAGCAACTATGGCATCAGCGATGAGCCCTGATGCAGTATGTCATGTTGTATAGCATGGGTCAACGCAATATGGACGTGGTGCAAATCACACTTGCGGAGTAGGATCAGATTAAGGACCTCTGCACCCTTTTGCACAATTTTGAAATGGCTACTAAGATGGTTAGCGCTGACGATGTCATCATCAACATCACTATTCCAGTCATTTACATTCTGGAGCAGACTTTGAATAGCCTGCTGGAGGAAGTGGTGGTCCCAGAGGAAAGGGAAGAAGCAGAGGAGGAGGTTTAACACTGTCTCTAAGTTTCACACTGTCGTCACTCAGGAGGGTGCCAAAGGAGGGTAGATTACTGCGATCGAGGGAGGCTGGTGATACCACCAGAAAAACTGTTAGTAAGGTGCAGGAGCCGAGGAATGAATGGAGGAGGAAGAGGTTATGGGCGAGCAACAGTCAGGAGATGAAGAGGATAATCATCCCCTCTCTGTTGTTCGTGGCTGGCGGGAAGGGATGGAGGAAACAAGCATCAGTGTTACCCTGCCACCAACACACCATGGGCTTGGACCTCATGGATGAGCCCGACATATGAGTGCCTTCTTGCCCCACTATCTGCAATATTATCCCTGTATAGTTAGGATTCAAAATAGTGCTGACTACTGGGTTGCCACTCTGTTAGATCTACATTATAAGAGTAAATTTTGGCAGATGCTTCCTGCCCTGGAAAGGTTTTTCCCCAAGACAGCAGTGAGGCTCACAGTGTGCATCGCAGCTCTAGACTTCCAACCTCAGGAACATCAATTCGTCAACACAAAAACATTAGCAGCAGCCAAGTGGTAGAATCAATTTCTGTAAATCCTTTCACACATTTTTTAGACCAGCTCGGGCACCAGCACAACAGAGTTCAAGTCTGACATGTAGTGAACAATTGGAGAGGATGGTCCAGGAGTAGGTCGAGCTCAATATCAATACCATCAGGGAGGGTTTAGACCCTTTTACATTTTGGTCTTCAAAAATGGAAGAGTGGTCTGAGCTCGCCTGTCACGCCTTGGAGGTTTTATCATGCCCGGCAGCCAGCGTTCTCTCACAACATGTCTTCAGCGCTGCTGGTGGTGTCCTGAAGGATAACCACAGCTGGCTGTTCCCTGAAAGTGTAGACTTTCTAACTTTCATCAAGATGAACAAGACATGGATCTCCAAGGACTTTTGCACCCCAACCGCAGACTGTGCAAACTAGGCAATGGTGTTGTTTTTAGTGTACTGCATTGATCTCGCGTAATTGCAGTCTGTGATATTTTTGTCTTGGCTCCTGTGCCTGCTGTTGCTGCTGCTGTTAACAATACTTTTTTGAAATTTGAAGACTTCTGATTGGGCCTTTATCTGGTGGATTGGCTGTACTGGAAGGAGTGTTGGTCCCCATTATACTATTTCTACTCTGGTGAATTTAATGCACTTTGAAGGTGTCTGGCCCTAACATTTGGAAATTTGAAGACATCTGATTGGGTCTCCATCTGCTGCGTTGGCTGTTGGGGAAGAAGTGTCGGTCCCCAGTATACTAGTTCTACTTTCATGAAATTGATGTCACTTTTGTGGTGTCTGCCCCTAATTTTTGTAAATTTGAAGACTCCTGATTGGGTTTCCATCTACTGGGTTGGCTGTTGTGGAAGAAATGTCAGTCCCCATTATACTATTTCTACTCTAGTGAAATTGATGCCACTTTTGTGGTGTCTGCCCCTGATTTTTGGAAATCTGAAGACTCCTGATTGGGTCTCCATCTACTAGGTTGGCTGTAGTGGAGGAGGTGTCAATCCCCATCATACTATTTCTATTCTTGTGAAATTGATGCCACTTTGGTGGTGTCGGCCCCTAATTTTTGCAACTTTGAAGACTCCTGATTGGGTCTCTATCTGCTGGGTTGCCTGTAGTGGAAGGGTTGTCAGTCCCCATTACCGGCAGGCCTCCACATACTTACAGTCAACTACCTGTGTTGCTATCCTTACATTTTTGTACTGATACTACCCTATGAAACAGATTTTTCTGCCATCTGAGTGTGGCTGAGCATAAAACCAGCTTGAGCTGTTGGATGTAGTATCAGGGCGTCCAGCACAGCAGGCCGACGCCGATCCCGCACCCACCTTGTCTTATTTTGAAGTTAAATTCTAAGCTGTAAATGCTGCCCAGACCCTGATTCCTCATGCATGGTCCATGGCTGACTGCGGCTGTGCCAACATAAAATTTGTACTGTGGATCAATTGATGCCACTTTTCCTGGTGTCTGCCCCTAATTTGAGCTGTTTTGGGTCCCTTTGAAGGCGTTGTGTATGCAGTTTGTTTTTGTCTTCTATTGATTGCAATGGGATTTGGATATGTTTGTTCAACTGTTTGTCAATTTATTCAGAGAACATTGGGAAGTTTGCCGATCTGAAACTAATCGAACCTTGAGAGGTTCACTCACCTCTACTGCCGAGTGCAACATTATTTGTTACTTATATCTGGAAATATTGTTAGCTGAGGAATAGGGATAAGCAGACCTGTAGATGCTTGGGAACTTCAGGTTTAGCCGAACTTGACCCCGAATCCCATAGAAGTCAATAGCGACCCGAACTTTGGTGCAAGTGCCCTGCAAACAAATGTGGATATGGAAATCACTTAAAATAACATACAATCCAAAAAAAAGGACCCCCGCGGTGGAGGCTGGTTGTTTTTATGCACAGTGCTATCAGAGACATGGGTGCATAAGAGTAGAAAAATGTTTTTGACGCACATAACTCTCACAGAACTCTTGCAGATTAGAAAAACTTTTGGGTATGCACAGTACTATCACAGACATGGGTGCACTCGTACATACAGAAAGTCTTTTTGGAAAACTGCGCACACACAAAACCGAATACTTTCCCTCGCTACAGCGGCGTCCTCTCCCTATGCTATGCAGAGCAGAAATATAAAATAATAATTTTGAACCAGGAGGAAGAGGTCTAAGTGGAGGAGGCGAGTAGGTGGAAGAGATGGAGGTGGATATGGCGGTGTAGGTGGAAGAGGCAGGGGAGGAGTAATTCAACACAGTTTTTGTATTTTATTTTATTTTTTTCGTGTTTTTTTCATTTTTTATTTTTTTATGGCAATGACTTAAAACAACTTAGAATTAACACACCTAAAAAATAGCAATTTAGAGCCAGGAGGCATAGATCCAAGTGGAGGAGGTGGATGTGGCAATGTAGGTGGAAGAGGCAAGGAGGGAAATTTTGTATTTTTCTTTTATTTTTTTTAGTGTTTTTCTTTGGGGGGGGTGTTGTTTTTTTTGGAAACTGACTTAAAAGAACATAGAATTAACCCCACAAAAAAACTAACAAGCTAGAGGGGGGGAGGTCCAACTAGAGGAGGAGATGGAGGTGGAGGTGGACTTGGCGGTGTAGGTGGAACAGGCAGAGGAGGTAGCCAGTACAGGTTTTTTTGTGTTGGGAGTCACCCAAATTAAATTAATGGCAAATAGAGTTGAACATTGGCTGGGTGTGGCTGGTATACTTATCTAGACAGCCAAAGGTATGGACAAGTCCTGTGGGATCCACGCCTGGTTCATTTTAAGGAATGTTAGCGTCCCCACATTGGCTGTGGACAGGGGGACGCACCTGTGTGTGATCACACCCCCTGCCATGCTAAACATATGATCCGCCAGTACACTTGCTGCAGTCGAGCACCTCCAAGGCATAAAGGTCAAGCTCAGGCCATGTGTCCAATTTGGAGACACAGAAGTTAAATGGGGCAGACCCATCAGTTAGTACATGGAGACGTGTGGTCACGTACTCTTCACACATGTTGCTGTAATGCTGGCTCCTGCTAATATGGACCATATAAGCTCAAAATCCCGGATCCGACCCATTCCAGGACTTTACACGAGTATACGGTGGAAAACGTATATTGCAGTAATATTACAAGAGACACATTTTATCATTTCTTAAACTTACATTCCATTCAGTGATGTTGTATCTGTGGACACCACACACTTAGATCAGGGTCACCTCCTCAACCAAAATACATTCTCCCTAATGGTAAAGTGCCCCTTTTTTAAGTCATTTATCCCTATTGGAGGCGCCCAATCTCACCTTGGTCATCAGATTGGACTTGAGATCACAACATGCAAAGAAAGAAAGTTGGGACCACCTCCTTGTCCACCAGTTTAACCATGTTATGTCATCTTGAGACATCATAATTGCAAAGTTGAGAAATATTAGCCACATTCCCATTTAGTTTTTAGCTGATAACTAGTACAAATATCTTACACCACTACTCAAAATGGCCACCATGATCATGACTATGATTAGGTCTATATGGAAATCTGGTTCTTGGGTTATGGTCACACTAGTAGTTTGGCTTCCAGTTATGACGGAGCCCACAACACTCTGTTTGATTCATTGTTGGATGGATGCCACCATTGACCAGCGAACCTCATTTTTTTTTATAATTGGGTGCATCAGGTGCTGTTGCAGTTGCGGAAGCTGTTGGTGAATACTCTGATGGCAGTGTGAACAAAGCTTTATCTATACACTGTTCTAGACACTGCTGGTGATGTTGCAGCTTTTGTTGATCTTTACATTGTCCCAACATATTTCAGTCTAGTAACTTTTTTTTAGTTTATTTAGAAACTTCCTGATCTGTAACAGATCCGATAGAATCGAATCAGCAGTGTAATTACCCAATACAATGATGCTAGTAAGTTTAACTGCAGGAAGTGAACATCCCATGAAGTGTCAAGTAGGAGGAGTGAAAAGAAAACACTTCCTGGTTTTAAAGAGTCACAGTTACTGTCTCAGCCAATCATCTGCTCTGATAAGGATCCTGTTTTTATTGGAAAAGATGGATGGCAGTCACAAACTCACCATATGTTTTATATATTTGTTTTAATCTTAAACTAGGAATTGTTTCTTCTCTTAAATATCGATCTCAATGTTTTTTTAATTTCCTCAGTCCGGAGACAAAATATGATTGGACTCATGAAATGTGGCACAAATGTGTAGAGGCAAATAAGCGAGACGTAAATGTCCACCTGTGGCTTTTTTGTTTGTTCATAGGTGTAAACGAGGAGTCTTGGGACATTGTAGGTTCCAATGACAAACCAGTGCGTCACGCAGGTGTAGAGGGCTTTATTCCAGCTCTCCGATCGTGCAGTAGAGCAGGCTTTTGTGAGTATGATGCTGTAGGAAAAGATGATGAATGATAGTGGACCCAAGTGACAGGCTAAACCAATGTAATAAGCTTTCAGAAGGGTTTGGGTTGGATTAAGACTTGTTGTAACGGCAACAGTTCCGATAGAACAGAAAAAGTTCTTGACATTATTTGAACCAATGTACGGAAGACAATAAGCCAAATACATGACGCAAATGCCAGTCACTATGGCCACTGTATATAACGATATGCAAATGATTATAATGCGTCTGTTGCCAATGATTGAGTGATACCGGAGGGGTTTACAAATGGCGACATACCGGTCAACAGCCATCAGCATGATTATTAAAGAGTCAAGAGGATTCAGGGTATGAACAATGGTCATCTGAAGGAAACATCCCATGAAGGTCATGGATCCTACTCCAAACCAATACTTGGCAATGATTTTTGGCAAAGTTGAGGTGTCAAACAGAAGGTCGGCGATGGCCAGGCTTGCGATTACTATGTACATTGGCTGATGTAGATGTTCTTTAAGGAAGATAAGCACGATCACAGTTAAATTAGCACATAATGAAACATTATAAACCAGGAAAATAAGAATTCCAACGCCGATGTGAAATCTCTGAGGAAGACCAGGGAATCCGACGAGGACAAACTCTGAAAACTCTGATTCATTGGCCATGGATTCTGATAACATCTGTAAGGAATACAATATATTTGACTTACAGAGTGTATATTAGGGCATAGCTCAAGGAAAAGCAAATGTGAAGGTCCTCCAAGAACTTTATGGATTGATGGAAAGAAGGACATTTCCTAAGTTGCTACAAGTATAGTGTTTTCTACTGACAGTTTATTGTATAATTCCTTACGAAGCACAGTAAGGTACAGTGAGACCCTTTAGTCAGGATCCCCTTTTCATTGACCAAGACTCTCTGGCAGATACAGTACGTACCATGAAACCAGGCCATAAAGCTAAGTCTAAACTAGGACTTCTCATCTCATGCTTTTCTGGTTTAGAGGTTTTTTGGGGTCACATAGCTCAGAAAGCCCGAGGGCGACTACACCCTACTTATACCCCACAGCCATATATCAGTGTAGCTATAGGAGGCTGTAGACAGGGGCTTAGTGGTCGTGGTCGCAGGACATACAGTACAGACCAAAAGTTTGGACACACCTTCTCATTTAAAGATTTTTCTGTATTTTCATGACTTTGAATATTGTACATTCACACTGAAGGCATCAAAACTATGAATTACCACATGTGGAATTATATACTTAACAAAAAAGTGTGAAACAACTGAAAATATGTCTTATATTCTAGGTTCTTCACAGTAGCCACCTTTTGCTTTGATGACTGCTTTGCACACTCTTGGCATTCTCTTGATGAGCTTCAAGAGGTCGTCACCGGAAATGGTCTTCACTTCACAGGTGTGCCCTGTCAGGTTTAATAAGTGGGATTTCTTGCCTTATAAATGGGGTTGGGACCATCAGTTGTGTTGTGCAGAAGTCAGGTGGATACACAGCTGATAGTCCTACTGAATAGACTGTTAGAATTTGTATTATGGCAAGAAAAAAGCAGCTAAGTAAAGAAAAACGAGTGGCCATCATTACTTTAAGAAATGAAGGTCAGTCAGTCCGAAAAATTGGGCGAACTTTGAAAGTGTCACCAAGTGCAGTTGCAAAAACCATCAAGCGCTACAAAGCAACTGGCTCACAAGAGGACCTCTCCAGGAAAGGAAGACCAAGAGTCACCTCTGCTTCTGAGGATAAGTTTATCCGAGTCACCAGCCTCAGAAATCGCAGGTTAACAGCAGCTCAGATTAGAGACCAGGTCAACGCCACACAGAGTTCTAGCAGCAGACACATCTCTTCAACAACTGTTAAGAGGAGACTTTGTGCAGCAGGCCTTCATGGTAAAATAGCTGCTAGGAAACCACTGCTAAGGACAGGCAACAAGCAGAAGAGACTTGTTTGGGCTAAAGAACACAAGGAATGGACATTAGACCAGTGGAAATCTGTGCTTTGTTCTGATGAGTCCAAATTTGAGATCTTTGGTTCCAACCACCGTGTCTTTGTGCGACGCAGAAAAGGTGAACGAATGGACTCTACATGCCTGGTTCCCACCGTGAAGCATGGAGGAGGAGGTGTGATGGTGTGGGGGGGCTTTGCTGGTAACACTGTTGGGGATTTATTCAAAATTGAAGGCATACTGAACCAGCATGGCTACCACAGCATCTTGCAGCGGCATGCTATTCCATCCGGTTTGCATTTAGTTGGACCATCATTTATTTTTCATCAGGACAATGACCCCAAACACACCTCCAGGCTGTGTAAGGGCTATTTGACCCAGAAGGAGAGTGATGGGGTGCTACGCCAGATGACCTGGCCTCCACAGTCACCAGATCTGAACCCAATCGAGATGGTTTGGGGTGAGCTGGACCAAAGAGTGAAGGCAAAAGGGCCAACAAGTGCTAAGCATCTCTGGGAACTCCTTCAAGATTGTTGGAAGACCATTTCCGGTGACTACCTCTTGAAGCTCATCAAGAGAATGCCAAGAGTGTGCAAAGCAGTCATCAAAGCAAAAGGTGGCTACTGTGAAGAACCTAGAATATAAGACATATTTTCAGTTGTTTCACACTTTTTTGTTAAGTATATAATTCCACATGTGGTAATTCATAGTTTTGATGCCTTCAATGTGAATGTACAATATTCATAGTCATGAAAATACAGAAAAATCTTTAAATGAGAAGGTATGTCGTTTGGACTGTACTGTACATCCGGCTGAAAGCAAATGCTGAGCAAAAACCCATTGGCTCCCTGCCCCACATAAACACAAGCCACAGACCTATCAAAGGACCCCAATCAGTGGAGAACATCAGTATCCGTTGCAAGTGGCACAATGATAACACTGCATTGCATCGCACCGCACCGGCAGGGTTGTCTTTTTTTTTATAATTGCTCTTTGCACAAAGGAGAGCATCATTAATGTGTGGGGCCATGAAGGGGTGTATTATCAATGTACGCCCCCACATAGGAGGGTGCTATTAATATATGGGAGCCACAAATTGGCATTATTAATGTATGAGGTCACTAAAAGATGCATTATTAATGTAAACGGTACAAAGGGGGCATTGCTAATTTATGGGGGCATAAAGGAGGACATTATTACTGTATTGGGCTGCAAAGGGGGTATTATTAATATATGGCACTACATAGGAGAGTGCTATTAATATATGCTAGCCAGAAATTGAGGGTGAGAAAGACAGTTTAGATATTAGAAGACACTTTTTGACAGTGAGGTGATCAATGAGTGGAACAGGCGGCCACGAGAGGTGGTGAGGTCTCCTTCAATGGAAGTCTTCAGAGGCTGGACAGACATCTGTCTGAGATGGTTTAGTGACTCCTACTTTGAGCCGGGGGTTGGACACACGGACCCTGGAGGTCTCTTCCAACTCTAACAATCGTAGATTCTATGACACAGTTTATCTTTTAAGACAAACAGAAGCCATGCAGACAAGGGTTTTCTGAAATCAGAAAAACCTTTTAATAATGTATGGTGCTTCAAAGGGGAACATTATTAATATATGGGGGCACAAAGGTGAATATTATTAGCTTTTTGGGGCAAAATGGCCTTCATTAATATATAGAGCCATAAAGATGGAAATTACTAATATACTGGGGCAATAAAGGAGGAATTACTCACTCACTGTATGGCGGTAATGTTGGTCTCAGTAAAGTAGCTTTGGTTAGTGATCAGTATGAAGCTATTATTTGGTCACTATGTGGTAGTAATATGTGATCTGATCCCGGTGTGACGGTATTTATCCCGTGTGTGGTATTATTCGGTTACTATGTGGTGGTAATATGTGATCTGATCATGGTGTGACAGTATTTGTCCCCTGTATGTGGTATTATTCGGTCACTATGTGGTGGTAAAATGTGGTCTGATCATGGTATGGTGGTATTTGTCCCTTGTATGTGGTATTATTTTGCCACTACATGGTGGTAATATGTGGTCTGGTCATGGTGTGGCCGTATTTGTTCCTTGTGTGTGATATTATTAGGTCACTATGTGTTGGTAGTATGTGATCTGGCCATGGTGTGGTGGTATTTTTCCCTTGTATGTGTTATTATTTGGTCACTAGGTGGTGGTAATATGTGGTCTGGTCATGGTGTGGTGGTATTTGTTCCTTGTATGTGGTATTATCTGGTCACTATGTGTTGGTATTACGTGGTCCGGTCATGGTGTGACAGTATTTGTCCCTTCTATCTGATATTATTGGCATATTGGTCTTGATATAGAGGGTTTTGTTAAGTAACAGGATGGCGGTAATATTCAGACACTATGTTGTAATGATTGCTCATGGTATGGTGGTATCACTATTGTATAGGGCTGTCACCACCATGTATGCTGGTACTTTGTGGTCATGGGTTGGTGGTACTTGCATGTGGTATTTCTGGTACCATTGGTCTCGGTTTAGTAAAAGTATAATTTTACTATTTACAGTGGGTACGGAAAGTATTGAGACCCCTTTCAATTTTTCACTCTTTGTTTCATTGCAGCCATTTGGTAAATTCTATAAAGTTCATTTTTTTCTCAGTAAAGTACACTCTGCCCCCCATCTTCACTGAAAAAAAACAAATGTAGAAACTTTTGCAAATTTATTAAAAAAGGAAAACTGAAATATCACATGATCATAAGTATTCAGTCCCTTTGCTCAGTATTGAGTAGAAGCGCCCTTTTGAGCTAGTACAGCCATGAGTCTTCTTGGGAATGATGCAACAAGTTTTTCACACCTGGATTTGGGGATCCTCTGCCATTCTTCCTTGCAGACCCTCTCCAGTTCCGTCAGGTTGGATGGTGAACCTTGGTGGACGGCCATTTTCAGGTCTCTCCAGAGATGCTCAATTGGGTTTAGGTCATGGCTCTGGCTGGGCCAGTCAAGAATGGTCACAGAGTTGTTCTGAAGCCACTCCTTTGTTATTTTAGCTGTGTGCTTAGGGTCATTGTGTTGTTGGAAGGTGAACCTTCGGCCAAGTCTGAGGTCCAGAGCACTCTGGAAGAGGTTTTCATCCAGGATATCTCTGTACTTCGTCGCATTCATGTTTCCTTCAATTGAAACCAGTCGTCCTGTCCCTGCAGCTGAAAAACACCCCCATAGCATGATGCTGCCACCACCATGTTTCACTGTTGGGATTGTATTGGGCAGGTGATGAGCAGTGCCTGGTTTTCTCCACACATACCGCTTAGAATTATCACCAAAAAGTTCTATCCTCGTCTCATCAGACCAGAGAATCTTATTTCTTATAGTCTGGGAGTCCTTCATGTGCTTTTGAGCAAATTCTATGTTCATCTGTCTTGCACTGAGGAGAGGCTTCCATCGGGCCACTATGTCATAAAGGCCCGCCTGTTGGAGGGCGGCAGTGATAGTTGACTTTGTGGAACTTTCTTCCATCTCCCTACTACATCTCTGGAGCTCAGCCACAGTGATCTTGGGGTTCTTCTTTACCTCTCTCACCAAGGCTCTTCTCCCACGATTGCTCAGTTTGGCTGGACGGCCAGGTCTAGGAAGACTTCTGGTGGTCCCAAACTTCTTCCATTTAAGGATTATGGAGGCCGCTGTGTTCTTAGGAACCTTGAGTAATGCAGAAATTCTTTTGTAACCTTGGCCAGATCTGTGCCTTGCCACAGGTATGTCTCTGAGCTCCTTGGGCAGTTCCTTTGAGCTCATGATTCTCATTTGGTCTGACATGCACTGTGAGCTGTGAGGTCTTATATAGACAGGTGTGTGCCTTTCCAAATCAAGTCCTATCAGTTTAATTAAACACAGCTGGACTCCAATGAAGGAGTAGAACCATCAAGGAGGATCTCAAGGAAATGGACAGCATGTGACTTAAATATGAGTGTCTGAGCAAAGGGTCTGAATACTTATGACCATGTGATATTTCAGTTTTTCTTTTTTAATAAATTTGCAAAAATTTCTACATTTCTGTTTTTTTCAGTCAAGATGGGGTGTAGAGTGGACTTTAATGAGAAAAAAATTAACTTTTTAGAATTTACCAAATGGCTGCAATGAAACAAAGAGTGAAAAATGTAAAGGGGTCTGAATACTTTCCATACCCACTGTATTATTTTATAAATTAAAAATGATCTTATTGATGTTTTTTCTGGGTGATTTATATCTTATATTTCCATTATTATTTTATTTTTATGGGAGCAAACATTGGTCTTTATAGACTCCAACACAACCGAGCACATGGGGGGCCAAGTTCTAAATTTCACCGTAGGACTCTAGTTACACCACAAACTGTAAGGAGGACCATAGATGAAAACAACTTAAAGGGGTTGTATCCAAAAGCATGTAATGCACCAAAAATATAGTATTACAATACGCCTATTCAGATAAATTTCCTTCAATGAAATAAATAGATTAATTGTATCTGACAAAGAAAAAGGAAGTATTCTATTGCAACTTACTATACTTGTTCATACAGAGGGTACCAAAGAGAGGACCATTTCCCCCCAATGCCATCTATTATAACCTGTAAGATCATATGGATGGCATGGGGGGAAAGGGTCCTCTTTTTGGTACCCTCTGTATGAACAAGTATAGTAGTAAGTTGCAATAGAATACTTCCTTTTTCTTTGTCAGATACAATTAAAGATGATCACAGGACATTTATTATCTGGGACCCTTTTAATTTAAGGAGGTTTGTTCTGAAGATAATTATCTCAGATAATAAATGTCCTGTGATCATCCTTACATCTAAATGTGGCCTAAACAAACTGAACTCCAGACTGATACATTGTAACAATGGAGAAAAGTTTCAGTTCAGGAGGAGTTTCCAGGTTTTGTTTAGATACTAGGGCTTAATGGGACTTACAGTTTTATATCTGCCTCATATATACAATACACAATACAGTCAACTGAAAAATGATTCACACTTTGTAATCTTTTCCACGTTTTTTCCCGTTATATCCAATGATGTAAATGTATTTTTTTGGAATTTTCTGTGACACCAACACAAAGTAACAAGTATTTGTGACATGTAAATGAAATGATACAGGGTTTTATATTTTACAAATATAAATCTGAAAATTGTGAGGTGCATTTGTATTTAGCCCCCTGTAGTGTGATACCCCTAAATAAAATCCTGAGAGACAAATTGCCTCCAGAAGTCACATAATACATTGCATCCACCTGGGTGTGATTTCTTCTCAGTATAACTACAGCTGTTCTGTGAAGGCCTCAGAGGTTTGTGTGAGAAAATTAGGGATCAAACAGCATCAAGAAAGTCAAGGAGCCCACCAGACAGGTCAGGGATAAAGCTAAAAACCAAGGAGCCCACCAGACAGGTCAGGGATAAAGCTGTGGAGAAGAGCAAAGCAGGGTTAGGTTATAAAAAATAGCCCAAGCTCTGAACATCTCATGGAACACTGGTCAATACATCATCAAAAAATGGAAGGAGAATGGCCCAACTTCAACCTACTAAGACATGGCCGTCCACCTAACCTGACATCATAAGCAAGGAGAACACTAATGAGAGAAGCCACCAAGGTCCATGGTCACTGTGGAGGAGACACTGAGATCCACAGCTCAGGGGGGAGAATCTGTCCACAGGACAACTATTAGTCATATACTCCAAAAATCTCACCTTTATGGAAGAGTGGCAATAAGAAAGCCATAAGAAGTTACATTTGCAGTTTTCCAAAAGCCATGTAGGGGACACAGCGAGCATGTAGAGGATTGTGCTCTGGTCAGATGATACCAAAGGAGAAATTTTTAAGCTAAATGCAAAAAGCTATGTGTGGTGGAAAACTAACACTGCACATCACCCTGAAAACACCATCCCCTCCGTCACACATGGTGGTGGCAGCATCCTGCTGTTTGGAGGCTTTTCTTCAGCAGTGGCAGGGAAGCTGGACAAAGGTGATGGGAAGATGGAAGGAGATAAAAACAGCACAATCCTGGAGGAAAACCTGTTAGAGGCTGCAGGAGACCTGAGACTGAGACGTAGGTTCACCTTCCAGGAGGACAACGACCCTCAACATCCTGCCAGAGCTACAATGGAGGGTTTAGGTCAGAGCATATTCATGTGTGTGAACGGCGCAGTCACAGTCCAGACCCAAATCCCAGAGAATCTGTGACAAGACGAGAAAATCACTGATCACAGACGTCTCCATCCAATCACTGAGCGAGAACGAGGGGGCAAAGAAGGCAGGGCAAAATGTCACCTCTAGATGTGCAAAGCTGGAGAGACAGACCCCAAAAGACTGCAGCAGAGAAAGGGGGGAGAGACAGACCCCAAAAGACTGCAGAGAAAGGTGGAGAGACAGACCCCAAAAGACTGCAGCAGAGAAAGGTGGAGAGACAGACCCCAAAAGACTGCAGCAGAGAAAGGTGGAGAGACAGACCCCAAAACACTGCAGCAGAGAAAGGTGGAGAGACAGACCCCAAAAGACTGCAGCAGAGAAAGGTGGAGAGACAGACCCCAAAAGACTGCAGCAGAGAAAGATGGGAGAGACTGACCCCAAAAGACTGCAGCAGAGAAAGGTGGAGAGACAGACCCCAAAAGACTGCAGCAGAGAAAGATGGGAGAGACTGACCCCAAAAGACTGCAGTGAGGGGTGGGAGAGACAGATCCCAAAACACTGCAGCGAGGGGTGGGAGAGATAGACCCCAAAAGACTGCAGCAGTAATGGAAGCGAAGGGTGGTCAGATTTATATTTTTTAAATATTTAGAAAACCTTCTAACATTTCCTGTACACGTCACAAATATTTGCTACTTTGTACTAGTATCACATAAAATCCAAATAAAGTGCATTTACGTTTGTGGGTGTAACATGAAAAAAATGGGGAAAAGCTAACAGGGTAAAAATTCCTTTTTAATGCACTGTATATGAGGAACAGAGGGTACATAGACTGTAACATACCTGCAGCCAGACACCATGAGGCTCTTCTATTGGGGCTGGATGCAATAAACTACATCCTGATGCACTTTTTTATGGCTCTAGATCTTCTCCTTGGAGACTTCTTTCATAAATTTAAAATGCTGGAAGAAACAACAGGAATAACATGGTAATTGCTCATTAGTTGTACTCATCAAAGTTTCACTCTCTAAAGACGTTTTATTCCCATCCAATAGTCCCATCTGATTGTATCTTTTTGTATCGAGTCAGATTTATTCCTATCTAGTTGTATTTTCTGTATCTAATTTTAGTTACTTGTATATAGTTGTATATTTGTGCATCTGCTTGTGTTTAATTCAGATCACAAATTTGTTTTCTAATTTAAATTAAAATGAATTTGTCACTTGTCTCTTGTACCCTAAGAGCAACAGGATATAGGGCCAGAGACCCTAGTTCCAGTGATGTGTTACTTACTGGGCTGCTTGCTCCAGTTATCTGAATGCAGAACTCTATATAACCTTGCCTATAACTCTCCGAGTACAGATAATGTAGTAGATGTCACCTGCAGTCCTATGTAACACCACAGATAACACAGTGATATCTCTCTGAGTACAGATAATGTAGTAGATGTCACCTGCAGTCCTATGTAACACCACAGATAACACAGTGATAACTCTCTGAGTACAGATAATGTAGTAGATGTCACCTGCAGTCCTATGTAACACCACAGATAACACACTGATAACTCTCTGAGTACAGATAATGTAGTAGATGTCACCTGCAGTCCTATGTAACACCACAGATAACACAGTGGTAACTCTCTGAGTACAGATAATGTAGTAGCTGTCACCTGCAGTCCTATGTAACACCACAGATAACACCGTAATAACTCTCTGAGTACAGATAATGTAGTAGATGTCACCTGCAGTCCTATGTAACACCACAGATAACACAGTGATAACTCTCTGAGTACAGATAGTGTAGTAGATGTCACCTGCAGTCCTATGTAACACCACAGATAACACAGTGATAACTCTCTGAGTACAGATAATGTAGTAGATGTCACCTGCAGTCCTATGTAACACCACAGATAACACAGTGATAACTCTCTGAGTACAGATAATGTAGGAGGTTACTAGTGATGAGCGAACATGCTCGCCATTACTCGATACTCATCCAAGCATCACGGTGCTCAACAAGCTTGGCGAGTATTTCAGGGTTCCTCGAACAAGAGCACGGGTCCGCCCTGGATGATTGGCGCTCTTTGGAGAGCCAATGAACATGCAGGGATTGCCTGCCACGCACTGTAATGCCGTAGCCATGTTGGTTGTGGGCATTACAGTGATTGGCTGGCTGTATAGCGTCATCGGGTCTATATCAGACCTGGCGCCGCCATGCTCGTCACAGTCTAACCTGGAAAGAGGTAGAGTAGGGAGAGCTGCTGCTGCGTCAGGGAGAGATTTGCTTGTTTACAGTTAGTATAGGTATTCCACAGCATATCTATATATCCATCTGAACTAACAGTCCTTCTGAGGACTAATCCAGCTGCAGATATTCAGTGGCAATAGCAGCAGTTAGGCAGGCAGGCAGGGTTTGTGGCAGTGTATACAGCACAAGAGTGTCCATTGCACATTCTGTCTGCTGCTGCTGTTACAGATATCCATAGACATAGCCCCAGATATCAGGAGCCAGGAATATTTTTTTTTTTATCTTAATCCTGATTATTTGCTTAAAAAGCAATCCAGAGTACACCATTTTAGTGCTCCATTTGCTTGTTAGCACTGCAGAATACAGCCAGATGTTTTCCATCATCAGACGTGATCCCATATTACAGCGATAAAAATCCACAAATTTGTGCTGAATGTGGAAAATATTGTCCTCGATTTAGAGATTTGCATCAGGGTGTCAGTGAAGCTATTCACACGTGATCGCTGTGAAGAATAGTAAACTACAGGCCCGCTATTTAAAATCGTGGGTGTCCATCAGATGTATCACATATAACTGCGGTTCAAATCCAGGCATTTGTAGTGAATGTGGAAAATATTGTCCTCCATTTAGAGTTTTGCATCAGGGTGTCAGTGAAGCTATTCACACGTGATCGCTGTGAAGAATAGTAAATTACAGGCTCGCTATTTAAAACCGTGTGTGTCCATCAGACGTATCACATATAACTGCGGTTCAAATCCAGGCATTTGTAGTGAACATGGAAAATATTATCCTCCATTTAAAATGGGCAAGGCACGTGGCAAGGGATGGGGAAGTAGACGTGATGCTGATGGTGTATGCAAAGGACGAGGCCATGGGCAAGTTGAAATTGTACCACAACAAACACCCACATCTTCTCGCCTGACCTTCCTGTCCCAATTCCTAGGGGACCACAGCTCACCACTATAGAACCCAGAGCAGTGTGAAAAGGTTGTTGGTTGGATAGTGGATAATGCTTCCAGTCACTTAGCCACCACCACCACCACCCTGTCTTCCACACGGTCAAGTCTCAGTAGCCGTGAGTCTGGACCGCATATTCCTCACCCTGATACTCCTTCCTCCCACCATGCCGAGTGACGGAGACAATTGATCCCACACTTAGACACTCAGAAGAGCTGTTCACTTTTCCATTTATAGATTTGGGCCTCTCGCCCGGCCAGCCTTTAAGCAGCACAAGAGGAGATCGCGTGTAGCGATACCCAAGTATTTGAGCAGCCATGGTCACACGAAGGCGATGGTGGAAAAGTGCAATTACTGTCGTAAGAAGTGGATGATGATGTTGAGACACAATTGCCAGAACGTCAGGGGGAGGACCAGGGTTTGGAAGTGGAAGACGAGGTGGCGGACGATGAAGTCACTGACCCAACCTGGCAGGGGGATATGCAGAGTGAGGACAGCAGCACACAGGGGGAGGAAGGCGTAGCATCACAACAGGCAGGAACAAGCAGTGAGGTGGCTGCAGACGCAAGGTGGGCAACCGTTCCCTGGAACACGAACACGACGGAAGTTGCCAGTACAACTGTTAGGTCTTCCCGAGTATGGTTCTTTAATAAAGACTCTGGAGACAACCCCAAAAAGGCCATTAGTACCATCTCCCAGGCCAGCATCTGCAGGGGTAGCAAAACTAGCAGCCTGACCACCACCAGCATGATCAGGCACATGGCAGCAAAGCACCCGACTAGGTGGGCAGAATGTCAGGGTCCAGAAACAGTGTCTGTGGGTGACACCACTGCTTCTTCCGCTGTCGGGCATGCATGCCAATCGCCTGTCCGTGGCGCATGCGTAGATGCCTCACGCCCTGCACCTGTCGTTGCACACTCTCAACTAGCAAAATCTGCAACCACGTCCACATCCTTGTCTCAGCGCAGTGTTCAGTTGTCCCTACATCAGTCCTTGGAACGCAAGTGTGTCACCCTGGCCAGGATGCCACAAGTGTAATTGAAGCTGTGTCTGAGAGCAAGTGGGAGGTTCTCTAGTCAGGGGAACATTAGCATGCAGTACCTCCTGTCTCAGGCTAGAAGGGGGAGCAGGCTGCCCCTATAAAAGCTGGTGCTGGGGGCAGAGTTAGGGAGAACTTGAAGGCCTGTCTCAGGACTGAGACTTGTCCCAGAGCAGAGCAGGGACAGAAAGTTGTATTGCACCTAAGAGGAAGTGTGGCAGGAGGAGAGCCACAAGCCAGAGACAAGAGGCGAAGCAAGCCTGTCTTGGCAGATAAAAGACTGACTTTACCAGACTTTGGTGTCTGAGGCTGGGAGGATTCCACATCCCCCAGCAGATAACCAGTTCGAAGGGGACTGTATATTCCTTGGCCTAAGAAGCCTGGAGGCCCTGCCACAACAGAAGGGACCAGCAAAGCCGTACAAGGCTGGGAGCAGAAAGGAACCCACGTCGCAGGCCATACAGGCGAGAATACACGGAGAGCTCGGAAGCGTGGGCTGTTATCCTATAAGGAGGAGATAGTCAGAAGGAGCGCAGAAAGCACGGTAGGCCTACACCCTCACCCTGACCAGGGCCAATTTCCCCGTTGTTCTCAGACATCCAGGTCCCCTCCTAGCTGGGACTGTTTATGGGTCAGTTTACCTGTTTCAGTAAAGACCCTGGACTGCAACCTATTGTCTGTGTGCTCCTTCGCGCCTCCAGCACTACCGGTACTGGGACTCTCACCACCATCACTCCCACCATCCACTATACAGTCATGGCCAAAAGTTTTGAGAATGACACAAAAATTATATTTTCACATGATCTGCTGGCCTCTGGTTTTTATTAGTGTTTGTCTGATGTTTATATCACATACAGAAATATAATTGCAATCATATTATGAGTACCAATAAGTTATATTGACAGTTAGAATGAGTTAACGCAGCAAGTCAATATTTGCAGTGTTGCCCCTTCTTCTTCCAGACCTCTGTAATTCTCCCTGGCATACTCTCAATCAACTTTTGGACCAAGTCCTGACTGATAGCAGTCCATTCTTGCATAATCAATGCTTGCATTTTGCCAGAATTTGGTGGTTTTTGTTTGTCCACCCGTCTCTTGATGATTGACCACAAGTTCTCAATGGGATTAAGATCTGGGGAGTTTCCAGGCCATGGACCCAAAATCTCTATGTTTTGTTCCATGAGCCATTTTGTTATCACCTTTGCTTTATGGCAAGGTGCTCCATCATGCTGGAAAAGGCATTTTTGGGCGCCAAACTGCTCTTGGACGGTTGGGAGAAGTTGCTCTTGGAGGACATTCTGGTACCATTCTTTATTCATGGCTGTGTTTTTAGGCAAGACTGTGAGTGAGCCGATTCCCTTGGCTGAGAAGCAACCCCACACATGAATGGTTTCAGGATGCTTTACAGTTGGCATGAGACAAGACTGGTGGTAGCGCTCACCTCTTCTTCTCCGAATAAGCTGTTTTCCAGATGTCCCAAACAATCGAAAAGGGGATTCATCAGAGAAAATGACTTTGCCCCAGTCCTCAGCAGTCCACTCCCTGTACCTTTTGCAGAATATCAGTCGGTCCCTGATGTTTTTTCTGGAGAGAAGTGGCTTCTTTGCTGCCCTCCTTGAAACCAGCCCTTGCTCAAAGAGTCTCCGCCTCACAGTGCGTGCAGAAGCACTCACACCAGCCTGCTGCCATTCCTGAGCAAGCTCGGCACTGCTGGTAGTCCGATCCCGCAGCTGAAACAGTTTTAAGATACGGTCCTGGCGCTTGCTGGTCTTTCTTGGGCGCCCTGGAGCCTTTTTGACAACAATGGAAGCTCTCTCCTTGAAGTTCTTCATGATGCGATAGATTGTTGACTGAGGTGCAATCTTTGTAGCTGCGATACTCTTCCCTGTTAGGCCATTTTTGTGCAGTGCAATGATGGCTGCACGTGTTTCTTTAGAGATAACCATGGTTAACTGAAGAGAAACAATGATACCAAGAACCAGCCTCCTTTTAAAGTGTCCAGTGATGTCATTCTTACTTAATCATGACTGATTAAGCCCTGTCCTCATCAACACCCACACCTGTGTTAATGGATCAATCACTAAAACGATGTTAACTGCTCCTTTTAAGGCAGGACTGCAATGATGTTGAAATGTGTTTTGGGGGTTAAAGTTCATTTTCTGGGCAAATATTGACTTTGCAAGTACAGTAATTGCTGTTAAGCTGATCACTCTTTGACATTCAGGAGTATATGCAAATTGCCATTACAAAAAATGAAGCAGTAAACTTTGGAAAAATTACTATTTGTCTCATTCTCAATACTTTTGGCCATGACTGTACTGCCCTGGGGCCGCACTCTTCCCGTGGGGAGTCACACCATCCCAGCTGCACACATCATCAGCCCCAGCGGTCTGCCTTGCAGCGGCGGTACCTAATGACCGCAAATCCACGGGTGGCGTAGTCAGACATAATCAACAGCACATAACGGACTACCACTGGCCTGACCACCCTGAGCCACGGAACCGGGTAGCCACTACTACCCCCATCGTTCCCCTATTGGCCGGATCCGAGTGCCCCACGGCCCAGGGGGCGAGTCAGCTTTGGCGTCGTCGGCAGGATTGTAACCAACCCACCACAAACGGGTATTGTGTGCCTGAAAGAGACTTTGCACTTACCTGAAAAGAGGTTTCCCGCCATCCGGAGCCGTTTCCTGTCATTTCCAGCCGTCTCCCACCATCTTCCATCGGTTCCCGCCATCTTCAGCTGCTTTCCCGCCATCGGACGCCATCTTCAGGACGCCGCGCGGGAAGAAGAGGGGCGTGGATGTCCAAACAGCACGAGATCCGAAGCTCCGCCCCACGCACCGACACTGCGCAAGGTCCTGGAAGGGAGAGAGAGCGACGCTGACGTCATCAGGACGCGACGCAAGGTCCTCATCCAGAGCAGCAGCAGCGGAGCCGCGGCCTACAGAAGAGGATCGTCGGAAGGTAGGCCACGCTTAACTAGGGGGGAGGAAGATGTCGGACACAGAGGCGCCCACTACCACCAACGCAGCTGCAGCAGCGGTGATGCCCTTTTCCCTGCCCTACATCCCTGGAGCGGCCTGGCTGCCCAAGTACTCAGGGAAGCCCCATGCCCTAACTGACTTTAAGGAAAGGCTGTACAGTTTGTTCCAGGTTTACCCCCTGACAGAGGAACAGAAGGTCAGCATACTAACAGGGCAGTTAACTGGCGCTGCCCAAAGGGAGGTAAAATCATGGCCCACTGAGGAGAAAAGGACTGTGAAGGGTATTCTGGCCCGGCTGCGGGGTACCTTTGACACACGTACCTCCGCTGAAATTAAAATGAGGTTCTATGGATGTAAGCAGCGGGCACAGGACAGCATCAGAGACTATGCCCTAAATCTGCAGGAAGCCCTAAGGGCTATCCAACAAACTGACCCTGGCAGTGTGCAGGAAACGGATATGCTGCTAACAGAACAATTCATAGAAGGTCTGCTGTCTAGCGCCCACAGGGCCCAACTGCGCCTCATGTTCTTTCAGAAACCCGACCTGACCTTTGCCCAATTTAAGGACAGGGCCATAAGGGTGCTCCGTGAATCTGCAACCAGTGGCGCTATAAACCCCCGGCGCCCTGCTCTCACCTACCACCAGGAGGCGGCGCCCTCCTCTATGGACCCCGTGGGGGCTGATGCACAGGCCCTGAACCAAGCCCCGTCGAAAGACCTGCACCACCAAGTCCAGGAGCTGACCAGGAGCGTCGCGGCGTTGACCAGGACCGCCCAGGCGTTGCAAGTGGACCCGTCAAAACCCATCGAGCTGGCTTCAAGTCCGGAGGATGTCCCGTGGCGTCGACAGAGGAGGATCCCGTCGTTCCGAGGGAGGCCCACAGACCGCTACGCAGAGGATGGACAGCCCATTTACCGTCGATGCAACCAGCCCGGACACATTTCCAGGTACTGTAATTTAAACGGGTCCAACCTGGGGCACAGGGCCAACACCCAGGCATAAGATCACCAGACCCTTATAATTGGCGTGATAAGTACGTTGGGGGGCGCCCGGTTTTACCCGTGGTGCTGGACGGTATCCCCATGAGTGCCTTGCTGGATACTGGGTCGCAAGTAACCACTATCCCTTATGTACTTTTTAAGCAGTATTGGACTGATGCTGATATCACACGGTATCCAGACAGTAACTTGAGCATCATCGCCAGTAATGGCTTACCCGTGCCGCAGATGGGGTTCAAGGAGATGACCATTAAAATTGGTAAAGTTGAACTGCCGGCACAGGGAGTAATTATTGTGGACATTGACCGTCGTGAAAGTCACCCTAAAATAACTGTGGGTACTAACGTGATCGAAAATTGTCTTTCAGAAGTAATTGTAATTCTACAACAGGTGGCGGTGAATGCTAGTTCCAGCCAACAGAGAGTCCTCAACAAGGAGATAAAAGCCCTGATGAGACGGCAGCAGGTAGAACTGTCTGGTGGTGAGATCGGTAGCGTAAGACTGAGTGACCCATTCCCCATTTCCATGCCTCCCAAAAGTGAAATGATGATCTGGTGTCGGACTGCAATCGGGTTGAGAGGTAGAGACTACCAAGCCATGGTAGAACCCGTGTAATCAGACAGCAGGCCCACCATTTTGACAGCCCGGGGAGTGGTTGATGTCCGTCATGGGAGGGAGCCCGTCCGCATCCTCAACATTGGGGAGAGGGAGGTACACTTACCCAGGTACGCTACACTCGCCAAACTGTTTGTTGTCGAACACAAAGCTATCAGGGCCGTGGAACCCTTGCCTCCATCTCCACAGGCGGAGGGTAATGGCTCCCAGAAACAAAAGGAGGACTGGTGCCAGAAACTCCATGTGGGTGCTGACTCCACTCCCCTGCACCAAAAACAAGGAGTCTACCGGGTGGTACAGGAGTACGAGAGAGTCTTTAGTAAGCACCCGCTAGACTTCGGCAGAGTAAAAGGGATAGAACACCACATCCCCACAGGAAGCCACCCACCGATAAAAGAAAGACACCGACCTGTACCCCCTGCACATTATCAGAACGCAAAGGGCATGCTAAGAGAAATGAAGGAAGCTGGGGTCTTTAGAGATAGCTGTAGCCCCTGGGCAGCCCCCTTGGTTCTGGTGAAAAAGAAAGACGGCACCATGAGAATGTGCGTGGACTATAGACAAATCAACCGTATCACCCACAAAGACGCATATCCGCTGCCTAGGATAGAGGAGTCTTTAGCCGCACTAAAATCAGCTAACTTCTTTTCTACTTTGGACCTTACTAGCGGGTACTGGCAGGTTCCTGTGGCAGAGGCTGACAAGGAGAAGACCGCCTTCACCACCCCGATGGGACTGAGCGAATTCAACTGCATGCCTTTCGGGCTCTGCAACGCACCAGGGACCTTCCAGCGGCTGATGGAATGCTGTCTAGGGCACCGAAACTTCGAGACGGTCCTCCTTTACCTGAACGACGTGATCGTCTATTCGAAGACCTACGAGGACCATCTAAAGCACCTGGCCGAGGTGTTCGAAGCCCTGGCAGGCTATGGCCTGAAGGTGAAACCATCGAAGTGTCACCTGCTGAAACCAAAGGTCCAGTACCTAGGGCACGTGGTAAGCGCGGAAGGAGTGGCCCCCGACCCTGACAAGGTCACGGCAATCAAGAGCTGGCCAAGCCCCTCGAACATCAAAGAGGTGAGACAGTTTCTCGGGTTGGTAGGCTACTACCAAAGTTCATCCCCGGGTTCACTAAGATGGCAGCTCCTATGCAGGACCTCCTGATCGGACAGTCTAAGTCCAGGAGTCAAAAGCCACCCTTCAAGTGGGATAAACCGGAAGAGGAGTCCTTCCGCCAGTTGAAGATGGCCCTCACGGGGGATGAGATCCTGGCCTACCCTGACTATGGCCAGCCTTTTATCCTCCACACGGACGCCAGTAATGTGGGACTGGGAGCCGTATTGTCCCAAAACCAACAGGGCAGAGAAAGGGTGATCGTATACGCCAGCCGGAAGCAGAGGCCCACCGAGAGGAACCCGGAGAATTACAGCTCCTTCAAGCTAGAATTCTTGGCTGTGGTGTGGGCCGTGACGGAACGCTTCAAGCATTACCTGGCCTCCGCAAAGTTCACCGTGTACACGGACAACAACCCGTTGAGACACCTGGACAATGCAAGACTGGGTGCCCTGGAACAGCGGTGGATGGCCCGTCTCTCCAACTATGACTTCGTGATCAAGTACCGGGCATGCAAAACCAATGCCAACATGGACGCCCTATCAAGAATGCCTCACTTACCTGCAGGTGACGAAGACCCAGAAGAGCTGGAGGAGGTAGAACTCCCCGCGTTTCCCCCGGTATGGAGCCACTCAACACTCCCACCGCGTGAAGGAGGAGGATCTAACAACCGTGATGATCAATCCCCTACCTCACCACAGCTGGGCTGAGACCCAAGATAGTGACCCTGCAGTCCGCCTGGTGAAAGATCTGCTGACCCAGGAAGATGCCCGCTTAGATCCAGATGCCCCAGAGGAAGCCAAGCAGCTATGGAAGGAGAAGAGCAAGCTGTTCCTCTACGAAGGCAAGTTGTGCAGAAGGATTGTTAACCACCGGACGCACGAGCTGACCTGGCAAGTCGTGGTTCCAAGGCGGGATGCAGCTATGGTCCTGGGGGCTTACCATGACAGAGCGGGACACTTCGGTTGGAAGAAACTGGAGTTCCTGCTAAGAGGAAGGTTCTTTTGGGTCGGCATGAGAGGAGCTGTAGAAAAGTGGTGCACAGACTGTGGCCCTTGTCACCTAAGGAGGAAGGACTGCACCAGCCAGAAGACACCCTTGAGGCCCATCGTCACCACGCAGCCTCTTGAGCTGGTAGCTCTAGACCACGTCAAGTTGGCTCCAAGCCGGTCAGGGTACATCTACGCCCTGACAATCGTGGACCACTATTCCCGTTTTCTCGTGGTGGTCCCGGTAAAAGACTTGACAGCCCAAACAGCGGCCAGAGCCTTCCAGCAATATTTCTGCCGTCCACACGGGTATCCGGAACAGGTCCTGACAGACCAGGGTCCAGCGTTCGAGGCTGAAATCTTCCAGGAGTTCTGCAACCTCTATGGCTGTAAGAAGATTCGTACAACGCCTTACCACCCCCAAACCAACGGGATGTGTGAGAAGATGTACAATATAGTCGTTGATCTCCTGAAGACGTTGCCCCTGGAGGAACGCAGCCTGTGGCCAGAAAAACTGCCGGACCTGATAGACCTATACAACAATATCCCGGTGAATGCTACAAACTGCACCCCGGCTTACCTGATGCGAGCCAAACCAGGTAAGCTGCCCTTTGACCTGGAGATGGGAGTCCTAATACCTGAGGACACCTCCCCAGATGCGGACTGGGATACGGAAAGGCAACTGCAGTACAAGAAGGTACAGGAGAGTGTGGAGAAGAGCCTGGCCCAGGTGAGAGAGAGGCAAGAAAAACTCTTCAATCAACACGCCCCTGCTGGTCCCCTAGAACCTGGTGAGCAAGTCCTAAAGCGAAATAGAAGGCTACATAAGTTGGACGACCAGTGGGAAAGGGAACCCTACACCGTACTGCAGTCTGACCACGACAACCCGAAGGTGTGCGTGATCACCAAGGACGGAGGAGAAACCACTAGCACCGTCTCCAGAGACCACCTCAAAAGATGCCCCGAGCAACTCCGTAGTGCAGAAGAGGATTAGAGTGACCTTGAACCCGCAGAGGACAAGGAAGAAATGATCAGCACCGTTCTCGGAGAGTTCCCTCAGTCCTGGACTCGCATAAATGATGCCATAGTGGTACCCGTCCTGCATTTCCTGCAACCGGCCCAGCAACAACCAACACCAGAGCCGGAAGGTGAAGAGGAGCAAGCAGTTCCAGAGGCAGAAGAGCCTGTACCAGCAGCCCAGGAGAGTCAACCCTCTACTGACAGTGAGCCTGCCATGCCTGCGGTAAGCCAAAGGACCCGCAGACAGCTGCCTGCCCTACCTGTACACCCAGCTGGTAGCTGCACCCCTAACGCTAGTGGGGAAAGCCAAGTCAGTCCACCACCAGACAATGGGTTAAGGAGGTCAACCAGGAGCACAAAGGGGCAGATACCCGCTAGCTGGAAAATATAGAGTGTACTAAAATTGTAAATAACCCTGTTGCCAAATGTTGAAATGTTTGCAAAGTTACATGCATGTTTGGTAATTCTATGTTTCAGTTTCTTGCAGCTACCGTATGGACTCACAGGTTATGGACTTTTTATAACCAGGACCTTGTATGGACTGCATTCGGAGCCTAGCCAAGGAATGAACTAAGACTGTAAAGGACTTGGGGTAGGACAGACCCCCACCTGGTTAAGGCTCCCCGTTGTATTGGTGATATGGACACCCGGTCACAGGCCACACTGTGACCTTAAGAACTCAATCTGTGCGTCGTTTGTCTATTAATGTTTTATAGTCATGTATATTATTTTTGCTTATTGTTTAGTCCCGGAGTACTAAATTTTACTAGGGGGGAATGTGTCACCCTGGCCTGGATGCCACAAGTGTAATTAAAGCTGTGTCTGAGAGCAAGGGGGAGGTTCTCTAGTGAGGGGAACATTAGCATGCAGTACCTCCTGTCTCAGGCCAGTAGGGGGAGCAGGCTGCCCCTATAAAAGCTGGTGCTGGGGGCAGGGTTAGGGAGAACTTGAAGGCCTGTCTCAGGACTGAGACTTGTCCCAGAGCAGAGCAGGGACAGAAAGTTGTATTGCACCTAAGAGGAAGTGTGGCAGGAGGAGAGCCACAAGCCAGAGACAAGAGGCGAAGCAAGCCTGTCTTGGCAGATAAAAGACTTACTTTTCCAGACTTTGGTGTCTGAGGCTGGGAGGATTCCACATCCCCCAGCAGAGAACCAGTCCGCAAGGGACTGTATATTCCTTGGCCTAAGAAGCCTGGAGGCCCTGCCACAACAGAAGGGACCAGCAAAGCCGTACAAGGCTGGGAGCAGAAAGGAACCCACGTCGCAGGCCATACAGGCGAGAATACACAGAGAGCTCGGAAGCGTGGGCTGTTATCCTATAAGGAGGAGATAGTCAGAAGGAGCGCAGAAAGCACGGTAGGCCTACACCCTCACCCTGACCAGGGTCAATTTCCCCGTTGTTCTCAGACATCCAGGTCCCCTCCTAGCTGGGACTGTTTATGGGTCAGTTTACCTGTTTCAGTAAAGACCCTGGACTGCAACCTATTGTCTGTGTGCTCCTTCGCGCCTCCAGCACTACCGGTACTGGGACTCTCACCACCATCACTCCCACCATCCACTACACTGCCCTGGGGCCGCACTCTTCCCGTGGGGAGTCACACCATCCCAGCTGCACACATCATCAGCCCCAGCGGTCTGCCTTGCAGCGTCGGTACCTAATGACTGCAAATCCACGGGTGGCGTAGTCGGACATAATCAACAGCACATAACGGACTACCACTGGCCTGACCACCCTGAGCCACGGAACCGGGTAGCCACTACTACCCCCATCGTTCCCCTATTGCCCGGATCCGAGTGCCCCACGGCCCAGGGGGCGAGTCACAAGCGCAAATACGCAGCCAATGCCCCACATGCAACACTACTAAATTCCCACATTTCGCAAATGCTTGCACTCGAAATGTTGCCTTTTAGGCTCGTGGAGATGGAAGCTTTCCGCAAACTGATGGTGGTGGCCATCCCTCAGTACTCGGTCCCCAGCCGCCACTATTTCTCCCGGTGTGCAGTCCCCGCATTACACAAGCACGTCTCCCAGAACATTAGTCGTACCCTCAACAATACATTTACTGGGAATGTCCACCTAACCACGGACAGGTGGGCAAGTGCTTGTGGGCAGGGACGGTACATCCGCTGACGGCACAATGGGTTTATATAGTGGAAGCCGGGACCCAGTTGGACCTTGGGACTTGAAGCACTGCTGCACTGCCTCGGCCAAGCGGAAACAGGCTGTGTTGAAGCTAATATGCTTAGGTGACAAACCGCACAACGTTGAAGAGTTGTGGACAGCTCTGAAAGAGCAGGCAGATCTGTGGCTGACATCACTGAACCTACAGCCAGGCATGGTCGTGTGTGACAATGGCCGGAACCTGGTGGCAGCTCTGAAGAGAGGCGAGCTCGCACACTTACCATGCCAGGCCCATGTGCTTAACCTCGTGGTTCAGCGTTTTCTCAAAACCTACCAGGATCTGCCGAATCTGCTTGTCAAAGTATGTCGCGTGTGTGCCCATTTTAGAAAGTCAGCTACAGCTTCCGCCGCCCTTACTGTGCTTCAGCAGCGTTTGCAGCATCCAGCTCACCAACCGGTGTGCGATGTCCCCACGCGTTGGAACTTAACGTTGCAGATGTTAGGAAGGATTTGTGAACAGCAGAGGGCAGTTGTTGGCTAACAGCATCAACACGGCCGTTGGTATTCAGGTCAGCCTCCACACATAAGACCTTAGGAGTGGGCATGGATGTCAGGCTGAGTGAGAGCCTGTCAGCTGTAACAGAAGCTGACATACCTGCTGTGTTTGTTTCACTGAGCACACCATATGTTTCTCAATCCACCGTAACAGCTCCGCCTGCACCTCACTCACGGTCTAGCAGTTTGTCCGTTTCACCGTACTCTTCCCTCGCCCAGCACTGCAGCCAGCCCTCGGTTCCACAGTTGTGGTCACGTAAAAGATGATTGTTTACTCCTACACATGACAAAGCTAAGAGGTTGAACTCCACCATCTCCAATCTGTAGGCCACGGAAATGGTGGTCTTAGGCCCTAATTTTTTTTAAATGTGAACAGTTCTGCTTGTGTCTCTATCTGCTGGGTTGGCTTAGTAGAAGCGGTGTCGGTCCCCATTATAGTACTTAAACTGTAGTGAAATTGATGCCACTTTTCTGGTGTCTGTCACTAATTTTTGGAAATATGGGGACTCCTCATTGGGTCTCCTTCTACTGGGTTGGCTGTAGTGGAAGCGGTGTCGGTCCCCATTATACTACTTAAACTCTAGTGAAATTCATGCCACTTTGGTGGTTTTAGGCCCTCATTTTTTTAAATGTGAACACTACTGATTGTGTCTCCATCTATTGGGTTTGGCTGTAGTGGAAGAGGTTTCTGTCTCCAACAAACTACTTCTACTCTGGTGAATTTGAGGCTACTTTGCTGATGTCTGCCACTAATTTTTGGAAATGTGGAGAATCCTGATTGAGTCTCCATCTATTGAGTAGTGGAAGAGGTTGCGGTCTCCATTAAACTACTTCTACTCTGGTGAAATTGATGCCACTTTGGTGGTGCTAGGCCCTAATTTAGGGAAATGTAAATACTTCTGATTGAGTCTCCATCTACTGGGTTTGCTTTAGGGGAAGACGTGTCATTTCTAATTCTACAATTTCTACTGTAATGAAATTGAGGCCACTTTGCTGGTGTCTGCCACCAATTTTGGAAATGTGGAGAATCCTGATTGGGTCTCCATCTATTCGGTTTGGCTGTAGTGGAAGAGGTTTCTATCTCCATTAAACTACTTCTACTCTGGTGAAATTGATGCCATTTCGCTGGTGTCTGCCACTAATT
This sequence comes from Phyllobates terribilis, assembly GCF_046119375.1. Classification (NCBI taxonomy): domain Eukaryota; kingdom Metazoa; phylum Chordata; class Amphibia; order Anura; family Dendrobatidae; genus Phyllobates; species Phyllobates terribilis. The sequence continues at coordinate 6,498,182 of NW_027362762.1, forward strand.
TTTGGAAATGTGGAGAATTCTGATTGGGTCACCATCTATTGGGTTGGCTGTAGTGGAAGTGGTGTCGGTCCCCATTATACTACTTAAACTCTAGTGAAATTCATGACACTTTGGAGGTTTTAGGCCCTCATTTTTTTAAATGCGAACACTCCTGATTGTGTCTCCATCTATTGGGTTGGCTGTAATGGAAGAGGTTTCGGCCTCCATTAAACTACTTCTACTCTGGTGAAATTGATGCCACTTTTCTGGTGTCTGCCACTAATTTTTGGAAATATGGGGAATCCTGATAGGGTCTCCATCTACTGGGTTGGCTGTAGGAGAAGAGGTGTCATTCCTGATTCTACAATTTGTACTGTACTGAAATTGATGCCATTTTGGTTGGTTTAGGCCCTAATTTTTAGAAATGTTGAGAATCCTGATTGGGTCTCTCCATCTATTGGGTTGGCTGTAGTGGAAGAGGTGTCTTTCCAAATTCTACAATTTCTACTGTAGTGAAATTGATGCCACTTTCCTGGTGTCTGCCACTAATTTTTGGAAATGTGGAGAATCCTGATTGGGTCTCCATCTATTGGGTTTGGCTGTACTGGAAGAAGTTTCAGTCTCCCCTAAACTACTTCTACTCTGATGAAATTGATGCCATGTCAGTTCACTTGGTGCAACAGCTCGCCAAGGTGTGATCACTACTTTTTAGATGTAGACTAACGAGCAGATCTAATTTGATGCAGGTGTTAGTTTTGGAAATGAAAATTTACAGGGTGATTCCATAATTTTTTCCTCAGAATTGAGTGATTCCATAATTTTTTCCCTCTGCTTGATCTGAAAAAAATTACCCTTACTGAGTACCATATTTTTTATCTTGATTTCTTTTAGTGTTTCTTAAAGCCCTAAAGTTGCCATTTGAAATTACTTTAGTTTTGTGCCATGTCTGTGATCTGCTTTTTTCAACAACATTAAACAACTGAATGAACATCCTCCGAGTCCGGTGATTCCATAATTTTTGCCAGGGGTTGTATTTGGGCAGCCACTCAGTCTACCACATAAAATTCCTGAGAAGGAAATTGGGGATGGCTTCGCTACTGGCACTGGGGGCAGTGCTAATACCATGGCATTGTATCATAGTTCACTGTAAATATTCCAGGCTGGTAGGAGTAAAGCAGATTACCACAGAAAAGTACCAGAAGTAAAGTTCTGGGACCCGTGCTTGTGGGAGGCGGGGATGACTCCAGGAGAAATAGTGGTGGCTGGGGACCGAGTATGGAGACCCGGCCGCCACCGCCATGAGGTTGTGAAAAGCTTCCGCCTCCACAAGCCTAAAAGGCAACATTTCAAGTACAAGCAGCTGTTCATAAATGTGGCATTTTAGTATTGCGGCCTGTGGGTGGGTGGGTGGCTGGCTGGCTGCATACTTGCGCTTGCATTCCAAGTAACAGAAAACTAAGGAGATGGATGGCCTCATGATCACAACCTGAAAGGTTTGCGCTATGGGAAAGCTAGGACCCACCGAAGGATTCTCCGGTTCTCTGATAGGCCAGTCCAACCCTGGCTAACAAAAGTGTGTGGGAAGGTTCCCGGACACTCTATGGCTGCTTTTTTACTGTGGACTGGCTCCAGCAATCCATAAGATTGCAATCTATGAGATCCCTTCACTGGCTCCCAATTGCCCAGCGTATCCAGTTCAAATTACTAACACTGACGTACAAAGCCATCCATAACCTTTCTTCTCCGCACATCTCTGAACTAATCTCCCGATATATTCCCTTCCATAATCTCCGGTCCTCCCAAGACCTCCTTCTCTCCACACTTATTTGTTCCTCACCCAATCACCTCCAATACTTCTACCAAATATCCACCATCCTCTGGACTTCTGTGCCTCAACACGTCCGATTAGCCACCACATTAGGATCCTTCAGACACAACCTGAAAACCCATCTCTTCAAGACAGCCTACAGCCTGTCATTGCCTTGCTGCCACCTCACCTCAACACCACCAGAGCTAATGCAACTCCACAACCTACTGTTTCCTTCCCCACCATCCTGTAGAATGTAAGGCAGCAAGTGCAGAGTCTATAAGACTTAAGATGCAATATGGCACCTAGGCAAAGCCCAGTTATGTCTCCCTCTGATATCTAACAATTAGTGATGAGAGAGCACTGAAATGCTTGGGTACTCGTTTTTCGGGTCGAGCAAATTGGAATGCTCGAGTGCTCGGACTGAGTAACGAGCCCAATGTTAGTCTAAGGGAAACTCGAGCATTTTTCCGGCGGCTTTCCCCAGCGGTCTGCAGAGGGCATAAAAATTGCCCAAATCGACGGGAACAGTGCTCAAATGACATGGGATTAGCCTGTGGAAGACCCCTGGAAGCATTTCGGATGACCAGGTCACTGCTGTCAACAATGTTGTCAAAGGTATTATGCCACTTTTACGGTCTCACAATAAAACATGCAAAAACTAAACCAAAATGGATTTTCCTGGGAAAAATGTAAAGGAACATCCTTTCCAGGGTAATAACTTTTATATAAGGCAAAATAAAAAAACAAAAACAAAAATGCTCCTCCACACCTTGGCTATGTTCACATGTAGCGTTTTTGATGCGTTTTTGCACTTTTGAATTGCTTTCAACCAATACAAATGCATTCACTGGGAAATGTAATTTTAACATTTTACAACCTTATCTGGCCATATGGTGTGTGACACATCATCATGGAAGCATCTCTGACTCCCAGGTCACTGCCTAAAAGTGTGCCCATCACAAGTGATCCTTGGCGCATGCAAAGATGCCTCTGTCGTTGCAGACTTGCAACAATCACCGTCCACGTCCTTGTCCCAGTGCAAGCGGCGGCAGCCCGGTGTCCATACCCGGTCTCCAGCCGCCACTATTTCTCCCCGTGTCGTCTCCACCTTCCACAAGCACGGGTCCACAACATTACCCGTGCCCTCCCCAGTGCACTTACTGGGAAGGACCGCCTAACCACAAACACGTGGTCAAGTGAATGTGGCCAGGGACGGTACGGAGCCAGTCCACAGCTTATTTTGCTGAGAGTTGTATTTCACCACAGCCATATTCTTTAGCGTGGTCAAAGGACTAGGGAAAACGTATCTACTCCAGCTGTCATTTCTCCCAGGAAGTCCTCTAAAGCTGCTTGCACTTGAAATGTGGCCTTTTAGGCTTGTGGAGGAGGAAGCTGTCCACAACCTCATGGCGGCAGCGGCCGGGTGTCCATACTCGGTCCATGGCCGCCACTATTTCTCCCGGTGTCATCTCCGCCTTCCACAAGCACGGGTCCCACAACATTACCCGTGCCCTACCCAGTGCACTTACTGGGAAGGACCGCCTAACCACAAACACGTGGACAAGTGATTGTGGCCAGGGACGGTACGGAGCCAGTCCACAGCTTGTCGGTGAGTTGTATTTCACCACAGCCATATTTTTTAGCTCGGTGAAAGGACTGACTTTTGGGAAACCGTATCTACTCTAGCTGTCATTTCTCCGTCACCAGGTTCCGCCCATTGTCACACACGACCATGCCTGGCTGTATGTTCAGCGATGAGAGCCACAGATCAGGCTGCTGTGTTACAGCTTTCAACAACTCTGCAGCGGTGGGCTGTTTGTCACCTAAGCATTAAGCATGTTATCTTCAGCAGAGCCTGTTGCCACTTGGTCAAGGGCAGTGCTGCAGTGCTTTCAGCTTGTGACTGATGTGGTCATTTCGGAGATGGAGGCCGAACTGAAGGAGGAGGTGCAGGAGCTGAACAATGTGATTACATTGAGGTTACATTGGAGACTCTGCTTTTTATACTAAAGAAAGATCCTACTGTGTTGTTTTTTTTTTGCGTGATTTTTTAAGACAAATGCATTTACCGGGAAATGTCATTTTAACATTTTACAACCTTATCTGGCCATGTGGTGTGTGACACATCATCAGACACATCCTGTTTCATTTATGATGGAGGGACTCTGAAAGTCACAAAGCCTATTTTTATACGGCCATTAGGCGGCCCTTACTATTCTTAAAGGGCCATCAGTGAGCTAAGCTTTGTTGTTCCCATTATTAACGAGTCGGTCTCGAATACTGTTATTGTATGCAGTGACTGCAAGGACTGCCAAAAATTTGGAGGCACTCCAATGCCCCGTGCAAGAGGCGTAGAGGTCAGAGAGTCTCCTAAAAACAAAGTTCCCATCATTAGGGAGTGGGTCTCCCATAGTGTTTGCATACGGAGTGAAGCAACGGCTGCCAAAAATTTGGAGGAACTCAAATGCCCCTTGCAAGAGACGTAGAGGTCGGAGAGCCCCCTAAAAACAATGTTCCCATTATTAGGAAGTGGGTCTCCCATAGTGTTTGCCTATGCAGTGAAGCAATGGCTGCCAAAAATTTGGAGGAACTCCAATGCCCATTGCAAGAGACACAGATATGTTGATATGGTACATATGCTGGTGATATGGTGGTGGAGGATGAGGATGAGGATGCGGAGAAGGAGGAGGACAAGAGCAAATAGACAAAATCAGGAAGCGTATACCCATGTCTGGGTGTGAAGACAGAGGTGCATGGGAATACAGTTAGACCTCCCCAAAAAAAGACACTGTATTGAGTTTATGTTACACTGCTATCATTCGGTGGTGTTGAGAAGTCTGGCGGCACTAAAAACCCGCTCTGATAAAACGCTAGTGGCAGGGCAGGCCAGGACCTCCAAGGCGTAGAGAGCCAGTTCATGCCACGTGTCCAGCTTGGATACCCAATAATTATAAAGCACAGAGGAATCACGGAGGACATTGGTACGGTCGGCAAGGTACTCCCTCACCATCTTCCGACACTTTGCCCTCCTTGTGAGAGTACCCCCCGCCTCAGGACCTGTGCAATGGGAGGCTCTGAGAAAACTGTCCTAAAACTTTGACAGTGTTCCCCTTCTTCTGCTGGACTGCATTTGTGGCTCTCTAAACTGGACTCCTTTGTTGTCCAACGAACTGTGACCTCTGCCGCCAGTGTTTTCAGATGGGAATTTTTTCACTGATTCTGAAACAAGGGCCTTCTCGTACTGCCCCATTTTATTAGGCCTGTCCTGCAAAGGAATAAGAGACATAAATTTCTCCCTGTAGCGTGGGTCTAGAAGTGTTACCAACCAGTAATGACTGTCACCCAAAATTTGGACAACGCGAGGGTCATGGGAAAGGCAGCGTAACATGAACTCAGCCATGTGTGCCAGACTGCAAACAGGCAAGATTTCTGTGTACTCACCAAGAGGACGACTGACCATGCTCTCCTCCACATCTTCCTCCTCTTCCTCCTCCTCCTTGTCCTCAGGACATCCACGCTGAACAGACGGTATGGCAGTTGTGCAGGTAGTACCGTCAATAGTGCAGGAAACTAGCTCCTGTTCTTCCTCCTCCTCATTGTCACCCATTCCATGTTGGGATGAGATGAGGCTGGGCTGTGTGTAATCACCCTGTATGGTTCCTTGCTCCATCTCATCGTCCTCCGCCTGCAATGCATCCTCTTTAATTGAGAACCAAGCAATGTGAACTGAGGTCTAAGATGGTACACATGCAAGAAATAGGAGCATGTTCACACTAGCAAAAAGATGCAAAACCTACAAAAGACAAAAAATATATCTCATACCCTACCATCATTATATATAAATGTAAAGCAAAGTTGCATATGAAATATAGGGTACTTAGTGAACTATTTTTGATCAAAAAAAGTATACACGCCAGCCCACCAGCGACAAGGTGACCCTAAATTGGGACGGTCCTACACTGTCTATATTAAAAACCTTACTGTATATCAAAGTTGAAGTAATGCATATAAAAGGGTAGACAAATAGAACCGGGTCCCAATATCAGACCACCTAAGCCCGTGGTAAGCTACATATATACTAACCAGCTCAACAAGGGGGATGCCACACCCCTAATTTGCACAGAATGCAAACAAGACAAAAAACCAAGCAATGTGAACTGAGGTCTAAGATGGTATACATGCAAGAAATAGGAGCATGTTCACACTAGCAAAAAGATGCAAAACCTACAAAAGACAAAAAATATATCTCATACCCTGTCATCATTATATATAAATGTAAAGCAAAGTTGCATATGAAATATAGGGTACTTAGTGAACTATTTTTGATTTTTAATTGAGAGCAGAGGCGTTTCAAAAGACAGAGAAGCGGGATGGTGACGCTAATTATGGCGTCATCGCCGCTCACCATCTTGGTGGAGTCCTCAAAGTTTTGGAGGATGGTACATATGTCTGACATCCATGTCCACTCCTGAGGTTTTATGTGTGGAGTCTGACCTGAATACCAACGACCTTGTTGATGCTGGTAGTCAACAACTGCCCTCTTCTGCTCACAAATCCTTCCCAACATCTGCAATGTAGAGTTCCAAAGCGTGGGGACATCGCAGATAAGTCGGTGAGCTGGAAACTGCAAACTCTGCTGAAGCACGGCAAGAGCGGCGGAAGCTTTAGCTGACTTTCTAAAAAGGGCACACAGGCGGCGTACTTTGACAAGCAGATCCGACAGATCCGGGTAGGTTTTGAGAAACCGCTGAACCTTGAGGTTAGACACATGGGCCAGGCATGGTACGTGTTTGAGCTCGCCTCGCCTCAGAGCCGCCACCAGGTTAGGCCATTGTCACACACGACCATGCCTGGCTGTAGGTTCAGTGGGTCAGCCACAGAGCTGCCTGCTCTTTCAGAGCTGTCCACAACTCTTCAGCGTTGTGTGGTTTGTCGCCTAAGCATATTAGCTTCAGCACAGCCTGTTGCCGCTTTGCCGAGGCAGTGCTGCAGTGCTTCCAGCTTGCGACTGATGTGGTCATTTCGGAGATGGATGCTGAAGAGGAGGAGGAGGTGCAGGAGCTGTAGGATGTGGGGGCAACCCTGATTGACCCAGGGCCCGCAATTCTTGGCTTTGGGAGGACGTGTTCCATCCCAAGATCTGACTGGTTCCCGGCTTCCACTATGTTAACCCAGTGTGCCGTCAGCAAGATGTACCATCCCTGCACACAAGCACATGTCCACGTGTCCGTGGTTATGTGAACTTTTCCTGTAACTGCATTGCTGAGGGCACGGCTAATGTTGTGAAACACATGCTTGTGTAATGCGGGGACAGCATAGTGGCGGCTGGGGACCGAGTACCGAGGGATGGCTGCCGCCATCAGGTTGCGGAAAGCTTCCATCTCCACGAGCCTAAAAGGCAAAATTTCGAGCGCAATCATTTGCGAAATGTGTGAACTTAGTAGTGCGGCCTGTGGGGCGTCAGCTACGTATTTGCGCTTGCGTTCCAAGGACTGGGGTAGGGACAACTGAACGCTGCGCTGGGACAAGGACGTGGACGTACTTGCTGATGGTGCTAGTTGAGAGTGTTCAATGACAGGTGCAGGGCGGGAGGCATCTTGGCATGTGCCATTGACAGGGGATTGGCGTGCACGTACAACAGCGGAACAAGCAGTGGTGTCAACCACAGACACTGTTGCTGGACCCTGGGGATTGGCCCACTTAGTCGGGTGCTTTGCTGCCATGTGCCTGATCATGCTGGTGGTGCTCAGGCTTCTAGTTCTGCTACCCCTGCTGATGTTGGCGTGGCAGGTGGTGCAAATGGCCTTTTTGGGGTTATCAGCAGAGTCTTTAAAAAACAACCAGACTCAGGAAGACCTAACAGTTGTACTGGCAACTTCTGTCGTGTTGATGTTATGGGGAACGGTTGCCCGCCTTCTGTCTGCAGCCACCACACTGCTTGTTCTTGCCTGTTAAGGTGCTACGCCTTCCTCCCCCTGTGTGCTGCTGTCCTCGCTCTGCATGGCGCCTTGCCAGGCTGGGTCAGTGACTTCATCGTCCATCACCTCATCTTCCACTTCCGCACTCTGGTCCTCCTCCTGACTTTCTGGCAATTGTGTCTCATCATCATCCACCTTGTGACAGTTTCCCACCGTCATCTTCGTGTGACCGTGGCTGCTCAAATATTGGGCATCGCTACACCTCCTCTTGCCCTGCTTAAAGTAGACCGGGAGAGAGGCCCGAATGTATAAATGGAAAAGTGAACAGCTCTTCAGAGTGTCAAAGTTTGGTATCAGTTGTCTCTGGGCACTCGGCATGGTGGGAGGAAGGAGGATCAGGGTGAGGAATATGCGGTCCAGACTCACGGCTACTGAGACTTGACCGTGTGGAAGAGAGGGTGGTGGTGGTGGCTAAGTGACTGGAAACATTATCTGCTATCCAACCAACAACCTTTTGACACTGCTCTGGGTTCAATAGTGCTGTTCTGCGGTCCCCTATTAATTGGGACAGGAAGGTCAAGCGAGAAGATGTGGGTGTTTGTTGTGGCACAATTTCAGCTTGCCCACGACCTTGTCCTCGGCCTCTGCATGCACCATTACCATCACGTCCAGTTCCCCCTCCCTTGCCACGTGCCTTGCCCATTTTAAATGGAGGACAATATTTTCCATGTTCACCACAAATGACTGAATTGAAACTGCAGTGATATGTGACACGTGTGACGGAAATCCACAGTTTTAAATACCTGGCCTGTAGGTTACTATTTTTCACAGCGACCTCGTGTCAATAACTTCACTAACACACTGCAACAAAATTTAAATGGAGGCCAATATTTTCCACGTTCACTACAAATTTCTGGATATTTATCTCTGTAGTATGGAAATAATCTGTCTGTATTCTGCTGTGTACTCTGTATTGCTTTTTAAGCAAATAATCAGGATTAAGATAAAAAAAATAATTGTCCCTGGCCCTGATACCTGGGGCTATTTCTAGAAATATCTGAAACAGCAGCAGCAGACAGAACTGGAATGGAGCCTCTTGTGCTGTATTATACACTGCAGTCTGCCACATACACTGCCTGCCTGCCTAGCTCTGATATATATGCAGTACAGACCAAAAGTTTGGACACACCTTCTCATTTAAAGATTTTTCTGTATTTTCATGACTATGAAAATTGTACATTCACATTGAAGGCATCAAAACTATGAATTACCACATGTGGAATTATATACTTAACAAAAAAGTGTGAAACAACTGAAAATATGTCTTATATTCTAGGTTCTTCAAAGTAGCCACCTTTTGCTTTGATAACTGCTTTGCACACTCTTGGCATTCTCTTGATGAGCTTCAAGAGGTAGTCACCGGAAATGGTCTTCCAACAATCTTGAAGGAGTTCCCAGAGATGCTTAGCACTTGTTGGCCCTTTTGCCTTCACTCTGCGGTCCAGCTCACCCCAAACCATCTCGATTGGGTTCAGGTCTGGTGACTGTGGAGGCCAGGTCATCTGGCGTAGCACCCCATCACTCTCCTTCTTGGTCAAATAGCCCTTACACAGCCTGGAGGTGTGTTTGGGGTCATTGTCCTGTTGAAAAATAAATGATGGTCCAACTAAACGCAAACCAGATGGAATAGCATGCCGCTGCAAGATGCTGTGGTAGCCATGCTGGTTCAGTATGGCTTCAATTTTGAATAAATCCCCAACAGTGTCACCAGCAAAGCACCCCCCACACCATCACACCTCCTCCTCCATGCTTCACGGTGGGAACCAGGCATGTAGAGTCCATCCGTTCACCTTTTCTGCGTCGCACAAAGACACGGTGGTTGGAACCAAAGATCTCAAATTTGGACTCATCAGACCAAAGCACAGATTTCCTCTGGTCTAATGTCCATTCCTTGTGTTCTTTAGCCCAAACAAGTCTCTTCTGCTTGTTGCCTGTCCTTAGCAGTGGTTTCCTAGCAGCTATTTTACTATGAAGGCCTGCTGCACAAAGTCTCCTCTTAACAGTTGTAGAGATGTGTCTGCTGCTAGAACTCTGTGTGGCATTGACCTGGTCTCTAATCTGAGCTGCTGTTAACCTGCGATTTCTGAGGCTGGTGACTCGGATAAACTTATCCTCAGAAGCAGAGGTGACTCTTGGTCTTCCTTTCCTGGGGCGGTCCTCATGTGAGCCAGTTTCTTTGTAGCGCTTGATGCTTTTTGCAACTGCACTTGGGGACACTTTCAAAGTTTTCCCAATTTTTTGGACTGACTGACCTTCATTTCTTAAAGTAATGATGGCCACTCGTTTTTCTTTACTTAGCTGCTTTTTTCTTGCCATAATACAAATTCTAACAGTCTATTCAGTAGGACTATCAGCTGTGTATCTACCAGACTTCTGCACAACACAACTGATGGTCCCAACCCCATTTATAAGGCAAGAAATCCCACTTATTAAACCTGACAGGGCACACCTGTGAAGTGAACACCATTTCCGGTGACTACCTCTTGAAGCTCATCAAGAGAATGCAGAGTGTGCAAAGCAGTCATCAAAGCAAAAGGTGGCTACTTTGAAGAACCTAAAATATAAGACATATTTTCAGTTGTTTCACACTTTTTTGTTAAGTATATAATTCCACATGTGTTAATTCATAGTTTTGATGCCTTCAGTGTGAATGTACAATTTTCATAGTCAAGAAAATACAGAAAAATCTTTAAATCTTTAAATGAGAAGGTGTGTCCAAACTTTTGGTCTGTACTGTATATATATATATATATATATATATATATATATTTATTGTGGAATACCTAGACTTACAGGACGTCCAATGGACCCTCTTGTGCTGTATGATGCGCTGCAGTTTGCTACATACACTGTCTGCCTGCCTGCCTAATTCCTGCTATCACCACTGAATGTATGCAGCTGGATTAGTCCTCGGAAGGACTGTTAGTTCAGATGGATACATATATATGCTGTGGAATGCCTATACTAACTAATAAACAAGCAAATCTCTCCCTAGCTCAGCAGCACCTCTTCCTACACTGTCTGATTCCGGACTGTGACGAGCATGGCGGCGCCAGGTCTGATATACACCTAATGACGCTGTGCGGCCAGCCAATCACTGTAATACCACAACCAACATGGATACGGCATTACAGTGTGTGGCAGGCAATCCCTGCATGTTCATTGGCTCTCTAAAGAGCGCCAAACATGCAGGGAGGGGACCCGAGCTCCCGCCGAGCAGCCCCGGAAATACTCGGCGAGCGCCGAGCATCTCGAGCAGTGAGATGCTCGGGCTAGTACTGAGCAGTGGCGAGCAAGTTCGCTCATCACTAGTAACAATAACAAACAGGTCAGGCTGGTGAAACTTGCACCTACTGCCACTCAATGTCTTCAGCTCCTTTGTGAGAAACTAATGTTTGCTCAGCCAGTCTACCAAATAAAATTCCTGAGGTACGGAAATTGTGGATGGCTTTGCTTCTGGTACTGGGTGATAATACCAAACCGTGGCGAGCCATTCATTGGATATTCCTGGCTGGTTGAAGCTCATTCCCACAGAAAAGTACCAGCAAGCTAAGGAGATGGTGCCCTCTATCGTCATGAAGGAGTTTGCTCATTGTCTAGTAGTCTGGCTTTTATACTGAAGATCCTGCTCATTTTTATAGTTTTAAGTTAGCACGCAGAGACCATGGTTTCTGCAGCAGCGCATCCAGGTCGGGATAGTGGTGGAGAAATTCCTGTTCCATCAGGTTGAGGATGCGAACCATGAAAGGCACGTGTCAGAGGTTGCCCCGGTGTAGGGCCGCCACCGGGTTTGCACCATTATCGCACACGGCCTTCCCTTGCTCCAGGTTCAGTGGAGACAGCCATTGCTCAAACTTGGCCTGGGGAGCTGTCCACAACTCTTCAGCTGTATGACTGCGATCTCCAAGGCATATTAATTTTTACACTGCTTGATAGCGGTGAGACTTGGCTGCGCAGTACAGAGGTGGGGGGATTCTATCTGTACTGTTTGAACATGTGTCTCAGTAAGGCAGAGGTTGAGGGTGCAGGTGAAGGCCCTAGAGGAGGTGGAGGACGCAGAAGCACGGGAGGAAGAGTTAGATACAGAAGTTTGTCCTGCAAGCCTTGGGGATTCCAACATTTGCTGTCTAGTGACACCTTGGTGTGTAGTGGTTTAGTTCTCCATCTCCTGGTGTGTAGTGGTTTAGTTCTCCAACCCTAGCTGTTTAGGAGGTTAGTTTTCCAAACCCTGTTGTCTTATTAGTTTAGTTCTCCAACCCCTGTATTCTATTATTTTAGTTCCCCATGTTCTGGTGGGTATTTGTTTCATTCTCCAACCTTAGCTGTTTAATAGTTGAGTTCTCCAACCCCTGTTGTATATTAGTTTAGTTCTCCATGTTCTGGTGTGTATTTATTTCTTTCTCCAACCCATCCATGCCCACTCCCAGGGGTTAACGTCTGGTGACGAGGGTTTGGATTCTTTTTTGACCCTACTTCGTCTGGGCCTGGATCAACTGAAAAAAATTTTGGGCATCGCTACACATGCTTCCCCCCTCTTGAGTCTGTGAAGCTTTTGTCAGACCTCTGATGCCCCGGAATAGAATGTGTGAACAGCTCTGCAGACTCGCCCATCTGTGCTTCCCCATAGTCAGTTGGCTGGTTGGCGAGTTGTGACGTGGGTGAAAACAAGGGTAATTGGGGTGGCACCTCTGACGACTGTACTGTGTGTGATGTTAAAGTGGAGGAAGAGGAGCAGAGGACACTTAATGCAGCGCTTATCATCTACTGGAGCCTATGTTCTTCCTGCCCCTCATCTACAAGGCATACTGTGTGACTGCCAAAGAAAGGGAGTTAAGTTCAGTAACAGAAATTTTCAAAATGCTACACAATTGCTCACTGCAGCAAAACAAACCTACTTCTCATCTCTCATATCATATGTGTTTCACAACCCTAAACAGCTATTTAGTACTTTCAAGTCCCTCCTCTGTCCACCAGCTCCCCCTCCCTCTCATCTCCGCTCAGCTGAAGACTTAGCCTCATTCTTCAAGCAGAATATTGACAACATAGGGCAAAGCTTTTGCTTAAAGTCCCAACAGCTCCTTATCTCTCATAACAACTCAACTCTCCTCCTCCAAAACCAGCTTCTCCGTCATCACGGAAGATCATCTTTACTCTCCAAATCACATCTTACCACCTGCGAACTTGACCTAATATCATCCCACCTAATTTCAAACCGTACTACAGTCTTCATCACAAGCCTAACCCTCCTCTTCTACCTGTCACTAACAACTGGCATCTTCCCATCATGATTCAAACATACCTCGATCACACCCATCCTCCAAAACCCCTCCCTTGATCCATCCTATGTTTAGCTATTGTCCCACCTCACTTCTCCCCTATGCCTCCAAACTACTGGATCAACATGTCTATTTTGAACTGTCCTCCCACCTCTCCTACTGCTCCCACTTTGACCGCTTACAATCAGGCTTCTGACCTCACCACTCCACTGAAACTGCACTGACTAAAGTCACCAACGACCTACTAACTGCCTAATCCAAGCCAGACTACTCTGTCTTCCTTCTCCTAGACTTGTCATCTACCTTCGACACAGTAGACCATACTCTCTTACTACAGACTCTCATCTCTCGGCATCAAAGACTTGGCCCTATCTTGGATCTTTTCATACCTAACCAACAGGACATTTAGTGTCTCCCGCTCACACCACCTCCTCATCTCACAGCTCATGGTCTCATGGCTTTCAGTATCACCTCTATGCTGATGACACACAGATCTACCTCTCGGGACCTGATATCACCTCCGTACTAACCAGAATCCCACAATGTGTCTCCTGTATTCCATCTTTCTTCTCTGCTAGATTTGTAAAAATTATCATGGATAAAATAGAATGCATCATCTTTCCACCATCTCATTCACCCCCCCCCCCCAACTGACCTATCTTTCAAAGTGAATGGCGGCCCAATCTCCTTAGTCCCACAAGCTTGACTCTGATCTGTCCTTCAAACGTCAGTTCCAAGCCCTTTCCACTTCCTGCTGACTCAAACTCCAAATTATCTCAGGGGTCCACACATTCCTCAACCATGAATGTAGAAAAACATCAGTGCATGCCCTCATCGTTTCCCGCCTTGACTACTACAAGCTCCTGCGCTGTGGCCTCCCTTCCAACACTCTCGCACCCCTCCATTCTATCCTAAACTGCGCTGGCCGATTAATCCACCTGTCACCCCACTATTCCCAGGCTTCTCCTCTCTGTCAATCCCTGTGCTGGCTCCCTGTTGCCCAGAGACTCTAGTTGAAAAGCCTAACTTTGGCATCCCAAGCCATCGAAAACCTGTCTTCTCCATACATGTGTGACCTAGTCTCCCTGTTCTAGTTACCTGCACGGAACTTCCCATCCTTCCAAGATCTCCTTCTCTGCGTCCCTCTTATCTCTTCTTGTCACGATCGCATACAAGATTTGTCCCGTGCATCTCCGCTACTGTGTATTGCTTTACCCCAACACATTAGACTCTCGCCTATCGTGGAAACCTTGAAAACGAAGCTGAAGACCTAGTTCTTGTGACAAGCGTACAATCTGCGGTAAGCCTCGCTCCAGCATACCGCTGCACGACTAGCTGTACCCTCACCTACTGTATGCTCACCCATCCCTTGTAGATTGTTTGTGCGCCCTCAAGGGCAGGGTCCTCTCTCCTCTTGTACCAGTTGGTGACTCCTTTTGACATATAAAGCACCACGGAATAAATGTCGCTGTAATAGTAATAATTATAGTATTAGTACTCTGGGTCAATTGATGGCACTTTCCAGGTGTCTACCCCTAATTTGATGTGTTTTGGCAGCTTTTGGGCCAGGTTTAACCCTCCGTCACATACAATAGGCCTGACAGGCACATCTCTTTTATTTGGCGGGAGTTTTGAAATGTTTGTATTTCAGAGTTATTAGTTTTATGTTAAGTAAATGGGTTTTTTTTGCACCTAATTATGTGTAGTCTCTTTTATTACATCCCTATGAAGATCACTGATCACTTTTAGAGCACTGAAATTGCAAACATTAGATATTATAGGTATTTTTCTAGCCTGCGCATGACAGTCAAATTGTATGTGAACACGTTAGAACCGATATTGTATGTGACGGAGGGTTAAGGTGTTGTATATGATTTTTTTTGTCCCCCCCATTGAATCCTATGGCGTTTTTTTGTCCCCCCCATTGAATCCTATGGCGTTCGGTAATGTTCGACGATCATTCGATGAATAAATCGGTGAATATTGCAAATTTGATGATCGGGGAGTCTCAATGGGGCCCAAAAATTTTGCTAGTGTGGGGCCCTGAAATTCCTGGTGGCAGCCCTGCCCACTTCCTAATAATGGGAACATTTTTTTCATGAGACCCTCCTCTATGTCTCTTGCAAGGGACATTGGAGTGCCTTTGCATTCACTGTATAGACAATAACAGTATGGGAGACCCACTTCCTAATAAGGGGAACATTTTTTTTCATGTGGCCCTTCTCTACGTCTCTTGCAAGGGGCATTGGAATGCCTCTAAAGTTTTGGCAGCCGTGCAGTCACTGCATACGCAAGAACATTATGAGAGACCCGCTCCTTTCTAATGGGAACATTTTGCTACTGAGACCCACCTCTATGTGTCTTTAAATTGCTATGGGGCTTTTCCCAAATTTTGGCAGCTGTTCTACTCACTGCATACCCCATAACTGTACAGCAGAACTGCTCCTTTCTAATGGGAACATGTCGTTACTGAGACCCACCGCTATGTGTCTTTAAATTGGTATTAGGGTTTTTATTATTCTTTGGGTCAGTGCGATTACAGAGATACCAGATTTATATGGGGTTTTTATGTTTGGCAGCTGTCACACACTATTGTTTATCATCACTTGATAGACAATCATCTTGGCTATGTCATACATTAATTTGACTTGTAACTATTTAGCATATTATTAGTTATGCAGATTCTTGTCATGTCACTGCATTGTTACTGTTTTGCTCCTGGTGGTGGAAAAATCTTTTTCTTCCTGTAAACTACAAATTACAACCTGTTCTCACATTCGCTAATAACTCGGTGTGTCATTAGGTTGATTCCCAAGTGAAAGGTCACTGGTGCGAATCAAGGAGCAGCCATGAAGAAGATTTCCCAAGAAAAGAGAAACAGCATCATCCAGCTCATTGATAGCGGTCTCTCTCGGCCAAGAAAATTGCCAAAACTGCATCATGTGAGTGCCTTGACAGTTGGAAGAATACAAGATGAAGACTGTCCATCCAATCAAAAGCCAAGAAGTGGACGTCCAGTCAAAATATTGGCGTCAACAAGTCGGCTTATCACAAGGTCTATTAGTTATGGTGTATCAAACACGGCAGTGGAGGTGGCCCTTATGCTTCTTAATAGGGAGATCATAGGCATAAATGCAAGCACCGTGCGACATACGCTACACAAGTCTGGAATGGTGGCCCAAAAAAAGGTCAAGAAGCCTCGACTTCAATATCATCGTAAGAAGCGTCGGCTCGAGTTTGCAAAAAATCATGAAAAGTGAACAGTAGAAGATTGGAAAAGGGTGATTTGGAGTGATGAGATGAAAGTCAATAGACTAGGCTCTGATGGGTGCAAATTGATCTGGAAGAAACAAGGAAAAAAGGGGCTAGTGGATCGAGAAATTGAAAGAACTGTCAAGTTCAGTGGAGGAAGCCTGATGATATGGGGTAGTTTCACAGCCAAAGGTGTTGGATACCTGACCAGGATCCATGGTGGTCTCAATGCTGAGCTATATGTAAGTATCCTACAAGACGAGTTACTTCATACACTCAAGTTCTATGGGTATGAAAAGGATGACATAGTGTTCCAGGAGGACAATGACCCAAAGAATACGTCGAGATTGGTGAAGAAATGGTTCAATGACAATGAAGTAGAGGTGCTGGATTGGCCCCACAGTCCCCAGACCTCAACCCAAGCCAACACTTCTGGGTAGAGTTGAAGAAAAAGCTGTATACATACCCAAGTGTATGAACCAACATTGGGAATGTGTAGAAGAGACCTGGGATCAGATTTCGGTCAAGTTATGTTCAAATCTGATCGAGAGCATGTCCAGAAGGATTCAGGCAGTGCTGAAAGCCAAAAGGTGGATTTACAAAATAATGAAAATTAAAATATAGACTTTTAAGACCAAAACAGTAACAATGCCATGACAGGAATTTGCATAAGTAATCATATGATAAATAGTTAAAAGTCAAATTTATGTATGAGATAGCCAAGATGATTGCTATAAAATGATGGACGTCTAACGTTTGAATCAGTAGTGGATGGTGAGATATGGAGCCTGAAAGTCAAAAGTTCAAAACATTGTTACTCTTTTGCTCATCAGTGCATATACGTATATATATTTATATTTGTCCGACACCATTTCACACATTGCTAAAGAATCAGTGAGCGTATTAATGGCGTCAGGCATGACCATGTGGGCTTCCTTATAATGTCATGCAGCAACGTAGTCTAGTACAGCCAGTCACAGGGGAAAGGTGTGCTATCATAGTGTGGCGCCCAGCTGCGCTTGGTACCACAGATCCTAGAGGGGTGCATTAGCGGATTTCTCCACAAGAGGCCCCCACAGCATACACACACCTCCACCTTCCACCTCAGACCACCAGAGGGAGCCCGATAGGGATATAAATAGGGAAGGTGGAGCTAGGCAGCTCAGTGATTCAGCAGTTCCTGCTCAGACACAGAAGGAGTCAGTGCAGTCGAGCCAAAGCCTAGCAGTTCCTGCAGAAAGAGTTCAGTATAGTCTGTAGAGTGAGTCCAGACTAGAACTCACAGAGCTCAGGATAGAGAGCTAGGAGTGTGCCGACACTCTGAGAGCAGTAAAGAAGAGCAGCGTCCCGGCTGCAGTGTGTGTAGCCTAGTGAGGGCCCGAGCGGGGCCGAAGGCAAGTGGAAGAGAGTAACATAGGGGGCAGAGGAGCTTTACCAGCTCACCCCAGAAGCATATACCGGACACCGGGTCCGAGTCTACGTGGATCTTCATGACCAGTAGAAAACAACCGGAACCCCTGGCGAACTACATGTCCCAGGATCACCAAAAGCTGATACGTACCAGGGTCAGGAATCACGGAGACCCCAGAGAATAGGGAGAGTGATCTCCAACAGAAGGCCCTATCACCAAGTCAGCAGGTGCAGAACAGAAACCAAGTTAGGCCTAGCTCCAGGCAGGTCAGAAACTTACTACAGAGAGGCAAGAAACAGGAGGCCCTACACCCGCTCACTGGGGAGAATCCGGACGTGCACCCCTCACCCCACAGTGCTCCGGGATGTGCCTGAATTTCCATCAGTAAAAGGTACTGAAGTGCGTGCTCCTATTCTTGCTCTGACCCAGCTGGGTCCCCTCTGTCCTGCATCCCTCTTCATACACTGCCCTGAGGCCTAGCTCCACCTGTGGGGAGCTATACCATCGAGCTGCATTATCACCGGCCTCAGTGGACTGCCGCAGCGCTGGTGATTCTCACCAGAAACCACAGGTGGCGTCACGAACTTCCATAAAATTAGTAAACCAAACCACCCTTTTAAAAGCTGACCCCAGGGTACGGGCCCGGGAGCCGACCACCGCGACATCCCCAAAGGCCAGGCAAAGGCCCAGGTACCGAGTCGTCCCCATCCCCCTGGGCGAGTCATCTTTCCTGGCGTCACGAACAGGATTCCGTGCCCGCTGCAATGACGGAGTGTTATGCCCGTTGCCACCGGGTACTGTGCGCCTTTATTCTGAACTGTGTATTTAACTGTGGCGAAGATTGCCGCCATTGTTGGGCCGCCGAGCGGGAAGAAGGGCATAACCGCGGGAAACCGAGAGGCGTACCTGCAAAAGCACGCAAAGCTCCGGACACGCCCCACGCCTCGACGTCAAACCAGGAAGCGCCAGGTCCTGGAAGGAGCCCCGGTGAACACTCTGACGTAGGACGCAAGGTCCTGAAGAAGACCGTCACCTGCGGAGCTGCGGCCTATCAGAAGGAAAGGAAGGTAGGCCACGGTTCGCTAGGGGGTCACCAGAATGTCCGAGGAACAGCGCAGCGCCAGAGCACCGATTCACCGCCTGGATGTTCAACCCAAGCTCGGCCCCGAGCAGGCCGAAGTGGCCGCCCCGTCAGCAGGACCGGTAACCCCTGTCATACCCATGGCCCTGATTGTCCACAAGGTGGGAGAGAAGAGCAAACCCCCGCCATCTATGGCTGATGACCCGGCTGGGCCAGCCTATTATGGACAGGTGCATCCCCGGAAGGAGCACCATTACTGAACTGCTGAAAATGTTTTATATGTTTATAATGTTTTTGTTATGCAATGTTTAAGAAATGTGCCTCCCATAAAGGGAAGATTGTTAATGTTTATTGTTTTATAAAATGTACTTCAGCCCGGGAGTGCTGAGCTTTGCTAGGGGGGAATGTGGCACCCAGCTGCGCTAGGTACCACAGATCCTAGAGGGGAGCATTAGCGGATTTCTCCACAAGAAAGCCCCCACAGCATACACACACCTCCACCTTCCACCTCAGACCACCAGAGGGAGCCCGATAGGGATATAAATAGGGAAGGTGGAGCTAGGCAGCTCAGTGATTCAGCAGTTCCTGCTCAGACACAGAAGGAGTCAGTGCAGTCGAGCCATAGCCTAGCAGTTCCTGCAGAAAGAGTTCAGTATAGTCTGTAGAGTGAGTCCAGACTAGAACTCACAGAGCTCAGGATAGAGAGCTAGGAGTGTGCCGACACTCTGACAGCGGCGAAGAAGAGCAGCGTCCCAGCTGCAGTGTGTGTAGCCTAGTGAGGGCCCGAGTGGGGCCGAAGGTTAGTGGAAGAGAGTAACATAGGGGGCAGAGGAGCTTTACAAGCTCACCCCAGAAGCATATACCGGGTCCGAGTCTACGTGGATCTTCATGACCAGTAGAAAACAACCGGAACCCCTGGCGAACTACATGTCCCAGGATCACCAAAAGCTGATACGTACCAGGGTCAGGAATCACGGAGACCCCAGAGAATAGGGAGAGTGATCTCCAACAGAAGGCCCTATCACCAAGTCAGCAGGTGCAGAACAGAAACCAAGATAGGCCTAGCTCCAGGCAGGTCATAAACTTACTACAGAGAGGCAAGAAAAAGGAGGCCCTACACCGTCTCACTGGGGAGAATCCGGACGTGCACCCCTCACCCTACAGTGCTCGGGGATGTGCCTGAATTTCCATCAGTAAAAGGTACTGAAGTGACCTTCGTGTGTGCTCCTATTCTTGCTCTGACCCGGCTGGGTCCCCTCTGTCCTGCATCCCTCTTCATACACTGCTCTGAGGCCTAGCTCCACCAGTGGGGAGCTATACCATCGAGCTGCATTATCACCAGCCTCAGTGGACTGCCGCAGCGCTGGTGATTCTCACCAGAAACCACAGGTGGCGTCACAAACTTCCATAAAATTAGTAAACCAAACCACCCTTTTAAAAGCTGACGCCAGGGTACGGGCCCGGGAGCCGACCACCGCGACATCCCCAAAGGCCAGGCAAAGGCCCAGGTACCGAGTCGTCCCCATCCCCCTGGGCGAGTCAATAGCCTTCATTAAAGATATGTGCTGACCTAGGAACGCCATTTTATGCCTTTACTGTGTAGCGACAGGCGCTCAGAGCACACAGGATAGGGACAGATAAAGGCCTAATGAGATTGTGGTAAACCAATTCAGTGCTGATGTATTAGAATGAAATTGGAAGTGATGAAAATTCAAGATTCAAGCAATCTCTAGGGAACTGTTGTAGCTTCTCATCATCACCAATCGAGTGTCTGACTGTGGAAAAAAGTGACCTGTGATATACTGCAGTAATAGCACATTAATAGCTGTATTAGGGTGTGTGCACGCTGTGCGTTTTTGGTGCGTTTTTTTGTGCGCGGAAATTTCCTGTCAGGATCTTCATTGCATTTAAATCTGCAGCATGTCAAATTTTTTTTTTTCAACCATAGACTTGAATTGCGTCAGTCAAATCCATAGCAAAAACGCAGGTATAAAAATATTTGTGGATTTGCAGCGGCTGTTTGCTGTGTATTTGACGGACTGAATTCAAGTCAATGAGTCAAAAACATGGCAAAAACGCACAAAGAATGGACCATGGAAGATTACTCCTCCCATCATCCTAGAATGCCAAGATTGTGCAAAGCAGTCATCAAAGTAAAAGGTGGCTACTTTGAAGAACCTAGAATATAAGACATATTTTCAGTTGTTTCACACTTTTTTGTTAAGTATATAATTCCACATGTGGTAATTCATAGTTTTGATGCCTTCAGTGTGAATGTACAATTTTCATAGTCATGAAAATACAGAAAAATCTTTACATGAGAAGGTGTGCCCAAACTTTTGGTCTGTACTGTATATATATATATATATATATATATATATATATATACAGTCATGGCCAAAAGTATTGAGAATGAGACAAATAGTAATTTTTCCAAAGTTTACTGCTTCATTTTTTGTAATGGCAATTTGCATATACTCCTGAATGTCAAAGAGTGATCAGCTTAACAGCAATTACTGTACTTGCAAAGTGAATATTTGCCCAGAAAATGAACTTTAACCCCCAAAACACATTTCAACAACATTGCAGTGCTGCCTTAAAAGGAGCAGCTAACATCGTTTTAGTGATTGATCCATTAACACAGGTGTGGGTGTTGATGAGGACAGGGCTGGCGATCAATCAGTCATGATTAAGTAAGAATGACATCACTGGACACTTTAAAAGGAGGCTGGTTCTTGGTATCATTGTTTCTCTTCAGTTAACCATGGTTATCTCTAAGGAAACACGTGCAGCCATCATTGCACTGCACAAAAATGGCCAAACAGGGAAGAGTATCGCAGCTACAAAGATTGCACCTCAGTCAACAATCTATCGCATCATCAAGAACTTCAAGGAGAGAGCTTCCATTGTTGTCAAAAAGGCTCCAGGACGCCCAAGAAAGACCAGCAAGCGCCAGGACCGTATCTTAAAACTGTTTCAGCTGCGGGATCGGACTACCAGCAGTGCCGAGCTTGCTCAGGAATGGCAGCAGGCTGGTGTGAGTGCTTCTGCACGCACTGTGAGGCGGAGACTCTTTGAGCAAGGGCTGGTTTCATGGAGGGCAGCAAAGAAGCCACTTCTCTCCAGAAAAAACATCAGGGACCGACTGATATTCTGCAAAAGGTACAAGGAGTGGACTGCTGAGGACTGGGGCAAAGTCATTTTCTCTGATGAATCCCCTTTTCGATTGTTTGGGACATCTGGAAAACAGCTTATTCGGAGAAGAAGAGGTGAGCGCTACCACCAGTCTTGTCTCATGCCAACTGTAAAGCATCCTGAAACCATTCATGTGTGGGGTTGCTTCTCAGCCAAGGGAATCGGCTCACTCACAGTCTTGCCTAAAAACACAGCCATGAATAAAGAATGGTACCAGAATGTCCTCCAAGAGCAACTTCTTCCAACCGTCCAAGAGCAGTTTGGCGCCCAACAATGCCTTTTCCAGCATGATGGAGCACCTTGCCATAAAGCAAAGGTGATAACTAAATGGCTCATGGAACAAAACATAGAGATTTTGGGTCCATGGCCTGGAAACTCCCCAGATCTTAATCCCATTGAGAACTTGTGGTCAATCATCAAGAGACGGGTGGACAAACAAAAACCCACAAATTCTGGCAAAATGCAAGCATTGATTTGGTCCAAAAGTTGATTGAGAGCATGCCAGGGAGAATTACAGAGGTCTTGAAGAAGAAGGGGCAACACTGCAAATATTGACTTGCTGCATTAACTCATTCTAACTGTCAATATAACCTATTGGTACTCATAATATGATTGCAATTATGTGATATGTGATATAAACATCAGACAAACACTAATAAAAACCAGAGGCCAGAAGATCATGTGAAAATATAATTTTGGTGTCATTCTCAAAACTTTTGACCATGACTGTATATATATATATATATATATATATATATATATATATATAGTTAAAACCAGAAGTTTCCATGCACTACAGTGGGTACGGAAAGTATTCAGACCCCTTACATTTTTCACTCTTTCTTTCATTGCAGCCATTTGGTAAATTCTAAAAAGTTAATTTTTTTTCTCATTAAAGTGCACTCTGCACCCCATCTTGACTGAAAAAAACAGAAATGTAGAAATTTTTGCAAATTTATTAAGAAAGAAAAACTGAAATATCACATGTTCATAAGTATTTAGACCCTTTGCTCAGTATTGAGTAGAGACACCCTTTTGAGCTAGTACAGCCATGAGTCTTCTTGGGAATGATGCAACAAGTTTTTCACACCTGGATTTGGGGATCCTCTGCCATTCTTCCCTGCAGATCCTCTCCAGTTCCATCAATTTGGATGGTGAACGTTGGTGGACAGCCATTTTCAGGTCTCTCCAGAGATGCTCAATTGGGTTTAGGTCAGGGCTCTGGCTGGGCCAGTCAAGAATGGTCACAGAGTTGTTCTGAAGCCACTCCTTTGTTACTTTAGCTGTGTGCTTAGGGTCATTGTCTTGTTGGAAGATGAAGCCAAGTCTGAGGTAAAGAGCACTCTGGAAGAGGTTTTCACCCAGGATATCTCTGTACTTGGCCGCATTCATGTTTCCTTCAATTTCAACCAGTCGTCCTGTCCCTGCAGCTGAAAAACACCCCATAGCATGATGCTGCCACCACCATGCTTTACTGTTGGGATTGTATTGGGCAGGAGATGAGCAGTGCCTGGTTTTCTCCACACATACCGCTTAGAATTATCACCAAAAAGTTCTATCTTCATCTCATCAGACCAGAGAATGTTATTTCTCATAGTATGGTTGTCCGTCATGTGCTTTTGAGCAAACTCTATGCAGGCTTTCATATATCTTGCACTGAGAAAAGGCTTCCGTCAGGCCACTCTGCCATAAAGGCCTGACTGGTGGAGGGCTGCAGTGATTGTTTACTTTGTGGAACTTTCCCCAATTTCCCTACTGCATCTCTGGAGCTCAGCCACAGTGATCTTGGGGTTCTTCTTTACTAGTGTTGAGCAAGCACTAAAATGCTCGGGTGCTTGAAGCTCAGGCCGAGCTCACCGTGATACTCGGGTGCTCGACCCGAGCAACGAGCTCACCGTGATACTCGGGTGCTCGACCCGAGCAACAAGCCCAATGTTAGTCTGTGGGAGACCCGAGCATTTTTGTGGCGGCACCCCGGCAGTTTGTAGAAAGCCTAAAAAGTGCCCAAAACGATAGTGACAGTGCTCAAATGACATGGGGACAGCATGGGGATCACCCCAGGAAGCATTTCTGACCTCCAGGTCACTGCTGTCAACAACGTGGTCAGAGGTATTAAGCCACTTTTACGGGCACTTTGCACAGTCTGACTGAGGAAAAAAAAAAAAAGAGGATTTAGATGAAAAAAAAAGGATTTTTCCTGGCCCCTGAGACCTGGGGCTAAGTCTAGCAATTTGAGCAGCAGCAGCACACAGGACCGTAATGCAGTGTTTGTTGGTATAACCACTGCGTCTCCTATACAGCCTGCCTGCCTGCCTGATATCTGGGATGGATATTAGTCTTCAGAAGGACTGTTTGTTTGATTTTGCAGGCTTTAGAGACCCTACACTACCTATTTGGCAGTATAAATCTCTCCCTAGCTCAGCAGCACTCTCCCTACACTGTCTGATCCGCAGCGACTGTGTCCAAGATGGCGGCGCCCGGTTTTAAATACTCGACGTGACGCTGTGCGGCCAGCCAATCACTGTAATGCCCACAACCAACATGGCTGCGGCATTACAGTGACTGGCTGTCAATCCCTGCATGTTCATTGGCTCTGTAAAGAGTGCCAAACATGCAGGGCGGAGACCCGAGCTCCCGCCCGAGTAACCCGGAAATGCTCGGTGCTCGCCGAACATCCCGAGTAGTGAGATGCTCGGGCGAGTACCGAGCAGTGTCGAGCATGCTCGCTCAACATTATTCTTTACCTCTCTCACCAAGGCTCTTCTCCCACGATTGCTCAGTTTGGCTGGACGACCAGGTCTAGGAAGACTTCTGGTGGTCTTAAACTTCTTCCTTTTAAGGATTATGGAGGCCACTGTGCTCTTTGGAACCTTGCGTATTGAAGAAATTCTTTTGTAACCTTGGCCAGATCTGTGCCTTGACACAATTCTGTCTCTGAGCTCCTTGGGCAGTTCCTTTGAGCTCATGATTTTCATTTGGTCTGACATGCAGTGTGAGCCGTGAGGTCTTATATAGACAGGTGTGTGCCTTTCCAAATCAAGTCCTATCAGTTTAATTAAACACAGCTGGACTCCAATGAAGGAGTAGAACCATCTCAAGGAGTATCCAAGGAAATGGCCAGCATGTGACTTAAATATGAGTGTCTGAGCAAAGGGTCTGAATACTTATGACCATGTGATATTTCAGTTTTTCTTTTTAATAAATTTGAAAAAATTTCTACATTTATGTTTTTTTTCAGTCAAGATGGGGTGCAGAGTGGACTTTAATGAGAATAAAAAAATAACTTTTTAGAATTTACTAAATGACTGCAATGAAATAAAGAGTGAGAAAATTAAAGGGGTCTGAATACTTTCCGTACCCACTGTATATAAAAAGACACATATGCATGTTTTTCTTAATATCTGACATGAAATCAGAATAAACCTTTCCCGTTTTTGGTCAATTAGGATTTTACCATATTTTTTAATATTTGCCAAATGCCAGAATAATGAGAGAGAAAGAATGTTTTAAGGCATTTTTATTACTTACTGCAAAGTCAAAAGTTTACATACACTAAGATTACTATGCGTTTAAACAATTCTGGACTGCCCATATGATGATGTCATGTGTTTGGAAGCTTCTGTGTTTTTTGACAACATCTGAGTTAATTAGAGACACCACTGTGTTTGTACTTTAATGCACACCTGAAACACACTGCTACTTTGTATAGCATCATGGGAAAGTCTAAAGAAATCAGCAAAGATATCAGGAAGAGAACTGTGGACTTGCACAAGTCTGGCTCATCCTTGGGTACAATTTCAAGATACCTGATGGTGCCTCGTTCATCTGTTTAAACAATTATACGCAAGTACAAACAACATGGGAATGTCCAGCCATCATACCACTCAGGAAGGAGACGGGTTCTGTGTCCTAGAGATGAACGTGCTTTGGTGTGATATGTGCGAATCAACCCAAGGACAAAAGCAAAAGACCTTGTGAAGATGATGGTGGAAGCTGGTAAGATTGTGTCAATATCCACAGTGAAACGAGTACTGTATCTACATGGGCTGAAAGGCCACTCTGCCAGGAAGAAGCCATTACTCCAAAAGAAACATAAAAAAGCCAGATTAATGTTTGCAAATGCACACAGAAGCAAAGACCTTAATTTTTGGAATTATGTCTTGTTGTCTGATGAAACTAAAATTTTACTTTTTGGGCATAATGACCATCATTATGTTTGATGGAAAAAGGGAGAAGCTTGGAAGCCTAAGAACACCATCCCAACTGTGAAACATGGGGGTGGCAGCATCATGTTGTGGGGTTGTTTGCTGCAGGAGGGACTGGTGCACTTCACAAAATATATGGCATCATGAGAAAAGAAGATTATGTGGCAATACTGAAGCAACATCTCAAGACATCAGCCAGAAAGTTAAAGCTTAGGCAGAAATGGGTCTACCAAATGGACAATGACCCGAAGCATACTGCCAAAATGGTAATAAAGTGGCTTAAGGATAACAAAGTCCATGTTTTGGAGTGGCCATCACAAAGCCCTGATCTCAATCCTATTGAAAATTTATGGGCAAAGCTGAAAAGGCTGCGATCAAGGCGACCTACAAACCTGGATCAGTTACAGCAGTTTGGTCAGGAGGAATCGGCCCAAATTCCGACCAATTATTGTGAGAAGCTTGTGGAAGGAGATCCCAAACGTGTGACCCAAGTCATTCAGTTTAAGGGCAATGGTACCAAATACTAATGAAATGCATGTAAACTTCTGACTTTGCAGTAAGTAATAAAAATGTCTTAAAACATTCTCTCTCTCTCATTATTCTGGCATTTGTCAAATATTAAAAATGATGGTATAATCCTAATTGTCCTAAAACGGGAAAGGTTTATTCTGATTTCATGTCAGATATTGAGAAAAACATGGAGATGTGTCTTTTTATATAGTGTATGGAAACTTCTGGTTTCAACTGTATATATGTGTATATATACAGTGCTCAAAAAAATAAAGGGAACACTTAAACAACACAATGCAACTCCAAGTCAATAAATCTACCTGCCCAGTTATGAAGCAACTCTGATTGTGAATCAATTTCTCCATCTGTTGTGCAAATGGAACAGACAACTGGTAGAAATGATCGGCAATTAGCAAGATACCCCCTATAAAGGAGCGGTTCTGCAGGTGGTGACCACAGACCATTTCTCTGTTCTCATCCTTTTTGGCTGTTGTTTTGGTCACTTTTTCATTTTGCCATTGCTCTCACCCCTAAAGGTACAGTAACATGAGGCGGTGTCTACAGTACAACCCACAGAAGTTGCTCAGGTAGTGCAGTTCATCTAGGATGGCACATCAGTGCGAGCTGTGACAAGAAGGGTTGCTGTGTCTGTCAGCACAGTATCCAGAGGCTGGAGGCGCTATCAGGAGACAGGCCAGTACACCAGGAGACGTGGAGGGGGCCGTGGGAGGGCAACAACCCAGCAGCAGGACCGCTACCTTCACCTTTGTGCAAGGAGGAACAGGAGGAGCACTGCCAGAGCCCTGCAAAATGACCTCCAGCAGGCCACAAATGTGCATGTGTCTGCACAAATGGTTAGAAACAGACTCCATGAGGGTGGTATGAGGGCCTGACGTCCACAGGTTGGGGTTGTGCTCACAGCCCAACACCGTGCATGACGCTTGGCATTTGCCACAGAACACCAGGATTGGCAAAGTCGCCGCTGGTGCCCTGTGCTCTTCACAGATGAAAGCAGGTTCACACTGAGCACATGTGACAGACATGACAGAGTCTGGAGACGCCATGGAGAGCGATCTGCTGCCTGCAGCATCCTTCAGCATGACCGGTTTGGCAGTGGGTCAGTAATGGTGTGGGGTGGCATTTCTTTGGAGGGCCGCACAGCCCTCCATGTGCTCGCCAGAGGTAGCCTGACTGCCATTAGGTACCGAGATGAGATCCTCAGACCCCTTGTGAGACCATATGCTGGTGCGGTTGGCCCTGGGTTCCTCCTAATGCAGGACAATGCCAGACCTCATGTGGCTGGAGTGTGTCAGCAGATCCTGCAAGATGAAGGCATTGAAGCTATGGACTGGCCCGCCCGTTCCCCAGACCTGAATCCGATTGAGCACATCTGGGACATCATGTCTCGCTTCATCCACCAACGTCACGTTGCACCACAGACTGTCCAGGAGTTGGCGGATGCTTTAGTTCAGGTCTGGGAGGAGATCCCACAGAAGACCATCCGCAACCTCATCAGGAGCATGCCCAGGCATTGTAGGGAGGTCATACAGTCACGTGGAGGCCACACACAGTACTCAGTCTCATCAGGAGCATGCCCAGGCGTTGTAGGGAGGTCATACAGGCACGTGGAGGCCACACACAATACTCAGCCTCATCAGGAGCATGCCCAGGCATTGTAGGGAGGTCATACAGGCACGTGGAGGCCACACACAATACTCAGCCTCATCAGGAGCATGCCCAGGTGTTGTAGGGAGGTCATACAGGCACGTGGAGGCCACACACAATACTCAGCCTCATCAGGAGCATGCCCAGGCATTGTAGGGAGGTCATACAGGCACGTGGAGGCCACACACAATACTCAGCCTCATCAGGAGCATGCCCAGGCGTTGTAGGGAGGTCATACAGGCACGTGGAGGCCACACACAATACTGAGACTCATCAGGAGCATGCCCAGGTGTTGTAGGGAGGTCATACAGGCACGTGGAGGCCACACACAATACTGAGCCTCATTTTGACTTGTTTTAAGGACATTACATCAAAGTTGGATCAGCCTGTAGTGTGTTTTTCCACTTTCATTTTGGGGGTGACTCCAAATCCAGGCCTCCATTGGTTAATAAATGTGATTTCCATTGATGATTTTTGTGTGATTTTGTTGTCAGCACATTCAACTTTGTACATAACAAAGTATTCAATGAGAAGATTTCATTCATTCAGATCTAGGATGTGTTATTTCAGTGTTCCCTTTATTTTTTTGAGCAGTGCGTATTCACACGGACACATACACAGCACAGACCAAAAGTTTGGACACACCTTGTCAGTTAAAGATTTTTCTGTATTTTCATGACTATGAAAATTGTACATTCACACTGAAAGCATCAAAACTATGAATTATCACATGTGGAATTATATACTTAACAAAAAAGTGTGAAACAACTGAAAATATGTCTTATATTCTAGGTTCTTCAAAGTAGCCACCTTTTGCTTTGATGACTGCTTTGCACACTCTTGGCATTCTCTTGATGAGCTTCAAGAGGTAGTCACCGGAAATGGTCTTCACTTCACAGGTGTGCCCTGTCAGGTTTAGTAAGTGGGATTTCTTGCCTTATAAATGGGGTTGGGACCATCAGTTGTGTTGTGCAGAAGTCAGGTGGATACACAGCTGATAGTCCTACTGAATAGACTGTCAGCTGCTTTTTTCTTGCCATAATACAAATTCTAAGTAAAGAAAAACGAGTGGCCATCATTACTTTAAGAAATGAAGGTCAATCAGTGCAAAAAATTGGGCAAACTTTGAAAGTGTCCCCAAGTGCAGTTGCAAAAACCACCAAGCGCTACAAAGAAACTGGCTCACATGAGGACCGCCCCAGGAAAGGAAGACCAAGAGTCACCTCTTCTTCTGAGGATAAGTTTATCCGAGTCACCAGCCTCAGAAATCGCAGGTTAACAGCCGCTCAGATTAGAGACCAGGTCAATGCCAGCACAGAGTTCTAGCAGCAGACACATCTCTACAACAACTGTTAAGAGGAGACTTTGTGCAGCAGGCCTTCATGGTAAAATAGCTGCTATGAAACCACTGCTAAGGACAGACAACAAGCAGAAGAGACTTGTTTGGGCTAAAGAACACAAGGAATGGACATTAGACTAGTGGAAATCTGTGCTTTGGTCTGATGAGTCCAAATTTGAGATGTTTGGTTCCAACCACCGTGTCTTTGTGCGACGCAGAAAAGATGAACGGATGGACTCTACATGACTGGTTCCCACCGTGAAGCATGGAGGAGGAGGTGTGATGGTGTGGGGGTGCTTTGCTGGTGACACTGTTGGGGATTTATTCAAAATTGAAGGCATACTGAACCAGCATGGCTACCACAGCATCTTGCAGCGGCATGCTATTCCATCCGGTTTGCGTTTAGTTGGACCATCATTTATTTTTCAACAGGACAATGACCCCAAACACACCTCCAGGCTGTGTAAGGGCTATTTGACTAAGAAGGAGAGTGATGGGGTGCTACGCCAAATGACCTGGCCTCCACAGTCACCAGACCTGAACCCAATCGAGATGGTTTGTGGTGAGCTGGACCGCAGAGTGAAGGCAAAAGGGCCAACAAGTGCTAAGCATCTCTGGGAACTCCTTCAAGATTGCTGGAAGACCATTTCCGGTGACTACCTCTTGAAGCTCATCAAGAGAATGCCAAGAGTGTGCAAAGCAGTCATCAAAGCAAAAGGTGGCTACTGTGAAGAACCTAGAATATAAGACATATTTTCAGTTGTTTCACACTTTTTTGTTACGTATATAATTCCACATGTGGTAATTCATAGTTTTGATGCCTTCAGTGTGAATGTACAATTTTCATAGTCAAGAAAATACAGAAAAATATTTAAATGAGAAGGTGTGTCCAAACTTTTGGTCTGTACTGTATATGTATACATATATACACATAGTCACAGGGATTCCTATAGAACTTGAAGGCAGAGCTGCTGAGATAAAAACAAGTTTTGTTTGGGAACATTATCCACCCCTAAGTTTTGATAAGGATAAATCTCTTCAGTCAGATTTAGAGAAAATGAGGACTCGGCTACATTCTCAGCAAGAATAGGAACCTGATTAGATTCTTCAAACTGAGACAGACATAAATTTCAAGAGATGGTTCCGATTCATCTTTGGCTTTGAGCTTGTTTTATGTCTAATTTTGTGTATTTTGTGCTATTTTTTGCTGCCTTCCAGCTCATTATTCTATTTGTGCCCTTTTTGAAGTCTATTTTATATCTGCTCACTTGCTGTTTCTGTCTTCTGCTTTGTGGGCAGAATTTAGCAATTCCAAATGTTTCCACCTGATTCATACTAAAAAGTAGCAAAATATGGCGAAATTTCACTCCAGTCCCCTCAGTGTCTTACTGCGCGCACCAAACTATTTGTGCAATTTTGGGGATTTTTTTTGTACCAAAAGTAACTAAAACAGTTCAAGACAAGAAAAAAGAAATTTTTTTACTTTGTGCCAAATTCATGATTTGCTTGAGCCATTTTTATGAAACCGGCAACTAAAACCACAATACAAAAAAGGAAAGTGACAAATAAACCACAAATGATGAATTGGGGGCCATGTCTGCTGTTAGGTTTTTACTATCAGGTCTGAATGTTACCACAACATCAAATCTAGAAAATAAAACCCAACAAACATTCTAGTAAAATCTGTGCCGCAAAAGGCAAATAATGCAATGTATCTTCGGAGCCGTGCTGCTCGGCCAAAACACAATGCGTGGCCGTAGATGCAGAACAATCATACTTAGGAGAAGGTATATAACATTTTGTCTAGTGATTTTCTATACTATTACCCCTTCAGAAAATGAAAAAAAATGGTGTTTAAATAACATATAAGAGAAAAAAAAAGTTTTTTTTTCTGACAATGCTTAACCGGTCCCCGACATATGATGCACATTTACGTCATGTGTTGTGTCCCTGCCTTCGATTTTTTTTATAAATAAACATAAAACTTATCAACCCCAAGAAATGTCTTACCAACATAAAACATGTTATAAAGAAAAAAAATCACTGACTTTATCCTTAAAGGAATCCTCTCCCGGAATCCTCTCATGGAATCTTCTCTGGGAATCCTCTAATGGAATCCTCTCCCGGAATCCTCTCACGGAATCCTCTCACAGAATCTTCTCCCGGAATCCTCTCCTGGAATCCTCTCATGGAATCCTCTCCCAGAATCCTCTCCAGGAATCCTCTCCCAGAATCCTCTCCCAGAATTCTCTCACGGATCCTCTCACGGAATCGTCTCATGGAATCGTCTCCCGAAATCCTCTCATGAAATCGTCTCCCAGAATCCTCTCCCGGAATCCTCTCCTGGATCCCTCTCCCGGATCCCTCTCCCAGAATCCTCTCCCGGAATCCTCTCCCGGAATCCTCTCCCAGAATCCTCTCCCGGAATCCTCTCCCGGAATCCTCTCCCACAATCCTCTCCCGGAATCCTCTCCCGGAATCCTCTCCCAGAATCCTCTCCCAGAATCCTCTCCCGGAATCCTCTCCCAGAATCCTCTCCCGGAATCCTCTCCCGGAATCCTCTCCCAGAATCCTCTCCCGGAATCCATTATGTTTTCAGGACCAATGTAATCTAATAACATCCTTAAAATATCCCAGCCTTCAGACCCTCTCTGGCTCATTTCTTCCATCTTTTTCCCCAGTTCCTCCATAATTTCCACACGCACCTGCTTCTTTTCACTGTTTTTGTTGCCCGCAGCAACCAATCACAGTGCAGCTTTCATGTTACAAGAGCTGTTTAAAAAATAAAAGCTGAGCTCTGATTGGTTGCTATAGACATGACTATGTTCGAATTGGTGGCTATGGACAGTTTCCCTCTCGGATAAAGGCTCGGCTGTATTTCTATTGTATCTATAGGTAGGAGCGGACATGATAACAACAATGGGCAGAAATATTCCAGCTCTGAATCAGAAAAACCATCAGTGGTTCGAACGCCGGTACTTCAAATGGCCGAACGATGGAGTCAGAGAAGAGGAGAGCTGTTAGAGAGGACGGAAAGAAAGGAAAGGGGACGTCCATTGTAGAAGAATAGCCGGTATCTACTGAGCATGTGCGACCGGTCACAGAGCTACAGGACGTAACCATGGCCAACCAGGTAAACAAAGGCCTCTGACATGAGGGTTTACATAGGGGCAACATCGGGGGCAGTGAAAACATTTGGAAATTGATTGCATTTGACGAGTTTGTTTGTTTTACGTTTTTACGGATGGATACTGTGGGATTAATGGTAATATATTTAATCCCCTTATATCCGTCATGAGCACAGGTCACCACGATGGATATGTACGTCATTCTGATCACACCGTGCATATATATATATAATGATGCTAGCAGTTTAACCCCTCACATACTGCTATAAAAGAGTGACAGGCGGCACATGAGTAGTTTGACAGAGGGAAAGCACTCCGTCTGCCAGTCGATCGGCACCCCAGAGTGCCAATGGGTTGCTATGGCAACCAGGGGCCTGACAAAAGCCTCTGTGTCTGCTAAACTCTGCAACCAATGAAATCCTGTCAGAGGGCGGGGTCTGATAGTCCACCTGTCAATCAAGCACATACGCAGCACTATTGAAGAGTATGTGATCACATGTTAAAGTCCCCTTGGGGGACTAAAAAAAATGTGTAAAAAATATATATATTTTTTTAATTGTTAAAAAATAAATTAAAAAATAAAACACACCCTCCAAATCCCAGTTTTTCTCCAGTTTAAAAAAAAAATTAATTTTGAAAAAAAAAAAAGCTTAAAAACATCACATATCTGTTAACACCACCGCGACAATGATACACACTATAACACTCTATCGCTATTTATCCTGCATCGTTAAAACCACAAAAAAAAGTGAAAATACTTAGCAAGACGGTGACGGTAAAAAGCAGAGGGTCAGAGAGGTGAGCGGTACGGTGAGTGTCAGGATTTTTTATTTTTACATTTTACAATGGCTTTTTATGGTTCAGAGAAACCGTACAAGGTGAACGCAAATTTTTGTAAAATTCGAGAATTCTTCATCAAAACTTTTTGCATGTTCCAAAATAGTATAAAAAAAAATACTACAGCTTGTTAGGCAAAAAAAAAAACCTCATGCTAAAAAAAAAATTAGGGCTCTCAGAACATGATGCAAA
The DNA here is from genome assembly GCF_046119375.1 of Phyllobates terribilis. Lineage (NCBI taxonomy): Eukaryota > Metazoa > Chordata > Amphibia > Anura > Dendrobatidae > Phyllobates > Phyllobates terribilis. Next base: position 6,532,040 of record NW_027362762.1, read on the forward strand.
AAATACATGTATTTTCTTATGCAAAAGTAGTTAAACGTAAAAAATATGTACAAGTTGGATATGAGTGTAATCTTGTCCACTTATACTATCAAACTATCTCGCTATTTATCATGTGATGCACGCTGCGAGAAAAAATAAAAAAATGAAGCAGAATTGCTGGATTTTGCTCATCCCACCTAAAAAAGTAATTAAAGATTGATAAAAAATGTTACCAATAAAATCTAAAGCTTGTCGCGCAAAAAACAAGCCCTCATAAAACTCTGTCTACAAAAAAAATGATTGTTCTTGGAATATGATAATATAATAATAATAATAATTTTTATTTATATAGCGCCAACATATTCCGCAGCACTTTACAATTAAGTAGGGACATATACAGACAATATATACAATACAATGTATCACATTTCAACAGTTACAGGAGGAGTGAGGGCCCTGCTCGCAAACTTACACTCTATATGGAAATGGGGGGGACACAATAGGTAGAACATGGTCATCAGACAGTATCAGTATTTGGTCAGTATTCGGTCAGTATTTTTTCTCAAGAGTGGGAGCTAAAACCAGGAGTGGGTGATAAATGTAGAATTGGTGACTTGTTTCTATTATACCTTTCCTCTGATTGTTCCTCACCTGGTTTTGGCTCCAACTCCTGAGAAAAAATACTGACCGAATACTGACCAAATACTGATAGTGGGGCTGTGGCCTAAGATTAGCATTTAGGAGGGAACAGGGGAGAGTTAGGTTAGTGAGTTGAGGTGATAGGATTGTCTAAACAGATGTGTTTTTTAAAGCATGGGGGTTAGATATTAGTCGAATCGTTTGGGGCAGTGCATTCCAGAAAACTGGCACAGCACGAGAGAGGTCTTGGAGACGGAGGTGAGAGGTTCTGATTAAGGAGGATGTCTGTCTTAGATCAGTTGGAGAACGGAGGGCACAGAAATAAGAGATGAGATATAGGGCGGTGGAGAGCTTTGTGAGTGAGAGAGATGAGTTTGTATTGTATTCTGTGGTGAATGGGTAACCAGTGCAATGACTGGCACAGGGTGAAGCGGCCTGATAGAAATACGACCCTGACGGCTGCATTCAGAAGAGATTGGAGAGGAGAGAGATTGTTTAGAGGGAGACCGATTTAAAGAGAGTTACAGTAGTCCAGAGGAGAGTGAATAAGAGCTCTCCCCAAAAATATTTTTTTGTGTGTGTGTGTGAGAGTAGTTAAACGTAACAACTGTATAAATTGGGCTTAGTTATTATTGTTGTGACCTGAAGAATAAAGTGAATTAAACTTACTAGTGAACAATATTTAGAATTAAGAACTATTGTACCTTTTGTACCTTCCACTTCTAAAAAAAAGTTTAATGAAATTCATAAAAAAGTCATAAGTATCATAAAATGGCACTATTGAAAACAAAATGTTTACAAGTAAATATTAAACCCTCATAAAACTCGCAACTCCTTATACCATATCTGTCAAACTCCGGCCCGTGGGCCAAATCTAGTTCATTATTTTGAATTGAGGACTATGTGGGGCTATTATACTGTATGGAGGACTATGAGGGGCCCGTTATTCTGTATGGAGGACTATGTGGGGCCATTATACTGTATGGAGGACTATGTGAGACCCATTATACTGTATGGAGGACTATGTGGGGCCCATTATACTGTATGGAGGACTATGAGGGGCCCGTTATTCTGTATGGAGGACTATGTGGGGCCATTATACTTTATGGAGGACTATGAGAGGCCTGTTATTCTGTATGCAGGACTATGTGGGGCCATTATACTGTATGGAGGACTATGTGGGGCCCATTATACTGTATGGAGGACTATGAGGGGCCCGTTATTCTGTATGGAGGACTATGTGGGGCCATTATACTGTATGGAGGACTATGTGGGCCCATTATACTGTATGTAGGACTATGTGGGACCCATTATACTCTATGGAGGACTATGTGGGGCTATTATACTCTATGGAGGACTATGAGGGGCCCATTATACTGTATGGAGGACTATGTGGGGCCCATTATTCTGTATGGAGGAGTATGTGGGGCCCATTCTACTGTATGGAGGACTATGTGGAGTACACTATACTGTATGGAGGACTATGTGGGGCCCATTATACTGTATGGAGGGCTATGTGGAGTCCACTATACTGTAAGGAGGACTATGTGGGGAGCATTATACTGTATGGAGGACTATGTGGGACCCATTATTCTGTATGGAAGAGTATGTGGGGCTCATTATACTGTATGGAGGACTATGTGGGGCTCAATATACTGTATGGAGGACTATGTAGGGCCCATTATACTGTATGGAGGAGTATGTGGGGCCCATTATTCTGTATGGAGGAAAATGTAGGGCCATTATACTGTATGGCGGACTATGTGGGGCCCATTATACTGTATGGAGGACTATGTGGGGCCCATTATTCTGTATGGAGGACTATGTGGGACCCATTATTCTGTATGGAGGACAGTGTAGGGCCATTATACTGCATGTAGGACTATGTGAGGCCCATTATACTGTATAGAGGACTATGTGGGGCCCATTATTCTGTACGGAGGAGTATGTGGGGCCCATTCTACTGTATGGAGGACTATGTGGGGCCCATTATACTGTATGGAGGACTATGTGAGGCCCATTATACTGTATGGAGGACTATGTGGGGACCATTATACTGTATGGAGGACTATGTCGAGCCATTATACTGTATGGAGGACTATTTGGGGCCCATTATACTGTATGGAGGAGTATGTGGGACCCTTTATTCTGTATGGAGGACTATGTGGGGACCATTATACTGTATGGAGGAGTATGTGGGACCCATTATACTTTATGGAGGACTATGTGGGGCCTATTATACTGTATGGAGGACTATGTGGAGTCCATTATACTGTATGGAGGACTATGTGGGGCCCATTATTCTGTATGGAGGACTATGTGGGGGGGCCATTATACTGTATGGAGGACTATGTGGGCCCATTATACTGTATGGAGGACTATGTGGGGTCATTATTCTGTATGGAGGACTATGTGGGGCCATTATACTGTGTAGAGGACTATGTGGGGCCATTATTCTGTATGGAGGACTATGTGGGGCCATTATACTGTATGGAGGACTATGTTGGGCCCATTATACTGTATGGAGGACTATGTGAGGCCATTATACTGTATGGAGGACTATGTGGTGCCCATTATACTGTATGGAGGGCTATGTGGAGTCCATTATACAGTAAGGAGGACTATGTGGGGCCCATTATTCTGTATGGAAGAGTATGTGGGGCCCATTATACTGTATGAAGGACTATGTGGGGCCCATTATTCTGTATGGAGGACTATGTGGGGCCCATTATACTGTATGGAGGACTATGTGGGGTCATTATTCTATATGGAGGACTATGTGGGGCCATTATACTGTATAGAGGACTATGTGGGGCCATTAAACTGTATGGAAGACTATGAAAAACCAAAGGCAAGCAAAATACCCAAATAACTGGAAGTAAATGGATAAATCGCACAGTGCAAAAATAATGATAAATAATAAAAGGTATTTAGTTAACATAATTTTGATCAAAATAATGTAAAAGCCATCCCACCACGTCACGGTAACCCTTATCGGACAGTCCTAACTCTAATATTAAAACCTTACCATTTGTCAAGTGACATACATATGGATAAGGGCAGAGAGACTGAACCCCTAGTAGAAACATAGACCTGAGAGGCAGAATGAACCTTTCAGCTCAGACAAAGGGCGGCCACACCCTTATATGCACTAAAGCACACTAAACTATGGAGGAGTATGTGGGGCCCATTATTCTGTATCGAAGAGTATGTGGGGCCCATTATACTGTATGGAGGACTATGTGGGGCCCATTATACTATATGGAGCACTATGTGGGGACCATTATACTGTATGGAGGACTATGTCGAGCCATTATACTGTATGGAGGACTATGTGGGGCCCATTATACTGTATGGAGGAGTATGTGGGACCCTTTATTCTGTATGGAGGACTATGTGGGACCCATTATACTGTATGGAGGACTATGTGGGGCCCATTATACTGTATAGAGGACTATGTGGGGGGCCATTATACTGTATTGAGGACTATGTGGACCCATTATACTGTATGGAGGACTATGTGGGCCCATTATACTGTATGGAGGACTATGTGGGGTCATTATTCTGTATGAAGGACTATGTGGGGCCATTATACTGTGTGGAGGACTATGTGGGGCCTTTATTCTGTATGGAGGACTATGTGGGGCCATTATACTGTATGGAGGACTATGTGGGGCCCATTATACTGTATGGAGGACTATGTTGGGCCCATTATACTGCATTGAGGACTATGTGGGGCCATTATACTGTATGGAGGACTATGTGGTGCCATTATACTGTATGGAGGACTCTGTGGTGCCATTATACTGTATGGAGGACTCTGTGGTGCCATTATACTGTATGGAGGACTATGTGGGGCCCATTATACTTTATAGAGGACTATGTGGGGCCCATTATACTGTATGGAGGACTATGTGGGGCCCATTATACTGTATGGAGGCCTATGTGGGGCCCATTATACTGTATGGAGGACTATGTGGGTCCATTATACTGTATGGAGGACTATGTGGGGCCCATTATTCTGTATGGAGGATTATGTGGGGCCCATTATTCCGTATGGAGGACTATGTGGGGCCCATTATACTGTGTGGAGGACTATGTGGGGCCCATTATACTGAATGGAGGACTATGTGGGGCCCATTATACTGAATGGAGGACTATGTGGGGCCCATTATACTGTATGGAGGACTCTGTGAGCCCATTATACTGTATGGAGGACTATGTGTGCCCCATTATACTGTATGGAGGACTATGTGGGGCCATTATTCTGTACGGAGGGTTATGTGGGGCTCATTATACTGTATGGAGGACTATGTGGGCCCCATTATACTGTATGGAGGACTATGTGGGGCCATTATTCTGTATGGAGGACTATGTGGGTCCATTATACTGTATGGAGGACTATGTGGGGCCCATTATTCTGTATGGAGGATTATGTGGGGCCCATTATTCCGTATGGAGGACTATGTGGGGCCCATTATACTGTGTGGAGGACTATGTGGGGCCCATTATACTGAATGGAGGACTATGTGGGGCCCATTATACTGTATGGATGACTATGTGGGGCCCATTATACTGTATGGAGGACTCTGGGGGCCCATTATACTGTATGGAGGACTATGTGGGGCCATTATTCTGTACGGAGGACTATGTGGTGCCATTATACTGTATGGAGGACTATGTGAGGCCATTATACTGTATGGAGGACTATGTGGGACCTATTATACTGTATGGAGGACTATGTGGGGCCCATTATACTGTATGGAGGACTATGTGGGACCTATTATACTGTATGGAGGACTATGTGGGCCCCATTATACTGTATGGAGGACTATGTGGGGCCATTATTCTGTACTGAGGGCTATGTGAGGCAATTATACTGTATGGAGGACTATGTGGGGCCCATTATACTGTATGGAGGACTATGTGGGGCCCATTACACTGGATGGAGGGCTATGTGGGGCCCATTATATACTGTATGGAGGGCTATGTGGGGCCCATTACACTGGATGGAGGGCTATGTGGGGCCCATTATATACTGTATGGAGGGCTATGTGGGGCCCATTACACTGGATGGAGGGCTATGTGGGGCCATTATATTGTATGGAGGACTATGTGGGACTTATTATACTGTATGGAGGACTATGTGGGGCCCATTATACTGTATGGAGGACTATGTGGGACCTATTATACTGTATGGGGGACTATGTGGGGCCATTATTCTGTATGGAGGACTATGTGGGGCCCATTATATACTGTATGGAGGACTATGTGGGGCCATTATATTGTATGGAGGACTATGTGGGACTTATTATACTGTATGGAGGACTATGTGGGGCCCATTATACTGTATGGAGGACTATGTGGGACCTATTATACTGTATGGGGGACTATGTGGGGCCATTATACTGTATGGAGGACTATGTGGGGCCATTATACTGTATGGAGGACTATGTGGGACCTATTATACTGTATGGAGGACTATGTGGAGCCCATTATATACTGTATGGAGGACTATGTCGGGCCATTATATTGTATGGAGGACTATGTGGGACTTATTATACTGTATGGAGGACTATGTGGGGCCCATTATACTGTATGGAGGACTATGTGGGACCTATTATACTGTATGGGGGACTATGTGGGGCCCATTATACTTTATACTGATTGGCCCCTCGACTTCATTTTGGTCCTCTGCGTCAGGGTTCCCCAACTCCAGTCCTCAAGGCCCACCAACAGGTCATGTTTTCAGGATTTCCTTAGCATTGCACAGGTGATGGAATTATTGCCTGTGCAGGTGATGGAATTATCACCTGTGTAATACTAAGGAAATCCTGAAAACATGACCTGTTGGTGGGCCTTGAAGACTGGAGTTGGGGAACCCTGCTCTGCGTGATTATGTTTGACATCTCTGCCTTAGACTGAAAATTGTAAAACTTACGGCTCTCAGAATAAAGCGACACAAAACCAAATGATTTTAGATGAGTCTTTACTGGAGAAAAGTATGGTAGTAAAACAAATGAAACTTAACACCTTATTGGTGCAGCACATGGATAGTGAAAAATAGAAATATTTCATCCCACAAAGACTTAATAAAGGTTAGGTAATTAGTTATATATACTAAAAAATTCTGCCACTTTAATAAAATTTATCCTAAAAAAATGTTAAGCTGAAGAAAAATAAAAATACTATAGCTCCTAGAATATGGCAATCAAAAAATTACTTTATCCTAAAGACCTCAAATGGGTACGTCCTTAAGAGGTCAATAATAGTAAAATGCTTTAAAAATATATGCTTTTAAGGGAGGTTAATAATGGTCAACTGAGGAAGGTTCTGCAGCACTTGTGCAAATCATCAAGATCCTCTGCTGGCAGCTCCTGTGTAATCACCGACCAATGACGTCCCCGATGTACTGGATGGAGATAAGTCCGGAGACGCTACGGCCATGGGAGCAGGTTTAGGCTACACAGGCAGCTAGTACGAGGAACATGCGGCCTGGCATCGTATGTGTTGAAAAATGGCTCCTAAAACAGTTTGGAGAAATGACCGCACCACTGGATCCACCACCAAATCAATTTAACGCTGAGCTGTTAGTGCACCTGGAATGAAGACAAGAGGTACCCGGCTACTAGACATTATACCCATCACCAGAATTTTTTGTCTATAATAGTCGTCTAAAATGAATGTGCAAAAAATAGAAATATATGGATATTCCAAAAATTCCAAAACGTATTATACAGTATGATGGGTGGACAGTTCCCTTCTTTCCACATTTTTCCAGAAATAACCAAAATTCTTGCACATATTTTCCAGAGTCCTTTTGATGTCTTTGTTTCGGAGGCAGAATATAATGGGGCTGCTAATATGAGGTACATAAGTGTAGACGGAGTTCATCACCACCGTGACTTCAGGGTCAGGGAGGACCAGACACTGGTAGCCATAGTCAATGACTCGGGGTATGTAGAAGATGATGATGATAGTCCAGTGGGTGATGCAGGTGTTTAGGGCTTTTTGCCAAGTTTCTAGGCAGGTTGTGGTGCGGATATTTATAATTACTAGGATATAGGACATTATAATGAGTGAGAACGGGCACATGTGCATTACCAGACTAGCGTAGAAGGCATTTCTCCTGTTGGCAGAAGAGTCCATGCAGGAGAGGAGCGCCACCCTCGAAACAGTACAGTACAAATTGTTTATCCTGTTGGGACCACAGTATGGAAGAAACACCACCAATGTCATGATGTATATCCCAACAGAAGTTGCGACAAACCAGGCAGCTAAACATAGGAATATGGAAACCTGATTACTAATGATGGCGTGATACCGGAGAGGTTTACAAATGGCCACATAGCGATCAAAGGCCATTAGTAGCAGGGTTAGCGAATCAAGAGTATTCAGTGAGTGGATGAAGGCCATCTGGAGGAAGCAGGCCGACAAGGAGATGGACTCTGCCCCACACCAGTACTTGGAGATGACCTTGGGCAAGGTGGTGGTGTCAAAGAGCAGGTCGGACATGGCCAGATTGGCGATAATGATGTACATGGGCTGGTGAAGATGTTCTTTCAGGAGGACTATCATGATAACGACGGTATTGGCGCAAAGTGAGAAGCTGTAAATACAGAACATGAGCGCTGCCAACACAGGGTAGAACTTCTCCTGGAGGCTCGAAAATCCAACAAAGACAAAATAGAAGTCAGTGGAGTTATTCGCCATAAGATCTGTGAACCCAGGGAGAGAAAGAGTTTAAAATATTTATAAATGTATATTGGACACAAAAGTGCACATAGCACATTTTTATATACAGATTTAAAATATACTGTATTTCCACTTTTCACACTTGTATACATTTCACATATACATGACACACATATACATTACACATACATAAAACATTCATGCACACCTTACTCATGCATATAGACAGCTTACACATGGGTATACACATTACACACACACACATGCACATTACACATGGATATACACATTACACACATATACACATTACACATGGATATACACATTCCACACATGTACAATATACATGGATATACACATTACACACACATGTGCACATTACACATGGATATACACATTACACACACATGTGCACATTATACATGGATATACACATTACACACATATACACATTACACATGGATATACACATTACACACATGTACAATATACATGGATATACACATTACACACACATGTGCACATTACGCATGGATATACACATTACACACATATACACATTACACATGGATATACACATTCCACACATGTACAATATACATGGATATACACATTACACACACATGTACACATTACACATGGATATACACATTCCACACATGTACAATATACATGGATATACACATTACACACACATGTGCACATTACACATGGATATATACATTACACACATATACACATTACACATGGATATACACATTACACACACATGCATATTACACATGGATATATACATTACACACATATACACATTACACATGGATATACACATTACACACACATGCACATTATACATGGATATACACATTACACATGGATATACACATTACACACACATGCACATTATACATGGATATACACATTACACACACATGCACATTACACATGGATATACACATTACACATGGATATACACATTACACACACATGCACATTATACATGGATATACACATTACACATGGATATACACATTACACACACGTGCACATTACACATGGATATATACATTACACACACATGCACATTATACATGGATATACACATTACACACACATGCACATTATACATGGATATACACATTACACATGGATATACACATTACACACACGAGCACATTATACATGGATATACAGTACACATTACACACACATATACACATTACACATGGATATACACATTACACACATATACACATTACACATGGATATACACATTACACACACATGCACATTATACATGGATATACACATTACACATGGATATACACATTACACACACGAGCACATTATACATGGATATACGGTACACATTACACACACATATACACATTACACATGGATATACACATTAAAAACACGTGCACATTACACATGGATATACACATTACACACATATACACATTACACATGGATATACACATTACACACAAATGCACATTACACATGGATATACACATTACACACACATGCACATTATACATGGATATACACATTACACACATATACACATTACACATGGATATACACATTACACACACATGCACATTATACATGGATATACACATTACACACGTGCACATTATACATGGATATACAGTACACATTACACACATATACACATTACACACACATATACACATTACACATGGATATACACATTACACACATATACACATTACACACATGCACATTACACATGGATATACACATTACACACATATACACATTACACACATGCACATTACACATGGATATACACATTACACACAAATGCACATTACACATGGATATACACATTACACATGGATATACACATTACACATGGATATACACATTACACACACATGCACATTATACATGGATATACACATTACACACATATACACATTACACATGGATATACACATTACACACACATGCACATTATACATGGATATACACATTACACACATATACACATTACACATGGATATACACATTACACACACATGCACATTATACATGGATATACACATTACACATGGATATACACATTACACACACGTGCACATTATACATGGATATACAGTACACATTACACACACATATACACATTACACATGGATATACACATTAAAAACACGTGCACATTACACATGGATATACACATTACACACAAATGCACATTACACATGGATATACACATTACACACACATGCATATTACACATGGATATACACATTACACACATGTGCACATTATACATGGATATACAGTACACATTACACACACATGTGCACATTACACATGGATATACACATTACACACATATACACATTACACATGGATATACACATTACACACACGTGCACATTATACATGGATATACACATTACACACATATACACATTACACATGGATATACACATTACACACACGTGCACATTATACATGGATATACACATTACACACACGTGCACATTACACATGGATATACACATTACACACATACGTGCACATTACACATGGATATACACATTACACACACATGTGCGCATTATACATGGATATACACATTACACACATATACACATTACACATGGATATACACATTACACACATGTACAATATACATGGATATACACATTACACACACATGTGCACATTACACATGGATATACACATTACACATGGATATACACATTACACACACATGCACATTACACATGGATATACACATTACACATGGATATACACATTACACACACATGCACATTACACATGGATATACACATTACACATGGATATACACATTACACACATGTACAATATACATGGATATACACATTACACACACATGTGCACATTACACATGGATATACACATTACACATGGATATACACATTACACACACATGCACATTACACATGGATATACACATTACACATGGATATACACATTACACACACATGCACATTATACATGGATATACACATTACACATGGATATACACATTACACACATGTGCACATTACACATGGATATATACATTACACACATATACACATTACACATGAATATACACATTACACACACGAGCACATTATACATGGATATACACATTACACACACATATACACATTACACATGGATATACACATTAAAAACACGTGCACATTACACATGGATATACACATTACACACATATACACATTACACATGGATATACACATTACACACAAATGCACATTACACATGGATATACACATTACACACACATGCACATTATACATGGATATACACATTACACACATATACACATTACACATGGATATACACATTACACACATATACACATTACACATGGATATACACATTACACACATATACACATTACACATGGATATACACATTACACACACATGTGCACATTACACATGGATATACACATTACACATGGATATACACATTACACATGGATATACACATTACACACACATGTGCACATTACACATGGATATACACATTACACACATATACACATTACACATGGATATACACATTACACACACATGCACATTATACATGGATATACACATTACACACATATACACATTATACATGGATATACACATTACACACGTGCACATTATACATGGATATACAGTACACATTACACACACATATACACATTACACATGGATATACACATTACACACATATACACATTACACACATGCACATTACACATGGATATACACATTACACACAAATGCACATTACACATGGATATACAGATTACACATGGATATACACATTACACATGGATATACACATTACACACACATGCACATTATACATGGATATACACATTACACACATATACACATTACACATGGATATACACATTACACACACATGCACATTACACATGGATATACACATTACACACGTGCACATTATACATGGATATACACATTACACATGGATATACACATTACACACACGAGCACATTATACATGGATATACAGTACACATTACACACACATATACACATTACACATGGATATACACATTACACGCATATACACATTACACATGGATATACACATTACACACAAATGCTCATTACACATGGATATACACATTACACACATGTGCACATTATACATGGATATACAGTACACATTACACACACATGTGCACATTACACATGGATATACACATTACACACATATACACATTACACATGGATATACACATTACACACATACGTGCACATTACACATGGATATGCACATTACACACACGTGCACATTACACATGGATATACACATTACACACAAATGCACATTACACATGGATATACACATTACACACATATACACATTACACATGGATATACACATTACACACACATGTGTACATTACACATGGATATACACATTACACACAAATGCACATTATACATGGATATACACATTACACACACGTGCACATTACACATGGATATACACATTACACACACATGCACATTATACATGGATATACACATTACACACATATACACATTATACATGGATATACACATTACACACATGCACATTATACATGGATATACACATTACACACATATACACATTACACATGGATATACACATTACACACATATACACATTACACATGGATATACACGTTACACACACATGTGCACATTACACATGGATATACACATTACACACAAATGCACATTATACATGGATATACACATTACACACATATACACATTATACATGGATATACACATTACACACACGTGCACATTACACATGGATATACACATTACACACACATGCACATTATACATGGATATACACATTACACACATATACACATTATACATGGATATACACATTACACACATGCACATTATACATGGATATACACATTACACACATATACACATTACACATGGATATACACATTACACACATATACACATTACACATGGATATACACATTACACACACATGTGTACATTACACATGGATATACACGTTACACACACATGTGCACATTACACATGGATATACACATTACACACAAATGCACATTATACATGGATATACACATTACACACATATACACATTACACATGGATATACACATTACACACACATGCACATTATACATGGATATACACATTACACACATATACACATTATACATGGATATACACATTACACACGTGCACATTATACATGGATATACAGTACACATTACACACACATATACACATTACACATGGATATACACATTACACACATATACACATTACACACATGCACATTACACATGGATATACACATTACACACAAATGCACATTACACATGGATATACAGATTACACATGGATATACACATTACACATGGATATACACATTACACACACATGCACATTATACATGGATATACACATTACACACATATACACATTACACATGGATATACACATTACACACACATGCACATTATACATGGATATACACATTACACATGGATATACACATTACACACACGAGCACATTATACATGGATATACAGTACACATTACACACACATATACACATTACACATGGATATACACATTACACGCATATACACATTACACATGGATATACACATTACACACAAATGCACATTACACATGGATATACACATTACACACATGTGCACATTATACATGGATATACAGTACACATTACACACACATGTGCACATTACACATGGATATACACATTACACACATATACACATTACACACATGCACATTACACATGGATATACACATTACACACAAATGCACATTACACATGGATATACACATTACACACATGTGCACATTATACATGGATATACAGTACACATTACACACACATGTGCACATTACACATGGATATACACATTACACACATATACACATTACACATGGATATACACATTACACACACATGCACATTATACATGGATATACACATTACACACAAATGCACATTACACATGGATATACACATTACACACACATGTGCACATTACACATGGATATACACATTACACATGGATATACACATTACACATGGATATACACATTACACACACATGTGCACATTACACATGGATATACACATTACACACATATACACATTACACATGGATATACACATTACACACACATGCACATTATACATGGATATACACATTACACACATATACACATTATACATGGATATACACATTACACACGTGCACATTATACATGGATATACAGTACACATTACACACACATATACACATTACACATGGATATACACATTACACACATATACACATTACACACATGCACATTACACATGGATATACACATTACACACAAATGCACATTACACATGGATATACAGATTACACATGGATATACACATTACACATGGATATACACATTACACACACATGCACATTATACATGGATATACACATTACACACATATACACATTACACATGGATATACACATTACACACACATGCACATTATACATGGATATACACATTACACACGTGCACATTATACATGGATATACACATTACACATGGATATACACATTACACACACGAGCACATTATACATGGATATACAGTACACATTACACACACATATACACATTACACATGGATATACACATTACACGCATATACACATTACACATGGATATACACATTACACACAAATGCACATTACACATGGATATACACATTACACACATGTGCACATTATACATGGATATA
Organism: Phyllobates terribilis; assembly: GCF_046119375.1. NCBI lineage: Eukaryota > Metazoa > Chordata > Amphibia > Anura > Dendrobatidae > Phyllobates > Phyllobates terribilis. The sequence continues at coordinate 6,547,234 of NW_027362762.1, forward strand.
CAGTACACATTACACACACATGTGCACATTACACATGGATAAACACATTACACACATATACACATTACACATGGATATACACATTACACACATACGTGCACATTACACATGGATATGCACATTACACACACATGCACATTACACATGGATATACACATTACACACAAATGCACATTACACATGGATATACACATTACACACATATACACATTACACATGGATATACACATTACACACACATGTGTACATTACACATGGATATACACATTACACACAAATGCACATTATACATGGATATACACATTACACACACGTGCACATTACACATGGATATACACATTACACACACATGCACATTATACATGGATATACACATTACACACATATACACATTATACATGGATATACACATTACACACATGCACATTATACATGGATATACACATTACACACATATACACATTACACATGGATATACACATTACACACATATACACATTACACATGGATATACACGTTACACACACATGTGCACATTACACATGGATATACACATTACACACAAATGCACATTATACATGGATATACACATTACACACATATACACATTATACATGGATATACACATTACACACACGTGCACATTACACATGGATATACACATTACACACACATGCACATTATACATGGATATACACATTACACACATATACACATTATACATGGATATACACATTACACACATGCACATTATACATGGATATACACATTACACACATATACACATTACACATGGATATACACATTACACACATATACACATTACACATGGATATACACATTACACACACATGTGTACATTACACATGGATATACACGTTACACACACATGTGCACATTACACATGGATATACACATTACACACAAATGCACATTATACATGGATATACACATTACACACATATACACATTACACATGGATATACACATTACACACACATGCACATTATACATGGATATACACATTACACACATATACACATTATACATGGATATACACATTACACACGTGCACATTATACATGGATATACAGTACACATTACACACACATATACACATTACACATGGATATACACATTACACACATATACACATTACACACATGCACATTACACATGGATATACACATTACACACAAATGCACATTACACATGGATATACAGATTACACATGGATATACACATTACACATGGATATACACATTACACACACATGCACATTATACATGGATATACACATTACACACATATACACATTACACATGGATATACACATTACACACACATGCACATTATACATGGATATACACATTACACATGGATATACACATTACACACACGAGCACATTATACATGGATATACAGTACACATTACACACACATATACACATTACACATGGATATACACATTACACGCATATACACATTACACATGGATATACACATTACACACAAATGCACATTACACATGGATATACACATTACACACATGTGCACATTATACATGGATATACAGTACACATTACACACACATGTGCACATTACACATGGATATACACATTACACGCATATACACATTACACACATGCACATTACACATGGATATACACATTACACACAAATGCACATTACACATGGATATACACATTACACACATGTGCACATTATACATGGATATACAGTACACATTACACACACATGTGCACATTACACATGGATATACACATTACACACATATACACATTACACATGGATATACACATTACACACACATGCACATTATACATGGATATACACATTACACACATATACACATTACACATGGATATACACATTACACACATATACACATTACACATGGATATACACATTACACACACGTGCACATTACACATGGATATACACATTACACACATATACACATTACACATGGATATACACATTACACACACGTGCACATTACACATGGATATACACATTACACACACATGTGCACATTATACATGGATATACACATTACACACATACGTGCACATTACACATGGATATGCACATTACACACACGTGCACATTACACATGGATATACACATTACACACAAATGCACATTACACATGGATATACACATTACACACACGTGCACATTACACATGGATATACACATTACACACATGTGTACATTACTAGTGCGCAGGATCTAGTGCGCAGGATCTAGAGCATGTACAAGTAGGCGGGATTTCTTCCCGTCCCCCGGACGTGAACACAGCGTAACCCACAAGTAATAAAAAAGCAATTTCACAGCCACAAGACCTCTACTATGGCCATACAGGTTAGTATAGATTCACATTTCTATCACCTGTATGCCCATATTAGCGGACTGATAGGTCCCAGGGGGTGACACATTCCCTTTAAACAGGAAAGAATTCAACTTAGATGAAAGTTACATTTTCCCTTTAAGATATCATTCCATGTTAGTTTATTTTTTGGTTAAAGAAAACTGACTGCAAAGATGGCACCAAAACTGTGCAGTGTAAATTACCTGCATTACTTCCTGAGGGTTTGATACAATTTCTATCTGAGCTAAAGAAATATTGATGCATTGCCTAGACTGGACACAATTGTAACAAACCTTCAGCTGTGTTAGTTCTGTAGGAGTATTCAGTTATAGGACTCTAGCAGAAAGCCTAAATATAGGAGAAGAAATAAGGGGGGAGCTCGTCTATTCCCAGTAATAACAAACACCCTCAGATTATGGCACTCTGGTCACAATGTGTCATATTGGGGTAGAAATTCTGGGCTGAATTTATTATCCAGATTCCGGTAATGCCGACCTGCAGTGCTTCCTGCTGCTGCCTCCTGCTGCCTGCTGCTGCCTGCCGATGCCTGCACGCTCAGCTTTTTATACAGACCTCTGCAGCAGAAACAATCCCCAATGACCTAATGAGCCGCGGCTCTGAACCTGATGGCTGAAGATGTACAGAAGAGATTTATTATAGGAAGCAATGTCAGATTTTATTAATTAATAAATCCGATGGGCCCCCGATGCAAAATTTGGACCTTGACCCCCACCGGAATGTTGGTCAGATGTATGGGCCCTTGTAGCAATCTAATTCCTATAAAGACATATGTGTTTGCCTCCCATGTAGTGATGTACCCCATCCTGACTGCTTCTTGTAATAATCTCCCCCATCCTGGGATCCTTCCAGTAATAATCTCTTCATCCTGGCCCCTTCCAGTAACAATGCCCCTCATCCTGGGCCCCATGTGTTACACGTACGCCGCCTAAGTTCAGATAGGGGAGAGACCGGTTGCATGAATTCATTGGAATCCTGGGGGAACCATTACTCAGGGCGACCATAGGCTGCAGCTTCTCTTAGGCACAGGATAGATTCAGTTGCTGACCAGACACATCTGACAAGAGTCTTCATAAACGGACGGTAGAACAGTTACATTTAATGAGGCACGGCCAGTGCAATGCAAATGTCTCTTTGAGCAACAGGCTCCAGTAATAACAGTACAGTCTCCTTTGCAGCACAGCAGTACACAGTCTATTATCTGGTAGCACAGTACAGCACAGTTTTAATGCATACACAGCCACAGGCTTTTCCTTCACAAGGACTCAATAGTATACAGCATTCTTTATCCTGCATGGATGTGGAGGGGGGGAGGGTTTGATGAGGGAGATGATCCATATGACAGGATTACTTCTAGTCCTTATCTTCCTGGTCGACAATACTCCACATTGTTAGCTCAGGGAGTCTATCTGACCTATGTTTAGCTTCCTTCCTGACCTGAATTCTGTTCCCTTGAGTTCTGTGAGATACAGATCACACACCACCTTTCTCTATGGCTCCAGCCAGACAGTAAACAACTTCCCCACAATCCCCCTCGGGCTCTGCTAAACACTCCCCTTCTCCTGTGATTGTGTTAATCCCTCTAGTTGCTGGATGCTTCTGGAGCACAACACTTCCTGTCTCCTGTGATTGTGTTACTTCTAATAGTTGCTGAATGCTTTTAAAGCAACAGCACTACTTCAGCATGTCACACTCTACAACAGCACTACTTCTGCATGTCACACATGCTATTACATTTTTCCCCTTCCTGGGCCCCTTTCATTGTGGTGTAATGTCCTCCATCTTGGTATAGTGTCCCCATTCTGGTATAATGACCCTATTCTGATATAATGTCCCCCATTCTGGTATAATGTCCCCCATTCTGGTATAATGTCTCCCTTCCTGGTATAATGTTCCCATTCTGGTATAATGTCTCCCATCCTGGTATAATGTCCCCATTCTGATATAATGTCCCACATTCTGGTATAATGTCCCCCATTCGGGCTATAATGTCTCCCTTCCTGGCATAATGTCCCCCATTCTGGTATAATGTCCCCATTCTGGTATCATGTCCCCATTCTCGTATAATGTCTCCCATCCTGGTATAATGTCCCCATTCTGGTATAATGTCCCCATTCTGGTATAATGTCTCCCATCCTGGTATAATGTCCCCATTCTGGTATAATGTCTCTCATTCTAGTATAATGTCCCCCATCCTGGTATAATGTCCCCCCATTCTGGTATAATATCTCCCTTCCTGGTATAATGTCCCCATTCTGGTATAATGTCTCCCTTCCTGGCATAATGTCCCCATTCTGGTATAATGTCCCCATTCTGGTATAATGTCTCCTATCCTGGTATAATGTCCCCCATTCTGGTATATATGTCTCCCATTCTGGTATAATGTCCCCAATTCTGGTATAATGTCTCCCTTCCTGGTATAATGTCCCCATTCTGGTATAATGTCTCCCTTCCTGGTATAATGTCCCCATTCTGGTATAATGTCTCCCTTCCTGGTATAATATCCCCATTCTGGTATAATGTCCCCATTCTGGTATAATGTCTCCCTTCCTGGTATAATGTACCCGATCTTTGTATACAGTACTGTCCCCCCCATTCTGGTATAATGTCCCCCATTCTGGTATAATGTCTCCCTTCCTGGTATAATGTCCCCATCCCATTCTGGTATAATCTCCCCCATCTGTTCCCCTTCCGTTCTTTTCCAGCACATTTTAAAAAGAAACAAACGATTCTACTCACCTTCCTCGGCTCCCACGTCACTCTGCATCCTCTCCTGTAGCTGGCGCAGGAGCCGGCTGCTGACTTCGGTCTGCTGACACAGGCAGCACATGACGTCACTGCCATGTGCCGTGCATCACTAGCTAGCCAACGTCAGCTGCTGGCTTCTGATTGGTCAGCGTCGTGTATTGCAGTGCAGCGAGCTGGAGGGTCCTTGCACTGCAATGCATTTCACCTCAATGTGCGTCCGAGCCCGGGATCCTGCTTGGGCCCAGTCAATATGCCCCTGTTAATTATTATTATCTTAACATAGGATTCTTTCACAGGCTGACCTCAATTTGCAACCATTTGACTTTTTCTGAAACCTGACTTAAAGGAGTTTTCCTATACATCTGATACATATAACCCCCTTTATAAATAACTATTTTAAGCCCTAACCACTTTTGTAATTTGTTTATTTTCCAGTTCCCTTCCATTCTCTCTATTTATCCTGCTATTCCCTATATTTGCTTTAGTTTTTATTTTACTTCCTGTGATGTTTTGTTTGAGTGGAGTATCAAGCTTTATTTCACAGGAGGACGGCTCTACAGTCACTTCCCCAAAGCTTCTATTTATATGGGTCATTATGTGTATTGGACACCCCTTTAACTTCCTACAGATGTTTGACTAACACTTGCCCTCTGAATTCCACCATTCCATGAGAAACAAAGGACTAGTACTAGCTCTATAGCCACAGGACAGGCAATAACTCAGGATGCTTAAAGGGGTTTTCCAGTCTTGGGACAAATGTCTGTAGTCACTTTATGTGATTGAAAACTGGTGATGAAAAAGGTGATGTTATAGTTCATAAGGGCAATCAGTGCGGCAGTTATAATTCATAAGGGGAGTAGTGTTGTGGTTATAGTTCATAGAGGTACATTGTGGCAGTCCAAATGGAGTACAGTGTGGTGGTTTAGTTCATAAAAGGAAAAAAGGACAGTGTGGCCTTTATATTCCATAAGAGTAGACAGTGTGGCAATTAGAGCTCATACAGGAAATATTGTGAAGGTTATAGTTCATAAGGGGAACTATGGGGCAGTTATAGTTCATAAGTGGTAAAGGGGGTGCAGTGTTGTGGTAATTGTTCATAAGAGTGAACAGTGTGACGGTTATAGTTCATATGGGTGACAGCGTTGCAGGAATAGCTCATAAAGGCAGGCGATGTGGCAGTTATTGTTTAAGAATGGATAGTGTAGCGGTTATAGTTCATTAGGAGTGATGTGTGGCGGTTGTAGATCATAAGGGGAGATGATGGAGCAATTGTAAGTCATAAGTGGGGATGGTTTGGACTTATTGTAGTTCTTAAGGGGGGACAATGTGGAGGCAATGTATAATAGCAAGAACAGTGTAGGGACATATTTTGTGTATAGAGAGGGGAAATTATTCAGAGGTACAGCATGACTGAATAGTTTCATACAGTAGGCACTATAACAAGCACCATGTTGAAATGTGCTGCAGAAGTCTGCAGAAGAAGGACATACAGTATGCATAGATGAGCTATGTATGTGAAAAGTCATCATGGGTTCTGGACCAGATGGAGATGATTGAGATGAGAATGACTCCAAACAGAGAAGACATCACCTATGAGGTACATGGGTGTAAATGTTGATTTGTGATGTTGACTGCATCTAATCAGTACTGTAGTTCCTGTATGTTTCGTAGTCTGATGATGGCTGTTAACAGCATCACCCAGTATCCCCATACCATTATTAAGGACATACTCGGAGTCGTAGGTTTATGCGATACAGTTGTATATGGGGCTGACCCGACATTGCAATTGAGTGCTGTACTAAGCTTGGTACTGATGATGGTTCTTGTGCTAAATTCATGTATTGATGATGCTTCTGGTGCTGTATTCCTGAACAGATGTAGGTTCAGGAACTATATCTTCATCCCAGCCATAGCCCACCTCTTCAACCTGTCACTAACAACTGGTATCTTCCCCTCATGCTTCAAACATGTCTCAATCACACCCATCCTCAAAAAGCCCTCCCTTGACCCATCCTCTCTGTCTAGCTATCGCCCCATATCACTTCTCCCCTATGCCTCAAAACTACAGGAACAACATGTCCATTCTGAACTGTCTTCCCACCTCTCCTCCTGCTCCCTCTTCGACCGCTTACAATCTGGCTTCTGACCGCACCATTCTACTGAAACTGCCCTGACTAAAGTCACCAACGACCTACTAACCGCCAAATCCAAGCGACACTACTCTGTCCTCCTCCTCCTGGACCTGTCATCTGCCTTTGACACAGTGGACCATTCCCTATTACTACAGATTCTCTCATCTCTTGGCATCACAGACTTGGCCCTATCCTGGAGCTCCTCATACCTAACAGACTGGACATTCAGACTCTCCCACTCACACATCACCTCCTCATCTCGCCCCCTATCTGTCGGTGTCCCCCAAGGTTCAGTCCTAGGACCTCAGCTCTTCTCCATCTACACCTTAGGCCTGGGGCAGCTCATAGTCTCATGGCTTTCATTATCACCTCTATGCTGATGACACACAGATCTACCTCTCTGGACCCGATATCTCCTCCCTACTAACCAAAATCCCACAATGTCTGTCCGCTATCTCATCCTTCTTCTCTGATAGATTTCTAAAACTTAACATGGACAAAACTGAATTCATCATCTTTCAGCCATCCCATTCACCTCCCCCAACTGAACTATCCATCAATGTCAATGGCTGTCAACTCTACCAAGTCCCCCAAGCTCGCTGCCTTGGAGTAACCCTGGACTCTGATCTCTCCTTCAAACCACATATCCAAGCTCTTTCCACTTCCTGCCGACTCCAACTCAAAAATATCTCCCGGATCCGCACATTCCTCAACCACGAATCTGCAAAAACACAAGTGCACGCCCTCATCATCTCCCGCCTCGACTACTGCAACCTCCTGCTCTGTGGCCTCCCCTCTAACACTCTCGCACCCCTGCAATCCATCCTAAACTCTGCTGCCCGACTAATCCACCTGTCCCCCCGCTATTCCCCGGCCTTTCCTCTCTATCAATCCCTTCACTGGCTCCCCATTACCCAGAGACTCCAGTTCAAAACCCTAACCATGGCATACAAAGCCATCCACAACCTGTCTCCTCCATACATCTGTGACCTAGTCTCCCGTTACATACCCACACGCAACCTCCGAGATTATTGTACTTGTTTTTGCTATGTATACCCCTTTTCACATGTAAAGCGCCATGGAATAAATGGCGCTATAACAATAAATAATAATAATATATCCATGTACTGATGCTGACTCTGGTGCTATACTGATGATAGTTCTGATAATGTATTTGTTAGAACCCTCCTGTTAGTTTTTGCTATCTTGTGTTTTGCGGTCACATGACCAGCTGCCTATATATTCCAGCTGCGCCCTTCTGGCTTTGCTGGACTTCAGTGTTGTTTTGACTGTCTCTCTAGCCAGGTGCTTCGGTGCCTATCTCTGTCAGTTCTTGGTCCTCTGGGACCGTTAGTACTTTTTGTCAGTTTGTCCTTTTTGCTCTGCAACAACTTCTGTTTAGGAGGTGTCCCATTTTTGTCCCAGTCCTTAGTTCTTTTAGGGACCCCTCCCTTTATTCTATAGGTCTCCGTTCAGACTAGCCGAGGACAAAGGCGGGTCTGTTCACAAGGAACAGGCAGCCCGCTACATCGTAGGGATTCAGCTTAGTCTTACTGTAGGGACAGCTTTCCCTTTCTTTCCTTAGTTTATGTTGCAGATCATAACAGTATTAATGTACTGATGGTAGTTCTGGTAATGTATTAATGTACTGATGTTGGTTCTTTATCTGTATAATTGTACTGATTGTGGTTCTGGTACTGTATTCATGTATTGATGATGGTTCTAGTGCTATATTCCGGTACTGATGGTGGTTCTGGTCCTGTACTCATGCAGTGATGTTGATTCTAGGGATATATTCATGTTCTAATGGTTCTGGATCTGTATTTATGTACTGTTGTTGGTTGTGGATCTATATTCCTGTAGTGAGGGTCATTCTGGTGTGGTATTTCTGTACTCATGGTGGTTCTCATGTTGTAATTAAAGGGAATCTGTCAGAAGATTTTTGCTATGTAATCTGAAAACAGCATGAGGTAGGGTTAAAACACAGATTTCAGTGATGCCTGAAATCTGTTTCAAGCTCCAAGGGTCTATTTGCATACAATGATTGTTTTAGCACCAGTAGCTTTTCATTGCTGTGAGTAGCTGGTCCTGTGACCTTTGTTCCGACATGCCCCCTCCTGTGATAGGCACCTCACTGTGTATGGACTTTGTACATGGAGAGCTTGGCGTGGGTGGGGTTAGGTTCCTCAGATTTGCTTCATGCTCAATCTAAAAGCTCTTTTTTGTGTCAGAATGACTGCACCCAATGATCTAAGTCATACATTGTTGGATTCAGCTTCTCTTTGCCTACATCAGGTAATGTAGGCATATAATGATGACGGTTCTGATGATGTACTCATGTAATAGTGGTTCTGTATTCCTGTACTACAGTAATTGTGGATCTAGTGCTGTATTAATGTACGATTGATGCTTCTAGTGGTGTACTCATGTACTGATGGTGGTTCTCATACTGTATTCTTGTACTGATGATTGTTCTGGTGATGTATTCATCTATTGATGATGGATCTGTTGATTTATTCATGTACTGATGATGGTTCTGGTAATGATTTCTTGTACTGATTGAGATTCTGGGTCTGTACTCATGTAGTTGAAATAGAGGAGGAATCCAGCTCATGGGCAAGCAATTTTTTTTTTCAAGTAAGTATGGTACAAAGAATTAAGGATAAAATTTTCATGTTGGCGATAGAATCGATAGCATCTACGTGTTTCAGGTGTCTTAGGACCCTTAGTCATGATGCTTTGCATAAATAGACCATTCTTTAAGTACTTTATTTGCTCCAGCTAACACATCAATGTAGCGCCGGCGTCCCTGCCCTCTGCTAGGCAGGGACGCTGTTCCCCTCACCCCTCTGCTCCGAGCCCCGCGTCCTCCTCCGCTCTGCTGGCAGCGCGCGCTCCTTCCCGGCCACTGTGCTTAGGGCGCGCGCGCGCGCGCTCCCTCCCTCTTAAAGGGGCCGCGCGCGCCGTCCTAAGGAGTCCCCGGCCAATGGCCGGAGGACTTCACCATATATAAGGCACCTCCTCCAAAATGGAGGTGCCCGAGCAATGTTGTTGCACTGTTCACTACTCTGCTTCAGCCCTCAGGTCCCGTTGCCAGTTACCTGCCAGATTCCTGCCAGTTTGCTGTCTGATTCCTGCCTGATATTCCGCTTACCTGCCTGCTAGCCTGAGGTCCGACGGTCTGCCTACCGACTCCTGTCAGTCTGTCTAAGGACCAGCTTGCCCGCTCACCTGGGAGCGCACTTCTGCTACCTGCCTGCTAGCCTGAGGTCCGACGGTCTGCCCTCCAACTCCTGTCAGTCTGTCTATGGACCAGCTTGCCCGCTCACCTGGGAGCGCACATCTGCTACCTGCCTGCTAGCCTACCTGGAGGCCCCGCCGTCACGTGCTGTGACCACCCGCCTGTCCAGAGACTCCTGCCCGCTCACCTGGGAGCGCTCATCTGCTGCCTGTCTGTTGGTCTACCTGGAGGCTCCGCCGTCACATGCTGTGACCACCCGCTTATCCAGAGACTCTCGCCTGCTCACCTGGGAGCTCACGTCTACCATCTGCCTGCTAGCCTACCTGGAGGCTCAGCCGTCACAGGTCGTACCAACCCTTTACCCAGAGACTGCCCCGGTCACTTGCCGTGACCTCCTGCCCGTTCATCCAGAGACTGCCCCAGTCACTTGCCGTGACCTCCTGCCCGTTCATCCAGAGACTGCCCCGGTCACTTGCCGTGACCTCCTGCCCGTTCATCCAGAGACTGCCCCGGTCACTTGCCGTGACCTCCTGCCCGTTCATCCAGAGACTGTCCCGGTCACCTGCTGTGACTGCCTGCCCGCCTTCCCTGGTCGCCACCCGCTCCCTTACAAGGACCGCCCCTTGTATAGTAGTTCAGAGGTTCCGCCTCCCAGACCCGTTACAGTTTGCTTGGGCCATGGAACCCGGTGGCACCCAAGCTCCTTCACTCTCGGACCTGTGTCATGGACTGTCCCGTCAGAGGTTCCAACAGGAGTCCATCCTGGGTCACCTGCGGAATGTCAATTCTCGCCTGGACACTCTGACTGCTCCACCAGCAACCACCGCCCGTGCCATGACTCGCAATCCGGCAGCTCCGCTGCCCACCAATACTATGGTATCCTACCCCGGACCCCGGCTTTCTGCACCTCCTCGCTTCGGAGGCGACTCCGCTCAGGCTCGGGGCTTTATAAATCAGTGCACCCTGCACTTTGAACTCCTGTCCCACCAGTTTAACTCCGACCGGGCCAAAATTGCCTTCATCATGTCCCATCTCACCGGGGAGGCCCTGGCCTGGCTAAATCCTCTATGGGAGAGAGGAGACCCCCTGGTGTCCGACTTGCCTGCCTTTCTCACGGCTTTCCGGAAAGTCTTCGACGAACCCGGACGGAAGACCTCATCCGCATCATCTCTGCTACGCCTCCGTCAGGGAAGTCTCACCGTGGGCCAATATGCCATACGGTTCCGTACCCTTGCCTCGGAGCTGACCTGGGATAACGACGCTCTGGTATCTGTCTTCTGGGAGGGTCTGTCCGGCCGTATTAAAGATGAACTCGCCGGTCGAGACATTCCTACCACTCTCGATGACCTAATAACTCTTGCCACCCGGATTGACCTACGGTTCCAGGAGCGTGCCAAAGAAGTCACCCGTGAGAGGAGGTTTCCACGTCTAGCTCCTACTTTTCAGAAACCCGTCACTCCCTCCGTTTCTCCCCAGGGACACTCTCCTGAGCCTATGCAGGTCGACCAGACCAAGATGGTCAAAACCCGGCAGGACTTACGCCGTGCCGAGGGGAGCTGCTTCTACTGTGGCAGTAAGGAGCACCGGATCCGTACCTGCCCGGAGAGGTCGGGAAACGCCTGTGTCTAGGTTCGCTCAGAGAGGTCGACCTAGACAAGAATAAATCCTCTCCATCTCTGCTGCTGTCAGTCTCAATTATCTGCGGGGAGAATCGTTATTTCGAACTAGCCCAACTTGACTCTGGAGCGGCCGGGAATCTTATTTCACAGGCCCTGGTAGAAAAATACCGCATTCCCACCAAACCTCTGGCTATACCATTATCTGTCGCTGCTGTGGATGGGGGCCTCTTACCACGTCCCATCCAACTCATCACCGAATCCATAACTCTGCAGGTGGGAATGCTGCATTCTGAGAGCATCTCTTTTCATGTTCTGCCTGGACTCTCTCACGCCCTCTTACTAGGTCTACCTTGGCTCCAGAGACATGCACCCGTGCTTGACTGGCAGACCGGAGAAGTCCTTCGCTGGGGACAGGACTGTCATAAGACTTGTTTGGTTCCTGTTCATCCCGCCCGTCCTTCTCCTACCCCAACTAATCTACCTGGACTTCCGATTCCCTATTGGTCATTTGCTGATGTCTTTAATAAAAAGGAGGCAGAGACATTACCCCCTCATAGACCATACGACTGTCCTATCGACCTGTTACCCGGTACTACGCCTCCCCGTGGGTGTATTTACCCATTGTCCGCTGCTGAGACCCGGTCGATGTCCGAATATATTGAGAAGAATTTGGCTAGGGGATTCATCCGGAAATCTACCTCCCCGGCGGGAGCAGGCTTCTTTTTCGTAAAAAAGAAGGACGGCTCTCTCCGTCCCTGTATAGACTATAGAGGCCTTAACCAGATCACGGTGAAGAATAAGTACCCCCTTCCGCTCATTCCAGAATTATTTGATCGTCTGAGGGGGGCTAGAATCTTCACCAAACTGGACCTCCGTGGGGCGTACAACCTGGTCCGTATCCGTCAAGAGGATGAATGGAAGACTGCATTCAACACCCGGGACGGCCACTATGAATATCTGGTAATGCCCTTTGGTCTCTGTAACGCTCCTGCCGTCTTTCAAGAGTTGGTCAATGACATCTTCCGGGACCTTCTCTACTCCTGCGTAGTGGTGTACCTGGACGACATCTTGGTCTTCTCTCCGGATCTCCAGACTCACCGGAGGGATGTTCGTCAGGTCCTGCTCAGGCTCAGGCAGAATCACCTCTTCGCTAAATATGAGAAGTGCCTCTTTGAGCAGACCTCGCTTCCGTTTTTGGGCTACATTATTTCTCAGACCGGCCTACGAATGGATCCAGAGAAACTGTCTGCCATCGAGAAATGGCCCCGACCGGAGGGGTTGAAGGCCATTCAGCGGTTCCTGGGCTTCGCCAACTACTACCGCCTCTTCATACCGCACTTCTCTTCCCGGACTGCCCCAATTTCCGCGCTCACCCGTAAGGGCACTAATCCCAGAGAGTGGCCGCCCGAAGCAGAGGAGGCCTTTCTTTCCTTAAAACAGGCCTTCTCTTCCGCCCCGGTGCTGCATCGCCCAGATGGCAACAAGCAGTTCTTCCTGGAGGTTGACGCCTCCTCCTCTGGAGCCGGAGCGGTACTTACCCAAAAATCATCTTCCGGGAGAATGGTAACTTGTGGCTTCTTCTCCAAACTCTTCTCCTCTTCTGAGCGCAACTATTCCATAGGAGATCGAGAGTTATTGGCCATCAAGCTGGCATTGGAGGAGTGGCGTTACCTGCTCGAAGGGGCTCTTCATCCGGTAATAATTTACACTGACCACAAGAACTTGGCTTACCTCCAGCATGCCCAGAGACTTAACCCGCGCCAAGCTCGGTGGTCCTTGTTTTTTGCTCGCTTTGATTTTATTCTTCATTTTCGCCCGGCTGACAAAAACATCAAGGCGGACGCCTTGTCCTGATCCTTTCTGGTGTCTGATCTCGAGGAGGAACCGAAACACATCATCGATCCCGCCAGAGTAATGCAGGTGGCTCCCGTGAGTCTAAATCGTCTCCCTCCCGGTAAGACGTTCGTATCAGTACCTGATCGGGAGAAGATCCTACACTGGGGTCACTCGTCTAAACTAGCTGGTCACGCCGGTCAGAAAAAGACCCTCCAGCTTATTACCCGGCACTACTGGTGGCCTACCCTGCACAAGGACGTAATAGACTTTGTTTCTGCCTGTGTGTCCTGCGCCCGCAACAAGGTTCCGAGACATCTGCCAGCCGGTCGCCTCCTTCCGCTCCCAGTACCTGCTGCCCCCTGGCAGCATATAGCAATGGACTTTATAACTGATCTCCCCGTCTCTGCCGGTTGTACGGTCATTTGGGTGGTCGCTGACCGCTTTTCCAAGATGGCTCATTTCGTTCCCCTGCCAGGCCTCCCGTCTGCACCCGAGCTGGCTAAAGACTTTATCCGCCACATCTTCCGTCTTCATGGACTGCCCCTCCACATAGTGTCGGATCGTGGGGTACAGTTCACCTCACGCTTCTGGAGAGCCACTTGTAAACTGCTAGACGTCACCCTGGACTTCTCCTCCGCTTACCACCCACAGTCTAATGGTCAAGTGGAGCGGATCAATCAGAACCTGACCAGTTACCTCCGGCACTTCGTTAATGCCCACCATTCAGACTGGGTGGATCTCCTGCCATGGGCCGAATTTTCTTACAACAATCACGAGAGCGAATCATCCTCCAAATCCCCGTTTTTTGTTGTCTTCGGTCAGCATCCTCGGATCCCATTTCCCGTCTCCACCTCGGTGGACAATCCGGCTGCGGAATCTCTTGTTAACAAATTTTCCTCCATATGGGAGAGCACCCGGTCCGCACTCCTTCTGTCATCCGAGCGGATGAAAAGACATGCTGACAAAAAACGTCTGGATCCTCCTCAATTCCGTCCAGGGGATAAGGTCTGGCTCTCGTCCAAGTATGTCCGGCTCAAGATTCCTTCCTATAAGTTAGGGCCTCGGTTCATCGGTCCTCTGGAGGTCATCAGTCAGATCAACCCGGTGGCCTATAAATTGAAACTCCCGGCCAACTTGCGGATCCCTAACTCCTTCCATGTATCTCTCCTCAAACGTGTGGTACTTAACTCTTTTTCCAAGTCTACAGGTACGCCTCCTGCTCCGGTTTCCGCTGAAAACGAATTTGAGGTAGAGAACATTCTGGCCACCAAAAGGGTAAGAGGGAAGACCTTTTTTCTAGTAGATTGGAAGGGGTTTGGTCCTGAAGAGAGAACGTGGGAGCCCCGGGAGAACATCCATGCCCCTCTCATCCTAGCTAAATTTCTCTCTGGCCTAAAAAAGGGGGGGCCTAAAGGGGGGGGGTACTGTAGCGCCGGCGTCCCTGCCCTCTGCTAGGCAGGGACGCTGTTCCCCTCAAAACTCTGCTCCGAGCCCGGCGTCCTCCTCCCGCTCTGCTGGCAGCGCGCGCTCCTTCCCGGCCACTGTGCTTAGGGCGCGTGCGCGCACGCTCCCTCCCTCTTAAAGGGGCCGCGCGCGCCGTCCTAAGGAGTCCCCGGCCAATGGCCGGAGGACTTCACCATATATAAGGCACCTCCTCCAAAATGGAGGTGCCCGAGCAATGTTGTTGCACTGTTCACTACTCTGCTTCAGCCCTCAGGTCCCGTTGCCAGTTACCTGCCAGATTCCTGCCAGTTTGCTGTCTGATTCCTGCCTGATATTCCGCTTACCTGCCTGCTAGCCTGAGGTCCGACGGTCTGCCTACCGACTCCTGTCAGTCTGTCTAAGGACCAGCTTGCCCGCTCACCTGGGAGCGCACTTCTGCTACCTGCCTGCTAGCCTGAGGTCCGACGGTCTGCCCTCCAACTCCTGTCAGTCTGTCTATGGACCAGCTTGCCCGCTCACCTGGGAGCGCACATCTGCTACCTGCCTGCTAGCCTACCTGGAGGCCCCGCCGTCACGTGCTGTGACCACCCGCCTGTCCAGAGACTCCTGCCCGCTCACCTGGGAGCGCTCATCTGCTGCCTGTCTGTTGGTCTACCTGGAGGCTCCGCCGTCACATGCTGTGACCACCCGCTTATCCAGAGACTCTCGCCTGCTCACCTGGGAGCTCACGTCTACCATCTGCCTGCTAGCCTACCTGGAGGCTCAGCCGTCACAGGTCGTACCAACCCTTTACCCAGAGACTGCCCCGGTCACTTGCCGTGACCTCCTGCCCGTTCATCCAGAGACTTCCCCGGTCACTTGCCGTGACCTCCTGCCCGTTCATCCAGAGACTGCCGCGGTCACTTGCCGTGACCTCCTGCCCGTTCATCCAGAGACTGCCCCGGTCACTTGCCGTGACCTCCTGCCCGTTCATCCAGAGACTGTCCCGGTCACCTGCTGTGACTGCCTGCCCGCCTTCCCTGGTCGCCACCCGCTCCCTTACAAGGACCGCCCCCTTGTATAGTAGTGACGCGCCCCCTGGGCCTGTGCTGCTGCTGCTGTGCAGGGGGAATACCCGGAGCCGGATCTGATAGGGGTAGTAGTCCTCGTGGCGGTGACCCGGTCCGTGCCCAGGGTGTCAAACCAAGTGGCAGAACTTAGAATAAGATGTTATATTGTTCTGTCGGGGTAAAAGAGAATATATATATTTGTAACTTTTATACTTTTGTAACTTTTATACGCTTCTTTGCTAATGTACTAACCACCATTTTGTGTCTTATAACAATAAGCTTTCCTTGCTACGTATTACTCAAATCGAAACTTAAACTAAGACAGTTCCAGTATTGCCAAGACTTATTTCAGAGAAACGAAACAAGATTATAAGCTGACGGCTGCAATATCTGCCCAGAGACTGAGATAAGGAGATGTGGACCAATCAGGAGTGGTCAGACACTGGATTTTCATGGCTTACCCCGCTCCGGACAACCCCTTTCCCCTCCCATTATGTAGTGTATTTAGGTTTGTGCATGTAAAAAATAAACACAGAACATTGCTGAGAACGTTGTCTGTAGTAGTCTTTTGAGCGTGCTCTGAGTTTGAACCAGCTTGTTGTCTGACTCATTCTTTGAATGGTTGACCCATGCTCATAGTTTGAATTTGGAGTGACTGGAGGACGAGTGGAATGTCATCACGACCCCACAAATGGCGCCCAACGTGGGGCGTGGCTAGCGGTACGCCGCCCTCCCGGACCCATATCGCTGATTTCCCTGGTGGTGACCGCGGTGGCTGAATTTGAGGCCTTATCAACCTCCATCGAACACGGTAAGTTGAGATGTATTTTATATGTCTCACTTGCCTGTGTGTCAGCCGCAGCGGTTCCTGTTGGGTTGTCAGGTTGGATCTGGGTGGGTGATCGGTCGAGTGGTGAGACCTCAGGTGTCCCGCACCACGTCCTGAACCAGCAAGTGTTAAAACGAGTGACGTCGCATGCCTGCGCGTGCTCGTGTGAACACCATCTCCTCCTCCTCCGGTCACTGAACTCTCTTTAGATAGCTGCCTCCCGTAACTGATAATCGAGGTTTCAAAGCATTCCTGAATTGTAGTGTAAGGGAGAAAGAATCTGTGACGAATTGAGGTGTACTCTTCGTCTTATACAGAGAAACCTCATAAGGAGGTGTTCTGCTGTCAGAATCTGTGACGAATTGAGGTGTACTCTTCGTCTTATACAGAGAAACCTCATAAGGAGGTGTTCTGCTGTCAGAATCTGTGACGAATTGAGGTGTACTCTTCGTCTTATACAGAGAAACCTCATAAGGAGGTGTTCTGCTGTCAGGATCTGTGACGAATTGAGGTGTACTCTTCGTCTTATACAGAGAAACCTCATAAGGAGGTGGTCTGCTGTCAGGGTCCATGACGAATTGAGGTGTACTCTTCGTCTTATACAGAGAAACCTCATAAGGAGGGGTTCTGCTGTCAGTCAGGGTGCCGTGGTGAGTCGTACTGTAAAGTCGCCATTCAAGGTTAGGGAAGGGATAGATTGAGGTGTACTCTCTATCTTATCAGTGTATTGAGGAGTACTCTACACTGACGGGTGGCGACCTGTCGGCTGCACCAGTGATCTGAGTCGCGACAGATCATTGCATTCTATAAGAAAATGTTGCGTATATTCAAATTTGAAAGATCTCGTAAGTTGCGGAATGCTGCTGTAGGAGTTAAGCCAATTAGTGGAGTTACGGGAAGGCAAGAAAGCAAGAAGAATGTTAGGAATTTGTATAACATGATAAGCTTATCCAGTACAGGCAGGCTTTAGTTTTCAGTGTAGAAAGAATGTGTTACACAGAAATTGGGAAAGCTGGGTGAGGACTCCTGCACCAGGCTCAGACACATCTTAGAGTAGATGGTGCAGGGGGGAACAGAGAATGCCGAGCCTTTGTTCGGATACATGAAAGCTGCAGAATGTGATTTGTTATGTGACCCTAAATTGGCCGTAACCCCGTTGATGCCTGTCACTACACCGAGCCCTCAGCCACCGCCCTATAATGGCGCCGACGCTAAATCATCGGAAGGATGGACGTGTCGTATGTGCTGACAGCAGAACCCGCCCTGGGCGAAGTTCTGCTGTGTCTGTGGGGGGGGGGCCGCCCATGGCACGATGCCCAGCCTGCCCCCAAGAACAATCCCACTTCCACTCTAACTCCTCCCTCCCACGGCCATCTTGCTACACCTCTTACTTGTTGTGGGAGGCCCGGAAAGCCCCAATCCGGCCTATATCCACTACTACATCCGTCCGGTGCATATTACCAGCCACCAGCACAGGTGGAAAAACCCGTAGTCCCAGAGCACCCATCTGAAACCAATGTGACACCCTCTGCTCCAGTCCACGATGCTGAGACGCTTCCCCTGTTTCCTATGGGAGTCACCCACAACCCTGGGGATATCCTCCTCAATTCCCCAGAATTTCAGGCCAGGCTGCTCTCCCTCCGCCAACATACTGTTACTCAAGACGATACGGAACCAGAGGAGGGATGTGCTCAAGATACTCCAGCCCCCCCTCCTTTACCCCATACGTCTCCTATGGCATCCTCCACCCCACATTCATTGCCCATACTCCGGCCCTTGCTCCAAGCAACTGCTGAAAGAGCACCACCCCCCCAGCCCCTCAGAAGTCTGGGACCCCTGCCGCTCCCGTAATCTAGTAGACCCATCAGGACGCCCTGTCACTCTGTCAATAGGCTATGGTGACATCCTTACACATCGGGTGGGGGCCATAGTCAACCCTGCCAACACTTGTATGAGCCATGCTGGAGGATTGGCTCGTAAAATTGCCCTTGCTGCTGGTTCTACTCTGGCTGCAGATTGCCAGGCTCACTTAGCCGAAAACGGAGAGCTTTCAAAAGGCCATGGATTCCACAAAAGCAGGACCCCTTAGTACGTATGAATCCGGCCTAGAATACATGAAACAGTTGAAAGCCTGGGCTCAGAATCGCTTGTCAGATCAAGCTGGGTCTGTACAAGATGTTCAGCAAGACCCTGATGAATCTGTGGAAAGATATGCTGCAAGACTCAGCATGCATTTTGAGGATCTCGGATACAGTCCTCACGTCAAGACGCAGGCCGCCCTGTTGGTTCAGGCCCTAGTAGATGGCCTACAAGACGCTCTCAGAGATGAAGTCCTGAGAGTATGGCCCGAGATTCGTTCTTCTTCTTTCAACGACGCGGTGGACTTCGTTAAAGCTTTCCAAAAATCAATGCTAAAAATGGAAAAAGATACTAAGCCAAAGAAGAAAGCCGCACCTGCCATGCTATATCAAGCTCAAGAAAGCTACCCACCCTTGGCAACCAACATGGAATCAAGTGGGTAATGGTTAAAGGCACAGGTGATGATACTCCTCCCACATATAGAAAATAAGACAGAAGAAATGACAAGGGACCATCTAGAAACAGAAGACAATCTCGTAATTCTGAAGGACGAATGTTGTGTTGGGAGTGTGGTAGCCTTGACCACATCCTCAGAGACTGTCCAACCCGCAGACAGTACCATGACCGGTCGTTCCGTGACGGTCCACACAACCATGGACCTCCCCGTGAACCATCTCATCCACGCCAATGACGGCTCGGTCAACCAGTGTCCACTTTCCCGGCTACGCATCTCACGGCCACCTCTGGGACTGTCACTTTACAGGTGGACCATCAACCACTGGAGTTCCTGGTGGACACTGGAGCGGCCACATCTGTCATTTCCTCTGCACAGCTCCCTCCTTCTGTATCCCTATCACCGGATACCCTCACCCGTGTTGGGGTGGAAGGCCAACATATTTCCTCTCCATTCACAGTCCCTGTGTCTGCAGGACCGTTCACCGGAGTACTCACAAGATTCTTGGTCTCTGAAACTTGCCCTGTCAACCTGTTGGGAGCCGATCTCTTAGAGCGGATGAAGGCAACAATTACCTTCGGAAACCATGGTATGGAGCTTCTTTTGCGGGACCCTCATTCCGAACAAGGGACTGAAGACCGCTGTGTTCTTAAAGCCTTCCCTCTCATGATGATGACCATACAACCTCACACTCTTCTTGATACCTCACAGTTCCCTCACTCTCTGTGGCCCAGTGGGCCAGAGGACGTCGACCTCCTGCAGGTTCCCCCGGTCCGAGTACACCTCAAGCCTGGACACAGGTACCCACGGTTGCCACAATACCCCCTCAAGGCTGCACAAGAACAAAGCTTGGGTACCCAAATCGCTTCCCTCCTGGAATCAGGAGTCCTTGTCAGATGTATATCTCCATGCAATACACCCCTCTTTCCTGTAAAAAAGAAAACCGTTCCGGGAGAGTCTCCAAGATACCAGTTGGTTCAGGATCTCAGAGCCGTCAATGCAGCTACCATTTTAGAAAACTCCAGTGGTACCTAACCCAAACACCCTCTTGTCTCAGCTGCCTCCAACGGCCACCTTGTTTACGGTGTTAGATCTGGCCAACGCCTTCTTCAGTATACCCTTACATGAAGATTCGTGGTTTCTTTCTGCCTTCACCTTTCAAGGAGCACAGCTTACATGGACCAGGACTCCGCAAAGAGCCCAGAATTCTCCTAACCAATTCACTCATTCTATGAAGTCTATTCTGGAGCCATGGGTTCAAGAGAACCCTCAGGTCACCCTTCTACAGTATGTGGATGATCTTTTACTCTGTGGCACTGAAGCAAATTTGCCAGAGATGTCAGACTGTCTCAAGGATGGAGGCTCAGTTTGGCTTCATGCTGAAGATTCACGTGTTTCTCTTCAACACAGACTATGTTTTGACCGCCTTAAACAGGCTGTTGTCTCTGCCCCGGCCTTGGGCTTACCAGACTATACTCAGCCATTTCACCTTTTTGTCTCGGAATCGGAAGGTCATGCCTCTGGAGTTCTAGCACAACGCTATGATCATAAGTATCGGCCTTTGGGCTACTACTCAGCCGGCTGGACCCTATCGCCCGAACTGCCCCCACGTACCTTAAGGCGGTCCACGCTGCTCACATCCTCCTTGACAAATCAGCTGATATCGTCCTTGGACATGATCTAGTTATACAGGCCGGCCATGATCTCTCAGCTGTTCTGCAACAAACATCTCCGAAACATCTAACCAACCAAAGACACCTGCGGCTGCAGTGTTCCCTATTGTTGCCCTCCAATATAACATTTACCAGATGTCTGACTATCAACCCTGCCACTTTGCTTCCACCTTCTAGGGGGGAAGGTGAAGAGGGTGAAGGTCCATTGGTGGAACCTCATGATTGTATAAAAATTTTGCAGGAAGAGACTTCTGCTCCAGAGAATATGGTGGCACATCCGCTCGCAGACCCTGCCTTGCACCTATGGACTGATGGATCCCGTTTCGCAGACCCTCAAGGGAAGTTCCACACGGGATATGCTGTCACAACAGACCTAACAGTCCTCAAGGCTGAAGCTCTACCACCATACATGTCTGCACAAGAAGCTGAACTTGTGGCTCTCACAGAGGCCTGCCACCTGGCAGCAGGAACAACGGCGAATCTATATACCGATTCCAGGTATGGACATGGAATTTGCAATGATTTTGGACTCTTGTGGAAGTCTAGAGGATTCATCACAGCTGCAGGTACACCAGTGAAACATGCCTCATGGATTAAGGCCCTAATGGAGGCCCTGGAACTACCCATTCAGGTTGCTGTTATCAAGGTCAAGGCTCATGGAAGACTAGATTCCAGGGAAGCCAGGGGCAACCACCTGGCTGACCAAGCAGCCAAGACTGCAGCAGTGGAGAATGTGTCATCAAAGTGGCAGGAAAAGGAAGAAGGGATGGCTGTGGCGCTCACTAGAGCAAGAGCCAAAGAACAGCCGGCGGAAGATCATACAAGTCCAGCGGAGACACGAGTGGAATCCAGGGGGGTCAGGATGCCTGAAGAAAAATTGTGTGAGGAACAAAAGAAGACCCCCCACTGAAGAAGTCAAGCAATGGAAAGCGACAGGAGCCGTGCTGGCAGGTCGCAAAAATTCAAAGGTCAACTCGACTCTTTACCAAGTGGATGGGAAGCCTTGCTTGCCTAGACGCATGTACTCAGCTGTGGCAGCATGGGCTCACGGGCCTACACACAGAGGAAAGAATCAAGCCTTGGCATGTATCAAGAAACTGTACTTTGCACCCGGAATCTCTTCCACTGTGACTGCATACTCAAAATCCTGCTCTGTCTGCGCTACCTGGAACCCAACGTGTACGGCACGGGTCCCTCTCCAACACCTGGCTAAACCAGACTACCCTTGGCAGAGAATACAAGTCGACCATATCCAAATGCCTAAAGCAGGAAAATATGAGTACGTTTTGGTAGCCGTGGATATGTTCTCAGCCTGGCCCGAGGCCTACCCGGTTGTCAACATGACTGCTAAAGTCACAGCCAAGAAACTGATCACCGAAATTGCCTACAGATTTGGAGTTCCCCAAGTCATAGAATCGGATCAAGGACCAGCTTTCACAACAAATATCTACGAAGAACTCTGGAACATGTTGGGAACAGATTTGGACCTCCACACTCCATACCATCCTGCCAGTTCAGGCAAAGTGGAGAGAATGAATTCCACACTCAAGACCCAGCTCTTGAAAATGACCTAAGATCATCCCCTCCCCTGGCCCGACCTACTCCCCATAGTATTGTATCATATCACACACACTCCTCAGGCCAAACATGGGCTGACTCCCTATAAAATTTTGTTTGGGACCCCACCCAAGATAGGAGAGATTAGGCCCCAAGAGTTGTCTGAAACACATGATAGAGTGGTAAAATTTGTGATTGCCTTGTCTAGAGAATTGACTAACACCCGCTCTCCAGTATCTGCTTCTCTCACAGAATCTACAGGTGATGCAGTACATGATTTCATCCCAGGCGATCTAGTGTATGTGAAGAAGTTTGTCCGGAAAGACTGCCTCCAGCCGCGGTTCGAGGGACCGTACACTGTGCTTTTCACCACCCCGACGGCTCTGAAGCTTGAGGGCAAGAGCACCTGGATTCACGCCTCCCACTGCAAGAGAGACAGAACGAGTCTATAAAAGATGACTACCTTCTTCTATATCCTTTCCATATGCTTACTGTCTGTCCCAGGGTGGACAGCTACCACACAGGGGTAGATACCTCCTTCTTCTCAGGTTGGTTGGGAGGGCTCAAGGGATTCCTCCAACAAGTTTGTCTAGTAATGGGAGGTCTACTAGTATTGGGCCTGGTGGTCCTGTGCTGCAAAGTCCCCTTATACAGGAAAGCTATAACCAATGCTGTCCCAACCTCCGGGATCTTTCTGAATCAAGAGAAGATATAGAGAAATACACTCCTTTGAACAAGCCTGACCAGCCCCCCCCCATGACAAAGTTCAATTGAGAGATTTAGTTTAGGGACAGTTGGGAGAACTCCATGTGTCACCCAGGATAGGGCTCGATTGTCTGGGGGCGTCCCATAAGGGGGCAGCTTCTAAGATGATTGGGTGAAGAAATCCACCTCCCCTCTCCCCACACATGGACAGTCTCAAAGGCCCCGAAGCAAGGGAAAGCTTAGTGTTTAGGGGGGAATGTCGGGGTAAAAGAGAATATATATATTTGTAACTTTTATACTTTTGTAACTTTTATACGCATTTTTGCTAATGTACTAACCACCATTTTGTGTCTTATAACAATAAGCTTTCCTTGCTATGTATTACTCAAATTGAAACTTAAACTAAGACAGTTCCAGTATTGCCAAGACTTATTTCAGAGAAACGAAACAAGATTATAAGCTGACGGCTGCAATATCTGCCCAGAGACTGAGATAAGGAGATGTGGACCAATCAGGAGTGGTCAGACACTGGACTTTCATGGCTTACCCCGCTCCGGACAACCCCTTTCCCCTCCCATTATGTAGTGTATTTAGGTTTGTGCATGTAAAAAATAAACACAGAACATTGCTGAGAACGTTGTCTGTAGTAGTCTTTTGAGCGTGCTCTGAGTTTGAACCAGCTTGTTGTCTGACTCATTCTTTGAATGGTTGACCCATGCTCATAGTTTGAATTTGGAGTGACTGGAGGACGAGTGGAATGTCATCACGACCCCCACAGTTCGACTACGCCACCCGTTGATTGCGGCTATGAAGCCGCCACTGCAGGGCAGACCGCTGAGGCCGGTGGTACGGTTGTGCAGCGTGGATAGTATAACCCCCAACGCCTCAGGGCAGCGGACGTGGATGATGGGGATAGCAGAATCGCACGCAGGCACTAGGAACCACTCAGAGACGGTGCGGTGTAGTTCAGGGTCTTTACTGGTGGCAAAGGTAGACCCTCCCGGGAGTACTGGCTAGCGATCGGGGCCTGGTCAGTCTGTGAGCAGATAGGATCTCCCCCGGCCAGGCGGAGTTGTAGGCCTCCCCAACTTATTGTACTCTCCCTGGCTACCTTGCTAGAAGCGGGTAAAAGTAGCCCACGTCCCTGAGTGTACCGTGTGGTGCTCACCCGTATGGCCGGTGACTCGGGGCCTTCTGGTAGCCTCCGCTCCACAACGGCGGTGCTGGTCCCTTTGCGTGTGACCATGCCTTCGGGTTTCTTGGCCAGAGGACCTGAAATCCCCTGCCGGTCGGTTTCTGCTGCTGGGTATGGATCAGTCCCCACTGCCTCGGACTCCGTGTCCGGTGAGATCTCTTCAGTCAGGACGAGCTCTACAGCTTCCAGTCTCTGACCCCTTTTATCACTGCTCCCACAGAGCTCCTGATCTTGCTCTCCCTGTATCTGCTCCACTCCAGACCAGACTGTGTCTCTGTCTGGGACTCCTCTTCTTCTCCTCTAACCCCGCCTCAGCCCCAGTTTATATAGGGGAAGTTCTTCCCCTCCCAGGACTGGGCAGGAAGTGTTGCATGCTTAGGGTTCCTGACCAGGAGACCTCCCACCTGCTCTCAGACGTAATATTGCTATTACTGTGGTAACCAGACCCCTGGGGTGCCACATTCCCACCTAGTAAAATTTAGTACTCCGGGACTAAACATATTTTTGAAAACATAACAGGGTATAAACAGGAACAATACAATAAGGGAAAACACGTTAGGGCGGTCACAGCGTGTCCGCAACCGGGTGCAGTTTTTGAAGCAATAAGGGTGTCCATTTCACCAAAGAACAGGGAGCCGTAACCAGGTGGGGGTCTGTCCTACCCCGAGTCTTTAGCAGTCTTAGTCCATTCCTGGGTTACGCTCCAAACATATATACAAAGAATTCCGGTTAATCCACAAAAGACACCTATAAAATAACTGGAAAAACATAATTATTTACAAGCAACAGTAAACAGGTAAATACCAATAAAACAGTCTGAACACTTTAGATCCTCCAACGTACTGGCAACTGGCCTCTAGTGGCCCTAGTAGACCTACGGAGCTTACTGACCGGTCCTAAGCTACAGGGTGTAGGAGCTGTCAAAGGTAAGCTGGGCAGCTGTCTACGGGTTCTTTGGCTGACTAGGGGCACGGCAGGCTCACTATAAGCAGAGGGTCGATTCTCCTGGTCTGCTTGTGTGGGGTCTTCTGCCTCCTGGACCGGCTGCTCTTCCAGCTCTACCTGTTTTTCCGTAGGCACTTGGGATGCTGGCTGGAGGAAGGTGAGGACGGGTACCACAACAGCGCCATTTACTTGTGTCCAAGACCGAGGGAAGTCTCAGAGTACAGTACTGACCATTTCTTCCCTTTCCTCTGCGCTTCGAGGGTTTTCTTGATCTTCTTCAGGGTTTCGTAGCTGCTCGGGACACTTCTTCAGGTGATCTCGGGAGACAATGGCTGTGGTTTCTCCTCCATCCTTACTGATTGTGCAGATTTTTGGGTTTTCATGGCTTGATGGCAGTACGGTGTACGGGTCCTTCTCCCACTGGTCGTCCAACTTGTGGACCCGTCTCTTCCTTTTCAAGACCTGCTCTCCAGGTACCAGGGGAACAGCGGGAGCATACTGGTTGTAAGTCTTCTCCTGTCTTTCTCTTGCTTGACAGAGACTTCGCTCAACGCTCTCCTGTACTTTCCGGTACTGCTGCTGCCTCTCTGTGTCCCAGTCTGCTTCTGGTGAAGTGTCCTCGGGTGTCAGGACTCCCATATCCAGATCAACAGGCAGCTTACCAGGTCTTGCTCTCATTAGGTAAGCCGGGGTACAGTTGGTAGAACCTACAGGGATGTGGTTGTATAGGTCCACCATATCAGGCAGTTTCTCAGGCCACAGACTGCGTTCTTCCAGGGGCAACGTTTTCAGAAGGTCTATCACCACCTGGTTCATCTTCTCGCAGAGTCCATTGGTTTGCGGATGATAGGGTGTTGTTCTTATCTTCCGGCAGCCATACAGAGTGCAGAACTCCTGGAAGACTTCCGCTTCAAAGGCTGGTCCCTGGTCCGTCAGCACCTGCTCTGGGTATCCGTGTGGACGGCAGAAGTGCTGCTGAAAGGCTCTAGCTGCTGTTTGAGCCGTTAAGTCCTTGACGGGGACTACAACCAAGAACCGGGAGTAGTGATCCACGATGGTTAACGCATAGACGTAGCCACTTCTGCTGGGGGTCAGTTTTACATGATCCAAGGCTACCAGTTCCAACGGCTGCCTGGTGACGATGGACTGCAGGGGAGTCTTCTGACTGGCACGGTCCTTCCTTCTTAGGTTGCATGGGCCACAGTCTCTGCACCACCTCTCGATGGTTCCTCTCATGCCTACCCAGTGGAACCGCCCGCGCAGCAGGAACTCCAGCTTCTTCTATCCGAAGTGCCCAGCTCCGTCGTGGTATGCCTCCAGTACCATAGCCGCGTCTCTTCTTGGCACCACTACTTGCCAGATCAGTTCATGCGTCCGGGAGTTAACCATTCTACGGCACAACTTCCCCTTGTAAAGGAACAGTCGACTCTTCTCAGCCCACAGTTGCTTGGTTTCCTCCGGAGCGTCTGGGTCAAGGCGAGCATCTGGCTGAGTCAGCATCTCCTTCACCAGTCGGACGGCGGGGTCACTGTCTTGCGTTTCCGCCCAGTTGTAATGAGGTAAGGGGTTGAACGTAGCGGATTGCTTACCCCTTACACAGTGGGAATACTGGGTAGTCCCATGACGGTGGAACGCGGGGAGTTCAACTTCTTCCAGTTCCTCTGGATCTTCCCCTACGTCCGGTAGGTTTGGCATTCTGGACAAGGCATCCGCGTTGGTATTGGAGCGTCCTGCCCGGTATTTGATCGTGAATTCATAGTTGGACAGGCGGGCAATCCATCTCTGCTCCAGGGCACCGAGTCTTGCAGTGTCCAGGTGTGTCAACGGGTTGTTATCCGTGTACACGGTGAACCGGGAAGAGGCGAGGTAGTGCCTAAAGCGTTCGGTGACTGCCCACACCACTGCCAGGAACTCTAGCTTGAATGAGCTGTAATTCTCAGGGTTTCTTTCGGTGGGTCGCAGTTTTCGGCTGGCGTAAGCAATTACCCGTTCTCTCCCCTGCTGGATCTGGGACAGTACGGCTCCTAGCCCGATGTTACTTGCGTCGGTGTAGAGGATAAAGGGCTGGCTGTAATCAGGGTATGCCAGGATTTCATCCCCCGTGAGGGCCATCTTCAGCTGGCGGAAGGACTCTTCTTCCAGCTTCTCCCATCTGAAGGGCGGCTTCTGGTTCTTGGCCTTCCTGGACTGGCCCATCAGGAGGTCCTGCATAGGAGCTGCCTTTTTGGTGAAACCGGGAATGAATCTTCGGTAGTAGCCTACCAACCCGAGGAACTGCCGTACTTCCCTTACGCTAGAGGGTCTTGGCCATTCCTTAATCGCGGTGATCTTATCAGGGTCGGGAGCCACTCCGTCAGCACTCACCACGTGTCCCAGGTACTGCACTTTTGGTTTTAGCAGGTGACACTTCGACGGTTTCACCTTCAGACCGTAGTTTGCCAGGTGTTTCAGGTGGTCCTCGTAGGTTTTGGAATAAACTATAAAATCGTCCAGGTACAGCAGGACCGTCTCAAAGTTCCGGTGTCCCAGACAGCATTCCATCAATCGATGGAAGGTTCCTGGTGCGTTGCAGAGTCCGAACGGCATGCAGGTAAACTCGCTAAGTCCCATCGGGGTGGTGAATGCGGTCTTCTCCCGGTCCGCCTCTGCTACAGGAACCTGCCAGTACCCGCTAGTGAGATCCAAAGTGGAGAAGAAGTTAGCAGATTTTAAAGCAGCCAAAGACTCCTCTATCCTTGGTAAGGGGTACGCATCTTTGTGTGTGATACGGTTGATTTTCCGGTAGTCTACACACATTCTCATGGTGTTGTCTTTTTTTTTAACCAAGACTAGTGGAGCTGCCCAGGGGCTACAGCTATCCCTGATTACCCCAGCCTCCTTCATGTCTCTAAGCATCCCCTTGGCGTGTTGGTAGTGTGCAGGGGGTACGGGTCGGTATCTCTCCTTTATGGGAGGATGGTCTCCCGTGGGGATGTGGTGTTCTACCCCCTTTACTCGCCCGAAGTCTAACGGGTGTTTACTAAACACTCTCTCGTACTCTTGAACCACCCGATAGACTCCCTGTTTCTGGTGTGAGGGAGTGGAGTCAGTACCCAAATGTAGTTGCTGACACCAGTCCTCCATTTGTTGCTTAGAGCCGTTACCTTCCTCTGGTTGAGATGGAGGCAAGGGTTCCACGGCCTGTACAGAATTCTGGTTTATGGTGAACAATTTGGCTAGCGTGGCATACCGGGGCAGGTGTACTTCTCTCTCCCCGATATTTATGATGCGAACGGGCACCCTCCCATGGCGTACATCGACCACCCCCCGTGCTGTCAAAATGGTGGGCCTACTGTCTGAGTAGACTGGTTCCACCATTGCCTGGTAATCTCTACCTCTCAGACCAATAGCTGCCCGGCACCAAATCATCATTTCACTTTTCGGGGGCATGGCAATAGGGAAAGGGTCATACATTCTCACGCTACCAATCTCACCACCGGAGAGTTCCACCTGTTGCCGTCGCATCAGTGCCCGGATCTCTTTTTGGAGCACTCGCTGCTGGCCGGAACTGGCGTTCTTGGCAACCTGCTGTAAAATGAGAATCACCTCTGCAAGACAATTTTCAATCAAATTAGTTCCTAGAGTTATCTTTGGGTGACTCTCGAGCTTGTCAATGTCCACAATGATCAGTCCCTGTGCTGCCAGTTCGACTTTACCGATTTTAATGGTCACCTCTTTAAATCCGATCTGTGGCACGGGCTGACCATTGCTGGCGATGATACTCAAGTCGTCGTCAGGGTAGCGGGTTATATCCGAGTCATTCCAGTACTGCTTGAAGAGCACGTACGGGATGGTGGTGACCTGTGACCCGGTGTCCAGTAGGGCACTCATAGGAATGCCATCCAGTACCACAGGCAAGACTGGACGTCCTCCCACGTATTTGTCACGCCAGTTCGATGGGCCTGGTGATCTTATTCCTAGGGGTTGGCCCTCTACCCCAGGTTGTGCCAGTTTAAAGGACAGTACCTTGCCATATGTCCGGGTTGATTGCAGCGGCGGCAGATGGGTTGTCCGTCCTCGTTGTATCGGTCGCTGGGTTTTCCTCTGGCGGTGGGGTCCTCCTTGGTCGGCGCCACGGGATGTCCTCCGGTCCGGATGCCAGCTGGATCTTCCCTGGAGTGGAAACCTGTAAAGACTGCACAGTTCGGGTTAGCGCAGCAACGCTTTTAGTTAGCTCTTGGACCTGATGGTGCAGGTCTGTAGCCGGGTCATTGTTTAAAGCCTGCGCATCAGCTCCCACAGGCCCTGCCGACAAGGGCGCCGTCTCCTGGTGGTAAGTGGTAGTAGGGCGTCTGTGGGTCACAGCGCCACCTGGTGCCGGTTCTCGGAGCACCCAGATGGCTCTGTCCTTGAACTGTGCAAAGTCCAGATGAGGGTCCTGTAAGGCCATTGCCCGCAACTGGGTTCGGTGGGCATTGCAATGTAGACCCTCTATAAATTGTTCAGTCAACAGCTTGTCTTTGTTTCCCACGCCGTCAGGGTCGGCCTGCTTAATGGCTCTCAGGGCCTCTTGTAGGTTTAGTGCATAGTCCCTTATATTCTCATGTGCTCGCTGCTTGCACCCGTAGAATCTAAGCTTGATCTCGGCTGAGGTACGGGTATCAAAGGTGTCCTTCAGCCGGGCTAGTATCTCTGCGACAGTCCTCCTCCTCCCGAGTGGCCAGGACTTTACCTCCCTTTGGGCTGCCCCTGTTAATTGAGCCACCAGGATGCTCACTTTTTGCTCCTCTGTGAGGGGGTACACCTGGAAGAGGCTATCCAGCCTTTCTCTGAAGTCATTTAGGGTATGTGACTCCCCTGAGTACTGGGGTAGCCAGGCTGCCCCCGGGATATAGGGCATAGTGAAAGGCATGACCGCAGCAGCGGTGGCGCTGGCGGTGGCTGTGGCAGTGAAGCTCTCCTCTGTATCCGACATCCTCCTCCCCCCTAGTGGACCGTGGCCTACCTTGCGATGATCCTCTTCCGTAGGCCGTGGCTCCGCAGTGGATCGTCAGGGTTGAGGACCTTCCGTCGCGCTCCTGTGACGTCGGCGTCTGCTGGGCTCCTTCCAGGACCTTACGCAACGTCCGGACGTGAGGCGGAGCTTCAGTTCTCGCGCGCTTTCGGAGTCCACGCCCCTCTTCTTCCCGCGCGGCGTCCTCAAGATGGCGTCCAATGGCGGGAAAACTCCACGGATGGCGGGAAGAAAGCAGAAGATGGCGTCGGATGGCGGGAAAACTCCACGGATGGCGGGAAGAAGGCAGAAGATGGCGTCGGATGGCGGGAATCCTCACCACAGGTAAGTTTAACAGTCTCTTTTTTTTTTCAGGCACGCAGTACCCGGTGGTTGCGGGCACGGGATTCTGCCGACTACGCCAAAGTTGACGCGCCCCCTGGGCCTGTGCTGCTGCTGCTGTGCAGGGGGAATACCCGGAGCCGGATCTGATAGGGGTAGTAGTCCTCGTGGCGGTGACCCGGTCCGTGCCCAGGGTGTCAAACCAAGTGGCAGAACTTAGAATAAGATGTTATATTGTTCGACTACGCCACCCGTTGATTGCGGCTATGAAGCCGCCGCTGCAGGGCAGACCGCTGAGGCCGGTGGTACGGTTGTGCAGCGTGGATAGTATAACCCCCAACGGGAGGGGTATGGCCTCAGGGCAGCGGACGTGGATGATGGGGATAGCAGAATCGCAAGCAGGCACTAGGAACCACTCAGAGACGGTGCGGTGTAGTTCAGGGTCTTTACTGGTGGCAAAGGTAGACCCTCCCGGGAGTACTGGCTAGCGATCGGGGCCTGGTCAGTCTGTGAGCAGATAGGATCTCCCCCGGCAAGGCGGAGTTGTAGGCCTCCCCAACTTATTGTACTCTCCCTGGCTACCTTGCTAGAAGCGGGTAAAAGTAGCCCACGTCCCTGAGTGTACCGTGTGGTGCTCACCCGTATGGCCGGTGACTCGGGGCCTTCTGGTAGCCTCCGCTCCACAACGGCGGTGCTGGTCCCTTGCGTGTGACCGTGCCTTCGGGTTTCTTGGCCAGAGGACCTGAAATCCCCTGCCGGTCGGTTTCTGCTGCTGGGTATGGATCAGTCCCCACTGCCTCAGACTCCGTGTCCGGTGAGATCTCTTCAGTCAGGACGAGCTCTACAGCTTCCAGTCTCTGACCCCTTTTATCACTGCTACCACAGAGCTCCTGATCTTGCTCTCCCTGTATCTGCTCCACTCCAGACCAGACTGTGTCTCTGTCTGGGACTCCTCTTCTTCTCCTCTAACCCCGCCTCAGCCCCAGTTTATATAGGGGAAGTTCTTCCCCTCCCAGGACTGGGCAGGAAGTGTTGCATGCTTAGGGTTCCTGACCAGGAGACCTCCCACCTGCTCTCAGACGTAATATTGCTATTACTGTGGTAACCAGACCCCTGGGGTGCCACAGTAGCTCAGAGGTTCCGCCTCCCAGACCCGTTACAATCAATTTGCTAATTAATTAGCTCCAATTCATTAAAGTGAAACTGTATTCATGTGCTGAATGTGGTTCTGGTGCTGTAGTTATATACTGATGACTGATTATGGTTATTGTCAGAAAAATATTAAGAATTTCTCCCCCACCAGACCCCTCTTCTTCTCCCCCTCCCCTATAGTATTTGTCAGGAGAGAAGAGCTGACAATCTACCAGCTGTCTGCATGCAAATTATCCCTCACCACAGAAGTGGCTTGGACAGATGCTGACACAAAGAAAGGTGCTACAACACCAATTAGCATGCGGGTGTGTTTTTCTCTGACACAGACCTGCAACAATTTACATCTAACTGAAGAGGATGCAGCTCATTAACTAAGACAATTCCCCAGCTGCAAACTGCAGGATTTTCGGCACCGAAACAAAACATGGAATAACTAAAGTTCCATTACTCTGTTCTCCTCCTCCTAAACCTGTCATCCACCTTCTAAATTATTCGGTGCTCCTCTATCTAGACCCATCCTCCTCCCTCTACATTACTCTACCTTTTACATTACTCCGTGCTCCTCTTTCCAGACTTCACGTTTCTTCTACATGTCTTCTTAGTCCAGTCCTCTGCCTTCTATGTTTTTCTGTATTCCTCCTTCTTGAGCTGTCCTTTACTATATAGATTTTTTTTTGCTTTTTTATCATTGACGATTTTCACCTAGACAAAGAAACCCACACAAAAATGAAAATACAGACACACAAATGAACATAATGGTTCTACAACAAAAAGGATATAGCAGTTTAATTTAAAAAATAACGCACTGAACTTGGTGATTATACTTCAACATTGAGGCAATGGGCTTAGTGGTTACAGTAGAACAGTAACAGAGTCTTAGAAGCTCCACTGTTTCCGAACACAATCTAAATAAATTGAAAATTCCAGAATTTATTTTTATTTATTTATTGTACTCACTTCTGTAGCGCCATTAATTCCACAGCGCTTTACAGACATTATCGGCACTGTCCCTATTGGGGCTCACAATCTAAATTACCTATCAGTATGTCTTCATTCACCCCAATTTCATAAAAAAAAATTCATAAAAAAGTGATTGAAACATCATACCTACTCCAAAATGGTATCAATCGGTGCAGAAAAAAAGAAGCCCTAGTACAGGTCTATTGATGAAAAAATAATAAAGTTGTGGGTCTCAGTAAATAGTAACACAAAATATTTTTTTTCACAAATTTCTAATTTTTATTTACTGCTTAAATAAAAAAAACTATACAAGTTTACCATAATTGTGCTGAGACCACTCCCCTGGCCCTGGTTGACACTCCCTCTGCATTGTGGCCAGCTGTCAGTCAGGGCCGGGGGCACGGTTACAGTGGCCGCTCAGTATTCTCTGAGCAATGAATAAACCCGCAGCACCATCGACCCCATCACTGAAGCCGAATGCTGGCGGGAAGCATAAAGTTCACTGCATTCGGCTGGATGCAGGCGCCGGGCAGCATAATAACTCTATTAACCTGCAGATTAACCGCATATCTAAGTTAATTTTGGTATTTCTGGTGACAGATTCCCTTTAACAACACTTGGAATTTGTTTCTAGTTTTTCAGTACATTATAAAGTAAAAGAATGGCGTGTTTAAAACTATTACCCATCCTTCAAAAATATCAAGCCCTACGTGGATTGAAAAAACAGAAAACTTGTGGCACTCAGAATAAGGGAAGGGAAAAAAATAAAGCTTGGAAACAAAAAGTTGACCTGTTCCTAAAGGTACATTGAGTATTTGGATGCCATAATATCTCCACCATTTCTGCATCTCTTGGCATGAAAAACCCAGCAGCAAAAATGTGCGTTTTTGCTGTGTTTTCAATGCATTTTTGCATGCGTTTTTCACCTGCATTATCCTAGCCTTTTTGGACAGCAATGAATGCTATAGAACAAGGCTCCATAGTCTTTGCATGGAGGATTCAAGGAACTTTGTGGGAATCGCTGGACTAGGTCGGACCTGCGTGGGAACTTTTCTTTCTAATAAATTGGTGAATGAGGGACAGTGTCTTGTTTTCATTTTTCTCTTTTTATGTTTTCAGGTTTACATTTGTGGACTATTATTATTATTATTATTATTTATTATAGCGCCATTTATTCCATGGCGCTTTACATGTGAAAAGGGGTATACATAGCAAATATACTTACAATAATCTTGAACAAAACGAGTCAGCGACTGGTACAAGAGGAGAGAGGACCCTGCCCCCGAGGTCTCACAGTCTACAAGGGATGGGTGAGGATACAGTAGGTGAGGGTAGAGCTGGTTGTGCAGCGATATGGTGGAGCGAGGGTTACTGCAGGTTGTAGGCATGTCGGAAGAGGTGGGTCTTCAGGTTCCTTTTGAAGGTTTCCACGGTAGGCGAGAGTCTGATGTGTTGGGGTAGAGAGTTCCAGAGTAGGGGGGATGCACGAGAGAAATCTTGTACGTGATAGTGGGAGATGGAGACAAGAGGGGAGTAGAGAAGGAGATCTTGTGAGGATCGGAGGTTACGTGCAGGTAAGTCCCGGGAGACTAGGTCACAGATGTATGGAGGAGACAGGTTGTGGATGGCTTTGTATGCCAAGGTTAGGGTCTTGAACTTGAGTCTCTGAGTAATGGGGAGCCAGTGAAGGGATTGACAGAGATGAGAGGTTGGGAAATAGCAGGGGGACAGGTGGATTAGTCGGGCAGCAGAGGTTAGGATAGATTGGAGGAGTGCGAGAGTGTTAGAAGGGAGACCACAGAGCAGGAGGTTGCAGTAGTCGAGGCGGGAGATGATGAGGGCATGCACTTGTGTTTTTGCGGAGTCTTTGCTGAGGAATGTGCGGATCAGGGAGATATTTCTGAGTTGGAGTCAGAAAGAATTGGAGAGGGCTTGGATATGTGGTTTGAAGGAGAGATCAGAGTCCAAGGTTACACCGAGGCAGCGAGCTTGTGTTACTGGGGAGAGTGGGCAGTCATTAACTTTGATGGATAGGTCAGATGGGGGGGTTGAGTGACGTGGGGGAAAGATGATGAATTCAGTTTTGTCCATGTTAAGCTTTAGAAATCTGGCAGAGAAGAAGGATGAGATAGCTGACAGACTTTGTGGGATTCTGGTTAGTAAAGTGGAGATATCAGGTCCAGAGAGGTAGATCTGTGTGTCATCAGCATAGAGGTGATACTGAAAGCCGTGAGACTCTATGAGCTTTCCCAGGCCAAAGGTGTAGATGGAGAAGAGCAGAGGTCCTAGGACTGAACCTTGGAGGACACCGACAGATAGGGGGCGAGATGAGGAGGTGGTGTGTGAGTGGTAGATGTTGAATGTCCAGTTATTGTTAGGTATGAAGAGATCCAAGATAGGGCCAAGTCTGTGATGCCAAGAGAAGAGAGAGTCTGTAGTAAGAGGGAATGGTACTCTGTGTCGAAGACAGATGACTGGTCCAGGAGGAGGAGGACAGAGTAGTGACCCTTGGATTTGGCGGTTAGTAGGTTGTTGGTGATATTAGTCATGGGAAGTTTCAGTGGAGTGGTGCAGTCGGAAGCCTGATTGTAAGCGGTCAAAAAGCGAGCAGGAGGAGAGGTGGGAGGACAGCTCAAGATGGACATGTTGTTGCAGTAGTTTTGAGGCGTAGGGGAGAAGTGATATGGGGCGGTAGCTAGACACAGAGGATGGGTCAAGGGAGGGCTTTTTGAGGATGGGTGTGATTGAGGCATGTTTGAAACACGAGGGGAAGACACTAGTTGTTAGTGACAGGTTGAAGAGGTGGGTTAGGGTTGGGATGAAGACTGTGGAAAGGTTAGGGATTAGGTGGGACAGGATAGGGTCGAGTTCACAGGTGGTGAGGTGTGATTTGGAGAGTAAAGCGGAAACTTGATCTTCTGTAAGGGTGGAGAAGCTGGTTTTGGAGGAGGAAGGTTGGATAGATATGAGGAGGGGCTGTGGGGACTTAAGGCAAACGCTTTGTCTGATGGTGTCAATCTTCTGCTTGAAGAATGAGGCAAAGTCTTCGACTGAGATGACAGGAGAGGGAGGAGGTACTGGGGGACGGAGGAGATAATTGAAAGTGTTGAATAGCTGTTTAGGGTTGTGAGACAGGGAGAATATGAGAGATAAGTAGTAAGTTTGTTTTGCTGCAGTGAGTGTGGACTTGAAAATGGTGAGGGATTGTTTGAATGCGATGAAGTGCTCATTGGAGCAGGACCTTTCCCATCTCCGCTCAGCAACCCTGGAGGCCCATCACAGTTCTTTAGTCCGGTTGGTGTGCCAGGGTTGCATATTGATTGTGCGAGCTTTGGTGTGTGTGAAAGGGGCAACCAAATCGAGAGCTGCAACTGTTGTGATGTTATATAAAGCAGCAGCAATGTCTGCATCGCGGAAGGAACTTATGTCTGTAAGAGGGAGGAGGGATTCAGAGAGTGAGTGTAGGTCAAGGTGTTTGAGATTTCTGCGAGGATGTGTAAGTTTGTGGAGTGGGGTTTGTGAACCTGGAGAGGAGAGGGAAGAGAATGTGAGTAGGTTGTGGTCAGACAGAGGGAGAGGTGAATTAGAGAGGTTAGATAGGGAACAGAGGCAGGTGAAGATGAGGTCCAGTGTGTGGCCATCTTTGTGAGTGGCTGTGGAAGACCACTGAGCAAGGCCGAAGGAAGAAGTGAGGGATAGAAGCTTAGAGACAGATGAGTGGGAAGTTTCGATTGGGATGTTAAAGTCGCCCATGATAATAGTGGGGATGTCAGCGGAAAGGAAGTGAAGTAGCCAGGTGGTGAAGTGCTTGAGAAAGGTGGTGGCTGACGCTGGGGAATGGTAAATGACATCCAGCTGGAGGTTGGAGGGGGAGTAGATGCGCACACAGTGCACCTCAAAAGAGGGGAGAGTAATGGTAGTGGCATTTGGGTGAAGGCGCAGGTATCAGACAGGAGAAAGCCAACTTCTCCACTATGTGTGTTGCTGGGGTAGGGGGTGTGGGAAAGGTGGAATCCACTGTATGAGAGTGCAGCTGGAGAAGCTTTGTCAGAGGGGATGAGCCAGGTTTTGGTGATGGTGAGGAAGGAAAGTTTGTCAGTAATGAAAAGATCATGGATGTAGGAAAGTTTGTTGCAGATGGAGAGAGCGTTCCATAGAGCTCATGTTAGTGGGACTGGGCAAGTGGGGGCGGGGCGGATGTGTATGAGGTTAGAGAGGTTGCGAGAGTTTGTGACAGATCGTGGATAGGAGGTGGAAGTGACTGTGGGGATGTGGTGAGGAGGACCAGGATTTGGAGAAATATGGCCAGCATTGAGGAGGAGCAGAGAAAGTGTTAGCAGGTGGGAGCAGGATAGGGCGTGAGATGGCTGTCTGTGCTTAGAGACGCAGGATTGAATGTGGATTGAATCAGAGACAGGATTGAATCTGACTATGTCAGATTCCCTAGATTACGTCAGATCTGTGTGGGATTTTTTTTTAAATAAAGCGATGAACCAAGGAAGGTGTTGGGGAATGTTTATTTGAATAAAGTATTTTTTTGTGTGTGTTTTTTCTTTTTACTTACCAGGTTAATAATGAGGATTGTCTGATAGACACAGCTGACATCCACCCCAAGCCCCATTACTTCGATTGTCAATGCATTAGGACAATCAGGAAGAGCGTCGGTGAAGTGCCAGAATTGGTGCAACAAATGTGATATGCCATTTCTGGGTTGGCTGCGGGCTGGTATTTTTAGGCTGCGTATGGCCCAATAACCAGGGACCTTCCCAGTCTGATAATATCAGCTCACAGCTGTCTGCTTTACCTTTGCTGGTTTTCAAAAATAGGGAAGAAGCCCAAATAATTTTTTTTTCATTTATTTAATCATAAAAAGCTGTCCAATAATCTCCACAGGATGCAATTTTATTATATGTCCGGGGATTGTGCAATTACTTGACTATATGTCTGGTACTGTGTGGAGGGTTGTGTGGAGGCCATTATACTGTGTGGAGGGTTGTGTGGAGGCCATTATACTGTGTGGAGGGTTGTGTGGGTGTGGCGCCCCTGTGGGTCCAGTTGCCACAGAGGTACCGCATCTCACCCAGAGGTGTGGTACCCCACTCTCAGGTAAGAAGGGCGTACTACCCGGGACCCACACACCCACATCCAATATACTCCACTTCAGTAGGAAAGGATCTAGATTGCTCCTAAGAGCACAGTCCCTGGTCCCTAGCTCGAGGGTGGAACTAGGTAGAGGAGGTGGGTAGAGGAAGTATCTCAAGGGAGCACAGGCAGAAGGAGTATAAGAAGGAGGGGAACCATCTAGAAGAGTCGAGTCCTGCTCAGGAGAGCAGTGTAGGAGGGTCAAGGCTCCTGGCTCCAGTGCTTAGAGCAGGAGTTG
This sequence comes from Phyllobates terribilis, assembly GCF_046119375.1. Taxonomy (NCBI): domain Eukaryota; kingdom Metazoa; phylum Chordata; class Amphibia; order Anura; family Dendrobatidae; genus Phyllobates; species Phyllobates terribilis. The sequence continues at coordinate 6,585,958 of NW_027362762.1, forward strand.
AGTGGAGAGAGAGGAGTCGGGCCTAGTCTGAGAGGCCCAGGAGAGAGAGTGACAGAGGACGGGAGCAGAGGGAAGGCTCCAGAGACAGAGGGGATCCCAGGGGCACAGTGAGTGCAGGAAGCCACTCGTGCGCCCGAATTCACACGGACGTGGAGGGATCAGGCCGCAGAGAGGGTACCAGCCCCTAAACTAGTGGAGAACACCAAGGCTCAGCTAGACAACCGGAGACTGTTGCATTTTCAAGGTGCTGCAGCCAACAGCCACTATTACATTGCCGAAAAGGTGGCTGCATAGGATCCATGGGACAGCAGGTCGCCCGACAAGACCCGAGGCTACTGGCTTGGGACACTGATTGTGAGGCACAGGGCAGGAGGGTGAGAGGCAGTGCAGTGAGACAATTGGCAAAGGTACATAGAATGGGGTCCCGTTTAAGTGCTCCTGAGATACCGGAGAGATTACTGGATCCCTACCCCAGAGGACACAGGACAACGTGGGTGGTTACACACCGGTAACTGTAACCTTGAACAACTGTGAGTAAAACTTGAAGACTGCACTCCACTGTGTCCTTGAATAATGGCTACGCCATCACCGCCCTGGGTCACGGACCGGGTCACTGCCACCGTGACATCCCCCAGCATCGACCGGCCCACCTACCGAGTACCCCACAGCCCAGGAGGTGCGTCATATTGGCCATTATACGGTGTGGAGGGTTGTGTGGAGGCCATTATACTATGTGGAGGGTTGTGTGGAGGCCATTATACTGTGTGAAGGGTTGTGTGGGGCCATTATACTGTGTGGAGGGTTGCGTGGGGGCCATTATACTGTGCGGAGGGTTATATAGGGGCCATTATACTGTGTGGAGGGTTGTGTGGGGGCCATTATACTGTATGGAGGGTTGTATGGGGGCCATTATACTGTGTGGAGGGTTGTGTGGAGGCCATTATACTGTGTGGAGGGTTGTGTGGGGGCCATTATACTGTGTGGACGGTTGTATGGGGGCCATTATACTGTGTGGAGGGTTGTGTGGAGGCCATTATACTGTGTGGAGGGTTGTGTGGGGGCCATTATACTGTGTGGAGGGTTGTATGGGGGCCATTATACTGTGTGGAGGGTTAAGTGGAGGCCATTATACTGTGCTGAGGGTTGTATGGGGGCCATTATACAGTGTGGAGGGTTGTATGGGGGCCATTATACTGTTGGAGGGTTGTATGGGGTCCATTATACTGTGTGGAGGGTTGTGTGCAGGCCTTTATACTGAGTTGAGGGTTGTATAGGGGCCACTAAACTGTGTGGAGGGTTGTGTGGGGGCCATTATACTATGTGGAGGGTTGTATGGGGGCCATTATACTGTGTGGAGGGTCGTGCGGGGGGCCATTATACTGTGTAGTTAGTTGTGTGGGGGCCATTATACTGTCTGGAAGGCTATGTAGGGGTCCATTATACTGTTGGAGGACTATTGGAGGGCAATTATAATGTGTGCAGGCTATTATACAGTTAGGAGGGTTGTGTGGGGCCCATTATACTGTCTGGAAAGGCTATGTAGGGGGCCATTATACTGTTTGGAGGGCTATGTGGGGGCCATTATAATGTGTGCAAGCCATTATACAGTGTGGAAGGTTGTGTGGGGGCCATTATACTGTCTGTAAGGCTATGTGGGGGCCATTATACAGTGTGGAGGGGCCACTATACTGTATGAAGGGCCATTATACTGTATGGAGTGTTGCGTGGGCGCCATCATATTGTGTAGAGGGCTGTGTCAGGATCATCATACTGTGTGTGGGGAACTATGGAGGCCATCATACTGTGTTGGGGTCAGTGTGGGGGTATCATACTTTGTGGGGGGGAACCTTGGTCAGCCTATGTACTCATCTAGAACATATTGCCTATGACCTCAGACACCCTGCGTCCCCATTTTGATCTCAAACATTTTGTATATTTTTGCAAATAATGTGCGGATGATCAGGATAGATTTACATGGATTACTGTATATTGTGAGCTGTGCAGAATGTGGAAAGTGTCAGTTTTATCACTGTGTCTCCTGAACTCTCTCGAGACCAATTAAATTGTCATTAATGAGCCACAACATCCAGGTGAAGGTCGCGAGGGAGGAGGACTGCAGGGTGCACACACATACGATATATATATATAACGGAAAGTGGGCAGAGAGGCGACCACCACAGAGGCCGGATCATGACTGGAGCTCTTCACGTTCTTCTCCTTCTTTGTAAGTTACACCAGGATCCACAGGACAGAGCAACATTTTGCTTTCAGATCACATTGCATATCTTTTGTTATTCCTTTGTTAGACATTTGTTCAAAGTTATTCTATAGCACAGGAGACTTTCTGGATCCCATATTGGATCATTTCTGAGCTTTTGTTGGAAGGACATGGCCAATAGTTTATAATACTTGACCTCAGTAACCCACCAGAAGTGCTGGTAGCTAATATTCATGAGTGGCACCAGAGCTCCAAGTTCTGGCTGCCGGTGAGAAGAAGATAGTAGATGGATCTATTAGCAAATAATTGCTCCACGGTCACCTCCAAATGAGGTGGTCTTTGGTTGGACCTTAGGAGCCCTTCCGTATCATGGACTCTTTTTTTCTTAGATCACAGGAACATTACATGGGTCCGATGTTAGACTATGTTATCCGGGAAGCTCAGGAATGATGGGTCTACTTTTTACATTTTTTAATATTAGTTACAATGATCCTTTTTTTCCTAGAGAGTCAAAAGATAATTGCAAATGATATCTAAGGGCAAGACAAATTTTTGGATATCTCATGGCATATAAAAGGCAGGAATTTTGATTTGTAGGTGATTCCCTTCCCTTCTTGTGTTTTTCATGACATTTGTGAAACTCAAAGCTAAAAAATGGATCTTCTGCCCATATGAATAAAGAATGACTAGAAAAGGCTTCACCCCATACCAAACTTTTGAGAAGTGTCACCCAATAAAAATGTTGGGATCCTTTACATTTGTCTGAGGCCTTCTCTTCTCACTTTAGGTTCCCAAGTCATTAATTTATAGGATCATTTTATACTTTCCCAATCCCTTATAGGATAGAAAGTTGGTCTGAATTTTTGAAGAGAAAAGATTTTCCCACAGGTAAGACAAACCCAGTGTAGAGTGCTCCATTTTAATCTGACAAAGTGGCCATATTGATTTCACTTTTGATTCATACAATGTTGAAATGCATGGGGAGTGAATGAGTTATTTTCTTGTATACATCGGGAATCTGTCACCCCCTGGCACTTATCTGACCTCTAATGTGGGCATACAAGTAATGTTTCCCCCTTCCCCTGCATGTCACAGTGCCCTGTGATGTGCAGTTGCCACGGCCAAATCCGGGCACTGTGACATGCAGGGGAGGGGAGAAACATTATAATTAACACAGGAGGTGGGATTTCTTCAGGGCCCCAGGCCCGCAAGCATCAGAAACTTGTAGCAATAAAAAGACATTTCACAGCAACAAGACCTCTAATATGGACCATACAGGTAGGTATAGATTTCCATTTCTATCACTTGTATGCCCATATTAGAGGTCAGATACAGGGGAGTACCGTACATAGAGACAGCCCACGCAGCTGTTATTGGGCCCTTGAGACAGGGGGGCCCGATGTGAAACAGCATCGGACACCTCTATCCCCCATCACAGTTTCAACAGTATCTGCATCCTTAGGATACAGATACTGTTGAAAATAATCAGGCTCGTTCCCAGCGGATTCAGTGGCCCGGAGTCGGCAGGACCCACCTCTGGCTGCACTGTGTAAGGCGCGCAGACGAGACGATGCCAGTGACTGCTTTGGAAGTACAGGATAGGAGGCTTCTCCCACCATCTCTGGCCTCCAGCAGAGCAGAGCGGCTGATCACAGCATGGCCCCTGCTCTCTCTGCCTCCCCTGCTCTGTCTGTAATGTACAGCTCTGCTCTACCCCTCCTGCCTTCAGCCCCGCAATTAGCAAGAAAGCTCTGTAGTCGGGCCCTGGGAGATGGGAGGCTGCACCAGAGACATCTGCAGAGAGGGTAAGTCTGCATATACAGTAAAGACCAGAAGTTTGGACACACCTTCTCATTTAAAGATTTTTCTGTATTTTCTTGACTATGAAAATTGTACATTCACACTGAAGGCATCAAAACTATGAATTAACACATGTGGAATTATATACTTAACAAAAAAGTGTGAAACAACTGAAAATATGTCTTATATTCTAGGTTCTTCAAAGTAGCCACCTTTTGCTTTGATGACTGCTTTGCACACTCTTGGCATTCTCTTGATGAGCTTCAAGAGGTAGTCACCGGAAATGGCCTTCCAACAATCTTGAAGGAGTTCCCAGAGATGCTTAGCACTTGTTGGCCCTTTTGCCTTCACTCTGCGGTCCAGCTCACCCCAAACCATCTCGATTGGGTTCAGGTCTGGTGACTGTGGAGGCCAGGTCATCTCGCGTAGCCCCCCATCACTCTCCTTCTGGGTCAAATAGCCCTTACACAGCCTGGAGGTGTGTTTGGGGTCATTGTCCTGTTGAAAAATAAATGATGGTCCAACTAAACGCAAACCGGATGGAATAGCATGCCGCTGCAAGATGCTGTGGTAGCCATGCTGGTTCAGTATGCCTTCAATTTTGAATAAATCCCCAACAGTGTCACCAGCAAAGCCCCCCACACCATCACACCTCCTCCTCCATGCTTCACGGTGGGAACCAGGCATGTAGAGTCCATCCGTTCACCTTTTCTGCGTCGCACAAAGACACAGTGGTTGGAACCAAAGATCTCAAATTTGGACTCATCAGACCAAAGCACAGATTTCCACTGGTCTAATGTCCATTCCTTGTGTTTTTTAGCCCAAACAAGTCTCTTCTGCTTGTTGCCTGTCCTTAGCAGTGGTTTCCTAGCTGCTATTTTACCATGAAGGCCTGCTGCACAAAGTCTCCTCTTAACAGTTGTGGTAGAGATGTGTCTGCTGCTAGAACTCTGTGTGGCATTGACCTGGTCTCTAATCTGAGCTGCTGTTGACCTGCGATTTCTGAGGCTGGTGACTCGGATAAACTTATCCTCAGAAGCAGAGGTGACTCTTGGTCTTCCTTTCCTGGGGTGGTCCTCATGTGAGCCAGTTTCTTTGTAGCGCTTGATGGTTTTTGCAACTGCACTTGGGGACACTTTCAAAGTTTTTCCAATTTTTCAGACTGACTGACCTTCATTTCTTAAAGTAATGATGGCCACTCGTTTTTCTTTACATAGCTGCTTTTTTTTGTTGCCATAATACAAATTCTAACAGTCTATTCAGTAGGACTATCAGCTGTTTATCCACCTGACTTCTGCACAACACAACTGATGGTCCCAACCCCATTTATAAGGCAAGAAATCCCACTTATTAAACCTGACAGGGCACACCTGTGAAGTGAAAACCATTTCCGGTGGCTACCTCTTGAAGCTCATCAAGAGAATGCCAAGAGTGTGCAAAGCAGTCATCAAAGCAAAAGGTGGCTACTTTGGAGAACCTAGAATATAAGACATATTTTCAGTTGTTTCACACTATTTTGTTAAGTATATAATTCCACATGTGTTAATTCATAGTTTTGATGCCTTCAGTGTAAATGTACAATTTTCATAGTCAAGAAAATACAGAAAAATCTTTAAATGAGAAGGTGTGTCCAAACTTCTAGTCTGTACTGTATATATATATATATATATATATATATATATATATACTGTATATATTATAATATAATTTTTGTGCATATATGCAGATGTGTACCGCCAATGGTGGCAGGCCACGCCACTGCTATGGGACCCGTGAGCCGGGGTTCCCCACACCAGGCCTTCACAGCCGGAAGCCCTCACCGCACTGGGCCCCGCCTCCGCCAGTTAGATGGGGGTGGAAACGTCTGCTGACTCGCATTGCTCATTGCTCACGCTGACGGCTGGAGGGGGCCCAGTGCGAGCAATGATGATGGAGAAGGAAGCGTCAGCAGATGTTTCCACCCCCATCATTCTTCCTCGATGTGTGTCGTCATTACAGGGCGCCCGCTGCTCTGAGATGTCCAGCGCTTCTAACCGCATGCTGAGGAGATTGGAGCATCTGCTGGATCCAGGAGAGGTGAGTATTGTATTTATTTTTTTAAATCATTGACTGGTGGCCATAATACAGTATGAGGGGTGTATTATACTGTGCGGAGGACCATGGGGGTGCATTATATTGTATCGAGGACCATGGGGGGTGCATTATACTGTATGAATGACCATGGGGTGCATTATACTGTATGGAGGATCATGGGGAGTGCATTATACCGTATGGAGGACTATGGGGTGCATTATACTGTATGGAGGATCATGGGGAGTGCATTATATTCTATGGAGGACCATAGGGAGTGCATTATACTGTATGAAGGATTATGGGGGGTGCATTATATGGTATGAAGTACCATGGGGGGAGCATTATACTATTTGTAGGATTATGTGGGGGGCATTATACTATATGGAAGGCTATGTGGGGCCATTATAATATGTAGGGTTCCATTATACTGTATGCAAGCAATTATACAGTGTGAAGGTTTGTGTGGGGTCCTTCATACTGTGTGGGGGCCATTATACTGTTTGGAGGGCTAGTGCAGGCCATTAAACAGTATAGGACCATGATACTGTATGCAGGTCTGTGTGGCTCACAGTTGGGGGATTATACTGTGTTGGGGTCACCATACTTTGCCTTGGGAATTGAGGTGGGGTACAGTAGGGTCATCATACTGTGCATGTGGAGGAATTCACCATGGGGGTATCATACTGTGTTTGGGGGGCACTTTTGTTGGCATCATACTTTATGGGGCAATGAAAGAGGAATCTAGGTTTTCAGCAGAAGGAAAATTACTATGTAAAGGCTGGAAAGTTGTGAGATCTGCTCTTCTGTGACAATTATTTAATTTTTTTTTTTTGGGGGGGGGGCCCAATTAGAACTTCTGCTCAGGGGCCCCATGATTTCTATGTATACGCCCCTGGTCAGATGGTCAGATAAGTGCCAGGGGGGGACAGATTCCCTTTAAATATTACAAGATGTAGTAGCTCCTTGTGGAAGGATGCAGGTGTACACAGAAATAGACTTGATGGTCAGAAAAGTTATGGATATTTCTTTGTGCCTTTGATATGTATATTTCGTTGTTTTTCATGATATCTATAAAAAAAAGTAGGAATTTTCAAATAAAAGGTATTTGTGAAAATGTGTGTACACTTCAGACAACTTGCTAACAGTTACTACATTCTGCTGGCACTTCTTTCAGCAGCACATCCATCACTGTCTATTACTCTTCAAAAGTCTTTGTGTGAGAATATCATCAGTCCAGCACACAAAAAAAGATTGATACTTGGCACTTGCAATAATTTTCTGACACTTGCAGCAATTTATTGACACTACAGTCCGCTGACACTTCCTTCAGCTGCACTTCCATCACTTTCCAATAGTCTCTGTATTCCAATTTCAGCAGCACAGCATAGAGTCTCAGTGCTGGACCTTACAGATATCACAGACACCTCTTAATGACAGCAATATCTTGAATTAGCTCATTCGGATATTTAGTACAATCTTTCAGCTTACACCTTTACAATACACACCTCCACACACACAGGTATCAGTCATCAGCTATCTCTGGTGTGGTATGCCTTTTCACACTTAGGCATCAGCTTTAAGACTCCTCTGATGTGGTCATTTCCAAGCCCCTCAGAGACGGAAGTATTCTTCACAAACAGGAATAAGTCTCAACACTTCCCTCTGCTATGGCAATTCCCAGCATCTGCTAATTGGTGCTGTCTTTGCAGGCGAGCTTCTTTCTACCACCTGGGAGAGATCACTAAAGCTTAGTGAGACAAATGGATTCTGGAGGCGATCCTGTGGAAGAAAGAGTTACCAAAAAAATGTTGGTTCTTCCAATTATGGTTCAATCACATGGAGGATATTCCACAAGGGATTAATACTCATAGGGTTATTAAAAAATCATAAAACTGTGAATACACGTAAGGGACATGGATATACATAAAAAAGGGGGGGGGGGGTCTTAAAAAAGATCACACAACGCGTTTCTGCTCATAGAGCCTTCATCAGGTGTGTATGAGACCTTAGGATTGACTGCAGGGTCGGCACACACATACAGTACGCAGACTTGTACACGCACACATTACACAGACTTGCACACACACACAGTACGCGGACATGCACTTGCACACAGTACGCAGACATGCACTTGCACACAGTACGCAGACACACACACATACAGTACACAGACATGCACACGTACACAGTACGCAGACTTGCACACGCACACTGTACACAGACTTGCACACAGTATGCTGACTTGCACACACACAGTACGCAGACATGCACGCGCACACAGTACGCAAACAAGCACATACACATGCACACACACAGAGTACGCAGACATGCACTTGCACACAGTACGCAGACACACACACATACAGTACGCAGACATGCACACACATACACACATGCACATGGTACACATATATGCACACATACAAAAAGCAGACATGCATATACACAAGCATATACACAGATACATGCACATACAGACCTATGTACATATTTGAACACTAATTCTTAAAAACATATAAAACAGACAAATACATATACAGTCATATACACAGACATTCACAGACATTCACATCATACATACACACACACATAGACATTAGAAATAATTTTAATATGGGAATTGGGGAAGCTGGCGATAAGCCTCGCTCACTTGGCCCCGGCCTGTGTCCCGTCCAGCTCATCTAGCATGTGGCTGTGCAGGGCCACCGGCGCATGTTTGATGGCCATCACAGACATGGCCCTGGACCATCAGGGGGGCCCACTCGCTGTCGGGGCCTGGGCTGCTTCCCCGAAATCAGTGCAGGACCGCCGGCGCTGCTTGATTGCCGACACTTCACCAGACATGGCCGCGTGCAGTGCACTGTGCAGGTGTGTCTGCTAGTGATGACGCAGCAGGGGCGACACTGCGACTTTAATTGTGCTTGTGTGTCACCCTTGCCATGTCGTTACTACCAGACACAGCTGCACAGCGCACTGCGCGCTGCCATGTCTGGTGAAGTGCCGGCAATCAAGCAGCGCCGGCGGTCCTGCACAGATGCCGGGGAAGCGGCGTGGGCTCGAACAGTGAGTGGGCCCCCCTGATGGTCCAGGGCCCCGGCACTTGCCCGGGTGCGCCAGGTGCCGATGCCAGCCCTGGTCGACTGAACTCTTATACCCAGCATCATTACTTGTGAATCTATATGTGAGTTGGTATACATTTTCAGTTGTTTCACACTTTTTTGTTAAGTATATAATTCCACATGTGTTAATTCATAGTTTTGATGCCTTCAGTGTGAATGTACAATTTTCATAGTCATGAAAATACAGAGAAATCTTTAAGTGAAAAGGTGTGTCCAAACTTTTGGTCTGTACTGTATATATATTCCTTACCAATAATGTGAGATGTCATTGTTCAAATTTTAAAATCAACATCACCTAGATGGGAGATAAAATCCTATGTTCACAAAATGAATGACTATTTTGTCAAAACCTGTGATTATCTATAAGAAATCTGAAAATTAAAACCATGGACAATCACTAAAGCTTAGGTAAGGGATTTTTTTCGCTCTTCTCTGGCCCCATCTAAGCCCTAGGGTGGCACACCTAAGAGCAGCAGTGATCGAGCACTCACCATAAGGGATCTCGTAGCACAATCTTCACATCTGCTTATCACCTGTGAAGAGTCTCTACTGTTGGAAATATTTATGTGCTTTCAGAGACATCACAGGCATGTGAGACCTCACATCTAGCAGATACCATGCTCACCTATGATCCATCTGTCTCACCTAAGACCCAGTGCACGATTAAAAATTAGGACACAGTGTAAAGTCCTCTCCCACAGCTGGTCACACCCATTGGCAGAGTAGCTATGGGGGACCAATTGGGGCATTTTGAGGCATTTTATATTTAGGTATGATGCCCAGGTGCTGAGTCCTAACCAAGCACTAAAAAGCTTCTATGCCTTGGACAAGGTATCTAGATACATGGCTATGATGAATGAAACGTTCTCTCCTGGAGACAATCTGATCCGGTCATTCCTACATCGTTCAAAAGGTACAAAACTCAGGCCACCAGTGAGATTTTTCTTTTCATAGTAACTTTTTAAATTCTGTATTAACACATGGATCATATTTCATATTTCTCTCTATTTTATGTTTGTAGTGCTGTTTTGGAAGTTCTCGGAAACTAAAATGGTCAATCAAAGCAATGTCGGGGAATTTGTCCTTCTCGGTTTTCCTGGTGTCGCTGAAAAATTTCATATCGCCGTTTCTTTGAGCTTCTTTGTGATCTACAACATCGCTTTGTTTTCCAATGGTATAGTGCTTGGTTTGATCAGTCTTCAAGAACACCTCCACCAACCCATGTATATCATTATAGGAAACCTGGCTCTCTCCGACCTCATATTTGACACATTGACCTTACCAAAAATCATTGCCAAGTATTGGTTTAGTGATGGTTCCTTGTCCTTCGTGGCTTGTTTTTTTCAGATGTTTTTTGTCCATAATTTGGGTTCTCTAGACTCATTTATTATCATGTTGATGGCCATTGACCGATTCATCGCCATTTGTAGACCTCTACATTACTCTTCTATCATTTCTAACAAAATGGTTTCAATGTTTTGCTTTATTTTTTGGTCGATCGCTTCTTTGATCGGTCTCTGGATTGCGATCATGGGAGCCTACCTACCATACTGTGGACCAAATAGAATTAAGAACTGCTTTTGTGCCCTTACACCTGTATCAGTTTTATCCTGCGTAGACTCCATCAACGTCCGGCGTACCGTCTTTACCATCGCTCTAGTCGTCCATCTTCTTCCGTTATCCTTCATTATATTCTCCTATGTATTCATTATATGGAAAATCCGTCTAATGGCCCATTCACAAAATTGGCAAAAAATGTTTTACACGTGCACCACTCACTGGCTTGTTATTTTTTTGTACTTTGTGCCCAGGTTGGTAGTGTACACCTACAATCAATCTCAGCTCATATCCAACGCTGATGTCAATGTCCTACTTATCTGCATTTATACATTTGTGCCACATTTTACAAGTCCTATCATCTACTGTCTCAGAACGGAAGAAATAAGAAATACCATAAAAAATTTCTTTCGGAAGCTTGTGTCTCATTCAGTGTAATTGGTGGAAATTAAGAACCCCATACACATTAGATTAACGTCAGCCAAACCAGTCAATATTGGATGGATTTGTCCTGCCCCTCCAATGTTTTTTGGGGTCTCCAAATCTCTCCCAACAGAGGTGTCTCCAATCAACCCATTGTAAATTCATGAATGCTCAGACAAACCGAACATTCATTTGTATGTAGGAATCGGGAAAAATACTTGTTGGCCAAACAAGTATTCAGTGATTTGCTGTCTCAGGTGACCACTAGAGTTGAGTATATGTTCCAATATTTCATTTGGGCAGTTGTTCAATTCATGTGAGAAATACAATTTGCATTGAGTCAATTTGCTAAAAAGGTTTTGAAAAAGGTCTTATTATCACTGCTCCTTGGTCCTTCCCATGACTATTCCACCACCAATGCTAGTGGTCTGATTGGTTCTTCTATCTTCTTTCCTCTTACTGTTATCTTGTATCTTCCTACTGGCCAGGTCTTCTGCTCAATAGTCCCTACATCATCTCGTGGAGCATGGTGCTCATCATTGCTGTGTGTCACATTGGACATGGTCATGTCGGACCTAGCGAATGGAAGATCTAGCCAGAAGGAAAATAGAAGATAGAAGAAAGAAGATATAGGATACAGAAGAATCGATTGGAGGACAGGCGGCAGGACTGGACTGGAGAGGACACAAGAGTGGTTATTATAAGATTTTTTGTAACCCCCCCCCATCCAAATCCAGCAAAAGGGTGGACAGCTGGCTACTATTTCTCTGGATTTCCGAGAAATGACTTGCAAAAAAACTATGCGGATTCTGGTGAAAGTTCAAGGTGAATTGGATTTGCCTCAAATCAATTGGCTCATCTCTAGTGGGCCCCCGTAGGGTTGACGGAGAATACGGATAAGTACACAAATAGATATAAAAAAAAATCAAAAATATTTTCTCAGATACTTTGTGTTTATTATTATTTGTTTAGACTATTACTTTTTTCAATGTAATATTTTGACTACTTAGTATGAATCAAAAAGTTATCTAGATTATATTTTTCCAAATTCCTTAAAATGTTATTATACATAAAATATCCCTCCTAATATGTTGTAATATGCTGCAAAAATAATAATTATTATTTTCATAGATTGCTTTTATGGATCCGTAGCTGCAGGAACCATATTTGGTGCTGATCTGGAAATTGAATGTAACTACCAATAGGTTTTGCTATCATAACCTTTTACTATCTTTTTATTTTTTTGTTCATCTTGCAAGATAAATAATGCATTATTTCAAATTTCAGACTTTTACACACTCGACAATAAAAAATATGTTTTGTTATCTTTAAAAAATATACTGTGGAGAAAATAAGTATTTGATACGCTGCCGATTTTGCAAGTTTTCCCACCTATAAAGAATGGAGAGATCTGTAATTATTATCATAGGTCACTTCAACTGTGCGAGACAGAATCTAAAAATAAAAAACAAAAAAATCACATTGTATGATTTTTAAATAATGAAATTGCATTTTATTGCATGAAATAAGTATTTGATCAAATACCGACCAGCAAGAATTTTAGCTCTCATAGACCTGTTAGTTTTTCTTTAAGAAGTCTCCTACTCTGCACTCATTACCTGTGTTAATTGCACATGTTTGAACTCGTTACCTGTATAAAAGACACCTGTCCACACACTCTATCACACTCTAACCTCTCCACCATGGCCAAAACCAAAGAGCTGTGTAAGGACACCAGGGACAAAATTGTAGACCTGTACAGGGCTGGGATGGGCTACAGGATAATTGGCAAGCAGCTTGTTGTAAGCAAGCAACAACTGTGGGCACAATCGTTAGAAAATGGAAGAAACACAAGATGACTGTCAATCTTCCTTGGTTTGGGGCTCCATGCAAGATCTCGCCTCATGGGGTAAGGATTAGTGATGAGCGAGCATTAAAATGCTCGGGTACGCATTGCTCGGGTCGAGCAAATTGGAATACTCGGGTGCTCGACCCGAGCAACGAGCCCAATGCAAATCTATGGGAAACGTGAGCATTTTTCAGGCGGCTCCCCCCGGCGGTCTGCAGAGGGCCTAGAAATTGCCCAAATCGATGGGAACAGTGCTCAAATGACATGGGAACAGCATGGGGAAGACCCCTGGAAGCATCTCTGACTCCCAGATCACTGCTGTCAACAATGTTGTCAGAGTATTACGCCACTTTTACGGACTCACAATAAAACATACAAAAATGAAACCAAAATGGATTTTCCTGGGCAATATGTTAAAGAACATCTTTTCCAGGGTAATGACTTGTATATAACGCAAAATAAATAACCAAAAACAAAAATACTCCTCCACACCTTGGGCTATGTTCACACGTAGCGTTCTTGATGCATTTTTGCACTTTTGCATTGCTTTCAACCAAGACAAATTGATTCACTGTGAAATGTCATTTTAACATTTAACTACCTTATCTGGCCATGTGCTGTGTGACACATCATCAGACACATCCTATTTCATTTATGAAGGAGGCACTCTGAAAGTCACAAACACTATGCCTTAGAGCCATCAGGCAGCCCTTACTATTCTTAAAGGGCCAGCAGTTGTCCCTCGCTATTGTCAGCCCTCGCTATTGTTAGAGAGCCATCAGCCGGCTATGCTTTGTTGTTCCAATTTTTAAAGAGTGGGTCTCCTATATTGTTATTGCATATGCAGTGACTGCAAGGGCTGCCAAAAACTTGGACGCACCCCAATACTCCTTTGAAGAGATATAGAGGAGGTTTCAGTAAAAAACATGTTTCCATTATAAAGGAGTGGGTCTCCTATAGTGGTAATGCCCATGCTGTGACTGCAAGGGCTGCCAAAATTTGGGAAAAACCCCACTAAGAATTTAAAGACACATAGAGCTGGGCCACAGTAATGACATGTTCCCATTAGAAAGGAGAGAGTCTGCTATACAGTTATAGGGTATGCAGTGAGTCCAACGGCTGCCAAAATTTAGGTAAAACCCCACTAACAATTTAAAGACACATAGAGCTGGGCCACAGTAACGACATGTTCCCATAAGAAAGGAGAGGGTCTGTTACCCAGTAATAGGGTATGCAGTGAGTCCCAACGGCTGCCAAAATGTAGGAAAAACCCCACTAACAATTTAAACACACATTGAGGTTGGCCGCAGTAATGAGTACGACATGTTCCCATTATAAAAGAGAGGGTCTGCTATCCAGATATATTGTATACAGTGAGTCCAACGGCTGCCAAAATTTAGGAAAAACTCTACTAACAATTTAAAGACACATGGAGCTGGGCTACAGTAAGGAGTACGACATGTTCCCATTAAAAAGATGTGAGTCTCCCATACTGTTTGCCTATGGAGTGAATGCAACGGCTGCCAAAAATTTGGAGGCACTTCAATGCCCCTTGCAAGAGACATAAAGGTCACATGGCCTCCTGAAAACAATGTTCCCATTATTAGGAAGTGGGTCTCCCATACTGTTTGCCTATGCAGTGAATGCAATGGCTGCCAAAAATTTGGAGGAACTCCAAATCCCCTTGCAAGAGACGTAGAGGTCGGAGGGCCTCCTGAAAGCAATGTTCCCGTTATTAGGAAGTGGGTCTCCCATACTGTTTGCCTATGCAGTGAATGCAACGGTTGCCAAAAATTTGGAGGAATTTCAATGCCCCTTGCAAAAGATGTAGAGGTCGGGGGGCCTCCTGAAAACAATGTTCCCATTGTTAGGAAGTGGGTCTCCCATACTGTTTTCCTATGCAGTGAATGCAACGGCTGGCAAAAATTTGGAGGAACTCCAATGCCCCTTGCAAGAGACATAGATATGGTGATATTGTAGATATGGTGGTGGAGGATGAGGAAGAAAATCAGGAAGTGTATACCCATGTCTGGGTGTGAAGACAGAGGTGCATGGGAATAGAGTTAGACCTCCCAAAATAAACCCACTGTATTTGAGTTTGTTACACTGCTATCATTCGGTGGTGTTGAGAAGTCTGACCCAATCCAGCTCATGTTCATTTTTAAAAGAGTCAGCCTGTGAGCCTTTTCAGTTGACAGGCGGATGCGCCTATCGATTATAATTCCACTGGAGGCACTAAAAACTCGCTCGGACAAAATGCTAGCGGCAGGGCAGCCCAGGACCTCTAAGGCGTAGCGAGCCAGTTAATGCCATGTGTCCAGCTTGGATACCCAATAATTATAAGGCACAGAGGAATCACGGAGGACATTGTTATGGTCGGCAAGGTACTCTCTCACCATCTTCTTGTGAGAGTACCCTGCGTCTCAGGGCCTGTGCGATGGGAGAGTCTGAGAAAACTGTCCCAAAACTTTGACATGTTCCCCTGCCTCTGCGGGATTGCATTTGTGTCTCTCTCGTTTGTACTCCTTGGTTGTCCAACGAAGTGTACCCTCTGCCGCCAGTGTTTTCAGATGGGAATTTTTTCACTGATTCTGCAACAAGGGCCTTCTCGTACTGCCCCATTTTATTAGGCCTGTCCTGCAAGGGAATAAGAGACAGAAACTTCTCCTTGTAGCGTAAGTCTAGAAGTATCACCAACCAGTAATGACTATCACCCAAAATTTGGACAATGCGATGGTCACAGAAAAGGCATCGTAACATAAACTCAGCCATGTGTGCCAGACTGCAAAGAGGCAAGACTTCCGTCTCCTCAGTAAGAGGACGACAGACCATGCTCTCCTCCTCATCCTCCTCCTCTTCCTCCTCCTCCCTATCCTCAGGCCAATCACGCTGAACAGACGGTATGACAGTTGTGCAGGTAGTACCGTCTGTAGTTCAGATAACTAGCTCCTGTTCTTCCTCCTCCTCCTCTTCCTCATTGTCACCCAATCCACATTGGGATGAGATGAGGCTGGGTTGTGTGGAATCACCCTGCATGGTTCCTTGCTCCATCTCATCGTGCTCCGCCTGCAATGCATCCTCTTTAATTGTGAGCAGAGAGCGTTTAAAAAGACAGAGAAGCCGGATGGTGACGCTAATTATGGCGTCATCGCCGCTCACCATCATGGTGGAGTCCTCAAAGTTTTGGAGGATGGTACATATGTCTGACATCCATGTCCACTCCTGAGGTCTTATGTGTGGAGTTTGACCTGAATACCGACGGCCTTGTTGATGCTGGTAGCCAACAACTGCGTTCTTCTCACAAATCCTTTCCAACATCTGCAATGTAGAGTTACAACGTGTGGGGACATAGCAGATCAGTCGGTGAGCTGAAAGCTGCAAATGCTGCGGAAGCACGGCAAGGGCAGCGGAAACTGTAGCTGACTTTCTAAAATGGGCACACAGGCGGCGTACTTTTACAAGCAGATCCGTCAGATACGGGTAGTTTTTGAGAAACCGCTGAACCATGAGGTTAAGCACATGGGCCAGGCATGGTACGTGTGTGAGCTCGCCTCGCCTCAGAGCCACCTCCAGGTTCTGGCTATTGTCACACACGACCATGCCTGGCTGTAGGTTCAGCGGTGTCAGCCACAGATCTGCCTGCTCTTTCAGAGCTGTCCACAACTCTTCAGCATATTAGCTTCAGCACAGCCTGTTGCCGCTTTGCCGAGGCAGTGCTGCAGTGCTTCCAGCTTGCAACTGATGTGGTTATTTCGGAGATGGAGTCTGAAGAGGAGGAGGAGGTGCAGGAGCTGTACAATGTGGGGGCAACCCTGATTGACCCAGGGCCCGCAATCCTTGGCGTCGGGAGGATGTGTTCCATCCCAAAGTTCGAATGGGTCTCGGCTTCCACTATATTAACCCAGTGTGCCGTCAGCAAGATGTAGCGTCCTTGCTCAAAAGCACTTGTCCACGTGTCCGTGGTTAGGTGGACTTTCCCTGTAACTGCGTTGTTGAGAGCATGGCTAATGTTGTGGGACACATGCTCGTGTAATGCGGGGACGGCACACCGGGAGAAATAGTGGCGGCTACGGACTGAGTACTGAGGGATGGCCACTGCCATCAGGTTGTGGAATGCTTCCCTCTCCACGAGCCTAAAAGGCAACATTTCGAGCGCAAACATTCGCAAAATGTGTGAATTTAGTAGTGTGGCCTGTGGGGCATTAGCTGTGTATTTGCGCTTGCATTCCAAGGACTGGGGTAGGGAAAACTGAATGCTGCGCTGGGACAAGGACGTGGACATGCTCGCTGATAGTGCTAGTTGAGAGTGCTCAATGACAGGTGCAGGGCGGGAGGCATCTTGGCATGCGCCATGGACAGGGGATTGGTGTGCACGCACAGCAGCGAAACAAGCAGTGGTGTCACCCGCGGACACTGTTGTTGGACCCTGGGGTTCGACCCACTTAGTCGAGCGCTTTGCTGCCATGTACCTGATCATGCTGGTGGTGGTCAGGCTGCTAGTTTTGCTACCCCTGCTGAAGCTGGCCTGGCAGGTGGTGCAAATGGCCTTTTTGGGGTTATTGGCAGAGTCTTTAAAAAACAACCAGACTCGGGAAGTCCAAACAGTTGTACTGGCAACTTCTGTCGTGTTCGCGTTACGAGGAACGCTTTCCCGCCTTGTGTCTGCAACCACAACACTGCTTCTTCCTTCCTGTTGTAGTGCTACTCCTCCCTCCCCCTGTGTGCTGCTGTCCTCGCTCTGCATGTCCTCCTGCCAGGTTGGGTCAGTTACTATATCATCCACCAACTCATCTTCCAATTCCGCACCCTGGTCCTCCTCCTGACCCTCTAGCAATTGTGTCTCATCATCATCATCCACCTCTTGCGACAGTAATAGCACTTTCCCACCGTTGCCTTCGTGTGACCATGGCTGCTCAAAAATTTGGGCATTGCTACATGCGTTCTCCTCTTTACTTGTTTGAAGCTGGCCGGGCAAGAGGCCCGAATCTACAAATGGAAAAGTGAACAGCTCTTTGGAGTATCCAAGTGTGGGATCAGTTGTCTCCGGGCACTCGGCATAGTGGGAGGAAGGAGGATCAGGGTGAGGAATATGCGGACCAGACTCACGGCTACTGAGACTTGACCGTGTGGAAGACAGGGTGGTGGTGGTGGTGGCAAAGTGACTGGAAGCATTATCTGCTATCCAACCAACAACCTTTTGACACTGCTCTGGGTTCAATAGTGGTGTACTGCGGTCCCCTAGTAATTGGGACAGGAAGGTCGAGCGGCAAGATGTGGGTGTTTATTTGTGGCAAAATGTCAGCTTGCCCACAGCCACGTCCTCAGCCTCAGCCTCTGTATGCACCATCACCATCACGTCCACTTCCCTGTCCCTTGCCACGCATCTTGCCCTTTTTAAATGGAGGAAAATATCTTCCACGTTCACGAGAAATGGCTGATTTTGGAATGCAGTTATATGTGATAAGTCTGACAGAGAACCACAATTTTAAATAGCAGGCCTGTAATTTACTAATATTATTCTACACAGACACCTAGTGTGAATAGCTTGACTGACACACTGCAACGAAATGAAAATGGAAGAAATGGCTGATTTTGGAACACTCTTATAGGTGATAAGTCTGACAGAGAACCACAATTTTAAATAGCAGGCCTGTAATTTACTAATATTATTCTACACAGACACCTAGTGTGAATAGCTTGACCGACACACTGCAATGGAATGAAAATGTAAGAAATGGCTGATTTTGGAACTCTCATATAGGTGATATCTCTGACAGAGAACCACGGTTTTAAGTAGCAGGCCTGTAATTTACTAATACTATTCTTCACAGACAACTAGTGTGAATAGCTTGACCGACACACTGTAACAGAATGGAAGAGGAGGCCAATATTTTCCATGTTAATTTCAAATTTCTGGATTTTTATCGCTGCAATAGGGAACAGATCTGACTGTATTCTGCAGTGCTAACAAGTAAATGTAGCAGAAAAATAGTGTTCTCTGGATTGCTTTTTAAACAAATAACCAGGATTAAGATAAAAAAAAATTGCCCTGGCCCCTGATATCTGGGGCTATGTCTGCAAATATCTGTAATTATTACAGCAGCAGCAGACAGGACGTTCAATGGACCTTGTTGCGCTATATGCACTGCAGTCTGCCACATACACTGCCTGCCTGCCTAACACTGATTATATGCAGCTGGATTAGTCCTCAGAAGGACTGTTAGTTCAGATATGGATATATGTTGTGGAATACCTATACTAACAGGACATTCAATGGACCCTCTTGTGCTGTATGCCTGCAGTCTGCCACATACACTGCCTGCCTAACTCCTGCTATCACCACTGAATATATGCAGCTGGATTAGTCCTCAGAAGGACTGTTGGTTCAGATGGATATATATATATCTATATATATAGATATATATATATGTTATGGAAAACCTATACTAACAGGACATTCAATGGACCCTCTTGTACTATATGCATATGCACTGCAGTCTGCCACATATACTGCCTGCCTGCCTAACTCCTGCTATCACCACTGAATATATGCAGCTGGATTAGTCCTCAGAAGGACTGTTAGTTCAGATAGATCGTATATATATGCTGTGGAATACCTATACTAACTATAAACAAGCAAATCTGTCCCTAGCTCAGCAGCTGTTCTCCCTACACTGTCTGATTCCGGAGTAGACTGTGACGAGCATAGCGGTGCTGTAGCGTCGGCGTCCCTGCCTCCTGCTAGGCAGGGACGCTGTTCCCCTCACCTCTCCACTCCGTGCCCGGCGTCCTCCTCCCGCTCTGCTGGCGGCGCGTGCTGCTTCCCGGCCACTGTGCTTAGGGCGCACGCGCGCTCCCCCTCTCTTAAAGGGGCCGCGCACGCCGTCCTAAGGAGTCCCCGGCCAATGGCCGGAGGACCTCACCATATATAAGGCACCTCCTCCAAAATGGAGGTGCCCGAGCAATGTTGTTGCAAAGCCTTCACTCTGCTTCAGCCCTCAGGTCCCGTTACCAGTTTCCTGCCAGTCACCTGCCAGATTCCTGCCAGTCACCTGCCAGATTCCTGCTTGATACCTGCCTGATATCCGTTTACCTGCTTGCAAGCCTGCGGTCCGACGGTATGCCTTCCGACACCTGTCAGTCTGTCTATGGACCAGCCTGCCCGCTCAACTGGGAGCGCTCGCCTGCTACCTGTCTGCTAGCCTACCTGGAGGCTCCGCCGTCACTTGCCGTGACCACCTGCCTGTCCAGAGACTCTTGCCTGCTCACCTGGGAGCGCTCACCTGCTACCTGTCTGCTAGCCTACCTGGAGGCTCTGCCGTCACTTGCCGTGACCACCTGCCTGTCCAGAGACTCTTGCCTGCACACCTGGGAGCGCTCACCTGCTACCTGTCTGCTAGCCTACCTGAAGGCTCTGCCGTCACTTGCCGTGACCACCTGCCTGTCCAGAGACTCTTGCCTGCTC
Source organism: Phyllobates terribilis (assembly GCF_046119375.1). Classification (NCBI taxonomy): domain Eukaryota; kingdom Metazoa; phylum Chordata; class Amphibia; order Anura; family Dendrobatidae; genus Phyllobates; species Phyllobates terribilis. The sequence continues at coordinate 6,606,462 of NW_027362762.1, forward strand.
ACCTGGGAGCGCTCACCTGCTACCTGTCTGCTAGCCTACCCGGAGGCTCTGCCGTCACTTGCCGTGACCACCTGCCTGTCCAAAGACTCTCGCCCGCTCACCTGGGAGTGCTCACCAGCCACCTGCCTGCTGTCCTTCTACCCAGAGACTGTCCCTGTCACTTGCCGTGAGAACCCGTCCTTCTACCCAGAGACTGTCCCTGTCACTTGCCGTGAGTACTCGTCCTTCTACTCAGGGACTGTCCCTGTCACTTGCCGTGACTACCTGCCCTTCTACCAAGAGACTGTCCCTGTCACTTGCCGTGACTACCTGCCCGTCTTCCCTGGGAGCCACCCGCTTCCTTACAAGGACCGCCCCCTTGTATAGTTGCTCAGAGGTTCCGCCTCCCAGACCCGTTACAGTTTGCTCGGGCCATGGAACCCGGTGGCACCCAAGCTCCCTAGCTCTCGGACCTATGTCATGAACTGTCCCGTCAGAGGTCCCAACAGGAGTCCATCCTGAGTCATCTGCGGAATGTCAACTCTCGCCTGGACACTCTGACTGCTCCACCAGCAACCACCGCTAGTGTCATGACTCGCAGCCCGGCAGCGCCACTGCCCACCAATACCATGGCTTCCTGCCCCGGACCCCGGCTTTCTGCACCTCCACGCTTCGGAGGCGACCCCGCTCAAGCTCGGGGCTTCATAAACCAGTGCACCCTGCACTTTGAACTCCTGTCCCACCAGTTTATCTCCGACCAGGCCAAAGTAGCCTTCATCATGTCCCATCTCACGGGGGAGGCACTGGCTTGGCTAAATCCTCTATGGGAGAGAGGAGATCCCCTGGTGTCCAACCTGCCAGCCTTTCTCACGGCTTTCCGGAAAGTCTTCGACGAACCCGGACGGAAGACCTCATCCGCATCATCTCTGCTACGCCTCCATCAAGGAAATATCACCGTGGGCCAATATGCCATACGGTTCCGTACCCTTGCTTCGGAGCTGGCCTGGGATAATGACGCCCTGGTGTCTGTCTTTTGGGAGGGTCTGTCCTGCCGTATTAAAGATGAACTCGCCGGTCGGGACATACCTACCACTCTCGACGACTTAATAACTCTTGCCACCCGGATTGACATCCGGTTCCAGGAACGCGCCAAAGAGGTCACCCATGAGAGGAGGTTTCCACGTCTAGCCTCTACCTTTCAGAAACCTGTCACTTCTCCTGCTACTCCCCAGGCGCACTCACCCGAGCCTATGCAGGTCGACCAGACCAAGATGGTCAAAACCCGTCAAGAGCTATGCCGTGCCGAGGGGAGCTGCTTCTACTGTGGCAGTAAGGAGCACCGGATCCGTTCCTGCCCGGAGAGGTCGGGAAACGCCTGTGTCTAGGATCGCTCAGAGAGGTCGTCCTAGACAAGAGTAAACCCTCTCCATCTCTGTTGCTGTTGGTCTCTATCATCTGCGGGGAGAACCGTTATTTTGAACTAGCCCAACTTGACTCTGGAGCTGCTGGAAATCTCATTTCTCAGTCTCTGGTAGAGAAATACCGCATTCCCACCAAACCTCTAGCTGTACCCTTATCTGTCGCTGCCGTGGATGGGGGCCTCTTACCACATCCCATCCAACTCATCACCGAATCCATAACCCTGCAGGTGGGAATGCTGCACTCTGAGAGCATCTTCTTTCATGTTCTGCCTGGACTCTCTCACGCTCTCTTACTAGGCCTACCTTGGCTTCAGAGACATGCACCCGTGCTTGATTGGCAGACCGGAGAAGTCCTTCGCTGGGGACAGGACTGCCATAAGACTTGTTTAGTTCCCGTCCATCCTGTCCGTCCTTCTCCTACTCCAGCCAATCTACCTGGTCTTCCGGCTCCTTATTGGTCGTATGCGGACGTCTTTAATAAAAAGGAGGCAGAGACATTACCCCCTCATAAACCATACGACTGCCCAATCGACCTGATGCCCGGCGCTACTGCTCCCCGTGGGCGCATTTACCCTTTGTCCGCTGCTGAGACCCGATCCATGTCAGAATATATTGAGGAGAATCTGGCCCGGGGATTCATCCGGAAATCTACTTCCCCGGCGGGAGCAGGCTTCTTCTTCGTCAAAAAGAAGGATGGCTCACTCCGTCCCTGTATAGACTATAGAGGCCTTAACCAGATCACGGTGAAGAATAAATACCCCCTTCCGCTCATTCCGGAATTATTTGACCGTCTGAGGGGGGCTAGAATCTTCACCAAGCTGGACCTCCGTGGGGCGTATAACCTGGTCCGTATCCGTCAGGGGGATGAATGGAAGACTGCATTCAACACCCGGGACGGCCACTATGAATACCTGGTAATGCCCTTCGGTCTCTGTAACGCTCGCGCCGTCTTTCCAGAGTTGGTCAATGACATCTTCCGGGACCTTCTCTACTCCTGCGTAGTGGTGTACCTGGACGACATCTTGGTCTTCTCTCCGGACCTCCCCACACACCGGAGGGATGTTCGTCAGGTTCTGCTCAGGCTCAGGCAGAACCACCTCTACGCTAAATATGAGAAGTGCCTCTTTGAGCAGACCTCGCTTCCGTTTTTGGGCTACATAATTTCTCAGACCGGCCTACGAATGGATCCTGAGAAACTGTCTGCCATCGAGAAGTGGCCTCGACCAGAGGGGTTGAAGGCTATTCAGCGGTTCCTGGGCTTCGCCAACTACTACCGCCTCTTCATACCGCACTTCTCTTCCCGGACTGCCCCAATCTCTGCGCTCACCCGTAAGGGCACTAATCCCAGAGAATGGCCGCCCGAAGCTGAGGAAGCCTTTCTTTCCTTAAAACAGACTTTCTCTTCCGCCCCGGTGCTGCATCGCCCGGACGGCAACAAGCAATTCTTCCTGGAAGTTGACGCCTCCTCCTCTGGAGCCGGAGCGGTACTTACCCAAAAATCGTCTTCCGGGAGAATGGTAACTTGCTGCTTCTTCTCCAAACTCTTCTCCTCTTCCGAGCGCAACTATTCTATAGGAGACCGAGAGTTATTGGCCATTAAGCTGGCATTGGAGGAGTGGCGTTACCTGCTCGAGGGGGCTCTTCACCTGGTAAAAATTTACACCACAAGAACTTGGCTTACCTCCAGAGTGCCCAGAGACTTAACCCGCGCCAAGCCCGGTGGTCCTTGTTTTTTGCTCGCTTTGATTTTGTTCTTCATTTTCGCCCGGCTGACAAAAACATCAAAGCTGACGCCTTGTCCCGATCCTTCCTGGTGTCTGATCTTGAGGAGGAACCTAAACACATCATCGATCCCGCCAGAGTAATGCAGGTGGCCCCCGTGAGTCTAAATCGTCTCCCTCCCGGTAAGACGTTCGTAACGGTACCTGATCGGGAGAAGATCCTACACTGGGGTCACTCGTCTAAGCTTGCTGGCCATACCGGTCAGAAAAAGACCCTCCAGCTTATCACCCGGCACTACTGGTGGCCTACCCTGCACAAGGACGTAATAGACTTTGCTTCTGCCTGTGTGTCCTGCGCCCGCAACAAGGTTCCCAGACACCTGCCAGCCGGTCGCCTCCTTCCTCTTCCAGTACCTGCTGCCCCCTGGCAGCATATAGCTATGGACTTCATAACAGATCTCCCTGTCTCTGCCGGTTGTACGGTCATTTGGGTGGTCGCTGACCGCTTTCCAAAATGGCTCATTTCATTCCCCTGCCAGGCCTTCCCCTGCACCCGAGCTGGCTAAAGACTTTATCCGCCACATCTTCCGTCTCCATGGCCTGCCCCTCCACATCGTGTCGGATCGTGGGGTTCAGTTCACCTCACGCTTCTGGAGAGCCACATGTAAGCTGCTAGACGTCACCCTGGACTTCTCCTCCGCATACCATCCACAGTCCAATAGTCAAGTGGAGCGGATCAATCAGATCCTGACCAGTTACCTCTGGCACTTCGTTAATGCCCACCATTCAGACTGGGTGGATCTCCTGCCATGGGCCGAATTCTCTTATAATAATCACGAGAGCGAATCTTCCTCCAAATCCCCGTTTTTTGTAGTCTTCGGTCAGCATCCTCGGATCCCATTTCCCGTCTCCACCTCGGTGGACAATCCGGCTGCGGAATCTCTCGTTAGCAAATTTTCCTCCATTTGGGAGAGTACCCAATCCGCACTCCTTCAGTCGTCCGAGCGGATGAAAAAACACGCTGACAAAAGACGCCTGGATCCTCCACAATTCCGTCCTGGAGATAAAGTCTGGCTCTTGTCCAAGTATGTCCGGCTCAAGATTCCTTCCTACAAGTTAGGGCCTCGGTTCATCGGCCCGCTAGAAGTTATCAAACAAATCAACCCAGTGGCCTATAAATTGAAACTCCTGGCCAACTTGCGGATCCCTAACTCCTTCCATGTATCTCTCCTCAAACCCGTGGTACTTAACTCTTTTTCCAAGTCTACAGGTACGCCTCCTGCTCCGGTTTCCGCTGAAAACGAGTTTGAGGTAGAGAACATTCTGGCCACCAAAAGGGTAAGAGGAAAAACCTTTTTTCTGGTAGATTGGAAGGGGTTTGGTCCTGAGGAGAGAACGTGGGAGCCCCGGGAGAACATCCATGCCCCTCTTATCCTAGCTAAATTTCTGTCTGGCCTAAAAAAGGGGGGGCCTAAAGGGGGGGTACTGTAGTGTCGGCGTCCCTGCCTCCTGCTAGGCAGGGACGCTGTTCCCCTCACCTCTCCACTCCGTGCCCGGCGTCCTCCTCCCGCTCTGCTGGCGGCGCGCACTGCTTCCCGGCCACTGTGCTTAAGGCGCGCGCGCTCCCCCTCTCTTAAAGGGGCCGCGCGCGCCGTCCTAAGGAGTCCCCGGCCGATGGCCGGAGGACCTCACCATATATAAGGCACCTCCTCCAAAATGGAGGCGCCCGAGCAATGTTGTTGCAAAGCCTTCACTCTGCTTCAGCCCTCAGGTCCCGTTACCAGTTACCTGCCAGTCACCTGCCAGATTCCTGCTTGATACCTGCCTGATATCCGTTTACCTGCTTGCAAGCCTGCGGTCCGACGGTCTGCCTTCCGACACCTGTCAGTCTGTCTATGGACCAGCCTGCCAGCTCACCTGGAAGCGCTCGCCTGCTACCTGTCTGCTAGCCTACCTGGAGGCTCCGCCGTCACTTGCCGTGACCACCTGCCTGTCCAGAGACTCTTGCCTGTTCACCTGGGAGCGCTCACCTGCTACCTGTCTGCTAGCCTACCTGGAGGCTCTGCCGTCACTTGCCGTGACCACCTGCCTGTCCAGAGACTCTTGCCTGCTCACCTGGGAGCGCTCACCTGCTACCTGTCTGCTAGCCTACCTGGAGGCTCCGCCGTCACTTGCCATGACCACCTGCCTGTCCAGAGACTCTTGCCTGCTCACCTGGGAGTGCTCACCTGCTACCTGTCTGCTAGCCTACCTGGAGGCTCCGCCGTCACTTGACGTGACCACCTGCCTGTCCAGAGACTCTTGCCTGCTCACCTGGGAGCGCTCACCTGCTACCTGTCTGCTAGCCTACCTGGAGGCTCTGCCGTCACTTGCTGTGACCACCTGCCTGTCCAAAGACTCTCGCCCGCTCACCTGGAAGCGCTCACCAGCCACCTGCCTGCTGTCCTTCTACCCAGAGACTGTCCCTGTCACTTGCCGTGAGAACCCGTCCTTCTACCCAGAGACTGTCCCTGTCACTTGCCGTGAGTACCCGTCCTTCTACTCAGGGACTGTCCCTGTCACTTGCCGTGACTACCTGCCCTTCTACCCAGAGACTGTCCCTGTCACTTGCCGTGACTACCTGCCCGTCTTCCCTGGGAGCCACCCGCTTCCTTACAAGGACCGCCCCCTTGTATAGTTGCTCAGAGGTTCCGCCTCCCAGACCCGTTACAGGTGCCTGGTCTTATATAAACCTGATGATGTTGTGCGGCCAGCCAATCACTGTAATGCCCACAACCAATATGGCTTCGGCATTACAGTGCGTGGCAGGCAATCCCTGCATTTCATTGGCTGTCTAAAGAGCGCCAAAAATGCAGGGAGGGGACCCGAGTTCCCACCCGAGCAACCCGGACATACTCAACGAGCGCTGAGCTTGTCGAGCACCGTGATGCTCGGGCAAGTAGTGGCGAGCATGTTCACTCATCACTAGTTAAGACATGTCTGAATGCTTGAGACCAGCAAACTGTCAAAACTTCTGCTTTTATAGAGGTCCTCACACATGCTGATGAACGATTAGCAGCACCCGACCCTGGCTGCTTATTACCCTCTTAATACCTAGTAAAGGTGTAACTTATGTAGCGCCGGCGTCCCTGCCCTCTGTTAGGCAGGGACGCTGCTCCCCTCACCGCTCTGCTCCGTGCCCGGCGTCCTCTCCCCGCTCTGCTGTCAGCGCGCGCTCCTTCCCGGCGTCCTCCTCCCGCTCTGCTCTCAGCGCGCGCTCCTTCCCGGCCCCTGTGCTTAGGGCGCGCGCGCGCGCGCTCCCCTCCTCTTAAAGGGGCCGCGCGCGCCGCCCTAAAGAGTCCCCGGCCAATGGCCGGAGGACTTCATCATATATAAGGCACCTCCTCCAAAATGGAGGTGCCCGAGCAATGTTGTTTGCACCTGTGTCTCACCTGTGCTTCAGCCCTCAGGTCCCGTTGCCAGTTACCTGCCAGTTACCTGCCAGTTTCCTGCCAGTTTCCTGCTAGTTACCTGCCAGTTACCTGCCTGATTCCTGCCTGAATACTTGTTACCTGTCTGCCAGTCTGAGGTCCGACGGTCTGCCTTACTACTCCTGTCAGTCTGTCTAAAGGACCAGCCTGCCCGCTCACCTGGGAGCGCATATCAGCTACCTGCCTGCTTGCCTGAGGTCCGACGGTCTGCCTTACTACTCCGGTCAGTCTGTCTATGGACCAGCTTGCCCGCTCACCTGGGAGCGCTTCTCCGTTATCTGCCTGCTTGCCAGCCCGGAGGCTCCGTTGTCACGTGCTGTGACCACCAGCTATCTCAGAGACTCTTGCCCGCTCACCTGGGAGCGCATCTCCGTTACCTGCCTGCTTGCCAGCCCGGAGGTCCTGTTGTCACGTGCGGTGACCACCAGCTATTCCAGAGACTCTTGCCCGCTCACCTGGGAGCGCTTCTCCGTTACCTACCTGCCTGCCAGCCCGGAGGTTCCGCCGTCACGTGCCGTGACCACCTGCTATTCCAGAGACTCTCGCTTGCTCACCTGGGAGCACACATCTACCATCTGCCTGCTAGCCTACCCGGAGGCTCTGCCATCACAGGTCGTACCTACCCCTTACCCAGAGACTGCCCTGATCACTTGCCGTAACTCCCTGTCCGTTCACCCAGAGACTGCCACCCGCTCCCTTACAAGGGCCGCCCCCTTGTATAGTAGCTCAGAGGTTCCGCCTCCCGGACCCGTTACAGTTTGCTCGGGCCATGGAACCCGGTGGCACCCAAGCTCCCTCGCTCACGGACCTGTGTCATGAACTGTCCCGTCAAAGGTCCCAACAGGAGTCCATCCTGGGTCACCTGCGGAATGTCAATACTCGCCTGGATACTCTGACAACACCACCTGCAACTACGGCCAGTACCATGGTATCCTTTTCCGGACCCCGGCTCTCTGCACCTCCTCGCTTCGGAGGCGACTCCGTCCTGGCTCGGGGCTTCATAAATCAGTGCACCCTGCATTTTGAACTATTGTTCCACCAGTTTAACTCCGACCGAGCCAAAATTGCATTCATCATGTCCCATCTCACCGGGGAGGCTCTGGCCTGGCTAAATCCTCTATGGGAGAGAGGAGACCCCCTGGTGTCCGACTTGCCTGCCTTTCTCACGGCTTTCCGGAAAGCCTTCGACGAACCCGGACGGAGGACCTCATCCGCATCATCTCTGCTACGCCTCCGTCAGGGAAGCCTCACCGTGGGTCAATATGCCATACGGTTCCGTACCCTTGCCTCGGAGCTGGCCTGGGATAACGAAGCTCTGGTATCCGTCTTCTGGGAGGGTCTGTCCGGCCGTATTAAAGATGAACTTGCTGGTCGGGACATTCCTACCACTCTCGATGACCTAATAACTCTTGCCACCCGGATTGACCTACGGTTCCAGGAACGTGCCAAAGAGGTCACCCGTGAAAAGGGGCTTCCACGTCTGGTTCCTACTTTTCTGAAACCCGTCACTCCTTCCGTTTCTCCCCAGGTACACTCTCCTGAGCCTATGCAGGTCGACCAGACCAAGATGGTCAAATCCCGTCAGGACTTTCGCCGTGCCGAGGGGAGCTGCTTCTACTGTGGCAGTAAGGAGCATCGGATCCGTGCCTGCCCGGAGAGGTCGGGAGAACGCCTGTGTCTAGGTTCGCTCAGAGGACTTGATCTAGACAAAAATAAATCCTCTCCATCCCTGCTGCTGTCTGTCTCAATCATCTGCGGGGAGAATCGTTATTCCGAACTAGCCCAACTTGACTCTGGAGCAGCCGGAAATCTTATTTCACTGTCCCTGGTGGAGAAATACCGCATCCCCACCAAACCTCTGGCTGTACCCTTGTCTGTTGTTGCCGTGGATGGGGGCCTCTTATCTCGCCCCATCCAATTCATCACCGAATCCATTACTCTGCAAGTGGGTATGCTGCATTCAGAGAGTATCTCCCTTCACGTTCTGCCTGGACTCTCTCACGCCCTCTTGCTAGGTCTGCCTTGGCTCCAGAGACATGCACCCGTGCTTGACTGGCAAACCGGAGAAGTCCTTCGCTGGGGACAAGACTGTCATAAAACCTGTCTGGTTCCCGTCCATTCCGTCCGTCCCTCTCCTATCCCAGCTAATCTACCTGGACTTCCGATTCCTTATTGGTCTTGTGCTGATGTCTTTGATATGGAGGAGGCAGAGACATTACCACCTCATAGACCATGTGACTGCCCCATCGATCCCGCCACAGTAATGCAGGTGGCTCCCGTGAGTCTAAATTGTCTCCCTCCTGGTAAGACGTTCGTATCGGTACCTGATCGGGAGAGGATCCTACACTGGGGTCATTCGTCTAAACTAGCTGGCCACGCCGGTCAGAAAAAGACCCTCCAGCTTATTACCCGGCACTACTGGTGGCCTAACCTGCACAAGGATGTTATGGACTTTGTTTCTGCCTGTGTGTCCTGCGCCCGCAACAAGGTTCCGAGACACCTGTCGGCCGGCCGCCTTCTTCCTCTGCCAGCACCTGCTGCCCCCTGGCAGCATATAGCGATGGACTTCGTAACTGATCTGCCCGTCTCTGCCGGTTGTACTGTCATTTGGGTGGTCGCTGACCGCTTTTCCAAGATGGCTCACTTCATTCCCCTGCCAGGTCTTCCGTCTGCACCCGAGCTGGCTAGAGTCTTTATCCGCCACATCTTCCGTCTTCATGGCCTGCCCCGTCACATCGTGTCGGATCGAGGAGTACAGTTCACTTCTCGTTTCTGGAGAGCCACTTGTAAATTGCTAGACGTCACTCTGGACTTCTCCTCCGCTTACCACCCACAGTCTAATGGTCAAGTGGAGCGGATCAATCAGAACCTGACCAGTTACCTCCGGCACTTCGTTAATGCTCACCATTCTGACTGGGTGGATCTCCTGCCATGGGCCGAATTCTCGTACAACAATCACGAGAGCGAGTCTTCCTCCATATGGGAGAGTACCCGGTCCGCACTCCTTCTGTCATCCGAGCGTATGAAAAGGCACGCTGACAAAGGACGTCTGGATCCTCCTCAATTCCGTCCTGGGGATAAAGTCTGGCTCTCGTCCAAATATGTCCGGCTCAAGATCCCTTCCTATAAGTTGGGGCCTCGGTTCATCGGCCCACTGGAGGTTATCAGTCAGATCAACCCGGTGGCCTATAAATTGAAACTCCCGGCCAACTTACGGATCCCTAACTCCTTCCATGTATCTCTCCTCAAACCTGTGGTACTTAACTCTTTTTCTAAGTCTACAGGTACGCCTCTTGCTCCGGTTTCTGCTGAGGACGAGTTTGAGGGAGAGAACATTCTTGCCACCAAAAGGGTAAGAGGAAAGACCTTTTTCTTGGTAGATTGGAGGGGGTTTGGTCCTGAGGAGAGAACGTGGGAGCCCCGGGAGAATATCCATGCCCCTCTCATCCTAGCTAAATTTCTGTCTGGCCTAAAAAAGGGGGGGCCTAAAGGGGGGGGTACTGTAGCGCCGGCGTCCCTGCCCTCTGCTAGGCAGGGACGCTGCTCCCCTCACCGCTCTGCTCCGTGCCCGGCGTCCTCCTCCTGCTCTGCTGTCAGCGCGCGCTCCTTCCCGGCGTCCTCCTCCCGCTCTGCTCTCAGCGCGCGCTCCTTCCCGGCCCCTGTGCTTAGGGCGCGCGCGCGCGCGCTCCCCTCCTCTTAAAGGGGCCGCACGCGCCGCCCTAAAGAGTCCCCGGCCAATGGCCGGAGGACTTCATCATATATAAGGCACCTCCTCCAAAATGGAGGTGCCCGAGCAATGTTGTTTGCACCTGTGTCTCACCTGTGCTTCAGCCCTCAGGTCCCGTTGCCAGTTACCTGCCAGTTACCTGCCAGTTTCCTGCCAGTTTCCTGCTAGTTACCTGCCAGTTACCTGCCTGATTCCTGCCTGAATACTTGTTACCTGTCTGCCAGTCTGAGGTCCGACGGTCTGCCTTACTACTCCTGTCAGTCTGTCTAAAGGACCAGCCTGCCCACTCACCTGGGAGCGCATATCAGCTACCTGCCTGCTTGCCTGAGGTCCGACGGTCTGCCTTACTACTCCGGTCAGTCTGTCTATGGACCAGCTTGCCCGCTCACCTGGGAGCGCTTCTCCGTTATCTGCCTGCTTGCCAGCCCGGAGGCTCCGTTGTCACGTGCTGTGACCACCAGCTATCTCAGAGACTCTTGCCCGCTCACCTGGGAGCGCATCTCCGTTACCTGCCTGCTTGCCAGCCCGGAGGTCCTGTTGTCACGTGCGGTGACCACCAGCTATTCCAGAGACTCTTGCCCGCTCACCTGGGAGCGCTTCTCCGTTACCTACCTGCCTGCCAGCCCGGAGGTTCCGCCGTCACGTGCCGTGACCACCTGCTATTCCAGAGACTCTCGCTTGCTCACCTGGGAGCACACATCTACCATTTGCCTGCTAGCCTACCCGGAGGCTCTGCCATCACAGGTCGTACCTACCCCTTACCCAGAGACTGCCCTGATCACTTGCCGTAACTCCCTGTCCGTTCACCCAGAGACTGCCACCCGCTCCCTTACAAGGGCCGCCCCCTTGTATAGTAGCTCAGAGGTTCCGCCTCCCGGACCCGTTACAACTTAGACCTCCTTCACACGTCCTGGTGTTTCTTATACAGGAAAAACCAGTACTGGTGAGATCCGTCCGTGTCCGTATGCCATCCGTATGGCCATATGTGACATCCATGTGGCATCCGTGTGACATCTGTGTATAAGTGTGTCCATATGACCCATGGATGACACATACATGTGCCCATATGCAACATATGTGTGCTGTCCGTATGTCCGTGTGACACATACCGGCGCCTGGGAAAAACAGTACAGTTTGCACTGATCCCAGGTGCCGACTGTTGAAGACAAACCTCATCATTCTCATTGAGACAATGCTGGGAGTTGTATTCTGCCCCCACTGAGTACATTCTGTGTAAAATAAAGAATTAAATGAAAAAATGGCTTGGGCTTCCGCGTCATTTTCATAACCAGCAGAGGGACAGCTGACCATCTGGGGCTGATATTACTAGCCAGGGAAAAGGGCCATTAGCCAAAGATGTTCCCTGGCTATTAATAACAGCCTACAGCTGTTTGATTAGCTTTTACAGGCTAGATTACAGGAGGTCCACAGAAAAAAATTGACGTAGGGTTCCCCTATAAAATCTAACCAGCAAAGGCTAAACAGACAGCTGTGAGCTCATATTAATAGCCAGGGAAGGGGAGATGGGTACTGGCCCCCTCCGAGGCTAATAATATCAGCCCTCAGTGGCCTCAGAAATGGTGCATCAATAAGATGCGCCAATTCTGGCGCTTAGCCTTGCTCTTCCCATTTGCCCTGATGTGTTGGGGTAATATGGTTGGGGTTGGGGTTCATGTCAGCCTTGTGTTGGCAGCTGACATCAAGCCCATAGTAATGGAGAGGCGTTTATAAGACGCCCGCATTACTAACCTCGTAGTTAAAGTTTGTAAATAAAGACACGGCCAGAATAAAATCCTTTAGTTGAAATAAAAGTCCAGACCTTGTTTTACACATTTATTAAAAAAAAAAACAAAGTTATACTCACCTAACACCTAATCCCCTGATGCCATTGTCACCTGTAAAAAAAAAAAGCAAAAATAAAAAACAACAATATACTTCACCTGTCCGAAGTGGCAAGAATCCATACTGTCCCACAGCATAATCCATCTGTGCAACATATGCTCTCCAGCATGAACGCTGGCCTGAGGTGAGCACTCATGCTGAAGAGCAGGAGAGAATGACCTGCTGCAGCGAGATCGGGCACATGAACTGCGGTGAATTCAGTGAGATCATTGCAGTTCACAGTGAGAAATTTCTCACAGTGTTGCGCTGAGCTCACTGCTCAGCGCAGTTCATGTGCCCGCTCTCGCTTCAGTGGGTCATTCTCCCCTGCTCTTCAGCATGAGTGCTCACCTCAGGCCAGCATTCATGCTGGAGAGCATATGTTGTGCAGATGAATTACGCTGTGGGACACTATGGATTCTTGCCACGTCGGACAGGTGAAGTATATTGTCTTTTTTAATTTTATTCTTAATTTTACACTGGATGTAGATAGCTGGGGCTGCCTAAATCTCTCAACATTGTCCCTTGCTCGCGCAAATCACAGTGCGAGCGGGGGACAATGATGACAGTTTACTCCAGCAGCCTGCAACGGGAATCAGCATGACATGTACCACTGATTCCCACGCGCCGATACGTGTCACGCTGATGACACGCGGATGTCATCCATGTGTCATCAGTGTGCATGTGTGCAACAGGCATTTTGTGCGTGGTGCGCCAAAAAAACTGACATGTCTGCGAGTTTTTTACATGGACAGAAGGTTCGTGTGAAAAACCTGACATGTGCGCACACCCAATAAATACAACGGGTGTGCGTGTGTCTGTATTAGCAGCCTTTTAAAAACGGGCCACATACGAACACATAGTTTCATCATTTTGGCCTAGTTTTTGGTGAATAAATAATTTTGTTCATCTGAGGTTGTATTTCCCTAGTTTTAAGACCTTCTAATGACCCGATTTTTTTTTACTATGTTTTGAAATGAAAAAACATAGAATTCAAAGATGTACTTCGTTTTTTTCACGACTGCACTTTTTAATGACAAATAAATCATTGGTTGTCTGCCTATTGATTAAATACTTTCAATGTCCCTTATTATAACACCTCATACCCAATAAACAAGCATAGTCCACACCGTTCCTCATGGCTTAGCCCTGTCTTTTCTCATGTTGTGAGTGTATCTTTCCGAGTAAAACCCTTCTCACTCCATGACAAATATATCTATCATGGCGGCGGGGGGTGCAGTTGTATGGAGTGGGTTCAGGAACTGTGTCACACAGCCACCTGTCTCTAAACAGTAGAGAATGAAGCCAGCTCCAATCGCTGCTGTTAACCATCTACTTGCCCCTGTCAATCTCTTACAGTGGGAATTACGTGACACCATCCAGGTGGACCTCATTTGTTCAGGCACCCATTGGCTCTCAGCGTCACCTTGGTAATCGGGCTTCATAGGAGACCATTATTTCTACTACATACAGCAAAACCACAATACTGCAGTATATAGAAAATCGATCAACCACCAGTTCATGTTCCTTAGTGGGACTAGAATAATAATAATAATAATAATAATAATAATAATAATAATAATAATAATAATAAAAAAAAAGTGAAAAGTAAAAAAAAAGTTGTTAAATCTATAAGAAAAACAGAAATTCAAATCATCCTTTTTTAAAAGAAGAAATAAAAAAATGAAATGCCCGATCTGTGTCCTGACTTCAGCTGTGTCCTCAGAAGTCTGCAGCATCTGCGGCACGGCAATGTCTGCACCTCTCCTGGCGGTGCACCTCTCCTGGCGGTGCACGCTCAGCTGCTGTGATCATTCATTTACTCACTCTCTCGGGGGAGGGGCCGGCATCTGTCTATACACCTGTGCATTAAGGTGAGGTGAAAAAAAAAAAAAAGAAAGATAACTGTGAAATTTTGATTTGTTTGCTTAATTCATTTTAGATTTTGATAAATCACACATTGATGGACACGACAATGCCAAAAAAAGTTTTTTTTAAATTTCTTGATTTTTAACCCCTTAACGTCATGGCCAGCGGCTGTTTTTTTTTTTTTTTTCCATTTTCGTTTTTTTCTCCCAGGATCCATACATTTTTTTTGTATTTTTGTCAATAATGCTATATGAGGGCTTGATTTTTGCAAGACTAGTTATAGTGTATTTTTTTATTGTTTTATTTTCAATGGGGCAAGAGGGGGGGGGGTGAATTGGACTTGTGTTTTTTTTTTTTTTTTTTTACATTTTTCATATTTTTAAAACTTTTTTTCTTTTTTTCACTGTTTTTAATAGTCCCCTTAGGAGACTTGAAGCTTGGATCATCCAATCTCTTGGGCTATACATAGCAGGGCTTCAGCCCACAGTTGTTGGCTTCTCACGAAGCTGATTGCCTATTGTCCTGTAGCCCATCCCAGCCTTGTGCAGGTCTACAAAAATCAAACACTGCTCTTTCCTTTCCGAGCCCAGCCCAAATTTTAATTTTGTGACTACTAGTATTTCTGGGTACAATGAAGAGGGTTAAGACAAAAAGTTCTAAAATATATACATAAATATAAACACAACTTTTGCAACAAATGTTCTCCCATGGCTGCAGCATCTCTGACATCAGGGAGGCCATTGGTCGGTGATCACACAGGAGCTGCTGGCAGCGGATCTTGATGATTTCTACATTCAGCGGCTGAACCTTCCTCAGACGACCATTAATGACTGCAGTGATAGCCGCCGAGGCCGGAGTTTCTGGGATTTCTGTACATGTTGCCAATATTCAATACTGAATAAATCCAGATGTTTTGAGAATGTAATTTCCTTTTTTTTCATTATTTGCCTATTAACATATCTATGTATCCTTTGATTTCCATAATTCCATGACTTTCACTTTTCAATGTTGGCAAGTGTCTAAAGGGCCCATTGGCAAGTTATATGCCAAAAGAGTGTACTTTTGGCATATGTCTAAGGCTTTTACTGTTTGTATTCATTATTTTATTTTTTTTGCCTTTTTCACTTGGCCCCAGTATTGTAGAGATTGGTATGCTGCCTTGAACATTAGCCCCTATTTACCTGCTGGGCAATTGTACCCAAACCCTACTGAAAAAAAAACCTCCTAATGAGACACGGATGCAAGAGGTAGATTGAATTAGCCTCAGAGGCTTTCCATTATCTACCAATGTACTTTTTTTGGGACGCCTAATTTTTTGCTTCTAGCAAGTTAGATTTTCTAATTAGGTCCAAAAAAACAAAAAATTAAAATTGCTAATTTGGCAAGTAATGGGTTAACAAAACCTTACATACCATATTATACACATATAGCCATACAAAATACAAATTCCTCTCAATCACTCCAAATGGGTCACACTCATCAGATGGAGAAGGCCCTTGGAGCTACAAAATCTATCCATCATTCTGCCCCCATGCTCCATTTACCTGTCCTTGTATATAACAGCCTCAGGGGCATTTTTACCAAATGTAAATAACTGTTGTTTTCCCATTTCCTGGGATCCCCCCCCCCCCCAACAGGATCCCAAAAACTCCTACAATCAGTATGTTATTGAGGGAGAAAACTAGCCACACTGATTTCACTCCTTCCCGATTTTTACACCAACTTCAAGAGCCTTCATCCTGCTGATGACACTTAACTTTAAAAATGGAAAACATTCTCCAAAGAAAAACGGCACTGATCAAAAAAAGAAGTAATGTAAAAAATGAAGTGATATTAAGGAGGAGGGGAGCCGTACCATTCAGCTTTTTTTTCTGTTGCCAGAGCTGAATCCCAGAGTTCTTGGGAGGATTATAAAACCTCCATTACTCCACCAATCTTGCTCCAACCTAAACTCCTCCTCATCCTACAGTCCATGTCATACTTGTCTTCCCGGAGCTTTCATCCTTTTTTCTCGTACTCTTATATAAAAAGTATGGCCCAATACGCTATATGTAAAGTCAAGAAATACTCCCGATGTAAACCTCTAACAGGAGGTTATTGGGTGAAAGATCTTGTAATGGTAGAACGTAAGTGGCACCATCATGAAGATAGAACTTAATATACAACTTTATATGTCAGTAGTTGGGCTCCTCAATGCTGAGAGTATTCTAGAAATGATGAAAAAAACCTTAATACGTCTTGATTATCATTTTTTTCAATACATTTCTCATAGTTCTTTTGATTTCCTCGGTCCGAAGACAAAATATAATTGGGCTGGTAAAATGTGGAGCAAAAGTGTAAAGACAAATGAGGAGAACATTGATGTCGGCGTTGGGAATAAGCTGGACCTGATTGTACGTGTAGACAATAAGTCGAGGGATGAAGTACAAGCCAATGACGAACCAGTGAGTGGTACAGGTGTAGATAGCCTTCTGCCAGTTTTCAGAGCGCCCCAATGAGCACATCCTCGAAAGAATGATGATATATGAGAAGATTATAAAGGACAATGGGCAAAGATGGGCAAACATGGCGATTATGAACCCAGTTCTTCTGGCAGAAGATGAATCGGCACAAGATAAGACGGCAACAGGGGTGAGCGAGCAGAAACAGCTCTTAATTCTGTTAGGACCACAGTATGGCAGCCAAAGACCCAAGGAGGTGATAACAAGGCCAATGATGGCGGCAAAGAGCCAGAATACTAAGCACAGGATAGCCACCACACGGTTACTGATGATAGTATGATATCTCAGAGGCTTACAGATGGCAACATAACGATCCATGGCCATTAGCATAATGATGAGAGAATCAAGTGTGGACAGAAAATGCGCAAAGAACATTTGGATAAAGCACACAGAGAAGGACAAGGATCCACTCCCAAACCAATACTTGGCTATGATTTTTGGCAAAGTCAACGTGTCAAAGAGTAAATCGGAGAAAGCCAAGTTTCCAATGATGACGTACATTGGCTGGTGGAGGTGTTTTCTTAGAATAATCAAAACAATGACAATCCCATTGGCATAGAGGGATACATTGTAGAGAAGAAAGATGGTTATCGAGACCACAGAAGAGAACTGTTCAGGAAGACCTGGAAATCCAAGTAGGACAAACTCAAGGACATTCGATTGACTCTGGTTGGCCATTGGCTTCAGTGAAGATGTAGGCAAAGTAATGTATCTGCAATCAAAAGATGGTTGTTAATAAATAGATTGTATCCATATTCTTATCAGTTCTAGGGTGATTTACAATGATTATCTACCAAGTCTTAATTCAATATTCAACAAAATCCTCCCACTCTGCAAAGTGTCCCTAGAGATGAGGGAATCGATTAGACGTAAATTACATTTGAGACAAATTTTTAGGAATCCACTGAAGCAGGCGAATCAGAACAGTATGCAACTCACTTCTGGCACTATACTACTGGAAAAAACTAAGCAAAAGAATCATGAAATAATATTCTAGTAAAGTTGTCAGGGAGAGACAAGGAGCCATCTTAATGGCAATATATAGGGATCATTTTAACATATTTGTCTGCTGGTCAAGGGATCAAATAACGTTAATGGGCAACACAATTAGACTCCAGTTTTTACAGTGAGTTGTAATAAAGCAACAAGATACAATTCCCACAGACACCTGAGAAACTTTTTGCTGCCGAAAGGCCATTAGATATCAGTGAATCAATTTATAAAGGCAAATTTTCTGGCTGATGCTCAGTTCCTTCACATGGCACAATAAAGATCACATTTTATAATCTGTCGTCAGATCTAGGATTTATTTTTGTAATTGCAAACAGTAGAATAATCATTTTATGCCATTGCTTCCCTGAAGAAAAACTGAGCCAAAATGAGAATTTTAAAAAAATTTGAAATAATTAATTTGTTAAAAACCCAAAGGATCTCAAATCACATCCACAATGACACATAGGTAAGTGCTAAACCAGGCGTCAAATGGTTAAGAAAAAGAGACAGCCTCCAAAAAGTGATGGAAACTGGATCATTTTATGCCAAGAAATTGTCTCATCGAAAGTTATAAAGTCTGTAGAAATCTATGAAATTGTAAAATGAATGTTTCATTGTGCAGAAATTGAACTTTTTGAGAATAAAGTTGTAAATGTAAGGACTTCTTTTAGCACGTTTCATCTTTTGTGTTATACAGTATATACAGTATATATACTGCTTCACATCATTCTTTGTTTCTGTAGCAGAAATCTACCCTGGAAAACTCCACAAGAAAGACAAGATGTATACAAAGTATCTGCTGTATATACAAGACCTGTAACTGTACAGTGTGCGGCTCCAGGAATCCTCATAATAGAACAATACCTTCTAGTTAGAAAATAAGAAAGATCTTCAGTGTTTCTTAACTAATAAATATCTAAGTATCTATCCATCATCTATCTATTATCTATCTATTATCTACCTATCATCTATCTATTATCTATCATATATCTAGTATCTATCTATTATCTATCATCTATCCATTATCTATCTATTATCTATCTATCTATTATCTATCATCTATTATCTATCTATCATCTATCTATTATCTATCATCTATCTATTATCTATCTATTATATATCTATTATCTATCATCTATCTATTATCTATCTATCATCTATTATCTATCTATCTATTATCTATCTATTATCTATCATCTATCTATTATCTATCTATTATCTATCATCTATCTATTATCTATCTATTATCTATCATCTATCTATTATCTATCATCTATCTATTATCTATCTATTATCTATCTATTATCTATCTATCATCTATCTATTATCTATCATATATCTATTATCTATATATTATCTATCTATTATCTATCTATTATCTATCATCTATCTATTATCTATTATCTATCTATTATCTATCCATTATCTATCATCTATCTATTATCTATCTATTATCTATCTATCTATCATCTATCTATTATCTATCTATTATCTATCCTCTATCTATTATCTATCTATTATCTATCTATTATCTATCTATTATCTATTATCTATCTATTATCTATCTATCATCTATCTATTATCTGTTATCTATCTATCATCTATCTATTATCTATCTATTATCTATCTATTATCTATTATCTATCTATTAACTATCTATTATCTATCTATTATCTATCTATTATCTATCATCTATCTATTATCTATCATCTATTATCTATCTATCATCTATCTATCATCTATCTATTATCTATCTATCTATCATCTATCTATTATCTATCTATCATCTATCTATTATCTATCTATTATCTATATATCTATTATCTATCATCTATCTATATCATCGCATACAATATCTATGTATCTATCTACCTTTGTACATAACCAGTTTGTATTTCCTGTCACGCTCCAAAGACAAACTGATGGGGGATGTAGAGCGCTGTGTGAGGACAAAAAATAAAGGGATGAAAATGTATCATCCTGTGAGGAGCAGACAGACAGGAGGGGCCCCGGTGCTATCAGTGTAAGGACCCCGGTGCTATCAGTGTAAGGGCCCCTGTGCTATCAGTGTAAGGGCCCCGGTGCTATCAGTGTAAGGGCCCGGTGCTGTCAGTGTAAGGGCCCGGTGCTATCAGTGTAAGGGCCCCGGTGCTATCAGTGTAAGGGCCCCGGTGTTGTCAGTGTAAGGGCCCCGGTGCTATCAGTGTAAGGGCCCCGGTTCTATCAGTGTAAGGGCCCCGGATCTATCAGTGTAAGGGCCCCGGTGCTGTCAGTGTAAGGGCCCCGGTTCTATCAGTGTAAGGGCCCCGGTGCTATCAGTGTAAGGGCCCCGGTTCTATCAGTGTAAGGGCCCCGGTTCCATCAGTGTAAGGGCCCCGGTGCTATCAGTGTAAGGACCCCGGTGTTGTCAGTGTAAGGGCCCCGGTGCTGTCAGTGTAAGGGCCCCGGTGCTATCAGTGTAAGGGCCCCGGTGCTATCAGTGTAAGGACCCCGGTGTTGTCAGTGTAAGGTCCCCGGTGCTGTCAGTGTAAGGGCCCCGGTGCTATCAGTGTAAGGACCCCGGTGCTATCAGTGTAAGGGCCCCGGTGCTATCAGTGTAAGGACCCCGGTGCTATCAGTGTAAGGGCCCCGGTGCTATCAGTGTAAGGGCCCCGGTGCTGTCAGTGTAAGGACCCCGGTGATGTCAGTGTAAGGGCCCCGGTGCTGTCAGTGTAAGGGCCCCGGTGCTATCAGTGTAAAGGCCCCGGTGCTATCAGTGTAAGGGCCCCTGTGCTGTCAGTGTAAGGGCCCCGGTGCTATCAGTGTAAGGACCCCGGTGCTATCAGTGTAAGGGCCCCGGTGCTATCAGTGTAAGGACCCCGGTGCTATCAGTGTAAGGGTCCCGGTGCTGTCAGTGTAAGGGCCCCGATGCTATCAGTGTAAGGGCCCCGGTGCTATCAGTGTAAGGGCCCCGGTGCTGTCAGTGTAAGGGCCCCGTTGCTATCAGTGTAAGGGCCCCGGTGCTGTCAGTGTAAGGGCCCCGGTGCTATCAGTGTAAGGGCCCCGGTGCTGTCAGTGTAAGGACCCCGGTGCTGTCAGTGTAAGGGCCCCTGTGCTATCAGTGTAAGGGCCCCGGTGCTATCAGTGTAAGGGCCCCGGTGCTATCAGTGTAAGGGCCCCGGAGCTGTCAGTGTAAGGGCCCCGGTGCTATCAGTGTAAGGGCCTCGGTGCTGTCAGTATAAGGGCCCCGATGCTATCAGTGTAAGGGCCCCGGTGCTGTCAGTGTAAGGGCCCCGGTGCTGTCAGTATAAGGGCCCCGATGCTGTCAGTGTAAGGGCCTCGGTGCTGTCAGTATAAGGACCCCGGTGCTATCAGTGTAAGGGCCCCGGTGCTGTCAGTGTAAGGGCCCGGTGCTGTCAGTGTAAGGGCCCCGGTGCTATCAGTGTAAGGGCCACGGTGCTATCAGTGTAAGGGCCCCGGTACTATCAGTGTAAGGGCCCCGATGCTGTCAGTGTAAGGGCCCCGGTGCTGTCAGTGTAAGGGCCCCGGTGCTATCAGTGTAAGGGCCACGGTGCTATCAGTGTAAGGGCCCCGGTGCTATCAGTGTAAGGGCCCCGATGCTGTCAGTGTAAGGGCCCCGGTGCTGTCAGTGTAAGGGCCCCGGTGCTGTCAGTGTAAGGGCCCTGTGCTATCAGTGTAAGGGCCCCGGTGCTGTCAGTGTAAGGGCCCCGGTGCTGTCAGTGTAAGGACCCCGATGCTATCAGTGTAAGGGCCCCGGTGCTATCAGTGTAAGGGCCCCGGTGCTGTCAGTGTAAGGGCCCCGGTGCTGTCAGTGTAAGGACCCCGGTGCTATCAGTGTAAGGGCCCCGTTGCTATCAGTGTAAGGGCCCCGGTGCTATCAGTGTAAGGGCCCCGGTGCTGTCAGTATAAGGGCCCCGATGCTGTCAGTGTAAGGGCCCCGGTGCTGTCAGTGTAAGGGCCCCGGTGCTGTCAGTGTAAGGGCCCCGGTGCTATCAGTGTAAGGGCCACGGTGCTATCAGTGTAAGGGCCCCGGTACTATCAGTGTAAGGGCCCCGGTGCTGTCAGTGTAAGGGCCCCGGTGCTATCAGTGTAAGGGCCCCGGTGCTGTCAGTGTAAGGGCCCTGTGCTATCAGTGTAAGGGCCACGGTGCTATCAGTGTAAGGGCCCCGGTGCTGTCAGTGTAAGGGCCCCGGTGCTATCAGTGTAAGGGCCCCGGTGCTGTCAGTGTAAGGGCCCTGTGCTATCAGTGTAAGGGCCCCGGTGCTGTCAGTGTAAGGGACCCGGTGCTGTCAGTGTAAGGACCCCGATGCTATCAGTGTAAGGGCCCCGGTGCTATCAGTGTAAGGGCCCCGGTGCTGTCAGTGTAAGGGCCCCGGTGCTGTCAGTGTAAGGACCCCGGTGCTATCAGTGTAAGGACCCCGGTGCTATCAGTGTAAGGGCCCCGGTGCTATCAGTGTAAGGACCCCGGTGCTATCAGTGTAAGGGCCCCTGTGCTGTCAGTGTAAGGGCCCCGGTGCTATCAGTGTAAGGACCCCGGTGCTGTCAGTGTAAGGGACCCGGTGCTATCAGTGTAAGGACCCCGGTGCTATCAGTGTAAGGGCCCCGGTGCTATCAGTGTAAGGACCCCGGTGCTATCAGTGTAAGGGCCCCGGTGCTGTCAGTGTAAGGGCCCCGGTGCTATCAGTGTAAGGGCCCCGGTGCTGTCAGTGTAAGGACCCCGGTGATGTCAGTGTAAGGGCCCCGGTGCTGTCAGTGTAAGGGCCCCGGTGCTATCAGTGTAAAGGCCCCGGTGCTATCAGTGTAAGGGCCCCTGTGCTGTCAGTGTAAGGGCCCCGGTGCTATCAGTGTAAGGACCCCGGTGCTATCAGTGTAAGGGCCCCGGTGCTATCAGTGTAAGGGCCCCGGTGCTGTCAGTGTAAGGACCCCGGTGCTGTCAGTGTAAGGGCCCCGGTGCTATCAGTGTAAGGGCCCCGGTGCTGTCAGTGTAAGGACCCCGGTGCTATCAGTGTAAGGGCCCCGGTGCTGTCAGTGTAAGGACCCCGGTGCTGTCAGTGTAAGGGCCCCGGTGCTATCAGTGTAAGGGCCCCGGTGCTATCAGTGTAAGGACCCCGGTGCTATCAGTGTAAGGGCCCCTGTGCTATCAGTGTAAGGGCCGCGGTGCTATCAGTGTAAGGGCCCCGGTGCTATCAGTGTAAGGTCCCCGGTGCTATCAGTGTAAGGGCCCCGGTGCTATCAGTGTAAGGGCCCCGGTGCTATCAGTGTAAGGACCCCGGTGCTATCAGTGTAAGGGCCCCGGTGCTATCAGTGTAAGGACCCCGGTGCTATCAGTGTAAGGGCCCCTGTGCTATCAGTGTAAGGGCCCCGGTGCTGTCAGTGTAAGGGCCCCGGTGCTGTCAGTGTAAGGGCCCCGGTGCTAACTGTGTAAGGGCCCCAGTGCTGTCAGTGTAAGGGCCCCGGAGCTGTCAGTGTAAGGGCCCCGGTGCTATCAAGGTAAGGGCCCCAGTGCTGTCAGTGTAAGGGCCCCGGAGCTGTCAGTGTAAGGGCCCGGTGCTATCAAGGTAAGGGCCCCGGTGCTGTCAGTGTAAGGGCCCTGTGCTATCAGTGTAAGGGCCACGGTGCTATCAGTGTAAGGGCCCCGGTGCTGTCAGTGTAAGGGCCCCGGTGCTATCAGTGTAAGGGCGCCGGTGCTGTCAGTGTAAGGACCCCGGTGCTATCAGTGTAAGGACCCCGGTGCTATCAGTGTAAGGACCCCGGTGCTATCAGTGTAAGGGCCCCGGTGCTATCAGTGTAAGGACCCCGGTGCTATCAGTGTAAGGGCCCCTGTGCTGTCAGTGTAAGGGCCCCGGTGCTATCAGTGTAAGGACCCCGGTGCTATCAGTGTAAGGGCCCCGGTGCTATCAGTGTAAGGGCCCCGGTGCTATCAGTGTAAGGGCCCCGGTGCTGTCAGTGTAAGGACCCCTGTGCTATCAGTGTAAGGGCCCCGGTGCTATCAGTGTAAGGACCCCGGTGCTATCAGTGTAAGGGCCCCGGTGCTGTCAGTGTAAGGACCCCTGTGCTATCAGTGTAAGGGCCCCGGTGCTGTCAGTGTAAGGGCCCCGGTGCTGTCAGTGTAAGGACCCCGATGCTATCAGTGTAAGGGCCCCGGTGCTGTCAGTGTAAGGGCCCCGGTGCTGTCAGTGTAAGGACCCCGGTGCTATCAGTGTAAGGACCCCGGTGCTATCAGTGTAAGGACCCCGGTGCTATCAGTGTAAGGACCCCGGTGCTATCAGTGTAAGGGCCCCTGTGCTGTCAGTGTAAGGGCCCCGGTGCTATCAGTGTAAGGACCCCGGTGCTATCAGTGTAAGGGCCCCGGTGCTATCAGTGTAAGGGCCCCGGTGCTGTCAGTGTAAGGACCCCGGTGCTATCAGTGTAAGGGCCCCTGTGCTGTCAGTGTAAGGGCCCCGGTGCTATCAGTGTAAGGACCCCGGTGCTGTCAGTGTAAGGGCCCCGGTGCTATCAGTGTAAGGACCCTGGTGCTATCAGTGTAAGGGCCCCGGTGCTGTCAGTGTAAGGGCCCCGGTGCTATCAGTGTAAGGGCCCCGGTGCTGTCAGTGTAAGGACCCCGGTGATGTCAGTGTAAGGGCCCCGATGCTGTCAGTGTAAGGGCCCCGGTGCTATCAGTGTAAAGGCCCCGGTGCTATCAGTGTAAGGGCCCCTGTGCTGTCAGTGTAAGGACCCCGGTGCTATCAGTGTAAGGGCCCCGGTGCTGTCAGTGTAAGGGCCCCGGTGCTATCAGTGTAAGGACCCCGGTGCTATCAGTGTAAGGGCCCCGGTGCTATCAGTGTAAGGACCCCGGTGCTATCAGTGTAAGGGTCCCGGTGCTGTCAGTGTAAGGGCCCCGGTGCTATCAGTGTAAGGGCCCCGGTGCTGTCAGTGTAAGGGCCCCGGTGCTGTCAGTGTAAGGGCCCCGGTGCTGTCAGTGTAAGGGCCCCGGTGCTATCAGTGTAAGGGCCCCGGTGCTGTCAGTGTAAGGGCCCCGTTGCTATCAGTGTAAGGGCCCCGGTGCTGTCAGTGTAAGGGCCCCGGTGCTATCAGTGTAAGGGCCCCGGTGCTGTCAGTGTAAGGACCCCGGTGCTGTCAGTATAAGGGCCCCTGTGCTATCAGTGTAAGGGCCCCGGTGCTATCAGTGTAAGGGCCCCGGTGCTATCAGTGTAAGGGCCCCGGAGCTGTCAGTGTAAGGGCCCCGGTGCTATCAGTGTAAGGGCCTCGGTGCTGTCAGTATAAGGGCCCCGATGCTATCAGTGTAAGGGCCCCGGTGCTGTCAGTGTAAGGGCCCCGGTGCTGTCAGTGTAAGGGCCCGGTGCTGTCAGTGTAAGGGCCCCGGTGCTATCAGTGTAAGGGCCACGGTGCTATCAGTGTAAGGGCCCCGGTACTATCAGTGTAAGAGCCCCGATGCTGTCAGTGTAAGGGCCCCGGTGCTGTCAGTGTAAGGGCCCCGGTGCTGTCAGTGTAAGGGCCCTGTGCTATCAGTGTAAGGGCCCCGGTGCTGTCAGTGTAAGGGCCCCGGTGCTGTCAGTGTAAGGACCCCGATGCTATCAGTGTAAGGGCCCCGGTGCTATCAGTGTAAGGGCCCCGGTGCTGTCAGTGTAAGGGCCCCGGTGCTGTCAGTGTAAGGACCCCGGTGCTATCAGTGTAAGGGCCCCGTTGCTATCAGTGTAAGGGCCCCGGTGCTATCAGTGTAAGGGCCCCGGTGCTATCAGTGTAAGGGCCCCGGTGCTGTCAGTATAAGGGCCCCGATGCTGTCAGTGTAAGGGCCCCGGTGCTGTCAGTGTAAGGGCCCCGGTGCTGTCAGTGTAAGGGCCCCGGTGCTATCAGTGTAAGGGCCACGGTGCTATCAGTGTAAGGGCCCCGGTACTATCAGTGTAAGGGCCCCGGTGCTGTCAGTGTAAGGGCCCCGGTGCTATCAGTGTAAGGACCCCGGTGCTATCAGTGTAAGGGTCCCGGTGCTGTCAGTGTAAGGGCCCCGGTGCTGTCAGTGTAAGGGCCCCGGTGCTGTCAGTGTAAGGGCCCCGGTGCTATCAGTGTAAGGGCCCCGGTGCTGTCAGTGTAAGGGCCCCGGTGCTGTCAGTGTAAGGGCCCCGGTGCTGTCAGTGTAAGGGCCCCGGTGCTATCAGTGTATGGGCCCCGGTGCTGTCAGTGTAAGGACCCCGGTGCTGTCAGTGTAAGGGCCCCTGTGCTATCAGTGTAAGGGCCCCGGTGCTATCAGTGTAAGGGCCCCGGTGCTATCAGTGTAAGGGCCCCGGAGCTGTCAGTGTAAGGGCCCCGGTGCTATCAGTGTAAGGGCCACGGTGCTGTCAGTGTAAGGGCCCCGGTGCTGTCAGTGTAAGGGCCCCGGTGCTATCAGTGTAAGGGTCCCGGTGCTATCACTGTAAGGGCCCCGGTGCTGTCAGTGTAAGGGCCCCGGTGCTGTCAGTGTAAGGGCCACGGTGCTATCAGTGTAAGTGCCCCGGTGCTATCACTGTAAGGGCCCCGGTGCTGTCAGTGTAAGGGCCCCGGTGCTATCAGTGTAAGGGCCACGGTGCTATCAGTGTAAGGGCCACGGTGCTATCAGTGTAAGGGCCCCGGTGCTATCACTGTAAGGGCCCCGGTGCTGTCAGTGT
This sequence comes from Phyllobates terribilis, assembly GCF_046119375.1. Classification (NCBI taxonomy): domain Eukaryota; kingdom Metazoa; phylum Chordata; class Amphibia; order Anura; family Dendrobatidae; genus Phyllobates; species Phyllobates terribilis. The sequence goes on from NW_027362762.1 coordinate 6,632,663, forward strand.
AAGGGCCCCGGTGCTATCAGTGTAAGGGCCACGGTGCTATCAGTGTAAGGGCCCCGGTGCTGTCAGTGTAAGGGCCGCGGTGCTATAAGTGTAAGGGCCCCGGTGCTGTCAGTGTAAGGGCCCCGTTGCTATCAGTGTAAGGGCCCCGGTGCTGTCAGTGTAAGGGCCCCGGTGCTATCAGTGTAAGGCCCCGGTGCTATCAGTGTAAGGGCCCCGGTGCTGTCAGTGTAAGGGCCCCGATGCTATCAGTGTAAGGGCCTCGGTGCTGTCAGTATAAGGGCCCCGATGCTATCAGTGTAAGGGCCCCGGTGCTGTCAGTGTAAGGACCCCGGTGCTATCAGTGTAAGGGCCCCGGTGCTGTCAGTGTAAGGGCCCCGGTGCTATCAGTGTAAGGACCCCGGTGCTATCAGTGTAAGGGCCCCGGTGCTATCAGTGTAAGGGCCCCGGTGCTATCAGTGTAAGGGCCTCGGTGCTGTCAGTATAAGGGCCCCGATGCTATCAGTGTAAGGGCCCCGGTGCTGTCAGTGTAAGGGCCCCGGTGCTGTCAGTGTAAGGGCCCCGGTGCTGTCAGTGTAAGGGCCCCGGTGCTATCAGTGTAAGGGCCACGGAGCTATCAGTGTAAGGGCCCCGGTACTATCAGTGTAAGGGCCCCGATGCTGTCAGTGTAAGGGCCCCGGTGCTATCAGTGTAAGGGCCCCGGTGCTGTCAGTGTAAGGGCCCTGTGCTATCAGTGTAAGGGCCCCGGTGCTGTCAGTGTAAGGGCCCCGATGCTGTCAGTGTAAGGACCCCGATGCTATCAGTGTAAGGGCCCCGGTGCTATCAGTGTAAGGGCCCCGGTGCTGTCAGTGTAAGGGCCCCGGTGCTGTCAGTGTAAGGACCCCGGTGCTATCAGTGTAAGGGCCCCGGTGCTGTCAGTGTAAGGGCCCCGGTGCTGTCAGTGTAAGGGCCCCGGAGCTGTCAGTGTAAGGGCCCCGGTGCTATCAGTGTAAGGGCCCCAGTGCTGTCAGTGTAAGGGCCCCGGTGCTATCAGTGTAAGGGCCCGGTGCTGTCAGTGTAAGGGCCCGGTGCTATTAGTGTAAGGGCCTGGTGCTATCAGTGTAAGGGCCCCGGTGCTATCAGTGTAAGGGCCCCGGTGCTATCAGTGTAAGGGCCCCGGTGCTGTCAGTGTAAGGGCCCCGGTGCTATCAGTGTAAGGGCCCCGGTGCTATCAGTGTAAGGGCCCCGGTGCTATCAGTGTAAGGGCCCCGGTGCTGTCAGTGTAAGGGCCCTGTGCTATCAGTGTAAGGGCCCCGGTGCTGTCAGTGTAAGGGCCCCGATGCTGTCAGTGTAAGGACCCCGATGCTATCAGTGTAAGGGCCCCGGTGCTATCAGTGTAAGGGCCCCGGTGCTGTCAGTGTAAGGGCCCCGGTGCTGTCAGTGTAAGGACCCCGGTGCTATCAGTGTAAGGGCCCCGGTGCTGTCAGTGTAAGGGCCCCGGTGCTGTCAGTGTAAGGGCCCCGGAGCTGTCAGTGTAAGGGCCCCGGTGCTATCAGTGTAAGGGCCCCAGTGCTGTCAGTGTAAGGGCCCCGGTGCTATCAGTGTAAGGGCCCGGTGCTGTCAGTGTAAGGGCCCGGTGCTATTAGTGTAAGGGCCTGGTGCTATCAGTGTAAGGGCCCCGGTGCTATCAGTGTAAGGGCCCCGGTGCTATCAGTGTAAGGGCCCCGGTGCTGTCAGTGTAAGGGCCCCGGTGCTATCAGTGTAAGGGCCACGGTGCTATCAGTGTAAGGGCCCCGGTGCTGTCAGTGTAAGGGCCCCGGTGCTATAAGTGTAAGGGCCCCGGTGCTGTCAGTGTAAGGGCCCCGTTGCTATCAGTGTAAGGGCCCCGGTGCTGTCAGTGTAAGGGCCCCGTTGCTATCAGTGTAAGGGCCCCGGTGCTATCAGTGTAAGGGCCTCGGTGCTGTCAGTATAAGGGCCCCGATGCTATCAGTGTAAGGGCCCCGGTGCTGTCAGTGTAAGGGCCCCGGTGCTGTCAGTGTAAGGGCCCGGTGCTGTCAGTGTAAGGGCCCCGGTGCTATCAGTGTAAGGGCCCCGGTACTATCAGTGTAAGGGCCCCGGTGCTGTCAGTGTAAGAGCCCCGGTGCTATCAGTGTAAGGGCCCCGGTGCTGTCAGTGTAAGGGCCCCGGTGCTATCAGTGTAAAGGCCCCGGTGCTGTCAGTGTAAGGGCCTCGGTGCTATCAGTGTAAGGGCCCCGGTGCTGTCAGTGTAAGGACCCCGATGCTATCAGTGTAAGGGCCCCGGTGCTATCAGTGTAAGGGCCCCGGTGCTGTCAGTGTAAGGGCCCCGGTGCTGTCAGTGTAAGGACCCCGGTGCTATCAGTGTAAGGGCCCCGGTGCTGTCAGTGTAAGGGCCCCGGTGCTGTCAGTGTAAGGGCCCCGGTGCTATCAGTGTAAGGGCCCCGGTGCTATCAGTGTAAGGGCCCCGGTGCTGTCAGTGTAAGGGCCCCGGAGCTGTCAGTGTAAGGGCCCCGGTGCTATCAGTGTAAGGGCCCCAGTGCTGTCAGTGTAAGGGCCCCGGTGCTATCAGTGTAAGGGCCCCGGTGCTATCAGTGTAAGGGCCCGGTGCTGTCAGTGTAAGGGCCCGGTGCTATTAGTGTAAGGGCCCGGTGCTATCAGTGTAAGGGCCCCGGTGCTATCAGTGTAAGGGCCACGGTGCTGTCAGTGTAAGGGCCCCGGTGCTATCAGTGTAAGGGCCCGGTGCTGTCAGTGTAAGGGCCCCTGTGCTATCAGTGTAAGGGCCCCGGTGCTGTCAGTGTAAGGGCCCTGTGCTATCAGTGTAACGGCCCCGTTGCTGTCAGTGTAAGGGCCCCGTTGCTGTCAGTGTAAGGGCCCCGGTGCTGTCAGTGTAAGGACCCCGATGCTGTCAGTGTAAGGGCCCCGGTGCTGTCAGTGTAAGGGCCCCGGTGCTGTCAGTGTAAGGGCCCCGATGCTGTCAGTGTAAGGGCCCCGGTGCTGTCAGTGTAAGGGCCCCGGTGCTATCAGTGTAAGGGCCCCGGTGCTGTCAGTGTAAGGGCCCCGGTGCTGTCAGTGTAAGGGCCCCTGGTGCTGTCAGTGTAAGGGCCCCGGTGCTGTCAGTGTAAGGGCCCCGATGCTATCAGTGTAAGGGCCCCGGTGCTATCAGTGTAAGGGCCCCTGTGCTATCAGTGTAAGGGCCCCGGTGCTATCAGTGTAAGGGCCCCGGTGCTATCAGTGTAAGGGCCCGGTGCTGTCAGTGTAAGGGCCCGGTGCTATCAGTGTAAGGGCCCGGTGCTATCAGTGTAAGGGCCCCGGTGCTATCAGTGTAAGGGCCACGGTGCTGTCAGTGTAAGGGCCCCGGTGCTATCAGTGTAAGGGCCCGGTGCTGTCAGTGTAAGGGCCCCTGTGCTATCAGTGTAAGGGCCCCGGTGCTATCAGTGTAAGGGCCCCGTTGCTGTCAGTGTAAGGGCCCCGTTGCTGTCAGTGTAAGGACCCCGATGCTGTCAGTGTAAGGGCCCCGGTGCTGTCAGTGTAAGGGCCCCGATGCTGTCAGTGTAAGGGCCCCGGTGCTGTCAGTGTAAGGGCCCCGGTGCTATCAGTGTAAGGACCCCGATGCTGTCAGTGTAAGGGCCCCGGTGCTGTCAGTGTAAGGGCCCCGGTGCTGTCAGTGTTAGGACCCCGCTGCTGTCAGTGTAAGGGCCCCGGTGCTGTTAGTGTAAGGGCCCCTGGTGCTATCAGTGTAAGGGCCCCGGTGCTGTCAGTGTAAGGGCCCCGATGCTATCAGTGTAAGGCCCCCGGTGCTATCAGTGTAAGGGCCCCGGTGCTATCAGCGTAAGGGCCCCGGTGCTGTCAGTGTAAGGGCCCCGTTGCTGTCAGTGTAAGGGCCCCGTTGCTGTCAGTGTAAGGACCCCGGTGCTATCAGTGTAAGGGCCCCAGTGCTATCAGTGTAAGGGCCCCGTTGCTGTCAGTGTAAGGACCCCGATGCTAACAGTGTAAGGGCCCCGGTGCTATCAGTGTAAGGGCCCCGGTGCTGTCAATGTAAGGGCCCCGGTGCTATCAGTGTAAGGGCCCCGGTGCTATCAGTGTAAGGGCCCCTGTGCTATCAGTGTAAGGGCCCCGGTGCTGTCAGTGTAAGGGCCCCGGTGCTATCAGTGTAAGGGCCCCGGTGCTATCAGTGTAAGGGCCCCGGTGCTATCAGTGTAAGGGCCCGGTGCTGTCAGTGTAAGGGCCCCGGTGCTGTCAGTGTAAGGGCCCCGGTGCTGTCAGTGTAAGGGCCCCGGTGCTATCAGTGTAAGGGCCCCGGTGCTGTCAGTGTAAGGGCACCGGTGCTGTCAGTGTAAGGGCCCCGGTGCTATCAGTGTAAGGGCCCCGGTGCTGTTACTGTAAGGGCCCCGGTGCTGTCAGTGTAAGGGCCCCGGTGCTGTCAGTGTAAGGGCCCCAGTGCTATCAGTGTAAGGGCCCCGGTGCTATCAGTGTAAGGGCCCCGGTGCTGTCAGTGTAAGGACCCCGGTGTTGTCAGTGTAAGGGCCCCGGTGCTATCAGTGTAAGGGCCCCGGTGCTATCAGTGTAAGAACCCCGGTGCTATCAGTGCAAGGGCCCCGGTGCTATCAGTGTAAGGGCCCCAGTGCTATCAGTGTAAGGGCCCCTGTGCTGTCAGTGTAAGGGCCCGGTGCTGTCAGTGTAAGGGCCCGGCGCTGTCAGTGTAAGGGCCCGGTGCTATCAGTGTAAGGGCCACGGTGCTATCAGTGTAAAGGACCCGGTGCTGTCAGTGTAAGGGCCCCATTGCTGTCAGTGTAAGGGCCCCGGTGCTATCAGTGTAAGTGTGGCACCCCAGGGGTCTGGTCTCCACAATAATAGCAATATTATGTCTGAGAGCAGGTGGGAGGTCTCTTGGTCAGGAATCCTATGCATGCCACACCTCCTGCCCAGTCCTGGGAGGGGAAGAACTTCCCCTATATAAACCTGGGGCTGAGGCAGGGTTGAGGGAGAGAGAGAACAAGAGTAGAGAAGAGAAGCAGCATAGGAAGAAACAACAGGAGCTCTGTGGGAGCAGTGCTACAAGGAGTCAGGGGCTGGCAGCTGCAGAGCTCGCCCTGACTGAGAAGTTATCACCGGACCCGGAGTCCGAGGCTGTGGGGACTAATCCTTACCCAGCAGCAGAAACCGACCGGCAGGGGATTGCAGGTCCTCTGGCCCAGAAACCCGAAGGCACGGTCACACGCGTGGGACCAGCACCGCCATCGTGGAGCGGAAGCCATTAGAAGGCCCCGAGTCACCGGCCATACGGGTGAGCACCACACGGTACACTCAGGGACGTGGGCTACTTTTACCCGCCTCTAGCAAGGTAGCCAGAAGAGTACAGTTAGCTGGGAAGGCCTACAACTCCGCCTGGCCAGGGGAGATCCCATCTGCTCAAGGACTGACCAGGCCCCGATCGCTAGCAAGTACTCCGGGAGGGTCTATCTTTGTCACCAGTAAAGACCCTGAACTACACACATCGTCTCTGAGTGGTTCCTGCTACCCCCATCATCCACGTCGGCTGCCCTGAGGCCATACCCCTCCCGTTGGGGGTTATACCATCCCCGCTGCACCATCCTTCCACCGGCCTCAGCGGTCTGCCCTGCAGCGGCAGCTCCAAAGCTGCATTCAACGGGTGGCGTAGTCATCCAACATCTACTGCTAATAGACTCGCCACTTAGTTTGACTCCCTGGGCACGGACCGGGTCACCGCCACGAGACTACTACCCCCATCTGATCCGGCTCCGGGTAAGCCCCCGTGCACGCGATGCCGCACGACACAGAAGGCCCAGGGGCGCGTCAACTTTTGGCGTAGTCGGCAGGATTTCGTGCCCGCAACCACCGGGTACTGCGTGCCTGAAAAAGACTGTTCAAACTTACCAGTGGTGAAGTTTCCCGCCATCCGGCGCCATCTTTTGCCTTCTTCCCGCCATCCGCGAAGTTTTCCCGCCATTGGACGCCATCTTGAAGACGCCGCGCGGGAAGAAGAGGGGCGTGGACTCCGAAGGCGCGCGAGAACTGAAGCCCCGCCTCACGTCCTGACGTTGCGTAAGGTCCTGGAAGGAGCCCAGCAGACGCCGACGTCACAGGAGCGCGACGGAAGGTCCTCGACCCTGACGATCCACTGCGGAGCCGCGGCCTACGGAAGAGGATCATCGCAAGGTAGGCCACGGTCCACTGGGGGGGAGGAAGATGTCGGATACGGAGGAGAGCTTCACTGCCTCAACCCCCGCCAGCGCCAGCGCTGCTGCAGTCATGCCTTTCACCATGCCCTATATCCCGGGAGCAGCCTGGCTACCCCAATACTCAGGGGAGTCACATACCCTGAATCACTTTAGAGAAAAGCTGGATAGCCTCTTCCAGGTGTACCCCCTCACAGAAGAGCAAAAAGTGAGCATCCTGGTGGCCCAACTAACCGGGGCAGCCCAAAGGGAGGTAAAGTCCTGGCCACCTGGGAGGAGGACTGTCGCAGGGATACTAACCCGGCTGAGGGACACCTTTGATACCCGCACCTCAGCCGAGATTAAGCTTAAATTCTATGGGTGCAAGCAGCGAGCACATGAGAGTATAAGGGACTATGCACTAAACCTACAAGAGGCCCTGAGAGCCATTAAGCAGACCGACCCCGACAGCGTGGGAAACGAGGACAGGCTGTTGACCGAACAATTTATAGAGGGACTATATTGCAATGTCCACCGAACCCAGTTGCGGGCCATAGCCTTACAGGATCCTCATCTGGACTTTGCACAGTTCAAGGACAGAGCCATCCGGGTGCTCCGAGAACCGGCACCGGGTGGCGTTGTGACCCACAGGCGCCCAGCTATCACTTACCACCAGGAGGCGGCGCCCTTGTCGGCAGGGCCTGTGGGGGCTGATGCGCAGGCTTTGAACAATGACCCGGCTCCAGACCTGCACCATCAGGTCCAAGAGCTAGCTAAAAGCGTTGCTGCGCTAACCCGAACTGTGCAGTCTTTACAGGTTTCCACTCCAGGGAAGATCCAGCTGGCATCCGGACCGGAGGACATCCCGTGGCGCCGACCAAGGAGGACCCCACCGGCCAGAGGAAGACCCAGCGACCGATACAACGAGGACGGACAACCCATCTGCCGCCGCTGCAATCAACCCGGACATATGGCAAGGTACTGTCCTTTAAACTGGCACAACCTGGGGTAGAGGGCCAACCCCCAGGAAAAAGATCACCAGGCCCATCGAACTGGCGCGACAGATATGTGGGAGGACGTCCAGTCTTGCCTGTGGTACTGGATGGCATTCCTATGAGTGCCCTACTTGACACCGGGTCACAGGTCACCACCATCCCGTACGTGCTCTTCAAGCAGTACTGGAATGACTCGGATATAACCCGCTACCCTGACGACGACTTGAGTATCATCGCCAGCAATGGTCAACCCGTGCCGCAGATCGGATTTAAGGAGATGACCATTAAAATCGGTAGAGTCGAACTGGCAGCACAGGGACTGATCATTGTAGACATTGACAAGCGTGAGAGTCACCCAAAGATAACTCTAGGAACTAATGTGATTGAAAATTGTCTTGCAGAGGTGATTTTCATTTTACAGCAGGTTGCCAAGAACGCCAGCTCCGGCCAGCAGCGAGTGCTCCAGAAAGAGATCCGGGCACTGATGCGACGGCAACAGGTGGAACTCTCCGGCGGTGAGATTGGTAGCGTAAGAATGTGTGAAATGATGATTTGGTGTCGGGCAGCTATTGGTCTGAGAGGTAGAGATTACCAAGCAATGGTAGAACCAGCCTATTCAGACAGTAGGCCCACCATTTTGACAGCCCGGGGGGTGGTTGATGTACGCCATGGGAGGGTGCCCGTTCGCATAATAAATATCGGGAAGAGGGAAGTGTACCTACCCCGGTATGCCACGCTAGCCAAATTATACACCATCAACCAAAATTCTATACAGTCTGTGGAACCCTTGCCTCCATCTCACCCGGAGGAAGGTAACGGCTCTAAGAAAATAATGGAGGATTGGTGTCAGCAACTACATTTGGGTACTGACTCCACTCCCTCCCATCAGAAACAGGGAGTCTATCGGGTGGTTCAAGAGTACGAGAGAGTGTTTAGTAAACACCCGTTAGACTTCGGGCGAGTCAAGGGGGTGGAACACCACATCCCCACGGGAGACCATCCTCCCATAAAAGAGAGGTATCGACCCGTACCCCCTGCGCACTACCAACACGCCAAGGGGATGCTTAGAGACATGAAGGAGGCTGGGGTAATCAAGGATAGCTGTAGCCCCTGGGCAGCCCCACTAGTCTTAGTCAAAAAGAAAGACAACACCATGAGAATGTGTGTAGATTACCGGAAAATCAACCGAATCACACACAAGGATGCGTACCCCTTACCAAGGATAGAGGAGTCTTTGGCTGCTTTAAAATCTGCTAACTTCTTCTCTACCTTGGATCTCACTAGCGGGTACTGGCAGGTTCCTGTAGCAGAGGCGGACCGGGAGAAGACCGCATTCACCACCCCGATGGGACTTAGCGAGTTTACTTGTATGCCGTTCGGACTCTGCAATGCACCAGAAACCTTCCAACGATTAATGGAGTGCTGTCTGGGACACAGAAACTTCGAGACGGTCCTGCTGTACCTGGACGATGTCATCGTATATTCCAAGACTTATGAGGACCACCTGAAACACCTGGCGGAAGTGTTCGAAGCCCTGGCAAGTTATGGCCTGAAGGTGAAACCCTCTAAGTGTCACCTCCTGAAGCCAAAGGTGCAGTACCTGGGACACGTGGTGAGTGCTGACGGAGTGGCTCCCGACCCTGATAAGATCACTGCAATTAAGGAATGGCCAAGCCCCTCCAGCGTAAAGGAAGTGAGGCAGTTCCTCGGGTTGGTAGGCTACTACCGAAGGTTTATTCCCGGTTTCACCAGAAAGGCAGCTCCTATGCAGGACCTCCTGATAGGCCAGTCCAGGAAGGCCAAGAACCAGAAGCCACCCTTCAGATGGGAGAAGCTGGAAGAAGAGTCCTTCCGCCAGCTGAAGATGGCCCTCACGGGGGATGAAATCCTGGCATACCCTGATTATAGCCAGCCCTTTATCCTCTACACCGACGCCAGTAACATCGGGCTAGGAGCCGTACTGTCCCAGATTCAGCAGGGGAAAGAACGGGTAATTGCTTACGCCAGCCGAAAACTGCGACCCACCGAAAGAAACCCTGAAAATTACAGCTCATTTAAGCTAGAGTTCCTGGCAGTGGTGTGGGCAGTCACCGAACGCTTTAAGCACTACCTCACTTCTTCCCGGTTCACCGTGTACACGGATAACAACCCGTTGACACACCTGGACACAGCAAGACTCGGTGCCCTAGAGCAGAGATGGATGGCCCGTTTGTCCAACTATGAGTTTACAATCAAATACCGGGCAGGACGCTCCAATACCAACGCGGACGCCCTGTCCAGGATGCCAAATCTACCGGACGTAGGGGAAGACTCAGAGGGACTGGAAGAAGTTGAACTCCCCGCATTCCACCGTCATGGGACTATCCAGTATTCCCACCGTGTAAGGAGTAAATCCGCTACGTTCAACCCTTTACCTCATTACAACTGGGCGGAGACGCAAGACAGTGACCCTGCCGTCCGACTGGTAAAGGAGATGCTGACTCGGCCAGATGCACGCCTTGACCCAGACGCTCCGGAGGAAGCCAAGCAACTGTGGGCTGAGAAGAGTCGACTGTTCCTTTATAAGGGGAAGTTGTGCCGCAGAATGGTTAACTCCCGGACGCATGAATTAATCTGGCAAGTAGTGGTGCCAAGAAGAGACGCAGCTATGGTGATGGAGGCATACCACGACGGAGCTGGGCACTTCGGATGGAAGAAGCTGGAGTTCCTGCTGCGCGGGCGGTTCCATTGGGTGGGCATGAGAGGAACCATCGAGAGGTGGTGCAGAGACTGTGGCCCGTGCAACCTAAGAAGGAAGGACCGTGCCAGCCAGAAGACTCCCCTGCAGTCCATCGTCACCCGGCAGCCGTTGGAACTGGTAGCCTTGGATCATGTAAAACTGACCCCAAGCAGAAGTGGCTACGTCTACGCACTAACCATCGTGGATCACTACTCCCGGTTCTTGGCTGTCGTCCCCGTCAAGGACTTAACAGCTCGAACAGCAGCTAGAGCCTTCCAGCAGCATTTCTGCCGTCCACACGGGTACCCGGACCAAGTGTTGACGGATCAGGGACCTGCCTTTGAAGCGGAGGTCTTCCAAGAATTCTGCACTCTGTATGGCTGCCGGAAGATAAGGACGACACCCTATCATCCGCAAACTAATGGACTTTGTGAGAAAATGAACCAGGTGGTGATAGATCTTCTAAAAACATTGCCCCTGGAAGAACGCAGTCTGTGGCCTGAGAAACTGCCTGATCTGGTGGACCTATACAACCACATCCCGGTAGGTTCCACTAACTGTACCCCGGCTTACCTGATGAGGGCAAGACCTGGTAAGCTACCTGTTGACCTGGAGATGGGAGTCCTGACACCCGAGGACACTTCACCAGAAGCAGACTGGGACACAGAGAGGCAGCAGCAGTACCAGAAAGTACAGGAGAGCGTGGAGCGTAGTCTCTGTCAAGCTAGGGAAAGACAAGAGAAAACTTACAACCAGTATGCTCCCACTGTTCCCCTGGTGCCCGGAGAGCAGGTCTTGAAGAGGAAAAGACGGCTCCATAAGTTGGACGACCAGTGGGAGAAGGACCCGTACACCGTACTGCCCTCAAGCCACGACAACCCGAAGGTCTGTACCATCAGCAAAGACGGAGGGGAAACCACAACCATTGTATCCCGGGATCACCTGAAGAAGTGTCCCGAACAGCTACGGAACCCTGAAGAGGAACAAGAAGACCCTCGACCCGTAGAGGAAGGGAAAGATATGGTTAGTACTGTGCTCGGAGACTTTCCTCGGTCCTGGACTCAAGTCAATGGTGCAGTTGTGGTACCCGTCCTCACGTTCCTCCAACCAGAATCCCAAGTACTTACAGAGCAACCGGTAGAGCTGGAAGAACAGCCGGTCCAGGAGGCAGAAGACTCCACACAAGCAGACCAGGAGGATCAACCCTCTGCTTATAGTGAGCCTGCCATACCCCTAGTGAGCCAAAGGGTCCGTAGACGGCTGCCCAGTTTACCCTTGACAGCTCCTATACCCTGTAGCTCAGGACCAGTCAACCAGCTTCGTAGGTCCACTAGGGTCACTAGAGGCCAGCTGCCCGTACGGTGGAGGATCTAAGTGTTTAAGTTATTTTATTAATGTTTATCTGTTATTGTTGCTTGTGTATAATTTTGTGTTTCTAGTTATTTACAGGAGTCTTTGGTGGATTTACCGGGAATCCTTTGTGTATAGTTGGAGCGTAACCCAGGACGGACTAAAGACTGTTAAGGACTCGGGGCAGGACAGACCCCTACCTGGTTACGTCTCCCTGTTTTGGTGAAATGGACACCTTTGTTTTCTTCAAAGACTGCACCCGGTTGCGGACACACCGTGACCATCTTTATGTGTTTCCTTATTGTATTTTATTGTTGTTGTTATACCCTGTTATGTTTTTGTAAAATATGTTTAGTCCCGGAGTACTAAATTTCACTAGGGGGGAATGTGGCACCCCAGGGGTCTGGTCTCCACAATAATAGCAATATTATGTCTGAGAGCAGGTGGGAGGTCTCTTGGTCAGGGATCTTATGCATGCCACACCTCCTGCCCAGTCCTGGGAGGGGAAGAACTTCCCCTATATAAACCTGGGGCTGAGGCAGGGTTGAGGGAGAGAGAGAACAAGAGTAGAGAAGAGAAGCAGCATAGGAAGAAACAACAGGAGCTCTGTGGGAGCAGTGCTACAAGGAGTCAGGGGCTGGCAGCTGCAGAGCTCGCCCTGACTGAGAAGTTATCACCGGACCCGGAGTCCGAGGCTGTGGGGACTAATCCTTACCCAGCAGCAGAAATCGACCGGCAGGGGATTGCAGGTCCTCTGGCCCAGAAACCCGAAGGCATGGTCACACGCGTGGGACCAGCACCGCCATCGTGGAGCGGAAGCCATTAGAAGGCCCCGAGTCACCGGCCATACGGGTGAGCACCACACGGTACACTCAGGGACGTGGGCTACTTTTACCCGCCTCTAGCAAGGTAGCCAGAAGAGTACAGTTAGCTGGGAAGGCCTACAACTCCGCCTGGCCAGGGGAGATCCCATCTGCTCAAGGACTGACCAGGCCCCGATCGCTAGCAAGTACTCCGGGAGGGTCTATCTTTGTCACCAGTAAAGACCCTGAACTACACGCATCGTCTCTGAGTGGTTCCTGCTACCCCCATCATCCACGTCGGCTGCCCTGAGGCCATACCCCTCCCGTTGGGGGTTATACCATCCCCGCTGCACCATCCTTCCACCGGCCTCAGCGGTCTGCCCTGCAGCGGCAGCTCCAAAGCTGCATTCAACGGGTGGCGTAGTCATCCAACATCTACTGCTAATAGACTCGCCACTTAGTTTGACTCCCTGGGCACAGACCGGGTCACCGCCACGAGACTACTACCCCCATCTGATCCGGCTCCGGGTAAGCCCCCGTGCACGCGATGCCGCACGACACAGAAGGCCCAGGGGCGCGCCATAAGGGCCCGGTGCTGCCAGTGTAAGGGCCACGGTGCTGTCAGTGTAAGGGCCCCGGTGCTATCAGTGTAAGGGCCCCAGTGCTGTCAGTGTAAGGACCCCGGTGCTATCAGTGCAAGGGCCCGGTGCTATCAGTGTAAGGGCCCCAGTGCTATCAGTGTAAGGGCCCCTGTGCTGTCAGTGTAAGGGCCCGGTGCTGTCAGTGTAAGGGCCCGGTGCTATCAGTGTAAGGGCCACGGTGCTATCAGTGTAAAGGCCCCGGTGCTGTCAGTGTAAGGGCCCCAGTGCTATCAGTGTAAGGGCCCCATTGCTGTCAGTGTAAGGACCCCGATCCTATCAGTGTAAGGGCCCCGGTGCCATCAGTATAAGGGCCCCGATGCTGTCAGTGTAAGGGCCCCGGTGCTGTCAGTGTAAGGGCCCGGTGCTGTCAGTGTAAGGGCCCGGTGCTGTCAGTGTAAGGGCCCTGGTGCTGTCAGTGTAAGGGCCCTGGTGCTATCAGTGTAAGGACCCCGGTGCTATCAGTGTAAGGGCCCAGTGCTATCAGTGTAAGGGCCCCAGTGCTATCAGTGTAAGGGCCCCAGTGCTATCAGTGTAAGGGCCCCGGTTCTATCAGTGTAAGGGCCCCGGTGCTGTCAGTGTAAGGGCCCCGGTGCTATCAGTGTAAGGGCCCCGGTGCTATCAGTGTAAGGGCCCCAGTGCTATCAGTGTAAGGGCCCCGGTGCTATCAGTGTAAGGGCCCCAGTGCTATCAGTGTAAGGGCCCCGGTGCTATCAGTGTAAGGGCCCCGGTGCTATCAGTGTAAGGGCCCCGGTGCTATCAGTGTAAGGGCCCCAGTGCTGTCAGTGTAAGGGCCCCGGTGCTGTCAGTGTAAGGGCCCCGGTGTTATCAGTGTAAGGGCCCCGGAGCTGTCAGTGTAAGGGCCCCGGTGCTATCAGTGTAAGGGCCCCAGTGCTATCAGTGTAAGGGCCCCTGTGCTGTCAGTGTAAGGGCCCGGTGCTGTCAGTGTAAGGGCCCGGTGCTATCAGTGTAAGGGCCACGGTGCTATCAGTGTAAAGGCCCCGGTGCTGTCAGTGTAAGGGCCCCAGTGCTATCAGTGTAAGGGCCCCATTGCTGTCAGTGTAAGGACCCCGATCCTATCAGTGTAAGGGCCCCGGTGCCATCAGTATAAGGGCCCCGATGCTGTCAGTGTAAGGGCCCCGGTGCTGTCAGTGTAAGGGCCCGGTGCTGTCAGTGTAAGGGCCCGGTGCTGTCAGTGTAAGGGCCCTGGTGCTGTCAGTGTAAGGGCCCTGGTGCTATCAGTGTAAGGACCCCGGTGCTATCAGTGTAAGGGCCCAGTGCTATCAGTGTAAGGGCCCCAGTGCTATCAGTGTAAGGGCCCCAGTGCTATCAGTGTAAGGGCCCCGGTTCTATCAGTGTAAGGGCCCCGGTGCTGTCAGTGTAAGGGCCCCGGTGCTATCAGTGTAAGGGCCCCGGTGCTATCAGTGTAAGGGCCCCGGTGCTATCAGTGTAAGGGCCCCAGTGCTGTCAGTGTAAGGGCCCCGGTGCTGTCAGTGTAAGGGCCCCGGTGTTATCAGTGTAAGGGCCCCGGAGCTGTCAGTGTAAGGGCCCCGGTGCTATCAGTGTAAGGGCCCCAGTGCTATCAGTGTAAGGGCCACGGTGCTATCAGTGTAAGGACCCCGGTGCTGTCAGTGTAAGGGCCCCGGTGCTATCAGTGTAAGGGCCCCGGTGCTGTCAGTGTAAGGGCCCCGGTGTTATCAGTGTAAGGGCCCCGGTGCTATCAGTGTAAGGGCCCCGGTGCTGTCAGTGTAAGGACCCCGGTGCTATCAGTGTAAGGGCCCCGGTGCTATCAGTGTAAGGGCCCCGGTGCTGTCAGTGTAAGGGCCCCAGTGCTATCAGTGTAAGGACCCCGGTGCTATCAGTGTAAGGGCCCCATTGCTGTCAGTGTAAGGACCCCAGTGCTATCAGTGTAAGGGCCCCATTGCTGTCAGTGTAAGGACCCCGATCCTATCAATATAAGGGCCCCGGTGCCATCAGTGTAAGGGCCCCGGTGCTGTCAGTGTAAGGGCCCCGGTGCTGTCAGTGTAAGGGCCCCGGTGCTATCAGTGTAAGGGCCCCAGTGCTATCAGTGTAAGGGCCCGGTGCTATCAGTGTAAGGGCCCCTGTGCTATCAGTGTAAGGGCCCCGGTGCTGTCAGTGTAAGGGCCCCGGTGCTATCAGTGTAAGGGCCCGGTGCTGTCAGTGTAAGGGCCCCGGTGCTATCAGTGTAAGGGCCCCGGTGCTGTCAGTGTAAGGGCCCCGGTGCTATCAGTGTAAGGGCCCCGGTGCTATCAGTGTAAGGGCCCCGGTGCTGTCAGTGTAAGGGCCCCGGTGCTATCAGTGTAAGGGCCCGGTGCTGTCAGTGTAAGGGCCCCGGTGCTATCAGTGTAAGGGCCCCGTTGCTGTCAGTGTAAGGGCCCCGGTGCTATCAGTGTAAGGGTCCCGGTGCTGTCAGTGTAAGGGCCCGTTGCTGTCAGTGTAAGGGCCCCGGTGCTGTCAGTGTAAGGGCCCCGGTGCTATCAGTGTAAGGGCCCGGTGCTATCAGTGTAAGGGCCCCGGTGCTGTCAGTGTAAGGGCCCCGGTGTTATCAGTGTAAGGGCCCCGGTGCTGTTACTGTAAGGGCCCCGGTGCTGTCAGTGTAAGGGCCCCGGTGCTGTCAGTGTAAGGGCCCCAGTGCTATCAGTGTAAGTGCCCCGGTGCTATCAGTGTAAGGGACCCGGTGCTGTCAGTGTAAGGGCCCCGGTGCTATCAGTGTAAGGGCCCCGGTGCTGTCAGTGTAAGGGCCCCGGTGCTATCAGTGTAAGGGCCAAGGTGCTGTCAGTGTAAGGGCCCCGGTGCTGTCAGTGTAAGGGCCCCGGTGCTATCAGTGTAAGGGCCCGGTGCTGCCAGTGTAAGGGCCCCGGTACTATCAGTGTAAGGGCCCCGGTGCTATCAGTGTAAGGGCCCCGGTGCTGTCAGTGTAAGGACCCCGGTGCTATCAGTGCAAGGGCCCGGTGCTATCAGTGTAAGGGCCCCGGTGCTGTCAGTGTAAGGGCCCCGTTGCTGTCAGTGTAAGGACCCCGGTGCTAACAGTGTAAGGGCCCTGGTGCTGTCAGTGTAAGGGCCCCGGTGCTGTCAGTGTAAGGGCCCCAGTGCTATAAGTGTAAGGGCCCCGGTGCTGTCAGTGTAAGGGCCCCGCTGCTGTCAGTGTAAGGGCCCCGCTGCTGTCAGTGTAAGGGCCCGGTGCTATCAGTGTAAGGGCCCCGCTGCTGTCAGTGTAAGGGCCCCGGTGCTATCAGTGTAAGGGCCCCGGTGCTGTCAGTGTAAGGGCCCGGTGCTGTCAGTGTAAGGGCCCGGTGCTGTCAGTGTAAGGGCCCCGGTGTTATCAGTGTAAGAGCCCCGGTGCTATCAGTGTAAGGGCCCCGGTGCTGTCAGTGTAAGGGCCCCAGTGCTGTCAGTGTAAGGGCCCCGGTGCTGTCAGTGTAAGGGCCCCGGAGTTATCAGTGTAAGGGCCCCGGAGCTGTCAGTGTAAGGGCCCCGGTGCTATCAGTGTAAGGGCCCCAGTGCTATCAGTGTAAGGGCCACGGTGCTATCAGTGTAAGGACCCCGGTGCTGTCAGTGTAAGGGCCCCGGTGCTATCAGTGTAAGGGCCCCGGTGCTGTCAGTGTAAGGACCCCGGTGCTATCAGTGTAAGGGCCCCGGTGCTATCAGTGTAAGGGCCCCGGTGCTGTCAGTGTAAGGGCCCCGGTGCTATCAGTGTAAGGGCCCCGGTGCTGTCAGTGTAAGGGCCCCGGTGTTATCAGTGTAAGGGCCCCATTGCTGTCAGTGTAAGGACCCCAGTGCTATCAGTGTAAGGGCCCCATTGCTGTCAGTGTAAGGACCCCGATCCTATCAATATAAGGGCCCCGGTGCCATCAGTGTAAGGGCCCCGGTGCTGTCAGTGTAAGGGCCCCGGTGCTATCAGTGTAAGGGCACCGGTGCTATCAGTGTAAGGGCCCCAGTGCTGTCAGTGTAAGGACCCCATTGCAGTCAGTGTAAGGGCCACAGTGCTATCAGTGCAAGGGCCCGGTGCTATCAGTGTAAGGGCCCCAGTGCTATCAGTGTAAGGGCCCCTGTGCTACCAGTGTAAGTGCCCGGTGCTGTCAGTGTAAGGGCCCGGTGCTATCAGTGTAAGGGCCCCGGTGCTGTCAGTGTAAGGGCCCCGGTGTTGTCAGTGTAAGGACCCCGATCCTATCAATATAAGGGCCCCGGTGCCATCAGTGTAAGGGCCCCGGTGCTGTCAGTGTAAGGGCCCCGGTGCTATCAGTGTAAGGGCACCGGTGCTATCAGTGTAAGGGCCCCAGTGCTGTCAGTGTAAGGACCCCGGTGCTGTCAGTGTAAGGGCCCCAGTGCTATCAGTGCAAGGGCCCGGTGCTATCAGTGTAAGGGCCCCAGTGCTATCAGTGTAAGGGCCCCTGTGCTACCAGTGTAAGTGCCCGGTGCTGTCAGTGTAAGGGCCCGGTGCTGTCAGTGTAAGGGCCCCGGTGCTATCAGTGTAAAGGCCCGGTGCTGTCAGTGTAAGGGCCCCGGTGCTGTCAGTGTAAGGGCCCCGGTGCTATCAGTGTAAGGGCCCCGGTGCTGTCAGTGTAAGGGCCCCGGTGCTATCAGTGTAAGGGCCCCGGTGCTGTTACTGTAAGGGCCCCGGTGCTGTCAGTGTAAGGGCCCCGGTGCTGTCAGTGTAAGGGCCCCATTGCTATCAGTGTAAGGGCCCGGTGCTATCAGTGTAAGGGCCCCGGTACTATCAGTGTAAGGGCCCCGGTGCTGTCAGTGTAAGGGCCCCGGTGCTATCAGTGTAAGGGCCCGGTGCTGCCAGTGTAAGGGCCCCGGTACTATCAGTGTAAGGACCCCGGTGCTAACAGTGTAAGGGCCCCGGTGCTGTCAGTGTAAGGGCCCCGGTGCTGTCAGTGTAAGGGCCCCGGTGCTATCAGTGTAAGGGCCCCGATGCTGTCAGTGTAAGGGCCCCGGTGCTATCAGTGTAAGGGCCCCGGTGCTATCAGTGTAAGGGCCCGGTGCTATCAGTGTAAGGGCCCCTGTGCTATCAGTATAAGGGCCCCGGTGCTGTCAGTGTAAGGGCCCCGGTGTTGTCAGTGTAAGGGCCCCGGTGCTATCAGTGTAAGGGCCTGGTGCTGTCAGTGTAAGGGCCCCGATGCTGTCAGTGTAAGGGCCCCGGTGCTATCAGTGTAAGGGCCCCGGTGCTGTTACTGTAAGGGCCCCGGTGCTGTCAGTGTAAGGGCCCCGCTGCTGTCAGTGTAAGGGCCCCGGTGCTATCAGTGTAAGGGCCCGGTGCTGTCAGTGTAAGGGCCCGGTGCTATCAGTGTAAGGGTCCCGGTGCTATCAGTGTAAGGGCCCCGGTGCTATCAGTGTAAGGGCCCCGGTGCTGTCAGTGTAAGGGCCCCGGTGCTGTCAGTGTAAGGGCCCCTATGCTGTCAGTGTAAGGGCCTGGTGCTATCAGTGTAAGGGCCTGGTGCTGTCAGTGTAAGGGCCCCGTTGCTGTCAGTGTAAGGGCCCCGGTGCTATCAGTGTAAGGGCCCCGATGCTGTCAGTGTAAGGGCCCCGGTGCTATCAGTGTAAGGGCCCCGGTGCTGTCAGTGTAAGGGCCCCGGTGCTGTCAGTGTAAGGCCCCGGTGCTATCAGTGTAAGGGCCCCGATGCTGTCAGTGTAAGGGCCCCGGTGCTATCAGTGTAAGGGCCCCGTTGCTGTCAGTGTAAGGTCCTGGTGCTGTCAGTGTAAGGGCCCCGGTGCTATCAGTGTAAGGGCCCCGATGCTGTCAGTGTAAGGGCCCCGGTGCTGTCAGTGTAAGGTCCCCGGTGCTGTCAGTGTAAGGGCCCCGGTGCTATCAGTGTAAGGGCCCCGGTGCTATCAGTGTAAGGGCCCGGTGCTATCAGTGTAAGGGCCCCTGTGCTATCAGTGTAAGGACCCCGGTGCTGTCAGTGTAAGGGCCTGGTGCTGTCAGTGTAAGGGCCCCGGTGCTATCAGTGTAAGGGCCCCGGTGCTGTCAGTGTAAGGACCCCAGTGTTGTCAGTGTAAGGGCCCCGGTGCTGTCAGTGTAAGGGCCCCGGTGCTATCAGTGTAAGGGCCCCGGTGCTGTCAGTGTAAGGGCCCCGGTGCTATCAGTGTAAGGGCCCCGGTGCTATCAGTGTAAGGGCCCCGGTGCTGTCAGTGTAAGGGCCCCGGTGCTATCAGTGTAAGGGCCCCGGTGCTGTCAGTGTAAGGGCCCCGGTGCTATCAGTGTAAGGGCCCCGGTGCTATCAGTGTAAGGACCCCGGAGTTGTCAGTGTAAGGGCCCCGGTGCTATCAGTGTAAGGGCCCCGGTGCTATCAGTGTAAGGGCCCCGGTGCTGTCAGTGTAAGGGCCCCGGTGCTGTCAGTGTAAGGACCCCGGTGCTGTCAGTGTAAGGGCCCCGGTGCTGTCAGTGTAAGGGCCCCGGTGCTATCAGTGTAAGGGCCCCGGTGCTATCAGTGTAAGGGCCCCGGTGCTGTCAGTGTAAGGGCCCCGGTGCTATCAGTGTAAGGGCCCCGGTGCTATCAGTGTAAGGGCCCCGGTGCTATCAGTGTAAGGGCCCCGGTGCTATCAGTGTAAGGGCCCCGGTGCTGTCAGTGTAAGGACCCCGGTGCTGTCAGTGTAAGGACCCCGGAGTTGTCAGTGTAAGGGCCCCGGTGCTATCAGTGTAAGGGCCCCGGTGCTATCAGTGTAAGGGCCCCGGTGCTGTCAGTGTAAGGGCCCCGGTGCTATCAGTGTAAGGGCCCCGGTGCTATCAGTGTAAGGACCCCGGTGTTGTCAGTGTAAGGGCCCCGGTGCTATCAGTGTAAGGGCCCCGGTGCTATCAGTGTAAGGGCCCCGGTGCTGTCAGTGTAAGGGCCCCGGTGCTATCAGTGTAAGGGCCCCGGTGCTGTCAGTGTAAGGGTCCCGGTGTTATCAGTGTAAGGGCCCCGGTGCTATCAGTGTAAGGGCCCCGGTGCTGTCAGTGTAAGGACCCCGGTGCTATCAGTGTAAGGGCCCCGGTGCTATCAGTGTAAGGGCCCCGGTGCTGTCAGTGTAAGGGCCCCGGTGCTGTCAGTGTAAGGGCCCCGTTGCTGTCAGTGTAAGGGCCCCGGTGCTATCAGTGTAAGGGCCCGGTGCTGTCAGTGTAAGGGCCCCTGTGCTATCAGTGTAAGGGCCCCGGTGCTGTCAGTGTAAGGGCCCCGGTGCTGTCAGTGTAAGGGCCCCGATGCTGTCAGTGTAAGGGCCCCGATGCTGTCAGTGTAAGGGCCCCGGTGCTATCAGTGTAAGGGCCCTGTGCTATCAGTGTAAGGGCCCCGTTGCTGTCAGTGTAAGGGCCCCGGTGCTGTCAGTGTAAGGGCCCCGATGCTGTCAGTGTAAGGGCCCCGATGCTGTCAGTGTAAGGGCCCCAGTGCTGTCAGTGTAAGGGCCCCGGTGCTATCAGTGTAAGGACCCCGATGCTGTCAGTGTAAGGGCCCCGGTGCTGTCAGTGTAAGGGCCCCGCTGCTGTCAGTGTAAGGGCCCCGGTGCTGTCAGTGTAAGGGCCCCGCTGCTGTCAGTGTAAGGGCCCCGGTGCTGTTAGTGTAAGGGCCCCGGTGCTGTCAGTGTAAGGGCCCCGGTGCTGTCAGTGTAAGGGCCCCGGTGCTATCAGTGTAAGGGCCCCGGTGCTATCAGTGTAAGGGCCCCTGTGTTATCAGTGTAAGGGCCCCGGTGCTATCAGTGTAAGGGCCCCGGTGCTGTCAGTGTAAGGGCCCCGTTGCTGTCAGTGTAAGGGCCCCGTTGCAGTCAGTGTAAGGAGCCCGGTGCTATCAGTGTAAGGGCCCCAGTGCTATCAGTGTAAGGGCCCCGTTGCTGTCAGTGTAAGTACCCCGATGCTAACAGTGTAAGGGCCCCGGTGCTATCAGTGTAAGGGCCCCGGTGCTGTCAGTGTAAGGGCCCCGGTGCTATCAGTGTAAGGGCCCCGGTGCTATCAGTGTAAGGGCCCGGTGCTATCAGTGTAAGGGCCCCTGTGCTTTCAGTGTAAGGGCCCCGGTGCTGTCAGTGTAAAGGCCTCGGTGCTATCAGTGTAAGGGCCCCGGTGCTATCAGTGTAAGGGCCCCTGTGCTATCAGTGTAAGGGCCCCGTTGCTGTCAGTGTAAGGGCCCCGGTGCTATCAGTGTAAGTGACGCGCCCCTGGGCCTGTGTCGCGCTGCGTTGCGCATGCGGGAGCCTACCCGGAGCCGGATCAGTGGAGGGTTGTAGTCTCGTGGCGGTGACCCGGTCCGTGCCCAGGGAGTCAAACTAGATGGCAGTCTATTAGTAGTAAATAGTTGATGACTACGCCACCCGTTGAGTGCAGCCAGGGAGCTGCTGCTGCAGGGCAGACCGCTGAGGCCGGTGGTAGGATTGTGCAGCGTGATAGTATAACCCCCAACGGGAGGGGTATGGCCTCAGGGCAGCCGACGTGGATGATGGGGGTAGCAGGAACCACTCAGAGACGGTACGGTGTAGTTCAGGGTCTTTACTGGTAACAACGATAGACCCTCCCGGAGTACTTGCTAGCAAACGGGGCCTGGTCAGTCTTTGAGCAGATGGGATCTCCCCTGGCCAGGCGTAGTTGTAGGCCTCACAAACTGACTGTACTCTTCTGGCTACCTTGCTAGAAGCTGATGTAAGTAGCCCACGTCCCTGAGTGTACCGTGTGGTGCTCACCCGTATGGCCGGTGACTCGGGGCCTTCTAATGGCTTCCGCTCCACGATGGCGGTGCTGGTCCCACGCGTGTGACCGTGCCTTCGGGCTTCTGGGCCAGAGGACCTGAAATCCCCTGCCTGACGGATTCTGCTGCTGGGTAGAAGTTAGTCCCCACAGCCTCGGACTCCGGTAAAGAATCTTCTTAGTCAGGGCGAGCGCTGCAGCTGCCAGCCCCTGACTCCTTGGAACTCTCCTGTTTCCTATGCTGCTTCTTGTCTCCACTCTCCTTGTCTGACTCACCCTGCCTCAGCCCCGGGTTTATACAGGGGAAGTTCTTCCCCTCCCAAGACTGGGCAGGAGGTGTGGCATGCACAGGATCCCTGACCAAAGGACCTCCCACCTGCTCTCAGACGTAATATCTCTATCACTGTGACAACCAGACCCCTGGGGTGTCACACTCCCCCCTAGTGAAATTTAGTACTCCGGGACTAAACACTTTTTAGAAAAATATAACAAGGTATATCAAAGAACAATAAAATACAATAAGGAAACACAATAAGATGGTCACGGATGTCCGCAACCGGGTGCAGTCTTTGAAGAAAAGCAAAGGTGTCCATTTCACCAACACAGGGAGACGTAACCAGGTAGGGGTCTGTCCTACCCCGAGTCCTTAACAGTCTCTAGTCCATCCTGGGTTACGCTCCAACTATATACAAAGGATTCCCGGTAAATCCACCAAGGTTTCCTAAAAATAACTAGAAACACAAAATTATACACAAGCAACAAGACACAGAAAAACACAGATAAACATAAATAAAACTATTTTTACACTTCAAATTCTCCAGCGTGCGGGTAACTGGCCTCTAGTGGCCCTAGTGGACCTACGGAGCTGACTGTCTGGCCCTGAACTACAGGGTGTAGGAGCTGTCAAGGGTAAACTGGGCAGCTGTCTACCGGCTCTTTGTCTCACTAGGGGTACGGCAGGCTCACTATAAGCAGAGGGTTGATTCTCCTGTTCTACTCGTGTGGAGTCTTCTGCCTCCTGGACCGGCTGTTCTTCCAGCTCTACCCGTTGCTCCGTAGGTTCTTGGGATGATGGTTGGAGGAAGGTGAGTACGGGTACCACAACTGCACCATTGACTTGAGTCCAAGACCGAGGGAAGTCCCCGAGCACGGTACTAACCATATCTTCCCTTTCTCCCACGGGTCGATGGTCTTCTTGTTCCTCTTCAGGGTTCCTCAGTTGTTCGGGACACTTCTTCAGGTGGTCCCGGGATACAATGGCTGTGGTTTCCCCTCCGTCTTTACTGATGGTACAGACCTTCGGGTTCTCGTGGCTTGAGGGCAGTACGGTGTACGGGTCCTTCTCCCACTGGTCATCCAACTTGTGGAGCCGTCTTTTCCTCTTCAAGACCTGCTCTCCGGGTACCAGGGGAACAGCGGGAGCATACTGGTTGTAAGTCTTCTCTTGTCTTTCCCTAGCCTGACAGAGACTTCGCTCCACGCTCTCTTGTACTCTCCGGTACTGCTGCTGCCTCTCTGTGTCCCAGTCTGTTTCTGGTGAAGTGTCCTCAGGTGTCAGGACTCCCATTTCCAGGTCAACAGGTAACTTACCAGGTCTCGCCCTCATTAGGTAAGCCGGGGTACAGTTGGTGGAACCTACCGGGATGTGGTTGTATAGGTCCACCAGATCGGGCAACTTCTCAGGCCACAGACTGCGTTCTTCCAGGGGCAATGTTTTTAGAAGATCCATTACCACCTGGTTCATTTTTTCACAAAGTCCATTAGTTTGCGGATGGTAGGGTGTCGTCCTTATCTTCCGGCAGCCATACAGATTGCAGAATTCCTGGAAGACCTCCGCTTCAAAGGCAGGTCCCTGGTCCGTCAGCACTTGGTCCGGGTACCCGTGTGGACGGCAGAAGTGCTGCTGGAAGGCTCTAGCTGCTGTTTGAGCCGTTAAGTCCTTGACGGGGACGACAACCAAGAACCGGGAGTAATGATCCACGATGGTTAACGCGTAGACGTAGCCACTTCTGCTTGGGGTCAGTTTTACATGATCCAAGGCTACCAGTTCCAACGGTTGCCGGGTGACGATGGACTGCAGGGGAGTCTTCTGGCTGGCCCGGTCCTTCCTTCTCAGATTGCACGGGCCACAGTCTCTGCACCACTTCTCGATGGTTCCCCTCATGCCTACCCAGTGGAACCGCTCGCGCAGCAGGAACTCCAGCTTTTTCCACCCGAAGTGTCCAGCTCCGTCGTGGTATGCCTCCATCACCATGGCTGCGTCTCTTCGTGGCACCACTACTTGCCAGAGTAGTTCATGCGTCCGGGAGTTGACCATTCTGCGGCACAACTTCCCCTTGTAAAGGAATAGTCGACTCTTCTCCGCCCATAGTTGTTTGGCTTCCTCCGGAGCGTCTGGTTCAAGGCGAGCCTCCGGCCGAGTCAGCATCTCCTTCACCAGTCGGACGGCAGGGTCGCTGTCTTGCGTTTCCGCCCAGTTGTAGTGGGGTAAGGGGTTCAACGTAGCAGCCTGCTTACTCCTTACCCGGTGGGAATACTGGATAGTCCCATGACGGTGGAACGCAGGGAGTTCAACTTCTTCCAGTCCCTCCGGATCTTCTCCTTCGTCCGGCAGGTTGGGCATCCTGGACAGGGCATCCGCGTTAGTATTGGAGCGTCCTGCCCGGTATTTGATTGTGAACTCGTAGTTGGACAGACGGGCCATCCACCTCTGCTCCAGGGCACCGAGTCTTGCCGTGTCCAGGTGTGTCAACGGGTTGTTATCCGTGTATACGGTGAACCGGGAAGAAGCGAGGTAATGCCTAAAGCGCTCGGTGACTGCCCATACCACGGCCAGGAACTCTAGCTTAAATGAGCTGTAATTCTCGGGGTTCCTTTCGGTGGGTCGCAGTTTTCGGCTGGCATAGGAGATTACTCGTTCTCTCCCCTGCTGAATCTGGGACAGTACGGCTCCTAGCCCGATGTTACTGGCGTCGGTGTAGAGGATGAAGGGCTGGTTATAGTCCGGGTACGCCAAGATTTCATCCCCCGTGAGGGCCATCTTCAGCTGGCGGAAGGACTCTTCTTCTAGCTCTTCCCATTTGAAGGGCGGCTTCTGGTTCTTGGCCTTTCGGGACTGGCCTATCAGGAGGTCCTGCATAGGCGCTGCCTTTTTGGTGAAACCGGGAATAAACCTTCGGTAGTAGCCTACCAACCCTAGGAACTGCCGCACTTCTTTTACGCTGGAGGGGCTTGGCCATCCCTTAATTGCGGTGATCTTATCGGGGTCGGGAGCCACTCCGTCAGCGCTCACCACGTGTCCCAGGTATTGCACCTTTGGTTTCAGGAGGTGACACTTGGAGGGTTTCACCTTTAGGCCGTAACTCGCCAGAGCTTCGAACACCTCCGCCAGGTGTTTCAGGTGGTCCTCATAAGTTTTGGAGTATACGATGACATCGTCCAGGTACAACAGGACCGTCTCGAAGTTTCTGTGGCCCAGACAGCACTCCATTAATCGTTGGAAGGTTCCTGGGGCGTTGCAGAGTCCGAACGGCATGCAGGTGAACTCGCTAAGTCCCATCGGGGTGGTGAATGCGGTCTTCTCCCGGTCCGCCTCTGCTACAGGAACCTGCCAGTACCCGCTAGTGAGATCCAAGGTAGAGAAGAAGTTAGCAGATCTTAAAGCAGCCAATGACTCCTCTATCCTTGGTAAGGGGTACGCATCCTTGTGTGTGATACGGTTGATTTTACGGTAATCTACACACATCCTCATGGTGTTGTCTTTCTTTTTGACTAAAACTAGTGGGGCTGCCCAGGGGCTACAGCTATCCCGGATTACCCCAGCCTCCTTCATGTCTCTAAGCATCCCCTTGGCGTGTTGGTAATGTGCAGGGGGTACGGGTCGATACCTCTCTTTTATGGGAGGATGATCTCCCGTGGGGATGCGGTGTTCTACCCCCTTGACTCGCCCGAAGTCTAACGGGTGTTTACTAAACACTCTCTCATACTCTTGAACCACCCGATAGACTCCTTGTTTCTGATGTGAGGGAGTGGAATCAGTACCCAAATGTAGTTGCTGACACCAGTCCTCCATGTCTTTCTTAGAGCCGTTACCTTCCTCCGGGTGAGATGGAGGCAAGGGTTCCACAGATTGTATAGAATTTTGATTAGTGGTATATAATTTGGCTAGCGTGGCATACCGGGGCAGGTACACTTCCCTCTCCCCGATATTTATTATGCGAATGGGCACCCTCCCATGGCGCACATTGACCACCCCCCGTGCTGTCAAAATGGTGGGCCTACTGTCTGAGTAAACTGGTTCTACCATTGCCTGGTAATCTCTTCCTCTCAGACCAATAGCTGCCCGGCACCAAATCATCATTTCACTTTTTGGGGGCATGGCAATAGGAAAAGGGTCACACATTCTTACGCTACCAATCTCACCGCCGGAGAGTTCCACTTGTTGCCGTTGCATCAGTGCCCGGATCTCTTTCTGGAGCACCCGCTGCTCGCCGGAGCTGGCGTTCTTGGCAACCTGCTGTAAAAGGAAAATCACCTCTGCAAGACAATTTTCAATTACATTAGTTCCTAGAGTTATTTTTGGGTGACTCTCATGTTTATCAATATCTACAATGATCAGTCCCTGTGCGGCCAGTTCGACTCTACCGATTTTGAGGGTCACCTCTTTAAATCCGATCTGTGGCACGGGCTGGCCATTGCTGGCGATGATACTCAAGTCGTCGTCAGGGTAGCGGGTAATATCCGAGTCATTCCAGTACTGCTTGAAGAGCACGTACGGGATGGTGGTGACCTGTGACCCGGTATCCAGTAGGGCACTCATGGGAATGCCATCCAGTACCACAGGCAAGACTGGACGTCCTCCCACATATCTGTCGCGCCAGTTCGATGGGCCTGGTGATCTTTTTCCTGGGGGTTGGCCCTCTACCCCAGGTTGTGCCCGTTTAAAGAACAGTACCTTTCCATATGTCCGGGTTGATTGCAGCGGCGGCAGATGGGTCGTCCGTCCTCGCTGTATCGGTCACTGGGTCTTCCTCTGGCCGGTGGGGTCCTCCTTGGTCGACGCCACGGGATGTCCTCCGGTCCGGATGCCAGCTGGATCTTCCCTGGGGTGGAAACCTGTAAAGACTGCACAGTTCGGGTTAGCGCAGCAACGCTCTTAGCTAGCTCTTGGACCTGATGGTGTAGGTCTGGAGCCGGGTCATTGTCCAATGCCTGCGCATCAGCTCCCACAGGCCCTGCCGACAAGGGCGCCGCCTCCTGGTGGTAAGTGATAGCTGGGCGCCTGTGGGTAACAACGCCACCCGGTGCTGGTTCTCGGAGCACCCGGATAGCTCTATCCTTGAACTGTGCAAAGTCCAGATGGGGATCCTGTAAGGCCATTGCCCGCAACTGGGTTCGGTGGGCATTGCAATATAAACCCTCTATAAATTGTTCAGTCAATAGCCTGTCCTCGTTTCCCACCCCATCAGGGTCGGTCTGCTTTATGGCCCTCAGGGCCTCTTGTAGGTTTAGTGCATAGTCCCTTATACTCTCATGCGCTCGCTGCTTGCACCCGTAGAATCTAAGCTTAATCTCGGCTGAGGTGCGGGTATCAAAGGTGTCCTTCAGCCGGGTTAGTATCCCTGCGACAGTCTTCCTCCCAGGTGGCCAGGATTTTACTTCCCTTTTGGCTGCCCCGGTTAGTTGGGCCACCAGGATGCTCACTTTTTGCTCTTCTGTGAGGGGGTACACCTGGAAGAGGCTATCCAGCTTTTCTCTAAAGTCATGCAGGGTATGTGACTCCCCTGAGTACTGGGGTAGCCAAGCTGCTCCCGGGATATAGGGCATGGTGAAGGGCATAACTGCAGCAGCGGTAGCGCTGGCGGGGGTTGAGGCAGTGAAGCTCTCCTCCGTATCCGACATCTTCCTCCCCCCTAGTGGACCGTGGCCTACCTTGCGATGATCCTCTTCCGTAGGCCGCGGCTCCGCAGTGGATCGTCAGGGTTGAGGACCTTCCGTCGCGCTCCTGTGACGTCGGCGTCTGCTGGGCTCCTTCCAGGACCTTACGCAACGTCCGGA
Source organism: Phyllobates terribilis (assembly GCF_046119375.1). Taxonomy (NCBI): domain Eukaryota; kingdom Metazoa; phylum Chordata; class Amphibia; order Anura; family Dendrobatidae; genus Phyllobates; species Phyllobates terribilis. Next base: position 6,660,066 of record NW_027362762.1, read on the forward strand.
CGTGAGGCGGGGCTTCAGTTCTCGCGCGCTTTCGGAGTCCACGCCCCTCTTCTTCCCGCGCGGCGTCCTCAAGATGGCGTCCAATGGCGGGAAAACTCCACGGATGGCGGGAAGAAGGTCGAAGATGGCGCCGGATGGCGGGAAACCTTCACCACTGGTAAGTTTGAACAGTCTTTGCTTTTCAGGCACGCAGTACCCGGTGGTTGCGGGCACGAAATCCTGCCGACTACGCCAAAGTTGACGCGCCCCTGGGCCTGTGTCGCGCTGCGTTGCGCATGCGGGAGCCTACCCGGAGCCGGATCAGTGGAGGGTTGTAGTCTCGTGGCGGTGACCCGGTCCGTGCCCAGGGAGTCAAACTAGACGGCAGTCTATTAGTAGTAAATAGTTGATGACTACGCCACCCGTTGAGTGCAGCCAGGGAGCTGCTGCTGCAGGGCAGACCGCTGAGGCCGGTGGTAGGATTGTGCAGCGTGATAGTATAACCCCCAACGGGAGGGGTATGGCCTCAGGGCAGCCGACGTGGATGATGGGGGTAGCAGGAACCACTCAGAGACGGTACGGTGTAGTTCAGGGTCTTTACTGGTAACAACGATAGACCCTCCCGGAGTACTTGCTAGCAAACGGGGCCTGGTCAGTCTTTGAGCAGATGGGATCTCCCCTGGCCAGGCGTAGTTGTAGGCCTCACAAACTGACTGTACTCTTCTGGCTACCTTGCTAGAAGCTGATGTAAGTAGCCCACGTCCCTGAGTGTACCGTGTGGTGCTCACCCGTATGGCCGGTGACTCGGGGCCTTCTAATGGCTTCCGCTCCACGATGGCGGTGCTGGTCCCACGCGTGTGACCGTGCCTTCGGGCTTCTGGGCCAGAGGACCTGAAATCCCCTGCCTGACGGATTCTGCTGCTGGGTAGAAGTTAGTCCCCACAGCCTCGGACTCCGGTAAAGAATCTTCTTAGTCAGGGCGAGCGCTGCAGCTGCCAGCCCCTGACTCCTTGGAACTCTCCTGTTTCCTATGCTGCTTCTTGTCTCCACTCTCCTTGTCTGACTCACCCTGCCTCAGCCCCGGGTTTATACAGGGGAAGTTCTTCCCCTCCCAAGACTGGGCAGGAGGTGTGGCATGCACAGGATCCCTGACCAAAGGACCTCCCACCTGCTCTCAGACGTAATATCTCTATCACTGTGACAACCAGACCCCTGGGGTGTCACATAAGGGCCCCTGTGCTATCAGTGTAAGGGCCCCGTTGCTGTCAGTGTAAGGGCCCCTGTGCTATCAGTGTAAGGGCCCCGTTGCTGTCAGTGTAAAGGCCCCGGTGCTATCAGTGTAAGGGCCCCGGTGCTATCAGTGTAAGGGCCCCTGTGCTATCAGTGTAAGGGCCCCTGTGCTATCAGTGTAAGGGCCCCGCTGCTGTCAGTGTAAGGGCCCAGTGCTATCAGTGTAAGGGCCCCGGTGCTATCAGTGTAAGGGCCCCGGTGCTGTCAGTGTAAGGGCCCCTGTGCTGTCAGTGTAATGGCCCCTGTGCTGTCAGTGTAAGGGCCCCGGTGCTATCAGTGTAAGGGCCCCTGTGCTATCAGTGTAAGGGCCCCGTTGCTGTCAGTGTAAAGGCCCCGGTGCTATCAGTGTAAGGGCTCGGTGCTGTCAGTGTAAGGGCCCCGGTGCTATCAGTGTAAGGGCCCCTGTGCTATCAGTGTAAGGGCCCCGTTGCTGTCAGTGTAAGGGCCCCTGTGCTATCAGTGTAAGGGTCCCGGTGCTGTCAGTGTAAGGGCCCCGTTGCTGTCAGTGTAAGGGCCCGGTGCTATCAGTGTAAGGGCCCCGGTGCTATCAGTGTAAGGGCCCCGGTGCTGTCAGTGTAAGGGACCCAGTGCTATCAGTGTAAGGGCCCCGGTGCTATCAGTGTAAGGGCCCCGGTGCTGTTACTGTAATTGCCCCGGTGCTGTCAGTGTAAGGGCCCCGGTGCTGTCAGTGTAAGGGCCCCTGGTGCTATCAGTGTAAGGACCCCGGTGCTGTCAGTGTAAGGGCCCCGTTGCTGTCAGTGTAAGGGCCCCTGTGCTATCAGTGTAAGGGCCCCGGTGCTGTCAGTGCAAGGGCCCGGTGCTATCAGTGTAAGGGCCTCGGTGCTATCAGTGTAAGGGCCCCGGTGCTGTCAGTGTAAGGGCCTCGGTGCTGTCAGTGTAAGGGCCCCGGTGCTATCAGTGTAAGGGCCTCGGTGCTGTCAGTGTAAGGGCCCCAGTGCTATCAGTGTAAGGGCCCCGGTGCTATCAGTGTAAGGGCCCCGGTGCTATCAGTGTAAGGGCCCCTGTGCTATCAGTGTAAGGGCCCCGTTGCTGTCAGTGTAAGGGCCCCGTTGCTGTCAGTGTAAGGGCCCCGGTGCTGTCAGTGTAAGGGCCCAGGTGCTATCAGTGTAAGGGCCCCGGTGCTGTCAGTGTAAGGGCCCCGGTGCTGTCAGTGTAAGGGCCCCGTTGCTATCAGTGTAAGGGCTCCTGTGCTATCAGTGTAAGGGCCCCGTTGCTGTCAGTGTAAGGGCCCCTGTGCTATCAGTGTAAGGGCCCCTGTGCTATCAGTGTAAGGGCCCCATTGCTGTCAGTGTAAGGACCCCGGTGCTGTCAGTGTAAGGGCCCCTGTGCTATCAGTGTAAGGGCCCCGTTGCTCTCAGTGTAAGGGCCCCGTTGCTGTCAGTGTAAGGACCCCGGTGCTGTCAGTGTAAGGACCCCGGTGCTATCAGTTTTAGGGCCCCGGTGCTGTCAGTGTTAGGGCCCCGGTGCTGTCAGTGTAAGGGCCCCGGTGCTATCAGTGTAAGGGCCCCGGTGCTGTTACTGTAAGGGCCCCGGTGCTGTCAGTGTAAGGGCCCCGGTGCTGTCAGTGTAAGGGCCCCTGGTGCTATCAGTGTAAGGACCCCGGTGCTGTCAGTGTAAGGGCCCCGTTGCTGTCAGTGTAAGGGCCCCTGTGCTATCAGTGTAAGGGCCCCGGTGCTATCAGTGTAAGGGCCCCTGTGCTATCAGTGTAAGGGCCCCGTTGCTGTCAGTGTAAGGGCCCCTGTGCTATCAGTGTAAGGGCCCCGTTGCTGTCAGTGTAAAGGCCCCGGTGCTATCAGTGTAAGGGCCCCTGTGCTATCAGTGTAAGGGCCCCGTTGCTGTCAGTGTAAAGGCCCCGGTGCTGTCAGTGTAAGGGCCCGGTGCTATCAGTGTAAGGGCCCCGGTGCTATCAGTGTAAGGGCCCCGGTGCTATCAGTGTAAGTGCTCGGTGCTATCAGTGTAAGGGCCCGGTGCTATCAGTGTAAGGGCCCCGGTGCTATCAGTGTAAGGGCCCCGGTGCTATCAGTGTAAGGGCCCGGTGCTATCAGTGTAAGGGCCCCAGTGCTATCAGTGTAAGGGCCCCGGTGCTATCAGTGTAAGGTCCCCGGTGCTGTCAGTGTAAGTGCTCGGTGCTATCAGTGTAAGGGCCCGGTGCTATCAGTGTAAGGGCCCCGGTGCTATCAGTGTAAGGGCCCCAGTGCTATCAGTGTAAGGGCCCCAGTGCTATCAGTGTAAGGGCCCCGGTGCTATCAGTATAAGGGCCCCTGTGCTATCAGTGTAAGGGCCCCGTTGCTGTCAGTGTAAGGGCCCCTGTGCTATCAGTGTAAGGGCCCCGTTGCTGTCAGTGTAAAGGCCCCGGTGCTATCAGTGTAAGGGCCCCGGTGCTATCAGTGTAAGGTCCCCGGTGCTGTCAGTGTAAGGGCCCCGGTGCTGTCAGTGTAAGGGCCCCGGTGCTATCAGTGTAAGGTCCCCGGTGCTGTCAGTGTAAGGGCCCCGGTGCTGTCAGTGTAAGGTCCCCGGTGCTGTCAGTGTAAGGGCCCCGGTGCTATCAGTGTAAGGTCCCCGGTGCTGTCAGTGTAAGGGCCCCGGTGCTGTCAGTGTAAGGGCCCCGGTGCTATCAGTGTAAGGTCCCCGGTGCTGTCAGTGTAAGGGCCCCGGTGCTGTCAGTGTAAGGGCCCCGGTGCTATCAGTGTAAGGTCCCCGGTGCTGTCAGTGTAAGGGCCCCGGTGCTGTCAGTGTAAGGGCCCCGGTGCTATCAGTGTAAGGTCCCCGATGCTGTCAGTGTAAGGGCCCCGGTGCTGTCAGTGTAAGGGCTCCAGTGCTATCAGTGTAAGGGCCCCGGTGCTATCAGTGTAAGGGCCCCGGTGCTATCAGTGTAAGGTCCCCGATGCTGTCAGTGTAAGGGCCCCGGTGCTGTCAGTGTAAGGGCTCCAGTGCTATCAGTGTAAGGGCCCCGGTGCTGTCAGTGTAAGGGCCCCGGTGCTATCAGTGTAAGGTCCCCGGTGCTGTCAGTGTAAGGGCCCCGGTGCTATCAGTGTAAGGTCCCCGGTGCTGTCAGTGTAAGGGCCCCGGTGCTGTCAGTGTAAGGGCCCCTGTGCTATCAGTGTAAGGGCCCCGGTGCTGTCAGTGTAAGGGCCCCGGTGCTGTCAGTGTAAGGGCCCCGTTGCTATCAGTGTAAGGGCCCCGTTGCTATCAGTGTAAGCGCCTCGGTGCTGTCAGTGTAAGGGCCTCGGTGCTATCAGTGTAAGGGCCCCAGTGCTATCAGTGTAAGGGCCCCTGTGCTATCAGTGTAAGGGCCCCGGTGCTGTCAGTGTAAGGGCCCGGTGCTATCAGTGTAAGGGCCTCGGTGCTATCAGTGTAAGGGCCCCGGTGCTATCAGTGTAAGGGCCCCTGTGCTATCAGTGTAAGGGCCCCGGTGCTGTCAGTGTAAGGGCCCCGTTGCTGTCAGTGTAAGGGCCCCTGTGCTATCAGTGTAAGGGCCCCGTTGCTGTCAGTGTAAAGGCCCCGGTGCTATCAGTGTAAGGGCCCCTGTGCTATCAGTGTAAGGGCCCCGGTGCTGTCAGTGTAAGGGCCCCTGTGCTGTCAGTGTAAGGGCCCCAGTGCTATCAGTGTAAGGGCCCCTGTGCTATCAGTGTAAGGGCCCCGGTGCTATCAGTGTAAGGGCCCCTGTGCTGTCAGTGTAAGGGCCCCAGTGCTATCAGTGTAAGGGCCCCGGTGCTATCAGTGTAAGGGCCCCGGTGCTGTCAGTGTAAGGGCCCCGGTGCTGTCAGTGTAAGGGCCCCGGTGCTATCAGTGTAAGGTCCCCGGTGCTGTCAGTGTAAGGGCCCCGGTGCTGTCAGTGTAAGGGCCCCAGTGCTATCAGTGTAAGGGCCCCGGTGCTGTCAGTGTAAGGGCCCCGGTGCTATCAGTGTAACGGCTCCTGTGCTATCAGTGTAAGGTCCCCGGTGCTGTCAGTGTAAGGGACCCGGTGCTGTCAGTGTAAGGGCCCCAGTGCTATCAGTGTAAGGGCCCCGGTGCTGTCAGTGTAAGGGCCCCGTTGCTGTCAGTGTAAGGGCCCCTGTGCTATCAGTGTAAGGGCCCCGGTGCTGTCAGTGTAAGGGCCCGGTGCTATCAGTGTAAGGGCCTCGGTGCTGTCAGTGTAAGGGCCCCGGTGCTATCAGTGTAAGGGCCCCGGTGCTATCAGTGTAAGGGCCCCGGTGCTGTCAGTGTAAGGGCCCCTGTGCTATCAGTGTAAGGGCCCCGTTGCTGTCAGTGTAAAGGCCCCGGTGCTATCAGTGTAAGGGCTCGGTGCTGTCAGTGTAAGGGCCCCGGTGCTATCAGTGTAAGGGCCCCGGTGCTATCAGTGTAAGGGCCCCGGTGCTGTCAGTGTAAGGGCCCCAGTGCTATCAGTGTAAGGGCCCCGGTGCTGTCAGTGTAAGGGCCCCAGTGCTGTCAGTGTAAGGGCCCGGTGCTGTCAGTGTAAGGGCCCGGTGCTGTCAGTGTAAGGGCCCTGGTGCTGTCAGTGTAAGGGCCCCGGTGCTGTCAGTGTAAGGGCCCCGGTGCTATCAGTGTAAGGGCCCCGGTGCTGTCAGTGTAAGAGCCCGGTGCTGTCAGTGTAAGGGCCCCGGTGCTATCAGTGTAAGGGCCCCGGTGCTGTCAGTGTAAGGGCCCGGTGCTATCAGTGTAAGGGCCCCGATGCTGTCAGTGTAAGGGCCCCGGTGCTGTCAATGTAAGGGCCCGCTGCTGTCAGTGTAAGGGCCCCGGTGCTATCAGTGTAAGGGCCCCGGTGCTATCAGTGTAAGGGCCCCGGTGCTATCAGTGTAAGGGCCCCGTTGCTGTCAGTGTAAGGACCCCGGTGCTGTCAGTGTAAGGGCCCCGTTGCTGTCAGTGTAAGGGCCCCGGTGCTGTCAGTGTAAGGGCCCCGGTGCTGTCAGTGTAAGGGCCCGGTGCTGTCAGTGTAAGGGCCCCGGTGCTATCAGTGTAAGGGCCCCGGTGCTATCAGTGTAAGGGCCCTGGTGCTATCAGTGTAAGGGCCCCGGTGCTGTCAGTGTAAGGGCCCGGTGCTGTCCGTGTAAGGGCCCCGGTGCTATCAGTGTAAGGGCCCAGTGCTATCAGTGTAAGGGCCCGGTGCTGTCAGTGTAAGGGCCCCGGTGCTATCAGTGTAAGGGCCCCGGTGCTGTCAGTGTAAGGGCCCCGGTGCTATCAGTGTAAGGGCCCCTGTGCTGTTAGTGTAAGGGCCCCGGTGCTATCAGTGTAAGGGCCCGGTGCTATCAGTGTAAGGACCCCGGTGCTATCAGTGTAAGGGCCCCGGTGCTGTCAGTGTAAGGGCCCCAGTGCTATCAGTGTAAGGGCCCCGTTGCTGTCAGTGTAAGGGCCCGGTGCTGTCAGTGTAAGGGCCCCAGTGCTGTCAGTGTAAGGGCCCCGTTGCTGTCAGTGTAAGGACCCCGGTGCTATCAGTGTAAAGGCCCCGGTGCTGTCAGTGTAAGGGCCCCGTTGCTGTCAGTGTAAGGGCCCCGGTGCTGTCAGTGTAAAGGCCCCGGTGCTGTCAGTGTAAGGGCCCCGGTGCTGTCAGTGTAAGGACCCCGGTGCTATCAGTGTAAGGGCCCCGGTGCTGTCAGTGTAAGGGCCCCGGTGCTGTCAGTGTAAGGTCCCGGTGCTATCAGTGTAAGGGCCCCGGTGCTGCCAGTGTAAGGGCTCCGGTGCTGTCAGTGTAAGGGCCCCGGTGCTATCAGTGTAAGGGCCCGGTGCTATCAGTGTAAGGGCCCCGGTGCTATCAGTGTAAGGGCCCCGATGCTATCAGTGTAAGGGCCCCGGTGCTCTCAGTGTAAGGGCCCGGTGCTATCAGTGTAAGGGCCCCGGTGCTGCCAGTGTAAGGGCCCCGGTGCTGTCAGTTTAAGGGCCCCGGTGCTATCAGTGTAAGGGCCCCGGTGCTGTCAGTGTAAGGGCCCCGTTGCTGTCAGTGTAAGGGCCCCGGTGCTATCAGTTTAAGGGCCCCGGTGCTGTCAGTTTAAGGGCCCCGGTGCTATCAGTGTAAGGGCCCCGGTGCTATCAGTGTAAGGGCCACGGTGCTGTCAGTGTAAGGGCCCCGGTGCTATCAGTGTAAGGGCCCCGGTGCTGTCAGTGTAAGGACCCCGGTGCTGTTAGTGTAAGGGCCCCGGTGCTATCAGTGTAAGGGCCCGGTGCTATGAGTGTAAGGACCCCGGTGCTATCAGTGTAAGGGCCCCGGTGCTGTCAGTGTAAGGGCCCCGGTGCTATCAGTGTAAGGGCCCCGTTGCTGTCAGTGTAAGGGCCCCGGTGCTATCAGTGTAAGGGCCCGGTGCTATCAGTGTAAGGGCCCCGGTGCTATCAGTGTAAGGGCCCCAATGCTATCAGTGTAAGGGCCCCGGTGCTGTCAGTGTAAGGGCCCGGTGCTATCAGTGTAAGGGCCCCGGTGCTGCCAGTGTAAGGGCCCCGGTGCTGTCAGTTTAAGGGCCCCGGTGCTATCAGTGTAAGGGCCCCGGTGCTGTCAGTGTAAGGGCCCCGTTGCTGTCAGTGTAAGGGCCCCGGTGCTATCAGTTTAAGGGCCCCGGTGCTATCAGTGTAAGGGCCCCGGTGCTATCAGTGTAAGGGGCACGGTGCTGTCAGTGTAAGGGCCCCAGTGCTATCAGTGTAAGGGCCCCGGTGCTATCAGTGTAAGGGGCCCCAGTGCTGTCAGTGTAAGGGCCCGGTGCTATCAGTGTAAGGGCCCCGTTGTTGTCAGTGTAAGGACCCCGGTGCTATCAGTGTAAGGGCCCGGTGCTATCAGTGTAAGGGCCCCGGTGCTATCAGTGTAAGGGCCCCGATGCTATCAGTGTAAGGGCCCCGGTGCTGTCAGTGTAAGGGCCCGGTGCTATCAGTGTAAGGGCCCCGGTGCTGCCAGTGTAAGGGCCCCGGTGCTGTCAGTTTAAGGGCCCCGGTGCTATCAGTGTAAGGGCCCCGTTGCTGTCAGTGTAAGGGCCCCGGTGCTATCAGTTTAAGGGCCCCGGTGCTGTCAGTTTAAGGGCCCCGGTGCTATCAGTGTAAGGGCCCCGGTGCTATCAGTGTAAGGGCCACGGTGCTGTCAGTGTAAGGGCCCCGGTGCTATCAGTGTAAGGGCCCCGGTGCTGTCAGTGTAAGGACCCCGGTGCTGTTAGTGTAAGGGCCCCGGTGCTATCAGTGTAAGGGCCCCGGTGCTATCAGTGTAAGGACCCCGGTGCTATCAGTGTAAGGGCCCCGGTGCTATCAGTGTAAGGACCCCGGTGCTATCAGTGTAAGGGCCCCGGTGCTATCAGTGTAAGGGCCCGGTGCTATCAGTGTAAGGACCCCGGTGCTATCAGTGTAAGGGCCCCGGTGCTGTCAGTGTAAGGGCCCCAGTGCTATCAGTGTAAGGGCCCCGTTGCTGTCAGTGTAAGGGCCCCGGTGCTGTCAGTGTAAGGACCCTGGTGCTATCAGTGTAAGGGCCCCGGTGCTATCAGTGTAAGGGCCCCGGTGCTATCAGTGTAAGGGCCCCGGTGCTGTCAGTGTAAGGGCCCCGGTGCTGTCAGTGTAAGGGCCCCGTTGCTGTCAGTGTAAGGGCCCCGGTGCTGTCAGTGTAAGGGCCCCGGTGCTGTCAGTGTAAGGGCCCCGGTGCTATCAGTGTAAGGGCCTCGGTGCTATCAGTGTAAGGGCCCGGTGCTATCAGTGTAAGGACCCCGGTGCTATCAGTGTAAGGGCCCCGGTGCTGTCAGTGTAAGGGCCCCGGTGCTATCAGTGTAAGGGCCCCGGTGCTATCAGTGTAAGGGCCCCGGTGCTGTCAGTGTAAGGGCCCCGGTGCTGTCAGTGTAAGGGCCCCGTTGCTGTCAGTGTAAGGGCCCCGGTGCTGTCAGTGTAAGGGCCCCGGTGCTGTCAGTGTAAGGGCCCCGGTGCTATCAGTGTAAGGGCCCGGTGCTATCAGTGTAAGGGCCCCGGTGCTATCAGTGTAAGGGCCCCGATGCTATCAGTGTAAGGGCCCCGGTGCTGTCAGTGTAAGGGCCCGGTGCTATCAGTGTAAGGGCCCCGGTGCTGCCAGTGTAAGGGCCCCGGTGCTGTCAGTTTAAGGGCCCCGGTGCTATCAGTGTAAGGGGCCCCAGTGCTGTCAGTGTAAGGGCCCGGTGCTATCAGTGTAAGGGCCCGGTGCTATCAGTGTAAGGGCCCGGTGCTATCAGTGTAAGGGCCCCGGTGCTGTCAGTGTAAGGGCCCCGGTGCTGTCAGTGTAAGGGCCCCAGTGCTATCAGTGTAAGGGCCCCGGTGCTATCAGTGTAAGGGGCCCCAGTGCTGTCAGTGTAAGGGCCCGGTGCTATCAGTGTAAGGGCCCCTGTGCTATCAGTGTAAGGGCCCCGGTGCTGTCAGTGTAAGGGCCCCTGTGCTATCAGTGTAAGGGCCCCGTTGTTGTCAGTGTAAGGACCCCGGTGCTATCAGTGTAAGGGCCCCGGTGCTGTCAGTGTAAGGGCCCCGTTGCTGTCAGTGTAAGGGCCCTGGAGCTATCAGTGTAAGGGCCCCGGTGCTGTCAGTGTAAGGGCCCCTGTGCTATCAGTGTAAGGGCCCTGGTGCTATCAGTGTAAGGGCCCCGGTGCTGTCAGTGTAAGGGCCTCTGGTGCTATCAGTGTAAGGGCCCAGTGCTATCAGTGTAAGGGCCACGGTGCTATCAGTGTAAGGGCCCCGGCGCTGTCAGTGTAAGGGCCACAGTGCTATCAGTGTAAGGGCCCGGTGCTGTCAGTGTAAGGACCCCGGTGCTATCAGTGTAAGGGCCCCGGTGCTGTCAGTGTAAGGGCCCCTGTGCTATCAGTGTAAGGGCCCAGTGCTATCAGTGTAAGGACCCCGGTGCTATCAGTGTAAGGGCCCCGGTGCTGTCAGTGTAAAGGCCCAGTGCTATCAGTGTAAGGGCCCCGATGCTGTCAGTGTAAGGGCCCAGTGCTATCAGTGTAAGGGCCCCGGTGCTGTCAGTGTAAGGGCCCCGTTGCTGTCAGTGTAAGGATCCCGGTGCTGTCAGTGTAAGGGCCCCGTTGCTGTCAGTGTAAGGGCCCGGTGCTATCAGTGTAAGGGCCCCGGTGCTGTCAGTGTAAGGGTCCCGGTACTATCAGTGTAAGGGCCCGGTGCTATCAGTGTAAGGGCCCGTTGCTGTCAGTGTAAGGGCCCCGTTGATGTCAGTGTAAGGGCCCGGTGCTATCAGTGTAAGGGCCCCAGTGCTGTCAGTGTAAGGGCCCCGTTGCTGTCAGTGTAAGGACCCCGGTGCTGTCAGTGTAAGGGCCCCGTTGCTGTCAGTGTAAGGGCCCCGGTGCTATCAGTGTAAAGGCCCCGGTGCTGTCAGTGTAAGGACCTCGGTGCTGTCAGTGTAAGGACCCCGGTGCTTTCAGTGTAAGGACCTCGGTGCTGTCAGTGTAAGGACCCCGGTGCTTTCAGTGTAAGGACCCCGGTGCTATCAGTGTAAGGGCCCCGGTGCTGTCAGTGTAAGGGCCCCGGTGCTATCAGTGTAAGGGCCCCGGTGCTGTCAGTGTAAGGGCCCCGGTGCTGTCAGTGTAAGGACCCCGGTGCTGTCAGTGTAAGGACCCTGCTGCTGTCAGTGTAAGGACCCCGGTGCTGTCAGTGTAAGGGCCCCTGTGCTATCAGTGTAAGGGCCCTGGTGCTATCAGTGTAAGGGCCCCGGTGCTGTCAGTGTAAGGACCCCGATGCTATCAGTGTAAGGGCCCCGGTGCTATCAGTGTAAGGGCCCCGGTGCTGTCAGTGTAAGGGCCCCGGTGCTATCAGTGTAAGGGCCCCGGTGCTATCAGTGTAAGGGCCCCGGTGCTGTCAGTGTAAGGGCCCCGGTGCTATCAGTGTAAGGGCCCCGGTGCTATCAGTGTAAGGGCCCCGGTGCTGTCAGTGTAAGGGCCCCGGTGCTATCAGTGTAAGGGCCCCGGTGCTGTCAGTGTAAGGGCCCCTGTGCTATCAGTGTAAGGGCCCCGGTGCTGTCAGTGTAAGGACCCCGGTGCTATCAGTGTAAGGGCCCCGTTGTTGTCAGTGTAAGGACCCCGGTGCTATCAGTGTAAGGGCCCCGGTGCTGTCAGTGTAAGGGCCCCGTTGCTGTCAGTGTAAGGGCCCCGGTGCTATCAGTGTAAGGGCCCTGGTGCTATCAGTGTAAGGGCCCCGGTGCTATCAGTGTAAGGGCCCAGTGCTGTCAGTGTAAGGGCCCCGTTGCTGTCAGTGTAAGGGCCCCGGTGCTATCAGTGTAAGGGCCCTGGTGCTATCAGTGTAAGGGCCCAGTGCTGTCAGTGTAAGGGCCCCGGTGCTGTCAGTGAAAGGGCCCAGTGCTGTCAGTGTAAGGGCCCCGTTGTTGTCAGTGTAAGGACCCCGGTGCTATCAGTGTAAGGGCCCCGGTGCTGTCAGTGTAAGGGCCCCGTTGCTGTCAGTGTAAGGGCCCCGTTGCTGTCAGTGTAAGGGCCCCGGTGCTATCAGTGTAAGGGCCCCGTTGTTGTCAGTGTAAGGGCCCCAGTGCTATCAGTGTAAGGACCCCGGTGCTGTCAGTGTAAGGGCCCCGTTGCTGTCAGTGTAAGGGCCCCGTTGATGTCAGTGTAAGGGCCCCGGTGCTATCAGTGTAAGGGCCCCGTTGCTGTTAGTGTAAGGGCCCCGGTGCTGTCAGTGTAAGGGCCCCGGTGCTATCAGTGTAAGGGCCTCGGTGCTATCAGTGTAAGGGCCCCGTTGCTGTCAGTGTAAGGGCCCCTGTGCTATCAGTGTAAGGTCCCCGGTGCTGTCAGTGTAAGGGCCCCGGTGCTATCAGTGTAAGGGCCCCGTTGCTGTCAGTGTAAGGGTCCCTCTGCTATCAGTGTAAGGGCCCCGGTGCTGTCAGTGTAAGGGCCCCGGTGCTGTCAGTGTAAGGGCCCCGGTGCTATCAGTGTAAGGGCCCCGGTGCTGTCAGTGTAAGGGTCTCAGTGCTATCAGTGTAAGGGCCCTGGTGCTATCAGTGTAAGGGCCCCGGTGCTATCAGTGTAAGGGCCCCGGTGCTATCAGTGTAAGGGCCCTGGTGCTATCAGTGTAAGGGCCCCGGTGCTGTCAGTGTAAGGGCCCCGGTGCTGTCAGTGTAAGGGCCCCTGTGCTATCAGTGTAAGGGCCCCGTTGTCAGTGTAAGGACCCCGGTGCTATCAGTGTAAGGGCCCCGGTACTATCAGTGTAAGGGCCCCGGTACTATCAGTGTAAGGGCCCCGGTACTATCAGTGTAAGGGCCCCGGTGCTATCAGTGTAAGGGCCCCGGTACTATCAGTGTAAGGGCCCCGGTACTATCAGTGTAAGGGCCCCTGTGCTATCAGTGTAAGGTCCCCGGTGCTGTCAGTGTAAGGGCCCCGGTGCTATCAGTGTAAGGGCCCCGTTGCTGTCAGTGTAAGGGCCCCTCTGCGATCAGTGTAAGGGCCCCGGTGCTGTCAGTGTAAGGGCCCCGGTGCTGTCAGTGTAAGGGCCCCGGTGCTATCAGTGTAAGGGCCCCGGTGCTGTCAGTGTAAGGGTCTCAGTGCTATCAGTGTAAGGGCCCTGGTGCTATCAGTGTAAGGGCCCCGGTGCTATCAGTGTAAGGGCCCTGGTGCTATCAGTGTAAGGGCCCCGGTGCTGTCAGTGTAAGGGCCCCTGTGCTATCAGTGTAAGGGCCCCGTTGTCAGTGTAAGGACCCCGGTGCTATCAGTGTAAGGGCCCCGGTACTATCAGTGTAAGGGCCCCGGTACTATCAGTGTAAGGGCCCCGGTACTATCAGTGTAAGGGCCCCGGTACTATCAGTGTAAGGGCCCCGTTGCTGTCAGTGTAAGGGCCCCGGTACTATCAGTGTAAGGGCCCCGGTGCTGTCAGTGTAAGGGCCCCGGTGCTGTCAGTGTAAGGGCCCCGGTGCTATCAGTGTAAGGGCCCCGGTGCTGTCAGTGTAAGGGCCCCGGTGCTATCAGTGTAAGGGCCCCGGTGCTGTCAGTGTAAGGGCCCCGGTGCTGTCAGTGTAAGGGCCCCGGTGCTATCAGTGTAAGGGCCCCGGTGCTGTCAGTGTAAGGGCCCCGGTGCTGTCAGTGTAAGGACCCCGGTACTATCAGTGTAAGGGCCCCGGTACTATCAGTGTAAGGGCCCCGGTGCTGTCAGTGTAAGGGCCCCGGTGCTATCAGTGTAAGGGCCCCGGTGCTGTCAGTGTAAGGGCCCCGGTGCTGTCAGTGTAAGGGCCCAGGTGCTTTGATTTAAACTATAGATTTAGGACATAATCAGTGGATTTCAGGAGTGATCTGCGTCTCACCCGTATTATATCGTAGCTGTAGGTGCCGCTCCTGGGGTCGATATCCGCGACCCGCACAGAAGATGGAGCTGGAATGAAGTTCTGGAGCTTTGTCTTCTGTTGTCCTGGAGCTTTGTCTTCTGTCATCTTCTGATGATTCGCTACTTTGTATCGAGTCTCTTTACTGTGAGTTCCATAGAGAACAATCTACTGATCCCATATGGGAGAGACTTAGAGCAACAAAGTCTGAGGGGCAACCTCCATGTCTCCTTCTCCACATCCTACACTGTCCTCTCGCTACATATATAAGGGGAGGACGCGGCCCCCGATGATTTCTACCTCTCACTGTGATCGGATGAAGCTTATAACGAGCAGTTTAATGACTCATTAACTTCCACTAGAGTCTCAGGGGACGAATCCTGGGGGAGCGAACCTCCAAATCAGAATTTACTGGAATATGTCATCTCTCTAGACATATACGGAATAGTACTAAAAGCCGTGAATGATGAAACAATACGCTACAAACGTGGATATTTTATACGACTAGCATATTATTATATATGAAAAAGATAGAAAAAATGATATTATGTAGCAATATGTCCACTGAAGCGACGGCGTGCTGCCGGGGTCTCTTGTCTTGTGCTGACAATGCTGTCCGGCTTATTACAGCTGCGTCTGCTCCACTCAGATTTGCATTTCAGGGAATCTGTCGTCAGGAAATGACTTTTTGTTACAATCAAGTTTTTGTGTTAAATATAAACTTTTTTTTAAAATTGTTGTCATTCTTTTTTCCATATTACAATCTGTGTTAAAAAAAAAGGACACATTTTGAAATTTCACACCGGCCATTGAGGCTTTCTTAGCAGCAATAGACTGACCCAAATCTTTTGTACTGAAGCATCTACCACTAGACCCAGGATTCTCAAGAAGGCATCGACATTACCATGTAACTCCCGGCTCTATGTTTTACACGAAAGTGGAATCCGGCAGGGTTAGAAACCAGCAGATAACACAAGCATTATCTGCTTATGCAGAGCTACTTTCAGTTCTTGAAAGGCCATCTCCGCCTCTGACGTCCATTTGGGCGTGACTGAATTTGTTCCCTTAAGCAGGTCAGGGGTGCGGTCACCATGGAAAAGTTTGGAATGAACCTCCTGTAGTATCCCACGATTCCCAGAAAGGCCCTAACTTACTTTTTTGAGAGTGGTTTTGGCCAGTTCTGGATTGCATCCACTTTACTGATCTGGGGCTTCATTTCGCCTCTGCCTAGTACATGTCCAAGTTATTTGGCCTTCTCTTCCCCCATGGCACATTTTTTTGGATTTATAGAACCCCGCCTTCCTGAGAGCCTCAAGCACCGCCTGGACCTTTCTTAGATGACTTCCCCAATCTGGGCTGAAGACTACGATATCGTCCAGGTATGCTGCAACGCAATTGTTATGGGGTTCGAGGATCCGGTCCATGACCCTCTGGAAGGTGGACGGAGCTCTCTGCAGTCGGAACGGCATCGAGACATATTGGAAGCAACTGTCGGGCATAGCGAAAGTCATCTTCTCCTTGGCTCCTTGTGACATGGGAATTTGCCAGTATCCCTTTGTTATATCCAAAGTGGTTATGAAACATGCCGGCCCAAGTCTCTCGATCAGCTCATTGACACTCGGCATCGGGTATGCATTGAACTTGGAGACTTGGTTCAGCTTCCAATAATCATTACAGAATCTTCTTTCTCCATAGAGATTTAGAACAAGGATAATAGGGTTAGACTACCCGCTTTTAGATTTCTCAATGACTCCAAAATTCAGCATACACTTCACTTCCTTGGAGATCAGTTCTCGGTCCATGGCCCTTTGGAAGGTAGACAGAGCTCCCTGCAGTCCGAACGGCATCGAGACATATTGAAAGCAACCGTCGAGCATAGCAAAAGTCTTCTCTTTGGCTTCTTGTAACATGGGGATTTGCCAATATCCCTTTGTTACATCCAAGGTGGTTATGTACTGTTACGGATCCGGATGGTGCGACCAGTGTGCCGTGGTACAAGGAGGGACCATAGGGGCGTAACTAAGAGCCTCGAAATGGAAAGGGAAGAGAAAAAAAAACGGCTTACCTTCATGAACCAGCTGGGTGTCTCCAGGATCCGTGATCAGCGCTGCTGCTTGCCCTCAGTAGACAGGTAATAGGAAAGACAATGATCCAGCTCCACAGACTCCAATAATAAAAACAAATGTCTTTTATTTAGAATTTTTTAAAAATATCCAGATAGCGATAATGTAACTCCAGCTGGTGGAAGAACAATAATAGAAGGGAAAACACAGGGGCACCAAGGAGGGGTGGTAGCGCACCCTACCTGGAAAGACCCTGGCTACACGGCGGCTTTGTCGACTCCGTGAAACAAGGAGGAACCGGGAATGTGGTCCAGGTGCCCCTCTGGGACCGACCTCGTGTGAGAGCAGGCGACTCCCACGGGACTGACAGTCAAAGAAGACAGGCACGGCAGATGAGTACGGCTGGTAGGCAGACAGGCGGCGCTGGTAGACAGGCAGGCTCGGTTGGCAGGCTGACTGGCAGGCACAGCTGATAGACAGGCTGGTGGGCACGGCTGATAGACAGGCTGGCGGGCAGCACCGGGACCTGGGGGCTGGAGAGAGTGTTAGCACACAAACAACAACTTTGCACAGGCACCTTGGGGGAGGTGCCTTAAATAGTAGATGTCCTCCGGCCATTGGCCGGGGACATCTTAGGAGGGTGCGTGCGTCCCCTTTAACAAGCATGGAGTGTGCACACTAATCACAGTGCCTGGGGATCTGCGCGCAGTGTACGCACCCCAGGCAAGTGCAGCGTGGGAGCCAGAAGGAGGAACGGAAGACGTTGGACCGGGGCTGCGGCGGTAAGGGGATAGGTGTCTCTGCCGAGCAGGAGGTAGAGACGCCGATGCTGTAGTACCCCTACCTTTATGCCCCCTCTTCTTCAAGCCCGCAAGAAATTATTCCATAAGAAGAGGAGCATGAATGTTCTCCCTGGGATCCCATGACCTCTCCTCAGGACCAAATCCCTTCCAATCCACAAGAAAAAAGGTCTTTCCCCTTACCCTCTTGGCAGCCAGAATGTTCTCCACCTCAAAAACATCCTCAGCGGAGACTGTAGCTGAAGTGATACCTGGTTCTTCAGAGAAGGAATTGAGAATGAAAGGCTTGAGGAGAGACACATGAATGGAATTGAGGATCCGTAACGAGGCCGGGAGTTTCAACTTGTACGCCACTGGATTGATTTGACTCAGAATCTCAAAAAGACCGAACTTGTATGAAGGTATCTTGAGAGGAACATACTTGGCGGATAGCCAGACCTTGTCTCTTGGATGGAATAGAGGGGGCTCCAGACGTCTCTTGTCGGCATGTCTCTTCATCCGCTCAGAGGACTGCAGCAGCGCAGATTTAGTGTCTTCCCAATCACAGAAAAGTCTTTGACGAGAGACTCCGCAGCAGGATTGTCAACAGAAATAGAAACAGGAAACTGAATATTGGGATGCTGTCCGTACACCACAAAGAACGGAGACTTGGCTGAGGATTCACTCACTTGGTTATAGTAGGAAAATTTGGCGCAAGGCAGAAGCTAAACCCAGTTGCTGTGGTGAGCGTTGACGAAGTGCCGAAGGAAGCTAGTGAGGATCTGATTGATACACTCAACCTGGCCATTGAACTGAGGGTGATAAGCCGAAGAGAAATCCAATGCGACATTCAGCAGCTTGAACGTGGCTCTCCAGAAGTGTGAAGTAAACTGAACTCCTCTATCCGATATAATATGGAGAAGTAGGCCGTGGAGACGGAAGATGTGAAGGATGAAGTCTTTAGCCAACACTGGCGCAGAGGGAAGACCCAGCAAGATAATGAAGTGAGCTATCTTGGAGAAGCGGTCAGCAACAACCCAAATGACAGTGCAACCGGCAGATACA